>NW_024545863.1:0-1498125 GCF_018152505.1 Drosophila elegans
TAACAACTTTAATAAAACTTTCCATAGATATTGTTTTTATTAAAGAGTTGTATTTAATAAAATGTTTTAAAATTCAGATGTATAGTTTTCACTTGTATAGTTTTTATATAAGACGCAGAACAAATATGAATTTTTCTTCCAAAGCTTAGGCTGTTAATTAATTACGTATTTTACCCAACATGGTAAATCTTTGCAGATTTCTTACTGCAGCCAGATGAATTTCTATTTGATTCCTAGCCATAGCTCAGTGCATTGACCTATAAAAAGCGAGTTCATCGCTCAAACCAGCGGCATCAGTATCAACATCACCGTGTTGAATGCTGAATGCCAAACGGAACATGCTAAAAAATCGAAAATACTCGAAAGCGACTCAGTGGGCCAAGCACACTCACACACAAACATATGGACATGAATTTGCGGCCAACACAGATACTCAGTTACTCGCAGATACCAAAAATTGCATGCAGTGCGGCGCTAACTGAACGAAACTTCCGTTGTTCTATCGTTGAGTTTCCGAAGTCGGGCTTAAGCTTTAGCTTTATATCTGGTATTTGTAGTTGTGGCTATATTTTGCACAAGCGTCGTGATCGCAGCGTTTTTTTTTTCTGCTGCCACTGCCTCTGCCGCTGCCGCTGCCACTGCTCTGCTCCGCTGGCGCTGCGAAAAAGTTACTTTATCTTGTGATTGCTGAGAAGTTTTAGATTCAGTTGAGCATAAACATTCCTACGGTGTGGTGGCAGAATCCAGCCAAGTCTGCGCGGCTACAGCAAACGCAATTGATTCCATAATTCAATAATAAAATATATAGCTATTCAGCGAGTCGAAAAGTGCATTTTTCTGAGCGTTATAAAGTGATTTTTCAACAACAACAACAACAGGCTTGAGCGCAGCATGCGAAATCCTGCGGCGAGCCTCTGACCAAAAAAAAAGAACTTTAATAAAAAACACCATATAACATAAGCGTAGCTGAGTTTTGGATATATTTAACCGCCAGGAGTCGAAACAGAGAAAAGCTTGTCATCATGAGTATGAACTACCATAACTACAACAGCAGCTCGCGATTTGATATGGTCGTGGAGATAGCCAATATCGCGCTGGATGAGTTCAAGACCCATCACATAACGCGCAACTACACGGGCCTGGTGCAGCGCTACTACCAATTGGTGGAAGAGGATTACGGTGGTAGGTGTCAAGTGCTGATCTGACTGCCAGTCTGCTTTTCATATAGAGTGCATCGGCATCAGGCGACTAAATTATAGGTCCATCAAAATGACGAATTGCCATGAAATTGTCATTTTTTATGGCTTGCAAATCGTAACAAACCAAAATGCCAAACCAAACGAAAACAAAACGGTAGAAAACGAAAAAAAAACACTCAAAAAAAAGAAAAGGCAATATGAAAAGAGCAAAAAAAAGTAAACAGACGAAGCCAAAAGCTCAGCCAAAAAACTTCTAGGACAATTAAAAAAGGTTTCTTGTGTGTGTTGTTGTGTATGTGCGTATTAAATGGCGACCTTGGCAGAGTCAATTGTATTTTTGACAATTATTAACGTAATTAAAATGTATTTACATTGCTTATCTTAGACATTTTTATGAAGCGACCGTCGACATCGACGACTTTGTTTTTGCCGTGTGCAGCTGAGCATGTATTTATTAGGCACTATAGCAATTGCCTCTAGGAACTGAATTTGTGTTTCGTTTTTATAAACACTTGTTGACGTTGCCCCATATTCATACATTCACATTCCTGGCAATGAGAAAAGTCACCGGTTAAAGGTCAATGGCAGATACCAAAAAAAGCTGTGCAAATAATGTTTATTTTTGGTTAAGTGATAGTAAATGGGGTTAGAAAATAGATTAAATTTTGCTAAAATTATGATTACGAGGTAAAACCTTTCCATGCCTTTGGTTGTAAGCAAAAGACTTAGAACACAAACTTGAGAAATATAAAATTTGGGGATTGCAAACAAAAGACTTAGGACACGAACTTGAAATATTAGCAAGTCGTTAAACTAAAAAAAAGACGAACAAATTTGGGGTGACTTTACTTTATATTTTGCGATCACTTTTCTCTAAAAACAGGTTACACTTTAAAAAAAAATCTCAAAAGAAACAAATAAAATAATATTTGTTGTTAAGATTTTGAAGAACTGTTGTCTATATTATTTAAAAGAAAATAAAATTAGTTAAAAAGGAATAAGCTTATCAGAAATATAAAAACAAATTTTTAAACTTAAGTTCAAGTTATAAGAATTGCAGTTGTTTCTTAGAAACATACAGAGAAAAACTATAGAGAATAAACTAAAATCACTATTAATTAATTCTGGCAAAAATACAAATCTAGCGTAAATTTGTGGTTTTATTTAGTTAGTTTTTCGTTTAAAATGAATATCATTAAATCATGAAATAACTAAAAGTTCTAAAAGAAAAACTTATGTGATTTTCTAAGTGCATGATTGTAAAAAAGAATGTGTTGAACTAAAGAATTCTTATTGTAAGCAGATATTCTTATTATTGGTTAAAGATATACGGTTGACAGTGTAGCTCCTAGCACAGCTAACTTCGCAGAGTAGCAGGTCAAGAAATCGCGGCATAATAAGTGATCCCCAGCTACCAATGGAATATTTGCAGTAAACAACTACAACTTTATATTTGCAATACTGTTCAGATGAAAAATAAATCATAACAACATCTTAAATCGATTGCCGCAGTAAAGTAGCTAAACGACATGGAAAAGTTGCTCTATTTAAATACACAATCAATTGCCATTTCAGTTCTGGGGGGTTCCTCCGTATAAGTTATTGTGCTGTGACGTAGATGTTTATTAAGATGTGGAATAATTCGCTTAGCGGAATGCGAAAGTCACATATTTTACAATTATTGGCCAGAGAAAAGCAATTGTGCTGATACTTAAAACGCTGTCAGTGACAAGTGGTTTTTTATATTTAGCCACGATTCTTTCAGCTGGTATCAATTGAATGGCTTTACTATCCCCAACTAATGAAATGCAAATAAAAGCAGTAGTATTAGCATAGGCAAAACCGAAAGCTGAAATTAATTAAAAACAAAATTGCGGCGATTAATAAGAGGTTTCGATGCTTTCGCAGATCCGCGTGCAAAGCGCTTCCCACTGATGGAGCACCCGATGTTCACCTTTGGCATGGTGGCCATCTACTTGTCCTGGGTTCTGGTCATCGGACCCCTCTTCATGCGCGATCGCAAGCCCTTCCAACTGCGCCGCACCCTGGTCATCTACAACGCCTTCCAGGTGGCCCTCAGTGGGTATATGTTCTACGAGGTAGGTTTCGGTCTGGGAAATTAGCATAGTGCTCGTCCACTAACTAATACCACTTCCATTTCCATTTCCCCCCACAAAACAGCACCTGATGGCAGGCTGGCTGAACTACTACAATCTGAAGTGCCAACCGGTTGACTACTCGGACTCAGACAGCTCAAAGCGGGTAAGTGGTCGCAACCGGTCAATCGCATTCGCATTCGCATTCTAAATCGATTGAAACTCGCTCATCCCCAATCAAATTTCTATTTCGAGAGGCACGCGTGGACTTAAGGAGTTTATGGTCTCTATTATATAATTTGGCATTTGTCATTTGGCCGGTCTTTGCTTTGTTTTTTTTTCGGTTTTTTCTCGCCTCACCTTGCCGGTTTCGTCTTCCGCTGTTTGGCTAGCAAGTTCGTTGCCTTTATTTTTATTCCGATGACTCACTGACTTCGCCAACCTCAAGAGCCATTTAGTTGGCCCGTAAAGTTCAGCTCAAAGCCAAAACGAAGTTTTTTGGCCAGTCATTGCGCAGAAATGAAAACAACTACAAATCTTTTAATTATGCCTCGGCGATGGCACAAAGTTCACATTCAAATAAACTGAGCCGGGCAATTAAGTGCGGTCGGATGGAAACAGGCTTCTTAATCCAAATTCTATGTTTATGTCAATGTCTAATCGGTTTTTGGTCAGCCATCTGTTACACCTCCACATCGATTGTCTCCTCTTTTTCCCAGACCTCCACTAAGTATGCTGAAAAAACAATTAAATAAATAATTGTGTAATGAGAGTTTAAAGTTAAATGCATAATTTCAAGTCAAATTGTACGTGCACCGCAAATGAGGCTTTTAAATGTTCGTAAAATTGTAACAGTAGCAGAAATAAACTGAGTGTTATTCTTAAACCGATCTAAGAATGCTCTAAAAAATTTTTAAGAATCGTAGACAATTTTACAAATGCTTTATTTTCGGTATTATAAATTTAAAAAATATTTTTATTTCGACTTAAACTTATATCTGAATCATTGAGTAAAGTGTATAGGCTGAAGACACCTAAAGTTTAAATATTTGCAATTTTCCTTGGATCAGTAAAATCAATAAACAAATTAAAGACTCTTTTTAGAGTATATGCATTGCAATCACTTAAAGCCTTCAGTATTACACAAACATAACGATTTAGAGACAGCCACAACCTCAAGGTCGTTGACTATTGACTATGTTACAATCGAATTAACAACATTTAAAGCGGGTCTAAACAGTCCAGTTTGTTCCGCCGTCTGTTTATCTGCAATTGCAATAGTACTTAGACTTTGTTTGCGCTTTAAATCAATGGAGCATAAAATCTGTGAAATCCGCTGACCAGTCAAGACCTTTTCCTACTCATTCATTGATTGTTTTCACATCCGCAACGAAGACAAAAAGTCCATAAAAATACAAAAAAGCAGCCGAGCCCAAAAGACAAGTCAATACACTCCGTTCGACCCTAGTGTCATTAGCGTCCGTCATCCAGTTTTATGATCATTTCCATAAGTCCACGGCGCCTTAGCGAAGTCGTAAAAGTCAGCATTGTTGACATTGCGCATACGCCGAGTGCGCCCAAACGTTTCACCTGCAAACCAGCAGAATTCTTTTGCTCGGAAAATGTAAAACGAAAAGGGTATTCCAAAAACAACAACATGAAACGAAACTAAACAAGACGCGTCGGAACGAAAACTTTGTCAATGTCATTGCGCAAGTTCTTCTGCGGTTTCTACGCTAATTGGGCACGCTCGAAGCTCGATGCTCGCGATGGGCGCGAATTGCACAACGACCTTGCTAGGTCAACCGCACTGATCTCCCCTCTACCCGGCAGATGCTCAACCTGTGCTACCTGTATTACCTGTCCAAACTAACCGAGTTCGCCGACACCATGTTCTTCGTGCTGCGCAAAAAGTCCTCGCAGATCACCTGGCTGCACGTGTACCACCATTCGGTGACTCCCCTCGAGACCTGGGTGCTGGTCAAGTTCCTTGCGGGTGAGTTACTTATTTATTTCTGAAGTTAACAAGTTGAATTCTGACCAAATGCGATTAAATTTAAACTTTTTTCATGCCGAAATTGTTGCGATATTTGTCAAAAATATTTAGAAATACCATAAGTTAGATAGAAAGATAGACATGTTAATTTCTGTAATCGAAAAAAGGCTATACAATAAAATGGTGAATCTAATCCTCATAAAATTTGCTTAAATTTATAATTTGCTCATACCAAAATTAGCTTTTATTTGGGCTATAGAGTATTTGCCAAAACTAACTAAAAATACAATAACTTAGTAAGATGGAGAAACATAGTATTATGTAATTAAAGATTAAAGAACTTAAAAGAAGAATCCAATTCTCATAAAACAGGCTTTAATTTCTATACCAAAATATTTATACCAAAAGTAGCTTCTACTGGTGCCATGTTTGTCAAAATAAGTTAAAATAATGCCCGAATATTGGGTATAGGATTAGGATATTATTTTGTATTGCATTTATCCCCAGAGATCTCTATCCTAATACAATCCTATCATTTTTCTTGCAGGTGGAAATGCCACATTCCCGAATCTGCTGAACAACTTTGTGCACGTGTGCATGTACTTCTACTACATGATGGCCGCCATGGGACCGGAGTACGCCAAGTTCCTGTGGTGGAAGAAATACATGACCGAGCTGCAGATCGTAAGTACTATGCAGACTATACCGACGGGGTGGGGCCACAATTGGAGCTGAAGCTCATTAAAATGGAATCAGTTCCAGCATAGATACCGATACCTGCCCACAAAATCAAATGAAACTTGTTCAGAAGTCTGCGCCTGGCTGGCGGCATGTGTGAAATGTATTTTTCGGACATAGATCGAAGTTAGTCGCTAGTCGCTGTTGGCCAGCAATTGCCTGTTAGATTTGGCCAAGAAGCTGCTAAAAATCCACAAAATGCAAACCAGTTAGACCGGCAAACCCAAGACCAGCCGTGCCTCAGTCAGAGTTTCAGACTTATAGACTCGCAGCCAGCCTCTGCCACATAAATTGGCATTATTCATTTTGAGCCCAAAGGCACGCACACCATCCAACCTCCGATGGAGACCAGTTGCTATCCGTGTTTATATTGCCAAAATAAAATGTTGGCCAATGCTTCTAACTTTAACTTGCATTAGCCAAAAAATGCCGAAATGCCACTCCGCCGGTTTGTTTGTCTAAGCGCCTAAGTTTTAGCCAAACTTTTTTTTGGGGCCAAAGGCCAATATTTTGTACATTCTGAAAGATTACACAATATATCAAGATCTAAAAGCAAAAGTGAATGAAATCGAATCGAAACGAATCCCAAGATTGTCGCCAATCATGTGATCTAGATATTTCTCGTCTGATTTCTGGTTTTTCCCATCTGATTTCTATGCTGCTAATTTGGTATTGTGTTAGATTAGCCAGCCTTTATTTTTTGTGGCTACGCATAATTGAAAGGCCCAACAAAAACAAACAAATCCGGTAGATAAGTTCCATTGCATTGCGACTGGGGTTTTTTTTCTTTTATTTTTCCTTCCACATACTTAGAGTATCTCTCGCGTTTTCAAAGTTTCGAAATTCTTGAAACGCATGGAAATATGGCAAGTTTAGTTTGTTCTGCTGTGGCTGGCCTCCTTCGAATCGAGATTCAATGCTGTAGTTGTTATTGCCGTAGCAGCTAGTTAGTGAATCGCCTTGAAGCTCTGCTCCACAGTTGAGTTGTCAAACGTTCGGTGACTAACTTAAGTAGCAAGCACAGGTTTTTTTATTTTTTATTCCGACAGTTGCGCAGGAGGCACGCAGTGGGGATTCTAAAAAGGTCAACTAAAAAAATTGACTTAAAGCCTCAAAGTGTTTATCATATTTTATTAGACAATGTAAGTCCAAGATTTTTACCTAAAAAAGCACAACCCCTTTCCTTTGAAGCATTTTTTTAACAAACAAAATTTCAATTTAAATTTTTGCCTTTAAATTTATAATTGAAAACATCTACTATTTTGTATGACTCTCAATAATTGTGCATGTTTTAATGTTAAACCCAAAGTTATAGAAAATTTAACGACTTAAAACCATTTTTATTGTACAATTTTCCAATTAAAATATTTTATTTTTTAACGAACAACTAAATGTACGTATTTGTCGGTGAAATGCAGTGCTCACTGTGCCCGTTTTAAGCGTCTGTGAAATTTTACATATGTATATAATAGGGTGTTTACTTTGATTGCTGTTGTTATTGTTGTTTTGATGATTTTCCAATTGCTTCTCGCCGGGCCCTACACAGGAAAAAAACATTTTGAAATCTATATTTACCATATAAATTGCATTCAAAACATTTGCATATTTGTTCTTAAATTCGTAATATTCAAAAAATAAATATATAGATATATAAACTTAGGAAGTTAATGCTCAGAGCATGAAAATGTTTTAAATTTTGTATACTTCCTTTTGAGACATTATTAATTTCTTAATTAAAGTGTAAGTTAATGCAATAGCATCTGTATTTAAAAAATCATGAAGTTTTTTTGATGATATGGCTTAAACTTGATCTAATTCTGGTCAATAGAAGTTCAAGTTTTTTCGTTGTGCAAACGATATTTTTAATGAAAATGCGCGCGCATCTTGTAGATAATTTATCTGTCATGCCGGTTGTTGTGATTCCAGTTGGCTTACAGTAAGTGTTGGCAATTGGTGGCCTGCGCAACCAGCTGGATTCTTTCAGTTCCGTTCCTGCCGGCCAATTAGCCACAAATCGCCTGACCACATATCGCACGCTCCACATTTTAGCCAAGTTGAAGTTAAGTTCCGATTCCGAGTGGCCGACTGCCGCTGCTGTTGCCTGTGTGCTGCGAACATTTTGGCTTGCTGGCCGCGATTTCTTGCAACATCCCCGCAACTTTGCCGGGGTAGGCCAATTTCAATTCCAATTTCCACATTTGCGGCACCAACCAAGCTGAGTCGACCAGCCAAACCAAACCGACCGATCCGACCAGTTTCGATTACATTATCATTTCGTGTTCGTTCCGTTTTGCGGCAATGAATGTTGAGCGGCAGTCGAAGCGGTAGCGTTCACTTTTGTCCAGCACCGCGACGAACTTGCCACACCAACTGGGTGAGTGTCTATGTCGGCTATATATGCACAAATCCACGACTCCGGAGTCCGGACCAGTCGATGGCGACCACTGGACAGACTACTCATGCAATTTGGCACGACTTGACTCGGTGTCTGGGTAAAAGTCAACCAGCCATCTACCTCTACCACTTTCAATTGTTCGAATGCCGGTGCGGCGATCCAAGTCGCCAGTTCAGATCAGTCATGTTGCAAGTGCAACGGGCTTTTGTTTTTGTCCGGTACGAGTTACCAAT
Organism: Drosophila elegans; assembly: GCF_018152505.1. Lineage (NCBI taxonomy): Eukaryota > Metazoa > Arthropoda > Insecta > Diptera > Drosophilidae > Drosophila > Drosophila elegans. Next base: position 8,658 of record NW_024545863.1, read on the forward strand.
TAGTTACCGGCACACGCAGCCCAACGTTCAATGATCTATGCCACGATTGTGCAACAATTATTGTGCTGGAACAGTGGGTCTGCTGGAGTTAACAGAGTTTACATTTATATTCGAGAAAATCTATTTTTATCTATCAATTCTTTTATTTCAAGTACAAAAGCATCTATTCAATATGTGTGAGAAAAGTAGCAGTAACACTTAAATGTTCAATGATCAATGCCTAGATTGGGATTGTGTAGAAAAAGGAGGTCAACATAGACATAGCTTACATTCTTTATGAAAAAATCTAATTTAAAGTGCCTTAAATTTTACTATAGCAGCAATAAAATAATGTGTGCAGAAAACATTATTTTAATGAACAAAATAGTTAACAGTTATATTGTCTATACAGAAACCATTTTTTTATTTCAATACTAAAAGTTTTTTCTTATTTTAAGATCATTGGATTTTTTTGTGTTTAAAAAAACCTGCTTTTTAATGAGGAGGTTATTTAACAAGGGGTATTTTTAAACCGGTGGCTAAGAACAAATAAACATTTTTAAATTAAAATAATTGATCTTAAAGGTCAGTGTAGCTACAATCTAAAAACTGTAACACAAAAACATGTTAGAAAGGGGCTCGCCAAGTTGGCCTGTCTAAACTCAAATATCGATAGGAATTTGGTAACATAAATTCGATTTAAGAGCATTAAGCAAGGGTTTCAACTGGTCAGTGATTAATATAATATTTAACCTTTTAATGTTAAGATTGATTTGCCTTTTTTTAAATAAATCAAATAGAAACAAACGTTATTTCCGTTTCTCGAGAACATGAATAAATTTCGAAATCTATTCACTTAGAATGATCAAAGAAAATCCGGCACGAACCACAAACAAGCGGCAGCGAGGTCAAACCTCTTAAAAAACGTGCAAAAATAACTTAGCATTTAATTACAAACAATTTATGGAAGAGGCTTCTGTGGCTGAGTTATAATCATTGCATGCATAATGTGTGAGGAAAACAAAGAAACGTTTAGAAACTATTTTGATTTTAAAGCGGCAAAGTTACTCTTAAAAGTGGCAACGTTTATAAGGAAGCCAGTCGGCCATTCGACTGGCCGGACTTCCCATAAACCCGACAATTGCCCCATTTCCATCAATCATTTTGGTGGTGCAGTGCCCACGGTACTCGTGTCTCGTGCAATGAAGCATTTAAGCGTCGACGTTGGCTTTCAACGGACCGCAAGCGACGCAAACTTGGCCAGCAGTTGCAGTTAGTTAGTAGTAGTAGTTGCCATCTTGGCCAACATTTGTTGCTGCAGTGGTAATGGAAACCTGCAGCGCTTGGCTGGCCAGCGTAATATTTTGTAGGTCACCGAAAACTGCACACTGTCGAGATGGCTGCACAGAGAAAAATATTTAAAAAGATCATAGCCATAAAAGATAAAGAGCAGAAGGCTAGCTTCAAAGGCAATAAATGCACTACACTGCGAGATTTATTATTCCTCAAAATAAATAATACAAATGTTTTAAAAATTAAATAATGAACTGAATTAAATTACGTTTTAATACCTTTACCTTAAAAAGGAACAATTTAAATTCATGTGTAAGTAGGGAATAAGAAAGCATCAAACTATTTAAAAACAGGCTTTGATATATGAACAATTTTGCTGAGATTAAAGTTTATTTTTATCTTTTAATTTATTGAGTTTAAATCATTTTAATCATTAAGAAAAAACATAACGTAACCGATTTTGCAGTATTCTTGTGCTAAACATTTAGCAAATTTGGTTGCTTTACTTTACATTTCTTTATTAAATCGAACTTAAATGTTAAAGGCAAGCCATTTGACATACCTTGAGTTCTGAGTGTTGCTTACTAACTCTTCAATGTCGTTGGAGTGTGTGGGTGCCATCTAAATACCTTATGATCGATCAAGATCAAATACAAACCTAAGATCTGGGCTCTATAACACGCGCCAAGGGGTCGGCAAAAGGCCAATCGAGAGCCAGCTTGTTGGAATTGGCTAAACATAGATACTAGTATCATGGCTGGTTAATAGCCGCATATCAGACACTCCGGCTAATAATTGCAATCAATGTGTGCACAATGTAGCCGCACACAGAGTGCTTTTTGATTGCCCGCCCAGCTCAAGGGTGCTCTCCACTGCCAGCAGTTTTAACTTTATTAGCCGCATTCAAAGAGCTGTAACCTGGGCTGCAAAAAAGCGAAAAAAGCCAGTAATGACTCGGCAGTAAGCGGCCCGGCTAATTGGATGACGTTACAACTTCCGTAACGAAACAAGCTACCTGCCCTTCGACAGCGCCAATGACCAGAAAGAGGTGGGGTCAAGTTGAGCTGAGCTCTGATTATGACCTGGTTGGTAGAAGGGGCGGAAACTCTCTTCAGAACTTTCCCACTATTCAGGCGTAACAAGTTAAGATGTAATGTGATTCCCACAACTATTTAATATGTATGATTAAATGGTACACAACACTTATCTTTGTGCGGGAAAGCTAAAAATTACATCATCTATAAAAAAACACGAGGTCAAGCTTGCCAGCCTTAATCTATCTGTGTACTTTAATCTAGGTCACACAATACTTTGTTTTTAAAAGGGAAAACCAAACAAAAAAATGAATAAAAATATTAATTAAATGATTAAATCTTGAAATTACAGGAATTATAACTTTAAGCCCGATCTTGAAAGTTAAAAAACAAGAGAAATGGTTTTTGTTAAAAAAAAAAATTTTAGTTGTTTAAAAACTAAAAAAATTAATTATAATAATCATAATTATAAAATGTATTAAAAATTGTAATGCCAATTTATAAATATATATGTATTTCAGCCAGGCTTTTGTTATGAAATTTCTAATAGCATATAAATTCAATTAATTAAAAAATTGGAATTACCAGAGTAGTTCTAAATCTAGCAAATATATATTATGACCTTTAAAAAACATTTTTCACATTCCAGCCAGGCTTTTGTTTTTTTATTGATGAAATTTAATCAATTATAAAACAGAATATATATTACTATGATTAAAGATACCAAAGTAATTCCAACTTTGAAAAATATGTATAAAGTTAAAAAAATATACATTTTACATACTTTGAAATATATGAAAACTCACCAATGTATATTATGTCCTTTAAAAAACATTTTTCACATTCCAGCCAGGCTTTTGTTTTTTTATTGATGAAATTTAATCAATTATAAAACAGAATATATATTACTATGATTAAAGATACCAAAGTAATTCAAACTTTGAAAAATATGTATAAAGTTAAAAAAAATATACATTTTACATACTTTGAAATATATGAAAACTCACCAATGACCCTAAATTGCAATACGTTCCAGGCCCAGTTCGTGCTGTGCATCTTCCACACCCTCCGCGCCCTCTTCAGCAACCAGTGCCAGTTCTCCAAGTTCATCTCTGCGCTGCTCCTGCTGAATGCCTCCATTTTCTTCTGCCTCTTCATGAACTTCTATATGCAGAGCTACAGGAAGTCCAAGGCGGCGCAGCAGCAACTGCAGCAGGAGCAGCAGCTGAAACAGCAGCAACTTGATGCCACGCCCTGCAAGGCGGACAGCAACAACAACAACAACAGTGCAATGTTAGCGCAAAAGCTTAAAGCCAACTAAAACCGAAGTCAGTCAGAATCAGAATGAAAATCAGAATATGTAGACGGAAAGTGCTTCCAGGGATTGTCCGCAAAACGGCGAAATAAATTTTGTATAAACACGGATCAGATTGGTGATGGCAACGGACGGAACGGAAGTAGTTTTGGTACAAAGGTTTCAACTAACGCTAAGCTAAGCTTAAGAGCCATAAATACACGAGCATGCACAAACACACACACACACACACAGTGGAAGTCCGCCTGCCGATGATCGATCGAATATGAAGAACACGGGGCGTATGCGCAATTTCAACTTGATTATAATGAATAAGTATCCAACCAGCCTCCAGCTAGCTCCGCTTGACTGCTTCGCTTCGCAAATCCCCATCATCTGTGGCTGCTGCATTCGCAAGTGTTATGTGTAAGCAAAACCTTACAACAAACTGGGTCAATTTTCGAGATCTGCCTAATGTGTAAGTCGCCTAATTCTAGAACCTCACAAACGAAGCGCGTTTAGTTTTAATCCCCCATAGGCTAAGTGATTATTGTAATTGTGTATAGACGATTTGTAAATAGCCTGTTAAATGTTAATGTTAAATATTTGTAGTCCTAAGCCAACTAGTCTAACTTACAACATTCGCACGAAAAAATACGGCGAGCACGAAATTAAAAGCGAAGACAAATAAAAACGAAGAAAAGATAAATATAATAAAAAACGAAAAAAAAAAACAATCAAGTGGGTTTCTATTTATTCTGTTTTTTCACTAGGAGATCAGAGCTGTGAAATGGCAGGGTCATCGTTACGGAAGAGATTAATAAATCTCAAGAACTCAAGATAGAAGATCCGATTGAAATCGGAAATACCGAAATTGATGACTTAACGCGTTTGTTTTGCAATTTTTTTCTTGGTAAGAGAACATGAAGAATATGATAAAGAAAAAAATTGACATACCTAATTCACCAGTTCCAGAATAAAAAAGGTATATGAATAAAAAATACCTAGTACATTTGTTTTTTTTTCAACATTTTTCATTCATTATATCCCCGAGGCTAATTGAATTTGAAATAAGGTTTTTTTAGTTACCGTTTCTAAGCAACATGGCAACGCCGTTAATCTTTAAAGGAATTTCCCAAAAACCCCTTTTTAGGAGTAGCCAAAATATGAGATATGTGGCCATGGTTTGAGTCTCCGCTTCACTCCCCCCACCGATTTGGTATTTTTGACGAACCCATCCGCGGTCACACTGGCGGAGAGCCGGAGCTTATCAAACAAAAAGAATTCGAGTTTACTTTTTTTACCGCTTAACTGCGATTTACTAAGAACTCACCGGCACTATGGAGCAAATGGAAGTGGATGTGGACATGGCGGCCAAGCCGAGCACGTCGTCCTCTTCCGGCGGGGCGAGCAAATCACAGGATCCCACTTCGGACACACAGGCGCAGCAGCAGCCGCAGGGAAACATAATGGCCGCGGCGGGCACAAGCGGATCGGTGACCATTTCGTTGCACCCGCTGGTCATAATGAATATATCGGAGCACTGGACACGATTCCGGGCGCAGCACGGTGAGCCGCGGCAGGTGTACGGAGCCCTAATTGGCAAGCAGAAGGGCCGCAACATTGAGATTATGAACTCGTTTGAACTCAAGACGGATGTCATAGGTGATGAGACGGTGATCAACAAGGATTACTACAACAAGAAGGAGCAGCAGTACAAGCAGGTGGATGTCTTAGTAATGCACACACATTGTCAAACTAGCTAAATCTCTATGTGCCCCTTAGGTATTCAGCGATCTCGACTTTATAGGCTGGTACACAACGGGCGAGAATCCCACGGCCGATGACATTAAGATCCAGAAACAAATAGCCGCCATCAACGAGTGTCCCATCATGCTGCAGCTGAACCCACTATCCCGCAGCGTGGACCATCTTCCGCTGAAGCTCTTCGAGTCCCTCATCGACCTGGTGGACGGCGAGGCCACCATGCTGTTCGTGCCCCTCACCTACACACTGGCCACCGAGGAGGCGGAGCGCATTGGCGTCGACCATGTGGCCCGCATGACCTCCAACGAGTCCGGCGAGAAGAGCGTGGTGGCCGAGCATCTGGTGGCGCAGGACAGCGCCATCAAGATGCTCAACACACGCATCAAGATCGTGCTGCAGTACATCCGGGACGTGGAGTCTGGCAAACTGCGGGCCAACCAGGAGATTCTGCGCGAGGCGTACGCCCTGTGCCACCGGCTGCCCGTGATGCAGGTGCCCGCCTTCCAGGAGGAGTTCTACACGCAGTGCAACGATGTGGGCCTGATCAGCTACCTGGGCACGCTGACCAAGGGCTGCAACGATATGCACCACTTTGTGAATAAGTTTAACATGCTGTACGACCGCCAGGGATCCTCACGTCGCATGCGAGGCCTCTACTACTGATACTATGATATGCAACAGCACCCACTAATCCCCATTAAAGCCTCTGAGATGTAATGTACGATGGGTGAATGCGGTTTTATTTCAGCTGCCGAGGGGCAGACTACATACGTATACGGGGGTGGTGGTGGTGGCATCAAGCGATATCACGTTCACTTTCTTCCTGAGCTTCCAGCTCCTCTTGCTTCGTAAATTCAATTTTAGATGCACAGACAACATTTCCTAGACACTTAAATAGGTATTTTCTTTCATTTTTCGCAGCGATATTAGTGGTTGTAGTCGTCCAGCTTCAGGCTGGCGGCGTACTGCTGCAGGAACTCCACCTCCAGCGGATGCATCTCCTTGGCGGGAATGATGAGCGAGTGCAGCGGACCGCCCAGGTCGGTGGAGCGCATGTCGAGCAGCGTGCTGACGGCGATCTGCTGCGATTCCTGGCCCACACGGGCCAATCCCACGCACAGGGACTGCTCGTTGAGCACCGTGTTCTTCTCCAGCGAGTCCTTCTTCTCCACAATGGACAGCAGTTGGTGGGCGGCCTCCGCCACGCTCATGAACCGCGGCGGCATGTACTCCTTGCGCTTACGCATCAGCGACTCCGGCGTCGGCTCCTTCACCTTGATGTCCAGCAGGCACAGCGTGTGCATGTTGTGCAGGCGATTCAGCTTGATCTTGTCGTAGAAGCTGTCCGGCTTCCAGGTCTCGTCCCAGTACGGAATCGACACGGTCTCGCCGAATTTGTACAATTGCAGGCCGCAGCAGCCGACGGCGTTCATGATCGAGGCATTGTGGATGACCTTGTAGGGGATGTTCTTCTCCTTGGCGCGCAGTATGAAGTCTGTGTGGGTGGTGGCGCCGAAGGGATCGCCCACGACGAGCAGGGCCACGTCCGATTCGCCGGCCCCGGCCAGGATCTCATCGGCACTCTGCTCCACGAGATCACGGTCGGCCAGCAGCAGGGGTCGTCCGTAAAACTCTTGCTGTGTGAGGTTTATAGGGTGTTTGTAAGGGTGTGGGCGCTTGCGAATGCCAATAGATACCTACCATTTCCTCAAGGCTGCAGCCCAGAATCGAGGTGTACATCTCCAGGTAAACGCGACTGCACTGCTTCACTATCTCCAGACCCTTGACCGTGATGTCCTTGAGGTCGCCAAGGCCGAGGCCGATTAGGTAGAACATCCTGGGCAACTGATGCGACTGCTCGGCCACTGCAACTCCTGCCAAATGTTGTTAAAAGCGCCTTTAAAAATGCAGTCAACACGTGCCGTGGGGCGTTGTGTGACCGCATCCAGAGCGCCAAAAAATCTCGATTTCCCTGGAAGGTACTAAAAAATACTTTTACAGGTTTTACAGCTTGTTTAGCTTAATTAAACTAAATAAAGCATCTTTAGCAGGCTTTAAATAAATAAATATTCTCATCAACCCTAGAAATTGTTATAATTATTAAAGATTCAAAGCTCCACATCTTATGCCCAGACCAATATTGCCAGATATTTTAAAAGCCGCAACCTCCAGTATGACCGTTCATTACTTTTGCAAAGGCGGGAGTTTAAAAAGTCAAGGTCAATGTCAGCCAATTTGATAAAATTAGCAAATTCATTTTATTTAAATAAAAAAAAAATTAAATTCTTTAATACTTAACGATTCAATATTTGGTCATCTTTTTTGATCTTAGCTGTATGCTTAATATATGTGAATTCACATAAAACCCTTACGCTGCTCCTATAAACCTAGGTTCATGCATTACATACTTTTACATATTGTTTAGCTTAACTAATCTAATTAACCATAACAAAGACATAACACTTAATCCAATATTTTTTGAGACTCTGAATTAGTTAACTCGGAAATCTTGTAGTTGCAAAGTTGAGGGCTGCGAGTGAGAGAAAACTATTGTAAATTATTCACTTAGTTGCACTTTGTGCCATTGAACTTACGTGGTTGTTGCTCCGCGGACAACGCAGTAAGCAATGAAACGCTCAATCTTTAAGTAATAAATATCAAAATAGTTTCGGAATAAGCCTATATCGAAACATACCATCATTTCGAAGGCCCCATAAGCCGCAGATTTGTCGAATGCCTTCCGCACCTGCAGAAAGTATTTGTGTATCTCGGCACCCAGGTTATCCTTCCAATCAGGACACTCTTCGCGTGTGCTTCGGCAGTTTATGATCAGACTGAACGTGCGGATGAGCATATACATATCCGCATGGCGGTCAGTGTCCGCCAGCTGCTGCCAGTTGATCAATTTGGCCATTTGAAAAGCCTGACGGGCCTGTAAAAAGCGGGTAATATAATTTATAGACTTAATGACAGCATTAAAAGCTTACAGTTTCCCTGCTATCCAGTTGAACTGGCTCTCCCGTATACTGTGCCATTATGGTGAGCAGAAGAGCTACTGCCACTTCGTTGCCAAGTCTGGAGGACTCCACCAAGGCGGGAATGGCGGCCTGCATGTCCAGAACCTTTTCCAAGCGCTCCATGCCCACGCCAGTAACCAGGTTTTCGAACAAACCGGTGGCCATATAGTTAATCTGGGTAGTTAAGATATAAGTATACAAGACGAAGAAGAGCCAAGTGATGGTACTACCTCCTCTGAATCCAGGGACTCCGCCAGATGACAAACCACATCCACTAGCATAAAGCGTTCATTCATCAACAGCAAATTGTCCCTCTGATATGTCATCATCATAATGGACAGGGTAAACAGATCCAATAGCTTTTCCAGATTAAGCACAAGCTTTCCAGATAAGGTGAGCACAAAACGATCTAGTAACTTGGTTAATATAAACATTTAAGTAACAACAAACAAGTTAAAACAAAGTTAGTTACCTGCTTTGCGCCCTCGGTGGCATTTGCATAGGGAAACAGGTCTCTGATAGACGATTTGCTCAGGAAGATAATGATGTTCTCATGGTTATAGCCCAGACGTACTTCGTCCTCTTCCAGAAAGGAATTATTCAGCGATGCCGCAGATACATTCATTATTAATTGGCGGCAAAAATAAATGCGCAAAAACAAAAAGAAACAAAATAAGAAATTCGAAGAGTGACCACCCCAACTAATAATACCAAAATATACCAAAATATGAGAAATTATACCATTTACTTGTTTTACAACGTTTTACAACACTTGTTATTGTTCTTGCTCCACGTGCGGCGATTTTAGAAGTTTGTTTTACTTGTATCGCGTTTATTACTGATTTTAGCTAGTACATACAAATTGAAAATGCCGCCTGTTAAGAAACCCAAGGCCCAAAAGATCGAGAAACAGACCACGCCCAAGAAAAGCGTTGAGAAAGCCAAGAATGTGGTTTCCGGCCAGGTAGGGCACTACAAAAACAACGTTCGCTCCGGAGGATAACCGTAAACTGCATCCATTTTAGCTGAAGAAAAAGGTGGCCAAGGCCAAGCCCCAAAAGCCAAAGGGTCCGGAACGCGGCGTGGTCATTGTGAAGCACCTGCCCCACGGATTCTTCGAGCAGCAGTTGCGCCAGTACTTCCGCCAGTTCGGCCGGGTGCTCCGCGTCCGTTTGGCCCGATCCCTGCGCACCGGAAACAGCAAGGGCTACGCCTTCGTGGAGTTCGAATATCCGGAGGTGGCCAAAGTGGCCGCCGACACCATGGACAACTACCTAATGTTCCAGAAGGTGGTCAAGGCATCGTACATTCCGCCGGAGAAGCAGGTCTTCAACTACTTCAAGACCTCCTTAAAGAAGGTCAAGAATAAGGTCAGTTCGGATGGGGCGCAAGTGTAGCACTACATTTCTCAACCAAATATCCAATATCCACCAATTACAGGCCGGTAAGGAAATCTACGTGTCGAATTTGACCAAAGCCACGCAGCGCAGCGTGAAGCAGCAAAACAATTGGGATGAGACCGCTTGCCAAAAGCGCACCGTGGCCAACATCAACAAGATTAAGAAGCTCCAGGAGAAGTACAAGGACTTGGGCATTGATTTCTCCAGCCTACTGGTGGAGCCAGTCAAGAAGACAGAGAAATCCACAGAAGCAGTGGCCAGCGAGGCATCTACGAGCCAGGCAGCAGCAGCAGCAGCAGTCAAGACAGCTGGCAAGAAACAGAAACAGGCGGCCAAGAAGGAGCCAAAGCTGGAGGACCTGCTGGGCACCACCATCAACGAGGACTCCGATGATGAGGACTACGTAGACGCTTCGGATGATGAATCTGAGCTGGAGCTCGATGAGCAAGAGGAGGAGGAGGCCAGCGATGACAGCGACGAAGAGGAGGAACTGCCGACGCCGCCGCCCAAAAAGAAAAACAAGGCTGGCCTGACTGATAAGCTGAAGCGCAAGCCCGGCACTGGCGGTGTGCAAAAGAAGAAACCCGCTCCGGTTGTGAAGAGCACCAAGAATGCCGCCACCCAGAAACTGCAGCTGGCCGCAGCCAAATCGCTGGCCAAACCCCTGCCCAAGGGAAAGGCCAAGAAGTCCAAGAAGTAGCTTAAAATACCTTTACTATAGTTGTTAAGTAAGCGAAACATTTTGTAAGATGAATTGTGTTAAAATATGTCCTTGTACAAACTAGAATTGTGTTTTGGTGGCGCTTCCGGGTGCTGTTCCTCCAGCTTGATGCGTTTGCACTTCATCCGACGGTTCTGGAACCACACCTTCACCTGGCGTTCCGTCAGCTCCAGGGCCACTGCGATCTCGTAGCGACGCAGACGGGTCAGGTAGTTGGAGTAGCAGAACTCTGTTTCCAGCTCCTTGAGCTGCGATTTCGTGAAGGCTGTGCGTTCCTTGCGATTCGATGTTGTCGATCGCGGCTTTGGCGTTTGTTTTGGCATATCCTGGCCAGCAGTTGCCCCACTCTGTAACCATTGCTCGGTGGCTTCGGCACACCAATTAGCCTCAATTTTATTGTACTCCACATAGGCTGAAGTCACACTTTGGCTGTACACGTAACTGCAGTCCGTGTATCCTTCGGTTTGATTAAGCCACGATTTTGTTATATCCTCGTAGTAGCAGGACTCGTAATCTGCGTTCGCGTGGGAGTTCTTCATTCCGGTTGTAGGGCTAAGCTAATACTGAGATCTGGGACTCGAAAGCGCCGCTTTTTAAGGAAGACTCACAGAGTGTGCCAGTCCAATCTGCCATTTCACTTAGCCGCAAATGATGTGCTGCTGATATGATAATTGTGCGCAACATCTGGACACACAAGACCCCGAATCGCAGCGAGTATGAGTGGTTATGACACCCACAGATCGGCTTGTTGTCTTTGCCTACGAGCTGTTGTCACAACAAACCCGAATCCGATCCCGAACCCGATCCCCCGTCGTCCGGTCAGAAACGGAAGTGGATGTGCAGGAGGAGGGCCTGCAAATGCCATGATGAGTCAAGTGCTTTGTGCGGGCAGCTATAAAATTTGAATAGGCAAACGTCGGCAGGTCGTAAAACCAAGTCGGAGATTTATCTGAAAGTCGCAATTGCACGCGCTTTTAAATCTGATTCAGTGGATTACCAGCGGCTACTGAGCGTAGATCCATGGATTCCCAGCCCAAAGCGGAGTTTGATATCATAATTAATGGTCGATTCAGCGCGTGGCCCAGAAAAGGGATGGGGAAAATAAGCTAAGAATGAGATTTAAATAGTTTCGGACTTTGATAAAATTAAAAAAAAAAAAAAAAACGCGAGAGAACGTCGAGTTCCGCGACTATTAAAAATAACATATTTCAAAACAAATGTTCTCTCAGAAAACAATCAGATTGTAGCTGGCGCCATCTGCCGCACTGCATTGACAACACTACAATCAAAGAGCGAGCAGCTACAGAGACACCATCTTATCTATCTACCTGTTACATACTTTTCAACGAATACAATGTACCCTTTCACTCTACGAGTAACGAGTATGAATATTTGCAGTGTACATTTTGTACAAATGTAGACTTAAATTGGTTTTTTAGCGCGTATATAGTCGTCAACTTGACGACACCCTTGAGACATCCAGACAATTTTGTTTCGAGATAAGCGAAAAACTAGATTTTATAATGTAGTAGAGCGGCACTTTATTGGTAATAATATTCACATTATGTTTGTATGTATTAAACGTACTATTTAAGTAAAGGAAGTAAAAAATTATTAATGTTTTTAAATTGCCCGCCAAAATGTCTAACATTTCTATTAGGAAATTGATGATTTAACATTTCTGTTAGGAGAGATAATGAGTGCATTTCTGCAGATGTTAAGAATTTTAACAGAAAGTGTGCAAGAAATGGAGTGAATTGCGCAAGAACTGGAGTGAGAAGTTAACAGTAGCAAGAAAATATCGTTACAACGGATTGATAAACATCGATAATGCCTGCCAGACATCGATAGGACCAATGTTTTAAAAACATCGATGAAACCGATTTTAAGAAACATCGATGACGTCGATGTAGGCATCGATGTTTCCCCATCTCTATGTCTCCAACGGTCGCGCGTTTCGGTTCGTTTTGTGCGAAATTTAAGCAATAATCAGCGTGAATTGTGGCCAGAAAGTTGGACAGCAATGTCTGCGATAGCTGGCACCCACGTTCGCCCGAAAATGTGCGGCTAAAAGCCCCCCGCGAACCGCAAAACAGCGGCGGCGAAACAGCCCAACAAAACCGACTGAAAGAAGCGAGAAGAAGAAGGGAAAAATTAAACAAGTTTGCGTGGAACGAAAATTGCGTGAAAAGAAAGCCACGCCGAAATAAATGCAATGTTTAATGTTTAAACCAACAAATCGCCAAGGAGTTTTCAGTTCTTTTGAAGTCCTTGTGAGTGGGTGTGCGTGTGTGTGCCGTGCTAGTGTGTGTGTGTGTGCGTGTTGTGAGTGGAGTGGAAATTAAACGAGAGTGTCTCAGTTGTCTGAGTGCAAATGAAGTTGGCCAAGCCCAAAACGAGAATTAATTAAAGCAACTAAGAAAAGTGCCCGTTTGCAAGGAGGTGGCGGAGTATTAAATACACCCAGGAGGGGTAACGAAAACCGATCGGGGGAGCAGGAGAAAAAAGGACGAGGAGGAGCCAAAATATGAGCGAGGAGCTGAAAGTGGTGCTGCGCCGCAGCGAGCAGCACTCCGGATTCGGGTTTTCGCTGCTCGGAACCACCGGACCGCCACATGTCATCTACGACATCGTCGAGAATTCGCCGGCAGCCGATTGCGGAGCGGTAAGTAAAACACTCCTTTGTCCTTTGTGTCTGTCATTCCCGTGTGGGACAGAAGTGGCCCAGTCCAATCTCCACCCACTGGCTACTCCCTCCCCACCCATCTGTGACTTCATCAACCACCGCGTTGTGAAAACAGCAACAGCTCCCTGTTGGCCTCACTTTTGGCACTGCTACAATTTGCTACAGTAGAACGTCCCCTAAACAAACATCTTTGATAAATGTTCCACTACATCTTAGATGGCCTTGCGTTGTTAAAGATAATTAAAGCCTTTATGAATCACACACAACTGGGCGCAAAATATTAGTAGAGGGTAAAAAAAAATTGATTTTAACAAACCAATTAATGCTCGAAAAATACATTCAGAATATTTTTAAAAACTAACTTTTTACATAACTGAAAATTAAAGTGATTTTTTTTTTTTAAACCAGTAATTATCATTATTATTTTAAACACACACACACAAAACACGCATTGAAACTAAGCTTTAGTAGAATTTCTCCCAACTTGATTAAATTTCTCAGAATTTTAAAACAGTGGATCTTCCTTGAAACTGAAACAATTTCTAGGTAACACTCCCTAGACGCATTTTTCGTAGAAACCTCTTTTTTCACTTTCGCAGAGTTATTCTTGTTGCTAAATAGCTTCAAGAGGCCAATTTAAATCAGTTTTAATTTTAAATAATCAAAATTATTTTTATAAGATCATTTGTATTGTCATTTGGTAAACAAATAGGACACGTGGATGTCGTCTCTTGTTGCGCATTTCTATGTGAAAATAACTTCATTCCGAGAAATGGTATTCACGTTTTTTTAGACCTGGTGTTCGAATATATATTTTTATACCGGAATTAGAAATAAGGCAGTTACATAAGCTTGAAAATGGAAAATTCAATTACTCACTTTTTATCTAACTCAGTGCATACGTGTTTTTATATACATATATATGTCTTTATGTAAATGATAGGAACATTTTTTGTATGGCAGATGCTAGTAGTAGTTTTAGAAGTTTGACTGTATGCAAAGCGGCCCGCCCCTCGTCTGCTGATAAGAATATTTTCCACTTTTCCACTTTTTTATGGTGATGACCATGGGTGTATTGCTGTCTGGCGTATGTGAAAGCATTTCAATTTGCACAGCCACAAAAAAGCGAAATGAGAGTCCTCCGTTGGCGTGTCATCATTGTTTGCCGCCCGTGATGTCATCGTTGTTTTAATTGATGGGAGAAGGGGGTGTCTGTGGGTGGGGGAAGACACACAAAAGACACTGTATCAATTTTCTGGTTTGTTTTGCTTTTATTTACTATTTACTGTCATCGCATCGCATCACAAATGTTTAGAGCCGAGTGCAAAAGAAAACAAAAGCAAGTAAATACTAGGAACAAAGTAAGATAAATATTTTTAAAATAAAATGTCAATATGTGTTTGGTTTTCAATTGATTTTGCCCGTACAAAGCACAATTTATTGTCAATTCAATAGAACTACCAATATTCAATACAGATAATAGGACAAAAATCTGTTGAAACTATAAACAATCTTTAACTAGTTTATTATGATTTAAAATTAAGTATTTTTGCTGATGTAGAAAACTAAAAATAAACTCTAGCAGGAAACTGATGTCAAAATTCTTTTTATTTAACCTTCTTTGTAGCAAACATTTGTATCTTAACTGAGTAATTAAGTAAACATTTAATTAGAAACTCGCTTTTTTTGTAGTCATAATTAACTCAGTTTTCTGGGAAAAACTTTTTACTGAACTCACCCAGCGGATATTGGATAAGAACGGACTTTACGTGGGGCACATTTCAATTATTAGTAATTTCTCTGTGCAACTCCAATTGGAAAGAAGTGCAAAGCTAAGTTAACGTATCGACAAAATGCAAATGCAACGCTATAAAAAGGCATGCAAAGACAACGTTTCAAAAATAAATATGCAAACACACCAACAGACTCAGGCTTACTTTGTAATTATCGGACGTGGCAACAATAAACGATTTACACGATTCCAAAACCAAAACCAAACTGAATTCTCCGGCTTTGGTTTTTAAATTTATGCACCCGACCACTGAAAACACCGAAAATTTGGTCTCGAAACAAACAACAAACGAAGTGCGTGAAAGCAGAGTGCAAAAAACGCGTTGGGAATTTTAAATTGTTGAAATTATTAAGTAATTCCACACAAGCCAGGTATGACGAAAAGCAAAACAAATGCATCGGGGTAATTGTCTTCAGGCAACGAACTGAAATGACATATGTGTATAACATATATACATACATACATACCTCTATATATTTTAATAGACGCAGCGGCACGCACTTTTTCAATTTCTTATCGCTTTCGCTTACAACTTGTTGTTATTTTTGTTGCCCGGCTTGTTTTGTGGTTGTTTGACTTGTCTTGTCGTCTCTCTATCGTACACTCCTTATAAAGTGGGTGTGCAAGTGTTACTTGGCACTTTAGGTATCGGTATCCCAAAAACAAATACAAAAACTATGGTTTCTCGAAATTGCTTATATTTATTTATCTAGTTTTTGTCAATTATTTACAAAACCTTATCTGACTAGTTTTAGATCTAATGCAATCTGAAACTTGACAACAATTCAGAAACACTATCTTTTAAACAATACAATTCAAAAATAACTATGAAATTTAAAAAGTAATAAAACCTACAATATTTGCTTAGTTAATGAAAGTTTTAATTATATATTTCTGATGACGTTATTAAACGTTGACTAACTTTTTATTTAAAATACTTTAATAAGATTAAAAATATGCCCAGACAGCTCTAAAGGTTAAAAAACAACTTACAGCCCCTCCTAATCTTAAAACCTAATGAGTATCCAACACGTCGGCCCCTTGAGTGCCATTAATTTTACTTTTTATATGCCGTCATTCTGGTTGCGGTATAATTTTATTTTTCAATGAATGCAAGCATACACACTCTCAACTGGGTGTGTGTACAAAACTGTATGTAAGTACATGTGTTTGTCCACGCTGTCGTCGTCAGTTGTCTTTTGTCGACTTCGCTTTTCCATTTTCCACTTCCATTTTCTTTCCTTTTCTTCTGTTCGCTGCAGTCTCTCTCTCTCTCTCTCTCTCTGTTTGTTGTTGTTTGCCCATGCATTTGCCTTGCGTTTGTTTATTTTCCCACTTCTCCAACTTTATAATATCAAGTATACTCCATACTCGCACGATGACAAAAGTCTGTGCTTTTGAGTGCATTTTAATTGTGCATTAATTGTGCATATTTCTACTCCGATTTAAACAGACTTTACAATTCACAAACCTTTTTTTTTTGATGAATTAGCATTAAATTTTTTAATACTTGTAAAATATATATTTCACACTTTAAAGAGCTTTACTTCTAAAAAAAAGTAAAATTTATTTTATGGTTAACCCCCACACACACGTTTAGCACTCATGATCCATTACCAAAAACAAAACCTGGTTGTTTATGTTTTCAAAATTTATAATGTTTTAGTCATTAATCTTTTGGGGTGCCAAGTAATTTGCTCTCTTCTCGCCTCTCAAAAACATGGTTTTTCTCAGCTGTTCAAGGAAAAGAATTTAATATTCGCGTTTTTTAGGGCAAACAAAAAATTGGAAAAAAACCTTTTTAAAACATCAGATGTGTATGCCTCGCCAGACTTTTTCGCTGTCATTTGCGCCTCCTCTCCTTCGAAATTCGTAGCTTCTTTTGTTCTCAACTGGCGTCGTTGCAAAATTCTAACGTTATGCTTAATTACTCGTTAACTGGAAATGACAAACGACTTTTCGCTGTTGCCGCTTTTGTTGTCATTGTTCCCATTGTTGTTGTTGCTGTTGTTGCTGTTGTTGCTTCTGCCAGTTGTGTGGCTCCGCCCGCTGCTAGTAACAAATTAATTGCCACCGACAAGTCGCAGACAACAAAAAAGGGGGACAAAAATAATGAAAGAAGCTCTTGCTTCTCTTAGCTATTTATTGATTTTCCGCCTTGAAATGGGCTTGTTTGCCACTACAATCCCGATCATCGCTTCCCCCTTTCTTTTCTTTGGCAAATTGTCGGTAATGACAATTGACACGTTCAAGAAGAGCCCCCAACAAATAACAACACAAAGTCGAGCAGGTCGGCCAACTTCAAGCTCTGAAAAGCACAATCCAGCAACAAGCATTTACTCGATTACAATTGCGAGATAGAAGTAAATGTCAAGAGATTGGGATACCGCTTTAGCTTCTGCTTTTAATGCTCTTCTGGAGTGAGGAGTTTCAGTTTTTATCCTATGTATACAGGAAGTATCATTGAAATGTCTTCAAAGCAAAGATTTACTTTGGTTACTTAAATAAAGATCACTCACATTTTTAAAAAAATTTTATTTATAAGAAGAAGATATTTAATTTTTTTTTCTTCCATTAAATGACCTTATTTAAGACTGCACTTTTTATTACTTTAAAAAGCTTCAGTACCACTAGTAATCAATCAATCATTCGACATTGAATGCTAGTTTTTAACAAATGTAAAAGTTTGGTATTCCTCTTTAAATAGAGTATTCAAATGGCAGCTTTTACGAATAAGGCCTTTCTGTCCATATATTTTCCCCCTCTCATTCGTTTCACTTGGAGTCAAAAGTGCAAAAAAGTAGAGTAAACTCGCTTTAATTGAATTACAAAAGTAGGAAAATTGCGCACGCGTTTATTAAGTTGGTTTTCTTGCTACTTTTAGCTTTCTGTTTGATGGCAGTCGGCCCAGCCCAACTATGTTAAATTCGAATTCAACCCGGCTGAGCTCAGTTCCATTCGACCCGGCTTTTCTTGAGTTTGAGCTTTGGGGGTGGTACTTTTTTCCCCCTATTGGGAGGTGGAAATAAAGGGGATAGAGTTGGATGAGGAGATGGAGGTCTGAGGTGTATGAGTGGCTCTGTGTGCGCTCCGCCGCTGCGGTTCGTTGCACGCCACGGCACAGCGAGCAGCAGTGGAAGTAGTAGCAGCAACTACAACAGTCAAAGAAATAATAAGAACAATAAGTGCATAAGGCACTCAGCTGGCCAACAATCCAGAGATGACAAAGAGTACCATTTAGATTCATAAAGCACACTGTTTAAGGCTAGGCCCTTACTTTAAATGCATATTCCTTCAACTTATTTCCTTGCCAGATTATTCATTTAACCAAACAACAATGAATTAACAATGAATTTTTAGTTATACTTCAAATTTGGCAACATTTTTGAGACACTCTTATTTTTGATTTTGAACTCACAACTCGTCTGAGATTTTAAGAGATTTTTTTTAGCCATTTTTGGCTATTAAACAGCCAAGTGCTTGGCACTTATCGTACTGCCTGACTCAGATTCAAACTCAGGCATGCAAAAAGTGTTGTAGAAAGCTTACCGGCGAGCGGTAGCAGTAAACTTTGCGCTAAATCTCGAGCATTTATATTTGGCGTTGTTTGTGCTCGCTGGCTCGCTGGCTCGCTCACTCATTATTTGCCCACTCGCACTCGCAGTCGCAGTAGCAGTAGCTCGTTCGTGTGTGCGTCCAAGCATTGCCAAAGATGCAACAAATGCAACAGAAGGAGGTGCAGTGCATCCGAATCCGAATCCGAGTCCGAGTCCACTTGGCGGCTGTCTGCCTGCAAATGGAGTGGCAGCACTTCTCGGCCCATCTCATCGCATTGCATCTCATCTCACCTCACCCCATTGTTTCCTTCCCCTTTTTTGTGTTTGGAATGCTCAATTAGCCGGCTTGCTTTGGCTTTTTACCCCCCTTTAGTTGGGTTTTTATTCTCCCTTTTTTTTTTTGCGAGTTTCTGGCCCACATTTGCCATTTTTGCAAATGCTGCTACCAAGGCGAATGCAAATCAATAACAAAAATAAACCCTGCCTAGGCACACTGTTTAAAATAGGGCAAAAACCATTTTATCAGCAATAGATGCACATAAAAGAAGTTGTTGAATGCAAATTCAAATTGAAAATAATATGTAAAAAAAAACAAACACCAAATAGATCAAACACGAAAATATTTAAAATATGCCTTTACTTTTTCATATTTATAAATTTCTCCTTTTCTAAAAAATAAATTTAAGAATTATATATTGTTAATTCATATTACGTTATGAATTATGTTCATGTCGTTTAAATATTCAAAGATATGATGTATATTCTTTTATTGTTGCTAGTAAAAAGTGAAATATCAAATGTCTGTAAGAGTACTTTCACAATTATGGCCTACCGTATGAAATCAAATGTATTAAAGAATACTAAAACCTTATAGCAATACTGCTTTAACATATTAAGACTTGAAAAAGTTTATTGATTCATTAAAAAGTCAGAGAACAGTTTAGGTAGCTTAGCTTGAGTCAACATGATTCGCTCAGTGTAGCGTAAATGTTCAATAAAACACACACAACTATACAAAAAAAGTTTTTGTTTGAAAAACATTTGTTGTTGGTGTCTCTACTTTTCGTTCTTGTTGCAGTTTCATTTTTACGCGTTTCGCACAAATGCAAATCCCGCACGAGCCGCACTCTCACAACAGCCGTAAATTCCACTGCTCCAACAGACACACACAAACATCCCGTCTATTTCGATTTTCCGGCACAGAAAGTGCGCATATTTTTCGGATATTTACATTACAGAAAACACAAAGTAATAGGAGGGTAATAAAGCAGGCTAAATCATTGATTTAAGCTTGCTAAACTTGTGACGCAATAGATACCCGACCTTGAAGCTTAAGACAAACCGAACGCAAATTTCAATGTTTCATATTCATTTCTCTATGATTTTTTGTCATGATGTACATATGTATATATATTGTGAAAACATAGTAGGCTTTCTGTAGGTAATTTGTTTTAAATCAAAGGTTAATATTAATAGCATTTTAATAACAAATAATACCTGTGTCTAAAAGATTAAGATAATTTCCTAGAACAAAAATGTAATCGTTTTATATAACAACTTAAATTTAGCTTACGATATAATTACTAGACATTGCCTCGCAAAGTGCAGGGCAAAACATCAGTGAAATCTGTGTCCGTTGACATGGCAAGCTTTTTAATTAGGCAGTTAGAAATCGGGCAAACAACATGCCCCAGAATCCGGAGAGAGCGTATCGAAGAAGGTTTATTTTCGCAAAATGCTAAGGCAGGCTATTTCCCGACCCCACACTAACCCACATCTATATATGTATCTATGGTGACAGGGCGTGAATCACTCAATCCACATCCACAATCTCAAGTTGAGCCATTGGCATAGTTCTGTGCAAGTTCGCACTTGATTAGCATAATGGGTCGACGGGTTCCGCACAACACTACCTCCCATCACCGGAATTATTTAGCTAAGCGGCCCTAGCGATAACATCGCAATCGCAATTCCCATTCAGACCATTCACCGACTTCCGATTCCCGCGATTACACAACACCCACCGAAGCATGATAATGAAATAAACCAATTCATGCTAATTTGTTGCTCCCCCCATTTTATTTGGTGCAAATATGAAAGGAAATCCACAATGGATGTGCCTGCAAGGTCGTCAAAATAAATAAAACAGCCAGTGGTGCGACTATATGATATATATATTTGCTTGTGTGCCGCTCTTATTTATTTGATCTGTTATTGTCCAAGGGCTCAGCACATATGTTCATTAGGCAAACATGATAAGGGATATCGCCCCATTGAGACACATGAGAAACTCTTTGTGCCATATACCAAAGTCGTTCATTTCTGTTAGGAGAATTAAATTACTTTGTAGTTACTATTCGTAAGCTAAAAAATGTTATATACGTTTTCCTTATTTACTTTCATAAAATACAAAAGTACCGAAGTTTATTTGCCTTCAATTAGGAAGCTAACATTTCTTTACCTCATGTAAATGAGTTTTAAAACAGCTTTCCATTTGAAACTATGATACGTATATATCACAAGGGAGTATTAGCGAATTTGCCAACTTTCCTTCTATGTTTTTCCCATTTCCTATCAATTGGGAGGTGTGATTGATGTCTAGTGTAAACCCCACACCTCTAAGTGCCGTGCTGAAAGGCAGAACGAGTAAACAAAGCCCTGCAAAGTCGTGTTAGAATGCAAATAGCCAAAGAAATAGCAAAATCATTAGTCCAATAACAGTGTCCCAAGTGTATGGCTCAATTTGCCGTCCTTCTTACCACCTCTCCACTTGTGGGTCTACCTCGGATTTCTACGGGTCTCAATATTTTTTCTGTTGAGTGCGTCATTTGCGACGCCCACGTGAAAAGCGGACGACATTTACAGGTTGGATGGCTGGCTGGTTGGCTGCCTGGCTGCCTTTTATCTGTCTGCCTGCCCCAACATTGATTTTGTGGGCTCCGGCGAAAAAGAGGTTAGTGGGTTTTCCCATTACTGCAGTCTGTCAACGACTCTGCGGCAATAGACCATCTACTATACAAAAAATATATAACCACAGCTGTATAACGGTGAAGGTAGTGCACGGAACCGTACTTGACTAGGTCGTCGTAGTCGCTAATACAATCAATCAATCGCCTTGTTTACCTCCATA
The DNA here is from genome assembly GCF_018152505.1 of Drosophila elegans. Classification (NCBI taxonomy): domain Eukaryota; kingdom Metazoa; phylum Arthropoda; class Insecta; order Diptera; family Drosophilidae; genus Drosophila; species Drosophila elegans. The sequence continues at coordinate 30,328 of NW_024545863.1, forward strand.
CAACCGCGTGGGCGTGCTGTTGTTGCTATTGTTAATTGATATTGGTTTAGTTCGTGTCAATAAAGCGTCATTGAACCAAAATCAAAACATACAAAAGGAGAATCCCAAAAAAAAAAAACGAAAAAAAACCATTGTTCACTTGGCATTAATTTAGGCTTCAAGTACTCGGTAATTGAAAGCCGAAAGTGACATGAATGCTAAATAGTATTGGGTACACTGGCATTATCAGATTTTAATGGCTTCGCAAGTGATTATTGGAAATGAGGAATTTCCTGATAAGTTTTTCTTTGCATTAGTGTCGTGTTCAAATTCTTTAAAGGAAATTCCCATAAACATTTGATTTAAAAGGAAAAACGTCTTTCCATTACCAGAAAAAAATAAAAAGAATAAACAAAAATGCCTGAACTGATAATGATTTTTATTTGTATTTTGCCCATATACCTTAGATTTATATTTGTACAAAATGTGTTTGCCAAAATGAATAAAAGTTAAATTAAATATCTGAATAAAAATAAATTGAAGTAAATAAAATACGAAACAATGAATAATAATAAGAAATCTCTTATACAGTGTTTGAATTGCTAGATAAATAGGAATGAAATCAATGTTTAAACAAACGCTCTTGCTATTTAAACCAAAAATGGCATAAATAGAACTGAAATTTAGAATATTCCTTTGTATCTTTAATATCTAGACGTCTCATTGCAATGCAATCACTGTTATGATGGTTTTTGCTCCCTCAAAGTGCAACTTATCCTCTTGTGGTCGTATTGTCAACGCCCAGTATGACTTTGTTTTCCTCTGGAATAGGGGCAAGACATTGCGGATAGCAAACAAGACTGCCGACCAGACCAAAAATACGACTAGAATGGGTCTGCTACTAGGAAATGCAGGAGAACCTCTCTACCCAATTGTCATTGGTGTCGTTGGATGTGAAAACAAATCAATTCGAACCAATTTCAATTTGAGCAGCCAGCGTTGCAGTTGCAGTATAGCAAACAAGCGGGGTCAGAAAGGTCAGGGAGTCAAGGGGTGCAGGCGGGTGAGAGAGCGGCAGCCGAGTGGAACTGATTGATTTAACTTTTAACTGTGCAGCCTGCTGGCTGTTGGTTGTTGCTTGTCGGTTGATGGTTGCTGGTTGCTTGACTAGCTTGACTGCCTGCCTGCCTTCCCGACTCAACAACTTTGCCCCCAGGGGTCCCACTATCTCAATTTCAGTATACAGGCCAGCTTACAAAATAAGAATATTCCTGAACTAGATATTAAGGTGGAAGCAATAGGGTCTAACATTAGGATTGCTCATTTATACATTTCATTCCAAGAAAATACTACATTTACTTACGTAGATACATATGTCTTTAAATATTTTCGACACCGGTACCCAGAATATCAATGCAGCCTAATTTGAACAGATATTTCTAATATTATTTAAAGGGTATTTACAAATTAGGCAAACATATTTCTAAAATGTTGTTGTGCCTCAGAACTTTGAACTTTAAAACCTTTTTGGAAAAAATATTGAGGGAAAAAAATTCTTACAGAATAAAGCGAAAACAATTCTTTCTTTAAAAAGGTAATGCAGATATGAATTTTAATACCCATATCCAACAATTTCTTGCAGTCTAATTTGAACTTAAATCTCTAAAGCTTTTTTAAAGGGATTACAAAATTTACTTTCTAAATAAATGCTTGTTGTCTACAACTTAAAACTTGAATCATTTAGGAGAAAATATAATATAAGTCGAGACAAAATATCTATTCGTTAAAAAAATCAATTTCATTTATATTTAAACAAAATAATTTATATTTCTTAATTTCAATTATAATAAAATTAGGTTGTGCACATAAATTTAAATATGCATAGCGTTTACAAACAGAGAAACATGGTTAATTTAGTTCGCATTACCGGGGATCCACTGTAAACACATCTTAACGCAGCTATCGTTCGCTGCTCCCCTCCGGAGCGTGAAAGTGAAATGCAAAAGCAATTTCTTTGCATGCGCGTAGCCGGCTGCACCTGCTGGTTGACGGCGAAGTGCTTAATCGAATTTGGAAGAGCTTCCCCGGCGCTGTAAGCCATTAATCGCGGCTTGTTATCAAAGGCGGCGAACACGTTTCCAAAGTGGCCAAAAGAGTGGATACTTTGGGTTCCTTTGTCGTGTTATGCAGATGCTGCTGCCACAGGGGGAAAACGTCAAATTTGCATTACGGGTTTGGGCTCGACTTTCTTTTCGCCTAGAAATTGCACAAATGGGGTGACTGACTTTTCAGTTGTGATATAGTTATGTAACTATACTTTGTCGACATTTTCTGGACGCCACAATTAATTAAAGCACAGTTTTAATTGAATTGCATCGCAGCCAGCGGCAATGGAAGTGCAAGTGGAAGTGGAAAAGTGGCGGCACCACCCACTCTCTCGCTGCAAATTTTCTAGACTTTCCGCTCTCTCTTACCCTGATTTTCCCCCCATTTCTCGCTCTCTGGGCCAAGTGCAGACTTCTCTTGTGCAGACACACAGAAAACGTGGCTTTCCCAGCAGCGATTTAGTGAGAGCATAAGTTAGTGCGACTTTTAGTTTTAATTGCCGCCCGCAATTCCGCGTCAAGTGTCTCCGAAGGAAGTACACACCCATATAGTGTACTAAATATATGAGCACACCATCCTGTGCATTAATAATAGACGACCGGGGAAAAGTCAGGAAGCCCGTGAAACTAATTATGCAATAATAGCACAAAAGTAATTTGAGCTTCTTGTGCATTTTCCATGAATTCATGAGGCGCGCGTGTCGCGTATCCACCGAAAATCCCCATGGCCAGGGCCTATAGCATATTTATTGAATAATCTATGAGTGGTGTCCGGAGGTGAAGGTTCTCCACGTACCACTCAACCCCGGATACGGACACCGAAAAGCTTCTTTGCTCGTTCGTACGTCAGCAAGTAAATAAGGCGCCAATGTCGTCCCACGACGTTGTGATTTCATGCTGTTTTCCGCCTTCCCTCCGCATTTCCACGCGCGTTGCGATGGGCCCATCGAGAAGAAAATTAAAAATAGTTTACAAGTGCCGACAGCCGGGGTTTTGGCTCTGCCCAACATGCGAATAATAATAACAAAGAGCCCCAGCTCGCAGCTCGCAGTTCGCAGCTCGAGTCGAAGGAAAATCAATAGACTTTTTGCCATTGCGTTGTCAATATAATCGAGGGGCAGGGCAATTGCCAAGTGATTCTCTATGCCTACTAATTCGGATTCTCTGGCCCTTTTGCAGGTTGAGGCCGGGGATGTCATCCTTAAAGTCAACGGAACGGATGTCCATCGCTACACAACGAAGGAAGGTGAGTACTCATGAGTGCTAATGGGAACTACTGAATGGGTAAAGAAAAGTTTAAATAACTAACTGCAACGTATTTTTAAACAGTTCTTAAATGCCTGCGCCTGTCGGAACAGCTGGTGACCTTGGAGCTGAAGCGAGGTAGGTGAAAATGTATACCAATCTTCAGGGATGCAAACCGGTTTAGAACCAAAACACTATTAACTGAACTAAACCGAACCGAACGGCTTTACCACTTACCACATGTGCACATTCAAATGTCTGCGATTTTTAGATTTAAATTATTTTGCTAAAGCTGTTGGACTATATTCACTGGAACTTAAACTTACAAAGTTTCAATAAACATTAATAGCTTTTTTTTATTGTTTCTTTGTAGCTGGACAAGCATTTTATTTTTATAAAATATTTACGAATTTGAGATAACTGTTTTGTATTGGAAAAAGTAAATTCGATTGTGAATTAAAGCACAATTCGATTGTGCACTTGCTATTGTATATTTGAAAAGTAAATTTGAATTTGTGAACAAAAGCATAATTTTTAAGCATAAAATAAAAAGGTAATACTGTAACATATATTTGTTAATAAAAAGACAACAAAATTGTTACCAAAGCGTAAGCCATTTTTAAAAAGGACACAATGCCTATTTATGATAGCATTGTATATACTAATTTTTTACCGAATCCCAAACTATATTCAAACGACAATCGTTTGATCGGATTGCATCTTAGTCAAAAATCATTTTAAATCACTAACTAATATTCACATTTTTCCCCATCCAGATCCCAAGCTCAAGGCGCGAATCAAAGAGCAGCTGGCCAACACCCAGAGTCCGCACTATGTGGACATTGAGTCGCCAAATATCTACGACTATCACAGCGGCAGCAACAATTCCTCGCCAAATCACCGGTCGCCACACGCCGGTGGCAAGGGGGCGGCGACCACGCCCTCGCAGAGCGGACTGCGCTACAAGTCGCCCACGCACTTGCCCTCGCTGCGCCAAAACTCATCGCCACTGCTGGCAAGTGGAGCTGCGACCCAGACGATCCAGACCCAGACCGCCACGCATACGCACAGCCAAACCCACAGTCGCAACTCTTCGGCCAGCTCCACCAAGATCAAGGTGGTGGAGACGAGCATTACCACCTCGGTCACGGGCATAGTGGGTCCCACGTCGCCCACTGGCGAGGCCACCTCGCCAACCTTCCGCCCCTCTCGCATTCCACAGGCGCTGACCAAATGCGCCGTGCCCAAGCCCGTGCCCGTTCTCCATTCACCCCAGAATAAGCGGCCACGCCCCTCCCAGATACCGACAAAGGCGTCGAACGGGAACGGCAACGGACATTCGGCCCAGCTGCCGCCGCAATCGCTGCAGCATTCGAACAGTTACAGCGGCAGTCCGGTGACCAGGCAGCGGTTTACGGAACGGGATCAGGAGCGAGAACCGGAACCCAACTCGGCGCCACCGCAGCCGGCGAAGGCACCACGCTTTGAGGCTTACATGATGACCGGCGACCTGATCCTCAACCTGTCCCGGACACCACAGACCAGCAATCCCCTGCCCGCCCAGGCCAAAAAAGTATATAATATTAATGCCAGTAAAGATTCAATAAGTAAAACATCTTGCCTTTCCAGGTGGACAGTCTCCGGGATTCACCCAGTCGCCTGGTTAATTCGCGCATCAATGGCGCTCTAGCACCTCGTGCCTCCGGCGAGTCCTCGCCCACTTCCTCCTCCTCGGTGGACTCGCCCACCAACACCAGTTCGGATTCGGTGAAGCGCGAGGCGAAGCTGCTGAGGAAACAGCAACAACAACAGCAGCAGCAGCAACAACAGCCTCACCAGCAGCAACAACAACAACAGCAGCAGCAGCAGCAGCGGGACAGCATTAACAATAGCTACAACCGCAAGGACTCACTGACCAATGACACACTGCTGATGTGCGAGGAGCTGGAGCAGGATGAGGAGGGCGAGTATGTCCTAGAGGAGGACAACAATAGGCAGCAGCAACACCGCCAAAAGCAGCAACATCGCTATCGCCAGCAGCAGCAGCAGCAGAATCAGCAACGCTACGAATACTACCAAAACGAGGATGAGCTGGAGGAGGAGCAGGTGGAGGTTGAGGAGGAGCGGGAGGAGGATCAAACGCACTACGACATCACCAACATCGATACCTACCAGAGCGGTCTGGGCCGGGGCGATGAGGACGACAGCGATCGGCAGTGCCTGGTGGACGACGACGACGACGATGAGGAGCCCTACGACGAAGAGGAGAACGATGCCGGCGACGAGGACTACTCGACCAACTCGTTGGGCTCCGGCTCGGCCAAGCAGAGATTGCGGGCGCTGAAACAGCGCACCGCCACCCGCCAGCAGCATCCCCACCACCGAAACCGTGATGCCGTCGACTGTGCCGGCCGCTCAGGATCGGGATCCTCGTCCACCACGGTCAAGAGCGAGGCGGGCGGAGGCCTGGGCCTGGACGAGACCTCCTTCTCAGTGCCAACCTCCCCGATCTCGCTGTCGACGCCGCTGATCGACAAGGAGACGGCCAACTCGGTGCCCACCAGCCCGGAGCCCAGCTCCCTGGCGCCGGAATCGAGCAGTGGTGGAGCTGGTGCCGGAGCGGTGGTGGTGCGCCGCCACAACGGACATGTGGTGCGGAAGTGCGATGCCGCCGGCTTCCGCACCAGCAAGTCCGAGGACCATCTGCAGCAGATTCAGCGCGAGGGCATCGCCGCCGTGATACCCATCGACATCGATGAGGATGTGAATAGCTCGCTGAACACTCTGCTGGACACGCGTCAGGACTCCGAGGATTCGCAGGTGAGGCGGGCTTAGCCACACTTCCACTTCATGCAGGATAGATCGCCGGATAGAGCTAGCTACCTAGCCACCCAGACTAGAACAGCGAACAGTCGAATTTTCCTTCAGCCAGATCTCCCCTCGCAACACTCGACACTCGTAGTTGAAGAGTTACTTTGTGCTTTTGTAGAGTTCGGATTTTGTTAACTGGTTTCTGTAGTCTGTTGTCCATATATATATATATATGTGTATGCGTGTGTGTGTTAGTCAAAGCATTGTTCTATAAGCCATTCCATATCATCCAATCATCATCCCCATACCTTAACCCAACCCCACTGTTTTTCTTGCTCACTTGTTACTTTGAACTTTCCTACTTAACTAAACTTAACTTAACTTACTTACTACTAAACAACTCTCTGTCTATCTTACTCTCTTGTTTCGGATTTCTTTCTTCTTTCGTTTTCTCGTTTCTCATTTCTCTGTTTCCTACTTTGACTCTTCTCGATTCGATTTGATATGCGCAATTTATTGTCCCCCGCGTGAGCTTTCTAGTCGATGGCCACTGTAATTGTAAACAACTCGTCATTGGCCTCGAACAACAACGAGGGTGAGCAGAGCGACAACAACCGCAGTAGCAGCAGCAGCAGCCTCATCTCAAGCGACAACAATAACTGCAACAGCAGCAGCAACATCAACGAAGCAGCAACATCTGCAGCTGCAACTGCAACACCCACAACTGCGGCAGCAGCAGCAGCAGCAGCAACATCAACGAGAACGATGAACTGCAGCAGCAAATTAAACTATATTTTATGCAAAAAGGTTGCCATTTGCATAGTTGGCATGCTGATTAATGTGACTTTTGATTTCGATTTCGTTACGATTTTGCCACTTTTGATTTGTTGCCTGCGCTTGGAACAGTTTTGTATGTAGAAGATGAGAACAGAACCTCTCGCCACCAAATGCTTGTCCACAACGTACACACACCATAACACCCACTCACTCACACACAGAACAGACACCCACCGAACGCTTTCAGCACTCGGAAAATTGTTTAGGACTCCCCAAAGAGAGATTGGGCAACGGCAAATGGAAAAATTCGAGATCTGACAAATAATCCATAGAGCATAAATATCGATTAACTTACAAAACAAAAACAAAAAACCCTTGTAATTTCTATATCACTAATCTCTGTTTTGTTGCTAAATCCTAGGCATCGGATCGCGATCGGATCGTTTGGACCTATAATGCCCCACTCCAGCCGCACCAGTTGGCGGCCCTCCAGCGACAGCAGCAGCAGCAAGAGCAGCAATTCCAACAGCAACAGCAGCAACTCCAGCAGCAACATCAGCAACAGCAGCAGCAACAACAGAAGCAGCAACTCTACGGTCAGCAATCGCATTCAAATTCACATTCAAGTTCCATTAGTTCGTCGCCCCAGCACTCGGCTGTGGGCAGTCCGGCCTCGCCCACGTCGGTGTCCTCGTCGGTGATGTCCTCGTCGGGCTCTAAGGGCGCTTTGGGCCTGGGCAGCAGCAGCAATGGTCCCATGGCCGCCATGCAGCAGCAACAGCAGCAGCGGGAACAGGTTGCCCAACCGCCCAACGGCATTCCCGGCCTGCTCAGCTGTCCAGGTGGTGGTAGTGGTGTTGGTGGTGGAAGTGGAGGTGTCGGTGTCGGTAGTGGTGGTGGCAACAACGATCAGAGCGTCTCAGAGGCCATTTCGAATATATCTAGTCCCGACTACCAAGACGACGATAACTTATTGAGTTCTCGCGATATTCTAGGCGGCATGGTACTTAGCGATCTCAGTGACTCGGACTCCACCATCCTCGTCTCGGACGCGGCCGCCCTGCAGCGCCAGCAGCTCAAGCAGCAGCTGCGTGCCCATCAGCAACAGCAGAGGGATAGGGAACGAGAACAATCCGAGCACAAGGTGGTCATCCAAGTGCGCGGCCTGGACAACAGCAACAGCAACAGTGGCGTCGGTGGCGGTGGCCGCTCCGAGGAGGATGTGGTCACGCTGACGGACGAGCAGCCGCTGGGCACGATGGCCATCGGTCTGCGAGACGCCTCGCCGCCCGTCTCCGATGATGGCAGCGATGTGGAGTCGCTGCACTCCTATCACTACTCTCCCAAGGCTGTGGACATGCCCTCGGCCATTCGGCTGGCCAAAAGACTGTACTCCCTCGATGGTTTCAAGAAGAGCGATGTGTCGCGACACCTCAGCAAAAAGTGAGTAGATGATGTAAGCCGAGAGGTGTGCTCAAAACTGTCTACACAATTCAAGAAAAACATGAGGGAAAACCAAAACTAATTTCATTTCAATTAGTGTTGAAAAGAAACTAAATTTAATATAATTTTTTTGTGTGCATAGGGCTGAGCGCACCACTGCTTTAAGCAGATTTATAATAAAACCTCTACTAAACTTCAATGTCCTTCAATTTATAGCAACGATTTTAGTCGCGCGGTGGCCGATGAGTATCTCAAGCATTTCACCTTCGAGAAGAAGTCACTCGATCAGGCGCTGCGCGAATTCCTGCAGCAATTCTCGCTGTCCGGCGAAACGCAGGAACGGGAGCGAGTGCTGGTGCACTTTTCCAAGCGCTTCCTCGACTGCAATCCGGGCACCTTCAACTCGCAGGACGCCGTGCACACGCTGACCTGTGCCATAATGCTGCTGAACACGGATCTGCACGGCCAGAATATGAATCGCAAGATGAGCTGTGCGGAGTTCGTTGACAACCTGGCAGATCTCAACGATGGCGAGAACTTTCCCAAGGATGTGCTCAAGTCGCTGTACCAGGCCATTAAAACTAAACCCCTGGAATGGGCGCTGTAAGTTGGATTTTTTAAATATGCTTAACCTAAATATTTTAATTTTGATTTTGTGCCCCGCAGAGATGAGGAGGCCGGCGATCTGCAGCAGCAAAGAGCCAACAACAGTGCTTTGGGCAATGTGGGCCAGAATCCCTTCCTCGATCCACCGGAATTGGCCACAGCTGTGGAGTACAAAAAGGGCTATGTGATGCGTAAATGCTGCTATGACAGCAGCTTTAAGAAAAGTAATATATTTTATAGAGCTCCTTGAGGGTTTATGTAATTTACTCTTGGTATGTGCAGCTCCTTTTGGCAAACGCTCCTGGAAGATGTTCTACTGCACGCTGCGTGACCTTGTGCTGTATCTGCATAAGGATGAGCACGGTTTTCGCAAGAGTCAAGTAAGTTTTAGCCGCTTATCTATATCACCAGCAAAGAACACTTAATGATATAAAACTCTATCTGTAGATGTCCGACAATCTGCACAATGCAATACGCATACATCACGCACTGGCCACCAAGGCCAACGACTACACCAAGAAGCAACATGTGTTCCGTCTGCAGACGTCCGACCAGGCCGAGTATCTGTTCCAGACCAGCGACTCCAAGGAGCTGCAATCGTGGGTGGAGACCATCAATTATGTGTGCGCGGCCATATCAGCGCCACCACTCGAGGGCGGCGTGGGCAGCCAGAAGCGGTTCCAGCGACCGCTCCTGCCCAGCAAACAGTCCAAACTGTTGCTGGTCAGTAGAGTTGCGTAGTTGTTTCATGGGCGATTACTTATTTTACGTTTGCTTTACAGAAGGAGCAGTTGGAGTCGCACGAGGTCCAGTTGGCCCAATTGGATCAGGAGCTCAACGAGCACAAGAAGGGTCCGATACCCAGCAAGGGCTTGCCTCTGCAGAACTACAAGGAGAAGGAGAGCTACTTGCAGTATGAGGTGAGTTCGAGCTACTGCAGCTATCAAAATTATATAGTTATCAAAAGTAGTTAGGAAACAACTTTCAAATGCATACATTTTTGTGAAGCTAAATATAACCACAATTTTATAAAAATTGATATTTAGCATAAGTAAAATAGTTAAAATAAATAAATATATTAATCAACAATAAACATTTTTTTTTAATAAACAAGGTTTTTTAGTTATTTGTTCACATTTGTATGACATGATTTACTATAGTATAGAAAAGCGAATTTAAAGAAATTGATAACTTGTTTTCTTTTAAGACGAATCTTTTAGAAAACTGTTGTATATTTTCGTGAGGCTAATTACTAATAACTAAATAATATTAAAATTGGCATTTAGAAAAGTTTTTTTTGTTTTTTAAATTTGTAAGTTTGAATATTTCAATAAAAATACCATTTATAGTTTTTTTTTTCTCAAATTTGTTTAAAATCATTTATTAAAGTATATCAAAAAAGCGCATTTTAAGAAATTATAAACGGCTACAAATGTTATCTGATTTTTTATCTGGTTTTGTTTATTGATTAATTAAAGAGGCTTGCTTTCAAACACTTTAAATTGTCCAACTCCCCAAATGTATATCCTTCTCGAGTGTAATCGACTTCTGATTTATTTATTTGTACACTTTGCAGCTGCGTCGCTACCGCACCTATGTGAGCATCCTGAGCGCCAAGATGCTGGCGGATCAGCAGCAGCTGGAGCTGCAGGCCCTGCAGCCGTCGCCGGCGGCGCACGAGGAGGAGGCCGACACATTCCCAGTGGGCTCCACCACCAGCATCAGCACCACCACCACCTGCACGCCAACCACGCCGCAAAGTATTAGCCAGAAGGAGCAGCAGCAGCAGCAGCAACAGCCAGCAAACAGGTACAGTCAGCAGCAACGTCCCAGTGGTTCCTCCAGCTCCTCGTCCTCGTCCTCCGGCAATGTGCAGCAGGACATTGGCTGACGCGTAATGGGAGTTTTCTCAGCTTGTGTGGTTTAAGCGATCGCTCCGATCCATTCGTTATGTTCTGTTGTTCTCCTTATCCTTTTTGCTTATGTTTCCTTGTGTTTGCCGTATTTTTTGCCGCTTTTGTTGAGCCTTCCCGAGATTGCGTTAATGTTGTGTTGTTCGATCCGCAGCTTTCCCCGGATCTCGGTGTCCACCAACAAGGGTTGGCACAAGCTGTTCTGGGACTCCGTTTGCTGCGGTGTTTTGTTGTGTTGCTGGCATTACTGTGCTGTTATCAATGTTATCACCTAATATCCTTTCTCTGTGTAAATATATATTTCTTGTGTGTTTTTGTTTCGTTGTGCATTTCGCTCGCATCATATATATTGCCACATCCCCACAAGCTTTTCAATAACTTTGAATAGTTTTAACTACGATACGTATATCAATAACAGAACCCAGACTTAAGTGTTGCGCGTAGGCAATTAAAACCACGAGGAAATGAAGACGGAGACCGATCCCTAATGTAATTAGTTTTTATGTGAATAATGGTTTTATTTTGGATGCAACCACAAAACAACCACACAACATGCTGTGAAAACTCAATGAACAATTTGTAATCGAAAATTAGGAATTTAGAAACCAAAACAAAACGTTCGACCGTTTAAAAAGATTCAAAGTCAAGATTGGAATAGTTAACTTTAGATAACAGTTTTTTGTAGCACTTGTAGGCAACCTAAAGTTTTGGCGTTATATGTACTTATACAAACCGAAAACAAATATATTTAGAACGAAATTAAACGAAGAAATGTAGAAAACACAAATGTGGTTCATTAGTAGCAAACGTTTACGTTTAAATCTAAGCTAGAGGCTAGAGGCATTCCAAATATACATGTTAACAACATACTCACAAACAAACAAACAAAAAAAAAGAAAGCATTATACAAGTTTTACAAAATCCGCTCGCATCCCAGCAGATAGAGATACAATTTTAAGAAGACAGAATCAATTAATGAAGCCTTGGACTCATCGCACACACACACACACCCACACTAATTGCTGTCTACATTGATTGTACCATATAAGACTCATGCTAACCCGACGACATTTGGTGACCCCAATCCTCATAGGTGAACCCAAAGCAGTTGCGTTACTCGTTACCCGTTGCCACTCCGTTTGCGTTACTACGTTACTTCGCTTTCCACCCCGTTTTCCAATTACAAGTCGAACAACGAATTAAGTGAAAATGCAAAACCCAAATGGAAGAATTCTTCAATCTTACAGATGGTTCGATGTCTTCTGCTGCTGTTGCCCACTCTGGCGGCACTTGATCCATTCGAAAAGCCATTAGCCAACTTAGTCTCTTGCCAACACAGCTCACGAAGCACCACCACTTCTCCCGGAGGCTAGTGATCCGCTCCAACCAAAAAAAGAGGTGCTCGCTCGTTGTAAATGCCCCAAACCGTACTTTGACCACCACCTGTCTTAAATGTGAGCAGGCCGAGGCCAAATCTCAATGTTAATTGTTAACTCTTCAGTGTCTAGCTTGGCTTAGTGCGAATCCAAACGAACATTGAACATCTAAACACCCCGTTTTTGAGTTTCCAATCACGATTTTGCTAACCTCGCCTTTTTGTTTCGTTCTACATTTGCAGAAAAGAGAAGAAAAAGAAATAATTACGTTTTATTTCCGCTCTTGATTTCGATCATTTTTGAAAACTCGCATACCAACAAACACACCACTACACACCTTCACCATCAATACCCGCCCGCCTCCGCCTGGCCATCGGTAAGTGCCACGCCCCGAATTCAATTACCACATTCGATGCGACGACTTATGCATGTAACTATCTTTTCTCTCCCCACCAGGGAAGCAGGCGTACGAATGAATTTAAATAGAATACTCCAAAATGCCAGGCTGCCGTCGCCGGAAACACAGAAAGATCCAGAGATCAGATCTACAGATCTACCACACAACAACACCCCACTCGCATACTCTCAGAACCACTCACCATTGTCCACCCACTTACACTCAAGCGTTGCGGCTGTGCCGTGTCGTCTGCCACTGAAGATATTCGGAAACTGTGCACTTTCAATTACTTGAACATCATTTGAGATAATTAGACTACCAACACGATAATTAACGAGGGAGACGGGAGTTTTATGTTTGAAGGTCGTTCATCAGAAGATATCGGGCGATTATCTCGGATTCGAGCATTCGATTTTATAAGTATCAAGCTTACTTGTCAAAGAGATGGCTCTCGAAATCGGAAATCAGTTTCATCTGATTTATTCGATTCGAATTTTGAATATTCTGCTGGACGGCTGCTTAGGAACGAGAACGAAAACTGCTTATACACATAGACTTATTATTACAAAAGTTGATAAACAATACTTACATCATTACCTATGCTATCATTATAAATGATAAAAATAAATTATAAATTATTGAACAATATCTCTACGCAAAACAAAAGATGGAGAACATCGGCAGTAACAATAACAAACAGAATGAGAAAACGAAAGCGAAAGCGATCACGAGGACAAGAGAGCGTTAGCATTAACCTAAGCAATTACTACCATACCATGTACGACTTGTTTTTGGTCTTTTGCGATACATTATCACATTATCTGTGTAGGTACACTTACTCCAATATATTATGTACGGATCCATATATTTATTTATACAATTATCGGTTGATTACGCGACATGTCCATGTAGCTAGAATATGAAATTGATATCGATTACGGGGTTAAAAGAGAGAATGAGGAAACAATAAATTTAAATACATCATATATTTTTGAATATATTATAATTATTGTATTGTGTAATTATGTAAATGCAGATCATATAACATTGTTTATAATAATTTTTAACAATTCTACTGAAACGGCAATAAATTCGAAAACAGCAAACAAACAAACTAACTGAAAAGTGAAAGCAACTTCTGCAAGCGCCTAAATGTATGCATATTGTATATTTATTTAGTCAAACATTTTAACTGGCTTACTACGAGGGCATCACTTAGTTTTTAAAGCAATACCCCCAACCCTTTCGATAACAATTCACACGAGCATTGATTTTAGAACGTATGCTGCAAACAAATGGCGAAAAGGGAAACAAGATGACGAACTTGAAGACGGTGATTTTTATGTGAACATTTATTACTAACTGATAAGCTTTGAGTACATTTAGGAAAGCCGTTATACTATGCATATACACATATATATGAACTATATATAGTATATATGAATGCTCATGTGAGCAACCAAACAATTACGATATGAATCATTAAATACTTCCGAAAGCATTAAGCATCCATGTCTTGTTTTTAATCATCATCCCTCTTGAAAGTAAAAGACGAGTCCGTCTCCACCAGCATGTTCTCCAACCGTAGCCCCAACTGGCGACGCTGCAGATCCACCTTCACCACCGAAGCCACTATGCGGTCCCCGATGCTCAGCTCACTGTCGTTCATGTGACTCTTGTGTATGAGGCCATCGCGTTCCACTCCGACATCCACGAAGGCGCCAAACTGTGTTACGTTCGTCACGGCACCTGAATTTTGGGGAAATAGTTGCAGTAACTTCCGTTTATGAAGGTATCTTAAAAATAAAGGTTTCACCTACCCGTAACCACATCGCCTAGGCTGAGATCATCCAGCCGTGTTAGGCCCTGTTTAAATAGCGGCCTCTTGTCCAGATCAGCACGATAGTCCTGAAGCAATTCGCGCTGCAGGGCAACCAAAAGGAATTCCAACTGAAAAACAAGTTATGTTTTACATTTATTTATAACAGCTTAATAATTCGATGCCTTGCAACTTTAAATGCCTTATTCTCAAAATAAAATTTTTAGATACGGTAACAAAATAAATAAAAAAATAAAAAATAAAATTTTAAGTATTTAAATATAGTGATATATAAAAATATAAATTTTGATAACCGCAGAACAAAATCAAAGACATTTACTTAGTACAAATTTTGTATAAGACAATTTTTCGGTATTAAAAATCTCTAAATTGTATTCAATATTTATTAATGTGATATAAAACAGAAAGCATGAAATAAAAGGTGTAAGTATATGACTTACCCTTTCCATTGGCAGTTTATGCTGCTTGGCTATGCGGTCAAGCTTAGATTGGGAAGCGGCAAACTCCTTGATGCGAGCTATAAAGCCAGCCTTGCCAATGTCCGTCAACTTCAGGTCACATTCCCCCACGATACTGAAAACACAAACAGTATTTGGATTATAAGTTTTAAATTTCCACTTTGCAAATATCATGATTGCCGGCTTAAAACGACAGTATGAAGAGCGCTGGCACTATCCTCCAAAGCTGCCGCCCAGCAAGGTGAAGATGGTGGCCTGTGGTGCGGTGCCCTTCTATCGCTACCAAGATCCGACGCAATACTCGCCGTGTTGGCAGCACCCGATCAATGTGCCGCTCCAGGCTAAATTCGGAGTATGCTGGGAGTATCCCCCTGAGCGGTACAGGCATCGTCCGCTACCGCCTCCATGCCGGGGATCCACCATTCCCATCCATCTGCTGAATCCCACTTTCAAGCGTTGTGAGAACACCTATACCATCTACGATTTCAAGCTGGAGCAGTGTGTGCACGAGCAAATCCAAGTCGTTGATCAGAAACTAAGGAAGCTCAAGGAGCAACTCGCGAAGGCCAAGCCCTTGCAGATCGAAATGGTTAAGAAGATGCGGTACCATGGGGTGCGTTACCGCATATTGGCCGGTGCCACCGGATGCACCAAGATCTATCCGGAGTATCTTAGCCGCATGACCGAGGAGCGGGAACTCTGCGAGTTTCAGAGAGCCTACAATCGCGTTAATCAGTCCAAGTAAGTTTATAAAACAAAAACAAGAGAACTGCTAATTTTCCACCACTTCAGCTCTGATTTGGCCAAATTGTTTTTGGATATGCGCGATAGCAAAAAGGAATTGGATCTGCGTCTGACCAGGCTGGATCGGTCTCTCAAGAGTCCTTTCCTAAAAGATCTAGAAGTAGTTGAACAAATGATCGAGGACCTGAACACCTACTTCTTTGGCGTGATCGTCAAGCTAAAGACCTGGGCGGAACTGATGGATCCGATGAAGGAGCACTCCATCGAGGACTATTTGGCGCTGTTGAGCCGAGAGTGCGACTTCAAGAGCTTCATGAGAGCCGGCTTGGAGAACTGCACTTGCAAGCGGTGCGACAAGAAGGATCCCTTGAAGCCGTATCTGCCATGCTGGTGCCACCAGCCCTCTCAATCCAGCGAGGACGTAAATAAAGTTAAGAAGTTCGATGATGATTGCCCCAAGATCTGGCAAAGTGACAGTGACTTGGTCAAAGTGTTCAGTGACACCTCCATGCTGTTTGAAGCGGCGGAGGAGAAGGCCAGAATTGCAGCGGAAAAGGCAGCGACTAAAGTGCCTTAACTCTCTCTTGCTAACAAATAAAGCACAACTTACCTTTCCGCCACTTTATAGCTCTCGGGATGCACCCAGGTGCAGTCCAATGGGTTCTGTAGTCTTCCTCCCGTGCTAAGTGGTTCTATGCGCACAAAACCGGCGCACTGGACGAACGATTTCTCGCCTATAGTGCGCACCGAGAGCAGATCCTTGCGGGTCTGAAAGGGTCCCTTCTGCGTCCGATACTCAATGATCTTCTCGGCCTTCTTCTCCGACAGACCCGCAATGTGTCTGGATTAAAGGTTTAGAAGGGATTTAGATAACATATCACTTGCAAGACGTCTCTTGACCTACTTGAGCACACTGAGACTGGCGGTGTTGAGGTCCACGCCCACATAACTCACGCATTCGGAGACCACATCCTTCAGCGATTCCGTGAGAATCTTCTCTGACACATCGTGCTGGTACATGCCCACACCCAAGTGTCGCGGTTCTATCTTCACATACTCGCTCAGCGGATCGTTTAGCCGACGCGCTATGGATACTAAATATAATATTTAAGGTATGACCTTTATATTCAATTGTAAAATCGACTGCAAACCTGCACTCCTTTCGTTGGTGTCCATTTTTGGAAATTCCTTGGCGGCCACATCGCTGCATGAGTAAACAGAGGCACCATTCTCGTTCACAATGCTGTAGCGAATGCTTCTGCTGTCCAGAATGCCGGAGTGAAACATGTCAGTCAGCCAGTGTTCGGTTTCCCGGCAGGCAGTTCCATTGCCCAGGGCTATAACTTGGCAGCTTTAAAAGAGACATCATAAACAATAAGTTTATCAAATTTAACTCTTATATACTTGTGATCTGAGAGAAACTGAACCAGTTTTTGCTCGGCCGCCCGCTTGTTGGAGCGTGCACCATGAGGGTAAATAACACCCGTGTCCAGGACATCAGCAGTCTCGGATATGACCGCCAGTTTGCAGCCGTTCGTGTAGCCAGGATCGATACCCAGAATGCGCTCTCCTTTAAGCGGCGACATCAGCAGCAGTTGCTTCAGGTTCTTGGCAAACACATCGATGGCTGCCTTTTGGGCCTTTTCCTTCAGATCCGCGCGTATTTGTCTGCACATCAGCGGCTGCACTGCAATTAGTCAATGATTGGCACAATATATGGCAGATATAAATATATTTTTCTTACATTTCTTGGCGTAGCACTCGTCTAGGGATTTTGCAAATACCTCCCTTCGAAGAGGATACTGCAGACCTTCGTTTATATACTGATCAGTTATGAAACGCATGAGATCTCGCTTAAGGTAATCGTTTGTCTCCAGCTTGACGGTGAGAAATTTGTGACTCTCGCCACGATTGATGGCCAACATTTGATGAGGCTTTATGGTCTTAATATCACCCTGGAAGTTGAAGTAGTTCTCGAACTTAGAGCTGTCCAATTTTTTGTCTGCGATGCCGCTGGTTCCCTTGCTGCTGCCTGCTTTACTTGTACTAGCCTTCGATGACTTGGACTCCTTGGTCTTGCTGCACTTGAGGAACACACGATGCACATTTTGTCTGGAATGGGATTATACCGATCTTAAAAATGTTCTTATTTGCATAGAAGTTTAAGCTTTTAGTTCCTAGTGGTCTTATAGTTTTGAGATTTAGTTCAGCTTCTGTAGAATTGATTATTCTAATAGCAACATTCTTAAATGTGGGTATTAAGTTATGTTTTCAAAACGAAGAAGACATAATTCTCTTCCAAAACCATAGACTTACAATCTGCGAATCTCCTCCAAAACATTTGTGTTCTTGCTGATATTGTGTATAATAATGTTGCATATGCCACTCATCACAAGTACTTCCGTGGCCAAGGCCTCGTTACCGGAGTCCACAATTTCGGAGAGGTTTACTCTGGGAGCCGAGCCGTAGAGCAAACGGTCGGCGTATTCCTCCAAGCCCAAAGCCTTGGCCCGCTCCGCCAAAGTGCCCTTGCTGGCCGGCTTGTAGGGGGCGTACAGGAACTCTAGCTCTTCGTTGGTCTTGGCGCACATCAGCTCCTCCCGAATGTCCGTATTCAGGACATTTTCGCGCTCCAACTGACTGACAATGTTCTCGGCCCGCTTGCGCAGATCCACGATCTCCGTGTACGTGTTGCGAATGTCTCGCAGGCGATCTGGTGCAATGTGATCCACCAGATCTCGTCGGTAGCTAAGAGTATGCGTATTAATGGTTGTGCAAATATATGCTAATTATAAGGCATACCGGCATATGAAAGGTATTGTGTTTTCGTTCTCAAAGAGCTGCACAATGTTGCGAGCTGCCTGCGGTTGGATATTCTCCGTTTCGGCCAGAAGTTCATGGATGTTCCACACCTTGCGGCGCTCCCAAAAGGAGCTGCGACCAGTGGTGGTGGAGCTGGCTACAGGCCCATCTGGTTGGGTCATAGTTGGAGTTGGCTCAGGATTGTTCTCGCTGGAACTCGCATTTCGGTCCACTTGTTCCTTTCTGGCACGCTTTCTCTTGGGAGCTGGTTCTTTGGAGATTCTTTCAGTGGTGGAACTGGGTTGGATCAAAGATGGTGGTGGTGCATTGACCTCCGGCTCCGGGTTGGCTTCGTTGGGACAAGCATTTTCGTCCTCCTTGTCTTTTCCGGCACGCTTTCTCTTGGAAGGAGCTGCTTTCTCAGCATTTGCCTTTTTGGAAGTGGGCCAACGCTGGCGCTTGGGTCTGTAAAGGACTGGGGATTAAAAGTATCCTTACAGGATAAAGCAGGGGAAACAACTTACCCGCTTGCCAGCGAATTTGCAGCCCGATCTATTCTGCGGGTCTTCGTTTCCGGTGGCCTGTAATCATCGTTTGCCGTAAGACTCAGTTCCTCATCCGAATCGGAGACTTCAATTACCAGCTTTTTGGTGGCTGCAGCGCGTCTTGGTCGTGTGGACATATTGAATTAATCAACAGAGCAAAGGTCTACTTTCAACTGAACTTGTGCCTATTTATGTGCTTATTTTTGCACCTACAGTGCTAATTTTTCGGTAATAAATTAAAAACAGTTTAATAACTATTTCACAATATCACTTAAACACTTTGAAAAGCGTACAATAAAGGGATTTAAAAACTTGGCATGTTCGAGTTCAAGCCGCAAATTCTAAATTAATCGATTGTCTGCAACAGCTGTTTGCGACATTTCTCGATAACGATTTCCAGCAAACAGCTGTTGGCTTGGCGAATTTATTCGATTGCCTGCATCAGCTATTTGCGGCACAAACCGATAGCGATTTAAGGCAAACAGCTGTTGTGTTGTCTTCTATTTTGCCGCTTTCTTTGTTTTGCTTGAATTTTATCAATTAAAATGCTTAAATATGCTTTACAAATTAGACCGAAACAGATAAATAGGTTTCCCTGGCAGCTGTCCAATCAAAACTGGAGACGTAGTTACTCCAGTAAGATCAGGAACATAGGAATACTGGCGCATATCGATGCAGGTGAGCAGCTAAATAGCTTATTACACTTGTAATTACCGAGTAAACAAAACCATTTCAGGCAAAACAACGACCACGGAACGCATGCTGTTCTATGCGGGCAAAACCCGGGCTCTGGGTGAAGTGCATCGCGGCAACACGGTGACCGATTACCTAACCCAGGAGCGGGAGCGGGGCATAACCATCTGCAGTTCGGCGGTAACATTTCCCTGGAATGGCCATCGGTAGGGTGTCTTGTTTAGTCCTCCAGCCTCTTCTTACTTATTCCTTTTACCACAGCATCAACCTTTTGGACACACCCGGTCACATTGACTTCACCATGGAGGTGGAGCAATCGCTGTATGCCGTTGATGGTGTCGTCGTGGTTCTGGACGGCACGGCTGGCGTGGAGGCCCAAACAGTCACCGTGTGGTCACAGGCCGACAAGCACAAGCTGCCACGACTGATATTCATCAACAAGATGGATCGCCCCGATGCGGATTTTGAAAAGTGTGTCCTAGACCTCAAGGAGAAACTGGAAACTCAGCCCGTCTGCCTGCAATATCCCGTAAAAAACGAGCAAGGACTATTGGGTATGACTATAAAACTTGCTCAAAAGTTAAGTTGTTCTAAGAACTACAAATTTTTAGCCATCAACGATGTGATAACCCTTGAGCAGCTCAGCTGGCAGCAAAAGGATCTGGGGCGGAGCTACAAGAACATTAAACTGGAGCCATCAGATAGCTTGCGCCAGCTGCAGGAGAAGCGCAATGAACTTATTGATCGGCTATCGGGACTGGACGACGAACTGGCCGACGTGGTCATCAGCACAGAGAGCTTTGACAAAGTGGATAATGCCCTAATTGAAAGAGCCCTTCGACGGGCCACTAGTCAGCAGAAAGTTGTGCCCGTGCTGCTGGGTTCTGCCTACAAAAACGTCGGCATTCAGCGACTTATGGATGCCGTAAACTCCTACCTCCCTGCTCCCGAGGAACGCAACCAGATCTATGATTGCTTTGGGTAGAAGTTGGTCTTATTAACTCACTAACCATACTCAATTCAAATGTGTTACAGAACAGAGGTGGCTGGCAAGGTGTTTAAGATTGTGCACGACAAACAACGTGGTCCCTTGACCCTGGTACGTATTCTGAGGGGCGAGATTAAGCGGGGAATGCGACTGATATCGGCTCGTGGCCAGGCGGAAGTGGTGTCCAAGCTATACGAGCCATTGGCCGACGAGTATCGCGAGGTCAGCGCTGTCCAGTCGGGAGATGTGGTCATATGTGCCGGTCTGAAGGTAAGTTATACCTAGATTCGCTCCTTAACCCGCTGTTAATGATAATGTAGTCCACAGTCACGGGAGATCTGCTGACCTCCAGCCAGTCAGCGCTGAAGAATGCACAGAAACGTTTAAAGCAAAGCCTGGGTGCAGCTACAACCAAAGATGAGGAAGACGATGAGCCGGATGAGTTGGACGAGCTATTTTCCATCGATCCGCAAATACCAGATGCCGTCTACTTCTGTTCCATCGAACCGCCCAGCGTATCCTCGCAAACGGCCATGGAGCAGGCTCTGCGGCAACTGCAGCGTGAGGATCCTAGCCTGCGGGTCAGCTACGATTCCGTCACCGGGCAGACAGTGCTCGGCGGTATGGGTGAACTGCACATGGACATCATCAAGTCACGCATCTTGAGCG
Organism: Drosophila elegans; assembly: GCF_018152505.1. NCBI lineage: Eukaryota > Metazoa > Arthropoda > Insecta > Diptera > Drosophilidae > Drosophila > Drosophila elegans. The sequence continues at coordinate 51,719 of NW_024545863.1, forward strand.
AGTACAAAATCGACGTTGATCTGGGGCCATTGCAGATTGCCTACAAGGAAACCATTGAGTCACCGGCTTTAAACACGCTTAGCGTGGAAAAGGAAATAGCTGGAAGCAAGCAGAATGTCAGCATCACGTTGGAGGTGGTCAAGAATCAAACTGAACTGTTTAGGTAAGCTAAAAACTCTATACTTTCCCTGAAACTCTTATCTAATTGTCTGTTCTTTCACCAAAGCTTAGATAAATCGCCGGAGAACTTGGCAAGCCTCAACACGCTGCGACCACGAATTCTTCAGGTACTGCGAAAGGGTTCTATAAGTGCTTTGGAGCGAGGACCTCGTGTTGGTGGCCAGGTGGTGGATACGCAGATTCGGCTGCACAATGCTTCCATTGGACGTGGCACCGCAGACTCCTTTGTGATGGCCACGGCAGCTCAGTGTGTTCAAAAAGTAGGCTAATTTATGATTAAATTATGTGCTTTACAACAAGTAATTTGATGACTTTACAGCTGCTGAGCACGAGTGGAACCCGCTTGTTGGAGCCCATCATGGCCCTGCAAATTGTGGCACCTAGTGAACGCATTTCCGGCATAATAGCCGATCTTTCACGACGAAGAGCCCTGATTAATGACGTCCTGCCCAAGGGTGATAGGAACAAGGTAATGCTTGGCTTAAGCACATTACTATTGATGACTTTTAATTAATTGAGACCCAATTTTTTTAGATGATTCTGGTGAACGCTCCACTGGCAGAGCTCTCTGGTTACTCAAGTGCCCTCCGCACGATCAGTTCCGGCACAGCCAGCATGACAATGCAGCCATGTGGCTTCGCCTCCATGAATTCCGCAGACGAATCGCTGGCGGAGCGAAGAGCCCAGGGCCTCGAATAGTTCGTAGAGTTGTTAGCTAGTTGGCGTGTCTCCAACTGCCAGCTGCCCTGACTGGGGACAGAGATAGTTTATTTTAAAATTGTATCTGTCCAGCAATAGATATTTTTTTTTTGTGACTTGATACATGTCGGACCCCTGCTTTTTGAGACCCGAGCCTTGAGCACTTCGAAAGAGTGATATATAAATTTGCGTGACGAACACATTGCTTTCTTTTTTCTTTTCGCTTGTTTGACTTGATAAGCTTAGCAATGGCTTTCTCCACTCAGAAAGAGTTCTTTCATGTGCCGTTTAGCAACGAGACGTACGAATTCGAATGCATCGATGCCTGCGTTAAGCTGAAGAGCTATCCGTCCACCATCGACGACAGATCGTGGTCGGCCAGCGAGGACCGGAAGTCGCAGTTCGTGGCCGACCTGGTGGCCTGCAATTCACCGATCAAGAAAACGAGTGACGAGGGTGGCAAGCCCACGCCGCGATCTCCATTGGGCCCGGAGGATGAGTACGGCAGTAACTTGGTGGTGGGCGACAGCCTCATCAATGCCGCCGACGACACAATTGGCCGCATGCAGGAGCTGATGATCAAGAACAACATGCTGCAACGCAAACTGGCCGATTCGGATGACAAGCTGCGGACAGCCAACGAGGAGAGTGACGAGATCAGGCGGATTATGGACCAGCGCTATGACCCGGCCAAGAGCAAGGCCCTCAGGAAGAAGATCCAGGAGCTGGCCGATGCCGATAAGATCACTCCGCAGGACGAGGAGGAGCTGAACGACCTGCAGGCGGCCATCGACGACATGAACAAGGCCCACGACATTTTGGAGGCGGAGAATGCCAACCTAAAGCGGCTGATCGACAAGCAGTCCAAGCGCTGCAAGATGGACAGCATCCCAATTGATCCGGAGAGGAGTCAGGACATACCCTATCTGCAGAAGAAGATCGACGATCTGGGCAAGGAGGTGGCCCTTCTGCGTGAGTTCGAGGATGATGTTTTGAAGCGGTGCGCCAAAAAGTGCGGCTCTGGTGGTGGCGGTGGCTCTGACGCTGGCGGAAGAGGATCACCTCCCGGCGGAGCAGCTCGTGGCAAGGGCAGCTTCTCGCCCGATCGGGATGCCGCAAACATTCAAAAGATCCTGGCCGATCGCGATGCCCTGCGCAAGAAGTGCAAGGAACTGGAGGAACTGGGCGACAAGGTCAACGAGCTGGAGCAGAAGGCCAACGAGGCGGAGTGCCTGTCCTCCAGCCTCGAGGGCAATCTCCAGCAGCAGAACCAATGCATGCAGCAGTTGCAGTGCGAGATGCAGGACATGCAGTGCTACTACGAGAACGAGGTGGACAAGGCCAAGGGGAACGAGGAGATACTGAAGGTAGGGTTCATCTCAGGTTGGGCAGAGGGTCTGCTGTGGGTGCCCAAGCCCATGGCTCATGATCCTCCTTTGTTGTTGCATTGCCTATTGGCATAGGTCTTAAAGTATTTAGTATTTATTTAATTTTTTTAGACACAAGTAAACAATCGACTGTATTTCGATTTTAATGCCCATATGTTTAAAAACAATTGATTATGCATTTTTAATTAATAATGGCTGATAACTAGAATTTTCTTTCGTTTTTCTCTCAAAAAAATTCCTTTTTTTTTGGTAATAAAAAAATGTATTTTTCTTTAAAAAAATATTTAACGATAAAAGACTACATTTTCATGCATAGAATAAAATTTTAGTAGTTTTCCACTTAATGCGCTTTAAGTATAAAGTAAGCACACTTAAAAGTCGTTTACGCAAAGGATTCTATTCTTTCAATGATATATCTTTAATTGATTTGAAATTTGAAGTTTTTATTATTGGATAATTATGTTTAATAAATATGCAACAAAATACATATTTCCCTCATCCCTGCTTCAGTGCCGCTGCAATCAGATGAAGCAGGAACTGGTGGCCGCCAAATGCGCCGTCCAGCGGGCCCAGTGCCAGCAAATGGAGATCGATGTGCTGCGGAACGAGCTGCGGAAGCGGGACATAGCCATCAACGCCTACGACTGCCAGTACCAGCAGCTGATGGTATGTATCGACAGGGAGTGCGGGATGGGCGGTGTGCCTGTAAAAGCCTCTTCTTTGGCCTCCAGATGAAGGCCAAGATGTTCAAGAGCGCCGGCTACCGATTTCTCGACGATCTGCCGCCCGATTGCAGCGAAAGTTGCGTGGATGAACCCGATGAGGAGGAGGAAGGAAACTAAGACTGATGCGGAAACTCAAAATGAAGCACTCAAATGAAGTCTAGACAGGATTAACTCTCCCCTCTGTTTAGATTGTTTCCCAATTTCCAACAGCCATTGCTCGAAATCTATAGTTTTATCAAATTAAACCATTTATAAAACCATAGCTCTCTTACCTCTAATTGTTCTCAAGGCAAGAATAGGAATCTTAAACTGAACTTTTTTTTTGCGAGAAATTTTAAACAATAGATTGTAAAACGTTTGGCCCTGTAATTTTGGATTGTGGGACATATTCAACAGGGAATACAATAACCAATTTTAACATAGAAGATAGAAACCGAAAAGCTGCTGGTGGATAAGAAAATTAAACATGCAAATGCTTTCTTACATAAAGTTTATATGGTCAGAAAATTTACTACAACTATTCTTAAATTTGCAAAAGTAACTGAACATTTTTTAAATTCGAAATGTTCCAGCAGTAATCGAATATTCTGCTTAGAATCGATAATGACTTGTTTACCTAATCGAACCTATCGAATGTGTGCTTGCAATCACGTTTGCCCATGGTACGCGTTAGTGCATTTTAAAAAGTTTGTTATTAAGAAGTCCCATATTTATATAATAAATAATATACGATGGAGAAGCTTGTGTCGGCCAAAACGTGTCTTAAACTGTTGCAGGTGAGAGGGTGATTAGGCTTGCAGTCAAAAATTTACCCACTGACCACGCTTTCATTGATTGAATCACAGGTGATGCCCGGCGCACAGCAGGCGGCCACAACTGGTGGCCTGGGCGTGCTCGCTAGTCCGCTCCAGAACCTGCTTCAGATGCAGCAGGTGCGCCACCGACAGACCAAACACTGGCAGCCCGAGTTCAAGCGCCTGCGCAAGCAGAAGTTTATCAAGATGGATTTGCCCAATCTGCGCGAGAAACAGGAGGATATCAGCAAGGAGGAGATGCGCAGCCGGATGAAGGAGCGTGGTGTTCTGCCGCCAAGGCCCTGGATGGAGCGCCCCTTCCACATCAGCTGCACCGGTGGCATCTTCGAGGCGTATGTTCCGCCTGAGGGCGATGGCAAGAAGTCGATCATTTCCACCTCTGGCGCCAAGCAGAAGCTAGAGTTCCTGGAGAAGAAGTCCAAGAGCCTGATGGCCGTGCGCAAGATTCGCTCCTACGAGGAGAGCTTCAGCTCCGACGAGTTCGGCGCCGAGGCCCAGGATATCTACATCCAGGCCCACACGCACATGGCCGCCAAGGATAAGTACAAGATCCGTGAGTTCGTCAGCGAACGCTGCTATCCCGAGATGATGCACAACGTGCGGGACAAAACCATTCACTGGAAGTTCCTGCAGTCGCTGGAGCCGCCGCGCGTCGTCCATGCCCGCGTCACCGAGGTGATCACCAAGGAGAACCAATTCGCCCAGGTCACCGTGCGCTTCCACAGCCAACAGATGCTGGCCATATACGACCGCTTCGGCCGGCTCATGCACGGCAGCGAGATCCTCACCAAGGACGTGCTGGAGTACGTGGTCTTCGAGAAGCACATCTCCAACGAGTACGGCAAGTGGCGGCTGCACGACAAGATCATCCCCGACTGGCTGCCGCCCAAGCAGCCGGCTCCCATAACCTATCGTCTCATCGAGGATGTGGAGGAGGTGGATCTCCCCAAGGAGCTGAGTGGCGGCGAGGAAGCAACCAAGCAGCCGGAGGTGGTAGCAGGCAGCGCACAGACCAAGGAGCAACTGCAACTGGCCACCTCGACTGAGAGCCGGACGAAACCTTCCCTGGCCATTTGATTGTACTTTTTGTGGGCCGCCTGGCGGCTCAGAAGGATGCGCGTTTATGTTGTCGAATGATTTTTGAGCTGCCAACTTGGTCAAATTATAATTTTAAACAATATTAACATTTGTCTTTATTTGTTGAGTTTTATTTTATTTATCCAGTTAAAATAGTTTCAGATATAGGATAAAACTCTAAATTATTAATCATCATTTATAGAAAGTTGAATTTCAAAAGAGCCAGAGATTCAAAATTATTAACTAACCCTTTGTAAATGTTTAATCCTAGCAGTTTAACCGATTCGTATCGTTATCTTTTTAGTGCTGAAAAATTTTAATTTTAAACAATATTTAGACTTGCCTTTATTTTATGTAGCGAGTTAAGAAAGTTTCAGATTTGGGAGATCTCTCTAAATTGTAAGTAATTTTTCTTAGGAAGTTTATATTCTCGAGAACCCGAAAGTTATTAACACGATTTGTATCAGACAGTAAAAAAGAAAGGCTATGAATGTTTTTGTTTAAGAATTATTTAATCGTTTGAGTGCTATTAACGTTCGTAAAATGTTGTTGATAGGGCAATTTAGAGCAACATAAATTTTATTTATTTAATTATTTTTTTTTTATTTTAAATAATAGCTTTTTTAGCTCGGCATTGTATGATTTGTTTAATGACAAATTCCAGAAGCTTAAATAGGAATATATGATAAGATCACTCGTTCAACAAGTTTTAACGAGATTATGCTAAGAAGCGCTTTAAGTACGTCAAAAAATAATCTTCAAATTAAACAATTCTCAAGAACTCATAATTAAACAAAAAGATTCCCGCTAATCAGCTAAAAAATTTCAAACTAAATATTATATGTACATATATCAAACAATCGGGTGGCGCCATCTGTCAGACTTCATTGCAAACTCTTAAAGCTAAGAGCGTTACCAAAATTATAGATCGATTTGTAAAGTTTTTGTCTCTGCCGATAGATATGACCGAAACATACTTATACAGCGCAATAACTAACCATCTACAATGTCTGAGCGTGACATGAACAGAATCAGCTTATAAATATTTGCAGTGTGCGCCGAGCACCATTTTATTATTAAAATTTCATAATATTCACATTATGTTTTTCCTTATCCAATCTTCGTAAGTTTCCACATTTGTAAATACGAGCATACCATTTATAACATGGCTTATAATGCCAGTGAGAAGGTACCTCATGACGTCCTTGACCTCTTTATAAGTACCCATTACCGAACCAGGTCGCTCGTATTTATAATCACGAGGTTGTTCGACACAAAATTGATTAGACTCAACTGGCATTCCAATAGTTCTGGAACAATCCTTGGTGGGGGTAAAGGGTATGCGTTTAAGGCCTATTGATATAGTTCTATTGTAAGCTTCGAGAAGGGCAGTAAATGTTTGTGAAGGGAAGGAGTTCACTGCCAAGCAGACGGGCTTCACAAGATCTAAATAAAATAGTCTTTTTCATAAGACGTTGAATTGGTTTAAACTTAAACATTTTTACCTGACATTTCCACCTTGTTTTTTAGTTTAAGCAAAGCTATGTTGTTCTTTATTGATCCTCGTGAATGCGAAAATTCCGGGTGCTTGATGATCTGGGCAACTTCAATCTCAAAATATCTCCCCTTAACTTTTCTGAAAATAAAATGGAATGAGTGCCATTTTCAAAACATGGCTTTAGTCTCAATAAATATATAAGATTAGCTTAAATGGTGCTCACATGTCAGTGAAATTTGTCTGGAGCGCGCTGGCAACAGTCACGACAAATTCTAGGGAATTCGGAAAAGAAACAGATCAATGGTGTTCGAGATTAAGCAAAATAAATGCTTACCGTCGGTAATAAGGGTTCCGGCAACAGTCCGCTTCAGAATAGTCGTCTCCCACAGACGCACTGCAATATTACCAGTCCAATGGCTGCTGCAATTCTCGAACAAAAGATGCTCCTCGTGGGTGTGCACCATTTCAGCTATCCAGGCTTGGTGGCTCGCAACATCTGTATAAATGCTAGAGGCGTTACAACTCTGCGAGCCGTAACTAACAATTCCTATCTGAGTGTAGCTCTTCCTCCCTTCGTATGTAAAATCCGCCACCAGAGGACCTCCAGAGTCGCCAGGACAAGTGTCTCCATGTCCATCTGCGTCAGAGGCGCAGAACTGCTGTTCAGTAGGGGATGCTCCTACTGAAAGTTCGCAAACGCTCGGATCTTCTCGCTTCAGTAGGATGGTCTTAAGCATATCGCTCAATTTCTCTGTGCTTGAGGTTCGACCCCAGCCGAAAGCCCTTAATTTCTCTACATTTTTGAAATTCACCGCGTCATCCACGATGATGCAAATTGGCTGGATGTCTTCTGCACACATTAAGAGTATTAGTAGGATTTAATAAAGAAAATAGATGAATATGCCACGCAGGTATGTACAGTTTGTACGTAAAATAAGGTCCAACTTACTGTTGTACTCGACATGAGCGTTTAGTCTTAGAAGACCTATATCATTTTCGAAAATAAGTTTATTTCGAGGGTGCCTTAAAGCCTTCTCCACCAAATACTCTTGTACGATTGAGCAATTCCAGTTTTCACACGTTCTGTCCTTTTCTCCCAAGCGCACGAATCTAGGCCATCATATTTTGAACATCAATCATAATTTCATCCGACCAAATGGTACTTACTTTGGATCTTCCGACAGAACGTGCCCCGCTGTTAGAACGAAGCCTAAAACCAAATCAATAGAAATAACCTTTGAAATGTACGAGTATATTTTTTCCTCAATGTGATGGAACTCACGTTTGTGAATAAGGCTGCCGCCGGCGATAAATTTTCTGGTCTTATCGTATAAGGATACCATAAAGGGTGTGTGGTAACCGAGGGCGTTGTTACCTCCTTGAACTTTATAGACAAGCTCCACATGGCCCTTACAGTTTGGCTCCAGCAGATAGGCCAATCCCTGGTGGAAGAGCAAAATCGCGAACAGAGCTGAGGAAAACACAGACATCTTCCGAAGCAGAGCTGCTTAGTAACTAAATTCGGAGCTTAGCACGAGTTCAAAAAAAAACCTCTGCTGCTGGGCTTATCAACAGACAACGAATTTTGGGAATTCAAAAAGATAAGGCCTTAGGAAGTACTAATAATAAAGGTCCATTTCTTAGCCTTGGGCTACAACATCAACTTTGCTGTCGATGCTAATTTAAAATGTTCCTACAGACTATATAGCTTCATAACTAGACCCTTGTGTTTTTACACAAATATATAACGACAACCAAACCGAATTATCTTCTTTTTTTCAAACAAGCAATATAATCATGTAATCATAATAATTATCTGTGATGTTTGATGTTGGAAAAATAACATCTTCATTTGAAAAACATTAAATCTGCCACGACAAAGTTTATATACCCTTGCAGCTATTCCAAAAACTAAATATTCCTTAAAACATCTAAATTTCGAATTACATATATTTAAAAAGATTGAAGCAATGATGATTTTAAGCTTAAATAGCGATGGTTCCTATGGCAGCTATATGATATCGTATTCCGATTTTAATAAAACTAAAAGCATTATTCTGAATTATAAAACCATTTCTATGACCAAAGATATTAAAAAAAAAAATCGGATTGTATAGTCGTCCGATTTTTATTAAATTTAAACAGTAAAACTAAAAAATAATAAGCCATTACTCAATGTTGCAGAACTTAAAGAATAAATAAAATACAGTAAAGTTTTCCTTTTTTTCATGTTTTTCCGACATATATACTACCTGCAATAGGAAGGAACTTACGGGAATGTTTCTGAGAGTCTAGAAACGGACAGAATGACAGACGGACATGGCTAGATCAAAAATATATATATACTTTAGAGGGTTGGAAACATCTCCTTCACTGCGTTGCAAACTTCTGACTAAAATGTTAGTACCCTCTGCAAGGGTATAAAAACAGCGAATTCAATGAGTTTTAACTGAAAGTTCCGATCTCCGCCGTTTTTAAGCTTGATCTGCGTTACAAACTGCTGACCAATTTTATAATATATTATAATAATAATATTATTATAAAAATGTAGAATGTATTCACTGTTGTTATTTTAGCTTTAAAATTTCCAGAATAGAAATTACAATTATTTGTTTGCACTTGTAGCGTACACAAAAAACTAAGTACATACAAGGATAAAATCGACAGCCTTCCCAAGTAAGTTACGCATTGAATTATTACATGTTTGTGGTATATATAATATTTATACGAAATGTAGTAGAGCTAAGGCTTAGGGTGGCTAGTTATAAATACAGGCGTTCACTCAGTAGTTAACATACAAAAGTTTGTCATGGGTGGACATGTGGACATTCAACGGGGACCACTAACGATAAACAGTATCAATAAATAGTGCACACATATGTAGATGTATATACAAGCAAGATCAGCGTCAGATCTGGTAAAGCCAATTCAATCACACGAAGCTGCTGCTGGGCTCATCGAGATAGGCACACCGCGAGCCCGCCGCCTCCTCCAGAGACTTTCGTCCCAATTCCAATGGTATTTTGCTGGCAAACGTTGCCACTTTGGCCGCTTCTTTGGTGGGGGATGCCACCAGCACCTGCTGTTTGCTGGGCGAGAACTTGTTGCAATAGTTGGCCGTCGTGGGCTGGGCCACAGCCACAGCTGGAGCCACGCCCCAATTGGACGGCTTGATGGGCAGCACCTTTGGCTTGGGCGGCAACGGAGGCGGCGCCTTGGCAAACTGATCCGTTTGGTCCTGCATCTCGGCGGCCGGCAGCAGCTCAGTCTCTAGCTCCTGGTGGTCCACCTTCATGGGCGACTGCGGTTGGCTGCGTGTGATGGACAGACGTGGCGCCGGCTGGGGAATTTCCGTGGGCGACGGGGATGGCACCTTGCCCACGGGACTCAAACTGGCGCGCACTTTGCGCAGCTTGGACACAGCTGCGCTGAGATTCTCCTTGTTCTTGAGAAAATCGGGCAGATCGAAGTTGATCTCGGTGCCACGCTGATCCTCCAGCCGTGCCAGCTGTGCCCGCTTCAGGCCCTCGAGTAGTTCATCTGGAAGAAGCAAAAGACAGGAGCAAGTTAGTTTGGCATTGCAAGTGACGCAGGAGGCACTGCAAGGTCACCCACCTTGGTGCTCGGCTACTCGCTCCGTCACCTGCAGCTTCACGCCCGCCTTCAGCTTGGCTATGATGGGTTTCTTGGGATCCGCCACCGTCGCCGCCATCGCCACCGTCGCCGCCTCCTCCGATTGCTGACTGCTGGTGGACTTCTTCTTGAGCTTGGGCAACTTGCTGCCCGGAATGTTGCTGCCATGGCTCTGCTGGCGCCGCATGCGCTCGAACAGCGAGGAGGACGACTCGGAGGGCGCCTCGTTCGACTTCATGGAGCAGAGATCGCTGGGTCGGGGCTTCTCCTGCGCCGCATCCACCTTGCTGGCCAAGAGTTCGCTGAACACCTTGTTCGTCAGCTCATCCAGCTGGCCCTGCGGCAGCGGCTTCATTGGTTTGCTTTGCTTCGGCGGCACCGTGGTCATGGTCATGCTGCTGCTGCTGCTGCTACCACTGCCACTGACGCCGCCTACCTGAAAATCCGAATGGCCGTGCAGCAACAGGATGCGCAGCCGCTGGCCATCGGCCATTGTCACGGGCTGATTGAGATCCAGTGGCGCCTGCGTGTCGCGCATGATCACCTGCACCTGCTCCATCTTGTAGTTGTACTTGCTAAGTATGGGCCGGATCACTTCGTGCAGCTGCTTCTTGGGCTTGCTCTTCACCGAGATCACCTTGGGATCGGGCAGGTCCAGCTTGAAGGCCACCCGCCGCTCGATCAGCACCTCCTTGCCGGCCAGCATCTGCGACGGCTGCTGCACATCGATGGACTTGGTGGTGCCCTGGAACACAATGTCGTAGTAGGGATACACCAAATTCCGCTTCTCCAGCAGTCGCTCCACCAGTTCGCCCACCGTTTCGCCTGCCCGCGTCTGCACAATGGTCGTGGCTCCATCGGTGAGTATCACCCGACACAGCGAGCACACGCTCTCCGCACTGGCCCCTTGTCCGCCGCCGCCACTGGTGTTGGTCCCTGTGCCCGCATCGAAGGAGGACAACGACGACCTCGAGCTGTGCAGATCGCTCAGGGAATTCTGGCCGGAGACGAGCTTCAGCGAGGCGCTGGTCAGCAGGGCAGGCGGTGGCAGCGGTGGCGCCGGCATCAGCGTGTGCTGCAGGTCGGCCATTATCTCGCCGCGATCGCGGGACTTACTCCGCGTCTTGCGGTGCCACGGAAGCAGACTCTTGCGCCGCCGATCCTCCGCATTGCTAGCCGATTTTTTCAGCTATAAAAAGGGGGGGGAGAAAGTCCGTTTAGTATGTATTTCCGTTACCAGTTGGGATATTATTTCTTAGAAATATTGTCATTTGTAGACACAAAATGGAAGTATGGATAAAGCACTCACCTTGGAGGAGGCGGCCAAGTGAAAATTCGTCTTGAGCAGCTCGTCCAGATCCATGCCGCTGTAGGGCAGCGGCTGGTGTTTCTGCTCCGCCTCCACGCAGCTCTTGTACAGATCGGAGCGGATGAAGCGCTGGTAGCTGTCGAACTTCATCAGGTTGAAGATCTGCTTCTGAGCGGCGGCAAAGATGTCCGGGGCGGCAGTGGCCAGCTTCTCCGCCGTGAGGCTGCGTGCCTGCGAGTCCACGTTGACGGGATCGCTGCTGCTGTTGGCCAGATGCTTGCCGAAGATCTCGCGTGCCTGGAGCACCCGTTCCGCCTCCGATTCCAGCAGACGGTAGCGTTCGCAGGCGGTCCAAAAGTAGATGTTCTCCGCCGAGAACTCCTTCTTGAGGAACTCGGAGAAGGTCTGCATGCCGGCGGCATCCTGCAGCATCCGCTCGAAGGAGCTACCCCAGCTGCTGGGACAGCCGTGTTCCTGGGCCGCCGCATCCTCTCCAGCCACGGACACTGTGATGGCGGAGGGCGGGGCGGGCGTGGTCAGGATCTTGGGCACCTGCAGCAGGCTCAGCTGCTGCTGACTGCGCGTCGCCTTCAGATCCGAGTCCAGCATCAGTGTCTTGATGTACATGTCGTTGTCGGAGGCGTTCATCGAGGCAGTGCGTCTCACAGGCGAGGATTGTCCCAGCTGCTGCTGCTGCTGCTGCTGTTTGGCCACCTTGTCGGAGCGGGGCGTGCGGAAGGAAGACTGTCCCCAGGCTCGGCGAAAAGGCGAGGCATTGGCGGGCAGAGCGCGGTTCTGGAAGAGTCAACGGAAGATGAGGGATTATAAGCAGGTGTCCCAATTAAAAAAATGTAGGAATAAATAAAGTAGTCTAGTTTTCCATAGATTTTAACTAATTTAAAGTAGACATTTCACAATATTTTTCCAAATAATAAACAGTCTTCGGAAGTTTATTAATCATTTAAAAAAAATATATTAAAAAAAAGTATACAGTTTACTATTCATTTCAAATATAATAATGATTTTAAAATAAAACTGGTTTGACTTTTAAAAAATATATAAATAACTAAATTTTAAAATGGGAAATGAAAATATACATAAATATGAGATAAAAAATTATGCTTTTGTTATACTGCAGATAAAGAAATAAAATAAAGAAAACTATAACCTAAGATTGTTTACCTTCAGTCAAATTTTAATATCTAGCATTATCCAAATCCGACACAGAAAAACCAGAGACTTAAGATATAAAACAGATCAATACTTAAAATAGTTTGACTTAAGGCTTCAAGTTTGAATATTTAAGTAATGGAAGTTTGAATGCGTATGGCATTGACATTTTTTACAAGTACAATTCGGAGATACATAAAAGCTGGGCTTTAACAATGACTAATTGTTCAAAACTTTGTAAAAACCTATGTATTTCTTGTATAGAATTCACAAATACTTTACAAGAATAATTATTAAAACCAAACTGCTTATGCCTTAATATAATGTTATGTTAAGTTGCAAGTGCAAGTAGCCAAAAGAATAGAAACAAGACATCGATTCATGCTCCATTCACAACTACAAATTGCGGGCATCCAGAGGAGATCGTCATTATCATGGTCAGACGGGCACGATAACCTCAAGTCAACTTCAGCTCATAAATTTGTTTGTGTGACGCATGGTCCGGTGGTCCCCCTCCAAAAAAAAAAGAAAACTATGATTCCCAATTGTGTGCTAAGACAATCTGGAGTGTTTCCATGGGAGTTGCTTTAAGTAGAGTTCCCCTATGTATGATGGCGATGGCGATGGCGATGCCATCCCATTCCCTTCTATTTACTGCACTTGCGGCTACGATAATCGCTGCTCAAACAGACGGAGAATCTCCACTCGCTTACTGGTCACATGGTCACATGGTGGTATTTGTGCATTTCCCCGACTTTTCGTTTAACGACAGTTTTTGTGCCGCAGATTAATGAATTCCCGCTTTAAACCCATCATTCTATTCAGATCTCTAGTTTCGCAGAAACCATAACTCACTCCCAGCGATCAGCTCAAAAACACAACAAAAATATATTTGTTTTGTCCGCTTAGCGCGCTGATTGTTATAGATAAAAGAGAAATTTTCAACATTTCCGGTTGGTTTTAGCTTACTCTCTTCATACGAACTTAAAAGGGGAAAAGCTATTTTCATTCATTTTTGTTCATTAATAGAAACCAATTTGTATTGAGCATGGCCGGTTCGTTTATGTAATTTATAAATTGGTTCGACACACGCCACCAATTGAGCGTATTGAGATGAAATGGCATTTATGTCATCAAATGGTATAACTAAACTAATAGTTTAACGAACAAGAAGTACAATTTCATCAGCCTAAGAAATAACTTGTGACGTCTTGTGAAATGCAAAAGGGCAGTACATACACATAGTGAATACACAGCATGATAAAGCCCAAGAGCTCAGTTTTTATCGTTCCATTAAAATATATGGGTCAAAATACAGAAAACACTTAAAAACTACTCAAACTGCACTTGAGTTTGGCTTTGGTTTTTCGTTGGAGAGGGGCCTAAAATTTGTGAAATTCTTCAGGCGGTGCAAACTGGCTGACAAACACTCAACAAAATCAACGAGAGGCGAACATAAATCAACGCTGATTGCCAAACAATAGGAGAAGACTGCGGGGGAGGGAAAGCGGGGGTCCACAGTCGGTAAGTAGGAAGTGAGCAATTTGGCAAAGAAAATAATTAAAATAAATAAACGACGGCTAATTCACAGATTGTCGTCGGCCTCCCCAAAAGCTACAAATGCTGCAAATGCGAAATCGAATGAAAGCAAAGACGCAAAGCCAGAGTGAACCGTGCAAGAATGAGCAACAATTAAGTACAACGACTATGAAATCACACAGCAAAAAACAAAAAACCAATACACCGAAAAAAAAACAGCCGCAATCTCCATTCCGTTCCGTTCACTGGACAGAAAAGGGAATGCGGGTGGAGCATATTGCTCCGCTTCAGTGGACACTGACTTGGACACTTTCCGGTGCCGCCGTGGTGGGTACATTCACATGCACATGCACATTCACATCCACATTCCCATTTACATGGCCACCGCATCTCTTTCTGTCTCCTCATATTAAACTCATCATTGGAGACTGAGAAAAACCAGCCATAATTACAACTTGTCATTCAAAATAATTGTATACCAAAGTACAAAATAGCCCATGGCAGTTAAATTATTTCCATTAAGGGAGTTTTAACTTGGTATTTATCTAGCTCTTAAAATATATTCTGTGCTTCTCAATTGAAGAAGTTAAGTGACAGGACTTTTGTAATAACATACTTTTATAGACAATATCAAGGGGTTTTAAAGTAAGGATTCATTTAATTATTATCTACAGCTAAAGAATTCGCGAAGCCATATTTGTGGGTCAAACACGCCACTTCAAAGAAGTGTGGCAATAGCGCTTTTGGTAAATAATATAAAAACAAAAGTTTTTTCTACACTTCAACAATGTATATCAAAATGTGGTTTTTTAAATTATCGCTGTATTATTTTGAAGATATTTCAGTGCAATGCAACAGATGTTCTCTTGTTGCTTTTTATTGAATATTAAAAAGTCGCCTGATTTGGTGTTATTTTCTTCCCGTGTACTTATAGACTCGGCTTAGCTCTTCGCATGGCTTCATCTCCAACGCTCGCTCTCCAGCCCCAAACGAGTGCCAAGTCATTGAGCTGAGTTTGCATTTCGGGGCGGCGTAGAGCATAAAACAAACAAAGTCCCACGAGTGAATTATCCGCAATGGCTTTCGGCTCGGGTTACCACTCTTTTGGTGCTTGGCCATAATGTAATATAATTTCCCCATATGGACAAGCCGAACCCAAAGCCAAACGATCTGCAACCTGTCGCCTTCTGGGGTGGCACTTAATTAGCAGAGCTGCGGTAATTGGAGTCTGGCGTCTGGAGCCGATGGAACCGCTGGAACCGCAACGGTCTGCTGGACATGATGGAAAATTGAGATCCATCGAAGGGCTTCGGTTTTGGTTATTCTTTGGCGGGGCGTCTACTTTGGCGGTATCATCCGTAATCCAAAGCCCAGACACTTGAGAATATCACGTAGTCCCGTCTGGTATCGGTACTCGTTTTGTACCCACCCGTTTGTCATACTCTCCCCAGTCGATTCAAGCAAATATCACGCATATCTGTTTCTTGGGAAACATATTTCTGGCGATAAGCGGGGCGGGCAAATATGATATCAAACGTGTATGTATGACGAAGAAGGTTTTGGGGGTCCCATCATTCACAGACTCAAATATTTGCCTTTGTCTAGATATTCCCCGAAGTGTGCCAGAAATTCGGAGAATATTTGATAAATCATACCAGCCCTTATATGTGTGTTTCAATGCATGTATTGCTGTACATATACAGCCTCGGTCAAATTAATGGCTCAACCAGATGTTATTAATAAATGGCAAATGGTTTGGGGTCTACGACTTTAAGCAAACATGTGTACGTATTGCAAGGCATTAAAGGAAATGTGTAAGCAATATTGATATTTTTGTAATACTTATAAAAGTCAAAGATCTATTAAAATTAATAAACTTAAATACTATCTCAAGCTATATTATGCTATTTGTACTTTTACCTATAATTATCAAAAGAATAGCAAGTTATTGTTCCCAAAACTGCTTAAGTATAAATATAGGTTCAATAAAAGGAACAAGAAATGCAACTCTTGTGGCAATATATATTTTTTTGACCTCTGTTGTGGGCATGAGTGTGCTGCACACTCCTTCTAGGGGCTACAATGAAAACGAATCTTATCTGGCGAAAGGCCTCCGGACTCAAAATAAAGCGAAAAGTGGGCGAATTGAGGGTGGCTCATGCGACAAGAAGAGAGGAGAAGATAGAGACTCAGTGAAAAAAGAAATGATAAACTAACCATAGGCGTTGTTAAACCCGTGGATCTGGCAGAACAAACCTTCGGATTCTCTGGATTGCTTATATTGGCCGCTTTTTAAGATTTTTTTTTTGTTTTATAGTGGTATTCCAAGTATTCCAAGCCCAGGTGTGCTTTTGTGTGAGTGCGTGGGCAATACAATGGCAGAAAGCGAAAACGTGACGCTTTTGTCAACTGGCTTTGGCTTAACTTTCGCACTGCAATTCGCTACTTCGCGCCGCACTTTTCACTTCACTCTTTGGACTTTATGTAATTGCTTTATTTCACTTGGAAGTACTTGTATCTTTGGGAAAATGGAAACCGCACCGAGAGCCGCGAACCCGTCGATTCAAACGCAAAAGTATCTGTGAAGTTGTCGAGGTTTAGCTAACAGCAATGTTCAGATTCGAGATTCTACTAACAGAGATGTTAAGCAATGAGAGAGCGGAGTGAGAGCAAGAGGGGATATTTTTTTAAACATCGATCGTTGGTGTAATTTTCTCTTTTGATAGCCATTTAACAATGTTATTGAAATACTGTTTAAAAAAGTTTTTTATACAAATAAAATTTGGGGATGTGAACATACAAGAGAATAAGATAGCAAGTGCGAGCGAGAGATCGATCTTGGGGCCAACAGCTGTTGTTATATTTCATTTAACAGCCACAAATTGGCGCTCTCTTCCAGCTGTTAAGTCTCCCAATTTCGAAATTCGAACTCGACTGTGAGTTGCTTACTCATTTGCAATGGGAATGAGAATGTCTTTTTTGTTGTTTTTTTTTTTTTGGTGGCTGCTTTGTACAATGCTCTTTGTTGTTATTATTGTTATTGCTTTTGCCTATTTGCTGACACCGGCTGCTGGAAATTGCTTTTGTTGTTTGCTTTGCTGCTTATGAATGAACTGCGCACACAGATACAAGTTTGCACAGCTTGTGCGGGTGTGTTCGTTCTTTATGTCTCTCTCTCTCATTTCCTCTCCCAAAGTGACGCATTTTTTATGTGCCTTAAAAAAATTTGTGTTTTTTTTTGCCTTTTTGCCCAATTAATTAAGTTGTTGACGCATTTTGGCCATTTTTCACACAACAACAAAAAGTCTTGTTTGCCCATTTAAGTAGGCAATGGAGTTGGCCTAATGAGTACATATGTATGTATGATTGCAAAAAACATGCCGCCGAGTAAATAAATTGCACTAAAAATAGCCAAAACTCGCTGGCAAATAAATTAAGCGCTCCCCCTTTCCAGTAATGTAAACAAAGAGAGCCCCAGACAATTGGAATAATTAAAATGCCAAGCAGAGGCAACTGGAATGCGGGCGGCTACTGCTTTTGTTGTTGCGCATTTGGTTGATAAATTAAGCCATTTGCAGATATACAAAAGTAAAAATAGAAGAAGAAGGGTGGAGCATGGGAAGATGGAAAACCGAAAGGAACGCGTGGAAATACCCCCATCTGCGTCCAATTTCCAGATCATGTGAGCAATGGAAAACTATTATTTTTCCCATTTCGCCGCATGTGCGTTTTTTTGTCTATAATTCACAGTTATTTATGATTTGTTTAGCTAATCGCTTTGGGCAAAAAAAGAAAGGGAACGATAATTTTCCACATTTTACGCACTTTGCTCTGGTTTCCATCTACGGTTTGTGCGTGAATGAAACAATTGCCACAAATTCCATCTGTTGTTCCGTTCCCAAATCCACGAAAAGCAACAACAACGGCCGTTTAGCATTTGTGAATTACAGTGAATCTTCAGATACATTTTCAAAAAGCTATACAGATACAAATGTAGTTACATAAACCGTTGTATCTTTCTACCTAAAAAAATATGCGTTTCTGTTTTTTTTTTTTTTTTATAAAATTGAAATAATATTTTTATTTAGAAAGTAAACTAAACAAAATTAAAAAAATTTATTTTTTTTGTTATGTTGAATTAACCTAGTCATTTAAAAAAAAAAGTTAATCTTAAATGTCTTTTAATGAATTTCTGTTCATATGATTAAAATTTTCAGTTACAAAAGTTTGCCTGTATCGTTTTTTGAACAATTGCGCACATTAAATTAAATATCCGGCATGCTGTTTGCTTTCATTGCTTCTTTTTCGTTAATTTTATGGAAGATAATGCGGGTCATATGCGTTCTGAATACTCCAAGCGGAAGATATACGTATTATTATACAGGAATCGTACGGAAATGTGCTTGGAATTTTTACATTTAACGACTTTTATACGGCCCAATGTGTGGGCAATTCAGAGAGAATATTTACTTAATTTCTTTATTGATCAATGGAAATGGTAAATATCAGCGTGGGCCATTTCCCCACTTGGCAACCGGCGAGTTAAAGTGATGACCACTGGCTCTTCAATGGGGCTCATTGAAAAGTGAAATGCGGCACGCGCCGCCCATGCAAATGTGATAATTAGAAAGTCATTATGGCTGGTTAGTTTTGTCCCGATTTGGAATTAGATGGGGACATCGTCACTGCGAAGTGACACATTGCATACATATGGGTAAATGTCTTATTTAACCAGAGAAATGTAAGTATGATAACGCAAATCTACTGATGAATCACAAGGTACTTCCGAAAAGAGTATGCTGCTTTTGCGGAGGTTTTGTTTGAGAAATAAATTAAAAGATTTATATAACTTTAAAGTTTTTTTTTAACAAAAATATCATTATGTTCTAAAGTTTTTACAAAATTATTTATCCACTTGAAATCTTTATTATATGGTAAATGATTTTCCTCAATTTCAGCCCTAGCCCTGAGCAGAAGCGAACGATGATCGATTTGTGGCATAACAAACAAAGATATTTTATTGGCCAATAAACTACAGATAAATGGCGTAATCCATTTTGGCGCACATCTAGGATGCATCGCAGGGTAAACACCATCAAACGCAAACAGTTCAAAGATCACTCGGGGATCACTCTGGGGCATTCGCTGGAAGCCAGGTGCCGCCATACGGACAACCATCAGCGGATTGGATTGTACGTACTGGATACTAACGTATTAATGGCAATTGATTGACGACGACTCGGGCGTAAATAAACAGCTTCCAGTGAAAAATTATGAAGAGTTTGGCTTGGCGTAAACAAATTTCGGAACTAAACGGATCGGAACGGAAAAGAGTAAAAGGAATCGAGGCGAAATCACAATGGCGCCAGCTGGGGCCATACACTCAACAAATTTACAATAGGATTTTAGAAATCATTTACCTAAAGGGCTAACAAAATAGAAAACAAATGTTTTAAAATAATATCACAAAAGTAAAATCTGAACTAGTAAAAAAAAAAATATTGTGTTAAAAAAAACAACTTTCCTAAATTTAAATTCAAAAATTATATAATTTTATAAAAGTTTAGAAAAATGCATTAGTTTGGACATTTTAGAGTATGTTTTTATTTCAAATTCTTATAATTTTTAAGCTTAACTTATTTAAGTTCTAAACCAAAATACATATTAAAAATCGTCTTTCTTTTTAGTTACGTCTTAAAATAGAGTATGATATATGAAAATATTAGGAAACTACTTTTATTATGTATTTTAAGATGTAATTTAGGAAATTAAAATTGGTTTTTATCTTTGTGAAGTAATCTAGTCTTGTTGTTCGCCCTTTAGGTAATATAATTTCCAATACATTTATAAACTGTTAAAATTTTCAAACGATTTTTCCCAGTACACATATTTAGCTCCGTAATTTTGTTGAGTGTATGCCCGGCCGATTAATTCCCCTGGGCTGTGAATGGAATCTAGAAGTGACTCACGCGCATGACGTTGGTGGTGTCGCGAAGTGGCGGCTGCTTGCTGAAGTCCATCTGCTGCACTGCATCCGGATCGCTGAGGGAGCGCCGCAGCGTGGTCACCGAAGCTCTTTTCGAGTGGAAGGAGCCGCGCAGGAAGCGGGCAAATTCGCAGGCGGCATTTCGGCCCGCTCGACAAACCGCCCGTGGCGGCGTTACCTTGAAGCTGGGCAGGAGTGGGGCGTGCATCTCAAAGGAGGAGTCGGGCGAGAGATTGCGGCTATTGGAGCTGCCGCCCGATTGGGAGGTCAGATTGGAGCTGGCCGAGCTGATGCCGTCGTCGTGCTCCTCCTCCTCTTCCTCCTCATCCTCGTTATCATTCTCGTCCTCAGAGTTGGTGGGGATTTGCAATGGCTGGCAGCCCAAATGCTGGTCCTGCTGATCCCTGCTGGTCACTCGGATGAGCACTGGGGAATCCGCTCGAATGGCGGACTCCTGCTCCGGTTCACTCAATTTCCGGCTGCCACTTCGCCGCTTGGTGGCCGAACTGAAGAACTGGAGTACGCGGGAGGCACTGCGGCAACTGCGTCGCTCTGCCTGGACACGTGAAATGGCCATGGGTGGTGGCATCAGGTCCTCCGCTTCTGCACATCTCCTTGGCGGCTGCTGCTGCTGCGGTTCCTCCTCCTGTGGCACATTTATTTGCGGAGAGGCACTGCGTCTCCCACTGGCACTCTGATAGAACTGCCTGGCCTTGCGGCATATATACGGGGAGCTAATCTTGGACTTGGCCTTCGGCGTGCTGGCCACCTGCCGCTCCTCGAAGTCGCGCACAAAGCGGGTCAACTGCTCGCGATCCAGTTCCGTGAGACATCGATGGCGCACATGCTTGGGCGTGGAGGATCCCGGATGGATCCGCTTGATCTCGAAGCTGCTGTCGAAGGTGCCGGAGTCATTTAGCTGGCTCAGCGACTGCACAAAGCGCTCCACCATGCTGGCAATGCTTTCTTGGTTCTTGGCAATGGGTATTCTGGAGCCACTGTTCATGACGCGCACTTGCCTAAATGGGTTTAATTTAAGTTGATTATTATTAGCAGCACTTTGATAGCTCCTCAGCACTGAGCAATTAAAACGCAAAGTTTTTGGGGGCGGGTGGAGCTTAAACTCCCTAATTGTTTTTGGCCACGTTCACGCTGTTCGACTGTTCGCGTACGACTGAATTTCCCCAAGCAAATGGCCCGCCAAAGGTAAACTTTTCACGCAAGTGGGGGAAAAGCTATGCAAATTCGAGAACGTATCTCTCTGGGACGCCTGCGCCCCAGACTTTGACTTCTTCCAACTTTGAGTAAGCACTTTTTTATGGGCTCTCCAACGTGTTTATGCTTTCTTCGAACGTGCGATTCGCATGTGGAATAACTAAAGTCTGACGGAAATTGTCGCTTGTCGATGTCTCTGTCTGTGGAGCCCATGATGATGCGTCACCTAATGTGGCCCATAAGGAGATGCCAGCAATCGAAATGCGTTTATATATGAACAAATCGAACAATCCAAACAAAAGATGTTTAAATTATGTTTATGTCTTAAACATATAGAACAAAACTAATGGGGGGGCACCCATAAAAAGAGCTCTTTACTCGCTTCCTCCTATCTGGCGTATGGCATATGGCATCTGGCATTACCCGCACTAAAGTCAACAACCAAAACCTTCTTATCAATATTTGGGTATCAAAAATAGCTTCGAAATTCCCGTGTAAACAGCACAAAGAAAAGTGTGACTGCGCAATATGAGCCAAGAACTTAATAGCTCTGACCCAAATGAAGAAAATATATGTATCAGCTTAAGACACACGAGAATCGTGACCACGACCACTCATGGCTGTCCCATCGTTTGAGGTTCTTAAGGGCAACTTGGATTTGAGGTCTAGAAGTGAGACCAGTCAGGAAGAATTGCATATTGACAGCCAACACTCATGTCACAATGAATAAAATTTTCTTAGAATTTTCCTTAAAAATATTGAATCAATGTGGTAAGTTGTAATACTTCATGCTAACATTAAGTACAGAATTCTTTGGTATATGACAATATCGCACAAGTATTACACAATACATATATAGTATTACGTCTTGATTTACCCTGAGTTAAGTTCTTGGTCAATTAATGTTTCCTACAATTAATGATTATTACATCTTATCTCTTGATGGTTTTATACTTTAAACGCTCGCTTACGTAATGAATTCTTCAGCATATGAAGTCAACATCCTTAAAAAATTACTGAAATATTAATATTGCAACTTTATTCTCATGAATAAGTTTAAATCTTGATTGCGGAAAGAATAAATGTTGTTATTTTTCTTGATTATTAAAAAAAAAAAGTGACACATGTGACTAACTCAAATCGATTGGATTCAGTAAGCTTCAATGACGACAATAGATCAAAGTGATTTTTCCTATTGCGTCTCGTTGTTTTCTCCACAAAGTGTGACATCATTAAGAGAGAGAATTGATCGAATGCTTCGAGATGAGAATACTTTCCCTAGTAAAGTGATTAAAATCGGTCGTCTTTTGGCGAAATTCGGGGAAATTCCACAGGAATCACGGCCCAGTGTGTAATAAATCTGATGAGCTGTCTGGGGCTATTCCGTTGAATAGGTCAGAATCGGAATATCGGCCCCCATTCGACTATTTTTGGCATTTAAGTGGAAGCAACAAGGCAACAGCGATTTGTTTGATTTTTCACTCTTTCGACTTTAAGTGGAATCCTTTTTGGCGTGAATTACGGGGTTCGTTTACACCAATGTTGTTGTTTCAATGGGGAATTCGCAGGGAGCAGTCGAGCGAGCGGCAGGCGATTAATTCTGACTAAAACTTTGCGTTTTTATTGCACACAACAGTTGGTATTTGGTATTTGCTGGATAATAAAACATTTTTTTTTATAAAATTCTTAAAGTGTTCGGGGAAAAGTTTATAAAAACATTCACGCACACCCACACTCGCTACTAATCAATTATCACAAAAAATTGTCTTGCAGGAAATACCGCAAAATCATATTTTCTGGTATTTTAAGTCGCTAGCGTTTTGCGTGCGTTTCGTGGGCGTTTTTTTGGGGTTTACGCGGTTTTTAGCTATGACGTCGATTGGAGATTTCTTTTTTTTTTTGTTTTTTGATTATTTGCCATATCAAGGCAATGAAACGGAATGTTTTCAATGTGGCGATTGTGATTGTGTGCGATGGAATTTGCACAGTTTATGAACAGAAGAAAACATTTCCATGCTCTTTTTTTTTTTTGTTTCCTTTAATTTGTATATTATTTAGCACACATTCTATTTTTGGGGCCAAAAACACCGAAAAACAGGCCACAAAAGTTCAATTGACTAGGTGTTTTTATTTATGCAGGCAATATTTGATGCGAGTGCGAGATTTTTTGTTGCGGGCGTTGATGGATTTTTTAACGTACACTTTGGGTTGTTTGCGTCCAAGGTATTAGTTCATTTAAATAATTTAATAGCTGTTTAAAGGGATTTTGACCTAGTTAAACAGATCAATAGTTTAATTCTTTATAAGAGCTCAATGTCTTTTTTACTGTTACTGTTTAAACTTGAGTTTTGATTTTTTAATAATTGGGTTTTAAACGTACACTATGGAATTCTGGCTTCCAGTTTATTGGCCCAGTTAGTTAGGTAACTTTAAACTAATAAGGTAGTTTTTCAAAACGATTTTCTTTTTCAGGGTAAAGTAAGGCAAACAAATAGGTTGTGATCGAATGAACTGCGCTCGATGACTGACTCAGAGTTTGTGAGCGACGTTCGGCGTTTAGGTCGCTGTTAACCTGGCTCAAATGGAAAGCAACAACACATCGCCCATGGCAATGAGCAGCTGAGACAGCAACAACGCAGCTGTTTGGGCAACGCAAAGGGTGCGAGTGAGAGGAAAAGAGCGCGTGCGCGCGTTTTTGATCGCGGGGCGGTTTACATGCGGTTTCGGCCGCTTTCGCTGTTCTAGCTCTTTGTTGTTGCAGTTGTCGCAGTTGTTGCCGGTCGGTTAGTCACTAAAACCTGAACCTATGAACATAACGACCAAACGTCGGGGTGGAAAATGAACAGCAGAGTCAGGTGTTTTCCAGCCACTTGCTCAATGCATTAATTCGAAACTGCAGCCAATTTAATAACGATTTTATACCCTGCCATGCGCACAGCGAATGGACTTGATAAACCAATCTTTAGGATAGGTTATATATTTAATCATTAAAATTAATTGGAATATTTTAAAGGTCTTATAACATGTAACAATCATGGCAAATAAAATGCGTCAGACCATGCTGAAAATACATATATTCTTAAACTTTTAATCGATACAAAAAAGTTAGTAGGGCTCTAATGATTATAATTAAATGTGTACGACGTCATAAAATACGCAGGAAAGTGCCTCGATAAACAGATGAAGAAATATTCCCCTTCGACTGGAAATTATAGAATAATTTTACAAATTATCTTTATTATTATTCCTAAATATTAAATCGTTTTATCTTATGTTTTTAGGCAGTTAAAAAAATACACAAAAAGCATTTGCATTAGATTTGGATAATTATGGCAATTTGAGTAAAATACACTTAACTTAAACGACGGAAAATTTTATTTTAAAAGGCAACAAAAATTGGCTTAAAATATCTACACGATTGCACATATGTAAGCTTTTACGAAAAAATAAAAGCAAGACATTAAATTACAATCCCATAAGTATTTTTCCATTATTACCTTTCAATAATTTAATATAATAATTAAATAAATAAATATTTCACGATTGACTTGCAAATCGAAATCATTTATGATTCGCATTTATTTTTTTACAGAGAATTAATGCTTGGAACAAAACTGCTGTGACAAAAGTATTCCTCTTTAAATGGAATTATTTCAGATTCAGAGTAATATGAATTTTAAAAGTCAACATTGTGATTTTATGTTTGTAGTTGCAAAGAGGCAATACCTTCTTTAAAAACTTTTTAAACAAGTAAGCAAAGCTTTTTGAGTTCCCCATGTGATTTCGACTTAAAATAGTTTGAATTAAATGGCATAACACCTTCGTAGTGTAACATTCGATCGCCTAGGGCTCTTTTTGCTTGGGTTTTTTTAGACAACTGCTTTGGGTCATATCAATTGGTTACGTGCCTGGAGCGGCAAGGTGTTTATTATTATTAGCAGCATTTCATTTCAGCATTTCTGACGCACTTCGGACAGCCCCATTCAATGATCGCTCTTATTTTCACTGATATTAAAATATGTCAGCACAAAAACAATTGTTCGGCCGGCTAAATATAATAGCATTTTAAAAATAAACATTCTGTTTGTCATTTGTCATTTGCCATTCGTGTTTGGCCTTTGGCATTTTGGGCTGAGTGCCAGTCGTCATACTGATAAGCCAAGCCAAACAGCAACTTTTTAGACAATAATTACCAACGAAAATTACGTATCTAATAGATACATTTGCCAACTAGTTTGGAGGTTTTTCCATTCCCACAGCGTCAGCTGGTAAATACGTTATGAGTTCTTTGGCCATGGTAATAGGAGTCGCATTCAGAGGCCGATTCGTGGCTAACCGTTGCACAAAACTTAAATTACCCAAAGAAAACGTACAAAAATCAACCTGCTAAGTCTGGAGTTTTGATCGCATTCATTTCCCATGACGAAGGAAGCTAAGCAACGTTCATTTGGCAGGCAACCCCTGCTGCATTTTTATACCTTTCTATTCCCCATAGCACGAGGGTTGTTTTCTTTTGCACCTGTGACGGCATGTGCCACTCCACCTTTGGCAAGGGAAAATCAAGCGGAGGTTACCGCCAAAATGCCGTCAGACCAGAGTCAACCTGTTGGAACACCCGGCCAACTAGGTCCCCGATTGCGTGTTTAAACAGGCTAAAAATAAGTCAACTCACAAATGTGATATGGGGTCGAAGGTGCACTTGACATGTTTACTCATTAGTCCCCAGCTGTTTATCTTTTTTTGAAATCTTTAAAACAGAGCAAACAAGCTTAGGAAATACTTGTTTAGTTTAGTTTTAGTAAGTTTACTAAAGTGAACTGCTAATAAACACCAGGAGTTGATCAGTTAAAGAATTGATTGATCGTATCTGATATGTCAACGCTTATTAATAAATTGTATTTGGTTTTAAATATGCTTTTAAGAATAATAATTATCATTACATAGAGCTGCAGAAAGTATATACATATACAAATGCAAAGAAGACGAATTCAAATACATAATTTCATAAAACTGAAAAACAAATATTGAATAAAAAACTTAAAACATATTTTGAATGCATATTCACAAATAATTATCAAGGAATGAAAAGGAAAAACCCACTTTGCCATCCGGTTTCAATATATCAAGTTATGAGTCAAAAAAGAAGATTTTTGGGTTACCCTCCCTTCATACTCAACAATAGATCAAGGTCACCCTGCTCTATCTGCAACTGATCACAAGCCGTCAAGCACATAAAAATGGGTAATACAATTAACACTTTGCCAGGTGTCGCAGATCGGTAAACAAAGAAAACACTGTGTGTTGATAACGACCATGAGAAAAGAAATAGAGCGTTCTATCAAAGGTGCAAGAACGTGCTGAAATAAGCAAACAAACTTAAGCCCCAAACAGAGATTACTTATTTCAAACACCAAATAGTGAAGACCATGTTGCTTTAGTCATTTTTGTAGAGCGTGGGATAAGGAGCGTCGTTGTGATAAAAGGGTGAATCGAATCGGACAGAAGTCAGCTAAGCATAAAACTAAGCAAATATTGTACTGGAAATGGACACAAAATGTGAGTAATATAAATTAATCTAAACTTCTCCCAAACTACAGTTGACTTGTGCATAATTACTGCTGGATTTCCCAAACGTTTGACACAAGTTTGTTTTAGGGGGAGTCATCGATCAAGTGGCAACCGATAAGTGTGAGATATATCCACATGTTTTTTCGACTTACCTCATTCTCCTCGGAGTACAGGCCACAAACGAGTTCTCGAAATGACATTTTTGCATTGAGATGCCTTTTGTTTGGCTCTGTAAAACAATTGAACTTGCAATACGCTTTCTTGTTTTATCGTAATGAGAATTTATTTATATTTATTTCAGTCACAAACCGCTGACAACGCGGGGCTCCTTGAACTCGTGCTTGAACTTTTTATGGAGCAACTTTTCGCGACGGTAATTTTGTTTATTTTTAATATGCACACTTATGAAACAAAACAAATAATCGAAAATAAAGCGTCGAAAGTGAAACCAGCACTGCCGCCAATGGGCGACCAAATCGCACAACAAATCGTATAGAAAATCGCGTGTTGTCAAATCGAAAATCAAACTAAATTACGAATACCGAATAGCGAATAACGAATAACGAATAACCGTCGGAAATTGGGGGGAGTGAAAAGGTCAGCCGTCGACGTCGACGCCATTAATTGCTTTAGATTGAATTAAGCCCGAGTTGGAGGAATCTGGCCGGGGGCGTCGACGCAGCTGCTCGGGCGCAGCAATAGCAATGCCGATCCCGCTCCCGCTCGTTTTTCAGTCGTGACCTACGCCTTATGACGTCATTGGATCGGAGCACTTTATTTTTAGCCGACGATTTCCGCCCCTTATCACCCGTGACGCGGTTAGTTCCCCAGATACCGATAATAGTGATCCCCAAGCTACAATGTACGGCCATAAATTGCAACTAAGTTTGCGAATTCGAAATTGAATAGCGGAACTGTGTGGCCACCTAGCGCCAAAGCACCTCTGTGACTACTAAACTCCGGGCGCAATGACAAAGGAATCACCAGAACCACAACCAGAACCAGAGAGTTCGGGCCCCTTATCTGGGTGGCCAAAAAGAGTGGAGAGTGTGGAGTGTGGAGCGATAAGCTCCGAGAACGCAGGTAACTTGGAGCGGCGTCCAGGCAAACAGATTTTTGCCCGCGAACAGGAGCGGTTCAGCCATAAATGAGGGTTCTAAACGTTGGGTGCAAACATTTGGGAAAGCTAAAAAAAGGGTTAACCCGTCTTCTCGATACTATCAATCTAACGGTCTTTACATAAATTCCTGAATTTCGATGGAGAATAGACTGTTTGGTTCTTAAGATACTTAAAGTCATGAAATTAAAGATTTGCTAGGATCAAAGTTGTACCCATGACTAAATTGTAATTCAAAGGGATTAAGTAATCCGATTTAAGGATTATTAATGATAATTAAACAAATCATTATGTACAGTCCCTGGATAAGACATATTGTTTCTAAGGATGCTTTTAATTCAGAGCATAAAATAAAGCATTATATAGGATCTGAGTTGTCTTTATGACTGAATTGTAATCTTCTTAACTAAATTAAATAATCATCATTAAAGGGTACAAAATCAATTTAATTTTAAATTTTAAAAACGTGGACAACCACAATTTCTTAGAAAAAAATTTAAAAAATACCTTGGACTATTGCTATTTAATAAATCACCAAACTCTGCAGAAATAATGCTTGGATCGCATTAATAGTTATACATTTGTTTACACCCAAGACTTGTATTTAAGTAAATATGTTATAGTCGAATTTTGTAAGATAATAAACATATGTATTTTTTCACCTAAGACTTGTATTTAAGTAAATATGTTATATTCGAATTTTGTAAGTTAATATACAACATGTGTATACAATATATGTTTTCGTAATAAGTTTTTAGATTAAAAGAGAACTTTGGTGACGAAAGTTGTGTCCAAGTTATATTTTATGTTGTATATCAAAAGACTAACTTATATGTAAACCCTAAGAAAGTAAAACAAAATGGCACTCACCCCCAGATCCGGTTCGCTGTTCGTAGCTTCTAAAAGGCAATGTGAGGATGAAGAGGCCGACAGACTGGTTCGATGATCCTTGTGGGACTTATGTAGATTCTGCAGGCTGGCCCAGGTGTCCATGGGCTGGTCGATGCATGCCCCACTGACCGAAGAAGACTGAACGCTGTCGATGGCCTCGAATCCCAGCGAGTGTCGCGAACCAGGTTGGCCAAACACCTGGGCACTCAGCTTGTGCGGCGTTGTGGGCGTATCCAGAGCCAACGATCTGCGCATCTTGCGGGGCACACACGATGGATGGGCAAAGGTGTGCGTTTCATCCAGCGACGGAGCAGCCGAGTGCAACGATATGTCGTCCATGGAGGCCACTGCGCCGAAAGCTCGTGGCGAGTCGTCCACAAAGAGATTCAGAACATCATCACAGGAGCGGGTGGAAGTGAGATTGGTGGCAGGACTCTTGATCAGATTGAAGCTGGCCAAAAGATTGGGTCGCCGCAGCGAAGAGCTCTCTGACGGCGATTTAAGTAGAGCAGCATGATCGGGCATGGCCCGCACAGTCAGTCGGTTGTCCGGAATTCCCACGATGCCCAGTGGACGCGCCGGAGCCGGATAATTCGGTGGTCCTGCATGGGCAGCTCCTTGTCCTGCTCCTCCACCGAGAAAATCCACCACTAGAATGCGATCGGAAATATTCGTGCAATCGTTATTGAAGCCAATACCAGAATCGGAATTCGAGGTGGTGGTGGAGATCTCGCTGTGGTTCGATGGCTGCGGCGAGTGGGCAGCCGCTCCTCCAGCGCCTGCTCCTCCTGCATCGTAGTCCACCTGATGACTCCTGCTAGCAGGCGGCAGGATACGCATGGTGTACATGCTGCGCACCAGATTCACCACATACTCCGAGTTGTTGGGAAACTCCAGGCACAAGTTAGAGATGGGATCCCTGGTGCACTGCAGCCGGAACTCGTGGGCCCGCTGCAAATGCTGGGCGTGCTCAATCAGCTTGGTGTCGATCACGAACACATGGCAGCTGTGCGAGATGCTAATGTGGCCGGCGGCAGCAGCGCTCGGCGGCTCGTACTCCTCCTCGATCTGGGTGTTGTGCACGGCGCTGGTGACTAGGCCAAAGAAGCGATTCTCGCTCTCCGACGACGAGCTCACGTAGTTCAACCTCGCGGAGGAGTAGGTGGCCAGCACTCCGCCGCCGGAGCTCTGCAGGCTCAGGCTATCCGGTGTAATGCACATCAGCACAATGGTGGGCTGTCGCTTCTCCTGGCGCAGTTTGCGGATGCATGACCTCACGGTCTGCAACTTGGAGCTGTGGGAAATCTGCTTGGGCATCTCAATGGTGCCCAGATAGCCCACAATAACGCGATACTCCAGGGCAGCACTGCCCACGGCCCGTACCATGGCACTGACATTGGCCACATCGGCGGCTGCTTTGGACGGATTGCCGGCTGCCAGCGGGGCATCCTCCAGGACGGGTCGTAGTGTCAGGTGTTCGGCGGCGGGGGAGGCCTTGGAACTCTGTGGGGATTCGACTGCCTCCACTGGCAGGGGCAGCTTCTTTTGCGGCGAGTTACGCAGCCGGTGGAGCTTGGCCTTGTGGTGCAGAAACCTGGGCTTGTGCCTCAAACTGGCGGCCAGCAGTTGACCCCTCAACGTGGCATGGGCATTCTCCTCATCCGAGCTGTCCGAGTAGTAGTTCTCGGCGATCTGCATGCGTATGCTGCCAAAGGAGTTGCCTATCAGCTGGACCACGGTTTCGTGTGGCAACTTGGAGACATTCAGTCCGTTGACGGAGATGAGGAAGTCCCCGGAACGCAGGCCCGCTTGCTCGGCGGGTGAACTGCTGATGATGCAGGACAGCCGGCAGGGTTGCTGCCCCGATATGGTGAAACCAAAGCCATTGTAACCGCGACGCACCTCCACGGTACGGATGCCATTGTAGTTGTAATTGGGTCGCTTCTTGCGACGTCGCTGGTGCTGTTGTTGCTGGGCATTGGATCCGGACGGAGTGGTGGTGGTGGCAGGTCCAGCGGCCACAGCTGGTGGTGGTGCCTCCTCCGCTGTTCCAGCTGCTCCTCCTGCACCCGCTGCCGTGGAGCCACTTGCTCCTGTTATGGGCAACGGCGGATGATGATGGTGCATGGCAATCAATCACTGGGTATGGGAAAATGAATAATAACTGGAAACCATAATCCCATCTTGGACATACGCACCTTTCTCATGGATGGAAGCTGCTGCAACCTGGATTTCTGGAAATGGAATGCGGTTTTTGTTGCTGCCCCTTTTCCAATGATTCGCCCCCTCTCGCTCGCACCTATGCCTATACTCGTCGTCTATGCCACTATGTAATCAATGGCACACACACACGCGCACAAATGGCCAGGCGTATTTTGTTGCACCTTTCTAGGCCTCTATTTATTTATTTGCTGACACTTTATTGAGGGCAAGCCCATTATCACACTGTTAATAATTTTGTTTGGGCTTTGTTAGGCTTAGTTTTAGCCATTTGAACGGTTTTATTCGGTAATTATAAAATGTCTACAATGCGCAAGCGTAACTATGAGTGCGGGTGCGGTGTGACCAGTGGTGGAACGCAAAGAAATAACAGAGTTCGGTGTCGAATCTCAGGATGGTCACACTATTTAGCTTTAAAATATTTCTTTCGTGTTTTTAAATAAATTCTAAAAAATAATAATACTCCTATTTGCCCACAAAAATAACTATTATGATAACTATATGTATGTGGTACTAACTTACCTCGATTAATAAATAACGAATATAAATTTAGCTGGACTAGATATTATTATTATTATTCTAATATTTTTCCCATTAATTGTGTAAAACTATTTTTTATAAAGCAATTAACTCATTGTTTACTACATTCTACAATAGTAAATAAAAGAATATATATATATGTGGCTGAAAATGTGGTGCAGCCAGCCGATCCAATGAAATTCAAAATTGCTTCTGCCATATTCAATCTTATTTATTTATTTTAGTTAGTTAGTTAATAGACTTATTTTACGTCGACTCATTGGAGGACTCTTCCTGGGCCTCCATTTTCTCATCCTCATTCACGACTTCTGCAACAGCTGCACCACCCTCTTGATCTGGATTGCTATTGCTATTACTATTGCTGGAACTGCTGGCATTGCTCTCGACCAGATCGTCCTGGTCGAATCCATTCGTGTGCTCCGGCGTGGGAGCCGTGTCATTGGCACTTGCGACTGGCGGGGCCACGCTCTGCAGCTTCTGGCGGGCCGCGTGGACCAGCTTCTCCAGCTCGACGCACTCCGTCTCGATCTCGTAGTTCTTGGACACCAGAAGCACCCAATGGGCCTCCAGCGAACGCAATCGCTCGCCGGCCTGCGTCTGCGCCTGCTTGCGCTGCCAGTTGACGTCCTGGATGTCCTTCTTCAGCTGCTGCAGCTGGAGTTGCGCCTTCGCCTGCATGGCGGTGAATACCTCCAGGTAGGACTTCCACGCCTCCGTCCCATAGTCGAGCATCAGTTCCAGGTTGAGGGATCGCACCCATTGATGCTCCAGCTGGGCCATGGAGTTCTCAATGGCTTCCTGCCAGGCGGACACCTCCGACAGCTTTCCGGAGGGCGGTGGCGGCAGTTCGTAGCGCTTCATTGAGAGCGTCTCCATGGGCAGCCGGTTCTGGATGCGCTCGAACTCGTTGACCATCAAAGGAGTCTCAAATGGCGAAGTGGCGGGAAGGGGCAGGTGATCCAGGTAGTTCTTGGTGGGGCGATACCGACGGCATTCCTCCTCCACCATGGCAAGGGCCTACATATATTTATTAAAGTGTGTTTTATTAATCATAAAACCACTTAAAACTAATTCCATGAACTTACCGATTCCCTGACGCCCACATCATCATAACCATGATCTATATACGGCAGAGCGTCCACAATAACCTCGCCAGCCATTACTTATAAATATTTTTAAAGTTTAATACAATTTTTACCACAAGTAAACAAAAATATATGCCATTCGCTAAACTAAAGCATCGGCAGTGTTTATTCCTTAGCTAGTTTATAGCTAAAATGTTATTAAAAGAAATAGCTACATAATATGTTATGGGTGTTTATAAACTTTAAAAGGTTTACTTTCCTCTATAACAAGTAGAAAGTTCTTGCAAATTCTCTTGTTAAATTTATATAACTTTTTTCTGTTTTAAGCATTTAAGTAAACATACAAGTTTTAGTTCATAAAATATATAGAAAAATAAACAAAAGACAGAAGCGTAAACCCAGTGTGGTTTAACGTCAAAGCCTCCCTGTTAACTTGACACTAGCCTCTGTTAACGAATGCAACCATGGACCGCCGAAAGTGTTTCCCAGCACTTTTCTGCCGTTTCCGGCAACTCTCCTTCTTTCTTCGTTCTTCTTAATAAAAAGAGGACGGAATCTGCGTTTGCAGAATATTTAACACCTTTCATTGGGTTTAAAAATCAACGAAAATGGTGAGAAATGGACACTTAAACAACCCGCAACGGCTGCACATGCCAAAACATTGGATTTAACACACGAAACATCGGGAAAATAGTGCAAAAGTGTCGCCCTAACCTCCACGTGTTTGGAATGTGTGGCGGTGGCTAAACGCGGTTGTTGTGTTTTTTTGTGATGTGAAAAGTAAACTAAAAGAAATGTATTTTTCCTACAGAGCTTAGGCAACGCCAGGCCTTTGGTCTCCGTGTACACGGAAAAGAACGAGCCAGTCAAGGACAAGAACATCTGCCTGCCGGCGGTGTTCAAGGCGCCCATCCGTCCGGATGTGGTCAACGAGGTGCACCAGCTGCTCCGCCGCAACAACCGACAGGCCTATGCCGTCAGCGAGCTGGCTGGTGAGTATATATATACAAAAACCCCCTTTGTATAGTAGGGCTAATCAGAATTAATTGTATTCCACCAGGTCACCAGACCTCTGCCGAATCCTGGGGCACTGGACGCGCCGTGGCCCGTATTCCCCGTGTCCGTGGTGGCGGCACCCACCGTTCCGGCCAGGGAGCCTTCGGCAACATGTGCCGTGGTGGTCGCATGTTCGCCCCCACCAAGACCTTCCGTCGCTGGCACCGCAAGGTGAATGTCAACCAGCGCCGCTACGCCCTGGTGTCGGCCATCGCCGCCTCCGGAGTGCCCGCTCTGGTCCAGTCCAAGGGACATGTCATCGATGGCGTCTCCGAGTTCCCCCTGGTCGTCTCCGATGAGGTGCAGAAGGTCCAGAAGACCAAGCAGGCCGTCATCTTCCTGCGTCGCCTGAAGATCTGGGCTGACATCCAGAAGGTAAGTTACTATGAATACCTGGCTAGGTAGTATCTGAACACAGTTAGGCAGAAAGTCGTGGTATGTCTAACAAAACGCGTGAATATCAGGTAATACATTTTTGTAAACACGTTTTTGATATTTCAAAACCCTGATGGAAAGTACAACTTTAAAGTTCAAAGATTTGGTAACAATATGTAGACTAATCCCTAGTATCATTTTAAAAACAACATAAGACTTCAAGTACTTGTTTAATTCAAAACTGGCAGTGTGTAAGCAATTGGCTACTTTGTAGTTTTCAGATGTTTGCGAAGCATTTCTGCGCTGCTAGATAAAATGCTTTTCTAGGCGTTACGATTGAAACCTGATCCACGTTTCCATCGTGGTAACAGAAAAGCAACATTTTTTTCTATTAAAAAACATGGTATATTAGTGCTTCTATTTTCTTGTGTTGCTTTACTACGATTATAAATATATGCCCAACAGTTTTGGTTTTTTTTTAGACGTTTACACTGTGTTTATAAGTTTTTAAAATAGCGTAATCGGATTTGTTTTTTTCGTAGTTTCCTCAAATAGTTTCTCTATAAACAATGTTGAGAACTTCCTATAAAGTATCACAGTGTATTATAATTTATTTTTACTTTTAATTGACCCTTTAACTTCACTTTTAAGAGCTAGATTCAGTTGTTGTTATTGGATAAAATGGTCTATATGGTCAATATATGACCATTAATGTACAGAATAGTTGTTCACCAAATACTAATGCATTACACCTGTTTCCCATTCAACCACAGGTCTACAAGTCGCAACGTTTCCGTGCTGGCCGTGGTACCATGCGCGACCGTCGCCGCATCGCTCGCCGTGGTCCTTTGGTGGTGTACGACAAGGACGAGGGTCTGCGCAAGGCCTTCCGCAACATCCCCGGCATTGAGACCATCAACGTGGACAAGCTCAATCTGCTGAAGCTGGCCCCCGGCGGTCATGTCGGTCGCTTCGTGATCTGGACCGAGTCGGCGTTTGCCCGCTTGAACGATCTGTTCGGCACCTGGAAGAAGCCATCCACCTTGAAGAAGGGCTACAATCTGCCCCAGCCCAAGATGGCCAACACCGATCTGTCGCGTCTGCTCAAGTCTGAGGAGATCCGCAAGGTGTTGCGCGATCCCCGCAAGCGCGTGTTCCGCAGCGTCCGTCGCCTCAACCCCCTGACCAACGTGCGCCAGCTGATCAAGCTGAACCCCTACGCCGAGGTCCTGAAGCGTCGTGCCGCCCTCGCTGCCGAGAAGCGCACCGTGGCCAAGGTGCTGGCCAAGGCCAAGAAGCAGAACGTGGAGCTGGCCAAGTCGCACTTCGCCAATGTGGCCACCAAGGCCGCCGCCAACCGCGCCAAGCTTTTGGCTGCCCGCAAGAAGAAGGTCGCCACCAAGAAGCCAGCGGCCAAGAAGTAAACTCTTTCTACTTTCCCCCGAGTAGAGCTGACACACACTTTTATATATAATAATAAACCACAAACGTTGTATGAATTTTATTCATAATACATATATAGAGTGCGCGACAGTAATGCTCATATTAAACTCTTAGTCCTAGGCACATTTCGAATGTTATGGCTCTCTTTTTGGACGATCCACTATCACTCGACGTGCTCCCGCTGATAACAGCAGATGTAGATGTGTGGTGGCTGTAGCTTTCGTTATCTTCGTGCTGGCTGCCGATCATTTCGTCTTCGTACACGTTCACGTTCGCCGTTTATACATACATAATACACTTATTGTCACACGTTAATTGGCATTTAATTAAACGTGGAGCGTCGCCATGGCTGTTATTCCACTGTGAACGCTCGACTCGCGAGGTTCTACGAATCGCGAATAAACCGCATCGCATCCCGCATAAAAAAGAAAGAATTGCAATTGAAAAACAAAGGCACAGCGCGCTAAAGAATAAAGGATATATATTTTTTGATTCAATTAACTGATGTAATTTTGCGAAAGTACTTGCTACAAACCGGTTTTCGAACCAAGTACCGAATTTGGCGAAAAAAAAAAGTGTAGATGCTATCTGCGCGCAAATCTCAAAACTCGGATCATACGATATTTTCTATGTGCGGGTCGCCACCGATGTCTGGTTATATTGAGTAGAACGCAATAATATATAGCCACCACCGATCGGTCGGAGCGAAAGAGAGGCGAGAGGAGAGAGAGCAAGAGCATCGGCTATCAGCATCCGAAAAAGAGAGGGAATTCTGGAGCGTCGTCTCCATTTTTCATATTTCTTTTTCTGCCTTCGGTTTTGCACTAGCACTTTGTACTAGTCGCTGCCGCTAAAAGGGTCGCGCTGTTCTCTGTTCGCCGCGTTTAATCATCAGGGTCGACTGAAAACAATACACATACATACATAGCGATTACTTCCGATCACTTGCCCGCCGGCTGATGCCGGAGCATCATCACCCACTACCGATTCAGATCCAGACCAAGTCACACACAACATAATCGACAAGCCATGTTGACGACCGTCCTGAACTTTGCCCAGCGCGTCGCCGAGATCTCATTGCTCGGCGGCATCGAGATTGCATCAGTTGCCCTTATTGTCTACTACATATTCGCCAAGACGAGGTGAGTACGAATGGGCATGGACATGGGCATTGGCATGGGCGGAGATGGAAGCCAAATAAATCTCGCCTTGCGGGCACCCATAAACCGAGTGTGTGGCATATCATGTATAGTATAGTATAGCAGTAGTATAACACCTCCCCCAACCTCCAAGTTCAAGTAACGCTGGCGCGGAAGAAGAGCCGTTATTTTTAGAAGCGCACTCGCAAGTTATCCAATGCATGCTAAATGAGCGACAGTGATACCTAGCTAAGTCGAAAGTCCGTAACTACAAAGTTCTCACATTATATCTTATTTTGTTTTTCTTTAATTTTTAATTATTAACATAATTTTACTAGTATAAAAAAGGGAAAGATCAATTGGGTAAATCATATCAAATCCAATGCAAGCTAAATGAAAGTCCATCAAGTCGCACTTTCTGAACGGGAATATAATATGTAGGTACTCCCAAAATAGGTCATCAGTTTGGAATAATTTCTTATCTTGTTTGTTCTTTTATGATCAAGATTACTTTACTGGTATAAAAAAGGATTGAACAATCTTGCAAGCCATATACATATGTATAATTGATTTTTCATTGTGTGAATTCAAGTTCAAGTTTTAGTTTTCGGATTGATTCCATTATATTTCAGCATTAAATTGGTAGTCTTGAATATCACAAAAAATCAAGATTTTATGACTAAGACCTATTTGCTACCTCCTGCTATTTTGCTTCCATTCTTTATGATCTTGATTATAACGTCGATAAAATAATGTTTTAAAAAAAGAACTGATATGAGTTTTTTGAGTTTTACAATCACTTAATAAATACAAATTAAGAAAATATCAAAGGTTATTTGGAAGATTTATTTTTTGTTTACTGATTTCTAAACAATTTATAAACTTAATTAATTTAATTTAATTTCAAAATATGTAGCAGTTCAATTAGAGAGCAAGACATAGATTTTTTATTCATCTATCATTTTGTAAGAAAATAATCTTAAACACTAAAGTTAATTTTTATTAACCGTATGTACATGTATTTCTCAAATGTTAATCTACAAGTAGTTGTTCGATTAAGCGAAGTCCGACTGTAGTTATGTTTTGTTTTGTTGTTGATCGCACAGGTGGTTGCTTCATTGGCCATGACTCACAATAGCCCTTTGTCGACTTATGCACTTGGACCTTTGTGGAATTTAAATTGGTAGATTTCCGCTTATCATCCACGTGTTAATTTACACTGGGAGGCTGCCTTGGGGCCATCGGTCAGCGTTGATC
Source organism: Drosophila elegans (assembly GCF_018152505.1). Taxonomy (NCBI): domain Eukaryota; kingdom Metazoa; phylum Arthropoda; class Insecta; order Diptera; family Drosophilidae; genus Drosophila; species Drosophila elegans. The sequence continues at coordinate 89,644 of NW_024545863.1, forward strand.
GGTTCTGGTTGAGTGACGTCAATAGTGTTTTTGTTTACTCAGCAGGAATACTTTCTCCCGCACTCCCGCCCCCCGAAGCACCCCTTTACCCACCCACCCATCAAAAGCTCCCTTTGCAAGGCGCAATTTCTGATGGTGCAGTCCCAGAGATAACAACTAATGGCACCATCACCCACCCATTTTATTCTTGGCAACAATTATCGGAACGATTGCCATTGTTAAACTTGCACCTAATTATCTGATTAAGATTTCACACTGGCTATTTTCGTAATCTCGCTGGATTTCGACCAACTTGGGGCTACAAAGAATGCCTGGTTGTCATCTCGTATCGGTCGCTCATAAAATACATATATGGCCTAGACCTCTAAATAATACGTTCAATCTCACAAGATTGAAATATTTTCAAGTGCCTAATACCGCGAAATTTTCCACAGCTCGAGATGATTGTTGAGTCCACTCTAAGATTAGTGTACATATGGTTTATATTTGTATTGACTAAACAATTAATATAATAATATTGTTGATCCTTAGCATAAACTTAGAGAGCTTGAAAATATTGGTGGCTTTAGGAAAATATATGTGAAATTATGCTTCGCTTTCTGAAATATTTGATTAGGGTCGAAAGTTTCTACTGTGTTGTTCTGCTACAACCTTTCTTTGTTTTCCTTGTTTGGTTAAAGTTCAAGATTATCCATAACTTAATTAAAATTAAAATTTCTGTAATTTCGGTGAGGATATTAACTGATTAGATATTGAACTCGTTTATATTCCCGTCGAATCTTCTCTTGCGCGAATCACGGGTTTGGCCCAACGCCGGGCAATCTGTGTCCGAGTCCAGGAAAAAGGTCTCTATGGCCTCATCCGACTGGGTGTTGTCCGTCGTGCTAATGGAGGGTGTTCGAGGACGTAGACCACGACGCCGGTGGAGTTCCTTGGCATGATGCATATCATCCATGCTGCTCCGGCGCCTTTTCTGAGCCGCTTCCTCGTGGAACGAGATGTAAGCACGCAGATCGGCGATCCGTTTCTTCTCCAGTTGGATCTGCTGGTTGATCTGTGCCTCCATCTTGCAGAAGCCCTCCAGCCGGAGTTTGTTCTTCTCGTGCTCCTGCATCTGGCGGTAGAACCCCAGGTTGTCCGATGCCCGCTGGTCGACATGAAACTTGCTGATCTTGCGGTAGAGCACCTGGAATCGAAGTGGATCCTCGAAGTAGTTGGCCACGCCACGGGGCAATTGCCGGTTGATCGGAACGGTATTAAGATCCACCTTGCAAATTGGACACTTCTTTTCTTCCGAGGATTGGTTCAAACAGGTGTCGCATATTACGTGCTGGCATCGAGACATGTGAAAGACCAACGTCGGAAGTGTATTGCGGCGACAAAAGCACTTGTTGCAATGAATTCGAAACATAATTAAGCAATTTAACAGTAAATTTAAAGTTTGATTAGCCTGCTGTTTTAAGCGTCTTGACAAAACTAACGGATTTTATCCTCAACGATCTGGCCACTCTAACGGCTAAGGGTCTGGCAACTGTGCCACCAAAGTGGCAAAATTTTACTACTGTGAACACTCGTAACTGTCGACAATACAAAAAAACATCATACATAACAAGTGCAATACTGCATAAGTTCACATAAGTAATTGTTCAGTATACTATAAATGTTGGGTCCGTGTACTGAAAAAAATAGTTAAGTTTATCAAATGATTTAATTTTTATTCCTAGCATACAAATTTGAAGAATTTTAATGAAATCCAATAAAAAAAAGGTGTCGTGACAAAATTATTCAGTGTAATGAAAACATTTTGGCAAATAAAAAAATGTATAGAAGGCAAACGTGCTTTCGATGCAAAAACGCAACGAGCGCTGATTGTAATAATGGTTTAAAAACAGTTAAGCAGATAAATATAGAAAAATTGTGGTTGTTAAGGTATGCAAGTTATACCAAGAATTAAAATTAAGAAATCAGAAATTGTAATGTTCGTTTTAAAATATATTCAATCTTAAAGAGGCTCTGTAAATATCATTACATATTACAACAGTTGAAATTAACAAAACATTGTTACAAATTAAGAAAAAATATGGAAAAAAAACCTTGTTTATGTTTTTTTAATTATTGTTTGGGAAAAGTCAATCGCTTTAGCCTCTGAACATGTCAGCTGATTTTCAAGCGATGATGATGTTTTCGCCATACAAAGCGCGCTCAAAGTTCAATTCTGTACAATATTTTATGAGCAACTAAACACTTATCAGTAGCAGGCACTACTTTAAAACGTACACCGTTTTCCATATAAAAATATATACGCCGATTAATGCGCTGTGGGCTATTGAACTCTGGCGAAGTTGGACTGTAGACCGCTTAAGTGGCCGAATATTTATTGAAGAGGTGTTGTATTTTAAATTGCGTGCTCCTGATTTGAACACCACCCACGGCGGTTGTATTGCATTATATTGATACTGATTGATTGTAACGCCTTCCCGATTTGATTCCGATTGCAGAGCCCCCGTTATCATCGCTGGCCTGTTTCCCAACCTGAATCTGAGCTACCGGACAAGCTACCTTAGCAAGATCAACAACATTCGCAGCGATCTCCTAGTCACTCTGCGATCATCCAATGTAAGTTTCCCGGCCTATCAGCAACCCATCGCCTCCGTTCACATTAACCCCATAGCCAATATAGTACACGCTGTGACGCAATTACAGGGAGTGACTAGTTTCGCAGATAAGCAAATTTTTCCACTCAATGAATTATGAATCTGCGATAGCAATTCAGTCAAAGTCCCTAAAGTGGTTAACGTATATCTTAAAGCTCTCAATCTTTTGTTAAATGTTATTTGTTCTGAACCAAAAAACTTCTAAGAATTTTATCGCTAGTATATAATTTGTTTTTTTTTTATAATACAAAGATAAAAGCTTTTAAAATAAATCACTTTTAAAATTTTACAGAACTCTAAGAATGGCTTACATTATTTATTACAAAATATTAACAATATAAAAACTGGTAGTGTAACTAGCACCAATTTACGAGTTACGTATTTTTATATGTATTGTTTTGTATCTCTTTTTACAACTAACCAAAACCTAAAATTTTTTTCTAAATTCGAAAAATTTGAAAGCAAAGTGGCCCAACTTAATTTTGAATTTGGGCGGTGTTGCCACCTCGTCCTGCCAATCGATAACAGTCCTGAAAGCTATCAGGACCTATCGGCCGTCGGTTTCCTGCGAAAAAAGCCGGGCGCATGTAAGAAATGCGGAAATTCTGAACTTACATTAGTTAAAATTAAGTAGAATAGTGGAATCTCAAAGTTATAATGACGCTGGAGGAGTTTCATGCTCGCGGCTGGTTCGAGGTATTATTCGATTCCGCCACATATCGTCTATATGTACGCCAGTTGCATCATAATCCCAACATCTTTCTGATCGTTTCTTTGCAGGAGCCCAAGACGCAGAATTCCGTGGCACATGGCATCGGGACGCAGAACATGTTGGAGCTGACCCCGCAGTCGGGCCAGAAGCCCTTCAAAAAGCTCCTCGACTGGGGCGTGCTCTTTCCATATGTTGCCCAGGTGATGCGCAGCGAGAAGTTCGAGTACCGACAGGTGGGTGACCTTATAGTTTAACATTATGACCCGGACTAACCTTGATCCGCATCCGCCACAGGTCACTGAGATCGTGCACAACGATGTTGTGCTGAAGCATGCCATTAAACAGGCCGCCGAGCTGTCGCTCAGGGAGCAGCGGTATGCCAAAAATGGCCATCGACTGCTCACGCGCAGCGCTAGCGGGGATCAGGAGGGTCAGACGGAGGAGGACGAGAAGGTGGGCATTTCCTACCAGGCCATATTGCGAAAGCAGGAGCAGCGCGCCATCAGCATTCTGAAGGACATGGGCTCCACCCTGAACAACGGCCTGCTGGCCTTCACCTCCTGGATCCTGTACAAGCTGCTCCCGTGCTTCCTCTCCGGCGTCGTGACCAACACCAAGCAGATCGAGATGCTCAAAACCGCCACGGAGCGATCGCCCGGCACCCCGTTGATCTTTGTGCCGCTGCATCGCAGCCACTTGGACTACATCATGGTCACCTGGATACTCACCAACAATGACATACGCAGTCCGCTGGTGGCCGCCGGTAATAATCTACAAATACCCGTTTTCGGAGGACTTCTTCGTGGTCTGGGAGCGTTCTTTATCAAGCGCAAGATCGATCCAGTGGAGGGCAAGAAGGATGTGCTGTACAGGGCTGCCCTACACCTATATCTAACCCATGCCCTGAAGCAGGGCCACAATGTGGAGTTCTTTATCGAGGGCGGACGTACGCGCACCGGAAAGCCGTGCATGCCCAAGGGCGGTATTCTCTCCGTGATTGTGAACGCCTTCATGGACGGCAGCATTCCGGATGCCCTGCTGGTGCCCGTGTCCGTGAACTACGAGCGGCTCGTCGACGGCAACTTCGTGCGCGAGCAGAAGGGTGAGAAGAAGATACCCGAGTCCTTCAGCAAGGCCATTTCGGGCATTTGGAAGGCGCTGAAATCGAACTACGGCCTCATGCGCATCGACTTCAACGAACCGTACTCGATACGGGAGCTGGTCAACTCGTACAACAAGATAGCCCGCGAGGATGGCAATATGGCCAAGGTCTACAAGCCAGCTGCCAGGTAGGCTGTTCGAAATGATTTACTGAGGGTCGGTAGGCAAAGGTCCTTTGTCCTATGTAATGCTAAATTCTGATTGTTCTGATTGTTTACTCAAAAATATCACCCTATCTAAGTATATCACATCTGTCGCTGAAATGTCTTTAAAATTGTGATTATTTTATCAATACTCCTTATAAAAAGTTTAAGATAATAGCAACAAGCCTTACTCGAATCTATAGTAAAATTTACAAACTAAACATAATCCTTAAATTGGGTTTTATAATATGGTTTTTCAAATGGTAAATTAATACTTCATATACAATTGGCTTAAGAATTCGGGAACAAACCATACTTAAATCTATGCACATAATCCTTTAATTGGGTTTCATAACATTCATTTTCGGATTATGTTTTGGGGTTTGCCACATAATTGTATCCTTTACTAATCGCATTTTTTATCTTAGAACCCTGCAGCACAATCAGTCCACGTCCTCGCTTTACGGCACCGATGTTGTGTGCGAAGAACACCGCAATCTCATCGAAAGCATCTCGCGCCAGGTGGTCTTTGACTGTGCCTCCGCCACCTCTGTGATGTCCACCAATGCGCTGGCCTTTTTGCTACTCACCCGATTCCGAAATGGCGCCGAGGAGCAGATTCTGGCCGAGTCCCTGGATGACTTGCGAAACTCATTGTACGGCTGCAAGGACATTGGCTTTTCCGGGGAATCGTCACAGATCTTGGCATATGCCTGTGACCTGCTTGGTTCAGGTAAAAACAACTGTCTGCTTCTTTTACGAGTTTGCCTAATTTGATTTAAATTGTCTAGGTCTTGTGACTCGCACTCGGGATGAGAATGGGCGTTTGGTGATTAGGGCTGTGAATTCCGTGGAAAGTTTTATTGAGCTGGCCTACTACTCCAACATGCTGACTCCGCACTTTGCCCTCAGTTCGATACTGATGGCCACCTTCCACTCGCTGCTCCCGGAGGCGGAGAACAAGAAAGAGGCTAGAGTGTCGCGCAAAAAGCTGATGGACACCGCCCTGGAGAACTGCCAGATCTATCGCTACGAGTTCATACTGAACAAACCGACTCAGGTGCTGGAGAGTTTGCTGCACAAACAGTTGGACGACCTCTTGATAAGTGGTTGCATTCGCTCAGAGACGGTATGTGAATTGTGTTTTGTATTTGTTTTTTGAATGCATTATACATTGATTTTGATCCACTATAGGTGCCCGATGATTTGCCAAATGCAGCGGAAAGCAGGCGCTTGGCTCAAAGCCTGGCCGCTGACTGTCTGGACGACGACGACGTGAACGACGACTACCTCCATGTGCGCAACGGCGAAGCTGATGAGCCCCAGTTGCTGTTCGCCAGCGAAACCCTGCAGCAGCAGCGCTACATCTGCGAGGTGCTGGCGCCCTTCGCCTGGACGTATGTGACGGTGGCGCAATCCCTGCAGATACTCCACCGAAACTCCATGCTGGAGTCGGCATTTATAAGCTTTGTGATCAACGATTTGAGCAGCAAGGTCAAGCGCGGCAGCTGCATCTATGGTAAAATATGAACGTGGATTCCTGGATTTCCGTGTTTTTTTATCCCTTTGCTTCACTTTTAGCTGAAAGCATATCAACGGACTCCGTGCGCAACTGCCTGAAACTGTTGGAGAAATGGTCTGTGATCGAGGTGTGCAACCAGCAGGGCATGCGCCTGATCTCACTCAACACGCTCTACGAGATGTCTCGGGAGTCCCTCAACACGATCGTCAAGAAGATTGACGCCATAGTGCCAAAATTCAATTCTGGCTACTTTAATGTAACGCCTTAACCCACATGGGGCTTGCTTTATTTTTTGGCACTCACTCTTTTTTTATCCTTGTATAGTGCATATCCACTTAAGTTTAAAGTGCATACTCCTAGATCTTAGACTTAGATATGTCTAGTTTTATAGTCATACGAGTTTATATATGCCAAAGTGCTAGCTTTACTGTAACTGAGCGACAAACAGTGAAATATGAACAAATTTCTAATGTATAATTTAAACAACATTTTCTATGTGCTACCAGAGAGCGGCAACGAAAAACACAATACAATACAAATCAACTATACTGAACTGATTGATTAAAGTTTATAATTTTATAAATTAGGCAAATAGAACAGCTTACAAATTACTCTTTTCACTTTATTTTCATAACATCGATCTGGGGCAGCATACGGTGGACCAATTGTCTACTAAACATAATAGTGGTGCTTTTCATAAATAAATACATGTGCAAGCTAAAAATAATTCTACATAATACAACAATGTAATGTTTAAAAAAATAGATTGATTGAGCCAATATCGCTCTTTTTTTTAAGCAGACTATTCTATTGGCTCATCGTCGGCACTAATGTGCTTAACCTTGGTAGCCTTTTTAACTTTCTTGCCAGCCGCAACGTGGATGCGAACGGCGGAACTCTTTACACGACGCATTTGCTTCAGTTTGGCACTGCTCTTTCCCTTGCTTGTCTGTGCGTTTGTCTCCTAAAAATGGGATTGAATATGATATGTTAAAAGCCAACTAATAATACAATATTTGTTGACTAGCTCACCTTAACTGTGCCATCCTTGAGCTTGCCGCCAATCTGGCCGGAACACCGAGTTGCTCCGCAGAAGCAAACCTTCTTGCTGTCGTTCATTAGATCATCCCACAAATAGTTGAAAGTAAGCTCAGTGTTCTGAAAAGCCAGAAATGTGATTGAATATTCTGTTTTACAATTAATCACTAAGCCTCAATAGCCGCTTTTCAACCTACCACTGGAATGTCCTTGATGGCAAATAGACCCACTCGATGGATGCAGTTGACAGTCCACTTCTGGGTGGCGCAGTTCGGCTCACACGAATGGTTCATAAACCGGGCCAGGTTACCCTTCGGTCCCGCATCGATGATAAAGTCCTTCTCCACGCCCAAGAAGTAGTAGTTCTCGTCCCTGTCCCGCTGCTTCTGCGCCATGCGCTGCTGGAACTCGGCATGGTTGATCACCTCGCCCACATACTCGATGACAAAATCACCCTCGGCAATGGGCTCACGGTTGACGAGGCCAAATCCCCGCTCGTTCATGTAAACCACCTCCAGACGTGGCGATTTGCGCAGCTCAAACATCTGATTCTCGCAACGATCGCCGGCACGACAATACTCGGGATGGCACTCGTTGAAGAGAATGCGATTGAGGCAGCCCGAATCTGGACCGCACGGGTGCTCATTCGTGGGCTGGCAGTCACAGGTGCTCACATCCTCCGGATTCTGGGTGAAGCGTACGGGCGGCACCGCCTTGTTGGCCTTGATTCTGACATATGGCGGCGGATGAAGCTTGGCGCCGGTTTGGCGTCGGATGGCCTGCTCCTGACGCCTTGCCATTATGATCTTCAGGAAGCGCGTCGCCTCCTCCACGCCGGTGGTGTAGTTCCTAAACAGCTGCGACTTGGTTTTGTGGCCATCGCTAGTGTCGCCCTCGATGTAGAGGTAAACGCGGCGCCTCGAAATCCAGCCATGATCGTGGGTGCCAAAGAATCGCACCACAAAGTCGTTCTCGCCGTGGGCTTTCTTCAGTATATTGCTGGGTATCTCGGTGGGCGGCAGTATGATGGCCGGCCACCACCGGAAGTTGTTGAACTTGGCCCACACGATCTCACCGTAGAGCGGCAATCGTCCGCTCTCGCATTCCTCGCAGATGTAGCTCTCGTTCGTCTTGATCGGTATCTTCCGGCAGTGGGCGTGCACAGCAATGGGGCACGTTTCGCAGCAGACCAGTTCGCCGCCCTTCACACAAATGTAGCACCACAGCACATTCACGTGCGCATCCGCCTTGGCAATGTTGTGGCGCGGGCAAATGATGTGCGTGGCGTTCAGCATCTGGGTGCCGGCTGGAATGCAATGGGAGTCCTGGTGATAGGTAGCCGGACAGCGGACGCACTTGGCCAGCTTGGAGCTGCCCAGCTGCTGGAACTTGCCACTGGGATCGTCGGAGACGCACGTGTGGCACACGTGTCGTGGACAACGGGCCGAGCTCTTGCTGCTATTCGCTTGCGGCCAGTACTTGCAACAGCCTGTGTGGAACTGCTTGCCACACAGTGGCTGACTGCAGGTCAGGAGTTTATCTTCGGTTATGGTGTGCGATGGATTCTCCTCCTCCTCCTTAATGGGGGAGCCTGGTAGAGCATTGGATGGCGACTCAACCTGGTGGCAAATGACACAGCCTTCCGGTTCGCCAATGTTGCACTCATGACACACTAATTGAGTGCCACCGGCAATCGCCTTGGCATCAGCCGTTACATGCTCCTCATCGGGACTCGGCGACTTGGATGTGGGCGAAATGGCAATGGCCCTTCGACTGCCGATCTTGGGCATGGGAGCTCCCGTCTCCTTGCGTTCCAGGCAGTCGGCATGCAGCCAGCTGCTGCAGTTGCGCGAACAGCGCTGCAGATCGGAGCCTGCCTGATAGCAGTATTTGCACACCGGCTCGCGGCTGAGACCGCGGAAGAGGTACTTGCTGTCCAGCTGCAAGATGTCCTCGACCACCTCTTCGATGGGCCGGTTGAAGGGCTTCTTGGGCTTGGGCGCCTCGGAGAGACGACGTTCTGGCTCCGAAGGCGCCGGCGTTGGACTTGGTGCCACAACCGGAGTCATGCTGCGGCGAATCATCAGCGTTTTCAAGCGATTCGACAGCCGTTTGATGGTTCCCACACCGCGGCCACGCTCCACCACCGATGAACCCAACGGCTGATCCACCGGCTCGCCGTTAGCCAAATCCCGTTCAAGGTCGCGCAACTGAATCAGCTTTAGGCACCAGATATTTTTCACCACGGCTAGCAGAACCTTTTCCACCTTTTCCTCGGACTGGTCCACCAACACGTAGTCCTTGATGGCGGCGAACAGATGCCCGAATTCGGGATTATCGTAAAGAGAGGCGGAGCCATCCGGCGAAAGGTGTTTCTCCAAGCTGGTCTCGGTCTGAGAAGGTGTCACTGTCATCATGGTGCTGCCAGTATCCGCCTCGGTGCCACCGCTCAACTTACGCCGCTTGGCCCGCTTCTCGTTTTTGCTCTTCACGGGCGAGAAGGCCGGACTGAATGGCGACTCCGAACGCTCCCGCTTCACGGCCACCAATTGGGTGACTTTATCCTTGTTGTGCAGATTGTCCGTGGAGTCGTACAGGCTGCTGCCCACATCTGAAGTATCCTGCATCATAGATTTGGTTCGTTTGCGCTTCTGTTTATTAAGAGTGCTGAAATGGGAGTGACAAAATAAGCATCGTATGATTTAAACAGCGGAACAGTGCAGCAGATTAACTTACATGACACTCTCGTACATCTGGTAGAATTTTTCGAGGCGATCGGAGTACGGAATGTCGGTCATAATCTGAGCCTCATCGATGGCCTGCCGCCAAATGACGACCTTGTTCCGCTTGGGAATCATCTGACGGTGCTTGGCGCTCTTCGGTCCGTGCTTAATACGCACCTCCTCGCGCTGCTCCTCGAAGGCCTTGAGCCCGGCGAAGGTGAGCAGATTCTCCGGCTTGATCCAGTTGCGACGCCCATTGTCCGCAAAGAAGCGCACATGCACCTGGATGGGCACTGCGGCATTGTCCAGGGATGAGCGCTGCGGATGACTCGGCATGTTGCCCACAATCTGGCCAAACGGATCGGGACACACCATGCAGGGCCAGAAGCAGTACGAGAAGACCTTGCCCCAGAACAGATCTCCCACTTGGTAGGTTGGCCAACCGGGATCAGTGACAATGGACATGCCTTTGGCACTGTCAATGCTCACGGAGGAGGGGGATTTGACGGAGCCACCGAGGGCAGTGGAACCTAAGTCGGGCGGTGATTTCAGATCTACTTCTGTGGCGGCGGACAATGGCAGGGCGAATGTCAGTTGCTCAGGACTTTTGTCCAAGTCTTTGGGTTCTTCACTGTGATCTCGGGGACTGCCTTTTGCTGGCTTCACTTCTGTGTCCTCCTCCTGCTTTATAGCAACCTCAATGGCCTCTTCATGTTCAGCCTCAGTCTCGGATTTAATGGAGATCGTAGAAGTTTCAGTGTCGGGTTTTGAGGATTCTTCTGCCGGGGGAGCTTTCTCGTCACTTGGCTCCACTTTTATGATCCTCTCCTCCTGCACAGGCTCTGCCTCTGGGGCTACGGACACCTTTGACTTGAACGTGCGCTTCATTTTGCGCTTCAGCTGCTTGCGAACCGCTGGTCGGATGACCAGGTCCTCAGCATCCGCCTCGAAGCCCGTGCTGTTGGGCGAACTAGCACCGTTCTTGATCAGCAGCTTCTCAATGGGGCTCATGTAGGTCTTGCTGTTGCTGCTGTTGTGCAGCTGGGCGCCACCTCCGCCTCCTCCTCCTCCCCCGGTGGTCTTCGGTGATGCATTGTCACGGGACAGGGTCTCACAGGTACTGTTGCTGCTGCTATTCAGGGCCACCGCTTGGTTAACGCGTCGCCTTGTGGTGCGTATCGTATCATCGGAATCGGAAAGTGGCGTGGGCGAGTTGGCGTTGGCATAGCCAATGTATTTGGGGCTCAGGGTCGACTGTAGATTGATTAGATCGCGTTTCCCTGCGGCAGCGCATAACAGGCACAAACAAACACACACAAAAGGCAAATAAATTAGCATATGGCCGGCAATGGGTGGGGTAGATTGCGCCATTGTTATACTCACTACTGTTCACCACGGGCAAACGCTGCTTCTGGGTTGGCGTCTGTCGTTGGTTCTCCGCATCTGCTTCGGACTCCTCCCCCGCCGGCGTTCCCTCGACCTTCTGGCCAGGATTTGCTTTCACCAGTCGATGCACTGGAGTCCTAGTCTCGGCGTCCTTTGGAGCTTCGCCATCGAAGCCATCTGTGGCCGCCGACTCCACTTCCACGGTTGCAGGGTGTTTGGACGCCGAATCGCACACATTGCTCTGGGCACCCTCGCCCTCAATCTCGGAGTGCGAACCCGTGCTCAGTTTCATTCTGCGGTCCAGCTCAATTGCGCTATTATTAACCAAACACAACTAGCAACAAATTTCCAAGAACTCAGCGCTTCGCGTGCGCCAAAAATTCGCTTGCAACCATGGGCATAGCGGGAGTTATCGATGACAGTGTCGATGTATCGATATATTCTGCTTTGGGTTCACATTTAGCTATAACTATCGCATATGTTTCTGTGCAATGCACAGTCGGAAAACAATCATTTTTCTGGCACTTTCTTTTTTGTATAGCTGGAAAGTTGAATTATTGGTCATATATTTCGCACTCCAGAAACTTTTAAATTTGTAATATTATTTTCAGAGAAATATTTATCATCTTGCTCGGCGCAAATATATTTATATATATATATTTTATTGGTATATTTCAAATATAAATTTAATTAAACATGCTTGATTGCTAGTTTACCGAAAACTGGGAGAGGCGGCTTTTGACTCTGCAAATAGCTTTTTTTTTCATAACTTCAAAAATTTATAATATTCTTAACTCCGGCCAACTATTTTGGAAAAAGAGGTTTGGATTGAGCCAGCCTTTTATTGTAATTTTCTAGCTATTTTCTAGTGCAATAAAAGACGCCATAAGATATGCAGCAATTTTCCCAACCAGTGCTGCCATTCTTCGTGTCTCATAAAACCAGGGCTGCCGATTAGATGCCTCACGAGCAATCCCAAGGCCTCAGTCACGCAACACGCCCACCTCTAGCGTAAACATATGTACATTTATGTGTAAACGCATGTAAAGCAAACGGAAGGTTTATCCTGGATTTCCACGGCACTCACGGGTGTCGCGGCAACGAAAAGCACACGAATCCCACGGGCAACGCACCATGGACGAATTTATTAAGACGCTGATTGCCGAGGTCAAGTCGCAGGGCGTGTTCGACGAATTCCGCTTCAACTGCTGCCTGGCGGACGTGGACACGAAACCCGCGTACCAGAATGTGCGCAACCGGGTGGAGGCGGCGGTCAATGATTTCCTGGCCAAACAGCACTGGACGCCGGAGACCAACAAGGTGCAGCTGCGGGAGAGGCTGCGCAAGCACCTGCTCGAGTGAGTACACAATACAGTCTGGCGGGGATTAGGTAATGTAATCAATCATCTCCGCCCATTCCAGCACCGACGTTTTGGACAAGGGGGTGGACCAAATCGTGGACCAGGTGGTCAACCCCAAGGTGGCCACGATATTCGAGCCAAAGATCGAGAGCATCGTCTACAAGTACCTGGGCATCGTACCCCCGCCGCCGCCGCCAGCGAGATCCACATCCACTATGCTGCCCGCTCCACCTTTGCCGCCATTCCCTGGCCACATGAACGGCGGCAGCAGCACAAGCAGCAGCAGGCTGCTCAATGTGGAGACCACCGCTGGCCTGCTGCCCACCGATCTGGAGCAGATCAGTCCGGACTCTGACCGGGGCACCGTCAAGTCGGAGGCCAAGGACGAGGAACTGCCGCCCGGCGTGGACGACGAGGACACATCGCCATCGTACGAGCCCGTCCACGAAGAGAAACCACTTGTGGCCACCAGCAAGGAGGAGCTTAACAATGGCTCGCTGAACAACTCGGATTCGATTAACGGCATCTCACAGGCGTCGCAACTCTCGCAGGTGTCCAGCGACAGTCGCCTGACCATCGCCTCCTCCACGGAATCCGTGGGCGATGCCCAGCAGCCCATGGGTCAAGCACCCCACAACAGTGGCGAACCGGCGAACATTTGCGAGGAGGCCCAGATGCCAAAGTTCAGCGAAAACTCCAGTGACACCATTGCTGGAGCAGGTGACAATGGCAGTCGGCAGCTGCACTTCGACATTAAGCAGGATGCCATTACTTTCGAAGGTGGGTTTGCCAGGTCTGCAAAAGTGTTTAATTTATTGACTAATTGGATTATCGAGCAGGTACTGAGCGAAATAACTCCGTGACGAAGGACACGAACGGTGGCCCACCGATTCTATCCATCGAGGATGCCATTATGTCGGAGGTAAAGGCCAACATAGACGATGCCAACAATGCCAGCATTGAGTCTATAGTTGAACCGGAACCCATACCACCGCCTCCTCCGGCGCCGCCCACAGTTGCGCCACCTCCTCCTCCGCCAGCCCCTCCGAAAGATGAGCACCCGCCCCCTCCTGCGCCCCAACCACCAGCACCACCTCCAGTGCAGCCACCTCCTCCGCCAGCGCCTCCCAAAGTTGAGCCATTACCGCCAGCGCCTCCGGCAGTTGAACCTCCCCCAACGCCACAACCGGCAGAAACCAGTAATGGATTCCTTTCGGAGGAAGTTGTGAAGCCAAGTGTACAGTTCGATGCAGTGGATGCGGAGATAACTCAGCCCACAACGGCAGCCGAAGTCAAGGAAGATAAACCTCCAGTGCTCGCCCCGCCAGAAGATGTGGAGACACCTAAAGAGGACGCTAAGAAAGCCATGGCATCGCCCATTTCCGTATCGTCGCAATCCAAGAGCCATTCAAAGTCCAAGGACAGAGAGAAGGAGCGACGACATCACAGCCACTCAGATGATAAGCAGCGACGCAGGAGCAGAGATCGGGATCGGGATCGTGAACGTGATCGCGATCGTGACCGCAGTCGGGATAAATCGCACAGCAAACATTCCTCGAGTTCCAGCTCGAAGCACTCCTCATCGCACTCATCCAGCTCGAAACATAGGAGCAGTAGCAGCTCCAAGAACGACAAGAGCTCCAGCTCATCCAGCCGAAGTAATCGCGAGTCATCCTCATCCAAACGCTCGGGCACTTCATCTTCATCTTCTCGCCACGAGTCCTCATCCCACAAAAAACACAAATCCAGTTCATCTTCATCGCGATCGGATCGGGATAAAGACAAGGATAAGGAAAGGGACAAGGATAAAGATAAAGATAAGGATAAGGATAAAGAGAGTCAAAATCGCAGCCACCACAGCAGTAGCAGTTCATCATCGTCGTCGAGGAGAAAAGAACACGTTAGAGGGCGAGATCGTGATCGCAATAAATCCAACTCGTCCGCCAGTGCGGAGAATAAAGCGATCCAGGATGATCACAACGAGAGCAAGTCGAAGCTTAACCAGCGACGGAACTCGGACTCCAACGATGAGGGCAAGCCACCCAGCTCTGGTGGTCCGGTCAAGATGCCCCAGATGCCACACGAAAAAGCAGATGCGGATGCGCCAGTGGAGAATGGTAATAGCACGAATGGAAACTCCAACGGTGGCCAAAACGGTGAGTGCGACAGTGCAAGCGGTGTTGTCATTGTCAGCGACATACTCCAGCAATCGTCGACCAGTTTCATTGAGCTGACTGCTGGTTCCCAGTCACATAGGCAGGAGGAGAGCAGTAGGCCTGTGTCCAACGATATGGACGGGAGAAAAGTCGAGAATCAGGCAGAGAAACTAGAAACGGAGCCGGTTTCGCAAGGTGAAGAGCCAAATGCAGAACCTCAAATTGCTGACAAAGAAGCTGAATCGTCCGTACCTTATTCCCCGGTTGAGGAAAACAATGAAGGCATTGCGTTGGCACTAATGGAGAAACCCCAAGCTGCGGAGAGCACACAGGAGGATCCTCCTGAACCCAGTCCACTGGAGAATCTACCGAACGAAGCCGAAATGCCTGCCCCAACCACACCCAAGTTGAATAAGCAAAGTGATACATTAGTTGCCGACTTTGTAACCCACTTCGAGGAAAACACAGAGGAGTTCAAGGCACGCCTGCAGCTCATCAATCAACTGATCGAGGATCGCAACAATTTACTCAACAGGCTGAGCGCGGAGGGATCAAAGGATGAGATAGTTGATGTACGTGCTCTGCGAAGGAGCATATCCAAGCGAAGACGGAGCAGCTTACAGGAGCAGCAACTGCAGCAAGTGGTGCGGGAGATGACACCACCGCCCCGGATTTGTAGTCCGAGCAGCAGCAGCAGCACCTCCGGCAGTCCGGCGAAGAGGCTAAGGCGCGACGAACCCAAGGCATCGCCCACGCCATCAGACGCCAGTATAAACTCCAAGGAGAACGAGGCTTTGGAGAAACAGGAGCATGGTGCGTACTGTGTCATAGCAAGCTATCATTTGGTCTAACAATTCAGTGTGTATATAAACAAATCGCTTTATTGTTAACCAACACCCTTATTAGGATGAATCGATTTTGTCTTGAGAAAAATCGTAGGAAGCGGAAATTAACTTTAGATAGAACTAATCCACTATATTTGCTTTTAAAAAAATCTGTATAAATACTTAATAAAGCAAATGTATTTCCGCTTCTACGATATATCGATCTGTCCTTCGCTTTACATACATCTCATGCTCATCCTCATTGTTATTTCTACCGCCTCTACTTTCTACTCCACATGCATCCACATAATTTATAAATTAATATAGCAGTGTATGGAGCCTCCAACTAGGCCTTTCAAAATTTTGAAATGTGCTGGGTAAGCGGTTAGCACAAGATTTTCTGACTTTTGTTTGCCCACACTTTAGTTGATATTGCGAAGGGCTTCCGCGAATGCAAGTGATTAATGCGATTGTTTATTCTGCAGACGCCCTGTCCGCCAGGCGACTCAGCAAGAAGCTCTGCCAGCAGCAGCGGTACACCAACGATGATCTCTACAAGCCCCGTCCAATCCTGTCGCAGCGCTCTCGTCGCCGGGGCCTGGATTCAATCCTCTAGCCTCTAGCCTTCAGCTAGAATGAACACACACGAACCAACTGTTATCGGAAACAATAAAAGGCAATTGTTGTTAAAATGCATTTGACATAAAACAAGTAATACGCTTTCTTTCTTTCATCCGTTTAATGGGCTTTTTCGCTGGCCAATGGTTATTGCTTCTGCTTCCGCTTCGTTTTTCTTTTGAATTCTTTAACAATAAAATTGTAATTTAGAGCTACACCTTATAGTTTAATAATCGTCGGTGTAGCATATACATATATTATGCATATATATATAAACAAAAATAACAGTGAACATAATAATATGATGCATTATTGTATATTCTGGGGATTCCGGTTGCCCCCGATCCCTGGCACTGAATTGCGATTGCTAGGCAAAAGGGTGAAGAACTCTAGCACTGAGACGAAAGTTGTGTGTGTGTGATGATTGGTTAAAAACAATGGAGAAAATCTTAAATGTTTAAGCAATCGCAATGGAGTGCTGGGACGCAAGGGACAACAGACATAGCTAGGCTACTACTCTACACTTGGGAAGGGTCTGGCTGGCTGGCTAGTTAGTATCGGGTCTAGATTGGGCAATCTGGGAGGGAGACTGTATCTGCGATTCGTTAGTTTTTGTAACATCTCAGTTTGAAGATTTAAGTGTAATTGGATTACAAATTATTGAATTTTACTCCTCGGCGCGCGCGCTTGTGTGTGTGTTTGCTTTACATTTTTGCTCTTGACTACTTTACAACGATCAACAGAAATATATGCATGTATATATACTTTGAAACTTGTTTTAAAAAAAAATATATATAAATGTAGTAAATCAAGGGTTGTAATACATAATAGTAGGTAATAGTATTTTACAGAAGGTTCTCTCATTTCGAAATAACATAGATACAGCATTATCATTAGCATATACTTTTTAACAAGAATTTCGCATTTTGCCTAAAACTGTTTTCTCTGTGTGTGTGTGGGGATGGTGTAGGTGTGTGTGTGTGTTGTGGAGTTTTGCGTGTTGTGTGTGAGAGCGAGAGTTTTGTGCAGAACAACAACTACGATTTAACCTCCGACTATGGAGTGATAAAACTCTCTCACCGACTCCTCGCAGAGTATTCATACAAGAAGCAGCTGGGTTCGGGTGGGCTGAAAGTGGTGGGGCAATGGCCAGTGACGGTGGTGAGCGGATCGGCAGGCGTTTCGAACACCGTGTCGTCCACACCTGCCCAACGGTGACCACCACCCATCGCACATCCCAGCTTCCCCGATCCCCACCGCCAACTAATAGCTACGCTTAGGTTTAGCTGTCGCTCCTGCTGCTGCTGCAAACGTTTCGAACGCAGGCCTCGCTCGCGGCCACGCCCACTGGCGCAGCCTACGTGCTGGAGAAGCCCCGTTCGTATGGACTCTTCACGTCCGTGTGCCGCGTGTGCAGGTTGATTGTTGGCCCGGCGGGTCGCGTCGACAGCTCACACACCGTCTTGATGGCACCGGCGGCATTCACCGAGGTCGGCGTCGAGTGCAGGGTCGCAGCCGTGTCCTTCTCCTTCTCCTTCGCCGTCTCCCGATCCTGATCGTTCTGCTCCTCATCCGTGGTCCTGGGCAGCACGTAGTCCGCTTTGCGGGGCTCCGAGCGGCCCGTAATTGACGATTTGTACTGATCGGCGTCCATGCCGCACAGGTAGAACTTGAAGAACTCGTACGTGGACCAGCAAATGGCCGTGGCGGGCATGGAGTACAGCACGCGGGCGGTCATGCCCCTGAAGAAGCCCAATGGACCAGCCATGTGGTAGATCTGGAAAAGGTCAAAGGGCAATTAGATTTTAAATAAGAATTTTGAGCCTTTAAACTTGAAAGATAATTTAATGCGATAATTAAATTTACAGAGATCATATTACACATAATAAATGCCAAGCGAACACTTAATTTAATAAAAAGTTTTATGGCAGCAGTATTTATGTTGGAAGTATGAATTTTGTTGAGTAAACAAAGTGATAAATTAAGTTGGACTATTAAATAACTTTCAAAAGCTTTAAGTATATAATACGTTTTTAAATGATATACGAGAAGGGTTGATGAGACTTTTAACCCATTTATCATTAACAATATTGTTAGATTTAGATTTATCTTGTATTATTATACAAATAAAATGAAAAAATACTATTTAAACGAATCTTTAATGATATACGAGAGATTCTGACCTGCTATTTTTAACGCTTTACTTATCATACGGTATCAGTATCTAATTTAAGAGCATATGCTAAATATAAAGCCAATTACTGGAAATTACTTTTATAAAATTCAGATAAAAAGCTAAACAACCCTTAAATTTTAGCAGGGACAATATTCACCTTTCGGCTGGCCTCGATCATGCCGCGCGTCAGTCCAGTTTCCTGAGTGTTCAGCAGCGTTTTGATCACATCCAGGGGCGTGGTTATAGCTGCTGCACAGGCGCCAGCTGCAGCACCCGCTGCCATGTGCACCGGAGGATTGTATTTGCGTTCCAGGTTCAACTGCAATGCACAAAATAATATAATTTGTTGGCAAGACCAAGGAAGTGCTTAATGCACTTACTGTGTTCTGGAAAAACTCGTATGTGGTAAAATGTATTGTCTGATATGGTAAATTCATGACCAGTTGCGTGCCGTAGGCTCTGTAGAAGGCTTTGAAGCCCTCCTTCTTGTAGATATCCCGGACGCAGGATATCACCGATGTGTAGGGTGAGTTATACATCTGCATTCGCTGCTTGATCACATCCGTGGGACTAGAAATGGCGTCGTGAATGAGGGTGGCCACAACTCCCGAAATCACTGTAATGGATTCGGTTACGGATTAGGGGCCATTGGCGCAAGTATAGTCCCTAGAAATTTACCATAGTTGAGGTTTCTCACTGATGTGAACTTGGCCGTTAGCTCCTTGGTCATTTCGTAGGCAGCGAAGTACAGCGAATGCGCCGGACCAGCACCCAATACCACCGCACTGGCTCCCCGAATGGGTCTGTAAATCAAAAAGATGGTATTCTAGTTTAATATGTAATACACAATAATGAAATAACTTACCTTAACAAGCCCTCACGCGTGACCATGTTCCGAAAGGTTGACAATATGTTCATGTTTTGTGTGGGCGGCGAAAGGCTCTGCATTCGCGTCTATAAATGGGCAAATAATGGAACGTTTAAAATAATTTTATATTTACATTGTGCATTTACAAAGGGCTCTCTGAATTATTTGTTATTTAATTTACTTATTGTTTGTTCTAAATTAAACTGGGTAATACACTGGTTAAAGTGATGTGTCAGAATTACCAACTTGTTTGTCTTATATATGTATATAGTATACAAATCTTAGATTAAGGGAAGTGAAGAATAGAGAGTCGCTTCTTGCCATTCTTTTGCAAGTCATGGTTACTCATGATTTATGAACAATACAGAAAAAAAAATCAATAGGGGGATCTCCAGTTTTCATTTTAAACGCTGACATTTTTAAGACCTCAGAACGTGCTTTCATCATGATTTGTTTTTCCCGGAAACTATTTTAATCTTTTACTGCAGTTGCAATCGGAGAAAAATATATAGAGCAAAATATCAGCAAAAAAAATAAAATCAATAACTCATTTGTACCATGCTTTATTTAAGCTGTCAATGATGTTTCTCGTAACTTACTAAATCTATCCCTGTAGTTACAAACTGCAACAAGAAAGAATAATAAATAATATCGAAGCACACATTAGATCATTTACAGAAATAAATGACTAAATTAATAACTCATTTGTGCCATGCTGTCAATAGATTTCTTTGGATTTGCCACTAGTCCATAATCGGTATACAACAGCAGGGACTAATAACCGATATCAATGGAATATAAAAATATATAATAGTGTGTTTGCCGGCGAAACTTTCGCTGATTTATAAGCAAGTCACTCGGGAGTCTAGAGATTTGCAATTGTTTACGTACTTTACGATTACACATGTATATGCATACGTATGCACATCTATATACTTAATTGCATTTATTTAAAGGCGTGCCCGTCAAGCAGACGAGATAGAATTATATCGCAAAGCTGAGAGCAGCATCCACATTGTAAATTACAGCGACAGAGACGAGGGCTTTGCGATGCAGATAAGATTTCCAGGAATATCTACGTATCTGCTGGGTGCCTCTGCTGCTATCAATAGCAAAAACAAGTCAACACGGCAATTCAAGGTGAAAAATAGTCTCTTGAGTGGGGGCTGCAATAGAAACCTAATTAAAAAGGTGCCACAACGGATTGATAGAAGTTTTCGTTACATAAATGGTAATATCAATCGATAGAAGACTGCCAAGATGTATGAAGGCAATATGATTAATTTATCCCGATAATAAGCGCTCTGTGATAAGAAAATAAATTGTGAAATCACAATGACAACGCGGCGAAAATAATTATTTATAAATCAGTCACAGAAACATCGCAAATCAGCGAATAAAAGCGCCTCAATTGCTGGTCAATTTAAGGTTTTCCGCTCTGGCTTTCGTAACTCCGTGAAATTAGCTCGTCAAACGACGGACTATTATAATGATGACGCCGGGAATCCCGGCCAGGCTTTAGACTGGCACCCAACTGCCTGCCGGCTGTCATTTGCACGATTGACACATGTGGCCACGAAAATCAATAAATACTCGACCAGCTGAGTGAAATGTAACGAAACAAGAATCGGTCAATAATAGAATGCGTTGTATATGTACATATGTATGTACTATTATCGAACGAGCTTCATTACGAGGTAGCTAGCATGGCGCATTTTGCATATGCTTAAGCAGTGTACTTTTGTCCCTTCCAAATGAGTTTTTCAGGTGAATGATCAGAGCTCTGGCGATAAGAATTAGTCCATTCAATGATGAAACGACGGTGGCTAATCTTATCGCCGCAGCATAAACCAATGGAACGTGCGCCGATAAGAGCAGAAAAGTGGCTATTCCACCTAAAGCTGTTCATTGGGACTGGGAAACTCTTGGTTTGCAGTTGATACCCGAGGAATTACATCACGATTATGCCAAAGCAGCGGCGGCAGCGGCGATGGCGACGGTGGCACACACAAAATTCCGATGGTTAGTGAGGTTAGGTTTATGCCGTATTATGCTCCTCCTCCGATTACCACCGGACGGGTAACGCCGATCTCACCTTGACGGAGTCCAGCGGATACATGACCACATGCTCCAGCACACCCGCAATGGCGCCCGCCGTCATGTTCACACCCACACTGGTGGTGGGCAACGATTCGTAATCGTCTATGTTCATGGTGGATCCGGTGGTGGTGGTGGTGCAGCTGGTAGTGGTGCCCTTGCTGCGGCTGCTCCTCTTACGATGACCTGCTAATCCGGACCAGTTGCTACAGCTACAGCTACAGCTCCAGTTCCAGTTCCAGTTGTAGAACCGCTTTCTCCTCTGCGATTAGGCTGCTCCAACGGGCGAAGATGGCTTTCCGATGTTTGGGAGGTCGATTTTTAGCCGGCGTATGGCAGAGGAACACGGAACAATTTTGTTGTATAACACGGATATCGCGATTCACTGGTGGGCGGCTGTTCGGGGGGTGGTGCTCGTGCTCTGTAGAGTATGTTGAGTGTGTACGCGTGAGGTGGTGTTATGCGAAACTACTAATTGACACTGCTGCGGCGGTACTCTGGTACTTGGTACTGGTACTATGCACGACTACGACTACGACTACCATGTAGACGACACGCTCCCCGAATCATTCACTCGACTTCGATCACGATTTCGAAGTGAAGAGGTTTCTGTTTTCCGTTTCTGCGGTTGATGTTTTGTGCTCTGCCCGCGGCCCCTGTGACGGATGAACTGCGTCTGCGGCTGCTGCTGCGGGTGTTTGTCTGGATATAGACGAGTCGGTTGTAGGCGGAGTATGGCCGAAACGGAATATAAAATAGGCCCTGTGTTTGGCAACTCACGCAAATGCTAAATGATTACAGGGAATCATTAAATTTCGCCCAATAAACAAGCCTCGTGCCCAGAGTGACCGCAGCGGGTCCGTTGAAAAATACCAAAGGGCTTGGATATAAATACCGAAATATACCAAAAACATGTGTGGTGGGGAACTTTAATAGAAAATCGTTGTAGTGAGACCGTAAAGTTGGAATAAGACATACTAGAAATAATAATATACATTTATTATTTGGCGGACTAATCAATGGAAATTAATTTTATAAAAAAAATTATTAAAAATATAATGTTAATAATTGAAAATATTGCTCATTTTAAAAATATATCTTAATCTAAATATATTCTCTAATATCAAAGAAAAATGATATATATTTAAAAATATAGGTTTAATTGACCACTTCGAAAAAAATAGATCAAATTTTCGAATTCTTTCTAAAAAAAATTAAAACACAGTGACTCAATGATACATACGTATAAAATATCTAGGATTCAACGCTGGAACTTTGAACCTTTTCTTAATTAAAGTTTAAAATCCAGCATATTAAATGAAAACATTTAAATAATCAAACTCAACAGAAATCAATTTTTTTTTTTAAATGTCGCTACTATTTTCAGGCCCACAACTGTATATATCTTCATTTTGCAGTATATTTTTAGTCGTTTTAGTATATTTTCCAGCGAGCATGGCATATTCCAACGCCGCAAAATGGTCACCTTACCAGGGATTTAAAGGCTTTCCAGCCGTACGTCGGCGTCATTTTAAAAAAACCGAAGCGGGCGTCGCAAGTACGGAATAATTTATTGTATCTGTTATTCGTGACGTGGCCTTTCCGCCGGAGTAACTGATAGCTCGTCCTGCGTAGTAAATCAAGTTATCTTTGATCATGAAGTACTTTCTGCTGTTGGCTGTGCTGCTTTTAGCAGGTACGTTTGCATTTGCCACGCCGCCATGCCCGCAAAATACCGGTGTTTTAACCTAATTAATTCATGTCGCATTCTCATTAGGCGTCAATCAAATCGCCGCCAGCGAAGATGAGGCTACTACGGAAACCATTGATTTGGACCTGGGATCCTTCAAGGAGGGCTCAAGAACTGGTAGGTAGAGACACGCCCCCCCGGCGAGTTTAGCAAATGTTGATGGTACACGTCAGCGTTACGAACGCCTGCAATAAGAACGCCCCCTTATCTTATACTCAATTTACTTATCGAAATCCACAGACGCCGAAACTTTGAAACGCGAAGAGGAGGCTATTCAACTGGATGGTTTGAATGTGGCGCAATTAAAGGAAATTCGCGAAAAGGTGGGTTGAGTTTATGATCCAGATCATTCTCAAAGTACACGTATGACTGGGATTTCCCTTCTCTTTTTTCCTTTTGTCTCGGCAGGCGGAGAAGTTCACCTTCCAAACGGAGGTCAACCGCATGATGAAGCTGATCATCAACTCGCTGTACCGCAACAAGGAGATCTTCCTGCGCGAACTGATCTCCAACGCCTCCGATGCCATTGACAAGATCCGCCTGTTGGCCCTGTCGAACAGCAAGGAACTGGAGAGCAATCCGGAGCTGCACATTCGCATCAAGGCCGACAAGGAGAACAAGGCGCTGCACATCATGGACTCTGGCATTGGCATGACTCACCAGGATCTGATCAACAACCTGGGCACCATTGCCAAGTCCGGCACTGCCGATTTCCTGGCCAAGATGCAGGACCCCAGCAAGTCAGAGGGGCAGGATATGAACGACATGATTGGTCAGTTTGGTGTGGGCTTCTACTCTGCTTTCCTGGTGGCCGATCGTGTGGTCGTCACCACCAAGCACAACGACGACAAGCAGTACATCTGGGAGTCGGACGCCAATAGCTTCAGCATCACCGAGGATCCCCGTGGCGACACCCTGAAACGTGGCTCCGTGGTCTCGCTGTACCTGAAGGAGGAGGCCCAGGACTTCCTCGAGGAGGACACCGTTCGCGAGCTCATCCGCAAGTACTCGCAGTTCATCAACTTCCCCATCCGCATGTGGTCCAGCAAGACTGTCGAAGAGGAGGTGCCCGTGGAGGAGGAGGTCAAGCCCGAGAAGACCGAGGATGACGTGGAGGATGAGGACGCCAAGGTGGAGGAGGCCGACGATGACAAGCCCAAGACCAAGAAGGTGTCGAAGACCACCTGGGACTGGACCCTCATTAACGACAGCAAGCCCATCTGGACCCGCAAGCCCGCCGAAGTGAGCGAGGAGGAGTACACCAACTTCTACAAGAGCCTGACCAAGGACTCCAGCGAGCCCCTGTCGCAGACGCACTTCATCGCCGAGGGCGAGGTGACCTTCAAGAGTTTGCTCTACGTGCCCAAGGTTCAGCCCTCGGAGTCCTTCAACCGCTACGGCACCAAGTCGGACAACATTAAGCTGTACGTGCGCCGCGTCTTCATCACCGACGAGTTCAACGACATGATGCCCAACTATCTGAGCTTCATCCGCGGTGTCGTCGACTCCGATGATCTGCCCCTCAACGTTTCCCGCGAGACCCTGCAGCAGCACAAGCTCATCAAGGTGATCAAGAAGAAGCTGGTCCGCAAGGTGCTCGACATGCTCAAGAAGATCGACAAGGATGCCTACGAGAAGTTCTGGAAGGAGTTCTCCACCAAGTAAGTGTTGACTGCTTAAGTTTTCCAAACAAATTGGGAGGAGTGTTTTTTTTTTTTTAAATTTGGAACTTGTAAAGATAAAATGGGTAGTTATTCATAAGCCTGCCTTTACAAATCCACACAATCCATGTAATTATTCTTCTGACCATTATGGTGACGTGTGTTAATTATCATTTCTATTTAAAATTGATAAGAATCTCTTTTCCTAAGAACTTTATATTTTTTTTTTTTTTTAATATTTCTGACGAAATTAAAGTACACTTCATAGGATCGTTCATACATGATTATAGATAAAAACGTGTTTATAGAAAAAAAAATTTAACACAAAGAATACTTGAAGAGTTAAGATAAGAGTTTTCGCAGAATCCACGCAATATTCAAATATTGACCATAGTGACGTGGAAAACTGATAAGAATTTTTTGGAGTATTACGATTTTTTATACACTTATTTTAATGAGTGTTCCACTGAAAGCTATAAATACAATTATAATATTCTTATAACTAATATCAGTCATCGAGTCAATATAGCACTAATGAAAAACAAATCTGTTCTCCCCCTTTTTTAACTCTATTTTAACTGATTGTTTATATATTCCTCTTTTCTAATCATCATATTATTTTCCGAATTGCAGCATCAAATTGGGTGTGATGGAGGATCCCAGCAACCGGTCGCGTCTCGCCAAGCTGCTCCGCTTCCAGACCTCCAACGGCAAGGGCGTCACCTCGCTGGCCGAGTACAAGGAGCGCATGAAGGCGAAGCAGGAGCACATCTACTACATTGCCGGTGCCAACCGCGCCGAGGTCGAGAAGTCGCCCTTCGTGGAGCGCCTGCTGAGCAAGGGCTACGAGGTGCTGTACCTGGTGGAGGCCGTCGATGAGTACTGCATCTCCGCCCTGCCCGAGTTCGATGGCAAGAAGTTCCAGAACGTGGCCAAGGAGGGATTCCAGCTGAACGAGTCGGAGAAGAGCAAGAAGAACTTCGAGTCGCTGAAGAGCACCTTCGAGCCGCTGGTCAAGTGGCTGAACGATGTGGCCCTCAAGGATCAGATCTCCAAGGCACAGGTGTCGGAGCGTCTGAGCAACTCGCCGTGCGCCCTGGTGGCCGGCGTCTTCGGCTGGACCGGCAACATGGAGCGTCTGGCCATGTCAAACGCCCACCAGAAGTCCGACGATCCTCAGCGCACCTACTATCTCAACCAGAAGAAGGCACTCGAGATCAACCCCAGGCATCCCCTGATCCGCGAGCTGTTGCGTCGCGTTGAGGCCGACGAGGCCGATGACACCGCCAAGGACATGGCCTTGATGATGTTCCGCACCGCCACCCTGCGATCCGGTTATATGCTCCAGGAGACGTCCCAGTTTGCCGACAGCATTGAGCAGATGATGCGCCAGACCCTGGGCGTTTCCCAGAGCGAACAGGTCGAATTTGATGAGGATGAGGAGGACGATGCCGAGGAGTCGAAGACCGAGAGCCAGGAGAGTGCGAACGGCGACGACGAGGAGGAGGACCAGCAGCACGACGAGCTGTAAGCAGGTTCACATTCATCCACATGCATAGATTGTACATAAGAGTGTGGAGGTCAGACTGAGTTTTAAACAACCACCCGGCGGGCGTTTCATAAACATTACTCTCCTAGCATGTCCCTAGATTCTAAGTAAAGCAATTTCGTAATCCTTCACCGCCAGTCGCGCAGAGAGCACTCCTCCATCACAGCACAACACAACACACTCTCAACATTCGGTTGCTAAAGCGTTTTCTATTTTCGAAAGCAAATGAAATATGTATTTATACAATGTAATGAACAGATTCCAATCAAAATAAAGAAAGACAAATGAGTTTAAAGTTGGAAATTAATGTTAATTTGCCCCAATCGGCTACTTAAAATTTGCTCAATCGTATGAGTGCGAAACAATCTCATATCCTATATTGTTAACAGGGTTAGTTCAGTCATCTAGGTCGGAACACAATGGGTCATCGTTCAAGGCCTTCAAATATGAGCTGTACTTTATTTGGTCTCGGATTTGCTGCACTGCCTCCGAATGCGAAAGCTTGTAGTTGTCCATGAAGAGGCGCACTATCCACAGCGGCAGCAGTCCGTTTACCAGCAGTGCTGTGTGGTTCTGAACGATCAGGAAGTTTTTAGATAGGTATTCGATTCCAAAGTAGACCTGAACTTACGCTTCTACCGCTGTATATTTCCCCCAGTTTTTGCAGCATCTTCTGGTGAATGCTCTTGCTAAGTATGTCAATGATGTCCATGTGAGAAATGTTCATATAACTAACAGTGCGCGACTTAAGCTCCCGTTCCTTGAACAGCTTGTCAAAGTCGCTGCGGTATTTGTCGAAAGTGTTCAGGACATCTGCTTCGCCCATATTTTCCAAGAGTCTGAGACAATCAAAAGATCGAAGGAGGTTGAAGGCAATTTCGTAAACGTTGTTTTATTTCCACCTACTCGAATGAATCACACTTACAGAATCTCTACTTTTCGCGGCTTGGGCATGTCCAGCATGCTGTCCAGCCGCTGCAGTGCATCGAACCGGACCACGTCCATCTGCTCCACCTTCAGCGCCTTGGCTGGCGATGGCGACGGACGTTTGGGCTTGGCCTTGGACCCCTTGCCCTTGTTGCCCTTCGTCTCGCTGAAAACACACCCAGAGAAATGGTTAAAATTGGTCCTCAAAGCCATAGTTTTGAGGCGTCGTACCCTACTACGAAATTGTTAAATCGACTTGGACGCATTGGTGATCGGCCGGAGCGGCGTGCAGGCTTGGACTCGACAGAGCTGGCTCTGGAACTTCTGCGAATACATCAATACGCCTTGATTCTAGACTCATCTTGGCGTATTTGATATTTTACTTACCTTTCTAGTGGACTCTTCGATCGCTTGAGGGGTTTTCCCTGTTGAGAGGAGCTACTGGCGCTACTGGAAGACTTCTCCTTCTCGCCACCATGAGAAATGGATCTGCGCTCGCGTTTGATGGCTGGCGGTTTTGTGTCCGAGGACAAAAAATCACTGTCGTCGTCGGCATCTATGTGCTTGGGCTTTGATTGTGAGGCTTTATCTGGCACACTAATGGAAAGATGTTTAAAACGATTAAAAACTATTGCAATCCTAGGTATTTACATGCCAATAGGAAACTGAGATAAGGCAAATTGTGCATAATACAATTGTGAACGGAAAGTTTGTTTTTATAACTTATACTAAAGGGCAGCACTACGAATATACATAGTAAGTGCACAAACAATTCTTAAGGACTTCATTTTTAACATTAGTCTCGTCTTAAGGCTTATTGGACTCAAATTAGCTTTTAAGTGGTTTATATGATATAAGGCATTTGGACTAACTAAGTATTTAAGAAAACAATATTAAATTTACTTAAATTGAGTATTAAATCGATGTAAAACATATAAATAAATGCAATATAAGTACATTTAAAAGGTGAAAAATGACAGCTTAGTGATTTTAAAGATTAGATTATATATGCAGCTTATTATTCTTTGTTAAATGCACAAAATATATAGAACTAACTATTGTAAAAGCAGTAATACTAATAGAATGTCAAGTAATTGATAATAACATGCATTCAAATCATAAAAAATACGTTTTGACGGGTCTTAAAAGGAACCCCAAGGGGTTCTTTATATGAAGGACACTTAGATGTCCAACTACAAGGGCAAGCGGTTTCCTACCCAGCTTTTGGCTTGGATCCCGATCCCAAGGTGGTCGCCTTGTTGGCCTTATTGGAAATGATGCTGTGGCCGGAGCCGTTGGCTTCTGACTTCGTGGCATGTTTGCGCTTGGTGGTGTGGACGCCCACTATGGTCTTGTCCTCGTGCGAGATGTATTGCAGCTGGATGTCCAGGCAGAGATCCTTGGGGGTCAGCTCCTGACCAGCCGCCAGTAGGGTCATCGTGGCAGGATGCGGTTTGTCGGTGGCCTGGACCTGCACATTGATATGATCGATCAGCAACTCGCGCTGCAGCTTGTGGGCATCCTGCCAGTTTTTCAAGTTCTCCAACAGGCGCCACAGGCCATTTTCAATCCTGTCCCAGCGGTCTGCGGTCATCCAGTGAAATACATTCTGCGATTCCCGCTCAAAATGGGTCACAGGTGTCGGCAGAACTTTGACGCTGCAAGCGACGCGGTGCTTCTTGTACTGAAATTAGAATATGTTTAGCCAGCAGTTGCTTGCAATATTCGTTGGTCAATACTTGATATATTTGCGAAATTAATTGGCAATCACCAATGGCGGAAAAAGACATTTTTACAAAATCGTCGCGATTTGGCAGCACAAGCAACAATTAACTTCTGTGGCATCCAAGCTCTGGTCACACTGTGTAGTTTCGCTTATCGATAAGTCTATCGATTGATGGTGAAACCATTGGTTTTTAGTCGAAAATTAGGCGCCAATAAGCTTTAAATTCAAATTTGTCGGCCAAGTTTATAATAAATTGATCTCAAATAATAAAAATATATATTTAATTTTATTTTTGCGCAAAGCATCTTTAAAATATAAAAAATTACAATACTAAGGCTTTTTTTTGTATTGCAATATCTCCAACATATAATACAGTCTTGAAGGGTGCTAAAATGAATTTCACTTACTATTTGAATTCCGAGAAAAGCTGATAATATTTTATCTACAGACAAATAATTGCAGTTAATCTTAAAATATAAACAAATAGTCCAGTAGTAAACTATGTAAATAAATATTGACGCTTTCGAAAAACAAATTAAAAAAATTAACAGAATATGTTTTTTTTTTAATCTGAATGAATGAGGCTCTAATCAATGAATCTTTAAGAACTTACAAATCCTTATCACAGCAGCGTGTGGCTTAGGTCAAGACTTGGCAAGAGAACCGATTACACAAGACAACAAAAGGTGAATTTTTAAAGCCAACTTAAAAAATAATTTTGTGTTTTAATAAACAAAATCTACCAGTTACACAAATTTGTAATACATTATGTAGCTATACTTTGTGATTTGTCTTTCTAGTAAAACATATGAAATGTGTATTTTATTCAAATAAAAAACGTTAGAAAAGTGTTTTGCAAGTCCACTTAAATTAAGTTATAACTCGATAACTTGTATTAAAGCTTCTCTCGGCCAACAATTTATATCGTTATACGATTTTTTAGTTGACCTATAAGTTATACGTAATTTTATTCAAAATACAAAACTTTTTAAAAGTCTCACGAAAAAGTAGAAAATGTGTTTAAACTCCGCATTATGATGTCATAATGATGCTTAGGCCATAATCTCTGTTGTCCAGTGTAGTTCGTTGATATGGTTGCGAATAAAGCACATTCTGTATGGAGAGACTCGGATTCGGCAGTAGTTCAGTTCTCAGTCGCGTTTCGAATAAAACAGTCGAGCTAATTGTGTTATTCTCAAATAATCCGGGTCGATCAATGATTAGCCAAACTACTTGACTTTATATATATATATATATATATATATATATTTGCATGCCCTAAGAATCAGGGCAACATGTTTTCAATCTCGAAACGTGCTCAATTATCCTTGTTCATCGTGATTTGCCTAATTTTGTTAGGACAGAGTGAGGCCCGGAGTGTTGGCGA
The DNA here is from genome assembly GCF_018152505.1 of Drosophila elegans. Classification (NCBI taxonomy): domain Eukaryota; kingdom Metazoa; phylum Arthropoda; class Insecta; order Diptera; family Drosophilidae; genus Drosophila; species Drosophila elegans. The sequence goes on from NW_024545863.1 coordinate 120,083, forward strand.
TGAATCCGAAACCCAGGATCAGTTGGAAAATGCGATCACAGATGAAACGACGGAGTATCTGCGATCCTACGGCGCCAAGATGAAGTCCTATATGAACTTAAGCGTGGCGCCCTGCGATGATTTCTATGAGTACGCGTGCGGAAACTGGAAGAACGTGAACCAGCCGCGCCAGGCCGTCCACAAACGGAGCAATCTGCTGGACATTGTCTACACGCTGGCGGATGTGACGGAGCAGCTGATGACCAGGACCCAACTGGCGGAGGCGCTAAACGTGTCCGGCGAACTGCTGGTTGCACAACGCTTCTATAACGCCTGCCTCACGGCCGTGGTCTATCCGCTGCCGGCTGCCGATCCGGCTTATCTATCGCTTATCAGGTCGCTCGGTGGATTCCCCGCCGTCGATCGCGAGGCCTGGAACGCCTCCAGCTTCAGCTGGTTCAACATGAGCGCCCATCTCACCAATTACGGGGTCGCAGGACTGATCAACGAGCATCTCCTGACGCAGTATCCCTTTACCCCCTACTTCAAATTGCCGGAATTGGGCTTCGACCATGTCGTCCAGACGGACAACATTGTCAATTCCAGTTCCCGGGCCTACCAGCTGAATGAGAAGCGCATGCGCGGCTATCTGCAGGCCTTCAATCTCACCGAGGATAACGTATCCGCCGTGATAGCCGGCGTCTTTGACTTTTGGCGCGAGGCACTTGCCATCAACGATAAGTTTGAGGGTAATGACGACATGTGTCTTGTACTTAGCACCTTGCAAGAGGTGCCGCCATTTAGCCAATGGAGCAGCTATTACGACATCGCCTGGACGGGCCTAGACTTCCAGAAGGGCGATCCAAGCCATTCGGGCGATTCGGGCTACTGCGACTATTACTACACGGAGCTGGACAAGGTGTGTGCCAGACATCAGGAGGCCGTGGCCAACTATCTGGCCATGCTGCTCCTCTACCGCATGGATGCCAAGCTGAAGGAGGAAAAGTACCACAAGGAGCACTGCCTGACCACCGTCCACTTCACGATGGCCCATCTCTTCAACAAGCTATACATGGCGGTGCGTTGAAAACAAAAATTTAACTTTTAAAAATACTTGTTTGTGCAAATTGTCCTTTGGCCAATAATAAGAAAAAATGGAGTTAAATCAAAACAATAGGAGTTCTTAAGCTAATGGAAATAGCAATCGAAAATAGTTTAATTGGAACTTAAAAACTCTTTCATATTTTCCTAAGTCTAATACTAAAACCTATTGGACCATAAATTATTTTGAAGATAGTTTGTTATATAAAATAGTTTTTATTTTAAAATAGTTTAGATATTTAAGGTTTTTTTTCTTAAACTGATAAGTAATATTAATTTTAATTTTTTTAACTCTTTTAGAATCATTTTCTACATATTTTAGGGAATTATTAGCAGTTTAATTTTTCTAAAACAATATCATATAGGATTTTAGTAAATAAGCATTATGATAAATTATTTATTATTTTAACCGTAACTACACGTACATTTTTTTATGTCCCAGTGGGTAAAAAACTTTTTCCGTTGGAATTTTTGCTAACCATCTTTGAGGTGCCTCTCAAACTGACTTTAACTATCTTAAATTTTAAAATTGATTTTTATATAAAGGCAAATTCAGTGACTTTATAGTATAGTATATTTCATTGCTATACCCGTTGGGGTATAAATGTTTTTGGATTTTTTTTATCTATATCGATCAACGCGTTCAAATAGAACAATTATTAATTGAACAATTATGTATTGAACAATTATTATTGAGATTCACATTATGATCGAATTAAGCATTCATTTGTTTTTTAATTTACTAGATAAGATAGTTTTATACCATGTTAGGATGCTATTTGTTAGTTAGTTAAATGGAAATACTTCAGAACGATCTGACCCAAAAATGTTAATTTACGACTTGCCTTATCCACTTCCCTTTCGTTCGCAGGAGTACTTCAGCGAGGACACCCATACCGAGATCTCCGACATGGTGAAGGAGTTGCGCAAGGCGCTGCGTCAAACGCTGGAGAGCGTGGAGTGGCTGGACACGGAGACGCGACGAGAGGCGCTGCTCAAGGAGGCCAGCATCACGCCGCAAATTGGTAGCTACAAGGATGCGGAGCTGGCCGACACCCTGATTCGCCAGATAGCGAATCTATCCGTGGTCGAGGACAACTTTGCCCAGAGCATGATCAATCTGCGGCAGTTGGGAACCTGCTTGCGACGCTACAATGGCCTGCATTTCGAGCAGATTGCCAACGACTCGAAGCCACTGGACTTGATAGTGGGCATGCAGGTGAATGCCTTCTACTACAACCTGGATAACTCGATGTACGTGATGGCTGGCATCCTGAATCCGCCCGCATATCATCGCTCCTGGCCCGACTCCCTGAAGTTTGGCACCCTGGGCTATCTGGTGGGCCACGAACTGACCCATGGCTTCGATACGGTGGGCTCCACTTTCGACAGCGAAGGGGAACTGCGCAATTGGTGGTCCAGGAAATCGGGAGCAGTGTTCCACGAACGAGCCCAGTGCTATGTGGATCACTTCAGCAACTACTTGATACCGGAGATCAATCATAAGATCAATGGCAACGGGACCAAGGATGAGAATATCGCAGACGCCGGTGGACTGAGGGAGTCCCTCGCCGCCTATCGCAGCCACATGAAGCAGCTCCAAAAGAGCGCTGGCGAAAATAACGAGACATTGGCGCCCCAACGAAACGAGCAGATGCCCGGCCTCGACGTTTCGCCGGAACAGCTCTTCTTCCTCGGATTTGCCCAGCTCTGGTGTGCCGCCTACGAGGAGGAGCACTACTGGGAGGAGCTGACCCAGGAGCACACCATCGACAAGTACCGGGTTCTGGGTGCCGTCTCCAACAACGAGGACTTTGCTGAGGTCTACAATTGCCCTCTGGGAAGTGCCATGCATCCAAAGGCCGAAACTTGTCGCGTGTGGTAATCTTAGTCGATATCATCTTGATATTAAAAGAAGGCTATAAAATTACTTCTTAAAATGTAATACAAAAAAACGAATAAAGAATAAAAATCAGATAATATGCTTTAGTTATTAATTTTTTGCTATTATGAAAATAAAGCTACTCAGCATTTGCCCTCAAAACAAATTCATCGATTTTGATTGGTTGTGAAAAGTATATACAAATATTATAATGTTGAATTTGTAAGTCAACAAACAGATTTTAATTATATTTTACAAAATTTGAATGTTTGCTATTTATCAGTAAATTTGTTATCTTTTAGTTTTAAGATTAGACTTTAAAAAGTCTCAAGTCTCACTAAAACGAAATAATGACTGAAACAATACCAAAAGTTTTTTTATAATAATGCTTCTGCCTTTGAAATTAATTGATTTCTAGTCTTATTAAAATTTTATTCATAAAACTTACACGAATAGGGGGCTTCTTATTCTTGCTAGTGAAACCATTGGAGCACCCTTGAATTAATAAAAAAACGTAGTTAGCAGCATCATCTATTTATTCCTAACTTGGTTTAGTGATCAACGTGTTCAGAGGATTTGAAGGCGTTGGGTCCCCGGTAGTTCTCGACCAGCAGTGACTTATACCGCCGCAGATGGACGCTGAGTCCTTCCTCGCGTTCGCTGGCTGAGAGGATTGAGACGCGGGCCACGACCAGGTGGGATGGATTCGATTGGCTGAAGCCCCGGATCACATCGATGTCATCGCCGATTTCGAGCTAGAATAAGACAATTTTTAATGGGATTTCTAAGCAAATAGGTACTCCTTACCTGAGCACTCTTCTTGGGCAGCTTTTTGCCATTGACTCGTATCTTGCTCTCATAGAAATTCAGTTCAACTTTGCTGGTGAGGAGGAGATTCGTTATGGTTATAAGGAGCACTTCAAGGTTTTCTGGGGAGAGTACTTACTTTCTGGCCATGCCCAGGCCAGCTTTCAGCAGGAGATCGGCACGCAGCGAGTTCACCTTGGTCTTGACCACCTTGGAGTCCCTTTCGTCCTTGAAATCCTCATCATCCTCGTCGTCGCTGTCCAAATCATCAGACGCTCGCGAGGATTTCTTGTCATATTTCCATGTGCTGCAACTGGTGTGCAAAGCAGACTGAAGTCTACAAGGGGCTGGTAATCTCAGTAGACTGTTGGCAAGAATCGGCGACTTAAAACCTCTGCCTATCCTCATTATTTGACGAAAACTGCGGAGCATTTTGTGTGCGGGCGCCTTAAAAAATTACGATAACAAACTGAGAAACATAACCTTAAAAATAACAGCTGATGCGGCCGCGTTGCCAACTATCTTTACGATTTGCTAGCAGGTGCCTTTTTGTTTCGCTTCTTTTTGGGTTTCTTGTCGGGATTGGGACGTATTTGGTGGACAGTAAGGGGGCGATAGGTTTGTAGATCTCTGGGCAGAAAGTCGTCTTCGACTGGCTCCACTTCTATGGGCTCTAAGCTGCAGAATTCCTCCTTTTCTACAGGTTTTTGATTGGCTTCTGTATTCAACTCCTTACTTTTTCCTTTCATGGCTAAATTTCGAAGTGCATTGCCTAGTTTTTGGGACTCCACTTGGACATCTAGGCGGTCCAGCTTTATAGAGGGTTTATTTGATGAACAGGATATGAAATCATCGTCGAAATCCATTTTTTCAGCAGTGGGAAGTGGCATCTTTCTTTCCTCTTTAATTGGTTCGATTTCTATTGGTTTTTTCTTCGGCTTCTTGTGGATTTTAGTTTCTACCTTTTTAACAGACGGAGGCGTTCTTTTTCTGGCAATAACCCATTGTTCCAGCTCAGCACTTATAGTTCTTAAATCCAATGGTAAAGCCAGGCAAACTGCTCTCACCCCAAAGATTTCCATGGTGAGCTCCTCCAGCTTGGGCTGTGCATAGATGGGAGCAGTGGCCACCTTGACGGATGCACTGGTGGCTATCAAACGGATGAGATGAGCTGGTCGCAGGCTCAAGGAAACCACCAAACAGGAGAAACGCTGCGAATTAATGGCTCGCAGGGAACTTTCCAGGCCGAGATGTATGCCAAATCGAGTGGCAAAGGATTTCGGTTCTGCCCCGCTGCTCTGCATACTCTTTTTTAGGATCTGTCGAAACTGCAATACATCCTCATCCGGCAAAACTGGACTAAAAGTGACAAAATTAAAACCTGTTGATTGAGTTTTATTAGCTTTACCTGTGTTGCTTATACGGATTGGCTAGAACTGTTCGCAGTTTGGGTAGAATTTTCTTCTTGCCCTTGACTTCTTTCTGTTTTATGCTAGCCAAACTCATATTTTCTACTATGAATTACTTCAAACAGATTGAATTGCTGTGAAAATAACCAACTAAAATGTGTTTTGCTTTTGGCCAGTGTGACTGCCTTTCATGTCTTAAAATATACCATTTATATGACAGCAATATTAAAAAATACTAAAAGTATACCAGCATTAAATAAAACGACCGCTTGCAGTTAAATTTAAAAAATGTCTTTATTTTTATCAAAAATTAGTACCAGTAAAGTTCAGGTTCTGTATCTGAAGAATACTTTAATTTTCTCGGTCTTTGCCTCACGGATTCCTCAACGGCACTCAATCTTCGTTTAGTTGTGGTTTCTTCTTGAGGTTTATTTATCTCAGTTGTTGTCCAATGAAATCCTGAAGTTGTTGATGTAGTAGAAGTTTCCACTTCTGTACTACCAATCACTGTATCTAAATATGATGTTGAAGTTTCAAAGCCCGGAGTAGTGGCAATTATATCCAGTAGTGACGTGGTGGTTTCCGGGTTTTCAGTGGTTAATAAAAGTCCTTCTGTGGAGGTTTCTATTGTTTCAGTTGTACTTTGATAATCTGTAGATATTGTAGTGGTTGTTTCTGAAGATTCTGTACTGACATCATATATTTCTGAAGTGGTTTCTAAAAATTGGGTTGTTGATTCCGGTAAAACTGTAGTGCTGGGACTTTTACCTAATGATTCGGTACTAAAAAACTCTGGACTTGATGTTGTAGAAAAATCTCCAATAATAGCCGTTGATTTTGGAAGTTCTGTGCCACTTAAAATTGATTCTGTAGTAGATTCTAAGGATTCCGTACTAAAAAATTCCGGACTGGATGTTGTAGAGAAATCTCCAACAACAGTCATTGATTCTGGAAATTCTGTGCTTTGACCTTTTTCTAATGATTCTGTGCTGAAAAACTCCGGACTTGATGTTGTAGAAAAATCTCCAATCGTAGCCGTTGAGACAGAAAATTCTGTACTACTTAAAATCGTTTCTGTAGTGGACTCCAAGGATTCAGTACTGAAAAACTCCGGACTTGTTGTTGATGTCGAAATTTCCCAACTATTAGGATTTGATTCCGTAGTAACTTCTAAAGATTCTGTACTGGTAAGCTCGGGCTTTGTTGTCGTTGTAGAATATTCATAGGTTGTTTTAGAATCCGTGTCTTCAGTACTGGTCATTGCCAGCCATGCTGTTGTAGTGGAATCTAAAATACTTGTGGTTGTTTCAGGCGGTTCTGAAGTAACAAAACCTGATTCTGTTGTGGAAAAATCAGGTTGAGATGTCGTACTATCAGTGCTTGTGATAGATATATCCTCAGTGAAATAAGTAGTTGTCTCCGTTGAAGTCGTTGATTCCGCGATTGTTGTTGCTGTGGTTGTCTCCCAAAAATCTCCACCAAATGTGTTGGTTAAATTTACAACTCGCGGCTTATACGGTTCGTAGGTTTTCACTTTATACGGCTTGTGATTCCTTATGTATTCCTTGGCAATGTTTATCCATTCGTCGCGATCGAGAATTTCGTTTAGTTTTCTACTTGAGGACACGAGTTGCGCCATTAAAAGAAGCAAACACAATTTCTTCATAATGATGCTCATGCCTGCAAATGACAAACCTTACTAATTACACTCGTCAATAGCAATGTTATATAAACCCAAACTGTCTACCTGGATTCGTTGGCTTTTCAACTACCTGCCTCCTGGAAAAATGTTAATTAGGTTTAATGACTTGGGATTTTTGAATTTTGCCGCCAGGGCTACAGAAGCCCCTTGTTTTTATGTTGGCAATGCTGTAAACAATGCCGGCATTGGAACAGCTGTTTACTTTTTTGCGACAAGAAGAAGAACAGCGTGTTTTCAATCCGCGTTTTTGTGTAAAAATTGTAAAATCTTCATTTATTCGCTATTTTTAATCGTCTTTAACAAGATTATAGTAATTAGAAGGTGTTTCAACCTTTGGTGAGTAGTTGGTAATATAAAAAAGGCGCCAAAAATATTAATATTGAGCAACCGCAAAAGTTTACAACTTCATGTGACGCGGCAGGCAAATCTTGAATGAAATAATTAAAAATGTATATTTCTTAGACATTATAATGGATTCCGATTTGTACGATGAGTTCGGCAACTATATTGGCCCCGATTTAGACAGCGATGAAGATGATGACCAAAGTATCTATGGCCAACCCGATGTCCAGGATGATCCTGAGGTATTTGTAGAGAGAGAAAAGTACTTAAAGGTATAAATAACCACTTTAATTAAAACTAAAGGACCCCATGGATGAGGACGAAGCGGAGCCGCAGGAGGACGAGGACAAGGAGGTGACCGCCGTGGTGCTGCACGAGGACAAACGCTATTATCCCTCAGCCGTTGAGGTTTACGGGCCGGATGTGGAGACCATTGTCCAGGAGGAGGACGCCCAGCCGCTGGACAAGCCGCTCATCGAGCCGGTAAAGAAGCTCAAGTTCCAGATCAAGGAACAGGACATGCAGGAGACCACCTACGACATGGAGTTCATGGCCGATCTGATGGACACACCGCCGCTGATCCGCAACGTGGCCTTGGTTGGCCACCTGCACCACGGCAAGACCACCTTCGTCGACTGCCTCATCCGGCAGACGCATCCGCAGTTCGAGAACATGGAGGAGCGCCAGCTGCGCTACACGGACACTCTGTTCACGGAGCAGGAGCGCGGCTGCAGCATCAAGGCCACGCCGGTGACTTTGGTCCTGCAGGATGTCAAGCAAAAGAGTTATCTGCTCAACATCTTCGACACCCCGGGCCATGTTAACTTCTCGGACGAGGCCACCGCCGCCATGCGAATGTGCGACGGTGTGGTTCTGTTCATTGATGCCGCCGAGGGCGTCATGCTGAACACGGAGCGGCTGCTCAAACACGCGGTGCAAGAGCGCCAGGCCATCACCGTGTGCATCAACAAGGTTAGTGGCCATTTTAGAGACTGTTTAAAACATGCTCATGTTTCTCTTGACCTCGTAGATTGATCGGCTCATTCTGGAGCTGAAGCTGCCGCCCCAGGATGCCTACTTCAAGCTGAAACACATTGTGGAGGAGGTCAATGGGTTGCTGAGGTGAGTAAAAACAAGTTTTACACATTTTTCCTTAAAGATAACATGCTTATTTACGCTTAACATTCAGCACCTATGGCGCTGCAGATGATAATCTGTTAGTTTCGCCTATTCTGGGCAACGTATGCTTTGCCAGTTCTTTGTACGGCTTCTGTTTCACCCTGAAATCCTTTGCCAAGCTCTATGCGGACACATATGAAGGAGTGGCGTACCTGGACTTTGCCAAACGCCTCTGGGGCGACATGTACTTCAATAGCAAAACGTAAGTGGCTTTAGCAGACACCAATAGCATCATTTAATAATTATCCATTTATAAAAAGGCGTAAGTTCTCCAAGAAGCAGCCGCATAACTCGGCACAGCGCAGCTTTGTGGAGTTCATCCTGGAGCCCATGTACAAGCTGATTGCGCAGGTGGTGGGCGATGTGGACACCACCTTGTCGGACACCTTGGCCGAGCTGAACGTTCGCGTTTCCAAGGAGGAGATGAAGTCCAATATACGACCCCTGCTGCGCCTCGTGTGCAATCGTTTCATGGGCGATTGCAGCGGTTTTGTGGACATGTGCGTGGAGCACATCAAATCACCCCTGGAAAACGCAAAACGAAAGGTGGATCATATTTACACTGGACCAAAAGAGGGTGACATCTATCGGGATATGATATCGTGCAATCAGTATGGCACCCTAATGGTACACAGCTCCAAGATGTATCCCAACGATGACTGCACCTTCTTTCAAGTGCTGGCTAGGATTGTATCTGGTACTTTGCATGCTGGTCAGGAGGTGCGTGTCCTTGGCGAGAACTACACGCTGCAGGATGAAGAGGACTCTCGCATACTGCAAGTGGGTCGCCTGTGGGTCTTCGAGTCTCGCTACAAAGTGGAGCTAAATCGAGTTCCCGCAGGAAATTGGGTGCTCATTGAAGGCATCGATCAGTGCATTGTCAAGACCTCCACCATTGTGGATATTAATGTCCCAGAGGACCTTTACATATTCCGGCCACTCAAGTTCAACACCCAGAGCATTATTAAGATTGCCGTGGAGCCTGTGAATCCCTCCGAGCTGCCCAAAATGCTGGATGGTCTGCGCAAGGTGAACAAGTCGTATCCACTGCTCTCCACGCGCGTAGAGGAGTCGGGTGAACATGTCATCTTGGGCACTGGCGAACTGTACTTGGACTGTGTGATGCACGACCTGCGTAAGATGTACTCGGAGATTGACATTAAAGTGGCGGATCCTGTGGTCGCTTTCTGCGAAACAGTTGTCGAAACAAGTTCTCTGAAATGTTTTGCCGAAACCCCAAACAAAAAGAACAAAATAACCATGATATCGGAGCCACTGGAGAAGGGCTTGGCCGAGGACATTGAAAACGGAACTGTTTGCATAAACTGGAACAAGAAGCGTATCGGAGAGTTCTTCCAGGTCAACTACGATTGGGATTTGCTGGCGGCGCGTTCCATTTGGGCCTTTGGTCCCGACTCAACGGGTCCGAACATCCTGGTGGACGACACCCTGCCCTCGGAAGTGGACAAGAACCTGTTGACGGCCGTGAAGGATTCGATTGTGCAGGGCTTTCAGTGGGGCACACGGGAAGGTCCACTGTGCGAGGAGCCCATTCGGAATGTCAAGTTCAAGATACTCGATGGAGTTATTGCCAATGAGGCGTTGCATCGCGGTGGCGGCCAGATTATTCCCACAGCCCGAAGAGTGGCCTACTCTGCATTTCTGATGGCCACGCCGCGTTTGATGGAACCCTATCTGTTTGTGGAGGTCCAGGCGCCTGCCGATTGCGTTTCCGCAGTTTACACTGTGCTGGCCAGACGCAGGTGAGTTTTGCGCGCCTCTTTTTATTAGGAAATCAGTTGTAAAATCTCATTTACAGAGGACATGTAACGCAAGATGCCCCCGTTTCCGGTTCCCCCATCTACACGATCAAAGCCTTTATACCCGCCATTGATTCCTTTGGATTTGAGACAGATCTGCGCACGCACACTCAGGGTCAAGCCTTCTGTTTGTCGGTCTTCCATCACTGGCAAATCGTGCCTGGCGATCCCCTGGACAAGAGCATAATTATACGGCCGCTGGAGCCGCAGCAGGCGTCGCATTTGGCGCGAGAGTTTATGATCAAGACGCGTCGCCGAAAGGGACTTTCCGAGGATGTGTCCATCAACAAATTCTTCGACGATCCCATGTTGCTGGAATTGGCGCGCCAGGATGTGCTGGTCAACTATCCCCTTTAGGCTTCAGAATTCTTCAGTTAACCCAATAAAACTCTTAGACATACTTTTGGAATTTCAATTTCATACTTTAGAGGAAGTCTTTTTTTCTACTATATTTACTACATATTTATTTGAAGCCTGTAAGGGCCAAATAATTTACAAAATAGTATACAGAAAACAGCTATAGTTGTTGTGTTAGTCTTCAGGTCCTTACTCGGCGTTGCCGTTCTGCAGGACCTCCGACTCATAGCCATCATGCTCGGCATGCTCGTCATCAAACTCCACGTCGTCGTCGGCTGTAGCCTCCTAAAAAAAATTAAAGAAATCGAATGAGTATAAGATAAAAATCCAACCGTTTGCCCTGTTCAAAAAATACTTAAATCATAGTTTTTAAGACTTGGCTTAAGAAGATTGACTTAAAGAAACTACAACTTAGTTTTCTAATCGTAAATAATTACAGAGGACTGTATTTAACCAGGAAAGTATAAATTGTTTTCATTGAAAACATAATTTTTAAAGGCACTTAAAAATCGAAATAATTGTGTAAAATCAGAGCTTAAAAATATTCCAAAGATATGCAATGATTTTCATCCATTGCTGTTTCAAGTTTGTTTAATTTTGTGTTTGACTATATAAATTTCTTAAAATCTAATATTTTCCACATAAATTTAAATATTTTAATGTTAAATCATGCAATTTACTATTCCACGTTGTTGTCATTGTAGTTACCTGATACTGCTGGTACTCGGATATCAGATCGTTCATGTTGCTCTCCGCCTCGGTGAACTCCATCTCGTCCATGCCCTCGCCGGTGTACCAGTGGAGGAAGGCCTTGCGCCGGAACATGGCGGTGAACTGCTCGGAGATGCGCTTGAAGATCTCCTGGATGGCCGTCGTGTTGCCAATGAATGTGGAGGACATCTTGAGGCCTCTGGGGGGGATGTCACAGACGGCCACCTTGACGTTGTTGGGTATCCACTCCACGAAGTAGCTGCTGTTCTTGCTCTGCACGTTGAGCATCTGGGTGTCCACCTCCTTCATGGACATTGGACCTGTGAATTATTGAGTGAAAACCTTTAAAAAAAAGTGCCCTTTTGCTGTGGCCCGCATTTACATCAAAAGACAAGTTTCCGTTTGATGCGCAAGCGGAATCCCCAAATCCCTGAATATGAAATACTAAACGGCTTCCACCAAGTTTTGGCTCCTGGAGCACCTCACCTGGCTTGGAAGCCCCACCAGATGGGACACAAACAGTCCCAGGAGGCAACTAAAAAAGTTGTTTAAATTCCTACTCCCTGGCATTTTTTTCCTCACATTTTTGTGATTAATTATTTTGCAAGTATTTCTGGCAGTCAGTCGGAGACGAAAACGAATCCTGAGATGACGGTGGGTGGAGGTGGGGCGAGGTCTTGCCCAAGTCACGTTCGGCATGATTAGTTAAGCCGAGGGGCCGTGTCAGGCGGCGGTCGTCGCAATTCCCCAATGGATCTTGAAAGTAAATTTCTAATTACGCGCTCGTTTTGCGAGTCATCAGTCAAAAGCAAGGGCAAAAGCGGCGCACACAAGGAATAGCAAATGAAATATTATGCGGCATACATTTGGGCGCCGCATCGCAGTTTATTAATTTAAAAATTAGCGCGAAAAAATGCCCAAGAACCTTTTTTTTCCAAGGGGGGCGGGGCCTAACAAATTTGCGCTACGTGCGCGTTGACGGATTGCAGCCTTTTTAGCCGCCAGCCAGCGGGCATTAATCATTTTTAGTGGCGCCCATAAGTAGGCCCAATGCTGCTCGGGTTTGGCTAATAAAATCGTCGCCAAAGCCAAGCCCCGGGAGTCCAAGGTGTTAGCCAGGGGCGGATCGGGGGATGTCAAAGTGTGGGTGCTTCTATGCATTATAGACTTAACGATCACTATAACTATATTGTTTCAAAAGCATTTTAGTCGGGGGAGCCACTGAAATTCAAAATAGATTTCCTATCAATAAGGATCGAAAGGCTTTGTACATTTCACAGAGTAATTTAATCTCTTTGAAAACCATTTTTTCTATATTTTCAAACGATTTAAAGATTTTTTTTTAACCTAATTTTGTTTATTTGATCCCATTGAGTTTTACCTAACCCTAACTCCCATTGATCCGCCCCTGGTGCAATGACTACGTGCCTGCGGGTCCGGAAAACGGCGGACAGGTGCGCTACCGGCTGCCCATGACAAAGTGACAAAGTTGGGCCGGATAAGCCGGTGCGGGGGCTCCTGAATAAATGAGCGGATAGATGAATGGATTCCCTGTGTTTTTTGGCTACGCGTGGAAGTGTTTAGGGCTTGTTGTTAAAAAACTATTTTTCTTTTTTGCCACCCCTGTGGGTTTTTTGGATTTTTGGGTATTCGGGTTCACGTTTTCTCACCCCGGAAGATGCAGGCCACCGTGAGGTAGCGTCCGTGCCTGGGATCGCAGGCGGTCATCATGTTCTTGGCATCGAACATCTGCTGGGTCAGCTCGGCCACCGTGAGGGCTCGATATTGCTGGGATCCCTTGGCGGTCAGAGGAGCAAATCCGGGCATGAAGAAGTGCAGACGCGGGAAGGGCACCATATTCACCGCCAGCTTGCGCACATCGGCGTTCAGTTGGCCGGGGAAGCGCAGACAGGTGGTCACTCCGGACATTGTGACCTGGTTGGGAGAGGGCGAATAATTTAATAATAAAGGTCAAAGTTCATTGAAAATACGTTAAATAAAAATTCGCCTTTTATTTAAAAGCACTTTTCCAGCTGAGAGAATTTGTTGAATACGTAAAATGATTGATAAATTGATAAATTTTAAACAAATAGTTTTGCAGCAAAAAAGGTTTTTTAAACTGGTTATTTAAACTTATACTATCTTAATATTTTTAATTTAAAACTTAAAGGAATATTTAATAATGTTACAAATAGATGATTCATAAAAATTTTAATAATGTATTTTAATGCATTTAAGAACAACCATAATAGGAAAGTTTTAATTTTTTAATAAAAGATCAAAAAATAATTGCTAATATAAATTTTCAATATTTTGCACATTTTAGGTATTTAAAAATCCAAGAAATATGTGTTATATTAACCGTTTTTTTTAATTTATATATCTTGAGATCCAAGAAAATTGAGGGCGAATTTGTATTTATTTTAAAAAAATATTTAAGTAGTTAAAATATGGTAGGAAACGATTTGTGAGTTGGGTGTTTATATTTTGGTGTTAACATCTGGTAATATCGCGCTTGTTTGTTTTCCTTCCTTTTTTTTTGGTGTTGACAACCGGACATCTTGGTCAACTTTTGTTTTTTAATTCCATTTAAATCCTTGATTACTTACGGACACCAGGTGGTTGAGATCCTCGTATGTGGGCGAGCAGAGTCGCAGGCTCTGATAGCAAATGTCATACAAGGCCTCGTTGTCGATGCAGAATGTCAAATCGGTGTTCACAATAAGTTGGTGAAGGGACAACGTGGCGTTATATGGCTCCACCACCACCTCGGACACCTTTTCCCGGAGTGTTCAATGGATTGGATGGGGATGGAGCAGGAAAAGGGGTCGGTGGGTGGACAAAAAGAGGACGCATTAGATAGATTGACCAAGGGGTACTCACGGAAACCAGGTGGTTAAGATCGCCATAGGTGGGCGACGATAGCTTCAGCGTGCGGAAGCAGATGTCGTAGAGAGCCTCGTTGTCAATGCAGAAGGTCTCGTCCGTGTTCTCCACCAGTTGGTGGATGGACAGCGTGGCATTGTACGGTTCCACCACGGTGTCGGACACCTGGACACCGCATTTGAGTTGGAGCAGCGAGTTGGAGCAGCGCAGCGACATGCAGGAATAGGAGCAGTAACAAATTGGTTAATTAGCAATGCTTTCAGCTATCAGCAGGCACACACACACAACATATGATGGCTAAATGATTTGGGAAAATGGATGGATGGTGTTGCTAAAGCTTTTCAGATGCAAGGCTGCTGCAAACCCAGTACATTTAAGAAGTTTTGTTGAAAGATTATTTTGCATTTAAAAATGGATATAGTCAGATTTTATATTTATATTTCAAGTTCTTTGCTTACTACCAAAATGTGTTAAAACAAATTTGTTTTTAATTTTTTTATGTTTTCCCCTTATTGCTTAAAGTTTTATTTATTAAAAAAATGGTAAATGCATGAATGGGATTGTCAAAGCTTCTTAGCCGTAAGGCTTCTTATCAAATAAATACATATATATAAATGTAAAGTTTATATATTTTTTTTTATGCTAAATTAGATATTAAAAAAGTGTATTTTCCATTCTATTATAAAGAACTTTATTTACCCGTTATAATTAAATTCCAGGCATAAATTAAAAATTCCCCAAATGACTATTAATATATTTTACCTAAAGACTTTTAAAGACTTCCTTTTTTGCAAGTCGCTTTGAAAACAAGAAGTTTAATCCAAACTGAAGCCTTTTTCTATGCTACCGTATTGTTAATGGCAATAATAAACGATTGGCCGCACTCCTCGTCTAATTTGCACTTCTTTTGGCCTAAATCGCATGGTCGGCATTTGAGTTGTTCATGGACATGAAAAATGCATTCTGCCAACAGGATGCAATTCGAATGCAGTGCTAACTGAATAGCAGACCCTATTAATACGAGCAGTTGTGTTGTGTTGTTGTGGCTGCAACCAGCAGTTGCTAATGCCATTGTGAGCCTGGAGCAGCACTCAGACCGAGAGTTGTTGCATAAATGCAGTTGCATGTTGCACAAACATCTGGGTGCCAGCTATACCCCCATTCACAATCGCATTCATACATGTCTGGTATGTGTGTTTCGAATGCTGCAAATTGAAAATTATGTATAATCTTTGGCTTGTCCTCTATATTTGCGGAGCCAAAATGCATTGCTCGTCGGTTGTTAAAGGCAGGGGTCTCATGAGGTGGGTTTTGATGGGGGGGAAGGGAGTTTTCCATTGAGCATGCGACAAACTTCACTCCAGACTCGGTTTGCAGTATACCAAGTGTGTGCACATAAATTGTGGCAATTATTTAATGGCCACAGCCCTTGAGCGATAACGTGCTCTCCCACGCCCACACTTTAAGTTCCTTGCACTTGGAAAAGTTTTTAAAAATATTAGCCCTACAAAAAAAATATTCGGTATGTTTTTAAAAACACTTGAAAAGTATACAATATACAATATTTTTAATAAGGATTTTCGATTGCTTCATGCGGAAAACGACCCCTATATTTTTTATTGCATACTTTAATACACCTTTATAAGTTATTTAAAAATCTGATTTTTGTATATTAAATTACTCTTGAATAGTTTTGACTTTTAAATTCATAACTTTCTTTAGAGACTTTTAAAACCTATAGTAGTTTTAATTTAAATAAAAGTACTCCGGGGATTTTAAATATTTGACAAATGTGTCTAAAAGTATGCTGCGAAAAATATAACATTGTTATTAAGAACGAATTTACCGAGCTTCCGGATTCAAAATTTATTGCAGCATACTTTTAGATAACTTTATAAGTGATTTTTAAAACCAAGTTATTTCTGATCCTCCTATGGTTTTATTACCACATGCACCTCTTATTTGCTTGACTCTTTTTTTACTTCAAAGACATTCATAAATATGTGATGCCTGGTTTGTTCTGTAGTTTTTTTGTATGGTAATATTCAAGTACATTTTTTTTTCACTGTACACCCTCACGCTTAAAATACACAAACACACCTTTGTCTGCTTAGGTGGTACATGCAGTTAATACTAATGAGTTATGCCCGGGCATATGCATTTTGCATTTTGTATTTGGCATTTGTTGCCAGCCTCACTATTTGTACACCGCCAGGGAAACAATATTTGTCTGCCTAGATGTCTAGTGTTTGTGTGATTCTGAATCTGGACGATTTACGAGCATGTATTTGATATCAATGCTTTGTCCAACAGACAGGTGCAAATCTCCGATGCTCAATGGATGTGAGATCCGAAGCGACATTCGTTAATTAATGAACGTAATTAAAAACTTTAATCAAAAGGCTAAAATATTGTATAATTTAAACAGGGCAGGCAGTGTTTTTTTGCGCCATCTCCCCTGATTATTCTGATTATTTCGTGTGACTGACCGCTGAATTTGCATAAATGCCGCTTATCAAAGCGACAAAGGCTTTACATTGCACCGATGGGCTGAGGGGCTAAAAGTCTGATCGGTATGAAAAACTATTAAATTATAGTATATACGCACTCATATTAAAACCGCTATAACGTGACAGGCATGTGTCAGGCCAGGCCGCAATAAAATGACCGCCGATGCCAAAACATTGCGGTAAGCCAAGCAAACCCAGCTCGGCTCATAAATAACAGTCGAAAAACAGGGGGATATATTCTGGCATTTAAAGTTAAACCCACCCATTCAGGGGTCAGGGGTCAGGGGTCGGGAGGATCGGGTTGTGGTTCAATAGTTGACCATTGGCGTTCAGCCGTGACGGTAATAAATTTAACGCACAAGAGAAACAGAGCCTGTGGGCCCCACTAAAAATTCCATAAAATTTATAGTGTACTCCGATATGCCAATAAGAACATTGTCAAATGTTAATTTCACGCCTCACAGACCTTTTCTTCTCTTGTCCAGAGTCTTAAAATTTACAATTGCGAATATCTAAACTTAAACTTATTCAACTTATCACAATGGAAATTTAATCCCTTAACAATAAATTGAAAAACAAGCAACTACCTAAAACTTATAATCAGATTATCTAGGTGGTACTCTTTCTAAAGCAGCTTTAGTAGTTTTTCACAAGACCATAAACTTGTTAAGTTTTTGATAATTAAATGTACAAGGCCAGTTGCTCAAAGTTTGCATATCGAAGAAAGAACAACAAATCGGAATATTTATCTGTTAGGATTTACATAAACATATAAATCTTTTAAAAGGATTTTGTATAAATATTTCCATTTATTTTGATTGTAATATAATCAAAAACACATCAAATTGAACACTTAATATTTGGTTAGTTAACTTGTCTTCTTTCAAATCAAAATATTATGTTATAGAATTTCAATAAAATGTAAAAAATTTAGTGGGAACCCTTCTGCCAATGGCACATTATTCTGCACTGAATAAATTAAATTAAACGTCAAAATGTAATTAAATGCGAATAATGCAAATGAAGGCAGACCACGTGCCGCTTGCACGCTTACAACATATATATTAATATTTCTACGTCTACAATTCTGAATGCACGTGTAATAATATGCAACTGGGTTAATCAAGCGGCAATTGAGGCGTGTCAAAAAAGGCAGCGAAGTGTTATATATAGTATATATATAATAAAAAAAAGTTGGTTGAGCAGAGAAGAGGATGTCAATCTTGCGATTGCAAGCCACTAAATTGCATTAAAATTGCATTGCCAATTAGGCTTTCGGCCGCTGGTCGTTGCTAATTTCGCCTGCAAATTAATTAGAATTATTCGGACAAAGCTGGCCCACCAGGTTGCGCACAAAGCCGCCAATTGAATTTGGCGTATGAATTGCATAAATAAAACAACATTTGTGGCATACATTGGGCGCAGAAATGAACGGAAGCGGCTCTCTGTGGCTTTCGCCTGCTAATTTGGCCAAAACGCGTGCAGGTGTAAAGCGCTTTTGGGTCGGCTTAATACCGCCACCGTGGGTGGTCGGTCCATGGGTGGATCCATTGCGTCCCAAATATATAGAGCCATATATAAAGAAGCCCACCTCGTTGTCAACCGTTCAACGTTCAACGAAGGACACCATGATTTCCTCGCCATTGTGCGCGGCAATAAGCTGATTTTGCTAAGCGGATTGCATTCGTCATGACCACAATGATGATGATCTGTAGCAGGTAGAAGCGATGGCAGGTGCAGCCAATAGACAAGCAGACAAGCACTTACCTTCGGCGAGGGCACCACGGAGAACGAAAGCATGATGCGATCGGGGTACTCCTCGCGGATCTTCGAGATGAGCAGGGTGCCCAGTCCGGAGCCAGTGCCTCCACCCAGGGAGTGGGCCAGCTGGAAGCCCTGCAGGCAGTCGCAACCCTCGGACTCCTTGCGCAGCACCTCCAGCACGGAGTCGATCAGTTCGGCGCCCTCTGTGTAGTGGCCCTTGGCCCAGTTGTTGCCTGCCAAAGGGTACAAATAGATTAAGACTTTGCAGTTCTTACTTATTTACAAGTTATTTCATTTTTGGTTATTATAAGGTTTTAAATTTTGAAAACAATACAGATTATTTATTCTTACCATTAAGGATAAAACATACTTCTTGTTATTTATATAAAAGTTTGAAGTTATTAGATTAATCAACATTAACAATATTAAGATATTTTAAAAAGAAAAGGAATGAAATTAATGATTTTCAAAATCATTTAATTTTTGTAAAACGCTGTTGGAAACTGTAAAAATTCAAAATTTTAAAGAAAATAATAATACTTAATTTATAACTTGTTTGTGCTTAATTTAGAGCATTTAACAGCTGAGTTCTTCGATTGTGGGTCATTACAGCAGTAGCAAAAGCAGCAGCAGCGGCTGACATGTACAAAATTAATTTTCGTCATCATCCGCAGGGCATTTTATAATTGCAATCATCATCACCATCAGCATGAATGGCAACTGAGGGTGATGTGGGGAGGGGGAGGAAGGTCCTGCCAGCGGCAGGAACAACACCATTGAAACATCCCACCGAAGGCTTTTAGCTGATAAGCTCGCCAGCGATAACAATAACCTCCATCGAGAGCCCATCTTGTCAATTGGTTGGCACTTATCAAAGCACGACTGTTGCTGCTGCTCCTGTTGCTCCTGTTTTCGTTGTTGCAACCAGGCCACCACGCAGCTGCAATAACTGCCTTTGTCTGTCAAAGGACATATGCAGACCATTGATGATGGGGCTCACAGCTTTGGTCGAAACAAAAGCATCCCCGAAAAGCAGCAGGAATACAAAAGCCACGTTCTGGCACACGAACACGACATTCATCCATTAACGAGTGCAACGGAAATGCATTAGGAAAATGCCAAAAAGACTGGTTACTAAACAGATTAAGGCGAACACAGAAATGTCATTGGTTTCTGCAGAGAAACATGCGGATTTAAATATCTTTAAATATCTAGCTTGATAATCTTAAAGAACTTAAGATTTGATATGACTACTTATTAGAAAACTATTAAGTATATCTGGTTTTAAAACAATAACTTATCTACTTAATAACTATATATATTTCAAATACAAGCCTTTTAACGGCTGATTTTAATACAAAATAAAGTGCGAACTTATAAATAGTTGTAACTTATTTTAGGGTATAATTTTTTGACAAACTTTCGTTTTCTTTATAAACTAACTCAAATTGAAATATTTTATATTTTGTTTTTGTAATAATTAATTGTAATTTTGCATTATTATTTTGGAAGCCACTGTGACGAAGGCAACTCCAATAGTTCGGTACTTGTAGTGTTAGCCTATTAATATACAAATTAACTATGGCTGACGATGGCCGGGAATTTATTATTTTATATTAGGTTTTAAAGAAAAAAATATGACTATTTTAGAGGTTAACCTTTAGCTTTAGTTTAACACTTAATAATAATAAAAATACAGTAAAAAGAAATCGCTCAAAAACAAATAACGATCAAAAATAGCTAGCTGATATCTTCGAAGTGTCATATCGACATAATACAGATAAGGGATTTGCCGATATGTCAGTCC
Source organism: Drosophila elegans (assembly GCF_018152505.1). Lineage (NCBI taxonomy): Eukaryota > Metazoa > Arthropoda > Insecta > Diptera > Drosophilidae > Drosophila > Drosophila elegans. The sequence continues at coordinate 140,339 of NW_024545863.1, forward strand.
AACGATAATCTGCAACTGTGGGATGACAACTCACCGGCGCCCGACTGTCCGTAGACAAAGTTGTCCGGCCGGAAGAGCTGGCCCATCGGCGACTGGCGGACGGAGTCCATGGTGCCCGGCTCGAGGTCGATGAGGACCGCTCGCGGCACGTACTTGCCGCTGCTGGCCTCGTTGTAGTAGACATCGATCCGCTCGTGCTGCAGATCGGACTCGCCGTGGTAATATCCATTGGGATCGATGCCATGCTCATCGGAAATAATTTCCCAGAACTGAAAAATAAGGAAAAGCGAAGCGAATTGCAACTTTAATGCCATTTCAATAATGATTTAAGTGCATAATGGAGGCCTGGCTGATGTATGCAAATGTGCGATGGTCGCAATGAGCGCATTTGCATATGTGTCCAACCCACCGAGCGTTTCACATGACGTATGCGTGATATTTCACGACAGCCCCCGTTTGTATGCAATGAAATTTCGCGAAGCTCCGTTGCGAATCTCCTTTTTCTTTTTCAGAAATATTATTTTACAATCAATGGTGTGCGGCTGAGGGAGGGGAGAGGGTGTGACGGTGTGTGTGAGTAGGCGTGTGTGCATGCGTGTGTTTGGGTTGCATTGCTTTGGCAATCAATGCATATAAATATGAGTGTCCTTTTTACATGGTTCATGCTTTTATTGCCGCCGTATCTGTCGTCGATTTATGCGCGTGCATATGCTGCATGACCCTGCCACGCCACCCTGCCTCACCCTCTCACTCACCCTCCCCATTACACACACAGACGCACGCACAGCAAGCACTATACATGCCGTGAGCACTTTCTGTTGCATACTTCCATGGGCCCGCAATTTTTTCCTGTCGTGTTATTTATTTTTTGTATTTTTTGTTGTTGTGTAACGAGCGGGAATAATTGAATCCTTTTAGGTGTTTTCATACACATATACCTGCGCATATATATAAATTTTGAATCGCACACGTATACGTATACCATCTCGATAGCGTTCCTCGATTTTATTTACACAAGAATTTCTCCAGCTCGTGTGCATCGTGTTTGTTTTGTTTTTGGTTTGGCTCTTTATTTTTTATTGCACAATACGCTTGGCAAAACATTTCACGTTTGCTGCGCATATGAATTTCAAATTTTTAAAAATGTTTCAATCGACCCCCCTTCCCCCTTTCCTGCCTTCCTGCTTTCCTGCTCGACAGGTAAGTGGTGTGGTGCCTGGCAAATTGCGGGGGATATTGCTGGGGGAAAATGCTAATTGTGAGAAAATCGCAATGTGCGCGCTCGGCCTGCCACGTCTCCCATTGATCGAAATGATTTTTAATGGACTTTAAAGCAAACGATGGCAGTGGCAGTGGCAGCCCAAGGGCCATGAATTCACTTTTATATATGCGAGTATTTTTAACGAATTTTTATTCTGCTTGGCTGGTATTACCGAAGGTCGGCGGCAGATTGATTACTGAATATGAATTTTAATTAGTTACGCATGCCGGTGAAGATGCGACTCTGCCAACGTTGTAAACTTAAGTGGACTGTCGAGAATCTGGCGGCACAGTGTAAAAAATACACATCACCAAAAATTTGTCCATCAATTTTGGCAAATTTTATATCACAACTTAACTTATCCGTGACATTTCGATATGTCATATCCAAAACAGATATATTGATATTCAGCCAGAAGGAACGAAAGTGGCTTTTGCTTAAATAAAAATTATTTTTCTTTTATTTTAAATCATATATTTTGAATGTAAGTTAGTTTAGACTTTGTCGTTGTTAGGTAAACGAATATAAAGTAGACTAAGAAATGTTTTAATTTTTCATGTTCTTTAGATTTGTTTTAACAACAAAATCACAAAATCACAAAATCTATAAAATGATACCACTTGGTTGCTTTTTATAAAGTTTTTTTTTAGTATGCAATAATCATGTTTATTTTGTTATTTATTATATTTATTAGAAAGAAACAAATATTTCCATGCAAAAGAAAATATATTGCTCAGAAATAATTAATAATTTGTGAGCAATATTAGTTTAATTGATTTGAAATGGTTTTTCATGATATAAAAAGGTATAAAAGAATCGATATGACATAGTGAAGGGAAACATTTTTGTCTGTAAATGGTAAGAGAACGTCCTGAATAATGCATGGCACCCGGTGTTTATGTCAAGCCCGCTTGTCAGACATTCCATTGAGCACTTTGAGGCACACTCTTTCGAGGATTCCCGCGCACACACACCGCACACACAGCACACACAACACACGCCTGCAGTTGGGCCATAAATAGTTAAGTGGCTTGCGTAAAGCGTTGAAGTCTTTTCGAACAGCGAACAAAGGGAAAGCGGTGGTGGTTGGGGGCGAAAGTGTTTTGAGGGCTAGGTGAAAGTTGTAAAAGTTCGAAAAATTTGATAACGGTTGATTGCACACACACAAAGAGCACCGGCACACACATACCCACTCGTCCTTTTTGTGCCAGCCCCTTAGCGTATGCTATACTTTTTTATATTTTTTTATTCCTGGCATTCAGCTTTTCCATGCTAATCGCAGAGAGCCGCATAAATGTTTGCCCTGGCACTAGTGCGATTGTTTGGCAAAAAGTTTTACTCCTTCATTGGCTTTTAGACACACAACAATGATAACAAGTTGCATGGCCAAAACACAGAGACAAGAAAAATCGCTGGCCAAGAAAACTTTGCCGGCTGGCATTGAAAAGTTTGGCCCTCGCATGCTGGCTTTTGCATACATAACAAACTGGAAACTGAAAATATGACACTCAATTGTACGCATCGGTGGGCACTTTTGGCTTGACAATAACTTTGATTTGCATGCGCAACTCTTTGGATAAACCAAACAACCCCTCCTTTTCACTTGTTGCCTGTGGGAAAATGGAAATGCTTTCTAGAAATACGAAGCCAATTGCAGATAAGCGCTTTTCTTTTCGACTGTTCTCGCTCCGTTTGCCAGCCATTGGCATTGAGTGAGAAGTGAGCAGTGAGCAGCATAATTTATTTACAAAAACTTTTGCCAGTCGATCTGCCCATCACCGGCGTTGGCTTCTGACAAGAGAGAGCACCCGGTGTTTGGCAGTTTTTGAAGTGGATAAAGTAGCCAGCTTCCCATTTGCCAACTCATGAAATGGGGAAGACAAAAAAAAAATAAAAACAATTACGCTGCCTTCATTTGCTTAAAACTTTTTCACTGACTGCGGTCAAATTGCTTAATTACAAAATTGCGTCCATGTGGCACAGAGAGGAGACCTGGCGAAAGGCACTTGGCCTTATAAAAAAGAAGCAATGATCAAATTAAAAGTAAACAAAGAGCTGCGTGCGTTGACCAAGGCGGCGCCATTTTCCGGCGCCCACTTTTTGTTGGTCCCCAAAAAAACCCTTGGTCTTAGTTGAAAGAAATCCAAAATTAAAATTCCCAGAGCGTTTGCACAAAAAACGGAAACAAAAGTCAAGTGGCAAAGTCGCGATCCAAAGGAAGATGTAAAAAAAAGCGCATAAATTAATTCTGACCAGCTTTTACACGGCCAAGAAAAAGTTTTTAACGTTTGTAAAACACTTTTCTTATAATATTAAGACATTTGTAAAGTAAAGTTGAGCTTTCGAATTTTTCGCTTAGTTACCTAAAACTGACTTTTTTTTTTAAATACCTTTTCAATAATGTTTTGACGAGTTAAACAAAAAAATCAGCTTTTGATTGCAAATTACACTTATTTGTTTTTCACTGCATTTAAGCTCTGTGCCCTCGCCTTCAGCCAACGGCTATAAGATGACATTTTAGCTTGCTTTAGACAAGGATGTGCGTGGCGCAAAGCGAAGGAAGTGCATGTCGCACCGGAAGTGAACGGGGCGGTGGGCGTGGCACGGGGGTGACGGGTTGCTCTGCAGCTGCGTTTGCATACTAAATTTGATGCCGTATCTCGCGGCTCACATAAATAATAAACAATTGCTGTAATAAATATTAAATGATGGCCAAGTTTGTCTCAAGGCGCTGAGCTTGACATGCAAAATGATTGCGCGCCGGATTTCGGTTCGCTATTTATTCATACGAGTAATTTTACTATTTTATTTAGTTTAAGTCCTGCCTTTTTGCAATTTTGTAATGGTACGCATTTTTTAAACGTAAAATTTAATTAAGTTGTCGGCAACCAAAAAATATTAAATGTAAAGTTGTTAAAATGCAATTAAAATAAATAATTAAATATCTATATATATATCAATGTGCCCACATGCAAATGCCAGAAGATAAGCAAAAAACTGCATTTCTAATTAACATTCGTGCGTGAAAATCATTAAAAATGCAACCGCATACGCATTAACCCGTATGCCGTACTCCTCGGGCGATTCCTTAACCCACCGACGACCCGCTGAGAGCGGAACAATTTGGAAACGCAATTTAATTTTCAGCCACTGGCATTAAACTAATTATAAAATAATAAACAGGATTTCAGCGCATTTCGATCATTTGCCAATTTAGAAATGTGCGACAAATCCGTGCGATTTGCGGCCGAACACTTAAAATGCAATGCGTACGGCCAAGTTAATTTATTTTAATTTCCCCAAAAAATCTATTTGAATATTCGGAGGGCATTGAGGGTGTGGGGATTGCATTTGGCATCCATTAGAATAATGAGCTTTGGCCGGAGGACATGGACGTGAGTGTGAATGTGGAAAATAACCCTTGCAATAAAACCGAAAATGGCAAAACACTCTGGAAACTTAATGGCTGCCCATCGATGGATGACACTTTGCAGCCTGCGGCCATAAACCATTCGATTCGCAGCGACAAAAAGAACAAAAAGTATAAATCTACCATATATTCGAGGTTACATGCCATATCCTCAGATGGTAACTGGATACTGGATACTGAACACTGAGTACGGCCAATTGGCAGCTGAGCTCCATCCGTCTCCGACTGCTCAAAAATGCAATTTATGTGTGCACAAGGCAAATAACGAATTGTACCCCAAACTACGCTTAATGCTCCGCCGAATGGAGACGGAAATACAAGGATATTTTGTAATAACACTAAAAGGATCTTATCGACAGTTGACAGCTATGTTACACTCGCATGTTGTCTTTATTGGTCGACGTCGTTTAGGGCCATAAAAAGGCACTGGCACTAAGAAAAATTCGCACGTATGCCATGGGCTCCCAAAAAAGTCACCTTTGATATTTTTTATATTTTATGGTGCTTATTTTCTTGGTTAAGTATTTATAAGAAATTGTAAAAATCGTGTTTAGACCAAAAAGTTTATTTTATTTAAATCATTTTAGCATTTACACCTTTTTAAATCTTAATATACAATTAAATCCATTTCAGCAAGTAAAAATATAGTTAAAGCACTTAAAAACTAAATAAGTTAATTGTGAACTTCATTTCCAACACACAACATTTTAATTTACATATAAATAATATTTTTAGAGCAACAAAAATAAATTAAATATCAATCAATTTTTATAAATTAATATTTTGCAATATAATTAATATAAATATTTAAAAAATTAGTTGAAGAACTAAAAAAACAAAATTAATAAAGTGTAAGTTTTATTTCAAACATACAAATTATAATAAAATATAATAAACAACAATTTAAATACAAATAAATGTATAAAAACAAATAGTTTTTCCTATTTTAAGTGACGCCAAAATTCTATGGAAGATCGGGTTTTCCGAGTGTGTATATAGCTTGTTTTTTGGGCCAGAGTCCTGCCGAACGGAGCAGCATAATTAGACTCACGTAGCCATTGCGAATGAAGCAATTGGCGATGCAGCTGCAATTTATTGCCGGGCATGGCCATATACTCATATAAAGCAGCCTCAATTTGGAAAGCACGTGTGAGTTTCGAGGCGAGTTGGGTTGGCCAGAAAAATGCAATTTTTCCCTCTGTAAATTACCCTTTGTACACACGCATGGTGGCTGAATTTGCAATTGCATTTATCGTCAAGTGCATCAATTTAAATGTGGCCACTAATTGTCATTATCAGTGCGTTGCGTTCCATTCGCAGCGCAGTATTTTCCCATTCGGTGTTTTTTTTATTCGTTTGCTGTTCTCCTCCGTTGTTTATGTTGTGTTTTTATTTTAATATTTTTTTAATTGCCATTGGCATTAATGTGCAAAGATGCCATGGAGGCTGTTCACTATACTATACTAATTTAATCAATGGGGCAGCAGGATCAAGGCATGGACAAAGACTCTTGTATGGCAAGGATATGCAAATATTGGTTCATTAGTATTGGTCATTCGGCTTTCGGCTTATTGTGTGGTCCCGCCTGTGTGCACAAACACATAGACACGCAAGGACAACGATGACGCAGTCTAAGAGCAACATCAAATAGCTTATAATTAAAATTTCCATAACTCATACGCACCTTTGGCGGTGGGGAGCACTAGAGGAAATTGAATAAATGCACTGTCTTCATTGAGCTCGATTAAATGAGTTTGCAGTATGATGTTTAAGTACAATTATAATAAATATGATAAATGAGAAGCCGAACTATTTAATAATTAATAAATGACAAAATGAGTTGCTAAAACTTAGATTATATTATGAACGCGTCAGAAATAGTTACTTATTTATTTACAAGAATTAGATTAAATGAAGGCTTGAAAATGATTAATTGTCAAGTGACTTAAATTCTTTAAAGAAAGGGCTTTAAAATGATTTTTAATTATTTTACAAGTTTTTGAATTAAATTACAAAACAATTATGTGAAAATAAGTACCCAACTATAATCCAAAACACATTTAGAATTTTATTATTTATTATTATAATTTGGTTAACCAAATAAATTCCACGAATGTATAAGGTGATAAGGTTTACTAAGTGAGCTGGTAAAACGTTCTATCCGGAAGTAAATATCTTAAAAGTATATTTCAAAAGTAATTATTTAAAAAAAAAATTGACAAAGTTAAAGTTTTACCTCCTTGCTTTTGATATGATATATAGGAAACCAACTGCTTTTGTGGGACAATCTTCTAACCATCTGTTCCAATGACAGTCGTCATTTTTCCTTTTTACAGATATCAATGTTCGATGTACAGATTCACTGATATATATATATGAATTAAATGTGTCTGTGGCTGTGTACGTATGGCTTCATTTAAACACACGCATAGAGACCCATTCGGCTAACAAACAATTTCAATTGAGATTTCAATAATTGTCGATTTAGATATGTAAATATTTATTGTATATTTCGTTGGCCCAACTGCTATTGACTTAACTAATGTGCACGGTGTGTGTTTCTGTGTTTCGGTGTGATGCTTTGTGCGTCTGCGTGAGTGACGTGGTGTGTGGCCACCAGGGTCTCGATTGTTTGCTGCTCCGTGGTCAAAACGAAGCAAACATGGGCCAAATCAGATTTGATTTGTGTCCAGGTGACACTCTCTAGCGTGGGCAAGATTGTGTCTATTGTGGTAGCAAAGATAATGGTCATCTACTCAATGTGTTCCGGGTTTCCATTTCTTATGTACTAAATAATATTTAATTCCAAACTAAACCCTTTTTTGTATTTGTTTATTTAAATTAATTAGATCAATATAAATGCTACGTTACTATTTACTCTCGCTTTTGTAAAATGTCAACAAAAACAGGAGGAATATTATAGTCATGTATTATAAACAGGAAGTTTAATTTCAAAAATTTATTTTTTTAATAAAACCTCAACGAGACATTTAAATAAATGTTAAATAAAACATTTCCGTATCTGTTCAATGACAAATAAAAATGATCTCTTAAAATGGCTAAAAATTTCAATATATTAGGTATACATTCCCGAAATAAAAACTATCAAATCGTCATCTTCAATTTTCACCCGATTTTTTTAGATTTTGGGTCCAAATATGAACAAGCTTCAGAATCATCTTAAATGGCGACGTTCTGCGATTGCGAGGCGATGTCAAGTTTTTGGCCCTGTAGGCCGAAGGGTTGCAATAATATTTGCTAATGGCCACAGCTTGGGGAGCCGTCTCCGACGTATGTTTTACGGTCCTGCCATGCATATAAACGACTGCCACTTGCACTTCATCATTCCGTATGCAGACTTATACACAAACACCACATTTAGGCTGCTTGCCTGGGGCAAAGAGGGTAATAATAATAATATTTATATGGTAAGCGATATGAAGTTCATGGCTTGAAGAACACTTTGGCAAAAGCTAAATAAATAAACAGTGTCAGGCAACGGCGTTTTTGTGATGCTAGGAGTGAGCACATGTGGTGTTAAACGGCAAGTGGCTGCCCCGACCACCTGAATTGGTGGCGCAGCATCAGAGCCACCAAAGAAATTAAGAACAAGTTAGACGGAAAGGTGTACAAAATAAGCAGAGAAAAGCCCCCAAATTCTCCAAACAAAAACGACACGTTAATCCTCTCTTTGTTGAGTACACGGAAAAGTTCAATTTATCTGTGGTTATGTACCTGTCACAAATATGCGAATGCCAGCAAAATATGCGTACTGGCATTTTTTCGCCAGCCAACATAACATTGTTTTTTACGATCTCCTCTATTTGAGGTCTGGCTTTATTAAGTGCTGGACCAAATGAATCGCTGTGTGTTATTAATGACCATAATAGCATTACTGTTTTCCTTTTTCCTCAAGTGTTGCTGGCGCTTCGGTAGCAAAATAATTCATGTTTTTTATAATGATTTCGAAATGCAGTGGAATCAATAAAGCGGCAGATAAAGAACTGAGCAAACTTTCGCTCTATTAATAAATTGCGATCTCAGGACGACTGCATTTGCTGATAAAACTTGGCCATTTGGCGGGAATATCCTATAACAATTTTTATGATTCAACAATGAAATTAATTTTTATTACGGCCAAGCGTGAATTTCCCTTTGACCATTTGATCAGGCAGTGCAGTGCTGGGAACTTTTTACACAATTCCAGTGCGCAGTGTTTTATTTTTCATTTTAATTGCCATTTGGACGCGAAATGGCTGGTAATATATGTATGAGCATAAAAAATCCAATTAATACTGTTTGTCAAATAAGCCCGAAATGAAATACAATACTATATAAGGCAAATAACGCAAATAGGGTAAATTGAAAAACTTGTGTGTAAAATGCGGAAATATTTTGGGGCAAAGCAAGCAAGCTAAAGTCCTGCATTCTCTAAAACTAATTCAGTCCAGAGAATCGCACTTAATTGAATTGCCAGAAAATTGCTAAAATCGCATAATATTGGCATATTGGTGCCGGCAATCGAAATCAAAATAATGGCACCACTCGGAGCTCTCAAAATATTTTGATTAATTTCGTTGCGCTAACTTGACAGACCACAAATTTAAATTATGCTTTGATATGTGTGCGCATATCTGCAAAATTTGGCAAATGTGTTGATCTAGCCATCATTATGGCCGAAAACCAAAAACCGATTGTTGATTCTCATTCGCCATAGTTTTTCCCCACCCACATTTAGGCCAAGTTATTCGTTTATTTGCGGTTTGGTCCGCCTGAAATACCGAATTTCTTTTCGCAAAATTGTTCTAACCCCCTACCACCTGACATAAATTATAAAACCGATGTTAATCTTTCAAGGACATGCAGCCGGACATATGTTTGTCCAAACAAATACAAACAAACGGCAGTCGGGCGTGGATTTAGCAGGAACACATGAATGATAAATATTTTGACCACACTGGTTTTTAATGAGGTTTCGCGCATTCGTTTTCGTTATTTTCGGGTTATTTAATACACTTATTTGGGTATAATCGGTTTTGAAAATAGTTAGTTGCTAAATCCTTTTTGTTTCCCCCAAAAATAGTTAGAGATTTAAGTGCGAATTGGCTATATATAAAAAAATAAAATAATAACTAATATAGTATATTTTCATTGAATGAGAAGATGTTTCTTTAAGTTCAATAAGAGTTGTATCAACTTTTTTGTTTCTTAATTGTTTTTTTTATTTAAAAATTACACCGGACTTTTAAAAAATACATTTGTACTATCCATAAACCTAAAAGAGCATTTCAAAATTTAAGTTATCCTTGACTCTTTGTTTATTTAGGCAAATCATTTCGTGTATTGGGTGCACAATTAGTCAACGCAATTTGCGCAAATAAAATAAAACGAGCCGAAATGAATCGAAAAACAGAACAGAAACACGTGCACGGCAAAGGCAAAAGCATCGACAAACCAATCTTGATTGTTGTTATTTTTGCCAGTAGTATTTTTGGCTTAATTATACCTCATTTTGCCATAAATTTGCAAGCATTTTGCGGTTAATATCTGCCGGCGGAATGCTTTATCTGGCGGCTTTCTCTGAGCCCCGGGGCGTATGTAAAATTTCTGTGCCTGCTTATCGGCAAGACAGCAATTTGTAGCTTCGCATAGCCGGCAAATCCAATTGCATAAATAATTCCAATGGGTGAGAGAACTACGGGCGTTTAAAACGCATTGCCAGCTGCTTTATTGTGTTATTAATTTTTTTCGTAAATACCAGATTACAACGGGGCAACATATTTCATGGGGCTGGCGCTATCTGCCGCCGTGCAGAGCTCGTTGGCAGTGTAATGCGCAATAATTACAATTTGCGGCTTGCAATTTCAATAATATAAAATTACCAAAGTAATTGAAAAACTGAAAAAAAAAAACGAAAATGTGCTCTGACAAAAAGAGAGAAGGAGAAAACAATTGCTCGAATAACAATGGTAATGAAACATATGCCCCATCTCCAACTCTTCGGCAATCCAACTCCACTTACCATATGCAATTTGCACTTTTGCCAGAGAACTGCCAGCCTGAATGGCGTTAAGAGCAGCATGAGATATTAATGAGCAAAAGAGCGGAATGCTTTTTAAAAGTGTTAAATAAATAACAAATGACCATTTGCGAGGCTGCCCACATGGCCAGTTTCGTTGTGTTTCATTGTTGGCCTGGTCAACCTGTCGGCTCAGTGGGAGCAATCGGCTTACAGGTGCCCACAAAAGGCAGGAAGAGCACTTGCACTTCCATTTTGGTTTGGTTTGGTGCCCTTTAACCAGAGCAGTATCCTTTTGGGCAGAGAGAAATGCGAGTATATAAAAAATTGTTTAGCAATATCATAGAGAAGTTAAAACACAAAAATCTTTAATTTGGAAATCATTTTTAAAGATGTCTAAAAGTACGCAACAATATATTTTGAGTGCGAGCCTATCAAAAAATTGTTCAACATTATCGTATAGAAGACACCACACAAAATTACAAGACTTTTGAAATGATTGTTTAACAAATTAACAAATTATCATATATGCAACACAGATTTAAAATCATTTTTAAAGGTGTATAAAAGTATGCAACAATATGTTGTGAACCTGAAAGTCCGAGATATTCTTTACGATGTATGAAGTTGTTAAATTCATCACATATTTTAAGACACCTTTTTAAGTGATTTTGAACTCCTAGCAATTTCTGTGGCAATTTTATCATAACAATTATAAAAAATGATTAAGTATAAAGTTTTACTGAAAGTTATCTTAAAGTACTATTAATCAACCACATATTGAAAACATGCTATTAAATAATTATTATTTGAGAAATGTTATTTTTGGGATAAGCCGTTAGTTAATTTCTTTTACCGGTAAAAGCACATAAATATTTCTATAATAAAAGAGTCAAGATCAGGTGACAACATGAAAATAATAATTTTATGCGTTTTTTCTGTGTCGCATTTTCTCCGCACGTTTTCCTAATGTCTATGCGCAGTTTTTGTGATTTCCCCTTTTGTTCATCAATTTGCATGCACATGTTCAAAGCAATGTGTAACGGAGCAATAATATATACATAAATAAGTAATTTTTATATTCCATCAAGCCAGCAGCTTCGAATATGGCTGGGAAAGTGACTCTGTGTGTATGTGGTATGTGGAAAATATTTATAAAAATTCCCTTTTGTTTATTTATAATCAGTTTGTGCAGCGGAGCGGCGGTTGTGCCCCCTTACACCTGCCACGCCCCCATTTTCCACTGCCGTTTTCTATTGCATACAGCTAGGCGCAAGGACGCTGGGAGCTAGCAGCTGCAAAAAAGGGCGTTTTCGAGTGCGGTGTGCGGGTGTGTGGGTGTGTGTATGCGGCTCATTTGGTATGCATAAACGCATTTTTATGTAAATTGAAAAATATTTTGCCAGCGAAAAAAATGGGATATTTTTCCCATTTTACTCGCCTTTTTCTCCCCTATGTTTTTTCCCCATTTTTAGCTCATGCCTTATTGCATGCTAAGGTAATTGTTAACCATGCCCTCTTTCGTGGAGATTGCGGGGAAATAGCTACCAAATCAAATATCAGCATGTGTGCATTCTCCAATTGCCAATCAACAGAGCTCCTTCAACAGAGAAATGAAATAGGCGCATTTAATCTGATTACATTAGACTTCGATGTGGGCACGCGATCTCATCTTTGGCCAATTTGCATTTGCAGAAAAATAAGCATGAGCAGGTGCAGAAATAAAATTAAATGGTGTGTGATGCAGCTGGTAAACAATACTGACTGTTGGATGCCACTTTACACTGGAAAAAATGTTTCCTTATAAATGAAGTGCCGATTGGGTAAACATAAGATATAAAAGGAATTACACTAGTTTAAAGGTAAGCTGCACAGAATGCATGTTAATGTGATTCAAACATTTTTTAAAGATATCTTTTTAAGATAAAATGCAAATGCAGTTAATTTTATATAAAAAAAATTTTAATTTTACATGGAATTGTGTGTTGCTTGAATACATTTTTAATTAATAACAAAATAAATTTTCAAAGTTCTAGAAAAGACTATATTTCCTTCTCAACAAAAAGTTAACTTCAATTAATTTTGACTAACTAAAGCAGCAATCGAAATTGTCTATTCAAGTGTCTATCACCACATGATCCTTGGCAACACGCTGAACTAAAGCGATGATGCCAACTTAGTTATCAATGGCTTGTTTTTCCAGCTCAACCCATCGGCAACCAACCGTCTCTATGCAGAGCCACATGAAAATTGCATTTGCATATGAGCAAGGGCATTACCTATGACGTGCCAAGGCGGGCCATAATGTAATCCAACCGATTCCCCAGTTACCCGGCTCGATATCGGGTAACCATAAAGAAATTACGGCTGCCAGCTAGCGAACGCCATCGATAATTCAATTTTGTGCATTATTTTGGCGCTGCTCGATGATGCCCTGCCATTATGGGCTAAACAAATGTATCCTGGGGCAAAATAAGCGGCTATGCGACTGCATATTCGTGCTCAAAGGAGCAGCCGTTGCAGCCCGGCTTATTCCACTCTTTAATTTTATTGTCTGTGTTGCCTCGCTTTCTCCTGTCTCCTTTCTCATGTCTCCGTTCGCCGTGCTCGTCGTCTATAAATTTCATCCGCACTTTCCCCGCCACGCTGACTCAACGCTTTTCCTTCGTCTTTATGCCATGCCGTAAATAGATTTTCCTTGTTATTGTTCACAAAATGATTTAGGGAAAATTAGGTTTATGTAAATAATGAAGAACAAAACAGAAAAAAAAACCGAATTCTCGCTGCAGGCCAAAATATCCTTGGATAGATGCCTTTGCCGTTGCTTTTGCCTGGCATGTACATATGTGATCAATTTCGGGTGTTGGCAAAGAAAAGCCGGAAGACGCTTTTCCAGGCATTTTGCGAAATTGTACCGAAGCCATGAAAATGGATTAAATAGCAAGTATCCTTTAAAATCGAATTAAACATAATTCAATGAAAATATTATGTTTGCAAAACATGTCCTTAAATAAACCTACATATGCTGCCAGGATTTTCATTTGTTAAGCTCTGTTTTTATAATTACAATCCTTTCTGTTTTGCGGCAGCCCATTCATGTGTGAATAAGCTCTGCTTTTAATGTGTAATCAATCTGTTGTTTTTTTTTATTTGCTTATTGGCCTTTATCAGCGGAGCAATTAGTTTTGAAAATTTATTTAAAAATCGCATTCACCATTTACGCCATTGTGCATGCAATTTTGCCACGTAGGCAGTTTTGCATATTTATTATTTGTTTATACTGCACTGCAACAATAATTCATCCTGACAGCCAATTAATCAGAAAGGACATTCAATTAAGGCACAAAATCAGGCTGTGTAAAAAGCGCATGAATAGGGTACAAGCAACAAAATATGCTCGCTTTTATTATATTTAAATTAAATGCACCAACAAACAAGTTTTATGCAATCTATATAGATTCGATATGCGGCAAATTGCATAAATAATCGTATTTATTTTTTAGATCCACAAAGGCCGCAACAATGGCGCCTAAATATGGTTGTAATAATAATGTTTCTGATTCTGTCTCGGGGGCGTAATGGGGTGCATAAAATCGGATGGGATTGTCAAAGGTTTTATCCCGGAAAAGTGCGTTCTAATTAACTGAAAAGGCGCTGGCCGCAAAAAAACACGCAAAAAGTGCTTTAAAATATGTGGCGATGTGTTTATACAAAACTCAAGTGGAAAAGCGTGTAAAAGAGAGAGAGAGAGAGAGAAAAGAGAAAAGCGCGCTGGGAAATGCCGGGAAAAAGACACAAAAACATTAAAAAAATTATACAAAAAGAACTGTGTCAAACGTCAACGACTTTTTGTAGCTTAATTTTCATGACGCTACAAATTGTGCGAGTTAATGTTAATGCGCTGAATTAGCTTAGAATGGGCGTTCACTCGGAGTTACATCGATTTTTTCATTTCAGCCTTTCTAATTGCCCGCTAGCATGCTCCCCCCATTCTAATAAAAATACCAAGCCGCACTATGTAATTGCTATTTTCGGTACGCCCCATATCAGTTTTCATTTTTCGAGTATTTATGTTTAAAGTTCTGTAAACAAGCTCACTGATTAGAGGCCGCCGATAGCGGGAAACACACATAAGCCCCGCACTTTGTCATAGTCACTCGTGAGTCAAATGTATCGCCCCAAGATACAGATACTGTTTACCAGCCCCTCTTCTGTGGTAATTACAAATTCCAACAAAAACCTTCTGAGGGACAGGTTCTTTACGACTGTAAGATCAGTCAACTGTATGAGGGCAAACATAATAAAAAACCCATGAAAAGTACTACATAGTATCCGAAACCAGTTGTGAAACAATGAATGCCCTAAAGACGGAAGCTTCAATGAAACCTTCGAGCTAGTTTCGATATACTTTTTCTGCAGTCTACGAAGCTATCAAAGACTACTAAATCTTCCCGCCAAATATACTTGTCTGGCATATCGCATTTCTAAAAGCTTAGCACTTTGGTACACAGTGAAAAATGTAACAGTTATTCTTTGTTTTCAATTCTTAAAAGTTTGAAAAATAATTATTAGAAATTGTATTTTATAGGAAATTTATGTTACGAAACGCAGGTAAAATACCTGATTTATTTGCTTAATTTTTATTATACTGTTAAGTAATCTATTTCTATTTCGGTTTCTAGGTAAATTTGGCTTAGTTGAATGATAAAAAGGCTCATGATTGTTGTATTTTATTTAAATTTGATATGAATTTCTAATTTAAGTTACAAATCTGATACATCTGATATAATAGCTTGATTTTTTATTATGTTATTTAACGAAGGTTCCTGAATTTCAAAAATACTTTATGATAATCCTTTATAAACCTTCTTGTTTTGATTTCTGTGTAAATTTGCTTAGCCGGCTGATGATCACAAGCTCTTTAGTAAGCGCCGAGCTAATTATTTACACCTGACTGCGGTGGTTTTTGCTTAGTTTGCGAGCGAACTTCTGGCTTTAATTGACTGCGATATGCTTGGAGTCCAAGGTAATTGAAATTTGATACTCCGAGCGGGCTGATATTCGTATCTTGGCGAGGAGCGATAGATAAGATAACAGCCAAGCTCGTCAAGTTTCTTTTATGTTATTTGCAGTTTTATAGTTTCCCGAACTAACGGAATAATCTTTTCCAACCAACCCTCCCCCCCCACCCTTCGCCACCCACCGTTTTAATTTCTTTCCCACTAAAAAAAAACAAAACGAGGAAAACAACATAAAAAGAGAGAGAGAGGAGAGAGTCTAGATTCGAGAGTCGAAGAAAAAGAGCGCGCCAAGAACGATTTATAGTCGGTGCTCTCTATTTCCACTCTGTTTTATAATTAAACATGTGAGGTTAGAATAGCGAAAAGTAGCGAGAAAATAGAGCAAAGGTGTGCAAATAGAGGCCCCAATGGAATATCAATTATACGCACCTTCGATCCGATCTGATTGCCGCACTGGCCCGCCTGCAGATGCACAATTTCCCTCATGTTTTGTTGCGAAATTTGACCTCCCCTTTTCACTTGAATTTAACTTGAAAGCAATTGAACACACTGACGCACCACGCACTATCAGCAATTATCTGTGGCTATATCAATCTGAATCACAATCGGCACACGCACTCGACTAAAATCCGGGGATGAGTTGGAGTTCGCTTCAAGAACTGAATGTAAACTGATTGCCCGTCGAGCGACCCGCTGGGGGAATTACTGCTCCGTGGCCAAAGGGGGCGGCATTAGTTCCCCCACTTAGGGAAAAAATACAGATCTTTTTTACTCAATAAAAGAAAATAATAAGGAATTGTACCATTACACGAAGTGTTTTAGATTCCTAAAGTTTTCAAAGTTGCATCATTAACAATTAAGCAATTTGTGCTTTGGTATTGGATTTGCATTTACATTTGATGAGCGCCAATTTAAATCTAGCTTCTACAATTTTATAGTATTTTATTAAATATTTATCTATAAAATAAAAATTTTTAAAAGATAAGTAGAATTCATTGGAAAAGTAATAAAAAGGCATTTTTGAGCCGGCAAATCTATAAATTAATAAACAAAAAGGTCGCCAACATAGAAAGTTAAATATTATATATTATAAATTAATATTTTACGGAACTTCTAAAAAAAATTATAAAACATTTGAAGTTGTCATATACATTTTTTTAGAACTTCTTTGGTAATGCCAATATTCCTTCGTTTTTGTGCTGTGCTGTATGTGAAGTCTTAAGGTATTTTCTTAAACAGGTTTTTTTAATAAACAGGTTATGTTGTTTACTTCAAAAAAAGGGATTATGCAACTTTTCAAGTAAACTATTAAATAAAATTGAATTTGTTTAGTTTAAAAATATTAAGGTGATAAATTTAAAGTAGTAAGATGTAAACTTCATAAATATATTATATTTTTAGTAATTGTTTTATTATTAATATTTTAGAATTTGAAGTACTGAAAAAGATAAATATTTTTTGTTCCTAACAAGATTTATTTTAGGATCTTGATTAATCAAAAGAGAAAAGATTTTACCCAGATTTGTTTAAGTGCAAAGAGCGCGATTTGCGAGCGGCAAAGAGCAGAGGTTGCAAAAGTTGTGTCCGCTGCCGGCGACCGCTGAGCAAAGTGAAACTGTGTGACACAGCGAGGTATTTTCACCAGCAGCGTGTTTTGTGTTGCCTTCCGCTTTTCCCCCCTTTTTTCTCACCGGCGGAGGCGCCAACACTGCACTTTTTCTCTCATCGTACGCTTCGCTAAGCGTTTGAGAAAACCCGAGAATACAAAACATAGAGAAAAAGAGAGAGACGGTATCGAAGAATGAGGTGGCAGCACGTGAGTCGAAGGTGCAAAGAGTGGCCTCACTTTCTACATTCTACATCTTTCTTTGACTACCTGAATTTGTAGAATTGCAATGACTCTACAATTATCATGATCAACTAAAAGAATTTAGGTTTCTTGTATTACAGTACTGTACATAATCTTATAAACTCACTGGTTTCATTTTAACATTTTTATTTTGGCTTAAAGGGTTAATTATCTATCAATAAGTAAATTATAGTTAAGTAATTCAATGACTCGCGAATACATATTTTAACTCAACATAAATGTACGCTTCAGTTTAGATCAGTTCAAGAACAAAATAATTAGGTCAGCTAACTCTGAAAACAAACAACTACTTATATGCGATGCCAGTAGACAATGTAGCTTATATATTTATAAATTCAAGTTTTTTTTCATAATCTGATTAAATGGGAAGAATTCACGATTGAAAGCAATTTAATTTCGGAATTAGGGGCTAAATGGGATCACCTTTTTTGTGGATGGTAAATTATTCCGAATTTCAACTAAAGTTTATACTTTAAATTATTCAGAGAATATTTAAATAAACAAGTGCTAATTTATGAAAAGATAAGATATTAAGATTTTATTTATTTATCTTAAATAGTTCCCATGAAACATTTATTTAAAAGCCTGCTCTTTTTAATGATTCCATAAAAGCATCATTAACTTGTTAACTTGTTATCTGGTGAATTGCTATAAATTAAAGCTTATACTTATGTTTAATTAGTTAACATTTAATTGAAAATATGATATGTTTGGAGGAGAAAATATGTTAAACTACTACTTTTTAGATTTGATTAATTCATTTTAAGTATTTTCCATAAAACATTTCCAGCCGCTTCTTGCTTAAAAGCCCATTTCATTGACATATAAGTAAGTACAAATTTAAGCCAAAAATTAAATTTTTAAAAATCATATTTAAAGCAAACTAAATTTTTGACAGACCTGAGTTAAAATTCAAGCCATAGTGTGTTCTTTATGAGGAAGTTTTACTGGCCAATAAGATTCGGGCCATGACAGCGGCGTCGTTGAGTCGATTACGCGAAAAGTTCGCTGTGTGAGTGGAAAGTTTAACCCATTTTCCTTTGAGGGCTCTCATTGGTCTTTTTGTGGAATCGCGGCACGTTTTGTTGCCAGTACATTTGCGGCTATGTGCTCATTGCAGGCACACACACACTCACACATACATTTGTCTAACTGTGCGTGTGTGCGTGCGGCTCTTGCCAAATTGTCGATTTTATTATTTGTGTTTATATGATTTTTCAGCTGTTCTGCATTTTAAAGGAAGTTGGTCCAAAAGAAAAGAAAATAGAGGATTTCGCAGAGGGCAGAGATGGAAAAAAATGCGAGGCGCGTCTTCAACCTCATCTCTTATTATAATGTGAAAAATATCCTTTTACAAATTCAAAACGTTGAAATGTGCGATTTCTTTTGTTGCTCTTCTTAACGGCCGGCTAGAGAGATTCTATGTGTGAGTGTGAGCTCACAGGACCCGCGAGTATTGTTGTTCATGATCACGTCCGATTTTGCATGTAGTTTACGAAGGCAGATATTTATCAGTGGGTATTGAATTATCCGACAATTCACTGGTTGGCAATTTTCTAACATTTTTCGTCTGCCAACTCATCGTGTTGTCACCCATTGGTGAAGGCTATCTAAATTGCTTTTTGATTCAATCCCCCTTTCTGTGAATGGCACTCTAGTATTTGCAAAACTTCAGTAAGAGTCTACAAAATCACAGAATTTCGATTCCTAGAAATCATTGCAATAGCCATCGAAAGGCATTTAAAGTTATTAGCAAACAGGGTCCTTCAAGAAGCTTTCACACAAATATACTGTGGTAAACCTAACATCCACATGGAAACCTTTGTAATTTTTTTAAAGAAAATATATTTATTTTATTTTTATAAAAGAAATATGCATTTTCAGGTAAACATTTAAACTAAATATTTCTTTTCCATATTATTACAAAAAAACGAAATGGTATTAATAACAGGCCCACAATAATATTCAGAACAAAAAAAAAGCACTAATTAATGATAGCTGAAGAATTTTTAATCAAATTTCTATTTCGTCGACAAGCTAATTAATATATTTGTTGCACAAATAAATTAAGTAATGTGTTACATTTATCATTTTAATGTGTACATATGGAAATCTATGTTTTTAATTCGCAAAAAAAATATGCCAATATAGCGATTAAATAAGCGAATATAATGACGATTATTATTTAAGTCTTATATTTTTTTCTATACCGTGCAAAGCAATTTTTTATGGCCGCATGGCACCTAAGAGTCGATTTAAATTATATTTTTTCCATAGCAATTCGTCTGCCATAAACATTAGTGGCTAAAGTTTAAAAATAATCTATTCGATTGCCTATTTGTTTGCGTTTTTACAGCTTTTTTTGTGTGCATCGTAAAAAAAAGGAAATTTCAGTTGCAGAAAAGCCATTGCAGCGAAGCATTTATTAGTTTAGTTTTCGAAATTAAACGTATTTGCATGTCAGGCTGTCACACACACAAATTTCCCCCTAAATAAAAAACTTTGCCATTTTCCGTGATGCCTTGTATATGTGAGTGTGTTTGTCTAGTTGATGTATTTTTTGCAGTTGTCGAATGTTATAATATTGTTGCATGATGCCTTTGGTGTCTTTTGTCGACGGTTTGGTAATAGTTGTTGTTGATTTGCTTGGCTTTTGCCTGCTGCCAGTGCCGAGTGTACAGTTTAATTGCTTTTCGGGTTTTTGTTGGCTGAGTGTGAATATGACGGAACTGGTTGGTTGTCGTCTAACAATTTTTAGAATTGCCCCATCAGCCGGAGTGGGAGCCAAAGAAAATCCAGTTGAATTTTCACGCCGCAGAGCAATGGAGCTGGAGAGGATGGCCGGCATGTCTGCTACAATATTTTGCTTTTAACTTAAAATCTAGAGTTTAATTGTCATTGCATGCAGATATGTGTGCACGCAGAAAAATAATGCAATTTCTATAAATTATACATATCAAGATGGCTTTTTATTATCGGACTATAACAATGAAAATGTAACTCCGCAAGGAATAGGATATTGCTAAAAAAGCAATTAGCTTAATTGATATATCAAACCTTCGACTATGAAAAACACTGACTTAGTTTAATATCTTTTAGGCAATAATAGTTCTCACAATGGTTTTACACAAAAAAAATTGATGCTCAAGTTAAAATCTCAAAGCACTCATTTAATAATACATTAATACATTTTATATAATTATTAGTATAATTACTTAAAACAATACAAAGTCATTTTGAAAAAGAAACTAAATTAAAAAAAAAACCTGAATTACTTATCATAATTTTACAAAAAGATCGGTTTTTGTTGGCTTATATAACCCAGAATAACATTTTGTTTTATTGTTTTTTATATTATAAAAATATATAAGTGTAAAACCTTTTTTGATAATTAAAAAAGAAAATATGCCTACCCAAACCATTAATTTATAAGTTTTTAAGACTATTTATATGTTGAAATTCTTCTATAACAATAAATTTTATTTGTGACTTGCCAAACTAATAATAAAAAACTTATAAGTCGTAAGTCCAAATATTTATAAGGATCTGGCTTTTATCATTAATTTGAAATACATTTCTGCTAGTGTGCCGCTCTCTCGCACTCTTTATCTTTGGCTGGTGTCAACGGAAGCCGTCGCAGTGTTTGTTAGGTGGCTGCCATCGAAATTCCGGATTCAACAGCAAAGTAACCAAAATGCAATTGTTTTGCAATTGGCATTTTGACCACATTCTGACACCCCATATGGCCAAATGACCAAATGGCGAGTGGCAGTGGCAGCCACTGTAAATTGCGAAAAACTAAATATGCACAGACATGCGCAATTGTGTGTGCGAAGTTGGCGTAATTTAGTTAGCATTTCAAATGCTGCATTCGGCATTAGGAGGCATAGGACATTTTCTGTCGATATGCCGAAAAATTCTTAATTGAAAATGAATTTGGTTTTGGCAAAGTGCTGCCTGCTGCTGTCGATCCATTTTTTTTGTGTTTACCATTTGCGTTGCATTGCCTTGTTTTGCTTTCTACTAATTCGGATTGTTTTGTGTTTTATCTGGATGTGATGGCAGTTCGAACAGATCGGGAAAGGGGCTGGGTTTCCAGTTTTTGGGGCCTGTGCTGACTGACATTTGCATATTTTTCAAAGCCTGCAGTCGAGTGCTGTTATCCTTTGGCTCAGCTGCATTGCTGTTTACTTAGTGTCGCCGAATCTGTATCAGAATCTGAATCAGGCAGAGGCATCCATTCCTCTTTCACTCGGAACATAGCAGAACAGAACAGCACCATCATACAACACACAACATACGAGAGCATGGGCAAATACAAAAATTCTAGTCTACATATTTGAATTCGACAATGAACGGAGCAAATGCCTCTGTTTTGTCTCTGAATTTGATGAATTTAGGAATGGCCATCGTATCGAGCCACTCTCGTCCTTAGCCTTCGCTTATTTACACTGTGATATTTAAAAAGATTAAAGAAAAAACTGGTTTATATACCACAAATTCTAGCCTCAAGTAGCCTTAAAACTCAAGAACAAAATTTGAAGATTAAGTCTAAACATATATTATATTATATATTTATTAAACAGTTTTAAGACAATTATAAATAAAATGCAAATATATGAATTTTATCTAAGTATTATTAGACATATTAATCATAACATTTATTTGATATCAATTGGAATATATTATTAAAATTGATAGTTATAATTTTTATATTTTATATGGATCTGTATGGTTTAGCCAAAAATATAAAGATAATTTTATTCTCTGTTCATTTCATTCTTATTACTTTTTTAAAATAAAATCTTATCAAAATCAAGATATTTCCGAAATGCTTAAAGAATTAAATTTACCTTAAACAGTAGCTAAACTGTTTCTCTGGGGAACTATTTAATTTTGAAAAATAATATCAGTTTTAGTTTAAGCCCTGCAGAAGTTTTCTTTTTCCAACATTTTTGGAGTATTGTAACAAAGAAAAATATAGAAATTTTCCTCAGTGTACCTGCATTTGTGTATATGTTGCGGGTATAATAGATATAGATAACTGGACAGGCCGGAGGCTTCATCTGGCTGGCTGCTGGCCATATTTGCCGTTATGCATGCAAATTGCACTAATGACCGTCACAAAATTTTGCATAGACAAATGCCACGGCGGGGATTGTGCATCTCCCCGATTGCTCGGCTAAAAGGTTTCAGTTCTTGGCCCTTAAATGAGGTCGACCCCGAGAAATGGGACCACAAAAGCTGGCCCCAAAAACTCGCCAGCTGGAGGGCACTTTTCACGCACGGTTTGTCTCGTTCACGGAGCTGTGACAGTTTTTAGCCACTGCATCTGGACCTGGAGCTACTTTTGCTGCTCCTGCTGCTGCTTCTACTGCCATTTTTGCTCATTAGAGTAAATGCACTTAATTAGAGCATACCAGCCATTGGGGGTTTCTCCAAAAAAATTATATAAAATGAGCAGAAAATAAGAGGAGCAGGGCAGTGCCAACGGGTATGATTACGCCGTTCTTAATAACAATGATGGAAACAACAGGGGCTGTGGAAAAAACAATGCAGTTTACACTTTAAATGAGTGCAAATAAATAAATGGCTAAGCGAAATGCGACAAATAGCTGGGAAATGGCAAAAATGGCTTACAAAGTTGCGCATTTTAGTGACCACTCTCCGCTGGTCATTCTCCGTTTACCATTTACCATTTACCCTCTACCATTCTCCATGGGTTCTCCACTGACCAGTAATTTGTGTGCGACAGGACCCCGACTTATTTGCATTTCCTGGCAATTGTTGTTGGGCATCATTAGCGCACGAGTTGTGTGTGGTTTCGCCAGATAAAGCATACTGCGAAAAATAATTAGGAATTTTAAAGTTCTTAGGGTATTATTTAAGAAAATGAGTAAAAGTTAAAAAGCATTTAAAGTGACCAGCTAAATATGTTATATTTTAAAATTATTTAGGCCAAATTTACCATTTGAGATGAAAATAAAATATAATTTTCCATAAAAATAGTAGTTATAAAATATAAATAGCTTAAGCATATTTTCTAAAATTTTTTGATCAAAACAAATCAAAGTATTAAATTTTCACGTGATTGTTATTTAATATCACTATCATTTTTGTTTCAAGAACCAATTTATTTTCCTCAGTTCAGTGCAAGTACTTTCAGGCCTTGATTGCGATTGCAGGCTGCTCATTAAAAATCATTAAAATTGATTGCAATGGAAGGGGTTTCTTTATGGCCGTGCAACTTTGTGCCAGCCATAAGGATCGCAGCAGGAACCTGCAAAGCAATCCGACTGTTAACTTAGCATATGAACAGCGATCTGCGCTATTTTGATACTTCGGAAAAAAAGTAGTGCCTGGTGCCTGGTTTCGCCAGTATCCAGGTTCACTAAATTCTGCTGCAACTCGAGGTCAGTCTGTCCGACTGGGTCTGGTAATGGGACTGGTACTGGGAGAAAAGTGCTTGGGGCAATGGCAAGCCAAATGGTGCAATGTGCGAGGGGAAATTGTTTGCCTTTTGCTTGTCTTTGTCGTTTAATTAACTAAAAAATTGCTTTTTTAAATAGTTTCCAGCTGAAAGTCAGCCAGAGAGACACATACACAGACACAAGGGGAAAAGGGCCAAAGGACGATGGGGGATTGAGGAGGTAAGGAGGGGGGGGAGCTGTGTTTTCCGCTGGGGCAAGTCTCTATTAAAGAAACGCTTGAATAATTTCAGCCTTAGGCCAGTGGAGAGCAGCCATTGGAATATTATGCTTGCCATTTGCTTTGACGCTCGCTTTTAGCTTATTAGATGTTCTGTGCCTGCTCGGGCGCCATCTCTCACATCCCACAGCATCGCCACCCACCTAGTCGTTATGCAATATTTATTAAAGTGAAATAAAACACTGAGCACTGTTCTGCTGCTGCTGCTGCTGCTGCTGCTACTGCTGTTGTTGATTGCTTAAATATTCTCTTTTGGCTAACTCCGAGTGTGCCACTTTTTCACACATTCCCACGTGTCAGCTCCTCAAAGTAGTAGTAGTAATCCAGCGCATATCACCATTAAATATTCGCAATGTAAATACATAAATACTTGAGTAAGACGCTTAACCAGCACACACACCATCACACACCCACGCATTCCAGTGCCCAGCTTAGCGTAGGCTTTGTGCCGCCCCCAAATCGCCTTGTTTGCCTACATATCTACTTAGCATTAGTGCATGTACTTGGGCTTTGTATTAATTTAACTGAACAGACACGGGTCGGTGAGGAGTGGCAATGGCAATGGCATTGGCATGGCTTCCACGTGGGATCCTTAAGTTGGTGAGTGAGCCTATTGAGGCGATTTCGAGACACGCACATAATAATTAAATTTCTGGTTCCGATGCCAATTTGCGGACGCGATTTGTAATGCAGTAGCTTGAGTGATTGAAGTCCAATAACAATGGAATTTATGGGTATGGGCTGGTAATTGCCAGTGGATGGTATATTTTAATAATCGGTTTATTTGTTAATTGGTTTTAATTGAAGGCGATTCTTTTTGTGTTATAAATAAACCTGTTACTTAAATTCATACAAAGGGAAAGATGGCGTTCGAGCTGGAAAATTGAATCGTTTCATTTGTAATTGTTTTTATTGAATGTGGTTTTATTAGCCTTTGACAATTTTAGGCTTTGGTATCCTATCAATATATGAATTGATGTTCGGTTGATATTCGGTTTAAAATTATTTCTTGAAAAATTGTTGTATGCCTCCTTAGTTGTAAACTGAGGTAGAAATTTCATCTTAAACTTCGATTTAGCTTAACCAGTATGGGTTTAATAAAATTAAATGACCTCATTAGGACATGCACAACATAACTTGTACTTAAATACTTTGAAAACTTTTCAGAGCCTAAGGAAGATATGGCGCCCGAGCAGAAATATATGAACTGATGTTTAGTTGCTAATCTGATTAGTTTCCTAACATGTTTTTTAAGTGTAATTTCATCCTAAAGTTCGACTGAGCTTAACCAGTTTGGAATAAAATTTTCGTAGCACTTGACCTCATAAGGACACAGCCTGGTGGCCGTCTTAATTGCTCGGGGCCTTCAGACTCCGTTGAAGTAGCCATACTTGGCCTATAAATAAATATATTTCAAGCAATTTCCGCTGCAGTGCTGGGGCGTGTCCACTTGGCACCGGGGTAATGAAGTGCCCCAATGCCCGTACACATGCATGCACTCACTCTCACCTATGACGTGTACAAATTGCGTCACTGTAACTTCTCATTTCGGCCATTATTTTGTGGGCCGCCATTCGCCATTCACCGTTCACTGTTCACCGTTCGCCGTTTGCTATTTTTTCTGGCCAGCTTTGCCTCTTTTAACGACTTTGGCCGGGGTGGCTGGCAAAACGCAAATTTTTCGGTGCATAAATTAAAATGCAAATCCTCCGCATGGAAAATCCCCCTGTAATTAACATACATTAGCACGAGGAAATGCAAAACTTTTCTTGCCATTCCTTTTTCGCTTTTCGCCGTTTCTGCTTTTGGTTTCTTATTTTTTATTTTTTGCTCTTGCCACTCCCTGTGTGTGTGTTTGTGTATATTTTTTCGTTAATTTCTGGACAATGACAGTTAGGTGGAAATGCGGAAGAGGGGAGGGGTGTATTCCTTGGGTGTCTGTGTGCTAATATAAAAATACAGCGGACCAGCAGTGGAAGAACCTTTCATGCATATGCAGTATGTAAAATGAACAGCACTCGCACACATAAGGTCGGTGTAGGTACTTGTATAATGAGTAAATTACACAATCAGCCCTGTCCATTTTTCGGGGCCTCCCTTGACTTTCGTAGGACTTTTCATTTTTCGTCTCTCTGTTTTGCTTTTTCTACCATCTCTACATTACTATACTTGTTTTTTTTTTCGTCCTATTTTAATTTGCAGCTCGATTTTTTGTGCTTGAAATTTTTCCACATGGAAAATTATTTGATTTATTTCCACTTGGACACACTGGCACTGCAATAAATCTTCGTTCAATATGCCAGAGTAGCGCAGCGGGAAGGGGTCCTTCTATATACATATACATCCATGTGTGTGTGCGAGCCCAAGGACATGCGGCCAATGTGCGTGCGTTGATGCATGTGTGTGTGTGTGTGCTCACGCAGTTGAGAACAGAAAATTTTATTTAGTGTTTAGTGCGCCTCCTCTGACAGCTGCAAGGCAACAACAATTGCAAAACTTCGTCCCAAGAATTTGCTGTTGGCCAAAAATACAGTACAATACGGCCACAATAATGCTTTCAATGTTCTTCTTCTTCTTCTGTGATGTGAAATTCGGGCCACATTTTCAGATGCAGCTGCAGCTGAAGCTGGAAAATCTGGGGGAGCTGGAAAATCTGGGGGGAAAAGCGAAGCCCGTCTGATGGGCACGAGTTATGCCTGTGAGGCTGCGGCTGCGACTCTGCGGCCCTGGCGTCACCAAAAGCTGCCCAGACGTGCTGGCAGGTCTATAAAATGAAACTTTATTACACATCACACTCAGGACCTTCTCGCCTTCGCACACATACAAATGTGTGTGCTATACATGGGCGCAGCCATTTTGCAACGTAATTGAATTGTTTCTGCCTTTCCCTCCGGCAATGTGTTGCAAGGGTCAAAGATGAGCCCGTAAAAAGAGGTATGGAGTCTGCCTCTCTCTTTTTGGGGAATTTCGCACGCGCCACGCCCCATTTTGGCCCCTCAAAATACCACATTTTTTAACCACTTGTCTTCATTTGCCTGCCAGCGAAAATTTGCCTATGCTTTTGTGCCCACTGGATTTCTTTTTTCTTGGTTGTTATTCCCCCTTTTGCTCTCACTGGCAATTTAATGAAATTTTATTATTATGAACAGGCCCATTAAAGTTTATTAAGGCAGCGTGTGTATGCGAGTGTGTGTGTGTGTGTGTGTGTGAAGAAGTCCTTTGGCTATTTACTTGGGTTCATGGTGTTTTGTCCCAGGTTAACCGCCGAAAGTTAGTGCATAGCTCAAGGCGTCGCTTGTGCAGCATTAAAAGAATATCTGAGACTCATTTGACCATGAGCTCAAAGGAATTCTCAGCAGCAGGAGAATGGGTGGCAAACATCCTGCCGAACATCCTTTTGAAGTGGGTTGTAAAACAAGGGCGTTGGAGCATTAAAATAAATACAAATTAAAATATTTCCCCCGTGTGGGTTCTCTCGTAGACCAGAAATTGTTCGAATGAAATGGCTCGGAAATGTTTCTTTGTGGCTGCTCAAGTAGTTGACGTTTGGTATTAAAACTTGTTTCTCTGGAATTCTGTAGGCATTCACCTGAACACTTTCATTAATGAATAATAACATATTTTACTTTAAACCCTTGGTATTTCTACAGGTCTAAGCTCAAATGTTAAAGGTTAATCCTCATGAATCATTTATGCCTTAAGACCAGGCTGAAACGTTTGGACTTGGATCTAAGTCAAATATGCCAAACAATACCACTGCTAAATACATATAGAAATTAATGTTTTAATTTTACGCTCAAGCTAACATTTAATATTTTGATATGGGACAGGTTTGTCGGGGAGACTTTGTTTACTCTTCTGCGGCATATTGGCTGGATGGAAATGAGTGACAGTCAGGCTACAACCTTTGCCTTATCGAACACCAGAAATCGTAGGTTCAACAGCATTTTCTGACACGATATCTCTGTGACGAGTTGCCAATGTGAGACCACAAGAAAGTGGCCAGGGGTAGAAAACAACAGTTGCGTAATGAGAAAGGACAAGCCATCCTGCTGATACACTCAGAAAATCTTTTTTGGGTAACTGCTGAGCTTAATATTAAAGCATATTCTAAATTCCTAACATAAACACTTTTATATAAAATATTTTGAATTTAACAAATTTATGTATCGTATTTTCAAACCTTAAAAACCATCTGTAAAGCTATCTTGAAAACATCTATACATCCTAAAAAAACACATCAATTTTAAAAAAATGTCCTAAAATATATGTATTGTATTTTAAAACTCAAAAAACCTGTATATAATAAGTAATCATATGCTGTAGTTCTCTTTTAAACAACCATATAATCCATTATAATTAATAACAAATTAAATGATTAATTAAAACAAAAATTGTATTTTGAATCCTGAATCGGGTATTAAAAAACGGCTTAAGTAGCTATTAGGAATATATTGAAGGAGAAATGTATTTAGAAATAAAAAACCGGCGTTACAATTTACTAAAAAAAAGTGTTTATTAGACATTTTGAAGAGTTTCCAAGAGTGTAGCCTCTCATCAAATGATTACAAGTTGCCCAACCATACAATGCCACCAACCCTTGGTTATGCCCCTTCCAAATGCCACTCCCCCCAAACTCCCCAATGCCCCAACGCCCACTTTCAGTTGCCATTCCACCACAATCAAGGGGAGTGGCAGAATATTCAAACCTGTTCTCGTCCTTTCGGATCCTTTGGCACGTCTCTGAAGTTGAGTTGAGTTTCATTTTGCCTTCTGTTGCGCTCGACTTGAGCACAAATACCGGAAATTGTTGTCAAGATAATTATTGTTATTTGTTTTTCAACAGGGGGCACACAAAATGAAGCCACAACGAAGGCAGGGTTCGGGCTCTGTTTTCCTCCAGCGGCGCCTTGTCCTTGCCTTGTTTTTGGGTATGTTCATCAATCTGGCAAAAACATCAAAATTCGCCTTCCTTGGCCAGGCCAACGTGCAATTTGCGGTTTCCCGACGGCCAGTGATAGTGGCCCAGGGGGCATCCGCACGGAAGGCAGGAACTGGTGGACAAAGGGTGCTCCTTTTGCCCTCCTTGTGGCATCAAACTTTAAGAGTTGATGGAAGTACTTGAACGGGCAACTGATTAAAATTTGTACACTTGATTGATTCTGAATCTGGCTGTGGGGTTCGAGCTGGGGGCAGTACTCGAAAATGTAATAACCGAGGCGAAAATATTTACCTTTTGGCAACCGGAGCATGCAGCTTGCGAGTACAGACTCAGAGTCCTGCACTTGATCGACCATCAACCATCAACCATCGACCATTAACTATCAACCATCGACGAAGAGGAAAGTGTTGTCCTTGCGGCGCTCTTAAGATGGAGTTTCGTTTACATGCTCATGTTCTCAATCACAAAGCCTAAAGTCCATTGTATCCTGCAGCGGAGTGCACTTGACATTTGAACTGCAACTGTCAAAGTGGCGGCAAAAGGAGCCTGTACAATATATCTCCAGGCCAGGCCATGTGCAGTGTAATCACCGGCTGAAATACTGAAAGTTTTACGGCTTTTAATTAACCCTCCGCACATGGAGCATACGTTCCCAGCACGAACATCAAGATTATTGGGTCCCCAGTTTTTCGGGGGGCGAACCGACATAAAACTTTAGTAATTAGCAAAAGGGAGTTAACTGATTTCGCAGAAGGCCAGTGGCACAGTAACTGCAAATGAAGCATGCCTTAAAAAACAAAAACCACCAAGACACGAAACGTAATGAGGCGAAACGAATAAAGTACACTGAAAGAAACGATTTAAGCGGAAATTAGTTTCTTTAAACTTATCTGATACAAATTCAAAAGAATTTATTAAGACTTTATAGATATATAATCTTCATTCCTTGAAGCTGTTTAAAACTATAGAAAGGTACTTAATGACATTTTTAATATAAAACTTGCATTCTTAGCAGCTTTTTAAACTGTTTTATATATCTGTAGATATATTATTTTTTTAGACAAGAAAAACTAGAACAGAAATAAAACCTTTTAATCTGAAATAAAAGTGCAAAAAATACGAAGTGCAATAACTTGTATCCAAAAAAATAACAAGTTTAGATACACGGAAATAATATTGTAATTATAAACTATCTTAACAATAAGTATTCTTTAACTTTATTCAGAGTTGTAATTCTTGTTGTTCAAAAATTTTAAACCTTTTTTATTATTAAAATATTTATTTCTCTCTGTGTAGAAACCCAAGTAAGCAGCAGAGAGACCCAGTAAACAGCAAGGGTCACCGGTAAAAGTCACAGAAAACTGAAAAACTGAAAACAGAAAGCATTTAGCGCATTGCGGAGGATCGTCACTTGCAGTGTCTAGATGAAAATATAACGAAATTAAATTAATTACAATCATTATCGCTCCATGCACACCTGCTGAAGGTAGGAATAGCAGAATAACAGAGCGGAGTGAGCAGATAATTTAACTTCATTAGCGGGCAGGACAAACTGTTGTACCAAAAATATATATATGCTACTATATACACTCGCAATCTAAGACCAGAAGCAATAAAGTTAATTTGTTCCTGGTCCTGGCACCTCCGGCAATCTTTGTTTGCCCCGACTCGAAAGTAATTAAATCTATATGTTTGATGCACACTTTTTGCTGAAAAATAAATCCTTAAATCCGGGGCGCTCATATTTCATTTGCCAGTCGCAAAAAGAGAGAAGTTCGATAAAAATTATTATTTGTTGTTTAATTAAAACTGCAAATGTCATTGAAAAATCCAGGACATAGCTGGAAGCCATAAGCCAAAGACAAAGATTGGAAGGACAAAGGCAAACAAATGCCTGTGGCCCTGACAGCTTTTTCGGAAGAGTTGTAAATAAATATTTATGACCAGCAGCAATGGAATTAATCGCATGCATGTAAAAGACAATTGTAATTTACTGATAATAAATATTAGATGTCCTGGGCTCTTGATTCTGATTCAGAATCCGATTCCGATTCCGAGGACTAAGCCCCAAGCTTGAGCCCTGGCACGAAATGTGTGTTTTTGTGCATTTGCCTCACTAATTACGACCTGCATTATGCATAAACTACCGATGGCCGCATAAATCAAGTGCCTGGGCTGAAAACTAAAAGTTGTACGTACTATATGTTCTACCAATCCCAATCCCAATCCCATTGCCACCTGCATTTGTTTTCTGGCCCTGTTTTGGTTGCATTTTACCGGGCCGTGTGTTTGCTATTAATTAAGTTGAAAATAGCTACACGCAAAAGCACTCTTAGGCGACTATTTTTGGACCCAGCATGCAGGGGCATGACGGGCCGGCGAAAAGCAATTAAAATGGCGCACTCGCATTCCAAATGGGCATAAAAAAGAAAAGAGAAATCGAGGTGGCCCCGGTTGCCTAATGGCTGCCCAAACAGTTGCACCTTGTTATCGACGTGGGCGAAATGTGTTAAATGCCGGCCACGCCCCTCCAAAAAAAGTAAAAGGGGCTACAGAGCGGACCGGAGCCCGCTTCACGCTTAATTTACAAAGCTCATGCAAGAGCGAGAGGTGCACGCGGCGTATGCGCAATGTATATGTGATATTTATTTTTTTTAAATATTTGCACGCCCTTACACACTGAGCCACTTTGAGTGTGTGCGTGCAAATACAGCCATTTTAATTACAGTGTAATTAGCGACACGAAATGCTCCCAGAAAGGAGCGTGAAAAAGACGAAGTTTGCAGGAGGGAGTAAAAATAAGGACGTGCTGCACAAATTACACGACAATGAATTTAAATCAAACAATGTCTGCCCGAATGGCGACATTATGTGGGCACGGGCAGACGTCAGTCAAACAAAAGCCGAGCCACCCAGCAAGCCAAGTCAAGGGACAGCATAAAAAACGGGGGAAAAAATATAAAAAAGCTGGGATGAAGATGCTTTTGAAATACCCTTCAAAGTGGGGATTAAAAAAATAGAAATTTAAAAGAAAAACCTTTCTTAAACAAAATTTTTAAAATGTATTATCTATAAAGACCAAATTATGTTAAATATATTTACGATAAAAACAATTTATATTTAAGTTAATGCAGAACTAATTTAAAATTCAAAGTGCTTAGACGAGTAAGCAGAACATAGAGTTAAAACAAAAAGAACCTCTTTACATTATTAAAGCTTCCCATTCTTGCAGCTTTTATTTTTATTAAATCTAAAACTTCTATTCTTAAATCTTCTTAACGCTGATTCTACACTTGACATTAAATACATTTTAAAGACCGATGTTTAATGTCTTAATTAGTTGAGTTTTAAATTCTAAAATTTTTTTTTTTCTTTTTGCTTCATTACTCATATAAAATTTGTACAAAAACAAACGACAAGAATTGACTTAATGCTAGAAACTAATGCATAAATAAGACTGTAAATATATTTATTGTTGCAAAAGTTAAATTAATGGACTACAAATAATCAGGCTATAAAAAAACTATTAACTTTAAACTAATTTTTTGTTTTTGTTTTGTAATTTGTAAACTCTTAAATACATAGTTGTCATTTTAACAAAAAATGTTGTCTTGCAGAATTAGCTTTGTAATTCGTTAAACGTTAATAAGCTCATTAAGATAAGAAATAAAACTGAAAATGTTTATATTGATGAAAAGGCTGAGAGCCATTTGAGCATAATGAAGGTGACGCCAACAATCGAGCCAGCAGCTGTTCATCCGGCAAACAAAGCCTGCAGTGAAGCATGCTCATTGAGTGCGCCGCCATCCTTCCTCCTTCGTGCTTCGTCCTTCTTGGCTTCCCAGACTCCAATCTGCGTGAAGCTGCTGCTCCTGCTGCTGCTCCTGCTGCTGGCATCCCTTGAGTGAAGTCCTCTGTGTTTTTGGGGCGTCGCGACAATCTGCTGAATCTCGAGTACTTTGGCATGTCATTCGCATTTTAGAGCAGCTAAGCTCCTGCGATAAGAAGCGGAATTAGATTGAATGAAGGTGCAGCGGCTCCAGCGTTCAAAAAGGGGACGTGGGTGTGGACGTTAGGTTAACAAGCATTCTGTCTTCTTGTTGTTCTCACAATTGGCAGGGCATGGCCACACGCAGCAACCCCCGGCGAAAAGTCGCAACCCTCCTTCACTTATTTCAATTATTTCGCTTTGTACATAGCTACGCTTTAAATATTTATCAATCACCGGAGTTGGTTAGCTTTCACCCCAGTGAAAGCAGTGGCAGGAAAAATTGCTGCCTTCAATTTGCCTTGCTGGTTGATGTTGATCCCGCCGAACTTCTCCTTGCTGGTACGTAAATCAGCCTATCCAGGTAGTCGCCCAAAATTCCCGGCTTATTGTTTTCCGCAAGCTCCAGGTCCTTGGCAGCTTAGTTGTCAGTCCTGTGGCCTTGAGCCAAGCCAAGCCAAGCCACCCACCCACCTTGGCTGTCGTCCCCCGCAGACAGAATACCTCATTTCCCACTCATTAATAAATTTATGCAGTTCACTCGGCGACTCCCGCATTGCGGACTCCGGCGCTATGTTTATTAGCCACATGAAATATGATGTTCTTCAACCCTCAGCGCAGTCCGTCCTTTGTGTTCATATAACATACCTTATGGCGCATTGCACACGCCCCCGTAATGAAGTTACAGGTGGAAAAGGGGGCTGGGGTGCGTAGGGTATTCCAGAAATTTAAGTGTGGGAAGAGGGCATATAAGTCTCAACAAAAAGCTTAAAATATTACATTTTCTCTAAAATGACAAAGCACAGAAGAATAATACGTTTTTAAGGGTCAAACCTGTAAAAGATTGGAAGCTTTTAGAAATTTTCTATTCAATCCAGTTAAATAATACATGTTACTGAAAATGTTTTACAAAAAATTACATATGTTTACAAAATTTTATTTTCTCTGATTTTCCTTTTAAAATTTCTTTAAATCTTAATTGGAATTCATTTCAAACAAAGCTTTATTTTTTATCAAAGGATAAACTTATGATATTATTCTTTACAAAAATGGATTGCACCAAACCGTTTTCAAAATCGTTTATATATATTAATCTCATTTTTAATCCACAGCAAAATGCACAATATGAAATTAAGTTTTAATTTTTAAGACAACATTTTATATAGTTAAGAGAATAATAAATAAATTCACTAGAATTTTAGAAGTAACATTATCCGAAAAATATTAATAGTATTTATTTTGTTGCGTTAAAGTCATTGATTAAATAAATATAATTTTGAATTCCCAGGACAATGAACAGTCTGATATTAACTTTTATGTTTATGATAACATTATATAAAGGCAGAAGTATATTTTAAAATATTCAAAATTTTAAGAATCTAAACCACTATTGCAGTATATTTTTTAAAACTTATTTGTAGCGCTCTCCAGATTCCACAAAGCACAATCTTTGCTGATAGCTCTTTGCCAAAATTCCTAACTGACTGTTGCTCCCCGATAGACGAAGCGTCGGGACTCAAGGGGTGGGTGCGAGCGCACTTTTACTTCAGTTTGAACTTAAGCACTTCCTGTTTGATCGGAAGCGCCTCAGGGGAAATTGAAAAAGGCACTTCAGAGCCGGCGTCGGTGAAAAAATTAAGTACAATATGGAGCAAATAGCACAGAGCAAGGAGCAGAAAAGAACAGGACAGGACAGAACAGGACAAGACGGCTTGTTAGCCAGGTAGCTAACCATTCAGGTGTGCAGACCTCGAAGGATGAGGCCTTCCCCAAAATTATATGTAATACAGGCAGGCGGTCCCTGTGTGCGTAGTTGAATTCGAAGGACTCGAAGGAGCAGGAATTTAGCCAGTTATTTGTCCGCATTTCGCTGTGCTTCGTGTGTGGGTGGATGTGGATGTGGGTGCCTTCTTGTTTTACATTTTTGCCCAAGGAAGTATTAAGTTTGCTGAGCAGGAAGCTTGTAAGGAAGCGCAGGTGATTTGCCAAATAACCATCAACAGGCCACCCATCACATGGCCTAAATGGCCACGAAAACGGGCAGGCCGACGGAAAACACAGCGATAATAATATCAACCGCAAATGGGAAGCCATAAAAAATAAATCTATGCCATTATGTCTTTATTAACTGGCACATCCAGATGCCCAGATCCGTGTCAACTATTCGGCACACATGCTGCTGCCATCGTGGTTATTAAAAAGATTTGTCCCTTTGACTTTTCGGACATGGTCAGCAATTTGGCAGCGTCTTAATGGCCGCAATTGTGACAACTGTCTGTCGTTGTCGTTCTGCGTTGTTCGTTGTTTGTTGTTTGTTGTTCGTTGCTTGTTGTTTGTTCTTTGCATTACGTTTGACACTTGACGGAGCTTAGGCCCAATTTCCTCTGACATAGAGTTGGGGATATGCGGCATGGGGCATCGGCATCCATGTGTGGCATAAATGTACTTAATGGTCGGCAAATATGATATTAACGGCTTACTGGCTACAACGCAATTAAGGCTTAAAACCCAGGGGATTACACAGCCCTGAAATTCATGTGAAATACAATGCGTTTACATTTTTGCCTCTCGCAAATCTCTTAAATATCACGTTCAGTGCTTAGCTTAAGTCCATAGGTTTTATTCATATACATTTTAATGCCAGAGTAGTCCTTGTTTTTATTTTATTTCGAAGTACTTTTTAAGCTTTTGCATTGGCATTTGTAAATAAGGACCAATCTTTTACGCCCATACTATGAATAATCTTTTTGTTAAAATTTGTGTGTTCAATCTGAAATTATTTCTAACTTTCCACAATAAATAATATCAAGCATTACAATTTAACTATTAAGTTAAGTTAAGTAAATTGTAAAATATACAACTCTAGTTCTCAAATCATTACACGATACGAAGTTATTGTTACATATAAAACAAACAGATTTTTAGTATAACAACTTGTTACTCGATTTTCATTGTCACTCAATATTAACAATAATATTTTTAGCTATTATAATTTGTACATTATATTGTTTTATTGTTATTGTTATTTGTTTTGTGTTTTATATTTGAGTTTAATTAAATTGTATTTACTTGCTAAAATTTTCATATATCAAATTCATTGTAGGAAATTAGGAAACCATAAGTTATGACCATTTTTACAAGTCCACAAGGCACAGTTCTCACTCTATTTAGTGATTTATTACCTGGAATTTGTTCTTCTTCGTGGAATTTATTGTTTTATTTCTGCGACTGAGGACTCACCTTGCCGTTGCCGCATATTCAAATTCCATTTAAGTTTTTTCATTACAAACCGCAAAAGGAGTCTGCCGCCTAAGGATTTGCCTTTGCTTTCAAAATTACTGCCCGGGAAAATCTTATGGTTGGAAAAAAAGAAAACAAAAAAGGGGAATGGCGGCGAGGGGGCGGATGACAGGACCGTTTCAATTCTTGTTTTCATTTCCGTTCTTAATTTAAGAATAATACAAATTTATATTCGCATTTTATATTTTGCTTTGCCCAGCCGCAAATGCTGCATCGCGATGCAGCCAAAGTATGCAACAAAGTTTTCGCTGCCTTTCCACTATTTTCCCGCGTGTCTCGCGGAGCTTTTGCTCTGATAATTGTGTTCTGCTCCGCTTTTCCGCTGCGCTTCAGTTGCATTTACTCGCATTTTGCTGCATTCTTTATGCAAATGCGCATCAAATTACATGGGGGCCAAGTTTGGAAAGCTCCTAAGGCGCCCAGTGTCGCCCTTTATGCGTTTTTATGGCACGCGACGCAGTTGTTTGCCTTCACTAGTTCTTGTTGTTGTTGTTGTTGTTGTTGTTGCTGCAAAGGACTAAGGATCCCAGGACCAAGGCCCAGGATCCGCCTCAAAGTGCCTCCAAGCCGGCTGCAATTGGCATGGAAATGTACGACATCGATTAAAATTTTATTACACGCCATGTTGCAAACGGTTGGCCTGACATGCCAGGGCAATAAATCAAGCCGAGTTTACAGGTAAAGCCAAAGAAAATTGTCAGCTGACAAGGGGGGGAGCGGTGGTGGCACCACCACCGCATCCTGCAGACAGTCAACGAAATGCGACAGCCAGGAGCTGCTCTCTAAGCACATCAAATGTGGGATTTAACATGCCAAACACAGCAGAAACAACAACTGCAGCGTGGGCTTCAGCTCCAGCGTATCTACTCCTGATTCCACACTGCGGAAATCAATAATTTATTTTCCGTATAAATCTTATTTTAAAAAGCAAATAAATAAATTCTAAAAGAAATTTATCTCGCTTCCTTACTTCTTCTTTTTAATACTAAGTATAAATCATATACTTTATGCGCTTAATCTTAATCTTTATCATTTCAAATTATTAAAGTTAAGATAATCAGATAATCTTACTTCTATAAAAAAAATATATATTTCAATTGAAATGGCTTTCTGACTTTCTAATCTTAAGTAAAATCATATTTTTTTAACATACATTTTTAATAGATTCACATTATTAAATTTAAATTTTATAAAATGTATATACTATATTTTAAAGGTGCCTTTTTTATGTTTTGTTTATCATTTCTATTTTTATTACGAGCAATCCAACAATTTACAAAAGCAAAACGAAATGAAATCGATATTACTATATGTTTATCAAATCTTTAATTAAATGTTAATGACTGACAAACTACCAACTTCAGTAACAAAGGCTTACAAAACACAATTTTAATTTTATATAAATAATAAATATGTATGTATATGTTCATTTTTATATTTTTTTTTTTTATTAATTATAATTTTATTATAACTAAAAAAAAAGCATATTAAGGCTGATAGAAATAGAAAAATAAATCGTTTCGATGTAACCTTAGTTTCAATACAGTTCTCAGTTAACTTTCATTATCGACTTGAAGCAACGTTTGAGTGTATCAACGTGGTACCACGAGATCCTCGTCCTGTTCGTCCTGCTTTCAAAGCAGACACTTGATGTCGGCACTCTTAAGGTAATTGAATTGAGTGAAATGTTGTTGCACTTTCTTTACTATTTCGTTTTTGTTTTTGTTGCCGTCGATGAGACGGATATTTAGAAGGCGATGGAATAGGACAAGATTGGAGAGGACAGCTTAGCAGACATGGGGCAAAGACAGCGAGGACAACGCACCGTCGTCGCCGGCAAGGACAAATATTTAATAGCTGCTCGTAAAGGTTGCCCCCGACTGGATGCAACATTATGGCCAGCATATTTTTACAATATTCAATTTAATTTTGTCAATGTGAACTCGAGCAGCACAAGCAACAGCAGCAGGTGGAATAGAGTGGGCGCTCCTCTTTGCCCAGATGGGATTTGGTTTACTTTGTATTCGGATCTGCGATAGGGATTTGAATGCATTTCAGTGCGGATTGCACAGAGGATAGGAAAAGACGGGTGGCCAGGTCAGTGATTGGATGGATTCCGGCGGAGACATAGTGAAAATCTCTTTTTAATTCCGGGAAAAGAAAAAATAAATACCTTATACACATTTATATGCAAACTTTATATGTTTTTATTAAAGAAATCAGCAGATTTAATGCGAATTTGTCCCTTTTTTCTTAAACCAAAGGTTCTTTCTTATTTAAGAAATCTAAAAATATAAAGCGAATTTTTTCCTTTTTTTTATAAAAACCAGACTAGGAAAAAGGCTTTTTGTAAATAGTTTATATATGTAAAAATTGCTTTAGAATGAATTACTTTTCTAAAATTTGGAAAATACTTTGGGAATTTAGGAAATAATTTTAATACATTTAAATTTACAAACATTGTTTTTTTGTGTATTCATAAGATAGAATATATCACTTTAATTATAAATGAATACGGTTCTTTATCGTTTTAAAAGGGGATGGGGAGGAAATAATTTGTAGAACTGATAGCAATAAATATATTTCATCTTAAGCTGTGGAATTTTCGCTTTTTTTAGGAGATCGTTTATCATGTCCTGTGATTAAGAGTATAATTAGTGTACCTAAAATAGTACCAATTTTAAATTCAGAGCCTGGCAGACTAAACATATGCGCCGGTTGAAATAATGACCACATCGTAGTCTATATAATGAGTGCTACGGTGGGGGCAGAATAATAAATATTGAACAATAAACAAGAGCATAAACAAGGCGAGAGTCGGACAAA
The DNA here is from genome assembly GCF_018152505.1 of Drosophila elegans. NCBI lineage: Eukaryota > Metazoa > Arthropoda > Insecta > Diptera > Drosophilidae > Drosophila > Drosophila elegans. Next base: position 179,704 of record NW_024545863.1, read on the forward strand.
TCAAATGGGTAATTGAAGCAGCTCATGTATGAGCCTCTCGTACCTGGTATCCTCTATCCTCTATCCACTATCCTCAATCCACCATCCTCAATCCTCCGCTTATAAATAAAACATGACTGTGGATATGTGATCTGGAGGAACAGGATGTCTCACTCCAAGACCGAAGTCAAAAACAACACGGAATGAAGAAACAAAAAAGCATAATGCCAGAGGACATGTGGGCGATGCTGGGGTCTTTGGGTTTTCTGGGCTCTCCCGCCTCTCAGGGTTTTTTGGTCTGCACCGGGCACATGTTGGGAATGTTCACCAATTATACGGGTTATTATTTTCCCGTGTACCAAGTGGGGGAACATTTTACGGCCCCTGGGCTAAAAATTTTCAATTTTTGTTATTCTCAAATGAATATACAAGACCGTGGCCGGCGGCAACGAGTGGCAAGCCGAGCAATTGTTGGGTATTTGGAAACCGGGATTCGTACAAGATTTGTGGACGCCCATACATTCCGTACATTTTGGAAGTACGGAACGAACAGTCGGGCAAACATGCACAGACAGTTGCCGTAAAATGACAAAACAATTTATGCCACATGCATGGCGAAAATCGAATTTAATTAGAAAATTGTTGTGGCCAAGCTGGGCGAGGACTGCAATTGAAGGCGAGCAGGATATGCACGTATCACAGGATGTGTTGCGGTATTGGCCGTATGTACACATTTCCAATTTGATCCCCCTCCCCCCTCGAAACCACCTTAAGCCCGCAATCCCCCCACTGATCGAATCGAAAAACGAGAAATAAAATATCTTCAATTTATTTTGACAACGACGACGAGGGAAAATAAAACAAAAATATTGCAGTAAAATGAAATTAGAGCGAACGCATCAAAGGCATATGCCAAAAAATATATATAATTTTAATGGATTTAGTGGCCAAAGAAAAATGTCAAAAATGCAATGAAACTATTTCGAATATCGAGAATACCATATAGGTATATCCGAACAACAAAAAAGGCCCCTTGAAAACTATTTGTGTTCTCACGTGCACGTGGGGAGCTCGAAAAGATTTTCAACCCAAATAATTTTCCTACGTGACCATGCCGAAGAATGGCTCTATTTTTCCATTGGTGTGTGTGTGTGGGGTGTGTCTGTGAAAAGGACGTGATGTGAAATAGTGTGTGTGCAAAAGAGTGGTCAGCATCGCGCTCAATTGCACGTAAAGAAAAAACCACAAATTGAAAGGAAATAATGCAGAGCGATTAGCGAAAAGTAATCATAAAGAGCGCTGTGCGAAATACGTTTCTGAATTTACAATTCCCTTTGGCAATGCGGATGGGTGTGGGTGTTTATGGTTCGTTGGTGGGAATTAGAAGAGAGGTTTGCTAGTCGATCCTTGTTTTAGATATTTTTTAACGAATATATTTATTATACCCATGCACATTGTTTGATTATCTTAACACCAACTAGAAAACGGTGCCCAAATGGTTTCCCACAAATCGAAAGACAATGGAAAAAAAGCCTTTACCAATAAAATGTCTTTTATATTATAATTTACCAAGTGCATACCTTTAACGCAGTACACGAAAGAGTAGGAGTAAAAAAATACAATGTTTGTCGATAATTTTCATTATGTGACCCATTTTACTGAAATGACTTATTTTTTTTTTGCAGAAAAAACAAATTTAGTACCCTTCAGTTATAGATTGGCATGTATTTATGCAATTTTTCATATAATAATAAGGTATTAAGAACCATTTTGATAGGTTTTTTTGTAAAGGACTTTATTTTAAACACAATTTCCTTAAATGTATTCTGTAAGCTAAATTTAACTGCTCAGAGCCTTTAACCGATTTGGCATTAGTCTGAATCAGACCTAAGCCTCGTATTTATAGTTCAAAAGGCATAAACTTATTTCTGAGCTTTGGGCAGCAGTAAAATCGCAGCAGTAATGAGTCATGACGGGGGGCCCAAAGGGGTTACCCCCTGGACAGGATCGCAGATCCCTATTTACTTTACTCCTGCTCCTACTCCTTCGTTTTGTTAATATTGCTAAGCTCTCACGGCAGCGGAAATTGCTTTGTGCCTTTCACTCCGAATGCTGCAATAAACATCGAAAGCCGTCCGAATGCCAAACGGCAGCTCTCTGACCAGTTATCCTGGCCAAAGGGGACTGGACTGAAGAGGGGACAGGAGCCAAGGACCAAGGACCAAACAGGAGTGGCCGCACGCTGAGCCACTGACTTCGGGCCAACACAATGGGAAAACACGGCGGAAGCGCACAATAAATTGCTTATTTATGGCTCAGCTTTTGGCCATAAGAAACACGCTGTTTTTATTGTTTTTAATCAACTCGAAAAGATTTGGCAAAGCTTATAAAATAGACGCAGTGCACACGGCGATGGATGAGCTTCCGGTTCTAGTAGTTGCTGTTTTGTTCCTTTATTTTTTTTGTTGGACAGGAAATCATTTTTTGCTTTTAGAGGAAAACCCCTGTATTGGCCACTAATACTGGGTTGTCGTCGAGAATTTAAATTTACGACTGTTTTAAAGTTGGAGGACAGCTAGCAGGCTGTGTCCTGTGTTCTCTTAGCCAACTTTGTGGCATTGTTAGCAAAGCGAGAACAACAAGAACAACTACAGGAATAACTGAGGTACACGCGTCAAAACGGCTGAATCTATTGTCCTGCACAGCGAACATGTGTGCGTGAGAGTTTGTTTACACATTTATGCATTTTATTCAGTTAGTTATTTATACGAGAGGCCTGGGACAAAGTTGTTCCGCACTCGCAGACAAAGGAGCCCAGATAGAGGGGCGTGGCCACAGGACCTGCCAGCTAATCGCCTTTTTGTAGGATGCAACTTTGCTTTCCCCTAACTGAACTCCCTTTTCCACTGAAAAAAATAGAATAGGAGATCAGAGGAGTGGGTATAAAAGGTTAATAAGACTTAACATCCATCAAAGGCATCTGAAATATTAACAAATTCGTATATCTTTTATCCCAATGTTTCAGTAAGCCCAATGTCACCTTAAGAATGTGGATGTATAAAAATTTGTTTAATTTGTGGAATACTTTAATACAGTCCCAAAAATAACACCTTGACTATCTCTTGGATTCGTAAAGATTTTAAGAATTATTTTCACTTGAAAATAAATCATTTAATTTCTTCTCCGTGTAAGTAGTTTGGCATTGCGAGAGCAACCACTCAAATGATTAATTAAAGCACCGCAGGGCGCCTCCTGTTTCGTCCTTTTCCGACTGTCCATGCAAATGGCAGCCAAAATGAAGTGACTGCAGCAGACACTGAACTGAACAGACAGCAAAAACGGGGTGCGTCGTGCGTATTTATTTACTTTGCGTTTTCGAGTGCAAACAGTTTACGAAATAATTTAACGCTTAATAAAAGGGCAAATCTAATAAACCTTTGAGCTTTTTGCGGCAGCCACTCGAGTTGCCTAAAAGTGTGCACACTGTGCACACTGCGATGTAATTGCATTTGCCCGGTTTCTGGAGTTGTTTTGCCAGAGCAGCTTGTTCACCGTAAATGTTGGTTAATTTAACTTTCGTAAATTATGCATTCTCCATCCGAGCATTGTTCTCGTAGCTCCTGGTTATTGGTGGGCTTGGAAAATTTAATTTCTGGCCAGAGAGCCAGCCTGCCAGCCAGAGCAACAATAGTGCAACGACCGTGACTAATTTAGTGCTAATTTTGCACGCATTATGCGCAATTAGATTATTAATGGAAACATTTGTTCGACAATTATCAGCAGGCATGCCAAAATTTTAATTAAAATGCTTCAAATTTTTTGTTTTCTGTCCGGAAATTACATTTTGGTGCATTGATTAGCTCATTAGGTGCTGATTAAAATCGCTGGCAAATAAAATAAACGAAATGGTTTTAATTACTCGGCGATAAGTGATATTAAAAATTGAAAAGCGTCATAAAAAAGTGCCCACCACTCGCACGCTTTAATTAAGCATCACAGTTTCGTGATGGAAAAAGAAGGCCATAAAATGTGAAAAAGAAACGTTCGGCAGTGGCATTAATCGGCAACATGGTAAGGGCGTCGTCAGTTGGCCATTATCAAAAGTCGGCCCACTCATTAGCAGGCTGGAAATATAGCCATACAAAGGATCTTTGCAGCAGAATGGCTGCAGAGCAGAACATTCCGGTGCACAGGTGAGCGGCACCTGCCAGCAGTTACCCGAGATTCGCTTAATTAAACAGGCAAACCGTGGCCCAGGAGTGCCAGCTGCATTAACAGCCCGCGGCGGAAGCAAGTGCGGAAGAGTTGCCTTCTTTGGTGCGTCCCTGGCTCACAGGAAAAATGGAGGACACTGCAATCTACTCTTGCTTTTTGTTACTATTTACATACTTCATTTTGGCATTTTTTGGCATACTGACAATTTGAATTATACTAATGTTTCCTCGTAAAAACATGATCAAAAATCTATTTTTCAAACAATTGCAAACAACCAAAACAAATATATATTTAGCATACCTAAAAATTCCAGCCAAAGAAAATATGTCAACCATAATAAAGTTCTCGAAGAAAAAAAATATATATATATTACTCATTTTAAAAGCTACAAATAGTTTATACAATAATTAATCATCTTTTGTAACCAATTCTTTAACCAAAAGTCGAAGGCCTTGAAGCTAGTTTTTTTGTAATCCAACTTAGGCTTAAGTTTTGTACTTTCTATACCCAGTAAAATATTTTTATTGATCAATAAAAATTGAACTCTAGCATCTTACTTGAACAGAATACAACTGAACTTCGATTAAGATTTCTCTGTAGATTATCAGATAACATAAATTACAAATTATAAATTACATTTTCAAGTTATCAATTCAAAATGACGAAAGTTAGATATTAACTATTAAAAACAAATGAACCAAACAGAAACTCTGGGTGTAATTTATATAATTTCACCAAAGACAGTTGAGAGAACAAAAAAAGTATTCATAGTACAAGCAAAAATTAATAAAGAGTAGAATGGATGATAAGAGGGTATTGTTCGAATCGCAGTGCGAAAAACAATAGCGTCCCACATTGAGTGTTCACTTTCGGGCAGCGCCAACAATGCGAAAATCCTGTCCTGTCCTTTTCCCGCTGCATCTGTGTACGTTTTTGTCTAATGGTTTCCGGTGCACGCACACACTTGCAAACGAACTCAAACACACACACGCATTTACGCACGACTTACCAGCGCCGCAAATCTTTGTTTTCTGCAACAACAACTGCGAGCACATCCGTTTTAGGTTCTGTTCCGCACTTCTTTTTTCGCATCTGTGTCAGTGTATTTGAGTATCTGTGTGTATCTGAGTACCTAAGTATTTGTGTGTTGGCCGCGATTTTTGTTCCTGCTTCTGGCTTTTCCGCGGTTCTTGCTGTTGGCCTTCGTGCCGCTGACGGCCTTTCACAATTTTCCAAAAACGTATCCACGCTGGCGTCGCAGTTTTTCTTTCGTAGGAGCACACATAATGGACAGCCAGCGTGATGACTGCACTTGCAACTACGAGCTTTTCGGCGGATTTTCCCAGCGCCAGCAGCCCATTGGACTTTTGAGCAGCCAGTGCCGCCTGCTTTTGTTTCCCCAGCTCCATAGTTCTACAGTTGACCGATGTTGTTGGGGATATATTGTATGGGCGTGGAATGGGTGCTCAAAAGTATCTCCCTTTTGGTTGACAGCCCTTTGGTTTGCTCAGTGAACTTTTGTCCCTCGATGAGCATTCGAATTGATCAAAACTTATTTCAAATGAAATGTTTGTTGACAGCAGCAAGTTCTTACAACTTATATTGTGGCTTAGAGAATTGGACAATAGCAAAAAATTTTCTTTAAGTAACGCAATTGAAAAGAACCCAAAAAAAGCTAACAGTTATTGAAAAATCAACAAAATAATAGGTGGAAAGGATAATAAAAATAAAAAAAAAATGCAATTTAAATTTAATAATGTATTTGTTTTAGTTACAGTACTGTGTATTTATAATTGTCTTAAGTTAAGGTAATTTTTGTTTAAATCGACAGTACAAAAAAAAATGTAAGACCAAGAAAACTAAATATGTGGGATAGGGCAACTTAGATTAAACGAAAATAGGGAATATTCTAATTCTAGAAATTTCTACTGAACTTTAATAAAGGATTGAGTATTTTTATATCGATACATATAAAGCTTGCATTCACTTTTCCTGATGCGACAGATGTAATTAACTTGCAATTATTTTTTTCAAATTGATTTTGACAATTTTATTTTTTTGGCTAGGACCAATTCAATAAAAATATAAATCTATAAAAGTCGAACTTAAAGGGAATGCCTTACAAAATTAAGAGAAGCACCCCAGTTCATTCAACTGCGGCATTTAATCAATTTTATTGCCAGGCAAAAAAAGACAGATCCTGCCCCAGGATTCCTTCTTTTTTTTGTTCCTATTATTACATTTGCTTTTGTTGTTTAAAAATGCAAATTTATACATAACCCAGCCAGAGCAAGTGGAGCCCCGTAGACATTTGCCTGATTTATGCGCCAGCTGATGACGCTTCAATGGAGCAGCTAGCGAGTCGAGTCGAGTCCATAATCAATTAGCGAGTGCCATGGTTCGGGACCGCAGATCCTGCTATCCTGCGGTCAGGATGATGAAATGACGAGCAGCACTCGCTCCGTTGCCAAACCTTTGTCTTTGAACCCAGAATGGAGAACGGTGAATGGTGAAGCGCGTCACCGGCGCAGACACATTAACTATAAATCCACGTTAATTTAGAGCGGGCAGAGCCGTGTATTCCCAGCTATAGGGCCATAAAGAGCCACCTCACGCCCGCTTCAGCTGGCACGTGCAGTTGCATAAGTTTATCAAACGCGGCCAAAAGCCAAAAACAGTCGGCAAGTCAAGTCAGCGGTGGTTCAGAGGGCGCCGAGTGCTTAACGGCAAAGATAAACTGCGCACGGGGCACAAATAATGTCTGGAGATGAAATTAAGCCGCAAAAGTAAATCACGACGCGCGATGCGCACGAAATGTAAATAAGCCTTGGCACGAGATTTTATGGAGGTGTGGGTGATAGTGCACTAACAAAAAACACCCTTTTGAAATTATGAATTAGTAGAATTCTTTTTTGAAACATAAGAGCTGGCTGTAGGAGCTTTAAAAGCTTAAATAGAGTAAGAAACCCCTGTGATTAGTTATAAAGCTACTTTTAAACTCCTATCAAGCTCATATTCAAGGATCTAAGAACATTACCTCGAAATTACCACATGTAGTACAGCCACTAAACATAAAATTGTATTTTAAGTATAAACTATTTAAATTTAACAATCAAACTTTTTAAAAACCACGTTCTGTAAACTAATGCTTTTTAGGCAGAAAAATATTTTAGGTGTGAAATATAGTTAATATTTATTAAAAGTTTCAAATATATTAACAATTTCATACTTAATATATATATTTTTTATTGCTTAAAAATATTTTTGTAGGATAATTTGAATTTACCTTGTAAGGTAAAAAATATAAAGAATATAAATAATCTTTATTCCTTTTTAAAATATTTTAAATGATTTTTAGCAATATTTTCTTTATGATACTAACTGAGTTCTTGAAATACTCTGCTAGGATGTTTTTTTTTATATCAGTGAAACAATAAGTGATGACTGTGATGATTACCTAATATTTTCAATTTAAAAGTAAGTAAATTTGAAAGTATTTAGGATCAATCGATTTGCTGCTCACTTCTTTGTATATATTTTCAAACAATTTAAAGCTTCTTCAGTCAGTTCAATGAGACTAGATTTTTATATATTTTTTCCAGTGATCCACTGCCGCTACTGATGTTGATGATGGGCCGTGCTCAATAATTTAGAGGAACTGCAAAACCACCATGGGCACACCTTGCAGGGAGCTTGGGTCTGTTTTGGGAGACCGCCGCCCCTTAAATATTTATGAGCCCGGCAACAGACACAACGCCAACAACAACAACAGAAGCAACAACAACAGAAGCAACAACAACAACAACAGTAGCAACACCAACAAATGCAGGACTGAGTGGCTCCGGAACTTTAGTGATTATTACTGACGTGGTTACGTGACTGTTTTGGAAAGTGTCGAAAATGCGGCACGCGGGACTTTGACTTTCCCCTGGCCAGCTGCACACATTATTAACAAGTTTTGTGTCTCGGCTGTGATTTTCTGTTCCGTTTTGAGAAGGAGTCATAAATATAAATCCACTAGCAAAATATTTATGAACTTGCCGCCGCGACTTTCGAATTTAATGCGAAATTGCTGTAAAGTGCCATCAGCGCTATCAGCGTGGCATTTAACACTAATTCATAATAAGATGTCGTTGACAGTTAACCCGGACCGAAACTGAATCTGAAAACCCGACCGACCGAGTTGACAATGAAATTTTTACGCGTTGTTCTCGCCGCTGTCCTGATGTCCTAATGTCCTGACACTCCTGCCAAAAATGTGATGAAGGCAGCTGCCGCCTTCGTGCAAAACTTTTTAACCCGGCCACCAACAGGCCCCAGAATTTTTCTACATTTTTTTTATAGCTCCTCACCTCTTTGTGTGCTGCTGGTGCGGTTCTTTTGGTTCTTTCGGTTTTGTCCTTTGGCTTTGCAAAAGCGTCCCTGGACGTTTGTTTTATGTTGTCAGTGTCTGTGTGTGTGTCTGTGTGTGTGTCTGTGTATGTGTCTGTCTATGTGCCGCCTCGTTTTGCCACTCCTTCTGTTGGCTTTCCAGCTGGCTTGTGCTGCGGAAAGCTGTCATAAGCAGATAAGCTGCCGCAATAAGCCTGAGCCGGGATATATTTGCTCTGATTTACGAGATTCGCTTTTGCATATGGTAATCACGGGAGGCCGAGAGCAGTCACAATGAGGTTCAAATGCGACGGCGACGCAGGAGAAGTCGTTCAATGAACCTCCAAATGTGGGAAAAGTGTTGTCGCATTTATGTGGTATTCAGCTCGAGATGATCCTCCTTTTTAAACGATCTTAGATTGTTGTCGCATAGCTATACAAAATACTTATGTACATAATTTGCATTTTTAACTTAAAAGTGAGCTCGTAATAAACGTTTCTATCAATCGGAAGAAAAATTATTTCAGCTCCCAACTTTGCGGCAAAAAATTAATATAAGTCAAGTCAGAATGATTGTTTTAAATGATTTTCCAAGCTGATAATTTTTATTTTAATACATTTTATAGGAATTGCAACATGCGAAAATGGAGTAGTCTTTTCCGCTTTAATTTAACGCATTAAACAGCTTTAATTTACTTCAAAATATAAATGCTTTTCCTTAAAATAAATTCTTAAAAAAAACAAACTTAATTTTGTAATGTATAAAAGTTGAAAGGAAAATACAAATAATAAAAAATATGATCTCAAAGAAGGAGATATAGTGTTGATACCTTTGCTTTGATACTTTTGACCAATTTTACTTAAGTTAATCCGAAAATAGGCCACAAAATAAACTTTTTGAAATCATCTAAGAAAAGGTACTTAAGGCTTAGCTTTCGATACAATCAATCCTTTTGCAATTTGTGTATTTTATTTTGACCACGTTACACCTAATTATTACGTTTTTTTGTAATAGTAATATACCTTTTATACAAAATATGTTTGTTGTAAGTCACCTGAAAGCTCGTTTGTTGCTTTATATTAACCACCACTTTTCGACCTTAAGCCTTGATGCACAGACAAAGTTACAGATCCTCCATTATCCTTTCATTTCTCGCTTGACTTTTGGCGAAAAGCTAAAAACGCTGAAAGCGCGACTAAGCCAGAAGTCTCTCGGTTTCCTTGGCATTGTCCTCGCATTTGATGTTGCCGTTTTTGTTGTTCCTGTCAGCGTTAGCGCAAAAATTAAATTTAGATTTAATAGCCTGCAACCATAAGTGGGGAAAGTGGAAAAGGGGGAATCGCAGAGTTTTGTTCGCATTTTGGAGCGATGTTTTTGGATGCGCCAAAAGGTGGAGCCAAGCATGAAATTTAATCAACAAAGTGCAGCAAGTTTTTATTATTTTCTTTTTCTTTTGTATTTTTTTACTATACTATAGCTTTTGTTTTAGCGCTGCTGCGCTCTGCGAAATTGTGTTTTCTCTTGTATGCTGTGTTGTGCTGTGTAGTGTTGCGACCTTAAATATATGTGTCGCCGACGTGCTTTGTTCTAATACGCTTTTTGTTTAAGCATATTGTGCATTTCCCGTCTGCTGGCAGCCAATTTATTTATTAAAGTCCCGCCAGATTCCGCTCCGACACTTCTGGTTGTCGTGGCGCCGCAACATCTCGATTTACATTTGCTGAGGAACGAGACCCTGTTGCCAAGCTCTTTTCTTGCCAATTAAATTGGATTAAAAATTCCATTTTCGCGCGCACCATATGGGTGCGAATGTTTGCGCCAATCGCCATCGCCATTGAATATCCCCAAGCTTTTCGTCGTGAGTGCGCGCGGTCTAATCAAAAGGGTAACTGCATGGCATTTTCGCGTCCATAAACAAATCCTGCGAAAAGGTTAAAAGGGGTTTTTCCGCCGCAAAGTCGAGTCGAGAGGCAGTGCCTCCGAGGAGCACGCGCTACGATGCTCCGGGCTGCATATCTGGCAAGCAGAAAAATGACTGACGATGCCCGGCCAACAACTATTTTCAGGAGTTCGAGAGTTCGGGAATTCCAGGGGCAGAAGAGTAAGAATGTGCAACGCCGAGTTTTGTTGGTTTTTAATTAACTTTTGGCTGCAGGATACAACATATTGTGGAAATTAACGTTCACACATACCCTCGCCTCGCCTCGCAAACACAAACATGTGCATGTGTGCATGTGTGCATGAGTGCCAGTGTGTGGGTGACTTGGCTTGACACGCCCAAGCGCCCGCAAAAGGCTAAAAGTCATATACACACACGCACCACACGCAGAAAAAATTAGTGGGAAATCGAGGTTTTGTCATTAACAATATTATTTTATGCCTGAATCGCTAAAAAAAATGCAAATTTAAAGCACACACTGGTAACTAAAAAGCATCTTTAAAAGTCTGCCATATTTAAGGACTTTATAATAAATTGACACAAAGTTTTTATAATTTATTTGATTTAAACATATTTTTGTCTGTTAATAATTTAATAAATTTTGCTTACCAAAGGTAAATCATAAACCTATTAAATATTTTATATTCGTATAAAAAATAGCTTATAACTTCCTGGGTACTTTGCATTTACAATTTTAATTATAAACCTTAAAGAACCCAATATAAAATATTTTTTATTTACATAGAAAACGGTTAGTAAGAATGTCAATTAAAAATTGCTTCTATTTTTATATACTTAACATTGATTCTTCAGTGTACATATGTGAGAGCAAAGTGCAAGCAAAGTTGGAAGTGAGTTTTGTTATTTTGGCCAGTTTTTGCCTAAGAAAAACAAAAGTATAAATTGAGTTTTGTGCACTGCAGTTCATGGTTCATTGGGCGAGTCAAGTGATTGGAAATCAAAACTATTAACCCATGGCAAGTGAAGGGTGCCACAGTGAAACGAATTCAATTACCATGGACGATGGCTGGGAAAACAAATGTCATTACCTCGAAATTAATTGCGAATTCCCTTAGTTAAACATGCTGGCAATCAAAACTTTTAAATTATTTTCGCCGCACAAATGTGTCAAAGTTTTCTTGCTTTTTTTTTGGTTTGCTGCCAATGGGAGTTGTAGTGTGTATTGTTGTTGTCGGCTGTTAACTTTTGATGTTTTAATACACTGCAATTAGGGAGTGCGAGCCGCGGCAGTGAACAAATTGTAACAGAAACTGCAATAATTTTTAACAACATGCAATGCGCGACGGAACAAAAGCGCCAAAGGGTGGCGATGATGAACGGCGGCCGGTTCACGGGGCGTATGAGCAATGGCCGGGCATTAAAGCGCGTCCAAGGGGCGTATGCGCGTCCTTCGACTGGACAGAAAACAGTAAAACGAACAGAAGGAGAAAACGAAAACCAACCGCAGAGTGCAACAAATTTCGCACTGATTTCCTGCGGTCTTCGCTGACGGAAATGTTTTAGTTTTTCGTTTCGAAAATGTTTACAGCAGTTGACCGCGTTGCATTTGCTTCTCTGCATGCTCTACTCATGTTTGCCTTGTTTTGGCCATTTCGGTAATTTTCTTCTATTTTTATTTGCCACAGAAAATATTTATATTAGTTATTGTTATTGTTTCGCCCGGCCCTTACTTGCTATTTGCTGTTTTGTTTTCTTATTGTTTAGTTTTTTTCGGCGGAGTGCGCGAGATTCAAGTTTGCATTGTAGTTGCCGTCGTTGTGCAACAAAAGTTAATTAATTGAGTTTTACAAACTTTTGGCTATAACATAAATTTAAATTGTACAACACAGCCAGAGAAAGAGAGCTATGATTTGGTCGGGTATTCGTGACTGCGTAAGGGCGAGAAGCTCTCATGACTGGTTAGGGTACATCTTTGCCTTCTACTCCTTTTAGTGGCCTGCCATCTGGCGAATTTATTTGCTCAGTTTTTAAAATTGCAATTTCCGTACTCAAACTGTAGTGCAACTGCAGTCATTTAGGGGCACTTAATGGCACCTCCTTGTTCTCTTAACTGGGCGTAAAGTTTCGGGGCCAAGGAGTTATGGCACTTGTGGTGGATATTTATGAGCCGTGGCTCTTATTAGCACTTGACCACTTTTTGACAAAAGGCTGAGCAAATCCGCTAAACAAATTTGCGTTAACCGCATAATCATTGCGTCTTTTTGCTGCACGTGCGGCATCGCTCATACGCCCCATCTGCCCGTCACCGGAAATCCTTATTTATCGCTTTCAATAAGTCGCCGCAGGCTAAAATGCAAGAAAGGGTGGCTCTCGGTGCATGCAAAAACCATTAAAGGCATTACGCGGCTGCCATTTTTCTCAGCCCCCCTTGACGGCTGTCGCCTCTCAATATTTCGCTGTTGTTTTTATTTACTAGCCTCGTATGTGATTTTTTTGTTCGTCTCTTTGCGCTTGCGGCAAATTAAAAACGATAAATTTGCACTGCGCATACGAGTGCATCTCCATTTCCCCGAGCTGCGACTTCCGGCTGCCATAGACAAATCCGCGTGCATCAAGATCCGGCATACGGATCCCGAGGTTCTGCACTCGGAAAAAATATAATATCATTGAAAAAGTATTTTTAAGGTGGCCTAAAATATCCGAAATCTGAAATGGAAAAATGCTGAAAGACAGCATTCTCTTTTGACGACTTACTTAAAGGCCCAAAACTGTTCTAAGCAGTTATGTTATTCTTAAAAATTTTGATTAAAATTTTGCTAGCTTAAACTTTTTTAAAAAAGTATTATTAAATGCTGGTAAATGGTATATAAACGTATGTTACGATTTATTTTGTATCCGAAAGTAGATTGAAAAAAGCCCTTCTTTTTTTCGCAGCATATTTTTGGACGCATTTTAGAAAACTAAAAATACTTATGTTTTAACGATTTTTCCACCAATTTCTTAATTAATTCCTAATTAATTAATTCTTTTACACTTATTGCAAATATAAAATATCTTTAAAAGTTAGGCCTATAAATTTCTCTCGTTTTTAGGGTTAACTGCTAAAGTACAATTTAACTTTTATAGCGAATACCCAAAATGAAGGGTAAACTTTTTGCGAGTGTGGGGCACCGGCACGGGTTGCCTGGGCCGACAAACAAATGGCCAAATAAAAGCGAAGCTCCAGCGGCGGAAATTGCTTTACATTGTCATGGATGTCGGTGTTGCACGGCCTGAGTTTCGGAGTCCTCCTCCCGTTTTTTTGGGGTCCCGAAAAGCCGGAGCGACAAATTTTTAAGTCATGACTGCACAATAACAATAAAACAAACGATGGCCGGCGGACAAAGTATTCTTAAGCCCGGCGTTCGACCAACGGTTAGTGGTCAGCGAATGCGGGACATAAATTCGCGCGACTTTCGGGCCGACAAGTGCCACATAAATTCTAAATGCATCCGCTGGGGCCCAAGGAATTGCTGGGAAATGTGTGCGAGTGTGAGGCCTTGTGGAATTTCAATTGCAAAACGACTGGAAAATTATTTTTATTTTGGCTGCACAGTCTTCGCCCCGGATATTACAAATCTTTATCCAATTTATTTCATATTTCCTTAATTGCCCGATTGCGGAGGGCAATAGATTTTTATGCCGGCCATAAGCAAAGGCTTATCACCCAGCGAGACCGAAAGTCGAGGCGAATTTCCGCCTGTATGTATTGTATAGTAATTCCCCTATTGCATGGCACTGGGCAAATATTGATATATAAAAACATGGCTCATGGCATAGATTTAGCTAAAACCCCGGCCAGGCCGCAAAAAACGAAGCCAAATGCGTTGCCAACATGGCAATAACAACAAGAACAGTAGGCCAAAACCAAAAAAAAAAAAAAGGAAAAACAACAGGGCAAACAAGGCAATTACAAAGTGCCAAAATGGCACAAGCCATAACAGTCTAAGCTCCCCCTTCCCTACCCTTTCGAAACCCCAAAAACAAATAGCCAAAGCCATTTCGATGTATTTAGCCAGGGTCGGTGGGTTCACATATGCATAGCCATCGCCAAAGTCATCCACATTCACATCCACATCGACCCATGGACCCATGGATCCAGGGACACATGGACCCATAGAAGCTGCTGCGGCTTTTGCAACTGACTCTGGCAAACTGTCATCAATTTGGCGACTCGCCGTCGCTGCAATGGTGTGCGTGTGTGCCATTGTGTGTGTGCAGAGAGAGAAATATAACAATATCGCTATCAATTTCCATCTACATTCTGGTCAATAGCCCAGTGTTTACTCTACTGTAGATATAAGAAACTTATGGCCACATTTTTGTTTACAGTTAAACCATATTGCTTTATGGAGGAATTATATTTTGTAATGCATAAAGCCAATTTTTTTTTTAAGTTGTTAAAAATTATTTACATTAAAGTCATTAAAAATAAATTAATAAATATAAATATTATAATATAGGGTCAGAAAAAAAGTTTGGAATTAAGAATTTAGTTCAATTTAAATACCCCTTTAATATAACTTTTTATTTAACTATGATTTAAGTTAATTTTGTATTGTTTTTATTGCCATTAAACACACATTATTATTTGCAAATGATAACATAAAATTTTGCTTTAGTTCTTAACAGCTTTTATGCTAAATATTGTAATGAATATGGTTTTGTGTAATTTTTCACACTGTATTGGCGTTGGCCAATGGCCATATTGACAATATGTATTGAAACTCACTCAAGCTATTAATGCTGAAAGCTTTTACGGCCACTTCAGGCAGCAAGCGGCATGCAGGGAGTGCCTGAGGGGCGTGAAGGGTTGCCAGAGGGAGGTGGGGGAGGGGTTCGACACCAGGGGAGTAGGGGGACATGCCACGCCCCTCCCCCAGGACAACCGCAGGCAGGCACCAGCTGGTGTCAAACTCAAAAGCGGTTTGTTCTTCCCTTTTTTCTCGGCTACTTCTGTTTTTTTTTTTTTTTTTGATTTTGTCCAGCATACTCGACTCGAAAAAACATTAGCCAAAATATAAACATGAACTTTACATTTGAAATATGAGAGTGCCGTGCATTTTGCAAGGGATGAGCAAAAAAAAAAAAAAAAAGAATTAAAGCTTGAGCTTTAAAGGACAATTTGTCCGGCAATGTTTAAGGCGGAGATAAGGCACGCAGCGAAAGGAACTGTCTACACAGGACGCACAGCTGGCAAAATAAGCGGAAAAACTGCGTTTAGCGGCAGACACGAGATTATGGGACGGCAATCAGGAAAACGGGGGAATTCGGGGGGCTTCTACAATTGCAAAGTTAACGTGTCAATGGCAACCATTGAAGCGTTCTCCCCGCCAAAGACCCAGACCCCCAATTCCAGTTCCCAGATCCCCACTTCAGCGCAGATAAAGGCACGAAAAGAATGGCGGCTGCGTCTGGGAAAACTTCTTGAGAAAGTTTCACTTTAACTTGAACAATTGACTTTTTTCCGAGCGCTTCACTCGAGCTAGTGGGTGAGGAGTGTTGTTCCTGGACCCACGCCCGAAACACTTGACTTGCGGCCAAAGTTAACCGGTTGCTCCAACATCCCCGGGTACCCTTTCTTATTATCCACTGTGAAAAATTATTGGGCTTACTACTACACACTGAGAAAACTATATTCCTTTAGTTTAAAATGACCCGAAATTGACTATGCGCATTTAGGAAAAATGTAGTTAAATATTACCAAAGTGTGGTACTGTACTGTACCACTTCAATTGTTTTATTTTAAGAGATAAACCAATCTCAAGAAAGCGTACACTAGTAAGCTTCTTAATTATTAACTAAACTTTGTACTTTAGTATTTAATTGAAATTTGACAGTTATAAAATATGTATTTAATCATAGTTTATTTGTAACTTTGAAAACGAAAACTTTGTAGTACACTTTCTTGCTTACATGCTCATGGTTTTTAATTAAAGTGTTAATTTCATCTAATTTAATCGCCAGAGGAAAGCTTGCCTATATTTGTATGACAAAAAATGGCCCTAACTTATTGATTTTAATATCGCTTTGTCTAGAAATGAATTCTATATCTCATAGAAAATTGTAAACCCTTTTTCTCTGTGCAGAGACCTCATCCATCTATCTACACTTTGGCTGGCCCCGACAATTGGAACGTGGCTGAATCTTGGTATTGAAATGTTTGCAGCCAAGTTATTGTTATTGTTATGCGAATTGTTGTTGAGTTTGGGTTTAGGGGTGGTGGTGTCCGTTGGCAAGGGTGGTGGTGCTGCTTACTGTTGGCAAATCGACGTCTTCGCCACTGAAGTGAAGCGATTGTTGGCCCATGCTCATGAAACTGTAAGCGAAAAGTTTGCTTTACTTTTGTGTCACGCTCTGTTGCTTCCCGCACCCCAAGAACGAGAACGAGAACTCAAATTGAAAATGTTCTCATAATTTCTGGCCGTAAAAGATTTCAATCGTGAATCGCGCGAAACTTTGCGCCGCCAGTTAGAGTTTACTTTTTACTGATTTTACAATTGATTTTAATACACACTCACACCACACCCAGGACCTTAAAAAGTTGTTGAAATCTCCTGTCGATTCAATCGTGTAACTAATTGAAATTTTTGATAATGAAATTGTTTGGCAAAATGAGTATTAATTTTGGGTTTATTCATTTCAAGCTCTTCTTTGATTAGCATAATGAAAGCGAAGTCGTAAATGGAGGAAACAAATTCTGACATTTCCACTTAATCCGCCGGAATCATGTCGGTCATGCGGTCAGAGGTGACGGGGTAAAAACAAAAAGGCGACCCTGAAAGCTGAAAGCGACACCCTAATAAAGCCGTGTCGCAGGCAGTCAAGCTGTGATTTCAATCCGAATCTCGGGGACACAGCTCAAGCCAAAAACATTTTTGCACTTCAAGAAAAATTGTTACTACATTCAAATGGTAATATTATTTGTAAGATAGTTTATTGATTACACACTAATGGTTTCAAGTTAAAGATTTAATTTCATTTAATCGGAATTTAATCGGAAGAGGAAAGGGCTTTTTTTTTTTAAATATTTCTACCAATATCTAAATATATTTGTTTATATTTGTCTGCGAAAATATTATGTTAACTGATTGATTTGGGTTTTATTAACTCAACATCTACAAGATTTAAATTATCTTATAATTTTGCTGTTAAACTTTTTTGTGTAGAACGATAAATAAAGGTTGATTATAAGAGAAGTGTGTATCTTATTTATTATCTAACGTTTTACTAATAAATTGAAGAAATATTTAGTTATTATGACAGCAAGTTAAATATAGATTTTCATATATTTTCTATTATTTTAGCCCTTAATGAGTTACAAATTATTCTCTCTGTGCCAAATCCCATTGAAAACCAACTGATGAAGAGCCCTCGAAGTGGCGTGGCAATGTCGCGACATTTGTCGCTAAACTCCTGCAAAATGCTCTGATTAGCCACGATTCCGGCTGGCAATTCAAGTGTCTGACAATGTGTGCAGGCGTGCGACGGCAATCCCGTGCCAAAACTGCCAACCGCTGATGAGCTCGGCTTTCGAAGAATAACACAGTCAGATTTTCGGGGATTTATGATGTTTTCCGTCTGACGAGCGACGAGCCTTTTGTTTTGCCGCTATTCCCCGGAGTTTGGCGTGCCTTTCGATTTGTTTGCCCACAGTTTGTTGTTTTGTTTTGCATGCAGACAATCAAACGGCCGCCGTTACTCATACGCCATGCTGGCCGCTCGTTAGCTGGTTGCCCGGATTGTTCGCATTGCTTACTGCCATTGTTGTCGTACAAGTCTGGGCGGGATCTGGGGACACCATCAAACCACCCGCCGCCTGCCTGTAACAATATTTATTCATGTTAATTAAATTGCGTGAATATCACAATTTTCCATATGACTGCGCACATTTATTGTCTTTCAATTTGCGCCTGTGGTTTCAGTTTTGCTCTAAGCGTTGCCGTTCGAATACCCTGTCTTTTTTGGGGATATACTTGGTGGGCTGACAGTGTTTGGGTGTAACCTTTTTTCAATTTTTTTCCAGAATTATTAGTAAACTCTCTCAGAATATTCCGAATTAAATATTTAAGGCTTACAATGTTTTCAGTTCCTCATTCTATTGCCTAAGCTATACAATTTTCTTTGTATTTTCAATAAAAGTATTTGGGTTTTCAATTTAAACTTTAATAAATATTTTGAAAATTTGACAAGTTCTGCTTTAAAGACTGGTCCATTTAAAATTCTATTCGATCGAATTTCTGATACACTTATATTATTTAAGTCTTGTATACCCTTGATCAAGTCAAATATTTATTGTTATTGTTCTGCGTAATTGTTCTGAATGTAGTAGACCAATATTTTGCACAAATACAAATAATAATAAATAAATAATAATAATATTAAAATATATTTATAGGCATGTATTAATTATTCGAATTTTAAGAAATGATAGATAAACAGTATAACTAGTCAATTAGTGTTTGCTCTGCCGATGACTCCCATATTTCTTTATAAATAAATTTCAATTTAGTTTACAGGGTATTGCACAGATTGACATTCCGTTTCTGCATATTCAAAGTTTCCGCCGTGGTTTACCTAACCGTTGTTCGGTTATGATTTGGTTTACCCACGAGCACGGGCTTTCATTAGAGCGGGTTCCGCCTGGCTAGAGACTTCGACCCCGGTCATAACCGTATGATTTCCCTCGCTCGGCTTTTATGACTGTAATCCGGCCATCGCACGGCGATCCTGCAACGCATGCAGAAATAAGCAATAATAATCTGTGTTCAATTTTCACTCGCCTTGGCCGCAAATTGCACGCAAGTGACGACTGCGGACCGGAAACGAAGTGTGGAACCCGGACTGGAACTGGAGCGCAGTCGCCACCACGTTTCCGCAGCTGACAAAATAATTTGAAAGCAATTTCCAGCCCCGAAGGAAGTATAGTACAATATATAGTAGAAAAAGGAGGGAAAAAATTGTCAAATTCGCACTTTGCCGGCAAGCGAATTTTCGGGCGCAGTGCAATAATATCTCAATATGTAATTTGGTAGATTCAAATTTTTGTGGCCAAGTGCAGCACCGAAGTCTCGGTCCTCCGACAGCGATAATTTCCCCCAAGAATGCGGCATTAACACGAGACGCAGATGGCCAAAGGGCCAAAAGGAGTGGATTAGATCGGAGTGCTTGGGATTCGGATTGGAACTGGGCATGGGATTGGGCATGGGATTGGGATTGGGAAGGGCTACTATATATATACTATACTGTGTGTTTGTCATATTTGCATGCGCAACTAAAAAGGTTTCTGGCTGCTGGCAAATTGATCCCAGCTCACTGGCTTATGAAGGACACGAACTATAGCATTGTCTGAGTTTTCGTTTCCAGGATAAGGATGAGGAGGGATAATAAACGTTGCTGCAGAGGAGCAAAGCAACTGAAGCTGGAGCTCCAACGCAAAAAGCCAACTCTCAAAGGACCTGTGACAGGATAATGCATGCTTGCATTTTAGATGACAATAATGCATTTTTGTTTTAAGGGTAATTTTGCAGAATGTTTTTGCTGGCAAAGTCACTCGAGGGATTTCATTATGCACACCAAAATATATATAAAGAAGTTTTGCCTTTATTCTCTGCGATTTGCAGATGTCTCTCCTTTAACTTTTGGCCAAGTGAAGCCATCAAATTGGCGGGCATAAACAACTGGACATTCGCACAACTATTCAAAATTGTATTAAACTCTCGCCGAGAGTGAAAAGTACTTAAAACTTTTGCAGCCAATTAAACTCGAGAACATATTCTTTATGAAGCTTGCATATTTTATGGCACAATAATTTTTCAATTAGAGCCACAACCATTTTGTCTTCTGCTCGGAGCAATAAATGAAATATTGGGGACCTAAATTAACAGACATTTTCCGCAGAAGACAAGAGGGTGGTGATGCTTTTAAGTATCTGTAAATTATGCCAATGACAGCACATTGACTTTATTTTGGATGTCAAGGAAAGTGTAGAAGGTATGGGATACAGTTTGTCTTCAAAACAGACATTTCGTTAACTTCATAGGAAATGGTTTCAAAATGCAACATCTTTTTTATGCATATATTTTTGCGACCTCACTCAATGAAATATTACAAATGATCTCGCCGACAAGTGCCTATTTATTTTTATATTTTTATAGATATGTTTTTGCTTATAATATTAAACATAAAAATATAATTATGATATTTTCTTCAAAAAATGTTGAGATAAAAAATTAATTAAATTAATTAGATATCATATTGATCTGAAAATGTAATTGTGGCATTAAAAAAGAAAATTATGTGATTTTTTTTGTGAGTTGTTATATGAATTATTTATGAAAAGCTAATTTCTTTTAAAATAAGAGGACAATTATTTCTGAAAATTTTCAAGTCTAATTTTAAATTGTTTTCTTTTTTTTTTTTTGTACACAAGAATTTTTCAAGTTTAATTTAAAATGGTTGCTAAATTTATTTTCTAGAACATAAGACCATTTCCGAAGAGAATTGTATTACAAAGATAATTTCATAAAAATGATATCATTGTTAATAGTAAAAATGTAAAATAGATTTTTAAGTTAATATTAAATTTCTTGAAAATGATGTTTTTTAAAATATATTTGGTTGTTTGTGAACTGAGTTGAAATTATAAGTTGTGAACTGTTTTAAAGCAAACCTAATGGAATATTCAAGTCTAACTCCAGGTCATACATCATATCGCTAGACTTTGGTTAAGGCCACTTTAAAACCTTCCCCTTGGCAGTTAATCGATTGCCGTTCGGTCTGTATTATGCTACTCTGTGTGAAAAAGTCTATAAAAATATAGAACGTCGGAGTGGGCCGTGTCTGCTGTGCGTTTCCGCCGGACCTGGTGATGCTCGGCAGCTGCCGTGTCTGGAATCCTGCTAATCCTCGACAGGCACGGAGGCACGTCCTTGTGCTCAACGGAAATCGCCATTCAAAAATTACAGAGGGTGGCCCGCCCGCTCACATGCGATTGTTTACTTTTCATTTCCTTGAAGCAGATGCCACATGCTCCTCATCCCGGTGGATTCCATGGATGATGATGGGTAAATAAACCCGGGGAGCTCCCTGTTTTGGGGTCGCATTTTTTTGCCATCGCTGGCGGACTAATTTGCAAGACAATTAGAAGGTCCCAGACGACGGCCGCTAATGAAAGCGCGCGATAAGAAAACTTAACAAATGTCAAATGGCCAAAAGGAGCGATGGAGATTGCAATGCGCCGCCGGGCCACGAACGCTGTCTGCGCTGAAAAGTAAAGTAAATGTTTGCTTTGGAAATCTGAAATTTGCATAATTTGCCAAGGAGATGGTGAAGGAGTGATGGAGCAGGGGGAGTAGTCTGTCTGCCACCGATAAACGAGGAGTATTATTCATGGGTTTTTTTTCAGGGACTGTAGGATGGATGACGAAGTTTTTGGCCAACATCCGACAATGTCACATGTCCAGCGAAAGATAGTGTCCGGAAAGTGTCAAACTGGACGCCGGTTTGACCGGGACACCGCCGGTTAGCAGGTGTCAAAAGCCGAGTCCTGTCAGCTGATTCGGGGCCAGGCTCAACAGGATGCCACTTTCTCAGTCCCGAAGTGCAGCACACACATTTTGTATCGCAATTTTTGCAGCCGAGAGCGAGCCGAGGAAAATTGCGATACAAGGAGCCGTACTTTCGCTCTCGGCGACTCACTCTTCGTGACTTGTATCGTGTTTATACTGCCTGCCGCCTGTTGTTGTATCGAATTTCCCACCAAACAACTCGTAAACAAAGCGCAGAGGCGTCGTTTCTTCCGGGGGCTTATTTGCAAAATGATCTTTTTTGAAAAACTCTGAGAAAAAACTGCCCGCCATTTTGTCTTTTCTGCGGAAACTTCACATCTTTTGGCAGTATATACCAAAGTTCGATGGCACCTCCCCTTTTAATATATAAAGTCTTTGTGGATTTTACATGGCCAGCTTTCAGACTCCGCCTCTGTGTCGTATATGCATTTTCACTGGGCTGCCTGGTGCACTGGTATTGGTAAGAATCCTTGCAGCTTGCAGAGAGCTGAGAGAGCGCACGAAATGTGGCGCTTCTCTTCGGTGGTGGTTGGAGCCAAAGGACTTCAACGAACTTGCTTAATGCGCTACTTTTTAGTCGAAGATGGGTATAACTTGTGTTAAAAAATAAGTAATAGAGCAGTTTTAAAAATATAAGAAGACTAGTTAAAAAAGAAGCCTTTAAAATACACATTTTTAAATGGTTTGTGGTTGCAAGCTTATTAAAGGAAAAGATTTTCTGGCCATTTAGTAAACTAGGTACGCTTTAAAAATTGGGTTTTAAATTCAATAAAATTTATAGGACTAGCACTCATATTTGTTATTTTTAAGAATCAATTCAGGAATACTATACAAGTAACATTACGTTGTTTTGACTATTTATACATCAAGTAAACTCATATTTAAAACATAATTCCCAAAATATTTATATCATTATTAATGGTTAAAATATTAATTTGATTTGATAAAAACGTAATCCTTATTCCAAATTCTAAAAAATATTATATTTTGTCTCATATTATTTGTGATAAAATATAAATTAAGATATTATAAAAACGATTTTTGGTAAAATATATATTTAGATATTATAAGAACCTCTTTTGGAAATACCAGAGCATTAAATATTTAATCATGTCTCATGTTATTAGGAATAATATATAAACTGGACTTTATAAAATTTAAATTTTTTCTAACAAAATATTTTTGGCTTAGCTTAGGTGTAGTTAATAATATAAAGTAAATTTATCAATATGAGAACTTTTTTACGATCCGTTTTTATATTTGTAAGTGGATAAAAAAGACATGATTTTTTTAGGGGCTCTCCTATTCAGGACTAACTAATTAATGAAATCCCCGAGAGTGTCCATGTGACCAAGTGCAGCTCATCAGGAGACAGCTAAGCTGCTGCCACTCAGGACTTGGGTCGCGCTGAAGAGCCATCAAAACAGAGCGCCAGTAACTCATAACTCTGAGATACTCGTGAGCCACTTGGCCAAAAGGAAGATGACGATGAGCAGATGGTCATACTCGCACCTTTTCATCCTGGTGGTGGATGTCCTTGCTCTCTCTCATCTCTCCCTCTCACTCGCTCGCTCTCTCTTTGAATACGTGC
This sequence comes from Drosophila elegans, assembly GCF_018152505.1. Lineage (NCBI taxonomy): Eukaryota > Metazoa > Arthropoda > Insecta > Diptera > Drosophilidae > Drosophila > Drosophila elegans. Next base: position 203,370 of record NW_024545863.1, read on the forward strand.
AAATTAGCATATCAAATGCCATAAATGGCGCTTAGGAAGATATCCGCGTGTGTGTTCGAGCTGCTCTCCATTGTTACCCATACGCCACGTTGCACGAGCGAATGAGCGAACGAGGGGCGGTGCAAAAAGGACGAGGGGTGGGCAGCTGCATAAATGTGTGTGTGTGTGTGTGTGTGTGTGTGTGTGTGTGTGTGTGTGTGTGTGTGTGTGTGTGATTTAGTTGCATGCAATATAATGTCAACCACAGAGCGAGCCGTTCGCCTTTATTCCGCTGCTTGGGTTGGCTCGCCTTGCCTGTCCTGTATTGGTGTCCTTTTTTCGGTGGTGGTGCAGCGCGGCTGCCACTTCAAACGCTACTGAAACTGCTGGACTGCTTGGCTGCCTGGCTGCCTGGCTACTTGGCGACTTTCCTCTTCAGTGTCAATTCGTCGACACGAGGCGCGCTGCTTTTCCGCTGTGAACTAATCGTTGGAATCTTGAGAAGCTGGTACTCCCCGTGATTTTCCCGTGTGCGTAGACCACTTCGTCCGTGCCACGTGCTCGTCCTCTCTGTTTTCCCGTGCCTCCCCGTACTGTTTTCTTTGGCCCGCCTCTCCCAATCGCGAGTTTTGTTGTGCTGCATTATAAAAATTCGATACAACCCATCCGAAAAGTGGGCCATTCGGGCGGTGTCCTGCCTTCATCCTATGCGAGAGTGTGAGTGAGCACTGCACTTTGCCGAGAGGAGAGAGAAAAAGAGAGAGTGTGAGTAGAGGGACCTCTGCAGGCCGCTCTCTAATTGTTGTGCTACGTGTTTTGTGTTTTGGCCTACGTGTCCTGACTTTGTTTACCTATTTTTTGTGGTGCCACAAAGGACAACAGCGGCTCAACATTGTGCGCATGTGTACAAGTAAACAGATCGTTGAGTCGGATAAACAAAAAGTACTTTTCACATGCAGCATTTTATTATAAAGATATTTAAAACATAAAAGAATAAGATGTTTTAGTTTCTTTCTAACTTAAAGATAAGTGACTTATATATTTATAATTTATTTTAGGTGGTAAATTAAAAGAAATTTCACTTCGGATTATTAATTAAATACATTGAGTTTTCAATCTTTTAAATCATCTTTACATCTTTACATATCGAATAGCGTGTAAAACCAATAACGCGATTATCTCTGTACTTAAATAAAAATTTATAGAAAAATAGGTAATATTACTTTCATATCTTAATGGCTTACTTTCAAGATATTAATTTTCATTTACAAGTAAATTAATTACCTTTTATAGAAACTATTTTTTTAATAGATCAAAATCCAATGTAATTTTTTGAAAATGGAATAATAAAACCTAAGGACTAGAGTGCATTGAAATTAAATTCATGGTGTCGTCAATATTTAAAAAAAAATAACAAAATCAAATGTCTTACGTCGAAAATAAAACGATGAATAATAAATATTTGCAACATCTTTTTTTTAATAATAAAATGTTTTATTAGTTAGGCTTAGCCTTTAAGAAAACGTTGCCAGCAATATTCCAAAACAATAAGCATTGATTTAGAATAAAGACATTAATTTCACCAAAAAAACGAAACTTGAATGAGTTTTAATTAGTTTAAAACTTTAACCTTGCTCGTCCAAAACCCAAGTGGCAGTTCAATGGAATTTGAAAGGAATTTCTAATTTGAAGTCCCATTCTAATGCATTTATAATCAGCCGGGGATTACACACTTAAATGCCAGATTTAAATCACAACCCTTTCCCTTTTGAAGCCCGCCCATGTAATTTATGTAAAAAGTTGATAATCCAGGAGAGATTTTTTGTTGCAATGGCGCTTCATTAATTTATGAATATCAAATTGCATTTTGACATTTGCCAACAAAAACTATTTAAAACTTATTCCGGGGTGAGCGCTTGGCGCACAATAGCCTTGGTGTCCTGGTCCAAAAGGACCTTTTCCGGAACACCCTCCTCCCCTTTTTCAGGACATCCTGTCCTTTCTGGTTTTCTTCGCTACCCCACCAATGGCGATTCGGTTTGATTGAAGCACCCGCATGTACAGAACATTTTAAATATTTACAAAGATATTTCAAAAAACGCTTTTGGCATGTTTTGTTTTTGTTACCCAGCAGCTCCCCTATAATTGCTGTTGTTGTCGTTATCCTGCTTGTTGTTGTTGTGTGTCCAGAGGTCCTCGGAGTTTCCCCCCACAGTTGGTCGAGTGTTTTGCTCACTTTTCGGTCGTTGTGGGACAAAAAAAAGGAGGAAACCGAACTTCCAATGTGGCATGAGGGCGGCTCTCAAACTGTGAGTGTGTGTGTGTTTGTGTGGGTTGGGGGCGTGGCACTTGAGGGCGCGTGTGTCCTTTTAGGAAAGTGTCAAAAACCGTTGGTCAAAAAACCGTATGGCAATTATTCAACACAATTGAATATGAAGTGTGGCGATGGCAAGGATGGTGGATGGTGGATGGTGGATGGCGTTGATGTGGGGGCGCAAAAAAGTTGCAGCGCTGGGCAAATAATGAAAAATACACCCACATCAGTATTTTTCGGCTGTCTGCACTCGAGCATACACCACACACACACCCACACATTTTGCACCCTTTTCATGTCCTTCTGCTCTTGTTTTTGTTGTTGCGCAGTTGCCGTTTGCCGCCTGGCAATTTTTCGGTGATAAAATATTTAAATTTAATTAAGGCCAGCGACGAGGCAGCGGGCCAAAGGGAAGATGAAGTGGAGCCGTTCCTGGCCGGACCTTTGACCCTGCATTCCCGTTCCCGTTCCCAGGGTACAGCAGAGCAGAGGGCAGAGAGCAGAGAGGTCCTTTTTGCGCCTTTTGCATTTGCGTGCGGTGCGTTTTGGAGGCTTACGGCTGCCGCTGCTGCCCGGCAAGAAATTCATTAAAAATTTTTGCTTTGATGCTACCAAATTCTTTTTGTAAGTTTCTTTGTACTTTCAGCTTTTTGGCCCTTTTGCCCCCTGGTCCCCCAAAAAACGAATGTATTTCACGGACAACCGGGGCCACAAAACAAATACTTTCGAAAGGATCCTGCTGTGTGTCCTTGCCAGTGATTATGCCCTGGATTAAACCCCTTTCGGTTTTAGTAATTAAGCTCGAGAGCCACAAAACTTGCATATGCACACACGTATCCAAGTAGTTATTGTGTGCACACAAATTGAACACGATTGCAGCTGAAAATTGTTGGCCAAAATAGCAAACTTTCCGTTTCCTGGCATCTTAATCGCCGTCAAGAGTCAGAAAGTTGCTGTCTTGCCTGTCCAAAAGCCAGAAACTAAACTATTCTCATGCTCTCTGCCACCGAAACTTTTGATCTTGAGCTGTGCAAATATTTTTCATTATGCGGGCCAAGTATTTATGGAATTATGGAAATTTGTTCTTAAGATATTTGTTTCCGTTTCCTGTGTAAACAAAGAAGATGTTTTTAAGGGCATAATCTGTGCGATTTGGAGTGTGGTGTTTGTATAAATATCACTTGTAGTGTTTGCATTTTGAGTTAAATAAAAGCTTTTAGGTATTCTTACATATATTTAGATTTATGAAAATCATGTTTTTCATTGATGATAATTTGTGAGATTAAATATTGCATTAGCTTCAATAAAATATTTTCTTATATCAATATACAAATTTTGCTTTGCACCGATTATTAAGCTCCACCGTCTTTATACTTAAAGTTTCTTAAGCTTATGCTAAAGCCTATTTTTTGAGCTACTTTATGACTAGACTTGATCCCTATTAAAAGATCTTTAGAACCTGTTTCCAAACAACCCCTTATTGATGGCTTTAATTCTTCACTATCCCTGTACTCATTTGTAACAGCAATTTGGGTAGTCGCTCTATCAAGTGCACGATTGACTGCTGGTCCTGATTGATTCTCCATGTTTGTTGCTAAATGAGGTTTTTTGACCAGCAGGGAGTCCAACATTTAACCATCTCTGGGCCCAGTATTTGAGCCAGAGGCATTTGCTATATGTGCACCTGGTTTGTCACATCTAATATTCTATTGTTTGGCCTGTTGCAAGGATTCGTTTCTGCTCAAAATGCGTTTTTAGGCGTCCCAAGAACATGGAGAGGGAAGGCGAAGTCAACATTGAAACTGTGGACAGAGGCATGCAAATTGGCCAGGAAAGGAAAAGGGGAAATGTGAAAAAGTGGAGGAACGAAAAGGAAAAAGGAATAGGCCCAGCCAATTTTTCTTGCATTTGCCTTCGAGTTTTTCGGTTTTCCTGGTGTTATGGTTGCTCCAGCCCGTGTTGTTTGTCCAAGTTGCCATTTCAAGCGTGTTGCAATGAAAAGCAAACTTTTCCACCGCAAACGCAGATGGATTTTCTCAAGTGTTGGGAAGTACCTAGATTATTGTATTTTGCAGATAGATAGTATATGCTAGTACATTCTAAACTAAACCAATATTTCAGAAGGAGCAATAGAAACGATTATTATATCGTTTGATATCGATATTATGAAATGGGTAATAAAAATCATCTTAATTTAAGATTATAGACATTAAAGCTTTATTATATTTTTTAAAAATATTTTTTCAAGAAATTTATAATACCACATTCTAACTATTCCTAGACTCTGGCAAAATTTGATACGTTTTACCTTACAAAGACATTTATTCCTGCAAATACCTTTTACCTTACCTCGGTACAAATAAGTAGTACCTACCCCAGCACTGTTTGTATCTGGGGTCAAATTTGGGGTTAGGCAGTCGGTCTTCGGTTCTCGGTCCTCGGTGTACGGGCTGCAGAACTCAACAGGCGCACACGGGGCGTATACGAAATTAAAATGCACTCAGCTGAAAAATTGGTTTTCTCGTTCTTGACAAACTTTGAGTGATTTCTGAAAGCCTCCGACGAGTGCCAACCCATCGTGGGTGAGTCGTGGTCGATGGCAACCGGTAGTCGAAAAACCGGTAGTCGAGGAGCTTAAACCTCTCACCCACAGCAGGATAACTTCGCAGAGCCACTGCCTCCAACCTTGTTTTTGCAAAAATTGTTTTAATAAGGCGTACATTTTAATCAAGCGTGCCAAAAATATGTCATAAATTATGGGAAGCCAAGGGAAGAAGAAAGCCGAGGCCAAAGGAATGATAACAAGATGGCCATAAATTGCTTGACTCATTAAGAATAAATGATTTGGCGTTTTAAGCCCTCTTCTGAAATTCAGTAGCTGGGACTGGCTCATTGAAAATGTAAATACTTTTAAATGCTAATTTCATTTATTTGTTTTATTGCATTTACTTACATTGGGTTCTTTTACATAAAAAACATTTTTGGATCAATTGAGATTTTTACCTTACGAATTATAAATCATGATTATGACTATTTATCTTTCAGGATTTATAAATAAATAACAATGTTTTTAAAAACATTCATAGGGAACTTAACAAAAATATAAGGCGTTAATGGTGTTTTATTTAAAATAATTTTGTTAAACCTTTCTTTTCTACAGCTGAACTGATCTGATCAAGCAGCAGCAACCAAGATAGCGAACCTGTCGACCGGACTTTCGGCCAGTCCCGCCGCGGGACTGGGATTCTTGGGCATCCTGCAGTGGCAGCCGCCTGGTAAGGCGCCCAAGTTGCTGAGCTACTCGTCCGGGGCCCGATCCTCCAGCCAGCCGTATGCGATGCCCGCCTCCAACAATAATTGCTGCAGCAGCAGCAACGGCAACGGCGGCAACAGGAACAGTGGTTGCTGCCAGGAATGTCGTTGTTGCAAGCAGGGATATGAACATTTGCCGGTGCCGCGTTTGCGTCATCAACAGCCGCCTCCTCCGCTCTACCAAATTCCCCAGCAGCAGCATCAACAGCAACATCAGCAGCTGCAACATCAACATGAACAAGAGCAACATCATCAACAGCAGCAACATCAGCAAATTAGATGCATCACCACTCTACAGCAGACTACTACAACGCAGCAGTTGCAACAGTTACCATCTGCAACATCCTCTTTTTCGAACTATTCGTATGGCAACTGCCTTATGCCACCAACTACTGCAACATCCAGTACCTACATGAGCAATCTTGGACCAGAACAACATTGCCATTCCCATTGTAACAATATACACGACAGCAACATGCAACACTGCGGCAGCAACATGTCACCGGCAATCTACAACAACTCCCCTGCTCAACCGATGATATTTGTGCCTCTAATGCTGCCCATGCAACAGCAAAATCAGCAGCAACAGCAACACTTTCAGTTGCAACCTCCGCTGCCGCCCATTGAGGATTGCAAGCCAATGTGGCAGGCTAAGAGCGTTCCACCTCCACCACAACCGCCGCCCCTGCTCACCCACTTTCAGCAGTTGTTGCAGCCACCGCCGCTGCCACCGCCAACGCCAATGCCTCAACCGGAAGTTGCCTGCCCCCTGCCCAGCAGAGCCCCTGCCACGCCCCCGCTACCACCGACCTACAGCGTTCAAAGCCTCAAGTCCGCAGCTGCGTCGGCTGTCAGCGTTTATCAGCGGGTAAGTGATATTGTTTGTTGTCCCAAAAGATATATTTTTTGGTAAAAATAACACTGTTTTGAGCGTAAATATGGAATGTCACACCTTGTTGAACTCGTATTGAAATTCCTAACAACTTGGCACTCAAACCTGGAATTTTATTTTTTAAAACCATTTTTGCAAAAAAATTGATGTAACCCTTTATAAAAAAACAAGAAATCGAGCAAAAATTTAATTTTTGGAAATCATCCGAAAAATAATGGGGATCATTAATTTAGGTCGCCAGGTGTACAAAACAGTATTGCTCTTAGTTGTGGCTCTCCTGTCGGTCAAGTTACTAGGAAAAACACGTTAAAAAAGTCTAAATTTTGCTACACATAAAATTCTGTATTTTTAAATATATGAACTTGTTACTTGAAATAAAGATCAGAAAAGAACAATTCTAAAATTTTTAGCAATACAAAAAAAAAAAAAAAATGGAAAAAATATAGTCAAAAATTATGGAATAGCCTCATATTTTTAACAAATAATTAAAAATGATATATTAAAATTGGCAATGAAAAACATTTTATGCAGGTTTATATAGCAGGAGGTTTTCTTAAAAATTAAAAGTTAATTAAAAAAAGTTTTTAAATAACATCAAACTATTTCGTGTTTCGTTTTGCATTTCTCAAATCCTGCAAATACAAATAGTCCTAGGCAGGCTGATTAATTCCCCAGATTGAAAACGAATACAAAGCGAAGTTAGGGCCAAACACCTGGGAGATGTTCTATCCATATCGAACCAAGGTGGCTGGCTGTAAGCGGAGAATATTTGTTGTACATCAGCAGCACTTAGTCAATGGCTGCAAATCCTCCTGGGCTACTAAAATGTTGCAATTTGCGAAGCACAACAGAGGCAGGGACAATGCCACGTATACTTAATATTTATGGGTGTGCTGTTGCTGCCAAACTTCAATTTACATAAACATAAAAGACAAGCAACATCGAAGGAGCTGCTCTTGCCGTAGAAACTGGAATCTGCATGCATGTTGTTGAGATTTAGCGCAGCGACAGGACACAAAAAATCAAAGCTGTACAGGGGGTGGTATGGGGGGTGGTTTGTGAGGGGGGGGAAATGCAAATCGGAACGAGCGGAAGTGAAAGCGCAGATATGGAGGGGCATTGGTGGGTTAAGACGGGGCTTACGGCGAGCACGAAAACTAATGCATAACCTAGTAAGATCATCAACACGAAATTTTACAGCAAACTCATGTCCAAGGATGTGGAAATAAACTAGTTCTTTTTGTTACCCTGGCCGTTACCTCTGCCACTTTTCGCCCTCCCCTTTTCCCTTTTTTAACAATCTCCCCTCCCACCTCACTGTTGTCCTGCGCTCAATGACTTTTGCATTTAATATGAGTAAAGAAGCGCAGAACAACAAGCAGAACAGTCCGCAGAAAGACACACAGAGAGAAATACTTACGGGTGCTGAGCATTGGCGAAATTAAATTAATATATTAAAGAGAAATATGTATTAATAGGTTTAAGGCCTAACTTAAAAATTCCTAAGTTCAACATTCTAACATCCTCCAGAAAAAAGTCAAATACTTTTATCGTGATATATTAAATATAATTAATAAAAAGATTTTTAAAAAGAACAATTTGTTTGGGTCATGGTTGTTTGAATAATTTTTAAGTTCAAATCAAAATTCTATAAAGAAAAAGTTGTAAGTCCTTTCCTTTTTTTTTATTTTTTATTTACGCAATCAAATTAAAATGCTATGTTTTGCTAGTTCAAGGAGCTTTGGTTAGAATTACTTCTGTCAAATTTAAAATTCTGTTAATTAACAAGAAGTTAAGGTTATTAAAAAATTGTTTTTTTTTGGTGCAGCGGTGGCCAAAAACCTGAGCTGGACTTGAGGATTGGGCTTCGGCCCTTTACGGCTGAGGGCAGAGTCCTGGCCAGCGACATGCAAAACGTGCTGTTTAAATTACGTTCTGCCGGCAGATTTCGGATTTCGGATTTCAGGTGGGGCCTCCGCCTGCAAGGACATGAAGATAGTGTCTGCTGTCGGTTCGCCTCCTCAGCTTTTTTTTTTTGGCGTTTTCCGTTTTTACTTCTTGGCCGTGTCCGACGATTCGTTTATTTGATAGCCTTGCTGTTGATGCCCCTGCATAGCGGATAAGTTTGTCCTGATTAAGAATCTGCAACAGAAGAAGCTGCCGAGAAAAAAACAAGACGAACAGGGCTTTGTTGGTGGAAAAAGCCGAGTGGTCACTCGCCAATGTTCTGTAGTAATGCGGTGGGGGAAAAGTCGCTCTGGATTACAATAGGGAAAATGCTTAGGTTTCCTGCCAGCAGTTCGCTTATCATATTTTTGTGATGACAACGCTGTGGCATTTCATTTTCCTCCCTGTTTCTTCAAGTGAAATATATTTTACATGCGAAATAAACATAAGCAAAGTGCACATCCTGCATCCCTAATGCTGTTCATTCACATGTGCTTAAGTAGTTTTATTTAGGAGAAGAGCACACTCCACACACTTTGGACTCTAGACTCTATATCTGCACATTTGAATGTTAAATCTTTTATGAAATGCTTTTCTTTTTTTGTTTTTTTGGGCAGTCTGTCCGCCCGGCTGTCCATATCCAATACGTCCAGAAAATACTCATGTGAGAGTGCTTTTGTATGTGGCTGTGTTGTTTGTTGCGGTCTTCCTGCAACTTAACAATACCTTTTCCTCAGTAGTCCTCACTTTTCCAAGCTTTTCTACCACCCCGCCCCCCAACTACCCCTTCCGACGGCATTCGCTTTCATTTGTTTTTGCATTTCCTTGCCCTGTGTTTCTGAAAAACTGAGCGCGCTATCATGCACAAAGAAAGCATTTTATGTGCTGCCTTTAATGTTTGCACTTGCCCACTGTTATAATGTACTCTCACCCACACATGTGCGGCTAAATATATGTGTGTGTGAATGTATGAAGGACTATCAGTTTGCACTCAAAAAAATATAAGCCAATGCTATGAACAGAATAAAACCACTTCCTAAAAAACGACTTTAAATTATATTGCTACATATTCTAAATATTTAATACATTGATTTAATTAAGCAATTTTAATGGGGTTTGTAAAGTTGACTTTTAAAATTGTGCAGTATTTAATTGAAAACCCATAAATTTTTGATATATATGTTGAAAAAAAGAAATGGAAACAAAAAATCATTTTTAAAAATGTTTAACAATTTAATAAACTTTGAAATTTGAAGAGATTTCTCAAACTGACCCTTGAAATTGTGAAGAATTTTTCTCGAAAGCCATAAATATTAATAAACATTGACAAGAAGAAATTAAAAACATTTTTCAAAATGCTTTACATTGATTTATTTAACAGGTTATACACACAGAAATATTATTCCAGATAAAGTGGGTAAACATTCAAAGCATTGACAAAAAAGACTTTATTTGTAGGTACATTTTACTTAAATCCTTATTTTCTTGTGTAATTATTCCCACAATGATTTTTGTGCTTGGGCCCCAGCATTTGGAAGTTTTCTCGGATCTGTTGCTGCATTCGAAATCACTTGAAGCTCGGTGAATCGTCTGGTTGTCTTTTCCCACCCACTTGACCGCGCCCCGGGCATTTTGTATGCTGGAAAAACAGTTGGTTTCCATCTAATAATTGTTCTGCTCATATTCCATATGCAGTTGCCGAGCGTTTCAAAGCGGATTTCGTTGTTGGAGTTTACTTGGTCTTTATGACTATTTTTTTGCTAAGCTGTGAGCTAGATCAAATTGTTTATCTTTTGCTAATACAGCTCCGTGGAAACGGGGCTGCGGGGAAGAAGTGTTACTAAGTACTTGGATCACAAATAGGAAAAGTTGCCCACAAAACAATTAATGCTAAATGAATGGTAATGAAGCGCAGAGTTTTTATCATGCGCCCAGCTTGTATACAATATACTAAGAGGCTTTGGCCTTAAGCCCACAATTATGCTCCGGATATTAAAATGCGGCAATGAAATATAAGGCATGAAATATAAGGCATAAGCTTTTGTTACAGGTACATTAAAAATGACAAAAGCAATTCCTAACTCTTACAGCGTTTTATAACAATTCAATTGGTTGCTTAACGTTTAAGCAAAAATATTTATATATTTTTTCAAAGCACCTATTTTATGTTTCTTATTTTTAAATGAGCTAAATACTGAAATAATTATTCAGATTTAAATTTTTTAGGAATTGGAATAGAATTGCCCTATATTTTAGTAAATAAATTATATTTAAGGCAATGTTTTGAAACTGTTTTTCATATGCAAGATGGTAGAAACTCTTAAGCCGTGGCAAAGAAGTAAATATTGAGAAAGACTCACAGCTTCACCCTGGTATTTTGTTGAAATGGAAAAGAAAGTGCAGAAAAGGAGGCACTATCAACCCAAAAATTGAATCCTTTGGCCCACAACAGGAGGAGTGGTGACTTAATGGCCCCGAAGGGTCGCGAGAGATGCATAAGTGAATCCATATTTCATATGCCGTGTTAACGGGCCAGAAAAAAAGAAGGCAAAAGCAGACACACAAAGCGAACAACATATTTCGAGGACTGCCAGAATGCGTTGACTTCATTGGAAGAAATCCGAGCAAAGAGTTGGAGATACCAAACCAAGGCTGTCATTATTTCGCTCTTAGCAGTGGAAAACTGAAACAAAACGAAATAAAAAGAGTGGAGTGTCCTTGCTGCTGCTTAAGTAGAAGAAATTTGATAGCTGCGCCAAAGGATGCGACATCAAAGGACTGCCTTGTGGCCAACGAGTGACAGGCGGCGAAGGAAAGTCGAAGGAAACGGTTGACAGCCAAACAGCCAAACTGGCAAATTGGACAAGCGCAAGACAGGACAAAAAGGAAAGGACCCTGGAGGAAGCAGCGCTAAAAAAACGCACCCAAAAGCGCAAATCTAAATCACAACTTGGCCTTAGGGCCAATATACATAGTAGTTTCACTGGCAAAGCCAAAGCTTTAACAGTCGCACCATCCATGGCCAGCAGAATGTGGTGACTTTCTCGCCATTTCACAGTGCCTGTAAATGCCTCATTGCCCACCAGAGGATATGGACTACGCCCCCGTCAATCCCCGCATCCCTCCACATCGCAGCATAATGCCGATCTCACCATGAGCATCTTACTATAGTCCTCTGTTAATTCAATCTGCCGACTGGCCGCGAGGTGGCGCCCCAAAAGTGCCCGAATCTCACCGCATCTGATTGTGTGAGTGTTCGTCCTTCGTCCTTCATCCTTCGTCTTCCTTCTACGTCGTTCCTCCTTCCTCGTTCGTTTGTGCGCGAGTGTGTGTGCGAGTGTGTCGCGCACTGGCTTGCTAAATGGCAATTAACCCATTAAGTGCTGGCAAGAAAAGTGGATAAAATAGATATAAGTGGTTAATCCCAAATTGAAGAAAAATAATTTTCAAATAGATGATAAAGATAAATTTTGGGACTTATAAGTTACAAATTTAAAGTGCTGAATAAACCTAAATAGTAAAGACAAGTTACAAATGCAATCGACAAATATTCATAGAAAAAAGACATTTCAATGTAAATATGAACAAAAACAAATTTCCATGTTAATATGACATTTATTTTGTACTCTCATAAATGGTGTTTGTTTTAAAAAAAAGAAAATATGTTAAACTATTTTTTCCTTCATTAAAATTAACAATAAGGAAAAACATTTCCATGTCATTATGACATGACACAAAAATTTAGAAATAAAATGTTATTCGCAATTAATATTTTGTTAAGCATTTAAATAGGCAATCTTTGAAAATTGCAATGATCTTAATTTATTGTCTGCTATAAAATATTTTTTTTTTGTAAATTGCAACCCAACCAGCCACTAATAAATTGAACAAAATCGCTTTACTCAAACAAAAAGCTCAACAATTTTCGTTGGACAACAAATAAAAAATAAAAATTTATTTTGTGTAAACTTTCCTATTCAATCCAGCGTGGTATAAAACCAAAGCCATCGTAAAATATTTTCCCGAATAGCACTAAAGATTACAAAATCAAAGAGTCTGGTAAAAAAAGGGGTTAATCATTGCGAAGCAGATAAAAAGGACGCGGGCGTCCGGAGTTGCCTCGTTTTTCTTGTTGTTGTTGCTGCTGCTGGCACTTGAAAGCTTTTACCACAATGCCTGGGTATTGGTGCGTGTGTGTGTGTGTCTTTGTGTGAGCGCCCATCAAGTGCCCCTTTGTTTCTCGCTGTGTGTGCGAGGGCGCCAAATTTCAAAAGCGGCCGCGCGCAAAAGCTTTTTTGCTGGCAAACGGTTTATTTTGCGCGACACTTGAATAAGGCGACGCATCCTTTGAAAGTGTAAACGCCGTCAGCAGCTTCACTTTCAATGGCCGCCCACGCGGCGTATACTTGATACTGAGCGCCACACGAGAGGCGCACATCTCTTAAACCCTTTGCCAGCCCTAATTTAATTTAGCGTGAATTCAGTTTGCCCTTTTTTTTCTATAAACTTTTTTTTGCCGTTGTGTGGCATGGCGTTAAGGTCAGACCGCCAGGAACAGGGCGAATTAAATGCAATTGACAGTTGCAATTTCCAACTGGCTGTCAGGCCAAATCCCAAAGCAACTGCATTCGAGAAACAAGGGAGGGCTAAGTCCGAACTTGCTTGTAACACAATAAAATGCAACCTCAACTGACACAAAGAAAATGTTTTACCGAATGTGAACCAAGGCGAGACAGGACCAGGACGAGGGCGGGCAGGTCCAAAGGGGGCGTGGCCAAAATAAAAATAGGACAGACATCACGTAAGCGAAACAACAATGCCAAGCCAAGCAAAAACCGCCGCGGCTGTCAAATTAGCGGCATTCAGGCAGGCACCTTTGCAGGTTTTTGGGAATTTATCATTAAATGGTCATAGTTAAAACGCAACCCACACTCACACATTTTCATTAAGGTGACATTTGGAGAATTCTAAAACATAAGACATAATTCGCATTGCTAGTGAGAAAATCACTGAAATGTGTTTGCAGTTTATTGAATCAATCATTCTGGTTAAGTAAGCAATTTGCACCCAAGGCGTTGATTCATATACTCCACCGTGATTCCGGCTCACATGTAAACGTAATTGAAATACCCCGGCATTGTTCGAATTAAAGTTTAGTTTCATTGCTTGTTCAAGACAATAATGACCGAAATACGTTCACTGCTTATTGTCGCAAATTTGCCTGCAGTTATATATGGGCTGGCATTTGCTTACACCGATAGAAAAGACATCGTAAATCAGTATTGAACAAATTCAATTGTATTTTATAAATAAATAGCTATTTTAAGCTGGGTCTCTTTCTAAATCTTTCAAATTATGGCCTTAATCTAAACAATTAAACAAACATTTTATTACTTTAACGTTTTAAAATATTTTTAAATTTGATTAGCTTTCTCATTTTAATGAATATTAAAATATATTTATTTAAATTCATCAACCTGTAATCTTAATAATTTATTATTTGATTAACAAAACAATCATTCAGAGATTTTTATTTTATTTCTATATTACTTCTCAGTGAACTTAAAACACAATTACTATTGATGTCTGTCTCAGCTCGGTGCATGTAAAATATTTCGCAAAATTCTTCCCAAGCTTAGAGTAAAACTTATTTAATGGCAAATATTTGCCAGAAAATTACCTGTCCATCGATGAGTTGAAATGAATGCCTAGATAGAATGCAGACTTCCTCGCAGGGGAGACCTTAAATTTCGTCTAATGACTGAGGCATGTGAGTTGTTTGTTTCATTCCGTTGCATTCTGTTGGTCAATTAATTTGCATGTCGTTGTTGGCTCGGCATATGTTCGACTGAACACTTTAGTTACTCCCAGGTGGTCTTTTCTTCATTAAATTAGTGCATGTGGTGACTTTGACAAAGCGGTTGTCTGTCAGTCCGTTGGCCATACCTCACAATATAGAATATCCTTGCAAATGCTTCGTTACCTTGGTTGGCATTCCAAGAAGTCGGCCTTGTTTTGTGTGTCTTTTGCAACGTGTTCGGTCATCTTTATTTTCAATTTTCAATAACAAATAAAAATGCCAAGAGTACAACGTGAAATACAGTATATATATCAGTCACGGCCTCAATTTCCAGACAGTATATTATATTTCTTCGAATTTCCTTTGCTCTTTGGGCATTTAATTGGCCGTATAATTGATTGGAGTTGTTGTTGTGGCTACTTTCTGGTATTTCTGGCCACTTTCCCCCTCATCTAACTCATTATGTGTGTTGTGTATTGTTTGTGTGTGTGTTTGTAGTAAAAATGTATTTCAAAATACCGGCCCAAGTGGCAAAGTTTTCTTTGGCCAACTATTGAATTGGCTCGTGGGCACGAGTCTTTGATAGACTCCTTCCTTTTTTTCGCTGACTAGGCTCTATAAATTTGTATTGTACTGCCCTGTTCTCTGCGGTGTGTAATTAATTATATTTGCCTCCGACTCAAATTGTCAGTCGGTCTCTAATTATTATTATTCCAATATAGAGGGGCCCCAAAAACGATGCCAAGCCTGCATATCTTTTTCGGCCTGGCTCTCACAGGTTGTTTGACATTAATTGATTTATTTGCCTTTTACATAAATTAGGCGCTGAGTATTTGGCTTCATTGCTGAAGTGCAGGTGGAATGAGAGCTGCTCTATGGGGTCTGATTTCACTTGATTTAAGCATTAAAGTAGGCAGTTTAATGCATAAGGTAATTATTTATGGGTAATTTTCTTAAGAAAATAAAGGCACATTGTGGGAGCAATATATTAATGACAAATTTCTAGGTTTGTATAATTACCTAAAACGGTTTCTAAAAGTTTGGATTACAAAAATAAATGGTCTTATAAAATTAGAGCCCGTACTTTCGAACTTAAAATAAACTGTTGCATACTTTTAAGACTTTCATTACATTTTTTTTAGATTTTAAGGCATTAGACGAAGCCAAATTTAATAAAAGTATGATACCTACAAGGTAGCTGAATTATTTATGTGTAATTTTCTTAAGATAATAAAGGCACATTGTGGAAGCAATATATTAATGACAAATTACTAGGTTTGTACAATTACCTAAAAAGGTGTCTAAAAGTATGGATTACAAAAAAAAAATGGTCAAATTTAATAAAAGGATGATACCTAACAGGTAGCTCAATTCCCATCAGTTTACTAAAATCAAATTTTTTATTTCCTGTAATAACAGCTCTCCTAACAAGAAAACTTTAATATTTCAGAATATGGCAAAAACAATTGTTGTATCAAACCTTTCACTTTGTGCCAGTTTAGCTTGATTTCTGCTGCTGTTTTTGAGCGGACCAAAGCCTTTTTGGCGTTCGTTTTGCTGGAAAACGCGATCATGGCGGTAGGTGGGTGGATCGGAAAAAGCGAAAACTTTTTGACAGCAAAACATGCAAAAACAAATTACCAAACAGTCAAACTGTCAATTACGGGGCAATTAGTTGGCTTCGATTAAATGGCAGCCGTCGTTGTAGTTGCTGTCGTCGCTTAAGCCATTTCCCCATTCGCATCCCATTTACAATGGCTACCCAACAAACATCCCAACTTCCGGCTGCGAATTCCCCGGGAGCAGGGCGCTCAAATAAATGTGGCTGAAAATTAATGTCCGACAAGCCAGCTAGCGGCAACTGGACAACTTTCTGTGATAATTGGCCCACTGCACTGGGCCATCGCGTAAGTGGACGGCTATCCAGCCAGTTTGATTTATTCCCGCTCCCTGGATGGAAAATCCAGAGCTCGAGTCGATATCCAGGTGCACGGATCGCATGCATCGGATGCATCCCCGGTGGCCACTCAAACGGCAAATACGCAACATTTACAACTGGCCAAGGATCCAAGGATGCCGCAATGCACTTTCGGGGCTGGCAAACTGATAAGAAGATAAATGAGCACTGCACACTCGGCCGGCAGAAGTTAAGTCCTGCACTCAGAAAAGGATATGCCGTGAGTTATCGAATTTCGCAAGCAATAAACTGCTCGATATTAATGCTAAATGTGAATGATGTTCAGAGAATTTCGCTTGAATTATTCGTACCTTTTAATGTCCTTGCATTTTGCATATCTTTACGTTTACATTTTTTTCTTTTACAATCGATTTTAATTGGACAATCTTGATAGTACTTAGTGATCTCTGTTCTAAAAGGTCTTACACAAGGTCTGAAAGGTATACAAATCATACTTGTGTAATTAATGGACTAATATCTTTGATCTTTATGTTTTTAGTAAAATTTTGATAGGTGAAATACATGTTGTATTAATAATCTTGACTAAATTTTTTGAAACCACTGTAAAATCCCTCGAAAAGATTCTGGCTGAATTCTGTATTTATTTAGTAAGTATATACTCAATAAATTTTTCTTTTTTAACGCTAAATAGTATTTTTTTCATTAGGAAATAAAATGATAAACTAACTAATTTCTATAAATTGAAATTTCTTCAGAAATTTTTTATTGATTTTCATTCGAGTGTAAAAACGGCATTTGAAAGTTTTATGATCGTATAAAACAGCAGAGGGCATTCTATAATAGAAGGGGAATGGGGGTTGGGGAGGACATTTTAGCACTGTCCATGACAGGATATGCAAAATGAGGCTGAGACGCTGCCTCCCAAAAAACGCTCCTCTGTCTTTGTTTGTTTGCATAGACTGCCGTAGGCTGGCATATGCGAACTGGAAATTATGAGCAATAGCACGAGTCGTGCGCTCGAACGCAGTCTTGGGCTATAGCTGTAGCTATGGCTCCCGATACGGCTTTGAATCTGCCTCGACGGCAACATTTGGCATTGGGCGCAATATGCAATGTTGCGTGTCTTTCCGGAAACGGCTGATAGTACACTTTGAGGAAAAAGAATTTCCATATTGGTTTTAAACAATATTAAGCAAATTTAAAAAAAAAATTATTTTAAAGCTTATGGTATAATAAGTCCGGTGATATTTAAAAACTATTGTCTTCTTAAATATATTTATTATTTGTAAGAATAAGTCAAGTAAGAAACTTTACTTAAATCCAATTTCTAATGTTATTTAATTTAAGCTTAACAAGCTAAATTATTGTAAATTTAGAGAAAGCCCTCAAATTAATTATGAATGTTTTTAAAATATCAAATTCTCAAACTTAAAATATCAAATAAAAATAATAAAAAAGTTATAAAATAAAATTATATTAAAATTCTCTTTATATATTAAATTAACAATAATTTCAATAACCACAGATGAATAGAAGATATTAAATGGTGGTTAACCGTTTTTTGAGATTTTTTTTTGTGTATGGGTGGCAGGTACGAGCTGCAAGCTGCGAGTATCTACTGCACTGCACTCTGGTCGATTGATGCCTTTGGCATGCTTTTGTGTTTGGCTCCGGCTGCAGTTTCATCTCCACCTCCATCTCCACCCATATAGCCAAGACCCATCCCATCCCGTTTCATCTCCATCCCAAGGCCTCCGCAGCCTGAGTGATGCGGGGCCTAATTTATGACCCGGTTTGCCTGCTGGCCCGCTCTGCATACCGAAATGGCAAACGGCCTCTGTCAAAGCAGGCCTACAACTGCAAACTGCAACTGCAGCGGCGACTGCAGAAAATTGCATGGCATTAGATCGCCGATTGCCCCCGGAACTGGGGTCTCGTCGTGTGACGTATGTCGTATAAATTGCATTGCATACCTCGGCGCGCTGCTAATTATGCGACCAGAATGGAACAGCCCGATCCAAATCCAATCCGATCCGCTGCGGTCTCCGCAGGCCAGCTGCTGGCCTCATAAATATGCATTACAGCATATACTTTCACCTGTCGCTGGACGCGTCATCCATCAACGTCCATTAGGCCGAAGAAATGCACCAGGAAGCGGAAGTGTGGCACAACATACAGTACGCAGGTGCCACTTGGGGGGAAATGGAACAGACAAGAAGTTTTTGTTGAAGTCGTCAAATGCAAACATAAAACGTAAAAAACAAAAACTAAATTAACAGGTTTTGGTTAGGATTTTTTTTATTTTTCACGAAATTTCTTTTTAAAGGCACTTTTTGTATACTCTAAACTACAAAAGCTTAATTGTTTTATTTAAAATAAATTAAAATCCTAATAATGGGATAATTTGTGTTAAAGAATTATATGCAAACATTAAACTTGAACAACAAAAATAATGGCATACGTTAGTCCTAGCTTAAAATGTAAATAATTTATTTATATTTACTTTCCTCCAATTAATTTGCTTCCCTTTTGTCCATGTTGTCATTGTGAAAGCACATTTTTTGCATGATATTCAAATAAAAAAGATAATATTTAATTAATTAACAATAACATTTATAAGAACACAAAGAACATGTGTTAAATAGTTCAGTACCTTGTTATATTTTGTATATATTAAATACAACCCCATTCAAGTTTTGGAAAGGTGAATTTTATATTTGTAAAAGTATATAATTTAACTCGACCACATTTATTAAGTCACTATTTCCGATTCGGACAACAGTTTGTTTGATAAGCGTTCTTTATTTAAGAAGAACATAGTACAATCAAAATATTTGAAGACTTTGTGATGGTACCCGATGATAGAGCCTCCAGTTTTTGTTGTTGGCGTTTGGTGTACCCATCTCCAGCTAAATTGTCATGTAGGCATGTTTAGCAAAAATCAAACGTAGCATATTTAATATGTCTGCTGGTCATTAAATAACAAACAATCTGGTCTGGACTCCGGTTGCTTGGGCTTCTCAGGGAGGCAGCCTGTCAACTGCCTTTCATACCAACCCCCCACCCCAAAAAACAAACACACATTAAGTATGGTAGTATGCAATGGTATATAGTAGTCCTGTCAGCGGCAACAACAAATGATAAAATGTTTGCGTCCAGCCAGCGACTTTCTCTTACTTTCATCTCCGGCTGGAGGGGGAAAGCGAAATAATTTAATTTCGCCTGCCATGTTCGCCGCAGGCCGTCGCCCGCTGAATTTGTTTTATTAAAAACTGTACACTATATCGCTGGCAAACACACACAGGCCATGGAAATGAAAGAAATGAAATCAAATACTCAAAAATGAGCAAATAAGGCGAAACGAAGGCGGCGACACGACGGCATAAAAACAGAAACAAAAAATGTACAAAATATATACTAAATAAGATGGGGGCTGGCGAATTTTGTAATTTCTTGGGGTAAATCGCGAAACGCTTTATTTGCAGATTTTCTTTGACGGTTTGACGGTTATTTAATTTGCTCCCCCCAAAAAAAATTGGGCCAGCAAATCTACGTAGTCCCCGGCACCACGGGAAAATTGAAGGCCGCGGGGGGTAGGGATTGAAAGTTGATGCTAATGCAATAAATGCTCTCGACCATCATTTGTCTTCATTCGTCTTTGGCAATTGTCCGCCCACCCGAATTTCGAACGCCACTCGAAATCATTAATTTAAAATATTATCCCCGCCTGGCAGTCCCCAACTCTAAATTGCAAATAGTATTACGAGCAGCATATTCATAAATACCAAATAACTTCAGTGCCATTTAGCGGCGCTTAAATCGCACAAGCCACGCCCACTTTTTAGTGTGGGAAAATGTAGGTACACAGAGAAAAGTAATCAGAAAAATGATTAGTAATGAGAAATGACAATATGGGGGATGAAATCATTTTTAAAACTGCCTAATATACAATATATTTATGATCCGGATAACAATAGATATTTTGGGAAAGACATTTCTACATTACTACATAGCTGAGTAAACTATTAAATTTTATTGGCCAAAAATTGTTCTAAAAATAAATTCTTTTTAATATTAAAAATATTAAAAAATGTTGTTTATGACTAAGTAAGCAATTAAAATTAAAGTTTTTCGGGCAAATATAAGTAGAAAAATAATTTGTATTTAAAATACAAAATGTTAGAATGTTATTTTTTAAGTTGTTCATGATTTTGTTTAGTACTATATTTTTTAAAACTTTATTATATGGTGTATTTTAATTTAAAATGAATTATCACTTGTATTCTTTTTCTTCATTTTCTTTTTCTTTACAGTGTGTTGTCCTTTTTTCATATTTATCGGCGCTGTTGCCAGTTCTTTATTAAGCAAACTAATCATGACCCTTTGTGGCCGACACGTGGCTGGTAAAAGCGGACCCGGGGACGGCAAATAATGTTCGCTCTGATGGCCGAAATGGGCGGCCCAGGAGTCCGGAGTACAGGATCTGCAGGATCCGGGGCATCAGCTTTAGTATTCGGCATTCCCATAACGCCGAGCACATTCAAGGTTCGCCGAGGCAAATCCTTTAAGTGTCATTCGGTGGGCAGACCCCAGCATTTGGTTGCATTTGCTCTAGTTTTTCTCCGGTTTTTCCTTTTTTTTCCCCGAATTTTCCTGTGTGCTGTTTGCTCACTTTTTATGCGTTTGGATTTGCACATTTGGACACTAGTTAATTATGTTCTTAGTCCCTTTTATGTCACAATTTTCATTTGGCAACATCAAATAAACTAAATGTCCGGCAGGGGCTGAACCGGAAATTTGCCTGCCGATTTTTTCTGTGGGGGGAGGGGGATAAGCTGTCGTCTACCGCAATTGTGTCGTGGCAAGGTAAACAAATATGCGTATATGGCTGGCCGACTAACTACATTGGCTGCAGTCCTGATCCTGGGGTTTCCTAGGAGGGTGGGCCTTTGGGCTACTGGACTACTGGGGTGTCTTTTGGGGTGGAACAAATGTGCCTATTTGTAGACGGGGGGAGGGGGTTTTGGGGCTTGGGGCTTTGCGGTCGCCTGCTATAAAATTCTGTGCGGAATGGACATTCGGACTTTTAATATGCTCGAGTAATGTCTGCATTAACAGAATTCATTTGCAGGACATGGCCAGCAGCCAGGACAACCCCATCCCCATTCCGAAATGTGTGTGTCGGTGTGTGTGTGTGTGGAGAAAACAAATTTATGTCGTGCTACTTGCTGAAATTGGATTTCTGTCCGCTGCTTCCCCTGATTTTTGTTATTGTTGTCGTCACATCGTTGCTTTTTAGTCACCGAAATGAGAGAGGCAGGGGGGCATTTGTTTCCATTCCTGGTTTTAGTACGTGTAATCCTTTTCCATGATTTGCACGCCACTTCAGAGGTCTTTTGTCGGCCTTGGGCATTAGTCTCAGGTTAGTCGTTCGTCTTGTCAAGTTGAATGCCTCAATTAGGGCACTGGCTTGGCATGACTTGGCTTGGCACGGCTCTCCCCTTGAAATTGGAATGACCTGGCACGTGTTTTCATTTTTATTTTTGTTTTCAACTTTATCTATTTATTGTCTAATTTTAATGGTCCATCGCTCGAATCTCTTACTCTCTATCTGCCTTGCAGAATGGCAAATTGCCCAGGTGCCTGCCCGCTCTGCGTGCCATGGAAATGGCGCTGCGTACCAACTCCTTTGTCACGCCCCCCCGCCCAATAGCTGGGGCCGAAGGAAGCGCACTGGACACGGAGGACAGCGACGAGGAAATGGAGTACATGCCGCCATTGCACAGTAAGTATGAGTGCACTGCGAGAAAATACTAGCAAAGATTAATAATGCATTTTGGGAAATTAATTTAAACAAAATAAAATGAAAACTAAGCTATGTTTAATCGTTTATATTTGAATTTAGATAATTACAAAATACTTAATTGTCAAAGAAATGGTTAATAACTTTTCAAGTGTTTAAAAAAAAACAATTGGTCTTCTTCATGTGCGTTTAAATATTAATATATATGAATTCTAAAAAGAACATTATACAAAGTTCCTTTAAAATTGATATTGATTGATTAAATAAGCGAAAATATACCAATATAAAGACTTTGGTAATTCCAAAAATTGAAAGGTTTTTTTAAATTTATTGCAATTAAATTACATTTGTAAGAATTGATATTGTAGATGTAGAAAACAAATTAAAATACTTGTATACATCACTGTATTTAAACATAAAAATTTGATACGAATAGAATTCTGCCTTTAAATTTTCCCACACTAAAAAAATGGGGTGAGATTGCCAGACTAGATTCCGCCTTGAAACACCAACATTGTCACAATTTTTTTCAGCGTTTACGGGTCCCTTTCCCTGTCCAGTGGCAAATTCAATTAAAAATTTTTTAAACTGCTCCACCTGCACGTGCGTGACGAGCTTCTGACGGCCAGCAATGATGGTCGGGAGCAGAAGCACCTGTCCTGACTGTTATCCTGGCTACAATCCTGGATGCCATCCTTGCTGTTATCCGGCTGCTCCGGTGGTCCGTTGGTCCAGTCAGAGCCACTGTCAGGCGTTTCAATTTACTTTTATGTTGCGCAGCCTTATCGCGGCGCAAATTGAAATGAAATCTTGACACAATCAGCATGCCCATGCCACCGGCAGCTCAGATTCCCACATACAATTAAGTTAAACGCTGACCATCAATTATGGGACGGGCTCTAAGGCAGCTGGGTGCCACTTCTACCCGGCAATGGGCAAAGTTTCCAGCCCAAAAATATATGTATTTAGGTATATTTTTGCCAGGCGAATAGACAAGCAGGAGTAAAAGCAAAATAAAACAGGAGAAAGCCAAGACAGAGCGACAAAAAATTGTCAACTTATGCGAAAGTGCCTGCCCTTTTTCCTACCGCGTTCCCCCGGATGTTTCGCTAAAGATGATATCAAAAACTTTCCTGTGAGCTGGCGGCAAACAAAGCCGCTAGCACTGGCAAATGGCCTCGAAATCTCCGCCACTCAACTCCCCCGCCTCCTGTTTATTTATATTAATATTTTTATCATTTTATGACGACTATACAAATGTGAAAGACTCGTCGTAGCCTGACCACCTTGAGCCAGGATTGCGGGCCCAAAAAACTTTTTGGTCTCAACTTAAATTCACTTTATATAGTTGTTGTGTGTTGCGTTGTATTGTGCAACCATATTATTAATCCGCTGCCAGGGCAGCATTTACATTTCATTTGTGCGTCCCGCCCGTAAATATGATAGAATAATGAATATATAAATCACAGCGAAACTTTTTGCGTTCCGCCTTGTGTGGTTGGTGTTTAGCATATTATGTAATAAATCAATACTGCGGGATTTATGGGTTGAAGATTCGAGTAACTCTTTTCGCCCAGCCAACTAATAATATGGTGAATACGGTGTTGTTTTACTGATAGTCAAGTTAGTAATTAATATTGAATACAAATTAGCATGCAATATTGTAATATTTAACAAAATTTGGAATGACATAAGAAGAAGTAATTAATTTTATTTATTTTTACATTTACAAAACTCATATTTGCTGCAAATTATCTTGTAACTATTTAAATCGCTTTTAGAGGGCAATAATGCAATCTGGATAATGTGCTGCCTTACGTTCTTAACTTTAATTAGAATTTTATACTTTAATATTTAATACAAATAAGTATCTAACTTTTTTTAAATTAAGATGGGAGATAAGTTTTATTCTTTCAGCCTTTAAAGTTTAACTTAGAAATAACAAAAGTTATAAAAAAGTGCGCTGCTAGTCACAATACTGAAATTATTTCAAAATAATACGTATCTCTGAAATTATCTAGTAACTAAATAAAAGCCCTATATGTAAATCTAGTTAAGATGGTTCAAGGCGAAATCTGCATCAGCTGGCCTCCGTCACATCGTCCTTTTCGCTCTTTAAAGACCCCGCGGCAGCAGCTGTAAGTGCTTCGCTTTGCAGCTGTTCCAATTTTTAGTGTAAATAACCCCGGCAACAGCAGCCTTGTTTTTGTCCCCTGCTTGAGTTTTCCCAGCCCCTTTTCACCACGCTTTCCCTCTTCGGCACACTTGTCAATATGAAAATGTTGCTGCTGGGCTGGTGCTGATTTTGCCGGTGGCTCTGCTTTTGCCGTTGCCGTTGCTGTTGCATTTTTTCGCTCACCTGAATGTTTGCTCAGTCAGAAAGTTTTGATTTATTTACGACGCAAGTTTTACATTTTACACGACACTCGCCTCCAATTACACGGCGCTGCCACAGGCACTGCTGCCAGCAGCAGCAGCAACAGCCCTTCCAACTGAACTCATTTGCACCTCTACACTTGCAACAACCCTCGGCTGCAGGCTGCAGTCCTAACAAAAAAAAAAAAAGGAAAACTGAAATACTTTCCTTCAGATTTTAATCGCTCACGTGAGTCCTGCGCCAGGATGTGTGTGTGTGTGTGTATGTGTGCAGTTGATGTTTGTGTTTTTACATATTTAGTCGCAGGATAATGTGTCGCCAAGTTGCTATCGTCGTTGCTGTTATACTTTCCGCTGCTGCTGTTCATGTTGCTATTGCTGTTGCTGCTGCTATTGCTTTTTCTATTTGCATAATGCATCAGCTAGAGATTCTGCCAACCTGGCCTACATGAAGACAACAGGGAACGACAAATTCCTGGGATAAGTCAATGCTATTCAAGTGTTCAATAGAAGGATTACAGAGTTTTATCGCAGAGTAGTGGAATATTAAATAACTCTCTATTTTTATTTGATAAATAAGGTCATTATAAGATTATATACGTTCATTAATTTTAAATGTAATTTTCTTTGCTTTCAAACTTCTTAAAACTATTTAACTATTTTTTTTAAGAAAAAAATATGTCAAGATATGATACTTTTTTTTAAAAAATAATACTTGTTGCGAATATAAATTGATACTTGGAATTGTATTTTTAAATTTGTTTATTTTCAGTCTTGAAACATCTGGTTTAATCATTTAAAAAGCTATAACTTTAAGTACTGTGTGCTTGGTCATTAAAATTACTTACAAAAAAAACTAAAAGGAACGTAATTAGTATGACTCACTGGTTAATCGATTTCCATCATCAAACCTTGATTAAAATGCATTTTTTGCTCAAACCTACTTAACCCTTTCCCGGCTTTATTCCGATTTGATTTTCTCCGAGCTTAACCCTCTATTTCCTGAAGGCTTGGATTGCTGTTGCATGCAACGTAACCGATATCTGTTACACCATCGACGTCCTTTCGTCCTGCAACGAGTGTTTGTGTTTGTGTTGGTGTTTGTATTGGTGTTTGTGCCTGCCCCATGAATATGCAACGCAGAGTTCGCCTCGTTATTCCGCCACGCGAGTTTGGTGGGGGTATGGTATCCGTTTCCGCTTTGCGGGAAATCGATCAGGAGAGGTCGCTTTGAGATACAGAAAAGAAGATTGTCGCTTTGCCGGCTCATCTCGAAACTACAGTGTAACATATATGGACTCAACATATAGCCCTTTCAGCAAATTTAAGAGAAGGTAATTTTAATTAAAGTAAACTTTTAAGTAAGCCCACAAGTATTTATTTAAAGAGACCATTTTATTTATAGGATTCTCTCTAAACAACTAAAAATAAGAAGAAAAATAAATATATGGAACCTTGATTTGTTTATGAAATATTTACCTACAAAATCTTTATTATTATTGGATACTCAAATTAAAAAAAAAGCACATTGGAGCGTAGAAAGCATTTAGCTTGATGGATTCGCTTTTAGCGACTTAAAACCAGAAAAATTATCATTTGAAAGGACATGATCATATCTAAATAATTTGTAATTTAAATTATTACCCACAAAACTTTACTTTTTTTTTAGCTTAAAGTTTTGTAAGAACTATAATGTTGTTCATACTATTAAAAACGGTTATATAATATTTTGAGTTTGTGAATCGACTTGGGGAACTTAGAGCTTAGGAAGTCCGCCCGTAGTCATTGTCTGAAGTGACCTTGAAGTGCTGCTTTGGAAAAATTCGCAGCGGTCTCCTTTTTGCCTTTTGCCTGACCGAAAACCAAAGCGATTTGCGACTCAGACTCAACATGGCCACTTTCCACTGCACATGGCCGCAAAATGCTGCCCAGACTTTGGGGCCCAACGTCTTCGGAGGTCTGCCTCTAATACGCTTTCGGCGCAGAGTAACAGTTGCTAAAATGTTTCCCATTGTTTTCACGCTCAACAAAAGGCAGACAATTAGTTTTCTTAAACGACAAATCAAGTAGAAATTAAGTGGTGGCGGGCAAGGGCAAGGGCAAAGGCAGCCGCAACGAGTTGAGTTCTGCGGGTGGTTCAGTGGGTGGTTCGTTGGGTGGTTCTGTGTGTGGCTAGAGAGTGATAACAAAACAAAAGTGGATTATTGGTTCTCGAGCGCATAAACAATGGCATGTGGGCTTGTGTGTGTCTGGGCCTTTGTTTGTTTGCGTTTGAAAACACTCAATTTCTCATCTTAGCATAATGAGTAAGAAGGCGCTAGTGTAAGCCCCTGTAAGAATAAGTCTTGTTAAGAAATTTAAGAAGGGATAAGGCATGCTAACAGAGCTGTTTTGTATAACACTAAAGTGTGCCATAATTTTTTGGAATAAAGTAGGGATTTATTTTCCACAAATTATATATATAAAAAGAAAATCCTTAAGTCAAGACAACAACCTTTTCGAATTTCCTCGTGCGCATGCCTGAGAGAGAGATTTTCCTGGCTAAACTTCGGGCCCGCACTCGGGAGTTTTCCTTTTGGCCAGCACGAGCGGTAGTCAGTCGGCCAGGCTGAAAGGATTTCGGAGCGGCAGCGACGCCGGCAGAATAACGGTTTAACGACCGGAGCGGTACGATGTGTTGACTATTTGTGAGGCGGACGAAGGCGCTTCGCCTTCAGTTTGAATTGTGTCCTCGTTAAGAAAGGATATTCGTTACATTGTTGTTAAGTTGTTATTATAATTTCTCAAACAAACCAACCAACCAACCAAAGCAATCCAAAGGCAAACCGAAAGCCAACTGCTCGCTAAAGAGAATTCAAAATAAAAACCGAATTGTAAGAAAAAGCGACAAATGAAAAAAGGAAATTCAGAAATCGACGAAGTGAAATAAACGAAAGCCGAACGAAAAACTAAACAAGAACTGAATGATGATAAAAATAAATTAACAAACATAAAACATTTGAAAAACTTGCATAAAATAAAAATAAATTTAAAAAACCTCTTTTTTTATGTATTGATTATTTTTAACCAACTTCATTTAGTCATTATAAATTATAGTGTTTTAAAAAATGCTTTTGTTTGATTAAGAAAAAAAAGAAAATCTTTTGTTGCATAAACTTGCCAAGTGTGTTGTACTGAAAAGTGTGTGGATCGAAATGTGTGTGATGTACAGCTTACTTTTTAAAGTTTTTAAAACTTTTCAAATCATTTTTTCACAAAATTAATTCGTTTTGCGGTGTTTTTGGAATCGTTTAACCCGTTTTGGGTTCCTTGCCTTCATTGTCACATAGACGAGCATCGATTTTGGCCATATTTACATAGCCAGCCACAACGCTTTTTGCGTGCATGTATTTTGTTGTGCCTGTTGTGTTTTTGGCCACATTATGTACAACTACAGGCGTCTGGCACTTCGGCTTGTGGGCCACATAAACCGACAACGAGCAGCCAATAAATGCTGCCGACTGGGTTCCTATATAAAAAGGACACTGCAGCTGTGTGTGATTCATACTCTCGTTCTCATTCTCCGGCAGAAGGCACACACACCCTGAGAATGCTGTGTGTGCCGTATGTATTTTGTATTTTTGGTGTGGCCTCTGCACTCGTCCTGGTTTTTAATGTTTTTTTTTTTCCATTTTTTTTCTTAGCCGCGAGTGCTTCCGTGTGTCCTGGGCTCTCGAAATAAACATAAAAATATAAGTTTATATTTATATTTATACATAGCATTTGTCTGTCCATGGGCGAGATATAAAAACCGGAAGCGTCTGATCCTGACACTTGCCAACACTTGGGGCGTACAGGGTGTCAGGACTCAGGACTCAGGATTCAGGACTCTTCTTTTGGCGTCGTAAAACCCCAGCTCGGTTTCTTGCGCGTGTTTTTTTGGCACTTGTATTCCGCTGTATGCCGCTTCTTTTATTATTATTGTTATCATTTTTTTTCGCCGCGCTGAGCTGGCTGAGCTGTCTGTTTCTGCTTTTGGCACTTAGACATTGCGTTACGCGCATAACTTTTTATTTTTTGTTGGCTCATGTTTCGCTTTGTATGCGTATGCGAGCACACACAAATCGTAAAATATTAAATTTAATTTTTCAAATGATGTGTGAATGGCTTAGTCTTGATATATGATAATGGCTGTGCGCGCGGCATCCATAAAAGCAGTCAGTTTTATTTACTTTTCTTATGGTTCGAAGGACTTTGATCACACTAACAGCGAGGCAAACTTAATTACCCGTTTTGTTTGTTTAATGCTTATGATTTTCAGCTTTTGTAGCTATTTTGCTCAGCCTAAACCGAAATATTATGTTCTAATATTTCCCTAGAAGCAAAAAAAAAAAACCAAGGGAATCCACTTGCCACGAGTGCTAGGGATTCTGCCTGGGAACATAATTCAAAAACCAAATGAACTTTTTGAATACAAATTTCATTGGTCTGTGATAAGTGATGGTCAAGAAGCTAAGAGGAAATTTTGTATGTAAAGCTTAAAAACTAAAACCAACCACAAACAACACGAAGCGGAACAAACGTCAAGGAAAACCACAAAAAAGGCAGCATTTTCCAAATTAGCAAAATTGTAGAAATTATTTAATGCATCAAAACGTTTGACCAAACAACAAGCAGCAGCACCACCAGGAGCAGCAACAGCAACAACAGTGCGGTTTCACACAAAAGGCGGCCATTAAAAAACCAAAAAACCTAGCCAAATTATAACACAAATTTATTTATATCATCAACTGCAAGGCGGCAGGCACTTCATTAAGCATCAAAGCGAGCTGCGTGCAACCGCAAAACGTGCAAATTCCACACCGCAACAGTAGCAGCAGCAGCACCACCACTTAACCATTACCCCACTGCATCACCAGCCGTAAAATGTTGGCCATGCCCACGCTGATGATGCCAGCCACCGCCCAGATGACGCTCAGCGCCGCCCATGGAAAGCCCTACGAGACAAAGCTGCTGGCCATCCACCAGACGCACCTGCAGCAGCAACAGCAGCAGCAGCAACAGGCCCCCGCCCCCCGCAGCAGCAGCAGCAGCCGCAGCAGCAGGTGCCGCAGCAGGCCGGCAATGGCAAGCAGCAGCAGCAGCAGCAGATGACCATTGTCACCACGCAGCAGCAGCAGC
Source organism: Drosophila elegans (assembly GCF_018152505.1). Classification (NCBI taxonomy): domain Eukaryota; kingdom Metazoa; phylum Arthropoda; class Insecta; order Diptera; family Drosophilidae; genus Drosophila; species Drosophila elegans. The sequence continues at coordinate 232,871 of NW_024545863.1, forward strand.
ATCCGCAGTCGCAGTCGCCGCATCAGCATCAGCATCAGCAGCAGTCGCAGCAACAGGCCGCCGCAGCAGCCGCCGCTGCAGCCGCAGCAGCTCACCACCAGCAGCAGCAGGCGGTGGCCGCCGCCGTCTGTGCCGCCCAACAACAAGCGGTGGTGGTGCAGCAGCAGCAGCAGCAGCAGTACCAGATCCACTCGCAGCAGCAGTCGCCGCAGCAGCAGGTGCTCTGCATCTCGCCCAAGCAGGGTAAGCCAAAGAATCAGACAACTATATATAGCATACTTCTGGGAATGTTCTAAATACCCTCAACATCAAAGAACCCGAAGATCCAAATTCGGTTTTAAACTACGCTTTCAAAATGGGGTTCTAAAGTACAGAAACAAAGCATATTAAAAACTTGCAAATAATACAAAACAAATAACAATTAAAACAAGATTATAATAAATACATAATGTTTAAATAGGTAATCCACTGACATCTTACCCATTAAATTAATCGCTTTATTATATTTAAGTGATATTAATATCAATAATAATATCAAGGGTAATAAAAATCAGAGACAGGTTCGATACAGAATACTAAGTTACATTTAAGTCAGTTAATTTATATTATATTAATTTCAGTTTATAAGACAAATATTTAAGTTCTAAAATTAACTTCATAATCCATAAGTTATTTTACTGAACTCTGTGTAATATATTATGTTGCCATTAGAATAATATAGATATCTTTTACGAAATATTAAGATAAGTTAAAGTCATTTCAAATGTTTTAACTTAAGTAAGTTTTATTGGGGGCTTAACATAAGCAATAACTATATTTAATTGATGCTCTAAGTGCTCTAAGCCCAACATCATTACCAATTATATTTTAAACTCTTGCCTACTTTTGCATAGCTGACAATAAATTTACTCATTTTTAAAGATGTTCGCAATACCAAAAATAAACTTTTGTTTTTGTTACATTTAAAAAATACTTAAAATTTCAAGAAGTATATATTCAAACTTTTTTTTCTTACTAAGATTTACGAAAATAAGAGGGTTGAAGAAATACAAATAAGGTTAATGCCAGTACAATTTACTTTCTAGCAATCGTAATTTCACAGCAATAACTGTTATTAAATTTGCCCCTTCCCTAAAAACCTTATCCCCCCGAAAATTCTTGAGCTTATACCAACATTAACATTAGCGCGTCCTATGTGTAATTGTCATAATCGATATGATGATGGGGCAGGCAGCTAATAAATTCGTGCCCCAGACTGGGGAACTCCTTTGACGATTCCCTGATGGATGAGTATTCCCCCATCGAGGTGTGGACTCGCTCCATTTGTTTACGAGGACCTCCAACACTTTAGGCACTTATCGATTGGCTTTTATTGCCAGCCTACGCCTATGTCCGCGTTCCTTGTCCCAGGCCGAGTCGCAGGTCCTTACAAATTTCACGAGTTTTACGAGCAGCTCGAGCAGCTCGAACAGTTCAAGTAATGCTTTTTATGGTTTCGTCGTAAAAGTCGGCCAAGCCTCTAATAGCTGTCTAATGTTGTTTGGCCTCATAGAACGAGGCCCGCGTGTTTGTCAAAGTTTACGTTTTCACTTAGACTCTACGAAAAACACAAAAAAAATAACGGAAGGAAAACACCTATCCGTTTCACAATTATAGAACTAAAGATGTCTGTCTGTCTTTGTTGCTGTGCTAAATCAAATAGAAATCAATTTGAAATTATTGACAATTTCCACATTGGCATTGGCTCAGTCAATCGACTCGATTCGATTCGACTTTGATTTCGAGTCTCTGATTCCCCGATTTTGTCATAGTTGGCATTCTGGCTAAACGAAAGGCAAACAAACACACTCGTACGAAAAGCAAACTGAAGGCGTGGGCGGAAAAGTAAATACCGGGAAGGGGGCGTGGCCCTTGTCTGTCTGCTGTTGTTTCTTCGTTTTTTTTTTTTTTTTTGGTTGCTTCTTCTTTGAGCTATAGTGAAAAGTGCACGACGAGACGATTCAGTCAAGTGCAGCGGACAACGCGGCGTATACGTAACATTTAAACGCACGTCTACACTTGACCAGCTTTTTCTTTTTTTAGTTTTTTTTTGTTGCTGCGAGACGGGGAATTGAAAATCGAACTGTACAACTGTAGTAGAAAAAGTTTCTTTTCCAAGTTTGCTGCCGTTGCTTTGCGGCAAATTTGTTTTTAAATTTGCCGAGTGGAGTGTCTGCTGAAATTTTCAATTGAATTCGTTGTAAGATGCAGAAACAAATTGCCAAAAAGCGAGGAATGTGCAGGAAAGTTGTAGTAAAGTAAGCAAACAGACAAAGGCGCACTGTGCCAGCTTGCCAGTTGAATTTGGCTTATAAAGTGGCTCCCTTTTTGTCGGAGTGTCGCAACCGGCAAATGTCGTCCTTTGTTAAGGACGACGCTAAGGACGTTGACTGATGCGTTGGCACAGCTGCCAAGTAGCCCCGCCATTGTTGTTCTCCATCTTCCCTTTTTTTTTTTTTGGTTGGGCCAACTTTAAACAGGTGATCGATTTTTTTCTTTGTCACTTTGCCCAGTCGAGACGTAAATTTAATAAAATGTGTCTGGTTGAAATTTAATCCGCTTGCAGGCGGCTTGCGACACTTATCAAACGTAGTATACATTATATATGGCATGTTTAAATTATAATATCTAGAGGAAATAAAATTGAGCGCGTAGAGCTGGCAGATTATGGCTGATTTTGAAGCCCATTTAGCTGGTTGCCATCATTATATTATTACATTATTTTAATTCGCCATTTTTTTGCGGCTCTGCCTCAATTTACATATTAATGTTTTAGCTCTGCAATTGAATAAATAAGCATATTAAATGTTTACCCGCAGTCAAAATAGACTGTTATATAATTAAAAGCCTTGAATATATTGGAAAACACTTTGAATTCCGCTACAGAGAAGCCATTAAGAGCCCTGTAATTAGGCTAAATGAATGCAGAGTTACAGTCGAGTCGGAAAAGCATCCGTAAAGTGGAAAATAAATTCAGTTCGGCGTCTGCTGCTGAGTTAATGCATTTTCCGCTTCCATAAGCAGACACAAAGAGCGATTCGTACCGTACGGCTTCTTTTCTAGCGATAACGATAATGATGATGATAATGGTGATGGTGATGACGATTATTATTGGCAGGCAGTGTGCATTGCATGCCGAGTGCATTTTGTCAACCTGCTCGCCCGCCGCTAACTCATCGCCCATTATCGTCATTATTTCGTGGCCGTTAAGTACGTTTGCCGCCATTATCCTGGTCTTCCTGCACCAGCAGTTATTATAGTATAGTATGCTGAAAATATGCCTTCTATCTTGGGCACTTTTTCTGCCAGAACGCCTCGCCCAATGGTTTTTGAAATTGAAAACTATATATCAATTGGCCTAGGCCAAGGGGATAGTCTGTCGGCCAGACCGGAGGCATGTCCTTTGTCTGGCTGGGTCTCTCCTCTGGTTGCTTTCCTCTGCTCCTTTCTTATGGGCTTTCATTTATTTGCTATTAACCTGTCATTGTTCATTTTTATTATTGTGCGGTTTTTATGCTCGCTTTTTGTCCCCGTTGTTGTCCATTTGTTGTTGCAATCGTGTCTCGCGGCATTTTTCCTCTCTCGCGTGTGTGTGCAATAAATTGTTATTATCGCCGCGTTGCAGCATGTCGTCGTCGTCCTTTTGGAAGGACTTTGCCTTGTCCTCCGCAGACCAATGCAAAAGATTTATAACTTTTATTATTATTGAAGCTTATTTGCCGCTTTATCTGGCCATGCCCCTCTTTGCTTCTTTGGCTCAGCCATAGTTTACGACTGGAAAATCAATCATACGCCATGTTTGACGCCGAGTCAAGCCAGGCGAGCATCACCTGCCACTTTGGAGGCGATTGCGATGGAGAACCCTTTGTTTTCCTCGCTTGTCACCGTCTTTTTGTATTAATTTTTCACCGCCACCCGACACTCATTGATGTTGGCTGTCATTAATGTCTTTGCCCTGCTGTCCATTCGCTGTCCACTTTGGCAGCGACTTTGTCTGGCTGCAAAAAGGGTGCCCGAGTGCAGCTCGTTTTAAAGAATCCCCAAAGGCTGCACTAGGATAAAATAGCACTTCGTTTGATATTTAGTTGGATTGGGAGCTTGAAAGTTGTCCTTTTTAAGTAGCAAGTTAAATATATGGCAATCTCAAGAAGTTTTCAAAATGTTAAGACGAATAATAAATAATATGCTTTAAATTAATAAGTTTTCTAGTGAGTGTAATGATAAGTACATGGTATCATATATTTTTTAAGAAAAAGCATGTAGAGATAAATGCAATCTCGAAGTGTCTTTAATATCATATGAAAATACATATTCTTGACACTAAATAGTATCCAATAACATATAAAGAAAAGAGACCATTCATATGGAACATACATATATGGCACTGTTTTTTCCACCGTGTGACAGCATATAGAATACAATATATGGCATACCGTATAAGGAGGAGTGGGAAATTCCCTCGAGGCTGGTCACTTAACTAAGTGGGAGGCGCAAGTGGGCCAAGGATTAGTATGCCAAGTGACGTCCAGCGGCTGATGCCTTGTTATTAAGTGGACGCTGCAGTTCCACTTCTTGCAGTCCCCTTTGGACAGAGGGTAAAGTTTTTTACAAACGACACTCCTGTCCGCCTGATTTTCCGCTTTCCCCGTCTTGCATTTCCCTGTCTTTCTGGGTTCCTTTGTTTTTGTTTTTTTCTCTGCTAAATGCCAGCAAACAACAAAAGCAGCATAAGGCAGTTTGGACAGCCGGGATGAGCATACAACTACGTAGCTAATACTTTAGCAGCCGGATTAGGTTCAATTGGAGCGGGCAGAGGGATAAAGGGGTGTGTAAGCGTAAAGGGGCGGAAAAAGAGAGACATCCTGGTTGTAAAAAAAATCTCAAGCCCACACACATGCAACAAGGACTGAAAAAGAGAAAAGGAGAAAGGAATAAAAACTGTTGTAGTAGGCATTAAAGTTTAAACGTTGGTAAATTCCTACAGCTTCCGCTTTGTTGGACTTCATGACAGTCACTGCGGGGACAATGGACCGCTTGACTGGACAAGGCCAGGTGGATAGGATAAGGAATCGGGATCGGTATAGGGATAGGGGCTGCGGAATGTAGGATGGGAGGTCCTGTGGTCCTGCGGTCCAGCCAGGTGCGTCGATGTGCGTGATGGGTGCAAATGAAAGGACGATTACAAAAATCGATCAAGTTGCCTTTTGAGCGAGTGAGAAAAACAAGGCAGAAAGTCAAATATCGTATAAACACTTTGTCCTCAAAGCAGCCATCCTTTAAGGAAAAATTCTACTTAGATTGATTGCAAATTTAATTAAAACTTGTTCTTGTATCTCTCAACTATAAAGAGCATTTGTTAAATTAATGGCTAAAACTAGTCTAGATTTATTTAAAATTTATTTAACACTTTTATTTAATCTCTGAATATACTAAATCAGAATCTGAGGTGTGTATCATTTTAGGCGTTTGTTTAATAAACGGGAAACTTAGCTGAGATTTATTTTATATTTATTATTTATACTTGACTATTAATCACTTAATTTGCTAAATAAAAAGTTTAGGTGCTTATCATCATAATCATTTGCTTTATTAATAAGGGAAACTTGAATTAGATTTCTTTTACATTTATTATAAATGTGTATTTAAATCTAGTAATTACCCAAAAGGTAATCCTGTTGTTATTAAAGGACAAAATTATAAAACCACATTGTTAAATGGCGGATTAGGGCAATACACAAAATCATACTTTGTTTTAAGATTGTTTTAAGATTGTTTTAAGATTGTTTCCTCCTTTCAGTTTTCACTTGTGTTAGACCACTTTTGCTTTATTTTCTATAGGTTTTCCTTAGCTTTTTTTTCAAACAATATACTAGTGACCTTTAGCTCACGTTAAGGTCGGTTATTCGCGTTTGCCGAAAAATCACATAAAACGTGAATACTTTCGCCGCAGGAGCGCTGCATTTGTTTGTGCGCTGCGGTCGCAGATAAAAATGTTTGGCGCGGCATCATAACACGCACATGCACATATGGTGCCACCATTGTGCTTGTTATCCTGCGGGCACATAAACAGACGCATATACAATACCATCCACATTTAAATCCACATCCCTGCGCTCGTAATTTCGCAATCGTCAATCATGATCAATGTTTTATACACAGCATTTTTAATGTCAGCCAGACTCCAGTCGCCGACTCACATGCAAAAATGTCTGTCACTCTTCCTGTGGAAAAATCGATGCTGCTGAGCTGTTCCGTCTGGCAGGAGCGGCTTTAAGGTCCGTTTTTCACCGGCCAGTGGACAGTTGGGGTTGGGGTTTGGGCTGGGGTTGCTCTAGGGGTTGGGGTTGAGGTCAGCCGGGGGTCAGTTGGATAGCTGGGTGGCTGGGCAGCCATTTTGCCATTCGGGCTGCACTGCGCCTTTGTCTTTGTCTTTTGGCGCCTGTTTGGAGGCTGTCGCAGCCACAGGAACAGGACGCAGAAACAGAAACAGGCTTTTGCTTTGGCTGTGGCTGTGGCACTGGGCAACTGGACAACTGGGCACCCAGCACAATGCAGCAGACAACGCATTTGACATTTTCAGCCGAGTTAGACAGTGCTGTGGCTCAGTTACGGCTTAAAGGGGGCAGATCGAGGGGAAAAATTAAATTAAAGAATATTTTTCTTCAGTCTCTTTAACACAAAATTGAAATGATAGTTTAACATAATGATATGATATTTTTATTTAAGAATTATCAGTTCGTTTCATTGAAAATTCTACGAATTTAAATAACTTACACCTATTTCAACATAATTTCTTATTTTTGCAACTAAAAACCAATGCAAATTTATTTCTTTATTGTTTTCCCATTTTGAATTCAAGCGTAATTATTATTTTTAAAAATATTATACGTCCATTAATTATTCCTGAAAGCTTTAAAATAAACTCACGTACTTACTCGAACTCTAAGCTTCGATTTATGTATTCATATACAAATCAATAATAAAACAGGTACTGTCAGTCCTTTAAAATAATTTAATTTTAGTACAAAATTTCACCCTATCTGTGTGACCCCCTTAAAGATGCCCCGAACCAGTGTCCTTCTGTTGCTGCTTGTGTTGGCTATGACATGGTGCTATCTTGGTCATCCTCCGGCCATGACCATCGTCAACAGGATCCTTCTCGAATGACTAACAGCAGCTGCGGTGCCTGACGTCGACTGAGGCAGAGGATGGGGCAGAGGCAGAGGCAGAGGATTCAGCAGGAGCCACCGCACAAAGAGCCACAAAGCCACATCCGTCTGTGCGCCGCTTGGGTCGCTCGCTGCTCGCTGCTCGATGCTCTTGGGTCGTGGTCTGTCCTTTTGTTCTGCAGCTGCCGCGTGACCTGCCAAACAAACCGAACCACCCGGGCACCACCCCAGCACCACCCACAGCCCCCCTGCCTTTGTGGCATCCGCGACAGTTCCCCGTTCGCTGATTTGTATATTTCGTGGCAGCATAATTTATTGATTGAGTGTTTGGCCAGTCCACAGCAACCACCGAACCACCACCTTGACCCACCCAATCCACCCATTCACCCCTTCTCACTACCAAATTCCGACTTTCAATTGTCATTGCGAATATTTCAGCTCGTTCTTTTCTGCAGCGTTTTGTTTTGCTTGCCCTGCCGGTTTGATTTTGTCAGCTACGCTTTGTTGCGCTTTTCGCCAGCTCTGTCTGCCCCGTTTTTCCTGCTTTTCCACGCTTTTCCCTCTCATCTCCTCCCGCTTAACTGTGTTTTTGCATCCAAACTAACACAAACCGCCGACCCACCGACTCCGCTCAAAATTTAAATTGGTTTGTTTTGTACTGCGGCGGCTTCTGGTGCACTGACAAAAAAATTTGTATACAAAAATAAGTAAACATAAATAAATAATATTTTAAAATATAAATAAATAAAAATAAATTTCACTTGCCCGAAATCTCTATAGTTTTGATATGCAACAGCATTTTTTGGGTGCTAAAGTTCGTGGCATTTACTCCCTTCTAATTTCATTGCATAGTTTTAGGCACCTTTTAAAGTCATTTCGAAACCATAGGGATTTCTGAGACATTCCTCGTAATAATAATAAAAATGCATTATTTTATTTTACAAAGCCATGTCTTGTTTTTAGAAAACTCTTTTGTGACACTTTTTTCAAGTGCTGTACTGCTTCTGTTTCCAGCAGCGCTGCCATAAAATTGCAAATTGCAATGCGCTGGCAGGTCTTGGTCTTTTCCCCCGACATTTCCCCTGTTTCTCCCCCACCCAAGATGTCTGGCTGACATCAGCGTCATGTTGCGCATCGTTGACAAAGTTACGAGAAACTGTGGTAAATTTTATTTGAATTTCCAATGCATCTGCTGCCGCTCTGCTGCTGCTCTGCCTCCGTCTTTCCCCCTTTCCTGGCCCCAAAGCAGCAGCAGCTCGTTGCGGTTGGCAAGCGTTGATGAATGGAATGCAGTTAACACCCGAAAAGCATGGAGCTTCCTTTGATTTTTCTCCTAACACCCCGTTTGCCCTGTCTTTTAGCCACCAATTAATCATGGCCCTGGGCAATCACTTTCTGCTTCATTAATGATCGCAGCCAGCCGCAAAAGATAAGCCAGGCAGAGCAATTTTTAATCATAATGGCATCTCGGATCCAAACTTGTTGAGCAGCCGTAGCCCGCATCACTGGATGATGGAGTTTCAGGGCCAAGACAAAGACAACATGTCGAACATGGGGCCAAAATACAAGGCGTGGGAGGTGGCACGCTTTAATGATAACAATAAAACAGCTCGCAGAGGCATCAATGTCACACATGAGGAGTTGGGAAATGCAGGAAACGGCAGGAAAAGCAAGGAACAAGGCAGGAAAAAGGCAGGGAAAGCACCAGCACAACTTTCCACTTTTACAGCAGGGCAACAAGAATAAAAGCATGAGGGTGTTTTTTTGAAAAATTGTGACAGCAGCTTCTGCGTTAAATCAAAAAATTATATAGTCATATAGTCGGGCGCACACATGGCCCGTAAACAGGAGCAACATGTTCGGCATTTAGGTGCGGGCTGGTGGGCCAAGTGATAAGGACGATAAGGACGATGGCAGGGAGAAGCCAGGGCTGGCAGAAATTAATTTATAATAGGCATCCTTTACGAGATGACAAGGCTGCTGAGTAAGATAATGGCATCAAAAGGCGTAGCTCGTCGGGATTTGTGGAGCCCCATGTTTGGCAAATAACGAAATTACTTAACGTCGACGGGGTAAAATAGGATGAGGCTTGTAAGCTGCTAGCTGCTGCTTCTAATAAATATTTTAAAATGGGAAAATGTGATTTTTATCAGAGGGTTAGAGAGAGAATTAATTATGCAAGACGAGACGGTGGTCAAAAGGGCAGTCAATGAACCCCAGAAAGTCCTGCTTTTCGAGCACCTAAAATGGGTTTTATACCTGTCTAGTCTAGCCACTCCTGTCATCGGCATTAACATGCACATTAACTCACCCCAACTGCACAAACACCATGATTCCCTGAACCTCTCAAAACCGATGGCTGATACAGGGCGCGCGTAATAAAACGTGTTTTATGAGCAAATTATGTTTATTAGTGCGTCACAATGTCAACATTATGCACGACAAAATACATATTAAAAAGTACATATATATAAAAAATGAAATATGAAGCCTCTCACAGAGGGCCATAAAAGTATGGCTTTTTCGTTTTTTTCCATTTTTTTTTTTTTGGCAGCCAATTTCGAGAGTAAGGTAATTTCAGAGCCAACTCAAAAGCCCGCAGGCCGAACGAGCAGAGTGTTGGTCAAAGGGCGACAAAGGCCAAGGGGCAAAGTATAAAAAAGGAAAAAGGACAAGATGCAGGACTGCAGGCATTGTAATGCGGCCTTGTCTGTTGTCTACATTGTGGCAGCAGATATAATTCGATTTGCAAGCTATCCCCATCCATCCCACATCTGCCGTGCCGCACCAGCAGCACACGATTCGAATATGAAAATGAAAATCATCGTAAAATTTCTTGAGGAGAAAGAGTCCTTGTGCTCACTGGGAACAAAACGTGATAAATATTGCTCAAATTTTTGTAAGCACTAGAGTTTTTCTGAGTATTCCTAAATCAGGCATTGCTTGTATTAAATGTAATTAAATTGTTTTATACCTTAAGAACGAGTTTGAGTAAAAATGTTTGTTCCTATTTGAATGTCTCCTCTTATTTAAAAGTTTTACGAAATTAAAAATCTAAGACAATGTGAAGCTTATGAATATTTTTTTAGCATTTTGCTTCCATAGGGATTTTAAGGGTTTATCAGTAATACTGTCATTGAAGTTTCTACTTTAATGTCTTAAAGAATTGAGATGAAAATTGGGAGCTTTTCAAGATTTCCCTCTGTGTAAGCGGAAAATGTTGAATCCAACGAACCGGACAACAACAAGCAAATTACAACAATGGCCTGGCCAACATTGTTGCATCTGAGAACGCGCCGCGATGCATGCTAAAAGTAATGCACAATGACAAACGTTCGGCCAGAATCACCACCATTGTGCCATCACCACCATAACATGGAACCTCCACTACCAACACCACCGAATCCGGCTAAAATCCCCAGGGGGCGAGTGCCACAAAGACTGGGCCAGCATATAAAAATAGTAAGTGGCTGATGGAAGGAGGAGCGTTTCCTTTTGCCTTTGCTTTTGCCGTTCCGATTGCGATTGCAGCCCACGCAGGATGGCCAACGCGCATGACGCGCTCCTCCAACCGCCGCAAACTTACTGGCTGTGCCGCTGCACCACCACTCCTGGCCGGAGCCACCTAGAACCACCAAGCACCACCCAGCACCACCCACCAGCGGAAGCTGACGAAATGTTGCCGATGAGCATTGCTAACGATGTGGGCAAGAACAACACAACGCCTACGAGGACGAAGCGCCGACGAAAGGACGAAAGCCAGGACGAAAGCAGCACGAAGGCGGCTACAAAATTGCAGCTAGCCAAGCCAAGCCAAGCCAGCCAGCTAGTCACTTACTTCCTGGGCGGGAATTGCATTATCTGTTCGTGTCGTGTGCATTTTTGTTGCGTTTTTATTTGCCGTCTATGTCTATGTCTATGTCTATGTCTTTGTTGCTGCTTTTCCATTTTCCAGCTTCGGCTGCCTTCATTTTCCGCCCACTTTTTGTTGCTCGTCGTTTTGCTCGTCGGCGGTTGGGCGTAAAACTTTTAAATTAGAAATTTTTGTTAGTAGTTAAAAGGGTGGGGGGAAAAAAGTGAAGTGTTGGGACGCCAGCACTCAATAGTTTTTTACACTTTGTTAGTCGGTTAGTTTTTGTTGCGCAGCTTTTTTATAGTTGTTCTCCGCTGCATTGTGGTTTCCATTGCCACTCTCCAGTTGCTATTAATTTTTAATTTTTTCTTTCGTTGTTGCCCTTTTCTATATATATATATATATATGTATATATATAGAAAAGGGCAAAAATAAGAAATTATGTTGAAATAGGTGTAAGGTAATTAAATTCGTAGAATTATCAATGAAACGAACTGATAATTCTTAAATAAAAATATCATATCATTATGTTAAACTATCATTTCAATTTTGTGTTAAAGAGACTGAAGAAAAATATTCTTAAATTAAATTTTTCCCCTCGATTTTTAATTTTTTCTTTCGTTGTTGCCCTTTTCTATATATATATATATATATATATATATATATATATAACGATATGCCAAAGTTTTAATGCAATATGGCCTGGAGGAGTCTGAATGATTGGTAAACAATCCAAAGGCTTATGCGAAATTGATGAATTCAAAAGGCATCTCTTTTTGTACGCGCTGACACAAGAAAACCCATTAACATTGTGTGCCCACAAAAGTAGGCTTCCATTGTGCTCCACCCCAACTTGTTATTACCTATTTACCCAGGTCTGGAGTTTGACAAAAGATGAGGTGATTGAAATTTCGCTTCACAAAAGGCAGGACAAAAAGAGGGAAGCTAGAAAGCTAGAAGCCAGAAGCCAGAGATAATTTCAGCAATAGGCGTCACCTAATGGCATTCCGCAAATTGTTTGCTGGATTCACGGCTGTCAAAACGACTGAGATTCAGGACTTCAGGACTTACTTCCTTTTCTTCCCACTTTCTTTTTCCCCAAGTTGGAATAAAAAAAAATAAAAAAGGTTGTCATGCTGCCAAGTAGCGGCGAAGACGATGACAAAAAACAACAACTTAATACCCAGCTGATGCCTATTAAGCACAGCATTTGTGGCACCACCGCCGCACCCACTATACCACCCATTATGGCACTCACCCACCAAATCCCACCCACTGTGCAGCACTGCGTGTGTCTTGCCTTGATTTTGTGGCTGTGATATTTTCATTTGCTTGATTTGTTTTGGCATAATTCTACCATCTTGTCGACGTTTTTTCTTTTTGTTTTGCTGGGCTTTGCTAAATTATTGGATCTTGGTATTGCTCTTGGTATTGGTATCGATAAACCGCAAATCAGCATTTTTGTCTGCTATTGCTGGTATTAAGTATTCGCCATGATGGCCCGTTCTCCCCACTAATTTTGGCTTGCCAAGTGACGATGCACACGTAGCAGCAATAATTTCGGCTAATTGCTCTCTGAACAGCAATTTAAATGCGAAATGAATTCAGTAGGTTGAGGTTGAGGACCATGACCACACAAGAGGGCCAGAAAATAGTTTCATTTGAAGCTGCCACTGCTACTGTTACTGTTACTGCTACTGCTGCAGTTGTAATAAAATTACGCATACGCAGCGTATGCGCCCACTGCTGGCTGCATATTAAAAACGAGTTTGCTGTGGCCAGACAGACAACTGGACCAGACCAGACCAGACCAGACCCCTATTTTTGCACAACTGGAATCTGGACGAGTATGTCGAGTATGACTTTCATTGCAATTCATATCTGAGCGCAGACATCGCTCGGCAAATGGCTGAAATTAAATTCGTCTCTCGACTGACAAATGTCCCCCGAGTGGGCAAAACCAGAAAAGTACTTGACGATACGTAAAAGTCAAGTCAAATTGCAGTCGTCCCCTCTCTTCATAAGTCAGCTTGTAATGTTGTTAAGCATCCAAAGATACTGTCACTGTATAGTGGCCACAGAATGGAATGGAAAGGGGGGGATCCGGGGGGAGGACTCTTCTGGCCGTATCTCCAGCTTTGTATCTTTAGTGCTGCCGGCATGGAGACGGCAACTTCAACTTGCCACGGGTCTTTCCCACTGCTTCTGGTCTTTGTTCGGGTTTGCTTGGGTTTGCTTACGTTTGGTTTGGGTGGCTGAAGAGCAGCTGATGTTGATGATGATACACACTCAAGTGCGCTTTGGGTACAGCAGTTGAGTAAATACACAAACGGAGGGGGGTCCAAACACACAAACACACACACACACACACACACACACTCTACACACACACACCATATGCGCAATATGGCGAAGTTGACGTTGGCTTTGGCGCTGTGGCCGCTTTTACTTATTTATGCCAATTTTTGGCCTGCGTGTGCGAGTGTGCCTCCTGGATTGTGGTTCGTTTGTTATTGTTGATTCTCTGCCGGCTTTGCTTCTATTTAAGCATTTAAAGCAAGATGCTACGTGAGCCGAATGTTGAGAGACTTGAACAGCACTCCGCCCCCACCTACACTGCAAAAAGTGTGGACAAATTTAGACACTAATTTAGGCAGCAGGCATTTAAAGTGGTCTTGATAACGAGAAAATTATATGGGCTTCATTGGAATTGTAAATATATAAGGTTGAAGAACAAACTACTTGCTTTAGATTAAGAAATTGTCTTATATTGTTTCCTTTAGATAAAGCATACTATACAAGACATTATCAAGACAATATATATTAAATTATGTGGGTCGCGTTTGTTTTATTTATATATGCATATTTTTGAGGAATAAATTATCAATAAATTAGTTTATAAGCAAATTATAAAAATTTTAAATTGTTTATATATATTAAATTATGTAGGCTTTATTTGATTTATAAATATGTGTATATTTAGGAGGTTTTTAATAAACCATACAGAATCTGATTATAAAAACCTTCAAATGATTTGGAAATGGTATATAATTTTACCTCTGGATTAACGATTCAATAACACATATGATATGGTGGTCATGATGTACTAAATTTGATTTGAAAATCATATCCCTAGATATTTATTTCATAATTTCTAGCTAATTTCCATATCGTTCTTATTATTAATATGATAACATAAACTTTAAACCATTAAGAATACACATTAAATTAAGCTTTTATAAAAACACTTATTATATGGTAGTTATTCTTTAGTACAGTTAACATGAAAATCATATAATTTGTTTTGTATTGTATGTATTGTAGGTATTTATTTATTCTGCATATTTAACTAATTTTATTTTGAGTTAGCTATCATGTCCCATTACTGACTGTAATATGCCGCTTTTTAAATTCCACCCCTTAACCCACTGACTCCCCGGGGACAATAGAGACCCCTAAACCAAACCAAACCAAACCGAACAGAAACATTCACAACCAACGAACCAAGCAGCCGGCACAAATTTAACCAACTGAAGCCACTTGGGAATCGCTCTGACATCGCTCTCCCGCATTGGTTTTATTTCATTAGTTCTGCGCCAATTTAAATATTTAACGAACATTGCCAGTTGATAGCATTTGCCGGCAGCTTTAAATTGACAAAAGCGAAACGGAGAGCGGGATAAAAAAAAAACAGAGAAAAAGAACATGACCAAATGAACGCGGCTGTGGCATAGATTAAATTTCCGCTCTTATGAATGCGCGTAGCTAATAGAAACGGTGGTGCTGCTGGGTGGTGTTGCTGAAAAGTGGGTGCTTTCTGCTAGAAATTCTGGGGAGGCTGTGACAGCACGGGAGCTGCATATATTTCGAGCTAGGTCCCTGCTGATGCCGCACATCCGCGGTCCCCAACCGGCGCTCGTCAGTTTCAAATATCCGAAAAAAGAAATCCAATTTGCCCGCCGTTCGCGTTGGCAATGCCCCATGGACATGCGTTAATAAAAACCAAAAAAAAAAAAACAAAAAAAAGCCAAAAAAGTAGAAAACGGCAGGCCAAAACAACAAGCACAAAGAACTGAGCTGGCAACGGCTGCAGACCGGCCACCCAAATCCAAACCCAAATCCGAATCCAAAACTGCGGGGCCATGGCCAAGGAAACGTGTAGAAAATAAAAATTTCTATTTAAATGGCAAAAATCAACAAATGCAACACAAAACAATCTAAAACACAAATCGAAATTAAATGACCGCACTTGCACACAAAAGCGAGCTACACACACACACACACACACACACAGCCAGACATCTATGATACAGAGGGAAAAAAAGCGGGAAACATGGCAAAAACAAGCCACTCGTGGCCAGCAAAAAATAGCGAAAGTTGGAAAAAAATAAAAAGCATGTGACTGAAATAAAGTGCAGCAGCTGCGCAGCTGTCCAAAAAAAATAGGAAAAGGTAACAAGGTTTGTAAGAGTTTTAGGGGGGAGCGGGAGAGGAGCGGTAAAGGGGGTGGGGCGGTCAGCTTGTCGGCCGTTTTTCCATGTATGTGTTAGCCAAATGCTAGACGCGGGTTGTGCAATTTCAACATTTCATTCAGCGACGAGTTTTGAATTCCATGTTTGCCTTTTTGTGCGTTTTTCCCCCCTGTTTTTGACTGTTTTTATTGTTTGCAAAAAATAAATGGGAAAACCCCTTAACAGACCTTGGATTTGATATTGACTTATGCTGATATTTGTTTCAGATATGGATAAACATTTCTCTTACTACAAATATTTGCAAATGAATATAAAGTGCAAACTAAAATGCTATCAGTTAATGTTTCTTACCAATAATACGTAAATTGTTATGCTTAGGAGTTAACTTAAAATTATCTAATTTCGCACCCACTTCAACACATTTCCTTCTTCATTTTTCAACCAAATTAATTAAGTGCAAACGAGTGAATCCAAATAAAGTCACTTTACCGTTTTTTTTCCATAAAAAAGAGCCACAAACACTTTACAATTAACACTCCAATGCCCAACGAACCCAAATCCTTATATTCCATACCCTACAAAAACCCAGCTAGACGCATATGTACAAGTCATGTTCAGAGTTGGGTACAAAAAAGTAGTATCTCTGCCACTATTACTATTTTCGGGTGCCTAAAGAGTGACACTGCGATATAAAAGTGTGGATATATCAACACTTACACCTACACCTACACCTACAGTCACAACAATAGCAACAACAAATGGACAAAAACAATAAGGGTTTTTGGGGGGAAGGGGAAAAAGAAAAGGGAAAGCCGGTGGCGGCGGAAAATAAAAACGGTAACCGCAATTTGACCCAGGTTTTTACTTGCTTTACATTTCGTGGCGCCCGACAAATATGCAGATTGGCACACAGGGAGTGCTTTTGGTCCTCTACCTGCGACGCGTTTACCTCTAACATGTGCTTTCCAACGACAGATACATTTTCCGGGGGGCTGGTGTTCGTTTCCACCCCCGGTTCACCCACTGCCATCCCACAGCCACCGCCAACCCCTTTGACAAACGCTTACAGCAGCGTTAAATGTTCAAAAGGGGGGTTGCTGGCGGGGATGTTGTCTATAACTCGGTGTGCGTTGGTTATAACTAACCCGAACCGAACCCAATGCAAACACATGCCCACCCAACATGTACAGCGAAAGAATTTTGTTTTTATGTTTCACAATATGTTATCGATATTGGACACAAGATGCTGCCAAAGTTATTAGTCTGGTAAAATCTTTAAATTTTTAGAACAGACAATTAAAATCAGAAAGAAATTATGACATCAAAAAAATGTAAGAAATTAAAGCAATTAAAACTTAGCATTTCATTTAATAATTTAACAATGGACTTATAGGTTTTTCTGGAACAATTTCTATGTAAAAACGAACTTTTTACTTGTTGATTAAATTAACTTAACTTTTATAAAAGAGAGATAAATAAGAAAATAGTTTGTAATTAAATATAAATACATTTTCACTTTAAAATTCCCCTTACTCCTTAGTTACCGAATTTTCGCCCAGTGAACTGTATAGATTCCTTAAGCCAAGTTTGTTTTGTTTTGGGCCAGTGCTGGCTTTGTTGTTCGTAGGCCGGAACACACGCAATTTCCATTTCGCAGTGCCTCTGTGTGTGAGATTTCTAATTTATAAGGCAACTTGTTCTCGACTCAACCTTGCTGCATTTCTTGGCCGTCCTGCCTTTTTTCGATTCCAGCTACGCAAATTCATTGTCGTCTCCGGGTTTTTAGCTACTTCTGCTACTTGTCGCTGCACACGATTGTCAACCCCATTGGGGTTGGAAAATAGGAAAATCGAAAAATACTGAAAATAACCATAGTAGGCAGTAGGCAGTACTGGCATTTAAATGCGAATTTTGCACGCGATCTGCAAGCGGAATGTGGGACCACGTTGCCACATTTAAATCAAATTATTGACATTTGCTTAAAGGCCGGGCGCTTGGTGACTCGCATACAAATGATTTAAGTTTGGCCGGCACTTAAAGTCCTCGAGGACGCAGAGTCAGCAGTAAAAAGGACCCGGGACTTGAGTCTCTGATAAGAGGCGAGGATTCCTGGGGATGATGATGGTTCGAGTTGGTCTGAGTTGGGCTGACTTGCCCCGGGGGCAGCAACCCTTTTGCCGCATTTGCGTTCGCCTTTGCTTCTGTCATGTTTTGTTTTTAATAGTTACTGAATCTCATTAGAATTTAGATGAGTCTTAATGAGTCATTGTTTTACACGTTAGACGAGCGAAGAAGACGACGCCGGTGGCAGCCAACACAAACACAAGCACAAACAACAATACCACCCACACACAGTAGCGTAGAGTAGAGTAGCGTAGAGTAGAGTAGAGAAGTGCAGTGCACTGCTCCCAAAACTTTTCAAAGCCAGGCACGAAAACATGAAAAGGTAGCGAATTTCCGCGCGCAATTTCCCAACCCCAAAACCTTACGTCCCAGTACACAGACACAAAGACACGGTAAGCGAGTCACAACACAATGAAAATTTCATTTGATTTGCGCGACGCGACGACTTGATGAGGCTGCACCATCCCATCAACCCAAACCACTTTTCCCGCAAGGTTGTTGCCACCAGAAGTACACAGCAAAAAAAAAAAATATATATCTATGTGTTACTTGTTATTTCAAATAATTGTTAAGGGAATATTTTCCTTAAATTGTGTTACAAAATTCAAAGAGTAGTTTTTTCCTGTGCATTTACACAATAGAAACGACTGGGGCTCATTTAAGTGGCAACTTAAATGCCACGCACACTTGCGGAAATGATGCTGACTGCGAGAGCTCGGTTGTCTAAGACTCGGGGGGAAAGGACAAAAGTAAAAAAAAAATAAGGAAAGGTGGCAAAGGATTGTGGCCTGGCAGCTTGCGGTAATCAGCATTAAAAATCAGCATTATCATCGGCAAGGCTTTGGCGTCGTCTAATGGCGACAACGAGACACCCCGTTGGAATTCCTTAAAGAGACGCCAACGTTTTATTAGCGAGTCAAGTTGATTGGCTTTCGAGCTTGCTGTACAAATAGAAACAGGCAGGCAAAGTGGCAGCTGCATTGCCTGAACGTAATCAGGACGAAATTAAAGCGCAAAGTTTGCTTTAAGTCGACTCGTGCAGCGGCCAACGCTAATTAGATTTTTTAGTTCCACTTAGCAGCAGAAGGCCAGAGTCCATTGGTCCATAGCCTGCCTTCTTCGCCAGCATTTCATGCAAATGAATGAAATTAAAAGCACATTATACTATATAATGCGCCCTGATTTGCCCCAAGCAAACTTAATTTAAAGATTTGCCAAGCTACATCCATATATATGTGTATATGTATTGGGGCTTAGGCAGGTCCCTAGATAGCCGCAGTGCCAAATTGTGGGCATAAGTGACTTTCGAGAGGACATAAATGCGGCTGGGACCCCAT
Organism: Drosophila elegans; assembly: GCF_018152505.1. Lineage (NCBI taxonomy): Eukaryota > Metazoa > Arthropoda > Insecta > Diptera > Drosophilidae > Drosophila > Drosophila elegans. The sequence continues at coordinate 251,865 of NW_024545863.1, forward strand.
TGATTGGGTTGCCTTGATCAAAGTCATAAGTCAGCGGCATACAAATCTCCATGTAAATATCCTTTCACAGTTGAGTTGTCCTTTTCGGACATGAACACGGACACGGACATCCCGGGATGGCACAGCACGTCTTAGCAACTGGATTATTAACATTTCAATATAATTTGTGGGCCGGCCCCTGTGGTTCATATATTCTCGGGATGATGGGTATGGGTTTGTTCAACTTTTTCTGCTGACGTCTGGGAAAATTAACGCGCCTCAGGACTTTGATCCTTTTTTTTGTTGTGCGAGTGTATTTGTTGGTGCTCCGTATTTGCCTACATATTCATCAATTTTTGGGTTAAGTTGTGGGAGGTTTCCGGGTCGGGTTTGGTCCTATAAAACATAGTATATGCGTATACATACCATTTCAGATGCTGGGCGGCCAGCACGTTTTGCGGTTGCTGGCGTCAAATTGTTTTGCTTGTTTGGGGCTTTCACTGTCACAGCGGGATGTTATCAGTGCGTAGTCGGTCAGCTGGTGGTTTTTCGATCGGAGCGCCAGCTAAACGCTTTTAGCTTTAATGCACTGACCACTTAGTGCCGGCGAGTTCATAATTGCCATTACGCATACGCCGTGTGGTCGGCTACACAAAGCGAATTGCCAAATGAGATTGCTTGCAATGGGCCGGCCGGTCGTATCGGGTCAATAAAACATTAGGGACACATACATCTTGGCAAGGCCGTTTCGGAGCCAGAGTTTCGCTACTCCCAGGGGGCAGATCAGCCATCCAGCCATCCAGCCATCCAGCCAACCACATCCTGACCGGATTCGTGTCCTGGATGGGGTTGCGTGTAATTAAGCGCTGCAGCTTATGTAAGACAAACAGGAAATAAGGTTTAGCACAAACGCATAAATAACAACGGCAAATCAGTAAACCAAAGCAGCCCAACAGGCAGTGGGTAACATAAATAAAGGCATACAAACAATGAAAGCGGATAACATAAAATTTACAACAACTAAATCCAACAAAACACTGGTAAGACAAGGCGTAAAAGTGTATAGTTGTGCACTGGCAGGAAAATTAAGTAGGCATTGTGACAAAAGGGGCTTGAATTAACTCTTTTAAAATATCAAAGATAAGATAAAGGCTAACTTAGTTCTGTTAATTTATTTTACAACTTTCACCAAATTTAAAAAATAATGTTTTTTAATATGCATATTACAAAAAGACACATACAAATACTAATATATTTAAAGCAAGGTTTTAACATGTACTTGGTTTTTCTTAGAAAGGACTTAATTTTATTGTTATTTTCACAGGTAGCTTATTGCTATTTTTTTGTTTAATTTTGTGTAACAAAAAGTAGGGCGTCCTCTCCTCATTTTCGCTTAGTGCTTTGGAGTTCCGCACACATGTACACTTGTGTACACCCTGAGTAGCTTCCGTCTTTAATCAAATGGTACAAGGGGGCGTGGCAGGCGGCACTGCTGACACACTTAGTCCAAAAGGCGACTCACAATCCCCTATGCTCATTCCCAAAACCCCCCAATCCGCAATCCCCGCCAGTTGAGCTGAATCACCTGGTAGCTCAGTACTTTCCTAACGCTTCGGCACAGAAAGACAGAAGAGCACAGGAAGTCGAGGCGGGCGGAAAGGGACAGGTGCGTCCTTCTCGGCAAATATACAAAACACTTGTAACTGCTAGCAAGGATTTATGATTAATTTATGTGCACGTGTGTGTGTGTGTGTGAGTGTGAGTGAGTGTAAGACAACGACAACGAGAACGAGCGACTGTAACGATGGCAAAAACTTAATTAACTCATTACATACGCACCGTTTTAATCAGCAAACGAGCCGACACGGAAACGAGCGAAAGAAATGAAAAGCTGCCAGCACGCTTGACATGCTGACACCGGGGGGTGGCTGCCAAAAGGGGGCGTGGCCGTTGGAGAGACCTGCCAATCGAGCTCTCGGCTCAGTGCAAATTTAAAGCGGCCTTTGACTGCAATTAGTGGCTGCCTCGATTGTCTGCCTCGCGCACTTTCCAGCCGACAAATGTATCTCACGGATACGTTCGAGTATAACGTTGCGTGCCAGGATTTTCCCCCATTTGCCATTTGCCATTTGCCATTTCCCTTTGAGGCGGGTGCAAAGGGGCGAAAGCAATAACCTGAGAACCGCCAGAGCGAACCTCAACGATTGATTTACAATAACCCCAACTACTCGAGCCGAGTCAAGTCGCCTCAATGTGCTAAGCCGAGCTCTGCTCCGCAACTGCGATTACAATGGGCTCATTAACGGTGGCGTATACGCAATTTCCAATTAAATTAAAAGTGGCCACGCACACACAAACAAAGAGCACTGGGGGAAAAGGCGGGAGTTAAACTGATACATAACGTTACATTATTATGCTCTTGAATAATATGTATACAATTGATAGACTAGAAATAAATATGAATTTATGAATAATTTTGTATCTCAGTTGAATCTTGTGCTGTTAAATAATATTCTTAATTATGTTTGCTTATTTTGTTTTTCTGCAATTTAAATACTTAATTTAACATAGTTTAGTTTGCAATTTTACCGATTGGTTTTCAGTAAAAATTTCTTAGTTGAAAAGCCATGGCACTTTCTTAGACTAATTGTGAAACTGCATTTAAATAACATGTTAATTCAAATTCTAAAAAATGTTGTGTTAAAAAATTATTAAGTTTTTTTCAAAATTAATACAGTTTGCTTTTCGAAAAACGTCCGAAAACTTTGCAGCTTTCTTACATAATGTAAGTATTTCTCAGTGTCCATCCTTCGTATATTTGTAAACGTGAACACGCAGAGATTTACTCGTTTGGTTTGTGTTTTTAAAAGGCCAACAGACCGCAGTCAGAACGATTTTACTTATACAGTCCGCCTTCCTCTCCCGCCATTTCTCCATCAGTTTCGCTGGCTCTGGGAAATTCCTTTTAATATTTATTTAACACAAAAGCTTTCCGCATTTCGCATTTTGCCTTCGCTGAGGCCGCGACGACGACGTTGCCGTTAATTTTTCGCTTTGCTTTTCATTTTCGCAAAATTACCGGAAATGTTAATTTCTGCACGTGCAGCAGACAAGGCCGTTGGATGGGGGGATGGTAGGTGGTTCTTGGCCACGCCCATCGGCGTTGTCAGCCTCGAATGTTGTCGTCGTCGTCGTCGTCGTCAGTGGGCCCCAGCTGAATGGTGCTAATTATTTAGGGTAAGAATTCTCTGTGTGTGTGAGTGTGTTTGTGTGAGTGTATTTGTGTGTGTAAATGGGGTGGGGCTTTAGGGTTGACCCCCGAAAAAAGCCCCTCCATTGCATTGGCCCTTAACCCATTACCACCCCACGTGCGTCGCTGTGCTGGCTTTGCCTTTTGGCAAGTCTTGGCTGAGCTGGGCTCAACCGAACTGAGCTGACATAAGAGTGCACGAAGGACAACCAGAGGCACCTAAAAAGCCACCCAAGAACCACCCCCTAAGATTTCCCATTCGTATCCGTTCCCTCGCATTCGCGACTTTTTTCTGTGCCAAAGAGACAAAGCACACAAAAATAATAATAAATGATTGCGATTCGTGCGAGTCTGGTTGTGTTTGCCTTGCATGTGTGTTTCTTATTGTGTCGGTGTACACTATAAAAATTAAACTAAACTAAGCAGCACGGGTGACCTATAATTGAAATACAAACCATTAAAGTAAATTCAAAAAAGTAAATTTGAAATGCAACATGTAAATGTTTTTGAACAAAAATTATGAAAACTTATTTTTTTTTTTAATATCTAAATAAAATATAGCTATTTCTTTAATTCTTAAAGATCTTAAATGTTATAATAAGTTCTTCTGACTAACATAAATGTTATCTACAAACTAGCCAGTTTCTGGTATCTAAGACCCATAACTTTTTCAAGTGTTATAGTGGTGCAGAGGTTTTCAGCGTGGGTGGTTGGGTGGTTCGGTGGTTGGGTTATCACCCACTGCATTTGTGTTTGTGCAGCCTGCATGACAGCGAACGGCTTTGAGTTTGTGCATGTGTATAGAAAACGATGTTTGGCCTGATGATGAGACCAGAAGATTCGAGCGTACAAAGTTTACTTAGATGAATGGGTTAATTAGTATTAATGGGGACGTTCTTCAGGGGGCGAGGGGAAAAAGGGGCGAGTGGGCGATATAGCACAAAAGACACACAGTTGGCAAAGTTTTCCACGACGTTTCTGAAGAACTAATACAGAGTTGTCGGTTGAAGACTCAGCAGCTCTCTTTGAACCCATCAATCTGTGCCGCTCCTTTGTGATTTCAATTAACTTATCTCTGCTTATGCAGCATAAAATTATATATGTGAAACTTGTCCCACCCTGCCTTATATGTCTTTTTTTTTGTGAATATGCATTAAAGAACAGCGTCAGCGTTGGTTATAAATTGCGAAATAAAAGCGCATGACTTGGGATTCTCTTTTGATTTGCGTTTTTATCTGGCGCATATTTTGTGCGATTCACGATGCGCCAGCGGCAGTGGCAGTGGCAACCCTTTCCCAAAAAGACTCTGTGAAAATCTGTGAAAATCTGCGAAAAACCCGATACTCAACTTTCTCTCTCTTTCTTTTTTACAGAACAATTCCACATCTTTGTCGGCGACTTGAGCTCAGAAATTGAAACTCAGCAATTGCGCGAAGCATTCACACCATTCGGCGAAATCTCGTAAGTATTAAAATGCAAATTTTCCATTTGCCAGTTAACTTGGAAATGCCATTCTACCGTTTCCCCCATTCTCTGTAGCTTTTATTTCGGCTTTTTCCCCCTTTTTTTCCGCGACAATTTTCCTGTCACACATATTTTTCTGATTATTGGCAGGCCCGCTACTACTCCATAAAAAATTCATAACCGAGTTGCAAAAAATAAATTTATGCAAATGCCACTTTGGCCGAACTCTTTTCGCTGTCAGTGTAACTGTCGCCTCGAAAAGAGAGAGCGAGAGAGTCGCGAAAAGACGGGGCATTCAAATATTTAAGTTGCTATTTTTCGGCATGAAAAGGCAAAGTCACTAGCCTGCCCCCAAATTCACTTGCCACCCAAGTGCCCCCCCTGCCAATCCCCCCCCCAACCAATAGCTTTTCCCGTGGCAACGACAGCATCAAAAACTTGGCTTAATTAACTTCTGTTTAATCGCAAAGTTTTGAGTCAAAATGTTAGTCCGTCTCCTGGGAGGAGCTCTTCATCCATGGAACTTCTTCTGTCTTCTCCTCCACTGTTACAAAAGAAGGCCCTGCGGCGGCTTATAAAATATTACGCCAAAGTATTTGATTTTCAGATTTGCCGCTTGCTTGAATCGCGAAACGGGCAATTCAGTCAGCCAGTCTATCAGTCTATCAGCCAATCTGCCCGACTCATCATCTCCCAGTCTCAGCCCATGGCCAATTTAAATTTTAATAACTTGATAATCATTCTAATGACTCTGGCCTGATTGGGTTAAAGGGTTCTCTGATTCGCTAATGAGCTGGTCATGTCCTGGATCAAATTCGGCCAGAAATCACGTATTTTGGCCCGGTTGGGTGGTATTTGGAAATCCAGTTTATAAGTCAGAAAATCTGGTGTTTTATAAAAAGATCAAGTTTCTATACATTCTTTTGGTGAATAAATATTATTATTAAGTTCCTTTGCCAAATATAAATTTTTTAAGTTTGGATCTATTTAAATCGACAAATAAAATAAATATTTTGAAACGAATGTCCATGGTCCAATTCGGTTACAATTTAGAAATAAAAAGTGAATTCGCAATGCTCTTAAATCTATCAAAAATTTCTAAGAAATTGTTTTATTCTATATAAGAAATTAAATATCAATTTGGGGACTATGGATATATTTTAATGGATAAATTTAGAAATGAAGAAAATAAGAAGAAATTAATTAATAAATTCGAAATGCTTTTAAATTGCACAATATTTAAAGGAAATTGTTATATTTCTTAAAGGCATTTAGTATATATATAGAGTAGGCCTAATGGCCAGGAAGAAAATCCCTGCCTGTTGACAACCGTATCGATGGCTACGCATTTCAGATTTCAGGCTTATTGAACAATCGATTGGCACCTTTGTGATATCAATCGCTGACATCATTATCGCCGACACTCCCCCGAAAACTCAGTCCACATGGCCAGCTGATTATCTTGAAAGAATTTTGAGGTTGACGGTATGGGACCGGCTTAAAGAACTTTATTTCTTTGGTTTTTCTTTGGGGCTCGGGCGAGTCGATCTGCTAGCCGACATGTCAAAACGCTTAACGCACAAAGTCAAAGTCGGACGGATTCGGTCGTGCGGCTCCCAGGGATCAAGATGTCCCCCCTTTAAGGCTGTCAAAACTTTTATGCGTGCCTGGCGTTGTTTGCCCTTTTTTTTGTTTTTTTCTTGGCTTTGTTTTTTTCTGATGTTCCCGGGCATTGTGTGTTGCTTGGCTTTGGCATTATGTTTTGGGCGACTCTCGGCGCAGTTTGTTTCGTTTTGTTAAATGCGCGGCGCGTGTGAATATTTAATAAGAGACCTGGCAACACACAAGCCCCAGAAGCCAAAGACCCAACATTTTACTTATAATAATCATAAAAAAAAAAAACAAGAGAAAAGAAAAGTTTGCCGCCGCTGTGGTTTATGCTTCATAAATGAAAAGTAAACTGCCGGACCGGGGGTAATTGCCAAAGTTTGCTGGCAGCCCGCTTTAGTGCGGTGTCGAGGCCCCAATTGTCCAAATGAGAAGTCGTACAGCCGCTGGGGGAAATCAATTTGAGCCCCTTGAGTCGGAAGTTGGCCAATTGGCACAAGTGCTGGGTTACTAGTATACTCTAAGTGGTGACCAAAACGAGCAGGTCCTTTGTCCAAAGTAACTGTAATGAGTTCGATTTTTCAGGATGGGTAAGTCGGGGCAAGTCACAAGTCAGGAAAGCGGAAATTCATCAAAACTTTATCGTAATCTTAAAGCCCAGACTGCCTTCTTGGCTGTCCACAAATCCAAAACCAAATCCTCCCTTTGCCGCAAACTGAAAGATAAATAAAAACTTTCCAGCATGAGGTCAGATTTCTAATTTCCGAATTACAAGGGGCCACGCCCACGCCAACAAGGCAAACACAGACTGAATATATTTGAATTTTGTACTCGAACGGCTATATTTGAACACGTCGGCCAGGCGAAGCCAAGGGGAAGTCCTGCTCGGGAGATGTCTTTATTAGAAATTTGCATAAATTTTAAAGTTTGCCAGCACTTCCGTTCCGTTTAGGATATAGAAATATTTAAAACTTAAGAAACTCTGCTCAGGACTTTAATGTTTACATTTCTTGTGGTTTCTCATTTCTTTTCACGTTTTTTTCAGCGACTGTCGCGTGGTGCGCGATCCACAAACCTTGAAGTCGAAGGGCTATGGGTTTGTGTCCTTCATCAAGAAATCGGTAAGAACCGCCAGCGGCATTAGCATATTTAAGTGCATATTTATGCAATCGTGCGCAGGCTCTTTATTTTAAATTCGGCTATGCACGGTGAAAAAATATAAGGACATTGGCCACTGCCTACGAAATATTACCCTTTTAGTTATGTCAAATTTTAAAAATCATTTTTAATACTATAAAAGTTTAAATTTAAATCTATTTATCAGTTTGCACAAGTTTGTATTTTATTTCCATTTAATCATTATTGCTTTATAAATGTTTGCAGCTATCTTTGGACTCTTATATTATTTAAATAATATTTTTAAAATCTATAAATCATTTATTGTTTAAATCACTTTTTGTTCAACAAAGTGAAATTTTAATCAAACGATTTATAATTGCTTTCTACTGGACAATAAAATGGATTGTTATATATAGTTTGTTGCTTCAACTTGCTAATTTTTAATTATTGCAATAAATTTTGATTGTCATTTGATCAATTAATCAAATTTAATTTAAAAGGTTGAGTCTTCTAAATAAAAGACTTCTTAATAAAAAAATTAATACAATTGTATGATTTTAATCATACGATTAATTATACAATTACAATTACCAATACAATTCGCAATTAGCTTTTAAGGCTTTTTATTTTTGTTTTGGTTATCATTGCTTGAAAGATTGTTGTTATTAATGTCGATTATTTTTAATTTCTAATTTTTTTGTTTATCAACATTTGTTTTTAAGTCACACATATTATATACTTTAGCAGACGTTAAACCTTTAATTTTGACAAAGTGGAAATTCCCTAAAGGCCTTAATCTTGATATTTTCAAAGCACTTCATATGGAACCAAATAAATAAATTAAGCACTTGTAAATCTTTTAATTTTGATAAAAGTTTTCTTGAAGCATTTAATGCAATACTCTTAACATGATTAAAATATGTAGAGAAGAGATTACTGAACTTAATGTTATACAATATATGGCTTTATCAGTTGTTTAAAATTTAAGAATGCAGAGATGCCATTACTGAGCTGTTATTTTTTCTCCGTGCACCGTGTCCTTACTCCGATACTGCTTGTGAATGACCATGTCTCTGTCTTCATTATCGCCCCGCAGGAAGCCGAGAGCGCCATTACGGCCATGAATGGCCAGTGGCTTGGCTCCCGTTCAATTCGCACGAATTGGGCCACACGGAAACCGCCGGCGAGTAAAGGTAAGGAAATCATGAGTGTCACCCCAGTCGGCAGGCCAACGGTGTTTCCGGTGTGCGTACACTCCGGACTACGGACTACGGACACTCGACTCCGGACTTTCGACTACGGACTGCTCGAAAAGAGAGCCAGACAGTCGACGCGTCGTTCTTATTACAGGAAATTATGGCAATGAATGCCAAAGGTAGGGCCGCACAGGCACAATGCCAATGCCAGGACACCGGAAAATGTGAGGCTGGGGGTGGGTTCAGGAAAACCGCCTGCTATTTATAAACGTCTCACAAATTTTCTGCCAGATTATGTTTTCTTAATATTTTTGTCCCTTCTTAACCGCACGCGCTTAATTTCCGTAATGACCTGCTACCCAATTTGGTTTAAACTTTTTCAATTAGCCGACCCAGAAATATACTAGTACTGGAAAAAGAGATATGAAAGCACAGCCGTCTAGAGGCATTCAATTAGGAACGGCAAATCAATTTTCATTTAGGCCCAACGATAGACACGCCCCCCCAATTTATGGCCACCGATCGTTGTCAACCGCACAGACATCCGAGGCCCGTAACTATATACTTAGCCCGGGGCGTAATCATTATTAACAGCGGACAAACATGCGCGGGGCTTCCCTCATTTGTCTTTCATAAATCAAAACTTAACGCATATTTGCATGTTTTAACATAATTTTTATTTGTTAGACACAAACACACACACACACAGAGAGAGTCGAGGCGAATCAGATAAATAAATTTTGCCAACACGAAACTATTATCATAAAAGGCCCAAACACACACACACACACACACACACACAGAAAGAGGGTTATACAACGAATATTTGAAGGAAATAGTTGGAGTCAAGGTGGAATTTATCGTGCTGAGGCCCAAAAACTGTTGAAGGGTTTTGTTCGAAAGCGAGAGGGAGTGGAATATAATATTTTCCCTTTGCATTTATATTGTTGTCATAAAAAACGCCTATGAAAGCTTAAGCGTATTTTTATTGGTCTCATTGTTTATTTGACTGTGTCACGGTTTTGTCTGCTCTTCCACAATATTCTGTGTGCTCTAGTAAAATTACTTGGGGCAGGGGCATCCTGTAATACAAGTTATTATTAGCAATTTCACAGCGAAATAATTTTGATTTTTTGATCGGCTGAGTCGGCAGAAAAAAAAAACTGAGTATAGCGGTATTACACAGTAGTACAATCGCTAAAGGGTTTTTATGTCCCGCTCACATATGCAAGGGTTGAAAAATGGGTACAGCTTTTATGGCCCGCCTAGCGACTGCTGCTGCTGGCCAACTTTACGATTTGTAGCACTCAACTCATTTCGCATTTGGCATTCGCATTACTTCATGTTTTACGCAGCCACTTTGCCCGATTCTTTTGGCAATCCCAAACAAGCTGAGTAGAGTTCAGTTGAGTTGAGTTGGTCCCGGCATTTTTATGTTTTAAGCAGGCTGCACATTTCACGTCCGTCCGCGTTTAGTGGGCCACTCATGTGTCTGCCCCATTGTTGCTAAAGATTTACGATCCGGCGCAATTGCGCATTTTACAGTTGTGACAATTTTGGCGACGCTTTGCAATTTCGTCCCCGGCTAAGAGTTTCGTTTCTCACCAGTTCTCCAAATGGCACTTGCCGCGGCCCTTTTTTATGGTCACTCCTCGAAAAAGGGAAAGTTCTTTCAAAGTTTTTACCTTTGTCAACCAGAAAACCAGAGACTAAAGCCTCTATACCAAGTGCATGGCCATAAATAAGGCCCGAAATACCTGCAAGCTCATTATGGTAATAACTTAATTAACCAGAAACAATATGCCGACGACGACAATGCCGCACAAAGACGACAACGATGTTGTATGACAAATTTCTTTGCCCAAACTATTTGACTTTTGACCCGGCTGTGTGGTGGTGGAGGTGGTGGTTTATTGGCCAACTCGCAGCAAAAATATTTGCGAAAGTTGGAGTTACGTGAACTCGTTTGACGCAATAAATCAACATTTTATGCAGAGTTGCGCACAATTAAGTAAAAGTTTAAATGCCTGAATGCTTTCGAGCTGGGAAAAGGTAGCTAAATTTGGCTGCCTATGGGTGAAGTTAAGAAAGGCAAAAAAGGTTGGGCTGAAGTAAAAATAGAGTCAAGAAAAGTTAAAGAGTTTTACTCTTATTTGGAGAATTTAATCAAAACTAAAATTACAATTAAAACGGTGAACAATGAAAAGTGTCTAAGAGTATGCAATAAAATAATTTTAACGTGAAATCCCAAAAGACTTACGACGTACATTTTTTCACTCCATACTTTTAGACACAATTAAAATTTTTTTTTAAGCCCTAGCTCATTTTTCTTATTTTTTGTTTGATTATAAAATGTATATTTAGTGCCACTGAAATTAAAAAAAAAAAACTTCGATTAGGAATTTTTTGGTGGTAGTCAACAAGCATTCTAATTAGCATCCTGCCACGCCCCTGCAAGACGCCCCTCAGAGCATTAAAAAAGTAGCCCCTGCTTAACCAACATTCCCATGCATATTAATTACTTTTTGGAATTTCCTCAAGTGTTGGCCACGTCATCAAGGCTCGTGTTGCTTTTGCTGCGTGTAAAAATGTGAATTATTTATGTTAATGATTTGGTGATTATTTCATGATTTAGTTTTACATGCCTATAATTGCTCATTAAAATTTCAAATCGCCGGGAAAAACGGGAGCACCTGCTGGACGCGCCGTCGGCATTCGGTGTTTGCCCCGATAATGGCCCTCTGGCTGACCAGACTCCAATTACTTGTGTCTGCCCCCGCACACGGGATTGAAAAGGGAAACGGGAAATGGGAATTTGAAAATGGGAATGCACATGGTTTGTCGTAGACAAAAATGTGCGATAATTATGGCCACGCTTGGTAGGAAAGTGCTTTAATTTGCTGCGGACATGAAACTTGGGTCAAGTAAAGCCAAAAACCCCAAGGCTGGACACGTAGGGCGTGTGCGAATTCGTGAGGCTAAGCTCAGCACAGCACAGCTCAGCTCGTTGGTTGCATTTTCAAAATGTAATTACACCTATTTAAAAGCGTAAAAAAGAAATTAGAGAAAACAAAAAGTGCAAATAATACGGGGGGATGAAGGTCCACACAGGCACAAGGCAAAGTGCAAATTAGTGAAACATGGCGCTGCAAAGTATGTTAGGTTTCTTGCGGAACAGGTCCTTATTTAGATACACTGAAAAAGAAACGAAAGTTCGATTTGCGAATTATGTGAGATAATAAGTAATTCGATATCAAAAAAAAAGGAAAATTAGATTAGTTAAAAATATTAGTTATTTTTTTTAAAGCACTGAAAAACATAATAAAGAGACTTTTTTAAATATTAAATCATAGCTAAATGGATAAATTCCCATGGGTAGTAGATTAAAAAAAATAACTATCAAAAACCAAAAGCCTTGTGATTTTAAGTATCGAATTAAGAAAATATTTATCATTTTTGCTTTCTTCATCCCATGTTATATTTTCAATATATCATTATTTCCCAATTTTTTGAAAACCTATTTTGAAAGTGTTGTATTCCCCACTTGCGTGTGTGTGCGTGGCCAATGCGCATACATTTGTGGCAAAAGCTTTCAAAAGTATTTGCGAGCTTGTTAGTTTTCCGTGTTTTTCGGCTGCACCCTCGCCACCGAGCTTTGATTGTTGTGGCGTGTGTGTGTGTGTGTGTGTGCTGCAATCCTGTTGCATGTCATTGAGCCATATTTTTGTGTTTTCTTTGGCATGTTTGCTGCGCAGTCGAAGGCACAACAAAAGCGGAAATCCAGACAACCTGCAATGGCATTTTGGGCATGAGGGGCCAAAAGGAGGGAGAGTTAGTTGGCTGCCATAAACAGGCCATGTTAAGTAGGCACTGGACCCATAAACAGCTTGGCATAAGCTTCTCTCACATCGATCTATGCAAGTGTCATTAAGGCCATAAGCCCAGCCAAACAATGCGTGAATATATATCCCACTGAAAAACTAAACAAAGACATAAACACGCAAAGCTGACATTATTTTTAAAAGTGCAAATTTAGTTTTAACCTCAAAGGAAGTAATTAGTGTAGCTTTTGCATACAAATACGTGCATTCATGGCGCATACGGAACAACAATCAGGGCAACGACAACGACAATGGGGTTGTTTCAGATATATATACATACATATAGAGTGGGCCGTATACATTGAGTGCAAAAAGCATGTCGACAATAAAACGGCATACGAAAAATGTATATCCACAAAATACGTATAATAAAAAATGCAATAACAACCGCAACAATTTTAAATATGCAAAGGCAACAACAAGAATGCAACGGTAAATGGTGTTGCCACCACTCACCACGCCCCCTGCTGCCTGCCCCCACAGACATATACACAAATACACATGTACACTTATACCGCACACACACAACCATATTGACTAAGTGCATGCGGTTATTTTAATTACCAAAACGTTGCCGTGGCTGCTCTCGTTGCGTTGTCGGTGTATTGGTGCCGTTGTTGCGGATAAATCCGTTAATTAATTTGCATATTAATCATGCAGCTGGCGAATAAAAACGGGGACGAACAGCAAAAAACTACAGCCCATCAATTTTCGTTCGAGGCGGCAACATTATATCGAGATCCATCACACACACTGAGTACACTGAGTACACATACTTGCCTTCATCACCTTCTGATTTCTTCTGGTTGTTTTCCCCCCGCAGAGAACATCAAGCCGTTGACCTTCGACGAGGTCTACAATCAAAGCAGTCCCTCCAATTGCACCGTTTACGTGGGCGGCGTCAACAGCGCCCTCACCGCCCTCAGCGAGGAGGTCCTGCAGAAGACGTTCGCCCCCTTCGGCGCGATACAGGAGATCCGTGTCTTCAAGGACAAGGGATACGCCTTCGTGCGGTAAGAGCTATTAATTGCATTTCGAGGAGCAAATGATTTTAATTAATTACGCTGCTATTGATATTATAAATTCTGAGAAATACCAGATTTTAATTGAGTTTATTAAGTGTACAAAACTATAACTGTAATACTTATGAAATGGATTTTTAAATTTAAATGAATACTACATCGTTAACTTAAAACATAACATTTTTATTTTGTGTAATATACGCTTAAAAGTTTATTAAATAAAGATTTCCATTAATATTGGTCTTTAGAATATTGAATTTGTTTCAGTTTTTATGCATAAGAATATGGAAATGATTTTTAACGAAATTAACAACAATCTATTATTGTTAAACACAATGGGGGTTGTTATTTAATATTTTTATTGTTAAGCTTACTACACTCAGAAAACAAAATTGCTAAATTTTAAAACAAGTTCTTGAACTTTAGAAACAATGGACCAATATGAGTCTACCATATATTTTTGTTAAGTAAAAAATGACATTAAAAACTTCTTTATTCCATATGATAGACTACACAACCTTATGTCATTGTTTAGGTTTTTTTTTCCTAAGAATATGTGTTTTTTTAGTCTATCTGATAGCCCCTCCAATTACACTTTCATATTGTATTGTTTCGGTTTTGTAATTAATTAATTAATTTCACCCCCCTTCTTCCGATAGCTTCTCCACCAAGGAGGCGGCCACCCACGCCATTGTGGGCGTGCACAACACCGAGATCAACGCGCAGCCCGTGAAGTGCTCGTGGGGCAAGGAGAGTGGTGACCCCAACAACGCGCAGACCATCGCCACCCAGGCGCTGAACAGTGCCGCCGCCGCTGCCGCCGGTTTCCCTTATGGAGTGGGTGCGGCTGCCGCCGCCGCCGCCTACGGACAGCAGCTGGCCGCCACGGGCTGCTGGTACTCGCCCACGCCTACCTATCCAGCCTCCTCGGCCACCGCTGCGGCGGTAACTCCGGCGGCGGCCAGTGCAGCCGCCGTGCAGAACCAGTTCCTGCAGGGCATCCAGGGCTACCACTTCGGCCAGTACGGCGGCTATCAGCAGGGATACATGGGGTGAGTGCGGGGGTCGGAGGTCAATGGTCAATGATCAGGGGTGGCCAATAACAGCCATTGTCATGACACTTACGAACAATAATTATATTAGCTTATGTGCCGGGGTAGCAAAGTCTCCCAGGGGTGTTAGGAACTACAGAGACAGAATCCTATGGGTTTAACTATGATTTAAGTGTTAATAAAATAAAAGCTTAAGCTAAAATGCTTATTAGAAAATAAGAATTATAAAGAATCTTGTAATACGAAACTTGGTAAAATAAATTATATTAGACGGATTCGGTAGGATATAAAAATGTGTAGACTTCTTATTTGTATGTAAAAAAAAATTTAGATATTAGCGAACATTAAATATACACACAAACATTTCTTTGAAAATTCATTACTATGTTATAGTTTTATCTAAAAATTATTTATGAAATTTATGAAATGTTTGATAAGACTGTTTGAAATATTCGTATGACAAATTAAGTCAATATTTCTATAAATTTTCTAATTGAATTAATTAATTCGATTTATAACTCGTTTTCTAAACAATTAAAATCACAGCTGCCAAGTATGAAATTTTATGGCTTTTATAAGCTAATAAAAAGCAACCTCGCATATTTTTCTTTCCGTGTGAGGAGAGAAATTCAACGGCACCCATACACCCAATCCAACTGTGTACTTTGTGCAATGATTGAACCGCCACCGGGGATCGGCAAAAACAACAACAGAGACGACACCAACAACGACAGCATGACGGATGGGTGAATTCATTTGCTAATTGCGAAAGTTTTTCATTTGCACCGTCCTCGGTCTGCGGCCGTATGAAATACATTTTCGCGTCTGTCGGGCTGTCAACATAACGTGCTATTTGCATCGCAGTCGCGTACATTTTGTTTTCCCGTCCCCCAGCTGGCATCCCTTTTGGTTCTTAAATCCCTTTGCCATCCGGCGACTGCCCGTGATAATTGTGGAGCACACCACACTCCGGGGACTTTTCGCTGGCGGATCAGAGAACCCAGTAGTACAGCAGTATTGCACGGAGAAAAATCTCACCAAAATTCACTTTTCGTCTTAATTTTAATCTCCTTAAAAGATTTGTTTTATTACTCAATGTAATGCCATTCTGAAAAATTAATTGATAATGGAAAACATTTAAAATATTAATGATATTTAAGCAATACTTTTCTGATAGTAACCATAAAGAAACTTATTTTAAATCAGGTTTTTAAGTTAACGATAATGATAATTTTTTGTTTACTATTAAGAAAGTATTTAAAAAAAATCCCTATGACCATCAAATTCTATATAAATTTAATTTCTTATTAAATGAGACTAACAAAATGGAAATAAAATTTAAATAGAATTTTATGTTAAGCTATGGCTTAATCACTTGAAATAAAGTTAATGAAAACATATATTTTTTAAGTCTTCGAGAAATGTGGAAAATGTCAAATGGAAAAGGTTTTTCTATAGTAACCATAAAAAATTGACTATAAAATGTCTTACAAATATGAATTCCTATTAATTGTGTTTTCTAAGTTAACTAAGTTAAAAATAGTTAAATATTAAATGATGTTTAAGCTTAAATAGTGGGTACATAATGTATTAAACAAAAGTGAAACAGAGAAGATAGCTAGCTTTATATAACTTCCTAATTCTTTCTCAATTTACCCCTTAATAATGGTTTATCTGCGTGTACTCATGTTTGGAAACTTTGCACCCCCTTTGCAGGATGGGAGTGCAGATTCCGGCCACCTGGCAAGGCGTCACTCAGGCGCAGATCTCACCTGCCCAGCAGCTGGCAACGGGCGTGGCCGGCACCGCCATTCCGCAGGCCGCCGGCGTGGTGGCCTATCCGATTCAGCAGTTCCAAGTGAGCCCACAGGTAGGTGCCACCCACTCAAATAGAGATGCAGATTCAGATACAGATACACGGCCACATAGATATAGACACATTGCCCGACACATTGAAACATTTTTCGTGCATCTCTCCTACGTTTGTTGAAAGTTTTGAATGTATAGTATTTTGGATTCCATTGCAGTCCGCTCGATTCGATTGAATTCGATTTGATGCGATTCGATGCGATTCGATTCGATTCGATTCGTTCGGTTCGTTAGGGTGTGCGATGGGTTGTTTGCTCGGCAGCTGTGTGTGCAAACTCGATATGCGTACATATTTCTGGCTGCTATCAAAATATTCCATCGCCATTCGAATGCCTTTGCCTGCTAATGTTATTCTTTTGCATTTGCAATATCGAATGTGGACAGAGACAATTGTAATCTGTCAATATGCATGCATGTTTTTGATTAAATAACAATATACAGAAGGGAGAGGGGATAAAAACAATCGAACACAAAACACATTGAATATTAAAATAAACATTTTGATGATAAATATTAGTTACAAAAATTTTTTTGTCTGTGTGTCCTTGTTGGTGAAATATACTTTTTTTGCATGCGTTGCTTAGTAATCTTGCCATAAATTCGGCATTTGCATTAGCTTTTAAGTGTAATATATTTGCCAATTAGTTTGTTTGTTTTATTTGTTTATCTCAAGCGCTCACATTATTCAATGCCAGCAGAATATTTACTCTTGCCTATCAAATATTAAATATATGTTTTGTAAACAGAGAAGCAAGCCCCGTTTTTGCATTAAAATTAATTTTATTCCGTCTACTACTTTTTTCCAATTCTTACTAACACCCATATTATTTTTTAAGGTTTATCCTTTACTCTTGCAGGCACAGTAAACGCAAAAAGCCAAAAACCAGAAAATCCAAAACCAAAATTTTTAAGTACAGCTGCAATTTTCTGAACAGAAACAAAACCAAACTGAGCTGTAAATAAAATGCGAAGCGCAGAACACACAAATTGCAAACAAATTGATGGCAACTTGAAGTTTGGCGATTTTAGCGAGCCGCACCCCAGAAACAAGAGCAAGCGCTAGCGAATGCAAAATCCAAAATCCCACACCCACATAAATATATATCTATATATATATATACATATATATATATATGATTAACTAGAGCATAAATATCTGTCAACGCCCGTTAAGTAAGCATCATCGGTGGAAGCAAACAATTATTATGTATATGCAAAAAGCAAGGAAAGCAAACGTATTTTTAACCCTAGTTGCTTACACCACACTCACACACCCACACACACAAAACTCACACACCATATATTTTAATGCTTTATGTAAATGTGTTGAAGCACGCGGCGTATAAAAATAATAATGACAATTATTAATTAAAGAAGGCAACAGCAACAGGAGAGCGTGAATAAAAAAAGGGGAATATAAATTGGACTAGGGAAAACGTAAATCGAGTGGGTTGTAGCAGCCTAAATCAAACACAGTCGCGGCATTAAATTAAAATAAACATAATTAAAAATGCGTTAAAATTAATTAAGCGCACACGGACAGGCACACATGTGTGCAAGTAAATACATGTGTATGTATGTGTGTGTGTGTGTGTGTGTGTGTGTGCAAACTGCCCTTAACCCCACACAAAATCATCCTTTTCACAGCAGGACCCGCATCACTTTGTATTGCCAACTTTTGTGCGCGGTTTGGTTTTAGCTCGGCACACACACACACACACACATACACACCTTCCAACAGTACTTTCACTGGGCAAGTGAAAGTAGATTTTAAACGTATTTTTTAATTAATTTAACATTTACTCTTTTCAAAGTTGTGTGTAAAAGTTAAATGGTTTAAAAAAATATGTAAAATCTACTTTCACGCACCCAAACACACACTTAGCACTAGTGCCTATAACTATGATAGATGATACTGCTTAGAAACAACTGCCAGTTATCGGGCCAAGTGCAGTTAATTGGCCAACTAGCTCGTCATGTCCTGCTATCATCATTTCCTATATAGAATGCAACTGAAAGTTCACGCGCTCACACCGATTTGTGATCGATCAGCAATCGAAAGACAGGTTCCTACACACGCACACTCACACGGTCTTCTCACCAGCACTCGCAATTCGAAGTATCTGAACATATAGTAATCGTATCGTATAAAAGTCCAGGAAAATCCAGCCAGCCAACTAGCCAGCCCATTGTTTGCCTGAAATCCGAATATTCTTGTTTCATTAAGACCTAAGTTTCACGCTTTACTTTCAACAAGCGCTTCACGAGAGCCATATGTACAAAGCAGCCGCAAAAATGTTTCAAACTCCCTCCAAACAACTTATTCTAAAAAAAAACAAAACACGCCAGTATTAACCCATGTTTGTACTTGTTACGTTTATGGTTTTATTTCAGTTGCCAGAAGAGGAATGGTTAGCTGCAAATTTGTTGTGTTAGTTCTCTGTTGTTTAGGCCAAACGAAAGCGATAAGGAAACCCAAACCAAACCAAACCAAACCAAACCAAATCAATATGAAACCGAACCGATAACAAAACAGAATAGCCAAGTAGCTACAAATATATATATGGTATGAATACCAGCAATATATAAAAAGCGAAAGACAGAGACACATAGAGAGAGAGAGCAGGAGAACACAAGTAAAATATATTGAAAACAATCAAAGTATGCCATCGAATGATATTAATTGATATTAGCTAATCGAGCATAGCCGTAATAAAGTAGATATTATCGCCTAATCATATAAGCCAATAAAAACACTTGCAGCCCAAAAAGACAGTCACTCACAGGACACGATACCCAAAAGGCAAGCATTAATCAACTTATAGACAACACCAAAAATACTCACTCACACACTCACTCACTGAAAAGCATACAATAGGCAAATGGTACATACAACTAAAAGTGTAGAGAATATAAATGTAAAGTGGTAAGGCCTAGACTTATAGTTGGTTGATAGGTATAGAGTATACAGCATATGCATTAAACCAACATGCTTATATAACATATAGCAGATATAGAGACACACACACACACAACCCACTCACACACATGGTGTTTACAAATAGAGGAGAAAAACTAAATGCGAGCAACGTATGCTAAACGATATTTATTGTATATTGTGTTGTATGCGTTGGATGATAAATCACAAATAGTTGTTCAAAATGAAAACCAATTAAAACGATGACAGCAGCAACAAGAACAGGAAGCAAAAATCCCCAAGTAATAGAATATAGCAATACGCATACGTAACGTAATCGCAATCGCAATCGCATTCGCATATATTCGTACGTATCGGACAATTAAGCTGCAAGGGACGAAAAGGACGAGGCTTGATTTGCATTTGACACGCCCCAATCCCCAAAGCGACTGGCAGCGTGAAATTTGTTATGTCATTTTTTAGTGGAATTTTTCGCAGCTAACGGAGCAAAGCATTTAGTTACTCGCGTGTGGCCCTAGCACCAGTAAATGTCTATTCATAATACCCACACCGGAACACGTATAAGTATACAAAATAGTATATGGTATATACTATATGTTCGCAGGATGCGCTCACTCAGTACGAAAAGATGGGTCATTGGATTTTAACCAATGATCCGAGGATCGGCAGGACACGTAGTAGTCTTTAGGCGCAGTCGTACTGTATATTTAAATGTTTTTAGCACTAGAATATAGAGGAACTACGAGGCGCATGTAGATGTGATTTTAAAAAGGGCGGGATTGGGCCGCATAAATGCAAAGTGAAGTAAAGCTGAAAAATGCATTTTCTGTTGTTATTTTATTTTCTAGAAATTTTGTTAAGTGAAAAAACGCGAGAACAAAAAATTGAAATGTTGTTGACCAAAAGAAAAAAAAAATAATATAATCTATACAAAATAAAAAACAGTTTCGCAGAAAAACAAAAATTTGGCTAGGATACAAAGAAGAGAAAAAAAACATTTATAAGTGAAAAAGTTTATAGTTAAGAAAGAAAAAAACGAAAAAAAAAATTATCGGTTTGTTTGTTAATGTTTGCGCTACATATCAGTAAAGAGTTAAAATGGGTAGTTGGCACGTAGAAATAGTGAAGAGTTGGAAACTAAATAAGAATTGAAATGTGGAAAGTAAGAAGCATAAAAACAAGCTGGCGAAGTCGACGAACTAAATAATATACAAATATAAAAGAAAAAAGAAAAAAACATTAAAAATATATATAAATAACAGCTGTAACTGTATGTATTTATGTTGTGTATCTATAAAATGTGCTAAGTCATTTATATACGTCTATATATATATATGAACATATACAAAGTATTTATACACATGGATGCCCACGTCACATATACAGCAGATAGCAGAAAGCAGAAAGGACTAATCCTGGTAGAGGAATTTGCCCCAAACATGGCCACTACAAAAGTACTGTGTAGCTGCACTATATTGCAGGATGATTAATATTATTCATCGACTCAGGTTCCGTTCCGATCATAGCCCATTGCCATTGCCACCATTAGTCAAGCATAATTCAATTCCGAGTCCTTCGCTTTGTGTTGCTAATTCGGTTTGGTTTCAAAGCCAACCAACAACACACACTGAAACGATTGCAGTTATTAACCATTAACTACAATTTCCAATTAGTCAATTCGAAGTGTAATTAACTGGAGTGCTGAAACCGGAGCAGTTAGCAAAATTTACCACACGCAGCGCGAAAAACAAGCGATGCATGTGGGGCCACACATAGCATATAGTAAATTAAACTAAACGAAGGGAAAACAAATTTTAACGAGATCCAATTGCAGCAAGGCGAAACCGAAAATCAATCAAATAAAAGTATTATCTAAGCTACAAACAATTATATATATTTACATGCAGACAGACCCTTCAACGTGAATGGCAGTGCATACTATTTATCCGAGTTCTGAGTGTGTTTTCCATAGGTTTAATTACACACCAGTTGAGGATAAGGCAGGAGATCTAATTTACAGGCAGGCACAGAGCAGAAATATTATATTAAACGTACTAGTCACGAGAACCGTGTTGGAACCAAATCAAATTCAGTATATTCCGAGCAGGCAGGATATTTTTGTGCAATAAACCAGGCGTATTGAAGGGCATGTTATGCAATTAAAATTACACTAAGATTGTAAACAAATCAAATGCAAATGTAGAAAAATCAAATGATGAGCAAACAACCAAAAGCTGCTAACAAAACAAACATCAAAGGAAAAACAAAAGCTACAAACGAAAAAAGTTTTGGAAGGCATTCGACACGAGGACAGAACTCACAGATACAAATACAGAAGCAGATACAGACACAGAAACAGACACAGACATAGATATCGATATTATACGAACAATATATATATATATATATATATATATACACATATATATATACAGACGTAAAATATGATAAGTAAATAGCAAATAACTAAAGTAAACAAAGTATAGATATCGACTGCAGTATTGCAAATATTTTGTAGAAATTTAAGCATGTTTGAGTGTGTTTTAGGACAAGGACTAGTAAACACAAAGGCAAAAGGCAAACAGGATGAAAAAATTGAAAACATTGTAGCGGAACATAAGGGCCGAAAACATAAGCAAACAACCAAAAAAAAAACAAAAAATAACAGCAAGAACAAAGCCGAAAATTCAAAAACCTAATGCATAAGCTAAGTATTAAATATACACTAAAACAGAAATATATATACAACTTAAATACGGCATCACAAGTCACACACAGACATACACACCTACCAACACATACAAAACGGCATTTGCATAAGAAAACACACAAGTGAAAAAAACGTAACGAATATTAAAAGAGTTAATCAAATTAAGCATAACAAGAAATTCAAAGAAAAAATATTTATAGTTGAAAAAACAAACAAACAAATAAAAACCAGGATTATTTGATTGCGTATTTGTATACCAACGCGCCAAAGAAACCCGAAAAACCCAGCAGCGAATTGCAAGCAAAATATTATACAACAATGACAGCGAAGCGTAGAGGTCACCATCTCCCATCGAGAAGGTGTCGAAGGAGTGGTGACCGCGACAAGTGGGGAATGGTATTAGAGCTAGACGCTGGGTTGCCATAAGAGGCGAAACGCATAGAAAAATTATACTTAGGTGACAGCAAAAAAAAAAAAACACAAAAATAACACAGAAACAAGAGTGTAATAACAAACAAGAAAAGAAAAGAAAAGCGAAGGAAAGGAAAGAGAAGAAAAGAAAGCGAGATGGAAAAACAAAGAACAACTGCAACATAGAAATGATGAAAATAAGTAAATATACCGAATAAACAACAAAAATTATATTATGTATACATAAATATATTGAAAGAAAACAAATAAAAACGAACAAAAAAATTTTGTAAAAATAAAACATCTTGTTTGTGTTCTAATTTCTTTGGATTTTTTTTTCAGAATGGATACATTTGGTCATGGATGCCTAACTTTAAATGTTTTAATCCGATTTAAAGGTGCTAAAAATGTTTTAAAATGATAAATTATGGGAATTCTGCGTTGGTTTTAATTTTATTAGATTCTTGGCCTTATATAATTTTATTTTGTATTTGTTAACCTTGTCGAATTGTATACCATTTTTAATTTAATTTATTTGTATTCGATTATCATTTTTATTATTATTTGCTAATTTTAAAAAATCTGAAGATAAGCTCCAAACAGAGAAAACTTTTTTAAGAGTTAATTTATTGATCTCACCCCTGCCATCTTTATTGCCATAAAATTCAGGCAAAATGATTTTGCATTTTTTTGTCCGTTTGCTTTATGATCTCTGCATATGGCAGATTCTCCGTCTGGTTTTTCTCATTCCCCCGAGGCTTTTGGCCACCGCTATCTGGCTGTTGTTTTTCATCTTCCTTGTTTTTTTTGGTGGAGTGCGAGTTTCGCTTTCCATTTACACAGGTGACATGAAGAAGACGTTCTGCTACTTATGCGTATGCCCCACAGGTGAGTTCGTTAAAAACATTTATGCCCCGGATGGGGATCCCTCCGAGAACCGAGAGCCAAGCCACCTGCTTCTTGGATGGATTGGCATAACAAAGGGTGAGGACGGCACGTGCAACAATAACAAATCAAAAATTTACAAAAACAGAACAGCGACAAAATGCTGAAGGGGAAAACAGCAACAGCAACCGGAGGTGGAGATGGAAAATGCAAAGCGGAGAAAAATGTTTTAAACATATTTTTTTCGGCAATTCCTTTTGTTGTTTTAGCGTCGCGACTGCTGGCTCTTGTTTCACATTTTTGCCGCAGGTTAAAACCAGCAGACTCACACGCACACACACACATGCAAACGAGCCCCCATTTATATTTATTGTGTGCGTGTGAGTGTGTCTATTATCATAAGGATTTCAAGACACACACTCACACACCAAAGGACCCCATCATGGCTGCATTTTTAAGCAACATATGCGTTACTTTCACTTTCCCTCCACACACACATACAAATATGAGCGAGCAAAGTAATGGCGCTATGTTTGATTTGCATTGCAAATCGGCGTAATTTTGCAAAATGTCTTCCTATAAGGGAAACAATATGTTTTATTTACTTACATTTGACTTTGATTTCACTGTGTCATTCGCAACCCTCGTTTGATTTTGCTTTCGCAGGCGTGCACATGTTGGCCTTAGTTTCCTTAGCCTTCAAAAAACAAAAAGGCAAAATATCATATAAAAAGTGAAATCCAAGCCATTGCTTACTTTAACTTTACCCAGGAAATAGATGGGGGCGTAGGGAAAAATAGATTGTTTGACTTGGAAATGCTGTGTACATACGGATAAATACATTTTCGCCAGCAAAAAGATTTTCTAGGGATATATTTAGACTTGTACGAAAAATCACAGCTGTATTTAAGCATGCCATTGCTTACTTACTCTGACTTAAATTCCGTAATAATATTGTTTTTGGTACGGAAATTGTTGGTTAACCAAAAGGCGGATTGGAAATGAATCGTTTTTAAAGATAATTTAACCAAGTCAAACACAAGTAATCAACACTTTAAAAGAAATTTTACTACACAGTTTTAAATAAATATATTTTGAAACTATTGGCACATAACTATTTATTTTATAAAATATTAATTTTACTTGATTTGTATTTTATTAAACTATGCTAACAAAGTTTTTAATATGTATGCTATAGTAAAAACCCATCTAAATAATATAAAAGATCTAAGAAATCTAGGCCATTATTTGTTAGGTGCATAATCCGACCTTCGAATTGCCACAGTTTACAACTCCACTACACTTGACGGCATGTTTAGTTAATAATTCGCATGGCTGAGAGCCTGTCGCCTCCGCTAAGACGACACGGTAGCAGAAGCATTTTCTGCATAACAGGATATTTGCAGAGTATAAAGAATGTATCAGCAGCAGCTGCAGCCGGATGCCAAAAGGGGGCGGTGTGGATAAGGGGGGCATGGTCGGAGACTAACAGGACGTGCAGCTGTGCGACGGAAACCGGAAATGCGCAAATAGCAGGGCACTGAAGATTTTTACGCTCAGCACGATTCCGCACGGTCTGTGACCGCATGCAGAGCTCACTTTCCAGTGTTCAGTGTTCAGTGCTCTCTGCCAGCTGAGTGGCTCCATATCCCCATATCCTGATCCTGATGCCAGCAGATTAGACACTCAACAGGACGAACGGGACGAACGGGAGAGCAGCAATGCAGCTGGCAGGCGACAACGCCACTTGACAGTAGATATGCATTTGTGTTTTGTCTCTCTCGTCCCGTGATGTCATCGCATATCCTGCCCCGAAAAGTATGCTCCCTTATAATTGGGTCATTCGCAAGCGAAAAAAAAAAACATTTGCCAATACACGGGAATCATTAACAAAGAAAGCAACCCGTAATTTATGGCCAAGGATGGTATTTTTTGGCATATTACCGGACGCTTATGACGGCTAACTGATACAGATGCCACCCCAAGGAAAACACGTTCTGCTACCTATATCCTCGGACAACCACAATCCGGGACATCCTATAATGAAGCAAACAACATTTTTCGCAGAGGAAGCAGGTCCTGCCCCCAATGTCCTCCTGCATCGTTACAAGTAGCCGAATATCCTCAGCTCATAACACAAAACAGAACAAATGTCCTCTGCTGATAAAGCCTCATAATAAATGTCGACCTTTCGTTTTTCCATTTATATTATCAACTCAGGGGGAACACCGAAACGAGGACTTTTGGACAGCCACCACAGGATAAAAAGAGGCAGCTGGTGGCCTCTGTTTTGGGAACCTTGTTTTCTCCCCCGCCCCCTCCTCCTCCTCCTTCGTCTGACTGTCCGAACTGGGAAAAGTGGGCGTGGCCCCATTTTGGCTGCTGCTACCGTGTTACCTGCAGTATATATACATATACTTAGTATATTAAAATTTATAACAAACAATGCGACATGCAAAAAATAAACAACCCAAGGCTGGTGAACTTGGGTCAAAAACTTTGGTATACTCTTTTAATTAAATAGGTAATCACAATTTGACTCATATGGTTTGTTGTGAATGGTAAGAAATATAAATACTAAACATTTCCATAAATATATAAAAACAAAAATACTAATCAATAAATAAATTCCATTATATGCGCACAATCCTTATACAATTCTAACAGAAATATAAATGGTAAAAAGCCATTTATATATAAATTTCTAAATTAAAAGTTAATTTTTTTTTTAAGAAAATAAGCACCTGCTTACTAGGTAACTATATTTAACTCTATCTTATGCTACTTTATGTACTATTCTTAAATAAATATCTTAAGTAAGAGCATCGGACAAACAACTTTCAATCGTTTTTTTTTAGAGCTGCTCTTTTTATGGACGCAGGGCAAATCAAAGCAACGGAACCTGAAGGACACACGCAGAGGCAAAGGCAGCAGAATTTATGATATTTTTCCCGTTTGTCGCCATATCAGATGAGCTAATAAAAAATATTATAATTACATATATCTGACGGGACGGAGGTGACCGCAGCGACTTGGGTCCTGCGTCCTTCGTCCTTCGTGCTGCGCAGCTGGAGCAAAGTAAGCCATAAGGACAATTTAGACTTTGAAGTGCCATTGCCATGCGAACTTATTTTAATTAGACGCGCGCACATAAATGCTTAACGCCCTCGCCGCATAGCAGTTTTATCTGAGAGACAATGCCGACCGTCGACCGTCGACCGTCGACCATAAAAACAGGTGCCCTGCCGCAGAGCCTTGAGGGGTGAAAGGTAAAAGGTGAAAGGTGTGCGGCGAGTGCCGTGTCGTGTAACTCACATTAACCGATGCCATGCAATGCAGCCATAATAAGAGGCGAACGCAAGTTTAATTAGTGCAGCCAGTGAGGCCAAAGGAAAGCGGAAGCCTGTGGCCACCGTTGCGTATGAGCAATGTGTGTTCGTGTGATAAAACGGCCCAACCACATCAAGGTCCTCCTCCAGCTACAGCTCCTCCTCCTCGTGTCTCTCTGTGACCACTTTTATTGCTGTCATCCATCTGAGGAGTAAAACTCTTATGGCCATAAAACTCTAGAACGCACGGGTAAAAACAAAGCCAAACCTAACCGAAAAACCAGGAGGACAACAAAAAAAACGAAAAACCAGAGCGGAGCCACCGCAAAAAATTTCAGAGTGCTGAACTAATAATGGCACCTGTCAAAATTCGTTAGCCCCCAGTTGCAGAATGGGGAAATCGGGGGAAACAACTTTGGTCCGAATGACGAAACTCAAGCGACATTCATAGTGATTTGGTTTGGCACTTTTGTGTCATTTGTTGAATCCAACCGATGGCACACATGACTGAAGCTACACAGGGGGAAACTATTGTTTGCAGATGAAAATTCGTATGAATTAAAAACTAATGACTATGGTTTGTATAGCTTTGCTCTATCTATCTGTACAATTTTAATAAACATCTTAAAAACATGCATAAACTAACATAAATTAAGGAGCATTAAGCCAGATTATTTGATGATTTAAGACGGTTGTTTTTTTTTAGTGCAAAATGCCAAATCCTAAGTCGCACACTCGGATAGTTCCTGCTGATATGGCTCGAAGGACGCAGATGAATGAGAATAAAAACGGGGATCATAGAGCAGCAGCAGTAGAAGCGGCAGCGAAGACAATGAAATTTATCACCCAGCCGCAAAGCCACAAAACTACAGATACAACAACAAAAACGTGACATCTAATAAAGGCCAAGGGGTGGAATGGGAGAGCAGTGGCTCAACACTATTGTGCACCTATGTTTGAATGTGAAGTCTAAGACTGCGCTTTAGTTATGCATTTTATGACTTTGATGGCTCTCGGGGATTATGGCCGTAATGCGTGGCATAAAAACCAGTCCCACCCTGGCCACACCGCATACCTATTAAATAATGATGATGATCACCGGGCTTTTTTCGGTTTCTAGAAAAACTTAAATCGCTCGCCAAACAGCAGCCAGCCCATCAGTTTGCGT
The DNA here is from genome assembly GCF_018152505.1 of Drosophila elegans. Taxonomy (NCBI): domain Eukaryota; kingdom Metazoa; phylum Arthropoda; class Insecta; order Diptera; family Drosophilidae; genus Drosophila; species Drosophila elegans. Next base: position 279,746 of record NW_024545863.1, read on the forward strand.
TGCTGTCGTGGGGAAGATGTCGCTGTTGTCCGACAAAGCCGCAAACACTTCATGAAACTCAACAACATGCAGCTGGAACAGGAGCAGCAGGACGAGAAGGACCAGCCGGAGCAGAAGGAGCTCCTGGAGCTGGACACGACATGTGTGGCATGTGCCACACGCATGCGTTGCATGCCAATGTTGGCTGCCATATAAACAGAATAAGAAACTGCATAGAATTTGCAATGGCAATGAGAAAAGTGGAGCAGGACAGTAGGGAAGCCATTGCACGCAGAGAAAACCAGTCACATGCCATTTTTGTTGACCTTATTTTGATATATTTAAAATAAAACTTAAATATTTTGGAATGATGCATCGCTTAGTTTGTTTGTTCAATTATTTACAACTTTTTTTTTAAATCCTTGCTTTTCAGAAGCCTTAGAAATGTTGTAATAGCTGTTTATAAAAATAAGTCTTAATATTGAAATACAAATTACCATTTACATGCTTTATTTTATCATAATATTTAATATTTTTATAAACAATACTTTTAACTTAGTTAAAAATACAAATTGGTTTTGCAAACATGTTTAAATTTCCATACATTAAAGTAGCTTACAACGGTTTTCGATAAAACCGATTTTTATGCTCAAAATTCGAACGAAATATAAATTAAATGAATAGTGATTTCGGTAAAAGCAATTTTATTGACTAAACCTCGATCGAAATATACATAATTTTGACACTGAACTATTATTTGATGTTAAATAAGAATAAATTTATAATAAATTATTTTTAAATTCTTAATCCTTGACCGACTAAGCTGATATTTTGTCTCGCTGTGTGGCAAAGCTAAGCGGCAGCTGGCCAAAGTCGAAGGAAGTTGGTTGGCTGCCATGTCAACGGCTAAATGACACTGGCACTGGGAATGGGAATGGAAATGGTACTGGTTTTGGTACTGGGGACAGTGGCCCTGTGGGTGCTGGTGTGTGTGAGTGTGCCTGCTGGTGTGTGCGAGTGTGCTATGCGGTTGTGTGCCACTTCCGGTGACAATGTGCAACCGTGGCAAAAGGAATGAATACGACGACGTGCAAGTGAACGAGCCGGATGAATGGTCAGTGGCAATGCACAAAGGCGGGCGACTCGATTTTGGATTGCAACAGGAATAGGAATTGGAATAGGAATACGAATACGAATACGAATAGTGATATGGCCAGAAATAAGAACAGGAATGGGCCAGGGACTTATACTCTGACTCGGAATCGCAATGTTTGCCGGTGCATCCAAAACACTTGCCGTGCAGCCAATACTTTGAAAATATGTGTGAATATTCCCCAGCTACTTCCTCCGGCCCAATTCGTATCTGTCTCTGCATTAAGATTTATGACAAAGGGACATGTGTAATTTAAAGCTCATAAATTTATCGCTGCACTGTGAAAATATCTGTCAGTTGCCATATCAAGTCATCCAAAATCAGGCCCCTGAAAAACACTGATTCATAAAGAAATCTAAGCAATCAACAGCATAGTTCATTATGAGTTTAATTTTAATCGAAAAAATGTGCATAGTGTCAATTAATTTAATAAAATTGCAATTATCCTAAACCTGTTCGATTGTATCTGTATCTTTTCTGGGAATGGGCATGACTTTAGTGCCCCTAACTGCAACGATAAATTCAATTAATTGCATTTTATTTCGATTATCCTGGGTCGCAAACCGCTTTGCCACATAAATGTCAATTGCGGTCATTGAATTCTTGAGTGGTGGTCGTCGGATAGCGGTCTCTATCTGCCCTGCCCTCATCCTAATGTCTAATTTTTGCACATTAATGCCATCCAACATTTTTATGCATCGTCATAAAACTCATTTTACGAGGGCACGCATATATGCCACCCAATGTTTGTTGTTTGCCTAATTAGATTAGTTAGTTGCGCATTCTTGGGCCGAGGGAAAAAGATTCGGCCTGTCATAGGGGAATGATTTGCTTATTTCGGCTGCTTCAGAGATTGACTTTCGTTCGAATGGCAGAAACTAATTGGCAGGTTGTTGTAGGCTTTATTTACCAAGCTTTCTTCGTTTAATTGGTGCATTTGCCGAGCTGCATTGCCAAAAATGTTCTTTCAATAAATTCTCGGTGCATTGTTAATTAATTAAATGGCAACAGCATAGCCTGATGTTTGGGCTCGTTAAAATCGATACAGTCCGGGTGATATCATTGTGGGCCAGTCGAATCCAGGGGCTGCTGCAAAAGGGGAGCCAGGCCTTTATCTACTTGCTGAAATCGCCTCCTGTTCGTAAGCTCGTTAATCCACAACTATGCATCTGACATCGAGCCAGGAATTTTTGCAGCAACAACCGAGATATTTCCCATCTCTAGACCTTTGTTCTGTTTGAAACTGCAGCCAAATGTGCTAAAATTGTACGTTATCAGTGCGTATACTTGATTTTTATACGCACACTTAAGCAAATAACTGCAGGCATTATTTCAAAAATCGAAAATTAAAAGCAAACAACAGAGAATGCTAAAAAGAGTAAGAGAAAGCAGAGCCATGGCAGATGGTCATATGAAAAAGACACACATACATAAAGAGAAAGTAGGAAGGAGAAAAGGAGAATTGCAGAGGCAAAGTTTTAATATAAAGTGATGCGAAGTGTTTTCCTTGCGAATTTACCTTCAATTTATGCATTTATGAATATGTAAGCACATTCGAGTGAACATACAGTGTGTGTGCAACTGTACGTGTGAGTGCAGTCGAGTGGCACATGAACACACATACACCCACACCCACACACATTGATTAATAAAACGCATTTGGCTAAGAAGTTTTGTGCTCTGCCGAAAAGCATTTCCCATTGCTCAGCCCCAAGACATTCCGTCATGCGAAACACAGGAGGCGAAATGAAATATTTATGGATTAATGTTTTATTTAGCCCGTAGAGAAGGAGAAGAAAAAAAACTAAATACAAAGCACAGATAAATTTGTCTGGCCATGTGCAAAATTACGTATTTTAAAATGCAAGCGCAAATTTCCATTTTGACCCCAGGAGCTGTGTGCTGTGTTGTTGTGGCCAAGGATTTAATTTGGGCTTTTTTCGTAAACAGATTGTTGACTTGTTTACCATGTATTTTCATTCGGATAACTATGCCGCTGCGATTGCGAATGCGGATTTAGCATGCAAGTAGTGAACTTTGGCCAGTCGAAAACAATTTCAAACAATCAAAGTTAATCAATTACGAGCCCAGTCACAAAATGTCATGAATTTAACATGACAACAATGTCGCATTGCCGGCACGAAACACGCTCTCCCCCTCAAAAAAAAAATAAAAAAAACAAAAGCCACGTCCACATGTTCCACAATTAGCGTGACAATTTGAAAACGCCAGAAAGCCACCTTTGTCGAGCGTCAATCACTCCATTTCTGGGCACCAACAATATTTGAGGCTATTAAATTGCGTATACGCGACGTAGGCGCGCCACGACTTTAAGGAACCCTTTTTATGGGCCAACGCCACTTACTCATTACGCAAATGGGCCCCGAGAGAAACTCTATATCAGTTTTACCGACTGTAAAACGTTTCGTTTGGTTTCGCCTTTGTCGTAAAACAAATAAACTTCCTCGTTGACATTTCTTTACGGCAATCAATTTATGACATTTATGATAGGCAAATGGCACGCGCTAATCAATGCGTCGTCAACTTCCAGCTCCTCTTCGTCTTTCTTCCTGCTGTCTAAAGGACAAACTTCCGAGCGTTACGCACTGTTTGCCAGGACAATAAGGGGCACTCGTTGCGTTACATCGTCTAATAGTCATTTGCCACGATATGGAAAACGAGAACGAGTCGTGTTGAAAAATTAAACGAGCATCGAGACAATTGCCAAACAAGTGGAAAAAAGTTTATGGACAATTTTACGACCGGCACAGCCCTCGACCGTCGACCAAGGGATCAGTCAACTTTTTATTGAGTGAAGGCAGTAATCAATTTTTGGTCTCTTTCTGGAGACTGCGATGAAGAAACCCATTAAATTCAAATAGTTTATGAAATCATGGCTTTTTGCGCACGCCAGCCATGGATGATTTACCAGCCGAAAATATGCCAGCGAAATTAGTTGAATTTTATTCAAAGTCCATTAAACTCGGTGAAAGTTGAGGGTTTTATTGCTCGTCTATTGTTATGCAAATACTTCTTAAAATAGTTATTGGCCCGTTTACTGCAGCTGAGAAAATGGTTTGAGTATAGCCTATTTTATTTATATTTAAAGTAATTTTTTCAATTTTATGGCCTAATTAGCTGCCGTAAAAATCAAAGTTTCATATGCAAGAAGGAAGTGGTAAACTTTGCGATTGCTTATACTTTGCGAATACCCAACGACAATAACCTAATAGCAGCAATATCCATTAATGCCAAGAGCACTTTTACACGCACTTCAACTGCAATTAAACGGAAGGAAAGGCGGGAAACTTCTGATACATACATATATGGTATAGATGGGGGACTGACTCCCGTGTCTGCGTATTCCATAAATAAATTAGAAAGTGGTAAAAGCGAAAAACGTTGAAACGTCAGCCGCAGTCGACGGAGTTTTCGTTCTCGAGCTCGTTTTCACGCTGACACGGATATGGGGCTGGAAAGGAGCAACAACGATGCCGACGCACTGCGACATAATGGCGTCCACTTTGCGTTTTTATGCTTAATTTACTTAAAAGGACGGCGGCCTGCAACTCGGAGCCAAAGTGCACTGATACATGGATAAGGGGGAAAACCCTGGCTGGCTGACTGGTTGACACACCCCAAATGGTTATGACTTAGGCGTAGAAGGAGGGCAAACTACTCCCCATCCGAACACGCAATGCAATGCCACTACCATAAGCTGAAATAAGATGTCGGGGACGGGGGCCAACTGTCCGAGTCTCTGGGTGTATTTTACATTTCACGCACAATTTTCCCTGGCACGCAATTTGCCGCTTATGGCAGCGGAGAGCGGCGTTTCACTATTTTAAACCCCATTTCTGTACAGTGGCTCCTCATAACACATGCACGGCGGCACATGCAGGCGACAGCTTAGCGAGCACTAAGCAAGTCCTCGTCATAGTCGCATATTACATATTACATCACTCGTCGAGTGACTGAACCCAATCCAGTTCATCCCACTTGCCCTTTTCTTCAGCCATGTCACGTTGTTGTTAGCATTCCCAATGTGCGATAGTCGGGGGGCATGGCTGTGCACTTCGGGAAACATCTACAAAATCGATGAATTTATTGTATTTACGAAAAACTATCTAGTAAAGCAATGCTTTAACGATTAAGAATTTACTTTGCCATTAATAGTAGACACTTATATTTAAAATAATTAAAGGGTGAATACAAAAGTTATTAGATTTCTGAAATAACTTATTAAGTGTCTATGTCTATTGATTGTTTACTTTTAAATAAAATAAATTTATGCAAATTAGAAGAAAAAGGACTTCCCCCGTTATTCACTGTGTAAAACTTTTAAGAGGGGTTTGCTTCGAGGACATGTGCGTGGCAAAATAGTTGAAATAGTTGATGCGCACTTTTCAGCGGTTTCGAATTGGGCTTGGCCTTTGAACCCCGCCCCAGAGCCATTTCTTTTCCGCACAAAGGGGGACGAGTTGGCCCGTTGAATTGTTAATAACATTTTGGGACTCACGCATTTAAATGAGGCTCACGTACGCGGACGATTTGTCACAAAATAATTTTTACGACTTTGCGACTTCATTGCCAGTGACCAAGCGGGCCCCACCCCCTTCTCTTCTCCGCCCTTTCCCCTTTTTGTCCGCCAGATAATTGTTGTCTTATGGCCAACGAGGACTGCCAACTGTGAAATCATTCGATTCGCACTGAAAGTGTCGCATACTTTTCTGCGCCACGGGCGGTGTCCTCAAGGTTGGCGTGTCGTCCTCACTTAAACCCTTAACGCCATTTCAGTCGGCATTAGGTGGCAACTGCAGATCATTATACTATACTACCCCCCACATCACACACACACACACACACACACACCACGAACACAACTTGTTTGTCCCGAGCTTATGCCTGACTGCATTTATTCTGATGGCTCGAAGAAACTCGGCCTTGTCGCCGTCTCAATAACAACTGCAAATGGAAGGGGCCAACTTTGCCCCTCGGTCGAGTCAAATCAAGCGGACTCGATTGGCGGCAGCTTCGACCTCTCTGCTGGATAAAACTGAAGCTGCGGTTGCCAAGCAGCGAGTGCCGCAAATGATATTAAACGCATTGCCACCGCCGCAGCTGTCGATGTCTTATCCGCGCCCACAACATAGCGGTTAACATAGATACACAAGTACAGTGAAAACTAGAGTTCAATATACGATTCATAAATATAAGTGCAAAATTTAAATCATGTCCTGAAAGTTTAAAAATGTATGAAGAAGGATTTTTAAAAGGTTCCAGCACTGAAAAAAAATTGAAAAGTAATAATGAATATCTGGCAATTAAATCTAAAAATGTATATTCAATATAGAAGTTGAATTTAGATCATAATGTGATATTATGCATAAATGCATTAAATAAGTCATTAAATTATTATGATATCCTATAATAATTCCATTTAAATTGCAAAATTACAGTCTTCATTATTTTAATGGGGAAATTTATGTACTGGTATTAAATAAATAAAAAGCTTTCACTTTTCGAACGACCACTGTTCAGCGATACACTGACAGTGTCGAATTTAAATGACGTGCGAAACAAGAATTTAATTTTCTACTTGCGCTAGCAACATGAAAGCCTCCCGGAACCAAAAACTCAACCCCCATTAAAAAAAACCCCACCAATGTCAGGCTGTTCCGCTCGCTATTCAATTTTTATTTGCTTCCCGTTCTAGTAGTTGGTTTTGGCTCTCCGCTGGTTTTTTTCGGCTCCTATAGTCGTCCTCGTCGACGTCGTCGGTTACTAACTCACATCGCTAGACGTTTGGCAAAATGACAAATTTGGAGCGCATGTTGTCTCTCACAAGGGGCGGTGATGCATGAGGGGGGTTGGGGGATAGGGACACAGGGACGTAGGCCGTGGAGGGTAGGGACACATCAGGACATCAGCCAATGGCGCGGCAGTTGGTTGTAGTTTCAGTTACCCTCCGCCTGAACCTTCTGAAACGCTGTTTGTGTGCCAAAATGCGTTGCCTACTTTCGGGGCTGGCATAATGAAATTCCAACTTTTGACTTATTGACGACGACAGCGAGGACGAAAACGGAACGAGGACGAGGACGCCGCTGCCGGCGCCATATCTTTATGCCCAGAATACCATGGCAGCACTCTCCCCAATCATGTCGAATCATAGTCCAAATTTCACACCCATCTGAGTTGTGAGAAAATCTCTGACACCTTCGTCTAAAAATGTCTCAACTATTCGGAGTTTATTTATAATTAAAAATCATTTAAACAAATGTTTATTAAAGTTATGGCACTCTTAAAAGTAATTGAAAAATTTAAGATATATATTTATATATATAAATTTTTAGAAGTATTTAAAATTAGTCAAAGTTCTTTTATTATCAACATTTTCCGTATTTTACCTTTAAAATTATAATTATCAAAACAAAACACTACACTTAATCATATATTTGTATATTTATGGTGAGCATAAGACAGTGGAGTTTTTATTAAATTCTCTGTATTGTATGTAAATACATTAAATAGGTGATTTATATGAAAAATTACCAGTATGCGGTATTTAAATTTACTTAAATTTTTTTTATAATCAAAATTTTTTGCATGTGACATATATATATTTTAGTTATGTATAAATTATTCGTATGTAACATTAATAAATATAATAATTAAAGCAATGATACTATACTTGAACATACACTATCGTACATCACAATTAATTTATCTATAATGAGCAAAGAACAAAAGGAGAATTAATAATAAATAAAAACATTCTTATGAGTGTTATGCTTGAAACTCCCTTTTTGCCTTATACGTACAATCCCATTGGCGAGAAAATGGAAAAAGCTTATTAGTTAGCATAATGCTATCATTTGCACAAAAGGCAACTAGAGACTGGAGATGAAAATTCCATCGATACTTGTCAGATCCAACTGAACACCGAACCGAGGCGGGAACAAAAGTGGAAGTGAGGCGGCAGCTGGGCGCTCGCCTTTCAAACGAAACTCAAAACGGAGTCTCCATGATCCAGTTGCATGTTAATTAAGTACATTTTTCCGTTCAAGGACCTGAGGGGAGAGCACAGCGACAAAGGGTTGACACACAGCAACGCACAACAACACCCAGAAACACAGGACGAACCGAAGCAGAACCGAGCTGATAATTAAGGCCTGAAGATGTGAGTCCCAGTCCCTTTTGTCTACGCCAAATTAGTTGCATTTACAAATAACTTTAAATTGGCCAGGGCCAAAAGGCGAACTCTGGCCATGTTCGTTTCGTTTCGTTTCGTTTGTGATTTGGTCCGTTTTTGGCTTAGTCGTCGGTGAGTCTGCAGTAATAATAACTGGCTGTGCAACTAATTTAGTTGCGATTCCCCAGTGTCCTGGCCCAGGATTCGACTTTTAATGAATGTGCCAGGACGAGGAGAGTGCGATTGCGAGAATTGTGCATAAATTCGTGTTGCCTATCTGCAGGCGCAGGAAATTGCGCAATTTTCTCGATGTTTTCACCCAGAAATTTTTCCAAATTTTCCTCTTTGCATCTCCGTTTCTGGGGGCTCTTTTGTCTTGCAGTCCAACAACACGGCGCTGCAGGACTCACGGCTCAGTGCGTCTCACCTCCGCCTCGCTTGGCATTCAATGAAAATTAATTTTAATTGACTTTCGCTGAGCACGGGGGCGACTAGCTGTGGCCATGGCTCTGGGCCATGTCAATATTTACATGCCACGCATAAATTATCTACACATTTAGGCGCACGCATTAGCCACCACAATGGCCAATTTCCGAAACGAGCTGCCGTCTGACCCGCGGCGAGTATAGTATGCCATATATATATATATATATATATACATGGTAGTTGGCCAGCTTATTAACAGGCCAACACGCACGCACATTCGGAAGCGGGGCGAAAAGCGCAGGCAATCAAAATTATCCTGGCCACGCCCACTTCAGCTAGAGCCATCGAACTTTTACGCATTGTTTATGTTAACAAAATGTAAATAAATGAGCCGTACAAACGACAACGACGAAAGCGACAACAAAGGGCAATTAAATTGCGGCATGTCGCTAAGGACGAGGTCTAAGGACAACAACAGGTGTTCAGGTTTACAGGCCTGGCTGGGCTAACAAAAATAAAATCCTAAGCGAAAAAGTACAAAAAAAAAAACGACGGAGCAAAAGGAAAACAAAACCAAATAAATCAAACCGAAGGCAGACAGGCGCACACGCACTGCCCAAGCCGCCCGAATAATTCCCCAGAAATTCTGTGTGTATGTATGTGTGTGTGAGTGTGGGTAAGTGGCAGAACTTGACCGGCGGCAGGACATTGTGTATCGAACGTTTTATCGCTTATGCAGCCACTTGGTCGTCGTATTCGTCGCTGTTTGCTCAAGTGGCTCGCGTGTTAATTGTCGGGGAATGTGCATAACACGGCGATAACAATGAAACACCCCCCAGCTACAACTTTCCACCTCCAACTGAAACCCATGGCTAACGTGCCCGGTGACAATTCAAAATTAACTGTCCAAGTGGCGGCGCTGGAAAAGCAGCGCATAATGAAACGGAGCGGGAAACGCATAAATAAGGCCAAAAAGCCTGAAGGAATGGAATTGCGACTTTGCCACGCAGCTCTTGGGAAAATACTTGTATTTATCAATAAATGGGGCTATAGGAAGTTTAGGAATGCACGTTGATAACTACCCATATAAATTTGTAGTTGAAATTACACACAAACCCTAGCCTTATCGAAAATTAAATATAAAAAGAAAACTGGCTCAAGAAAAGGATTATGTTTTAAATTGCTTACTGATTTTAGTAACTTGAACGATGAGTGTTTAAATTTTGTAATTGTCTGTTAGCTCTTAAAACACTGTTTTTCTTATCCAACTGAAAAATAAAAGTAAAATCTGTCTTACATTTAAATTGTCTTACATAAAATTACATAGCTTGACATAAACTTAAATATTTGGTTATAAAACACATTATTAATATGTAATTATTTCGTCTTATTCTTAAAGTTTAAGCAACTTTAACGTCGGCGCTTTCAATTGTATTTATTTCTGTAAGGCAGCTTGAATTTATCACCTTAAACGATTTTTTTCTAGGTTTATCTTATAGCCAGTCTACTAAATGCCCTGCGCCATTAAAGTCACTTTCGCTTATTTTTATCGCTTTTAATTGCATTTATTTTTGGGCTGTCGCTCCTTGGGCATTTTGGGCATTTTGGGCATTTTAAGCATTGTCTATTTTCCATTTTCCGTTTTGCTTGCTCCCGTTTTGCGGTTTGCTCATTTGTCGCCGTGTGCTTGCTCGTTTATTTTATTTAGCAATTTATTTCACACATTGCCATTTCCCTAGCGGTCGCTTCGTCTTGTGGTGGTTACTGTTTTTAATTTTTGGCCATTATGAGCGGAAGGCCTGGCTCCCGTTTTCCCAGGATTCTGGAGGTACTGAACTACGAGGTCCCGGTCCCAGGAAGGCAGGCCAAAAATTATGGCCACACATATAAATTGTCAAGCGACCATTCATCTTGCAGAATAAATGTTGCAATTTGTTGGCTTTTGCTTTGCGTGGCGTGGCGTACCCGAATGAAGATGGCCACCAGCAGATAGCACTCATACTCCATACTGCATACTCCATACTCCATACTCCATTCTCTATACTCCTTGCACGCACAACAGTATGCTACGTTTTTTATTCGGCCTGCCCGTCCGTTTGAGTTTATGTGTCGCACCTTTGCTGACCGCGGGTCGACGGGTTTGCGACCCGAAAACGGGGGCTGTAAATTCAAGAAGTATATGAGTGTGTGCGACACAAATAAGTCACAGTTTGCACTGGCCTGCGTTAGTATGGCTCCCGAGCAGGGACCTTTCATTAGACGGAACTTGGACTGGAACCGAAACTGAAACTGGCTGTGACTCTGCCTCCGCTGACCATTTGCGGGCATATATTTGCGCACAATTAATTATTATAAATGTCGTGGTCACCGGGAAACACAAGCCGGAATTCGTAGAGTCAGCGGAGAGGAAGAGGAAGTGGAAGTAGAAGTCGGACTGCAGGCAAGCGAAATTGTTTATGAAAATTTATGATTACAATATTAGTGTGTCGCAGTGAATCTTTCGCTTGTCCCTGGCCTTTGTCTTTTAAATAATGGTGGCATGCATTTTATTTATTCGCTGCCGGATTCCCTTTGGCAATTGCATTCCACAGAGCTCTGACCCGGGCGCGAATTCAATAATAAATACCCCGTTGGCAGGTGTACGACAAGTACACCTTTCGGTTGGCCAAACACAAATCCGGGTATGTGTGTGTGTGTGTCTGTGTGTGTGTGTATGGCAAGCTGATTATGATTATCGCCTCTTTATCCCGGCACTGTTTACCACCAATACACATGTGGCCGGGGTGCGAGTGTTTGGATTGGTATTGATACCCTGTTTACAATTGATTTCACACGACTTCATTCACGTTTATTCACAAGAAAAACTTTTTAATGCCTTCGAGTGCAAACAACCGAGCGATGAAAGCGCACACACACACACACACACACACAGACACTCTGATTCCCACACAGACAACAACAAAAGGTCGCAACATTTTCGTTTTCGTTTTCCTTTTTTTATTCTGTTTTCCTTTTCCTGATGCCACCCCCTGTCTGATTTGTATTTGCTTAAATGATCTTTTATTTATTTACTTAACGATTTCTGATTTATTTATTCGTTTTGCGAGTGGAAAGTTGCAGAGTGTGGGCCGACTTAATGGGTATTGGTTAAAGAAAATTCTAATTCGCCTGCAGAAACATTATTTCCACATTTATCATCGCAGACATTTTTCTCTCGAACACTAATTTGGCCACCTCTCGGCATCATCGTCGTTGGGCACCGCTGTCAAACTTCATGCAGCTAATTATGCGCTAAGTAGACACACCGTAACACACCGTAACACACAGCAACACACAAACGGAGTGCTGGGATAGCCGTAATTTATGGCCGCGATTGCAGCCAAAAATCCTTTGTCGAAAAGTTGCAAATACCTGGAACTTAATGTTGGACTTTGAACTGGCGCGTACCGAAACTGAGCGTTGCAGAGCCAGGGCCCAAAATTTGATAAATGTTGTGCGGAAGCCAGAGACCCCCTCACTACACAAACACCCAGGCTTAACCCACGGTGGCCAAGAGGCATCGATACGCGAATATGGGAGCCATCGGCGAATGGCAACGGAATCCGCCGGCATTGCAACCGAATCTATGGGCCGGGATTTTGCCATTGTGCGTGTGCTAATGCAGCAGATAAACACTGCCAAATGCCATGAAAATCTTCGGTTATTTGTCACAACGGGTGGTCCTCTCGGCCATGTGTGTGTGTTTTAGTGGCGGGGGGGGGATGGAAAATTAAAGACGCGCCTGCAGAGTGGAAATTGAATCATAATGAGCCTGGCATGGGGCGATCCAGCACGACAGCCGTAACTTTGTTTTCGGCTACTTTTCACACGCTGCCAAAACGTTTCCGCTTCCGCTGGCAGTCTCAACAGCAACTTCATGTCCCTCTTTTTCTAGCGTTGAGAAAAGGGAAAAAGTTTCGCACTCGCTCAGAAACGTTGACATTTCGGAGACTGGCCAAAACAGAAAATTCGCGACTGGTGAAATGCAACTTTCGCCAGCAGACAGCAGTCAACATCCTGCAGCCAGGACAAACAAGCCGGAAACATGTGGTCACACCAACTATACTCCCTTGAACTTTATTACTTTAAATTTTATAAAATACATAACTATTTGAGCGTTCCACAAAAATATCTTAGGCTGCAAAAAAAAACACAAAGTGTTTGTTGCATACTTTTACACCCCTTTAAAAGTAAACTACTTCGTTTTGAACATGATGAAACACATTAATGTTCAACAGTAATATGTATACGCATTATGAATACTAGTCAATATAGCCCTTGTTTTTTACCTTTTACTTTTTAACTGAGTCGCCACTTAATTTAATTTGAAAAAAAAAGTTTTACTTACAAAAATAGGCAATTCTACCTTTCTTTAAGGTAAACAACCCCGCTAATGACTTACTACCTTTTCAGATTAAAGCGAATTATCCCTTTTCAAACCCTTACCCTCCATCAAACGGTATGTATTTAATTATATTTAATTGACATTTTTCTTTGACAGCTTAAAGGAGTATTAGGTTCTTGCTTTCATATTTTAGTCGTTTTTTGGCTGACACATATTTTAGGACTTACATTTTTTACTGAACGCCACTCCTATTTGGCAATTGGCACATTATCTCGCGGTTGTCGCGGTGCTAAAAGTTGGCTAAATCGCCTGCAAAATATGCCATCGGCACGAACCTTTCTGCTATCCCAACTCACTCAAACATTCGTGCTACTCGAACTCATTTGGAATTTTTTCTAATTACTTTAGGGATCCATTTGTAGCAGCTAGCAAAGTGCACACACACACACACACACATACACATGGCCTCACACTCTCACAGGTATTTACATATATTACGTGCAACACGTTTCTTTACTTTTAATTTCAATTACTTTCATTACGCGAGGCAAATGCGTTCAAATGAAGCCAAAAAGGCAAGAAGGAAAGCAACAAAAAAATAAGGAAAGTGAGAATATAAATATTCCGAGTAATATTATAGGTACAACACACACACTCACACCTACGCTCACCCACTTAGGTACTTTTACACATGAGCGTAATAAAAAAGAGGTACTGGGGAAAGTCGAGCGTAGAAAAAAGTTAACTTATTAATTTTCATAAGAGTAATTTTGTGTATTTTATGTTGGATGTGTGTACGCGGGAGTCGAGAGTCGAGAGTCGGGGCCAAGACAAACAAACAAAAGTACGAAAATATGAAACGAGAAAACGAGGAGCCACCGCAGCAATAAATGATGGTGCGGGTGGCCCAGGCGCCGTTAAACGGTTAAGGACATGCAAAAAGGGCGCGCTCTGATGAGTTGATGAAGTGTTCAACGCCTGGCTGGCTCCGCGGGACACAGAATGGGCGGTATAGGGTTGAGGGGTAAGGGTTAAGGGGCCAGAGGGGTCAGAGAGGAGGGGGGCAACCCGCGGCGCAAATAAAAAGTCAGGTTTTTAACTAAATGACTTTTTGTTGTTGTGCACACGCATTGCTACACACAAACGCACTCAGTGCGGCAACAACATGCATGTCGGGCCCTGTATCGTAATTATTTTGATGGCGGCAACCTTTTTACACACAAATATTCATACACAACCGCGGGTCCTACAAAAATTCTAAGCCATTATCTGTTGTCTCAAAAATGTATCTCAAAATATGAAGTATTACAGTATGTATTTTATAGATGAACATCAAAGAATTTGGTTTGAAAACATAGAAAATAGGCCCAGGATAAAGATTACAATAGATAAAATATTTAGAAAGTCTATATATTTTTCTATTCACGGTTACTTGGATCCTTATTAATTCAGTTATGTAAATAGTTCTGTTGTTAAAATAAAATTTGGGTTTTGAAAATAATTATTCTTAAATGGCATGTTGAACAATATAAAAATATACATTATTAAATTTGAAATTACTTTCGTAACATCATTTTATTTGTAAATAGTATAGTGAAATCGAAAAATATTTCTTCCGAAACAATAACTTTTAAATCTGAAAAAAATTAGATCAAAAATTAACAGATTAGTTTGCTATATAAATAAATCTCTTCAACATAATGTCATTTAAAATATAATGAAAACTTCTAGATATTCCACCGCAACTGTGGTTATATGGTGGCTTGAATGTGTGGCAGCGTTAAGTAAAATGGTCAGGACCTCACCTTTCCATTTGGTGACCCACTGCCCCCCGTCGACCCTGGGATTTTCTTCTTGTGGGTGTGTGTGTAGGCTTGGGTGTGGGTGTGGGTGTGAGTGTGTATTGCGGCTGTCTCGTTGATTATGCGCTGATAACAAATTATTCACTTGGGAGCACACTTCAGCCGACTTTGGCAAACACACACTCGCACACAGACGCGTGGGTTTTGCCAGGATTACATGAGACCATTGGCTTGGGAGGTCCTGTGAGCAGTTGTATGTACTCACGCCTACTGCCCCCTTCCGGAGTTAGCCCCTCCTCCTACGCCCCTGCGTGCCGAAAATTTATGAAAAGCAACCAGCGTCGCCGCTGACGTTGCCTATTTGTGTTTGCTTTTTGTATATTCGATTCTGCTTTTTGTTTTGGGCGCCTGGTGACATTGTGATAACAATCAGTGACTTTTTAGTGGCATTAGGGCCCGGCATATTATGCATACGCAGTGTGGCCATTGAGAAAATGAAAGGACCTCGTTGACTGCGTAGCCGGGCAATACCGCGGTAGATATGCTGATTACGCCGCAATCAATATATCGACTTGTATGAAAATATAAATATAGCAAAGGCTTAGGGGCAACATGCCTTGAAAGAGTTGACAGGCAAAAAGAGCAGCCTATCATAATATTTTCAATGAAAGAGAAAAGCATTTAATCGAAACACGTGTATGGAAATTGTTTTTTAGATCATTAAATAGAAATAAATTACCATTTGGGTTTAATTTATATGTTTGTTCATTTAAGATAATCAAATATTAAATAAAAAAAAATAAATAATAAATATAACCTTCTCTTTTAAACTTGATAGATAATGAAAAAAATAAATAGATATAAAATGATTAGTTTTAATGAAACAAAATAATATTTAATAAAAAGATTAGAGAAATGATGTATAAGCTCATTGAATAAAAATGTATAGTCTTAAAGCTACTATTTGTAGGTTTGTTCACTTTTGAAAATAAATCAGTCTCTAAAAACTTATGAAATGACATATGTTATTATTAAGCAACAATCAAAAGCCCAAAATAACAAAACAAACAGGTGAAATAAATATACATTAACTACTTATTATCAAATTTTAGAAGTAGGTTAATGCACATTTTCAAGTACATATCACATTAGGATAACTGTAAATTGAAAGCAATTTCAGCAGAACAGTTTAAATCGATTTTGGATATACTGGTTCTCTGCCAACCTACCGGAATTTCGTATGGCTAAGCTATTGCCACCAGCAGAGCAGAGCAGAGTACTTAAATCCGTTCGAGCTTTCCTTTTTCGAAAAGGTAGAGTTACAGTGGGCTGGCTCATAAAAATAACAATTCCGAAATCAAACGCTGGCGGAAATAGACAGCACAACTTCCGGCCCGAGTGCCGCTGATGGGCCAATAAAAAGGACACAACTGGCCAAACGCCCCCAGGAGGCAGGATGTATCTGCCGCCTTTGGAATGGCCGAGCCATCATGGCCCAACCCACCATTGTTTTATTATGCGAAACAAGCGAAGGAACAAACAAGAGGAATGCCGGCAAATTCGTGTTTAAAAAATAACAACTACACAGCTTCGGGCCGGCCCGTTGAGGGGCGGCTTTTGGGCAGGGGGCGTGGCAGCTGCGACAGCCAAAGAAGGAGTAGCCATTTATCTTAATCTACCTTTTAACTTATCTCGTTGCCTGGGCTTGAACTTCTTTTCCTTCGTCCATCTTTGCTTTTGTTGCAACAAAAATCAATTAATTATTTATCACTTAAACTCTCCGCCACTTGTCATTATGTCATTGTTTACTCATTGCCCGCGGGGCCACAAGGGAAAAGCTGGGTAGGAAACGAGCCCTGGCCTTCCTCGACTTTATCAATACTCAATTGAGATGGGGGTGGGCGGGGGATTGGGATTGCGATTGGGATTGGGATCTCGGACTGGATGGGGCATTAGCTGACCCCATTGATGTTTGTGCGCTTAACTTCTTGCCGGCAGTTTGTCTCAACGGGCCTCTGTCGTGGCGGAACCGGAATCCTTCCTCCTCCTACTTTATTTTACTTACTACTTATGCTGGCAGCTTTCTTCCCACCGAGTCGACTCGAATCGAGTCTCTTTGGCCATGTCGTCGCTTTGGCCTCTTGCAACAATCGAAATCCCCAATTGACAAAAAGAAAACCAATTTAGCAGACAACGACAACTGTTGTGGCTGTGTTTGGCTGAGAGGTGGAAGGTGGCAGGTGGAAGGACTGCTCCTCATTCCCAGCTGTGATAAATTCATCAGGTGAATGCCGAGGCATGGCGCAAATATGCTGCTCCACTGAGCCCCCTTTTCTACGCCCCTGGATCCCCTTGATGTGGCTGACTTCGATTTGCTGTGGCTGGGCTGTCGCCGCATCAAACGACAATTGAATTTGCCATGTTGAAAACTTGGTCGGACGCCGCCACAATATCGACTGGAAGCCAACAAGGTCCCTCGCTCTCACAGTGCAGGTGCACTTCAAAAAAAAGGAGTGTTGTTACTACCCACTACCCTTAAATATAATGTCTTTTAGATTGAAAGGTGTTTTGGCTTATCAGTATATGTGTTGTGATGGTCAAACTGATGGCAGACAAGTAACTATATATATATATATATATATATATATATATTGAAATAAACCATTAGATAAAGTAGTTTCAAGAAAAGATTATTATAACAATTTGTGTTAAAACTTGGAAAACATGATTTTTAATTTATTTTATAAGAGATAACAACCTTAATTTATGCTTGCTGCATAAATACTTTTTGTATAAATCTTAATTATTTTCTTAACAACTTGGATTAGAATTTAAAAAAAAAAACTATTTTTGGGATTTTAAGTTTATTTATAAATCCCAAACAATTAATCACAATTTGGTGCTTACATGTAAACGATTTTTCTAATAATACTTTGATATTTTTATGAATTTTTCCAGTGCACTCAACAAAAACCGAAGCAGGAACACTAGCCAGGACATGCAGCATTCCACATGCCTGGCCGCACATTCCTTGGCCACTCGTTGTTATTTATTTAGTTTTGTTTGCCGTTGGCATGCCCTCAATTAATGTCAATTCGTTTTTAAGTAAGATATCGATAGCAGGAAGAGCAGGACCTGCTATTCCCCCTGCTGCCCCTGCACTCGGCACATATGGCTAACGAAGGGGGAACGCATCAAACGAAATGAAAACGTATGGGCCGGGCAATTTGTCTATATTTGAGGGCCGCCCTCACTAATATACCCAATATGCCGGGTCCAAAATGCCCAGGTGATCAAGCTCTATCATCAGGACAGTTGATGTGTGGATATAAACTTAATGCTAATGTCCTGTCCTCGTCTACCCCGTCTAATGGAAGGGTAGCAAAAATATTTTCCATTATGTTTGAATGCAATAAATTACCTGTACAGGCAAAGGCTAAAACCACACACACACACAAAAGGATACAGGATATAGAGGGGATCGGGGCACAGATGTACGCACATTAATTTACTTTTGTTGTCACTTTGCCAGTGGGCCACATTCGAAGTGCGCTGCCGGCATGGAAATAAAACAAATACGAATGCGAAATGCGAAATACGAGTACGAATGACAAGGCCGAGACAGAGAGTCCTGGCTGAAAGATGGAAGGTGACTCCTTGGTAGCCGGGATATGTAAATGTGAAGAGGGCCGAGTGTAATGGAATTGTATGACATTACTTTTAATTAAAAGCGCACAACATTTTTGGCCAGCCAGTTGAGTGCCAGGCTTTTCACTCCACGTCGCCCGGTGAAAGGGCTTTTCCTCTCTCACTCGCTTTTGGCAGCTAGGTGTGAAGTGTTTTCCATTTGGGGCAACGGCCAGTGGACATCCGACACCGGACATTGGACTTTGGACACTGGGCAGCAAGGGGTTAAGCCGGCTCAGCAGCATTCATTGTTAGACAGCTGCCAAGTCATAAAGACGCTCAGCACTCAGCACTCAACACTGAACACTGAACACCGAACAATGGTCACAACGTATTTATCAATTGTATTAAATCTGAGAGCAGCAACGGAAATTGCATGCAATTCAATTGCAATCAACGAAAATGGTCAAGCACTGGCAAAGAAATAGAACAAAGTTCGAGTTCGTCCTTTTTCAGCGCAATTACAAGTGGAGAGTGGAGCGTGGAGCGTGGATGGCAGATAAATCAGGAGTTAAGCGGATAAACCAGCTCGAGGATGTGCCGTGTGTGTGCCCTATCTCATCTATAAATTGGACAAAATTTCACTAGAAAAAATATGTGTTTATATTAAAATGCTGCTTGAGAGTATCTGGTTGAGGAGCAATTCCAAGAATTTGTACAGCTTTTCAAATAAATTACAAAATAGTTGTGAAAGTAGAAAGCTCGAAAATTAGTTCAACGAGTTTTCCAAGAAGAGGCAATAAGTATAAGTTTCTCAAAGGTATCCAGTACTTAAGTGGTAATATTAAATTAAATATTTATGATTAAGAAAATATCAGTACTTTAGTTTCTGGGCAAAACTATGTCATTTATTGAAGAATTTAAGCTCATCAAGTTGATAAATTCACCTAGATATTTTCCTTGAGTGTAATTAAATGGCAAATGCTTGCAGTTGGAGAGCATTTCACACAAGTATATAAATCGTAGAGCCAAAGATCACAAACTGAAATTGCAAAAAGACAGGATTTTTGAGACCTAAAAAAGACAAGAAAGACATTAGAGGCGAATGAAAACCTTTCATTCCACCCGCAGATCTGAGCTCCCTGATTTTGTGGTTTAAATAAAAACAACATCGAATGGAGAATGGAGAGCCCACCGAAAAACCCACCCAAGCCACGCAAATACACTTTATGAGGGCCGCGTAAAAACCCAAAATTGCAAATAATGCGAATCACGTGGCTCACTGTGACCCAACGCACAAAAAACAGTGGGAAGTGTGTTTTTTCGGGGCTTTTTCGAGTACAAAGAGTGCAAAAAGTGCAAAGTGCGGGGATCCTATCGCACAATCAACCATTACCGAACGCGATTCGAGTTGGGCACGAGAACACATTTCGATTCGCAGGCAAATCATAAAAACGAATGAGTAAAATCAAATGGAAAATCAATGAAGCCAGCCATCAATTGCGTTCCGGCGGGGGTTTTTCTTTTGGGGGCCGCGTCAACCGCGGTTTGCATAAATTCCTCCCGTTCCGCCGGCGGGGCCGAAAGGATACAGAATACAAAATACTGAATACTGAATACACAGAGCGTACAGGATACAGGATACCCGAAATGCAGCCCTCGAATTATTATTTTTATTTCGAAACGTTTTCCGAACGCTTTTAATTGGGCTGCGTGGGGCATCATCGCATCAGCTCCGGGTACTTTATGCAAAATCAACAATGGTGATGCCATAAAAGCGGCGAGTTGGTTGTTGGTGGCAAAATGGATGGAAAAACATTTTCCCGGAGCGAGTGCTAGTGCTGGTGCTGTTGCTTGCTCGCTTTCCATTCGACCGCTGAACCCAAAATAATTAAAAGTATTTGGCGTCTGTAAAGTAATTTTTAATTAAGTTGAAGTGCGCACCAAAAGTGCGTCGGTGGGTGGGTATTTGGGTTTTTGGTATTTGGAATTTTTTGGGGTGGACCGGCTTCGTAGGTTGCTTATTACCGTGCATAAACACAAACAATTTTAGAAATTAAATGATAATTTCGGAATATTTACATAATTTTATGCATTATCTCGACGGCTACGGGGTAAATATGGCAATTTTTGTTCGTTTGTTTTTCCAGGCTTTCATTTTCACGCCGCCAAATAAAGATAGATATTTGTGTGGGGACTGGGATTTGGGTACTTTTTCACTCTACTTTCTTTTTTTTTCTTGGCAAATATTTGGCTTATGAAATTTCATTGTTTTTGGCCCGTGTCGAGAGCGTTTCTTTAATCTCAATCCAAGTGATGGCTATCACGAGCCCCCAAATTGATTTTAGTTTCATTTACGTTTCCTGCCTTTCTGCAGGATGCGATCCGATCAGCGAGTGTCCTTTGCTTTTGCTGCATTTGGCAGGACCTTCCGCGTATATATTTTTATGACGAGCCAGGGGGCGTGGCATTCTTGCCCACAGATTGGATGCCAGCCAAGTGCAATGAAATTCTATTTGCGCCCCTTGAAAAAGTGTATATTTCTCTCCGACTCTTTCGAGTTTTTAATTAAGTGCAAATTAGAAGGGGTGTACCATTTTTTATGCAGACTCAAGAAATTGCCAGTGCTGTATATCCAAGATATCCGCTATATATATATGTTAAACTATTTAAAAGCGTGTTCACATTAGTGCCCCAACTGCTGAGAACGCGAAAACTTAATTAGCAAACATTTTTAATGGCACCAGCAGTAGCAGTAGCAGTAGCAGTAGTTGAAAATTTTAATGTTCCCGGCAATTTGGTTATAAATTACAACTATTATTTTAATATTTTCACACATTTTTGTTCGCTTGCTGCTGGTGGAAAATGGGAGATGGGAAAGAAAAAAGGGAAAGCGAGTGTGTCTGGGTTGTAAGTAACATTATTTGCACCTCCATGAAACTTGCGAGCAGTCGGCAATTATTGAAATAAATTTACGAGCCTGAAACAAATTATGGCAAGGAAATGGAACAATGCCCGACAACCTCGAAGTATGAAAGCGGCTAATGAGTGGGGGGGTTGAGTGAAAATGAGCTGGAGTTGGATGGAAATGGTTGAAGCGGTTGCCACGTTGTTGTGAAACTTTGCATATGAATGATAATAAAAAGGGGTGACTTCGTCCGGGTAAGGAATACATTAATATGCAGCGTAATTATGCGATAACCCAGCAGCGGGAGTGTTGGGGCAAGACGGGTCTTCTTCTCCGACACAACATAACATAACATAACATAACATAACATAACGCTACACAACGTTAACGCTAATGATGCCCCAGCAAAACGGCAGAGCAGCACAACAGCACACCCAGGTGTGCGTGTGGGTGTAAGTACGAGTATTGGGTGTTACACACTGTCAAGTACTCCCCAAAGTGCCCCTAAATGCAAGAAATGACAGTCATTTCATATTTGTTGTCCTCCGAGGACCGCACACTCGCTCTGTCCCGCTCTGTCCCGCTCCAAGGATCTCGTGTCATAAAATTAAATACTTCACTGGAGAATTAAATGCAGTAAAAAGTGGGCGTGACCCCGCACAGACACACCTTCATCTGGCATTAGAGGGTTAACTAGGACACACCAGTCCTTGCAAATACCTGGGGCGTTGCTCCGGCTGACAACTGTAAAATAAAGCTAATAATAAGTTAAAAGCTGAAAGTGCTTTCTGTATTACGATTATTACGGATTGCCCAGCTATCTCTGCCCATTTCTCTGACTGGGAATATGATCCCTGCATTAGCATTAGCCTGTGCTGTATAGTGCTCTAAGCCACCTCACCCAAATGAAATCTCAGAGCTTGAGGTGCCAAAGGATTTCGGATTGCCTGTCATGCGCTCGTGAATTGATATGAATGGTTTTCGTTTAAGCCTTAGAGCGTTTTAAGCTGTCCACTGCGTCAAATGACTTGATCCAGGACTCGATTGTTGGGCGGTTTTTAAAACTGAGCCACTCAGCTTAAAACGTCATAATTTTAATAATGTTTCTTATGCTTCCTAAACATCTGGGAAGGTTAAATTTAAACTGGGAACTAAAATCTAAGTGAAGAAGTACCTTTTTCTTGGAACTTTAAATAAAGAACTCATGGGCAAAAAAGAAAAGGGTTTTTCTGCCCCGATAGCTACTTTTGCAGAATAACAAAAAAAGGAAAATTAAAAACTTGAGTTTCAGTCTGACAACTAGTGCCCTGTTGTTTTAAGTTGGGTTTTCAGTTGTGTATTTCTTTAGACTGAATAATAATTCATATAAAGTATAAATACGCAGGAACTGCTTACATTAAAGTTCTTCAACTTAACTTAGCCTAAGCCAGACCGACCCAATTTATAATGCGAATTCCATTGATAAGCCACAAAGATCTTTCCCACCGATAAGCTTGGCAACCATGAAGTCGATTTATCGCTAATTTAATTTGGGAGCTGCATTTGCCGCCCACATGGACATTCATAGATTGTCACGGGCCTTGGGGTAACACATCCACTTAGCCATTCATCCATGCATCCATCAGTCCTTCCATCCATCCATCCATCCATCCATGTGTCCATTCATCCTTCCGTCCAGTCATTTATCGCTTGAGCCGCCACTGCAACCGCATTCGCAATCGCATTCTCATTCACATGTCTCCATTGCCATTGCCATTCCCATTTGAATCGACTAGCATCGAATTGCATTTGGCCGGAAATTGCATGAGCCCGATTGCTATAATTAAAACTAACTAGCGTTGATTTAGCCAAGATGTTCCACTGAGGTCGGCGGTTTGGTCGGATCGCCTTCCGATGGCTTGTCTTTCGTTGCGTTTCGTTTCGTTTCGTTTCGTTCCTTGTCTTGTCTTGAGCAGGCGGCGATGCGGTTTTGTTAAAATTACATTTGCTAAAGTTTTATCGCAGCTGCGGCAGTGGCGAAGGCAGTGGCAATGGCAGTGCCATGATATCAGCGCCGTAATTAATTGCGGCCGCTGCATTTCAGGGTGGCCATGGCAATTGTGGCGTGCAAATTAAAAGCCAGCAGGCACAGGAGCTTGTTCTGCGAAAAAGTTGTGGAAAACAAACACTTTGAAACCAGAACAGAAAAAACAAAGAAAAGAACCGGGGAAAAACCACAAAAAAAATAACAACCAGGGGAAATGTGTGTTTGGTCGGAGATGGGGTAAATAAACAGCAACAGGATTGAAAGGGAGAATATCGCGGAGAAAGCGGAGAAAGCTGTAACCAGATCCAGAACCAGAACCATCGATGGAAGACGAATAATATAGGAGTATGCATAATAATAAAAAGCGGCCAAGCCGCGAAATATCCTGTTGGCAATTTACGGTAGGCACAAAGAAAAACACACGAAAAAAATATATAAAAATCCATTTTTACTATTTTATCCAAAAGTGCTTATGCGGTTCTTTAAATATGTCTTCGATTTCAAAGTGCTGCTCGCACTGTGGTTGCTGCAGCCGCTAATGGTGGTGCGGCAATAAGTTTCATGGTTGGAAGGGAGGGTGAGGAGCGGCGGTTGGAGTGTTGCCGCTGACAACAACAACAACTGGAGGGCGAGAGGACAAGGCAGCCCAAAAGTGTCTCTGCAAATTGAGTGGGAAAGGCAACAAATCACATCAAAAACATATTTGAATATTTGCCGTCACTTAGCTTTCTGAGTGGAGAAAGGCCAGTGTTTGAGGCAGTGTGGGTGTCGCAATGGGTGTGTCTATATGTGTGGGTGTCCGTGAGTGTGAGTGTGAGCCTGTCCATGATGGTGTGAGTCTGCCTTGGGTCGTTTTGCTTGGTGTCGATGTCGCTGCCAGTGTTTGACTAAGCGCCAGCGAGGCGCAGTCGATGAAATTGACACTTTTCCAGCTTGCAAGTGCTGAAGAAGCTTTGCGGAATGGGCGGATCTAGCGGCCTATATACAGAGAAAAAAGCATAAGCATGTTTCTTAAAAATTAAATATTGTACATCACATTTACTTAGAGGCCAGGGTAAGCCCTTGATATGAGTTTAATGAATTTAACATGAATCAAGTACTATTTAGCCTTAAATTTATATACTCAAATGCAGTTTGAAGATCCGCTTCACTTGAAAATAGAAACAAAGGCATTACAATCAGATACACACAATTTAGTTAATATTGTCGACTTGGATTATATATACTTGTCTTTTAACTTGTTTATTTTCATATCTTTCTGGGTGCTAAAATCCTAATCCTGCCTTATATTTTTTTACTGTTTTATTTTTTCCTCCTCTATTTCTTGCAGTGTATTTACCGACAAGTGCTGGCTGATAAAGAGGTGAAATCTGTACAGTTTACTTTTGGCCGTCACTGTCTCTCATTTTTCGGTAAGCAAAGCTTAACGGTTAGCTGACACTTTGCATACAGTATGTAGAAAGTGGGAGAAATGGGGTGAAAGTGCCAGGGCCTATCCACCTGCCACGAAAAAGACTCTGCGTTTGTGTGTGCGTGCGAGTGCTATGTTTACAAATGTATTGTAAGTAAAATGCCTAAGGCAAAAGTGTACATTACGAAGTTTTAAGTTACACAAAAATGTACACACAAACATGGAAAGTACAGAGAGCGAAAGGATGAAGGGACGAAAAGTGAAGAAAGGGTGAGATAACCGCAAGGATATGTGGTGGACTGAGCGCTTCAGTCTTGGCTCCTGTAAGACATCTTCCCAAGTGAATGCACTAAAAACAAAATTGTTAAGAAGTTCTAGAAAATTTGTTCTAAATTTAAATTTAAAGTTTTCATAAAAAAAAAAAATTAAGTGACATAGAATTTTGGGCCTTTGTTTTGTTTAAAAGGATAATATTCTTTTTATTGATCATGTAGTAAAACTTGATGATAAAACTAACAGCTATACGTCTTTTAAGCTTGCTTATCATGTGACACTCCGATGTCTCTATTTTGACAAATAAAGTGTATCACATATTTATGTGAGTGTTTCCGTGTACATACAAGCCGAGTTGGTAATGGAATGAAATGGGCGGCATGGTGAACAAAAGAAGGAGTGAGTCCTGCGGAGTGCTGTATCAATGGCAACTCCGGGATTGGCGGCTGCACGTGTCAAAATTTGCGCAAAGGATATACAAAGTAACTCATGCTAATTTCGCCATTGTTGCAGAGGGTTGAGGGAAGGAAATTCACAGCCATCGATTTGCGTTCGCATGTGTGTGAGGCTCATGTGCAAATTATAAAGCGGTGTGTGCAAGTCTGGTTTAATGGATAATGGTTAAGTGGAGTGGAATTGTAATTTCTATTAAAACGGAACGGAAGAGTCGTTTATCTATGGGATAGATGGGCTTAGAGGTATTCCATTAAGCAGACGCCCCCCGAATTGTCAATCAATATTGGGCAATGGTAACCAAGAAAATTCCATTTGGATATTCGTTGTTCCTCTGTCATTACGGGATGTTATCTGCTCGGAGGCCGAAAAATACAGAATCACAACGGGACTAACCTTTCCACTCTGCCAATCCTCAGTGGGTCAAACTGGGCTCCAGCTTAAGCTTTAATTTCAGCTAAGCAAGCACATTGACAACCGTAAATGGTACACAACTGCCAGATGTCCTTACACTGAAACAAAGTCTACAAGAATTTGTTATAAAATAAAGAGTAGAGGCATTGCTAAGAATAATAGAGGTCTGAGTTGTCAAAAACCGAATAGAAAGAAAAATCCTTGAACAAATCCAATTAAAGAGCTTATTAAGTTGATTATTCGAAAACTTTATTTATACTTAAATATTAAGAGTTGCTATAAAAATCACTGGGGCTTAAAAATTATTTGTAAAGTATGCGATAAATTATTACTAAAGATTTTATTGCTTACTTTTAGACACCTTTATAAACTAATTCTAAATTCTAGTCATCTTTTATTTATTTAATATCATTTGTTTAATATATTACTCTGACTTTTCTAAATTATTATAAGTATTTTGTCCGAGTGCAAGCTTTGCATATTTGCATGTAAATACGTGAAGCCCTCACATTTAGAGATGCACATGCAAACGCATGCGGCACTGCAATTCTCAGAGAAAATTGCAATTTCGGGTTTTATTTTATCTCATTTGGGAAGCTGACTTCTAGTTACGGCACTGGCAGCAAATAGCAGCCAGGCAACTGCTAATTGACTGGCCTATGTCAGGACCTTTGACTTTCGAGGGTTGTCGTTGGCCCTTATTCCACCTGCTCCTTGGGTAAATACCATTTGCGGTTGCAGTTTGCCCTAGCCTACATATTTGACCGCACTTAAAGTGCACAACTTTTAAATGCCAAAAGCCAAACACGTGCTGCCATGACAACTCAAGCCACAGCCACAGTGTCAACTAATTGCGAATGGAAGGCGCTGATAATTGAGCCCGATTGCCGTTCATAATTATTGGGTGCCCCACATCAAGAACCCACTTTCCTGCACATCCCAATTGCATTGCAATTTGATGGCCTCTCGAGCTTTGAGTTCTGGGTTCTCCGTACTAAGCTCGCAGCACCAAAGAAATTTTCACTGGCAACAGCTGGTAACTGCTAGCAATTTCATCGGATTTCCAACCCCGTGACCCGGTTTGCCAATTCATTTCCATTATCATTATCAAAACTTTTCCACTTTCCTACGCTGCATGTGATGCGATTGTGTACCTCTCGCAGGAGAAGTGGGTGTTTGCTTTGTCTGCAAAACAAGCATTTGCTCGTGGATGATGGTTCAATCAAGAAAAGATTGAATTCAAGAATTATACAGAAACACAGCCAAAATTTAAAAGACAATCAAGAAACGACTTAATCCTAGAACTGTAGGGAAATGCGTCAAAAAGTTACAGAACATTTCCTTTACTTAAATCAAGAAACAATTTTTTAAAAGAAATTTTCAAAAACACTTTCTTAAGCAATTAAACAACATATTTTAAGTAACAAATGGCTGCTCATACAATACAAAAAGGATTATAGATACGTATGAAATAATTATTTGAATTAAAACAATTTATAACCAACATATATATAAATTTATTACAAATAAAGTATCAAGTCCTTAAAGAGTATTTATAAACGTTTTTCCTATAAAAAACAATAATAGTATTTGTGTAGCATTGATTTATTTGTTATTTAAAATATTTAATGAAAATGAGTCTGATCAATAATATTTCATAATATTGAAAATTTTATTTTAATTAGCTTACATCAAAATAAGTATTTCGTATTCATGCTTTAGTTTAAAATGTCTTTCTTTTACAATTAAACTTACACATTTAGAATCGTGACAGGTACTTTGCAGTCGATTCTTGGGTTGAAATTCTCTCATTTGTTTTCTGTCCTTCGCTAACATGTGGGTGTGATTTACGCGACCTTGTGTGTGTGCATGGCGAAAGTGGGTATCTGTGAATGTCTTAGATGGCAGCATCATCATCAGGAGCAGCAGCCACCGCCGCACTTCTTAAAAAAGCAATTACATTAAAAAGGATATGCTTGTGGCAGCCCTTTTCTTTATTTTTTGCTGGCTGGCTGGCTGCTCACATTACGTATACGTAATCGCAATGCCCGCTTACGTGCCGCCGCTCCAAGAGGAAAACGCCGTCTTCTTGCGAGAGAGCGAGTGTGTCTCTTAAATGTTCATTAAATTGGATTTTTAGTGCGCATCGTAAAAAATTCAAAGCGTCCATTTAATTCGCCCGCCAACAGCCATAACAACAACAAAAACAACAACAGAGGCGGGCCAAAAAAAATATAGGAAAGAACAACTTGGGTGCCGCTTGGTCAGCACTTCAATTCCGTAGGGGTCATAAAAGCGATCCAGTCGCAAGTCGTGAGTGCTCGAAGATGTCGATTTAAATTGAAATATTTTGCAATCCTATTGATTTTTCGCTTAATGATGCACTGCATTTTAAATGGTCACTGCAGCCAGAGCGGGGCATTACGAAAAGCGGCTTCACTGCAACTGCAACTCCATTCCACCCACTTCGTTGTCATTATGTGAGGGGGGTTCCCCTTTTCTTATTTTTATTTATTTTTTTTGCCCTTTTCGGATGTCGTGGAAAAACCTTTTTACGGCAAATTGTGCTGCATTTTAAGCGGAAATGATGCGCATCCTGCGGCATCACATCCTGGCCACAAAATGGCCACCCCCTTTGTTTTTCTTTCACCGAAAAATATTTGCATATTCATCTCAAAAACAAAACACCAACTTCCAGCCGGGAAAAGACAAACGGCAAATGGCATAAAAAAATAAACATTTGAAAGAAGAAAGCAGCAGCCGCAGCAGCAGGAAGGAGCAAAGTTTAATGGCCAACATGGCCATGACCAGTGTGCTGCACTCGGAGAAACCGTTTTAATTATAATGAGACTTTTATTCTGAAAAATAAATAACAAATCGCGGACCGAATAATACATAAATAAAATAACTAAAGCTCTTAATTTGTTAGAAAAACGTTGCCGGTGATGCAGCTAAGCTTTAATGCCATTTAAATAATAAATTAATTTATTACTATACGTATCCATTAGTTCCTTATTTTTTAAAACGTTATTTAGTCATAGTACTGAAATAATTCTTTTTAATATCAGTAAAGGAATTTAATAACGAAAATTCCTTATTTTGTATATATATTTATATTAATTTATTTTAATTATATTTATTTTTACATTTTTAACTCAAAAGATATATGCTAAGACTTGAAAAATATAAATTAAATAACTTAGACAATTTATATGTAAACTATTTTCAGAAATTTCCGTTATCTCTGTTTATTAACTGTTTTCAGTAAATGTTTAACTAATAAATACAAATTTTATTTTGCGAGTACAAAAATAGGGTAAGAAAAATGATGAATATTTTTAGTGACAAGAATTTTTTTTTCTTAGACTAAAAAAAAATAAGATTAAAAACGCAAAGGTCTGATATGATAACTTTTACGAGTGTTCTCGTAATTAGTCATTTTCAATATAAAAAAAAAACATTTTTGAGAGTGCATATCGAGTAAAATGTTGGGCGTTGGGCTTGACGTTCTAGGGGTGTGGCAGCAAGCCATCTCTAGCCAGTGGGAGTGGCCCATTAACCGACCGCCCCCAACGTCACGGCGGTCTGCGGCATATTGGTAAAAAAAAATGCGAAATAATTGACATCAACAGCTCCGATGACGGAGAGAGGATGGGAGCATAGCAAGGGTTAGATTGAGTCGAGGTAATCTTTTTTTTCGGTGCACCGGCGTTACGTCAGCGGACGCTGCCATGCGATGCGATGCGATGTATTTTCTAATTGCCTTATCGCTTTCAGCGTTGACGGGCGCTCGAGCGCGAGGACTCAAAGTCTTTTGACGATGAGTGGACACTTTTCGGGTTGGGTCAGGGCATAAAAAAAGTGCGGGAAAGAAGCAGTGTTAATTGCAATTTGCCTTGGTATTCGTGTTCGGCGGACACTTTGAACAGTGTTTGCATTCCGAAATGGATTTTGGTCCTGCGTTTGCAGCGGAAATATTTCATAAGCGCTGGCCAAAAGGATCAATTAATGTCAACCGCCAAGCGAAAGTGACAAACTGTTTGCCATCGAATTTGGAATTTGGAATCTGGATGCTCCGGGATTGCAGTTTTCCATTTGCCTAATTGCGGGCCTTTGAAAAATCCAGCCAGGGGTTAATTGAAAGTCAGTCTAGGGGAAGTGTGGACTACTTTTTTAAATAAGAAAAGACGAGGACTCACCTCTCGAATGCAAACTTTCGAGCACTTTGCCGGCTTGAAAGATGAGGCCAAACTTGCGGACATATCTTGCAGGATATGTGCGGAAAACGGGGCAGGGGGTGTTATGTCCACTTGACAGAGGCAGGACAGGAAATTTATGGCATTGACCACAGAATGTGTTAGTGAGTCGAGTTCCCACATGAGAGCTGCTGCTGCTGCTGCAGCTGAAACTTCACTCTTTGTAAGTAACTTTTGGGCAAAGTCTAGCAAGTGCGCTACTAAATAAAAATTTATGGTCGAAGGGGTGGGGGTGTGGAGGAAAGTGGGCAGAACTATTGCCCAGACACTTGACCACTTCCACACTTATGCAATTATGAAATTGCCATAGAAAGTGACACTTTTATTCGTCATCCTGCTGCCATTGTCCTCTAGGTGGGGGTTGGCATAGCATGGCATAGCATTGCCCGGCAGAGTAGGGAAAATTGCGCAACGAAAACTCTTAACAAAGTCATTTGGTCCAGATGCTGCCAGTTAAGTTAGTAGAAGCTCCAGACTCTGCACCTCCTGCCCTCTGATTTTTCCCTCTTTTCCCAACGACAAACAACGGCCGCCTTTCCGGGGGCCAAGGAGTTTTTCCTCAAAACACATGTGGTTGAGGACGGCCCAAGTGGACTGCGAAGGGTTAAGTTAGCGGCTGGAATTTCGGCAAAGTGGGCTACTTAAGGGCGGCTGGGTGGTGCTGCCATCCCACTCACTCAGACAACCCAGCACACAACCACCCACCCACACACACACTGTACGCACTTCGGTCACTTACTGTAATTGTCTCTGCCCCAGCGGGAAACTAAGGCGTCGCAAATTAAGTGCAGAAAGCGATTACACCACTGAGAAGGCACTGAAAAAAAATTACCCTAAAAGGACATCAAATACAAACTAACTTGACTTAGTCATTAAATAAAATAAAATATTTTAAATCCTAAAAAAAACATACGTTTTTTATATCTAAACAAGCGTAATAATAATATTTTCCTTAGGGTTTTTAACTTTACATTTGAATTTTAAATAGCTGTTATATAAAATAAATAAAACATATAATAAATTACTTTTAAAGTCTTATATACAAGATTTTAACAACACAATATATTTTATGTATTATAAACCTAAGGTATAAATACCTGAAATTTTAAGCTTTAATATTAAAAGGTTTTATTTATGGATTAATTATATTTTAACTTAAATATGCTCTAATGTCATTGCTATCTCAAAACACCTAAAACATATTAAAATGTTCAAGATAAAAAACAGGGTAAAATAAAGTATAAAATAGTACAACTGCAATACAAAGTATATAAAAACTATGAAATAATGTTACGAAATTAACAGCAAGTTCACATAATAATAAATAAAATGCTACGTCTGCAATATTAAGTTTTTGTAGTAATGTGAATTCAAAAAGCGATATATAAAATAAATATTTTTTTAAACAGCCGAACCCCTGAATGTCTTGGCTCCCACTTACTTGATCTTAGTTTTGTAAACCTAACTCTCTACTTTAGGTAAAAATTATATTAAAATGCCCTGCATTTTTCTGTTTGTGTATAATTAAGTGAGCAGTTCCAAGGCAGTTCCCAAGTGTCGCAGCAGTAACGTCAGGGTCAAGGCGCAGCGTTTGATGAACTTGTGGGAAGAGTCCTCGGCAGTTCGAGGATTGTGGCTCTATCGCCATAACTTTGGCACAATATGTGTGTTTTTTTCCCAGCTGATCTTCGCCGAATATTCTGCAGGACATTTACTTATCTAGTCGGACACGTGTCCAGCAATTGTCTTTGGCAATTGGAACAAACGGACAACTCCGAAAAGCTAGTTAAGTTTTCCCTCTTTTCCACAGGCGCTATAAATTTTCGCTTCGCTTTCAATTTGTTGATTCTGTTGCTGTCTTGCCAACGCAGGAATTTTCATTGCATTTCGCTGGGTTTTTGTCAGTAAGAAGTTCACTGCATAACTATTCATTTGTTTGATTTCAGAAACATTTGCAGAGCTCTGCTTATCAAGTGCAGTTGGCTCGTGGCTCGGATTGTCCCCTCATGAGCAACTTTAACCAGTGCCACTTGGCTTCCACAGGCATGTTAGCGATGTCTTCTTCATTGTATAGTGGATTCGCAAGCAGAAGGACTACAAGTTTAGCCAGAAGGCGGAAACTCACAAAATAAATGCAACATTTGGCAACGCATGGCATGGCAAACGGAAAAGTGGCTGTGTTGCACGTGTATTAGTGTCATTTCTTCAACTACACGTAAAATACAATAATAAAATAATTAAATATAAATAAAAAATAAAAAACTAAAATAAAGTCACAACATTCAAAACAAAATCTACGTACTGTAAATTCTCAAAACAATATTTAAAAGTTACAACATATTACTGAAATATTATCCAAAAACCTCATTGTAAAAACCTTTTGATTGGTTTATATTCGTTTAATTTATTAATAAAATTGTATATAAAAAAATTTTGTATTATTATAAACAGCAGATTTAAGTCTAAACTACAAAAAATATAAGGTCCTAAATATAGACTTCAAATAAATGCAATAACATTTAAATTTTTTTGCAGTGAGTATGCAATTGCTCGTCTTTGGCAAGTTAAAAAAGCACACAGGATCTGCTGTATTGAGGTTCCCTGCTGCTGCTGCCGCTTCTTTAGTTGCTGTCGCATCCCTGCAACTTAGCTCATCTTCGGCTCCGTTGCCATTTGCGTCTTCACTCGGCAATTTGCACTTGCTGCTCTGGCAACTTTTGGGGCATCGTCTCCTTGGCTGCGTCCTTTATTGTTTCAAATTTTATTGCTGCATCAGTTTGTGGCAGACGCACCATCTCAAAGGGATCTGGGCACTTCCTCTGGCATTTTTCTTGAAGCCTGTCCAAGTGCTCCACTTTCCCAATGGAAACTGGTGGTGGGTCGCATTTTATGGCCATGGCAAGTTGGTCACTTCACAGCCAGCAGCCAATGCAGTTTCTAATCTTTTGATTATGTACGACAGACGCAACTGCGAGCTGAGTTCTGTGCATATGGCATTTCGAACTTTCATCTCGGGTCCATTATTTATGGCTCTATCAATAAAAAATATAAATTATGGTTATTGTTGTTCCTCAACTGCAAGTGCAACTGATGTTGCTGCTGTTGTTGTGCATTGAAAATCGCCCATCGTGCAAAGGTCAGACGGGCATTGTTGTTGCAGCAGCTTTATTTGCGCATCTTGTTCTTCTCTGGCATGTCCTGCCATTGGCATTGCGATTCGTGTTGGTATTGGTATTGGTATGGGTATTGGCATTGGTATTGGTATTGGTATTGGTATTGGGATCCTTCCATGACCACACGTGCAACCGCCCATGTTTGTTCATGTTGCTGCCGTTGCTGCTGTTGCTGTTGGACTTCCTGCTGCAGCAGCAGCTGCAACGGCAGCATCAGCCGCTTGTTGACTCGGTTTTCTGTATATATGCAGCGCTTATGCAGCCAGCGATCCACAACGACAACAACAACAATAGCAACAGAAAAAGCAGAAGCAGCAGCAGCAACATCACATACAAAGCGCTTTATGTTTGCCTTTAATTTGCGTTCGCCGCCTTGGCGAATGCAGCGATTTTTCTGTTTGCCGCGAACAATGCCGAGAGGCACAAAGAAAGCGCTTCCATAACATCAGTTCGCAATGGTTTGAGAATTTGATTGATTAAAGCATTCAGTTGGGCCTGGAAAAATGATTCAAAAAAGACGTTTTAATGGTCAGTTTGATTAAATTGTACTTTGTTTATATTCCTAAAATGAATTTCCGTAAATAAATTTATATTTAAAGTTCTGTATTTGCCTATTAAGCAATTATGTATTAAGTTTATTAAAAAGAAAATGGTTAAGATATTATGTATTTCTGGAAACCTAGTAATTATTTATATCTAGCAACTAGTGACGAGGTTATATATTTCTAAAAGCCTTTACCAAAATTGAGTTCTGATATGTCAAAAGTACTAACAACGCGTTTCAACCCAAAACAGCCATAAATATTTTAAATGAACAAGTTATTATGCAACTAACCTATACCCAGATTATAAATTAATAAATAAATGTGTTTTTTTTTAATCCCAAGAATTTTAACTGAATACTTTCTAAATTAGAGGAATTTGTATTATGAAATGCAACACATTCTTTGTTTTTAAATTTTGAACTGAATTAGGTACACCCTATATGTTTTTATTTTTCGCCGTGCGCTTTTACTCTCCGCATTCCATTTTTATTTTAACATTTTTCTTAGGTTGAGAAGTCTAAAACTTATGTCTGGAATTGATTGAAAATCAAAACGAAGCCCTCCAACTTTTTAAGCATGTTTGAGTTATGCCAAATGCATTGTACCATAAATACAAACACAAACAGAAATGCACTCCAGCCAACACACACAAACACAGGCACTAGCAGGAACACACAAACGCATCAAAGAAAAGCCAGTGGGGCGGGCGATCCTTTGGAATTTCCAACTGAAAAACAGAGCAGGAGAGCAAAATGTTTGCAAAAGAAATGTTAAAGCAGGAAAAAAACACAAAAAATTGCATATTAATTATGTTTTTCTGGCACAGTTACTCAAGTTGATGGTGGTACGGGGGCTGGTGGCAAGCATTTGGGGGGGACGCTCGCAGGAGGAAGGCAAAGGGAGGGATATTTTTTACTTTGAACATTCGGGGCGAGGCAGATGGTGAACAACAAAAACTAGTTCGGGTTATGTATTGGGGGCGCGCAAAGTGTTTTACTTGAGAGCAAAGAGTGTGAGGATCTGTGCACTGAGGAAAAATATTATAGCTGTCATCTTTCCAAGTTTTTTAACATAATTTTTCTTTCACCATAACAGATTTCGTACATTTCATTTTAGAACATAATGTTTTTATGATATTTATTGACTGTAAATATTATTAAATCATTATTATATGTATAATCGTCGCTTATCTGAATTTCTAAGAACAATTTGATGGATGTGACATGAAGCATAAAAACAGAGGTTTATCTTAACCATTAACATATTAGTTTATTAATTTATTTATTATATTTAATTGTGACAATTTTATAACAAATTTTAAATCATTTATTTTTCTTATTACATTATATATTTTTAATTTTTATAATATACACATTTTTTTGATATATATTTTTAAGTTTTTTACTTACCATACAATTTAATAAATAGTGGTGTTAATTTAATACTAAATTTATTTGTGCAAATAATCTGTTGAGCTATTTATTGGAATAAATAGAATAATGTTCTCCTAATTTTTTCTTGGTGCATATAGCCTGACTTTTATAAATACACTCACTCACACACTCGCCAGTGCACCCCGTGCATTGCGTGTGTGTATGTGTGCGTCTCTCAAAGGTGTTTGTGTTTAGCCGCATTCTGTTTGTTTACAGTTTTTGCATGGCTTTCAACAAACTCACTCACACACACACACACACACACACGCAGCTCATTCTCCTCATGTTTGCCATTATCTTACATGGCGCTGGGTTCTCAGCACTTCTTTTTTACCCACCGTATCGTTGCCAACCCTTCACCACCCCCTCACCATCCCCCATTCCCATCCTTCGGCAGCGGCTGGCAACTAAAAATGGAAAATTGAACAACAACTTCTGCTCGTTTTGCTGCCCGAGCGAGCGGAAGTCCACAGTGGCTGTGCCTGTTTTCCTCAGCCCAGTTTTCCACGCAGTGTTTTCCTTTTGCCGCACACACTCAAGCCCTATACAAGTGGTGTAAAGAGAGGGTGGCGCTGGAAAAGGGGGGGTGGGGACGGTTGCAGGCGACTATCAAACTGCAAGGTTAAGCCATAATGAAAGTAAAATGATGTACAAAATTGTTGCCTCTGCTGGTCCAATGAGAAAAAAGAATTCGGTTTGATGGTGCGAAGGGGCAGGGCGAGCAACATCGTCACACATTCACAATGCCATCAAAGGGGTGAAAAAGTGGCAGTGGGAGTTGGTGGCGAGGTCGCTGCTTCACAAGGTGTCTTCTGCTTTATTTCACTTAGTTTTTGATTAAACAGGTCGCAAAATTTAAACACGATCCAATTATAATAAATATTATCATCATATATTTATATTATATTCTTATATTCTATTATATTTATAATGTGCAAGTTCTATTATTATGATCCATAATAATTTCTGTTTGTAAAGATCCTTTTTGTGTCATTTTTATATAACTAATAATATTTTAAAAGATTTAATTTGGTGTATTATTTTTAAATTTCAAGGATATTAATAAAAATGTGTTTCGCGACTAGTTTTGTTTGAGCTGTAAACATAAATTTTTCTATGTGCCGAAAACCAAAATGGTTTTTAGGATAAATTTTAAAATCTCCAAATAAAGAACCTAAGCGATAAAAATACCCATCTCTAAAGTTTACCCCTGACTTTTATGTAGTTACAGGGAACTGACCCACCTGCAGGACTAATGGGGAAATCATGGCGAAACGAACTACGGTCACTCCCAATTAAATCTAGTGCCTCCTCACCGATCCTTCAATCGTCGGCCTTCTGGAAATTAATTACACAAAAATATGCCGCAACACTTTGGGCTGGCATTTTTCTTTATTCGGCTTTTATTTCAGCATTTTTTTGGAGGTGTTTGTGGAAGGGGCAGAAGTTGGGTGCCGCATGTGGCAGGCTTCCAAGGATGTTGGCGTTGCACTGTCAAGAGTGCATTGTGTGTGTGTGTGTGTGTGTGCCTGCGCTACATGTGTGTGCGTGTGAGTTGTGTGTTCCGATCCGTCCATTGCCTTTATTTGCCTTCATGCGTTTATCGTGGCTCCGCCAGCAGCAACAACAACATGACGAGCCACTGCCAAAAGAGGCAAGGATATGGCGAAAGAGGGGGGATCCCACTGCTGATGTTGCGTGCAGTTGTTTGTCTTTAATTATGTTTGGACGCGATGCCATTTTTGCGCTGTCCAGGACCTACTTATGTGCGTCCCGAGCCTGCCAAGCAACAAGCATTTCGCCAGCGAAGCGAAGTGGAGCATTGTCCTGTCCTCATTGAGTTCCACTCTTTCCGGTCCTGCACCCACACTCAAAAAAATATGCATAATTCATAGATAAGAACTTGGTGGTGGGTATGGAAAGGACTTAAAAATCAATTTTTGTTTTTTTTTAAGAGTTTTGCAGTATGTTAAAATACAAAACATATAAGTAAGCTTTTTTATTTGCTTCATTTCAATGACTTACTTCTAATTAACAAAAAATAAACTAAAATTCCATTTTTGTTTTGTTGATTTACAATAAACTACATTTTTCTTCAAGCCTTTTTGTATCTACTAAATTAACCATTGTGGAAACTCCAAAATTCCACCCAAGAATTTCTCCATATGCTGTTGCAATATTATAATGTTATTTTCTAAGAAACTATACTAAAGAACAAGAGGACTAATGGACTCTCAGTTAAAGCGATTATATTGAAAAAGAAAAGGAAAATACATTTTGTCTCACAAAATAAATACATCACACAAATAAATTTATAATTCAAGAAAGAAAATCAATTACTTTTTTTTTAGTGAGTGCACGGTTTTTGCTTGCTTATATTAGGTTTTGTTCAAGGCTTTTATGTAATTTGCCGAATTAAACATTGACATTTGCGAGATAACAAATTGCAGTTAAAAATAAATTTATTTTCTATCAGTTAAAGCGATTATGTTTTCTTGAAAATATATACATATTAGCTACCCATTTATTTTCACTTTCCAAAATAAATACATCACACATCGAAATTCATAATTTCTGGACTAAAATCAAATACATTTTGTATGAGTGCAGGAGGAGCTTCTTTCGCTCTGCACTTATTATGCAACGGTGCCAATGGCGAAAATAAAATTAAACGATAACATTTCCTTTTCATTTGCGCACGCATAAAATTCCAGTGAACGTGAAGCCATCGTCGTACACTCGAAGACAAATGCCTTTCGGCCCAGACGGGCTAATACGAGATCGCCGGATGACGAGACGAGTCCAAGGAGTGCTAGTGCTACATTTGCCATGTCAAACCCATGGAATTAATTAAAATAAGCTCCCGGAAATATTGATTGGTAGCAGTGAGAGAGAGAGAGAGAGCAGAGGACATGGCCACCGAAAATTGGAACCCGTGCTCTACGGCTGGTACTTTTAATTGGCAGCCCAAGCAGCCCCCATTCCGCACTTCATTGCGAGCAAATTCACTGCTGGGCGGGCTGCGGATGAGTCCGAACCGCACGGCTCCTGCAGGACAGCTTCATTTCGCGACACTGCATGTCAAAGTGAAATATTGGCTGGAGACATGTAATAAATTTTAAAATTTTTTATTATGCGCTGCAGCAAAAATGCGGGCAAGTTGGCAGGGGACAAGCCAACGCATTGCCGCCAAAGTGGTTTGCACGGCTGCCTGCGCGTCTGTCATGCGTGTCCTTACCACACACACAAACTCAAACAGAAGCACTCGCACGCATGTCACACACACACATACCACACACACACTCCTGTATTGTCGGTGTAGTCATCCAGCGGCTCCTCAGTGTAGCGTGAATCGTAAATCAACGATTTAGGCGCACATGCAGCGACCGAGGCAAATTTTTTAACCATTTTTTGCCGCTGTTTTCCATCTCTCTTCTCGCCATTTGACATTTTTGGTCCCTCTACAATTGAGGCTATTGCAGTTGACAATGCCCTGTAATAAGTTCGCTTGGGCCAATTATATATCTACTAAGTATAATTTTAAAATGCATTTTGATTTAAAATATAATTTTCCATTGGCTCTGAAAGTTATTTGATTAGGAATAGGAGAATAAACAAAATTAAATTCAATTTTATATATTAAGTTTAATTTTAATAAAACACTATACCATGGACTTACAACTCATTAAAAACAAAATGGCTTACCTCTAGGCTCTACATATTTTTAAAAATTATTATGTTATTTAAACAAGAAATTTTATTTGTTATAAATTTTCCGACCATTTTCTTTAATTTTCAGTACTAACACAGGTTTTAAATTTAATTCTAGTCCTTTCTAACTTAACTTATTAACATGTTTTAAAATAAAAATTATATTTTAACCAAAAAGGAACAGTATAATTTCTTATCTATTTTTTTTATACTAAGCCAATGCAATAATATAATGTCCCAAAAAGAGAAGCACATTACAGCGCCACTGCCGACCTAGACCATTGCTCATTTGAAGCAGGCACAAAGTTGCGTATACGCAATAACGCGTTATTCACTCACACAAACGCACATTCCTACAGGAGGCAGCACCGTCAACACATCAGCATGATACTGTTTCCGTTGCCGCAGCAGCCCTTCTCATGACATATTGATTTGATGCCCCGGCTATGTCGAGAATTTCCATTAAATTCGCCTCCCAAAAGGTCGGCTAGCGAAGGCCGATACACAGGGCTATACAGCCTATGGCTGAAAAAGAGGGCATGGAAATGGGCAAGTTTTACAGGCATTTGCCATTAAAAACGCTGCAGCCCCGCCCCGCCACACCTCCATCCCTCAATTGTGTTTTTGCAATTGCAAATCGGGCGAAAAATTGCGACGCACATCAATCAGGGGACAGCGGAACAACGACGACGACGACGATTCCCCGACGAACGGCGGCTTGGTAAAATATTAAATTGGCCATTGTTGCCTAATTGAAAACATAATTAGCCTTAATTTATTAGCTGGCTACGCACCGCGTCCAAAGGAAAACGTGTCAGGTGGCTCGATCTCGATTACCGTCCACCCAGTGGAAAAGTGCTTCAAGAAAATCTGAACGACATATCGACACAGCGGGGCAATGAGCTTACGACGGGAAGAAGGCTGTGCGACAAGGCCCTAATTAAATTAATCCCTGCAAGCGTAGCGCAGCTAGAATTTAGCTACACTGCACTGCAGCCATTAATTATGCATTAAACATTTTTAGCATGGAAAGCATGGAAAATAAACTTGTGAGAGAATTCCATTTCAATCACATAACTAGGTCTTAAGTAGGGGCTAAAAATAAAGGTCATCATTATTTCTAAATCATATATTTTAAAGTATTGAATACAATGTCGTAGCATTTGAACGACAAGACAAGTGCGTTGTTATAAGAAAAATAACACAAATAGAAAATAATCAAAATGGTTTGATTCGGTTTTCATGGAATATAAATATTATTCTTACCATTTTTAAAAGTTAATCGAACTTATAAGTCATTGGTAAATGGATTTAGTTAATCGAACTAATCATCAATCAATCTCATTGGTCCATGGCTTTTAGAAAATGTATCTCACAAACATTATACAAATAAAAAGAAACGAAAAGAAAATCTACTTCAAGAAGATAAGTTTGCTTTTATTTCCAAAAATTTGGTAAATCCCCCAAGCCAAAGGATTTAGCACCTTAGCCTGGTTAACTAGTGTGACTGCCAGTAAAGTAGCTGCTGCTAATACCTTAACTAAATATATAATGTTGCAGCCGCCTCTGGCCGCGATCCTGGGTAAACTTCAGAGCTGAGCTTGCCAGGCCGTCAGTTCTGGTGTCCTGATGTCCTGAAGTCTTGGAGTCCTGGTGTCCTGGCGTCCTGCCACCGTGTCCTTGGCATCCACCCTTTTCCGTCGTTGTCGTGGTGTCGCTTGCAGGCGCAGTTAGTTAATGCTGCACATTATTTCGACAAGAACAACAATCTCGGATACTTTTTTCGCCAGTTTCGCTTGGCAGTTTTCTTTCGCTGCGGCAGCAGCAGTAGCAGCTTCTTCTGTTTCGAGGCTCCTGTCGTTGCCAGAACGACTAACTAGGTTTTTTGACAAGCTCATGCATGTGACTTTGTCGTTTATAACTGCCATCCGCCGTGCACATGTATCGGCATCCCCAGTTCTCCTTTCGCGTTTAAATGTGTGTGCAAAAGACGGCGCTTGTAGATGTCTGTTGGTGCGAAAGTCTTGTATCCCTTCTTTCAGCTCCGTGCATTCATTTTAATTTTGAAACTTGTACTTCCCGGCTTTCCTCTCACACACACACATAAGTATAAGTACACTTACACACTTGGAGGCTCTGTCTTTCTGCCTGTGTGTGTGCGTTTACGTGTGCCATCCATATTACTTCCGGTGCACGTTACGTATACGCCAAATGTGCCGCTGCCTGTTTCCTTCTCTTTTCTTGCCACACAACTAATTATTTCTCGCTTGACAATGAAAATGTTTAAGTTTAATTAAATGCATCTTGCGCTGCTTTCTTTTTGACTCCCCGATGTTCTTGTTGT
Organism: Drosophila elegans; assembly: GCF_018152505.1. Taxonomy (NCBI): domain Eukaryota; kingdom Metazoa; phylum Arthropoda; class Insecta; order Diptera; family Drosophilidae; genus Drosophila; species Drosophila elegans. The sequence goes on from NW_024545863.1 coordinate 321,256, forward strand.
CCTTGCTGTTGCAATCCTGCACCTGTGTCCCCATAGAGGCAGTGATGCAACAATAGCGAGGCAACTTTTGCTGCAGTGGCTGGCTGGTAGTAAATTTATGCTGCCCGTTTCCATTCGGAGCATGTTAAGCGAACTCGGGATTGCCAGGTGCCATGTTCGGAGATGGCCGTTCCGCTTCGTCCTGCGATAAAGTTGCAACTGAGGGGGCAGCTAATTGCAGTATCGTCAATCGATTCTAGATTTTAAGTACACCTTCCTAATAACTTGAGTATTTACCAATAAATAATATATAGTTACTTAAGTGATTTAAATTCGGATAAAATTAAAAATTTTATAAATTTCAGGATAAAAATGTAAAATTCAAGACTATTTGGGAACAACAAACAAAAGGGAGAAGATAGAAATAAAGGAATTTGGATATCAATTGCATAATTTAAATACTTTCTGCTAATAATAATGGCTTGGGGAACAAAACTGTTTTCCGTTTCCCTTTCTCATTACTATTTTAACTCATGAAAATATTTCCTTTTACAATTTCCTTCTCAAAGGAATTTCTGAAGTTCTTTAAAATAAAATAGCTTTCCATTTTTTCTCACCCATAAGCCTATCATCCATCGAAACCCTTTTAACCCATTTATCGCCAGGCTAGTGTTTTTTGATCTTTCCAAGTCATTGACTGAAATAACTTGACATGACTGAAATTTATGCTGTCTTAACCCCTTATGCGCACCCACCTGCTGCCGCAAAAATATGCTTTGACAAACAAAACTATTTGTCTTGGCATGACTTTCTGCAAAAGTTGCTACCCAAGCCATTAGGAATCAATAGACGTAAAAATGCCTCAAAACGGCATTTTTCTGGGGTGGAAATTTCAAGGGTTGCTTTGCTGCCAAAGTCCTCATGCCTCTGATAAATTTTTAAGCGCGCTCTAAACACTTTCTAAGCACAACTCATGCAGTTTATGCCCGCAAAGAGTTCGTGGCTAAGATACCCGCACACACAATTGCAAACTCACTTTGAAGGCAGCAAAAAATTATTCTAAAATTCCTGCAAACAATTTTGTTGAACTGGGCCAGAGATCCTTGCTACCACTCGGAACATCCTTTTCGTACAGTGTGTGTTTATGTGTGTGTGTGTGTGTCTGTGTGTGTTAGGTAACTTGCTGACTTTGTGGGTGACGCTTTTTAGGCATTGCATACATTTGGGAGTACACAAAGCGAAAAATATAAATTTGGTGTGCCACGGAAATCAGTTAGGATTTGAAATCTCTTTAAAAGGTATTGAAAAGTATGCACTAAAATCTGTTCATACTATTACATACATTTATAACTAGTTTTAAAGTGGTTGAAATGTTTGGGTCACCCTCCAAAAATAAATTTGTTTTAATAGTATTTAGGTGATTAGTTAATCTATGCACAAAATTATTGTCATATATTTTTGGTAAATATTATAAAAAATGTATAAAGGTACCCCGTTTTTTTCAATGCAGCCTCCATGTTTGCCAACGTGTTTTTCGGTGTCGCGTCCATGTCGGCGTGCTAATGTTTATAAATGCTGCGTGGCGCAGAGTCCTTTGAATATTTTAATATGATTTAATATTAAACATCAGGGGCGTGGGTGGCGAGATCAAGATAACAAAGGCTTACAAAACGCTTTCATTGCCTCGCCAGGCGCCGCTTGCCCAAGTTGCAAATATTAAGTAAATGTTTTGAATAGTTATCCGCCAAGTTATTTGGGTTAAGATTTTTTTCGCCACGTTCCCCCCAAAAAAAGCTCATCCATACATATAGAGTTCTATATATATGTAAATAGCTAGGCCCAATTGCCGCTTGCTGGTGTGTGTATGTATGTGTGTGTGTGTGTGTGTGTGAAGAGCTCAAATAAACGCATTTTAATTCAAAGTTTTTGGCTTGTCTTTTGTGCGGGAGGGACACCCTTAGCCCCTTTAGCCCCCTTAACCCATGCTCGTGTGTTTGCGTTCGCCATTTTGTGTGCGGTTGAGCGTGTTTGTTAAAAGCTTTGAAAAGATTTGCCATGTAATCGCATGCGGCAGAGGGACACGGGCAGGACATGGCGCGCCAACATGCTAAATCGCTTTGATGACATTGTTAATTTGACATACTTGGGTTTCTTTCTCACTCGCTTTTGGCCGCTGTATCACTTGACTCCGGCCTGTTTGTATAGGCTTTGATTGCCACATAAAAGGCCCATATAAAATATGAATAAAAACTTTTGTAGTGCGCAGCACAATGAGAGCGATAAGTTAGACGCATGACAGCACCAAAAGCATTTCGCACACGACCAAATGACACATCAGAATGCATAATCACTGTGGTCGCTTCTGGTTTTGGTACTGCTTCTCCCGGCACAGCAAAGATCCAATAAAATGGAAATAGTTTCTTGTCGCCGATTCGCTATTCGCCGGAAGAAATCTCCGAGATTGTTGAGATTAGGCACCGACTGTAAATATTGTAAATGTTAAATCGCAAGCCGCTATGTGTCATACGTTTAGTCGTAAAAGAAAGGACAAGAAAAGCTTAAAAAGTTCTAACTAAGTTGCTTCTAATTATATAAGAATATTTGTTTGATGTCATAGGCCTTGAAACCAACTACTAAAATCTATTGGTAACTAAACTATGATTTATACTAAAAGCTATTTATCACCGTCCTTATTTATTTAAGTAACTAACATCTTCACATACAATTTGATCATGCCCTTAGCCTCATTCAGATGGTTGGCTCTAGAATTTGTTGCCAATTAGTGAATTATTTAAACAACTGTGAAAGCTTTAAAATCTTTTAAGCATGTCCCAATTAATTAAAATTAGGTCAATAGCTCATACTCGTAAACGCTATTGATCACCTTCGATTTGTATTTTAAAAGTAGGTAACAACTTTTTGTAGACTCGCTCAAGCATTAGGCCCCATTCAGCTGACTGCAATCTATACATAATATACTAAGTAAGTGGAAAAAGTGTGTGAAATGTATAAATGAGGCGCATACGCACCGTGGTTCGCTGAACCATAACCGTGTGTAAGCAGATGAGTACATGTCAGCTACACGTGTCTGAGCACATCCCCGGCAACTGGAAGTGCAACTGCAGACGAGAAGACGAAATGTAGACAAGTTGTCGTCATGTTGGCATCCTTTGCAGAATGGCGTTGCCGGCGGCAGGTGACAACCGACGCCTCTTGCCATAGGCAATGGCTCAGAATCTCAGCTGAGGGATGGGAGTGTGCGCCGCCAAGAATCCCAGAATACCAGAATCCGAGCAAGTGCATTTGCTGTCTGTCGAAAGGGGCGGCGGAAAGGAGGAGTGGCATCACACATGCTTTCACTTGTCGCCCGGCAGGCATTGCGTTCCTTGTCCTGTCTTGTCTTTGGCAGTGTCTGCTCATTATGTCTGAAGCAGTGTTTGTGTGGGGGTACACGGCTAGAAAATAGAGCAAAATTATATTAAATACATCCAGAAGTTAATCAATAAACGCCATGCCTAATTTTGATTAAAAATTTTCCCTTTCTGATAAAAATAACAGAATACAATAAGGACTAATATTGTGATTAAGAGTAAATACAATATATATGAGACAAAATAAAATAACATTTGGTAGGTATCGAAGTGAATCAATAAACGCCATTCTCCATATTGGAATAACATTATTCCTTTCTCATCTCACAAAGAATTATTTAATGAGATTTAATTATAAAAGAAAATAAAAATAAAAAATAAATGTATAAGATATATAAATAATAATATTAATGAACTTCAATTTTATAAATTTTAACCATTAATTTGCTTTTTATAAACACCTATTTATATATACTTTGAGGCAGCAGTCAGTAATGTACTAATGTTACACAAAATTTTTGAATCTTTTGTTAGAGGTAAACTAGGCAGATAATTTAAGGGCAAAAGAGGTGTCAAGAACTTCATACATTCATATTTAAATACTCCAATGCTTATGTTAAAAACGTTATATATTTTAATCGATATTAACAGGTTTTAATTACACAAATTTAAACAAGATCAATATTTTTTCCTGTTTACCAGCAAACGTATGAATGTGTATGTAATGGCAGCTGCTTATTCGGCAACAAGTTCCACTCTCCTTATTTTCTATTTTTTTTGGACGCTTCAACTAGCCACAAGCAGTGGCTCTCGTGCGCTGAATTCTTCTTAATGAGCGACATCAAGTGTTGTATTAAATGTCAGTTCTGTGCTTATGTGCAGTATCTCTGTCTTCCAGTGGGTGAGATGTGTGTGTGTTAGGCCCTCCAGCCCCTCAGCCTCTCAGCCCCCCACTCAGAATGCCAAATACCAGAATCACAAGGCCCAAAGCCTTGCTGTTGGGTGAGTGCCGGGCAAGTATCTGTAATAAAATTTGTAATGAGTTGCAGGCACGGAAAAGGATTTTTGAGTGCAATTTATTTTATTTCAGCGCTTTTATTTTTATTTCCTCTTTCGCTTTGGCTCGTTTTCCTTTTGGCATATTTTTATGGCACTCGCACTCGCATTCGCACAGCTACAGTTACAGTTACATCTACATTTTCAGATGCAGATACGAATACAGATACAGATACTGATACAGATACAAATACATTTACAGATACAGAGATGGAGAGCTGCAGCTGCTTTTATGCTCTCGGCTATGGCATGTTTATTTCTGTTTGTATTCCATTTCTTATGATTTTTAATTACGCCCCCGAAATCCCAGGCCCTTTTTCGTCCATAAAACGCTGCATACTTTACGATGCTGCAGAGGCTGGGGCTTTTGGTGCCGAACTTCTGGAATCTTCGAGTCTGAGTCTGAATCTGGGTCCCAAACTGAAACTGAAACCGAAACTGCAGCTGGGCAACTTCATAGAGTTGCAAATTTATCGAATGGCCAAAAGACAATTCATTACATGCTTAGCCATGGCCATCTCCCCACGGATTCGAGCCAAGCAAAGCATTTGCATTTCAGATAATTGCCGCAGCGTTTTGTATGCATAGCCGTTGGCAGTTACCAGCTACCAGCTACCATCTACCAGCTCCCAGTTCCAGTTTAACCCTTTCCCGGACATTTGGCCGGACAAGTGCGTCATGAGCTGGGCCATAAATTCAGGCCCGCATGTGCAGGGGTCACTCCGTGCCCTCCACATTCCCCCATCCACCCAGCCTTTTCTCTCTGGGCCAGTCTGTTTACAGTCATTGCTACAAATTGACAAATTCGCTGTCGCCTGTCACCCGCTTTTCATACCCTGTTATAGTAGCAAGTTAGGTTTATAGTTTGGGTGAAGTCCACAAAGACAAGAAATTAAGATATCTCTCAATTATTAATCTGTTTAGCTCTAGATAAATTTCTATATTTTCTTAAATGTAACATTACTTTAGACTTGCATTTTTATACATTTAATACGTTTGTGATTCAGATCAATATTATAAAATATCATAAAATTATATTGCATTTATAGATTGCTTGCCCTGGTAAAAATATTTAGCATAATTATTCTTTGTACTTGTTGCCTTACCATATTTAAAAATAAAAATAATAATTAAAAGGTCAATATTCAAGCTGGCAAAACCCTTCCCTAAACAAAAGAATTTCCTATAAAAAGTTTTTTATGTAGTTTCTTGTTTGGAAACCATTTAATGTCTAAAACTTACTTTCGAATTGACAAACTTACCATTAAGTATTTATTTTATTTCTCTCTGAATTTCGAACGCAAATAACTTTCTTGTTGGCTTTATTTTGAAAAACAATACAACGATTAGCAGATACTTCATATTCGTTTCACTCGACATCACTTTACTTCTTTCTGGTTTTCTATGGGGTAGATGTGGAATGCTCTGGTCAAGCTGGAAATTCTGGGGGACATAAATGATAACAGTCGCAAAGCGCTGATTCATTTACTAAATATTTGCATAGGCGGCCTTGTCAAAGCTGCTGGCCCGTTTCTTTGGCCCACGACCGACCGTTTGAGCGGACAAGGCGACGCCGCTGGGCATTTTTCCGGCATTTTCTCGTTTATTTTTTCCTTTGCCCATGCGTGCTCTGGGTCCTGGATTCAGTCTTAACCCCCTCTGGATACATCGGACATTGAACAAACATTGCTCAGATATGTTGGCCAAGATTTACGATTGGCGCATGTCAAAGGCTTAATGCCTGGCCGGCCTCCCAGCGTTCCAATCCTGTGTTCCGGCCATCTATTTGCTCAGCTTTATTAAAAGGCCGACACATTTGGGCACCCTACCCCCCTGTGATCGCGGTTGTCCGACGGTTTCTTCATTAATTAAATGCGTTGTCCATCGAGGCTGCTTCGTATGCCGGACGCTGACAAAATGCATAAATATTGTAAAGCATAAAAATAAATAATAATGCCACACGCGTATATTAAAAAGAGAGCTTGCTAGTAGCAGCACACTCAGGGAAAGAGAGTTGAACAATATCAGAACACTCAATATTATTAATTTAATTTGATGTAAAATTAAAATTAAAATAAAATCAAAATTTTACCTATATTAAAACATTTTCACATGAATTATTTATCCAAAGTACTTACTTATTTAAGAATTTCCACTAGAACTGATTTTATACTTAAAAAATGCATAAATAGTTTTTGTTTTTGTTAAGATTATATTTTTCCGTAACATAGTATCTATATATAACAAATGTACTAATTAAACGGCCGTTTTTTCCAGTGCATCTGTGTTTGTTTTTCGCATACAAATTGCGCGCACATGTCACCCATTGAGAAATGTTCGGGGAAACGGAAAAAATGGATTTTCTTATTCGCTTCTTAAATTTGATTGTATGCAAATTTGTGCCGCGGCTGCCATTTAATTAACATGTTTGCAGTTGGACAGCGATGTTGCGTGATTGAGCCATTTAATTGCCTTTATTGCGAAGCGAATGGCTCGGGATGCCTTGAAAAATCACCCATTGAATTGCACTGAAATCGCATCCTTTGAGCACTGCTCATTAGAGGGCCAGCTCGCCCAAAGTAACAGTTTTGTGTAACAGATTTCAGTCATTTTCTGTTTTCTCCTCCATGCCAAGGACACACGTTCCGAATTTCAGCTCATTAAATACTTGAACCCTAGCTGCACACAACCTAGCCACCCACCCACACACGATTTTCCCCCATCCGCTCGTCAAAGGCCACAAAGTGGAGGAGCAGAATAAAAGTGGCAAACATTTTGAGGCAATTTCATTTCCCCCGAAGCAGCAACAGCAGCAGCAGCAGCAGCAGCGGCAGCAGAATCCCCACCACAGTCACTGATCACAGCAACAAAGTAACGAAATGTGGAAAAAAGCAAAAGTTAACCACGTTGTCATGTTGCCATGCTTAAATTATAATGAAAAGGACTCGGGCCAGGAGCTGGCTGCTCACGCACACACACTGCCGCAATGCCTGTGAAACCTTATTTCATCCGCGCTTTCTCCTTTCTCTGTTCGCCTTTCGCCTTTCCCCATCCGCTTTCTCCATTCGCCTTTCTCCTTCGTGCAACGGCGAATGCACAAGTCGATTTTGTCTCATTGAAGGTTGTTTCTATCGCTGTGTGAGTTTTCCGTTCCGCACATTTTCCTCCAGCTCGGTACCCTAAATCCCCCATTCCCCCACATTTTCCGAGGCGAGGCTGACTGGCATCACTTACCTCTCGGAAATGGGATCATCAGCCTGCCATTTCCTCGGTGCTCTGCTCCACTAGACAACAGCCCCAGACATTTGGGGCCAAATGATTGTTTATGTGTACACCATACACTTCAGCAAAATTGTCGTTTTCAACAGATGTTCTCTGAAGTGCTTATGCGAATAATTTGAGTTTTTGTTTACGCAAAAGTTTAAGCTTGTTTAGCATTCATCAAAAGCTGTTAACTACTTTCAACTTGTATTTAACAAAAACTACTTACAATTAAAGCACTAAAAAACATTATGAAAGTTATTCAATTAAGAATGCTACTTGTATTACTTAGACAATTAACTAAATTCGTTGCTGTCAATACTTGCAAATATTTACAAATGTTTTCAAATATGCCTAATTTTTTATTAATAATTACGGGTTCTTGTTATGTTTGTAGTTGAGGTTCATTAAATAATATTTCTTATTTTTTAATTTGTTAAATCTCAAACCATTGTTATAATTCTTAAAACCCTTTCAATACTGTTTTTTAACTCTATTTTTTAACGTTTTCAAATATTTTACTAATTTTTTTTTTAATTCTTTGATATTTAAAAAGTGTTTTTCTTATGAATTATTGGTTTTATTTATTTTTATTTATTTATTTATTTTATTGGCCTGGCGCGGCAAGTTAAAAAACTTATAATTGAAGTGCGAGTCACTATAAATATATCATTAAATATTAATCTTACTAATTAGAACATCATTTCCTTATATATATACTTACCTAACTATATTTTTTATTTTGGATCCTAACATATATTCAAAGTTACTTATTATATAATATTTTTTTTAATTTTTTTTATTACCATAAAGGTTTTTTTTTCTTTTTGTTTTGCCTTTACAATATACCTTTTGCTTCTTAAAGCTTTGAGCTAAATTTGTGTATTTTTTTATTCGAGTGCATGCCTTACTTTCTGTATGTTTGTGTGTGTATTTTCGGTCATACATATTTAATATTTCATATGTCTGCAATGATTTTCTACGCCTTTCCAGCACTGAACAGTCCACATCCATCCACATCCACATTCACAATCGGAGTCCCTGGACGAGTCGCTGCGTATTATATTAAGTCCAAAATGAGACTCCTGATGACGACGAATTGTCCTCGTCTGTCGCTGCTTTATTTCGCTCGTTCGCTTGTACGTTTGTTTGTTTGTTTGTTTGTTTGCCTCCTGTCACTGTTTATTTGTCACTGCCTGGCCTAATGCCTCCATCACCCCAGACCCCGTTATAGAGCAGATACCATATAGCAGCTAGCAACCAGCTCATGAGAATTTCGAAACGGCCCATGTGTATTTCATTGCTGGCGTTGCCTGTTCCGGTTGACTTACGCGCCATGTTGACTGCAATTTGTATGGAACACGGGCCTCGTTTCGCTTGGTTAGATGGCCATCGTACATTCGGGAGCGGATCTCGCAGGCGAAGGCCACTTTTAAAGAGCCCAATCCTGAAAACCTGCTTTAATGCAATTTTAATTAGGCCAAAAAGGCCCGCCCGAAGGTATCACAAATTCTCAATTCTCAAATCTCAAACAAATTGACCATTGACTCTGCCCATAAACTCGGCAAGTTGCAAACTTTCGACCCCTTTTTCCTTTTTTGCCAGGGCGTTTAGTTACCAGCACTTGTGCAAACACGCCGCTTCTGAAGCTTAACGCTTCTAATGTATGCGCATACACGTGGATTTCATGGCACCACCACCCACGTCGCTCGGCACCTGAGCCCCCTGAACCATCTAATCCACCTGCACCACCCACACACTCACGCCGAATCATAAGAACGGCCCAAGTGGCTAAGAAAAATATGCTGCCCGACTGCTCGCCACTTTCCAGGCAGCTGGCTAAAATCACCGACAAGGTAAAAGCCAACTAAGTAAAGTCAAAGTGTATAACCTGGCCACGCCCAACGCCCACTGGCAGTGCATACACGGAAAGAAAAGAGTTAGTCTGACAATGATTTACATTAGAATGTATTTTTAAGTATACAATTTTCCTAGTACAAACTATTACACATTTTTTATCACTGTATAGGCTGCACTTTGCGCGTTGTCCCAAGTATTTGCTGGAAATTTCATTGGTTTCGGCTCTACGCTTTGCAGTTCTAACATAAATAGTTGAGCACTCTGGACTCGGACTCGGACTCGAAGCCAAGTGAATGAGGGGGCGTGGCCACGGGGGTGGCAAAAACATAAAGTTTTCAGTGCATAAATAGTTGTCCAAAAATGGCGCATAAGTAGGCGACGATGCTTGGCATGCAAGTGTAAAAGATTCGGCCCAAAACTTTTCCACCCAAATGTGGCTAATGAAAAGTTTGCCCAGCGGACCAGTCAAGTCCAGAAGTCTAGATTGCCATCCATTTCAGAAATGCATAAAGAACAAAAATCCAGAAGATTTTTAATTAGTTTTCCGGCTTGGAGAGTCAACACTCATAAGATTTTGTGATTTGCAAGAATGTCCGGTAACGTTTTGATCAATCGAAAGTAATAAAAAAGTTTTTAGCTGCCTAAAAAACATATCAGTGTGTAGCCGGCTTAGACATTTTGAGGTTGTTATTTTATAGAGATTCAAAATGAAATATCAACATCGAGCTTATAGAAGAACTTCAATTTCTGTTGGCTGAAAGCGGATGACTAGAAAGTAATTCAAAACGGATTTATTAAAAAAACCCCATACGCTTTTAACATTGTATATACGCTTTGAGGTATTTATTTCGTGGAGCTGTTAAAATTTTGTTAAAAGGGAGCCCTGCCAGCAATTTATAAGCTCCCACTCAGTCGGTTTATTAGTGTACCGCTTTTTGATTTCTAAATTTTATTTTCCGTTGATTTTCAGTCATTTGCATGCTTGATGAAAGGGCCACAGTCTATAAAGTAAAACAATAAAGCAAAAAAAAATAAAAGGTATTAAGCCCTCTGGAAAATAGCCCTCCCAAACACACACTTACAATTATAAGCAGCTTTATTAACTGCAATGGCACTTGTTCTTGCCTGCCAAATAAGCTGATTCGGAGATGCATTCGTTTCGATGGAGATGGATTAAAAGCTCGTCCGAGTGCGCATAGAAAAATGACCGGACAGCATTAGGGTATTAGTAATGGCCATGTTTCCTCGTTTTCCACACCCACACTCTATGCAATTGCAGTTGAATCTGCACCTTGACCGACGACGATGGAATAATCTGAAAGTAAGTGTGCCAAGTTTTTGCATTGCTGATAATGACGAAGCCCCGTTGATGACTGGCTGAAATTTCATTGGCTTGCCAGCCCGGACAGGGCATTAAATTGCTAGAAATGCACAAATTCAGTGCTCACGCACTCCCGCAAAACTCTTCCGTTGCCAAATCCTGCAACCTTCAGCCTGCCATTCTGACTGCTCGTCGGCTGCTACTAAAAAATTCCATTTGTAAACGGCAACCGCATTAAACCAAACTCATCTCCGGTTGTTAATGACTGCCGCCCGCCACTGGAAGACAAGCCACGTAATATGCTCAAACATCCAAGGCGGCACAAAGATTTTCACAGCCCAGCACTGCGAGAAAAGATTGCAGCCTTTTTTGCCTTATGCATATTTTCTAAGGCTAATTTAATTTATAAGGATTTACGCAAAAATTAAATAAGGCACAGGAATTTTGTAAAACAAAAGAAATTTTTTAGAACTGAGCTGAAACAAAGTGAGTTTAGGTAATGAAACTTTTAAAAAACTTTTTTATAAATTAGGGGTGTGTAAAAGGGACTTATCCCAATTACATAGAACAATAGGATACAATTTTTGGTAATCAACTGATAACAATTAAATTTCCTGTTATAACATTCTGAGCCAATTCCTTTGTAAAATGTAAGCATTAGCTGGACACTTTTCAATGTGGTCACATGAAACTGATAATAGTTTTCCATGTTAGAGTTAAATCAATCAATTAAAATGGTCTGTGAAACATTAGTGGTCATCCTTGCCATACCAAACTGCAGATTTTCTCTCTGCAAGACGCACTGCAACCAACTTTGTCTCCTCTTTGATATCGTGAAGCTTTAACCAGTCGCGAACAATTGACGCAAATGAAAACTGACGCCCGCTAACTGTGACTCTGAAGCTGCCATTGAGTGATGGGCCATGCTGGTGGGCCATCACGCATCCGCCGTGTGAGCCGCGACTCAATTCACGGCGCGTAAATGATACAAACTGGGTGGGTGGCTGTTTCAGGTCATGTGGGTGGTTGAATGGGTGGTGGTGCTGGTGCTGGTGCTTGGGTGAATGGAAAGCCTGCTGCTGAGTGGACAGCTTGTCGCTGCTTGTTGCGACTGTCAGGAGATGCGGCCGCAAATTAGTGCAAAGTGCCACCCGGGTTGCGAGGATACGGCGAGGATTTGCCCTGGACCCAGCCTTTCGTTTGTTGTGGTAAGATTTGAAAGTTGATTAATGAATACAAAATGCGGAATACGGAATCCTGAATCCAGAATCCAGCATCCAGCATCCAGTATCCAGAGTAGAGATGGGAAAGAGAGCGTTGGCCTCGGCAGAAGGAAAGCATTTGATGTCGGACGGAAATGAATAAAGTGCGAATTTTTGTGTTCTTCTTCGCCTTTCTCACTCCCTCTGTTTGAAGAATGCAATTTTGTGATGAAGAAAAATTGATTGTCGTCGTCCTTTCGTCCTCGCAAAAGGAAAAACGAGCAACGACCAGCGGGAAAACTCTGCCGCCACAGTCACAGACGGATGTTGTAAGGCAAAAGGAAATTCACAGACTTGGCGGACAGGTTCATGAATACGAGCGGGGAAGAAATTAATATTTGCTCAAATTGCGGCAAAGAAAAATCGTTCATGCTCGGGTTCAATAGTGCGTGAAATAAATTGTTTCCGGTTTAAAATCGCCAGTACACTCCGAAAGAAAATATTGGAAGAATTTTAAAATTCGATTCAATTCCTATTTATAAAAAATATAAATGTTTGCCCTTAAAATAACTGTACTTCTAAAACACCAATGGTTTTTGGCTTGTATTTAACTTTAAGTTTCATTATGTTTTCAAAATAGGAAATTAAAACATAAGTTTTAAAAAAAAATCGATATAAAACTTTAATTTTCTGCGTGCAGTGGCTCGAAAATTTAAAGTGCTCCCCTCGTGTGCATAAAGCATGCGAATTGATAATCAATTTGTCACTTTGGCCCAGTGTTTTGCATACCAAAACTCAATTAAAACGCACACGCATAGATACAGATATAATTAAAGTTTACAGCTGCAGCTGCGACTGCGAAATGCTGAAATCGCCCCAACGCTCCATATATTGTATGGACAATATTTGCGCATGAATTATGAATTGTGTAAATTGTGGACACTGTGTGTGCTCGCATCGGCCAAAAAACTTGTCGCCAGTGCTGCCAAGTGCCAGTGCCCAACCAAAAAGGACCAGGACTTGCCAGCTGGGTCCGGGATCTGCAGGACGAAATGCAGGAGGGAGAATCAGGGGAATGTTGGGGGAATCTAAGGGGAAATATGGAGGAAGCGCTTTTCGGGGTGTGAGGTACCCGCAGATACACATAACTTTACAGCCGGAGCCTACAGACGACAAAATTTAAATCACTGCGTGGCCTCGAGTGCTTTTTGTTACAATTTACGCTTTATGGGTGACATTTTACAATTTACTTTGTCGCAGAAGCACTTTGCGACCGTGAGTGTGTGAGTCAAAGCGAAATGGGCAATATAAATTACCCAGTTATGTGCAGCCAGCCAGTGTAACTCTCGCCTGCATCGCTCCGAAGTAACGAAATATTACTTAAACACTAAATTCTGCCAGCCAGCGGAGAGGAGCGACTGAAAGACAGCGACAGAGACAAATCGATGGGACGAGCTTCCGCTTGAGAATACAGGCCCACCAAATGGCCAAGGATGGCAGTAATATTCCAGCCAATTACTGCGAAAGCCATTGAAAATGGGCATCATCTTATGCTGCAATTGACCCAGGTAACCTAGGTAACTCAAAGGAAAAAATAACTCTTGCTTTGTTTTGTTCACAAATAAAGTTACATTTTGAGATATCCAGTAAGCAATAAACAAAAATGTATTGAAATGTCTTATATAAAAACAAATTAACATTATTTATAATACAAATACCATTGTGAAATATTTATAAGTCAGTATTCCGTATTTCCAGATAACAATTTCTTTCAAGTTGTGGTTCATGAATAACATTATTATTTGTTACATATTATTACCAAAAACAGTGAAATTTCTAGGGTTTGAAAATAAGTTTTAAAGCTGTCTAAACGTATTTAATACTGTATGTTCCACTTTATTATTAATTTGGAATTCCGAAGTATTTATAACGAAGCTTGACTTTTATATTTTTCATTGCTGACTTTAAATTAATGTATAAATGTTTTCAAAATTCTATTCATTTCTGTAGCAAAGAAATCGAGTGAAATTGTCTAAAGGTGTTCAATGTTGTATATTATATATATTTATAATTTGGAATTCCGATACATTAATTTTTTGCAAATAATTTTCTTTTTTTTTCATTGCATACTTTCTTTCAAACTCCTAGTATTTTCTGTAGCACTCCCAAACCCTTTTTTTTGCTCTCTAACTTATAGATACAATTTCGCTTTAATGGCTACACTAACTCAAGCCAAAAGAAATCGAGTGAAGGGTGCGTAACTCGTTCGCCGCCAGAAGTGACTGTAAATGTTCGCGCCTTCTCTCTTGATTATTGGCAGTCATAATTTGGTCATGCATAATGGGACATGCGGAATATATGAACACCCCGATTTGCTACAGTTTCACATTTGAATTATTCGAGTTATTTCGCGCTACATTAAGTCCTGCAGAGACAGAGGCAGAGGCAGAGAGATACCATGCTACACAGTTCGTTCTTGGCCAGAGGCCTCGCTCAGGCTCTATATTTGAATGCGATAATTCATGCGGGCATTTCCCTGCCCAGATTCAGATTCAGACCCCAGAATCCAGCCCCCAGAATACAGAACGCAGACTGGAGATTTATCTGGCAGACCGCAGACTGACGAGCTGGCAGTCGCTCCATTTTAAATTCCGAATTTTTTTCGGCAGCAAAGTTGTGTGTTGATTTAGTGCTTGCTTATTCTTTATTTTGCCGTATGGCAGGCAGTGTGTGAGATTTTATTTGTATTTGAGTTGGCTTTTGCGAACACTTCTGTAGCCCCAGTTTGTGTTTGCCTAACAGGCGTGTTTGTGTTGCCGTGGCTAGTGCACATTTTAATTAAAAAATATTAATAATTAACATGGCAGGCGGTCGCTCGGTCGAGCGGAGAGCTCAAAATAAAAGGTTGGGCGGCTGAAACAAACGCAGGCTCTCTTCGGTCACATAATTTCATATCTGCGTAAAGTACATTAAAGGGGCATAAAAATTCATTACGCAGCGGCAGTGCCGCCAGTTGCCAAACAAATTATCGTTAGCCAAGTTAAAAGGCAAATGGCGAACGGCGAATGGCGACGGCCTACAAGCCGTGTCCACATCAGAAGGCCATGAAAGTTGAAGGGGGCTGGGGAAAAACGGAAACTGCGACACACCACAGCGGCAGCCCGAAAAATGCTCGTACTTTTCCCGACCGAAACTCCCCTGCCGGGTACTTATTTTCATTATCTGACACACCTATTTAAAAATTTAAACCTCCAAGTGTGACCCCCATTAGGCGGCACCTAAGACCAAAGCGGGCCTGCATAAATAATTTACTTATTTAGGGTCGTCCTTCGTCGTTGTCATCTTGAGCATGCGAACATGAATTTATTTAGTGCCCGAAATTTGCAAATTCCTTGCTGAGCCATCAAATGTGGCAAGAGTTTCCCAGTGCGTGTGTTTTGGCCAAAAGGTGCTTAGCTGTAGCTTGGCCCAAAAGCATCAGCAGTGGGTTCTCCGTCGACGTTTTCGCCTCTTCCAGTTTTCCAGCCATCCCATTGTCTCTTAAAGGGTCTGAATTCGACCTATTTGGCATGTGCCCAGGCAACTGGTTATGTCAAAAAGTGGCATGTTTGTTGTGGATTAGTTTTCCAGGGTTTGATTTGCCCCGAACCCGATTAATTTGTCTTTAAAACTTTGGTTTTAAGAGTTAATTGTTCTTCTTGATATGATAAATCAAAAGCCTTTTAATAAAGATAAACAGGACAAAGGATTTTAAATAAATTTATTTATTGCTTTTAGAGAGTGCAAATATATATATATCTTTTAGCCATTTCGAAATGCATATTATACCCTTCTCATAGTTTTCAAGTAAATACCCCTGAAGTTTTCCCTTTGGTTTCGCGCTCGTATCCTTGGCAGCTGTCATCCACCATGAAATATCACGCATACGCCGTGTTGTGTCCACACGGCTTTTGCGACGGGGCTCTCGACTAAATACCCTAATTGGCTTTAACAATGCCTTAATTTTCTGCTTATGCGATGGCTGTGTGTGGGGGCTGGTCCTCAAGTACAACAACAATAGTACCCAATGCGCTATTGTTATGTCGCTACACACACACACACATATACGGAGTGAGAAACAAACAAACAAATGTTTATATGTATACTTGTGCATGGTCACAGGTCATACTCACACAGTCGTGCACTTCATTATAAGCAAATATTTTTAGCCTCATTTCAGCTAAAGACGCTTAAGCACGTTATAACTTTCTGCACGATGATATTTTTGTTGTTCACTCATTGTTGCTGTTGCTGTTGCTGTTGTGTTGTTTGTTGCTGCAAAGCTGGCGCTGATTTACCTAACAAGCGAAACTCGAAGAACAAAAGGCAAAAGGCTGGGGGAATCTTGTTGTTGTTTTCATTTAAAGGGATTTAAAAAATTCAAAGGGCAATTGTCATCACACACACAACCATGCACACGACTGCATACAAGCGGAGAAAGAGACAAAAGGACATAGAGAGAATGAGAGAGGGTGAAAAAAAAGAAACTCGTCTTTTGCATCGCTCTAAGGACCGTTTCTTATTGTATACTTCACTTTTGTTATTACGTCAAGTTGCTGCTGTTTTTCTTGCATTTAAGGACATGCAATATTGCACAGTGAAGAACATAAGTCTTTCATTCAAGATTCTAACGACGAAAATCACTCTGTGAATAAAAATAAATTGTTCTACTTTAAAAACTTTTGTCAAACGAATCAAATCTTCAAACAAGATTTCTTAATAAGGTTGTACTAAATATACTTGATAGCTTTTATATATATAAGTATTTTTCTTTAAGTTGCTTGGTTAACAGTAAAAAAATCTGCTTCATATTTTTGTGGTTCTGGGAATTTACATTCTTTAAAAATACAAATTCAATACTCTTTTTTACAAAATCACTTGCAAAATAATATTTTCTTTAAAGTTATATTAATTTTTTGTATTACAAAAGTAACACAAATTTTAAGTTACAAAAATTTTTAATACATTTTTCTTCAAGTTCATACATTTGAGTGTGGAACAGGGACAAAGGACACTTAGCAGGACCCGTCGTCGGGCACATGAGGTATTCCACCGACACTCCATGTCTGTGCCGTGCGACGTTGATTCTATGCTAAATACGAGCAGAACAATGATAATGTCGCATGCTAAATTACATGTAATTATGTATTTTTCTCGTTTCCCATTTTGCTGGTAGCTTCAACCCATTCCCTACCCCATTTTGGAGCAGTTCTCTTGGCAAAATTACCTCAAAACACCGTCAACGTCTCGGTTGCTGTCCCTGTCACCGCTGTCGACACGAAAAAGTATGTTAATAACGAAAAAAAGGAGTACAAACGAGGAGGAAGGAGCTACACCTGAAATTGCATCCTTTCTGTCGTCCTGTTTGTATTTCGTTACTGGTCTGGAATTAGGGCAAGAAAAGCGGTAAAGGAGGGAGATATACATCTCATACGACTATTAGTCTAGGCATTTTTCTATTTCTTAAAAAAAACCCAGTCTGCAAATGTAAGCCTTAGGCCAAGAATCCAATAGCTCAGAAGCAGTTGATTTATCCCTACCCTTTTCACTAGTTTTGACATTTGAACTTTCTATGTCTGACACTCACCACAATCGTTCAGTTTGCTACTAGTAGACCTATCGTTTTTGTTCTTAATTAAGTGTTTGACATATTCTGTATAGAGATTAGTTTAAAATTAATTTCGAACTTGATTTCAAACAAAATTAGGGCTATAATATTATGCAAAAAAAACTTATGGGTGCACAAAACTTTTAAAATAAATATTTATTCAATATAAACAAGTAGGTAAATGTGTAGTATAAACTAACTTGAAGAAGCTAAAGATATAATATTTAACAGGCAAGTCGATAAATAGAAAAAAAGAAATAAAAAATAGCTTGAACTAAATCTTTCATTTAAAAACTTTTATAGACTACTTAAGTAGAATTTAAATATTAATTCTATTGTATTTGGTGAATAACATCTGCACAGAATTATAACTTAAATATTTTCTCATAATTTTTCTATAAAAAAAATCGATATATATTTAAAAACATTTTTAGTTTTTGACAATAGCATTTAAATGAATAAAATGTTGTTAACATCTGCCTTGTTAGGCAAGAGTATAACAGTTTTTATTGCCTTGCCATAAAAATACTGGGATTTTCAAAAAGGCAGACGAGAGAAGGACTTTCTTCGAAGTTGCTTTGAAAGACTATGAGCGGCAAGTTAAGCCGATTAAAAAGAACTAAAAGAATGAAATGGTTTTTAGGATAAATAATTTTTGTTACAATGTAACTTATAAAAGATATTTTAACCATCCTTGTGTAACTTTATAAATTATAAAAAAAAACAATCTAGTCGGAGTATTCCCAACCAATTTCAAATGTGTCTGGCGCTTTCGAAAATGCCAGTCCTCTCCCGGCGTTCGGAGATTCTGCGCTCTGTGGCAAACGGAGCCGAAAGGACCAAAAAGGACGAGCAGCCCGAGCTTGTGAATGGCGCCCGGAGCGAGGAAACGAGGCAGCCGGGATTCCGAGACGGAGACGGGACACAGAGAGAGGCCCGAAGAGCAAGGACTCTGAAAGGAAACGGCGGCGCGAGTGAGAGCTAGCCATTCGTGAATATTTCATGAACGATGGCAGCGATGGCAGCCAGCTTCGTATATCGTGGCCGAGCTCCGTTTTGCCGTCGAAGAGAAAAATGTAGGGAAACGCATCATCGGTGATGGCAACAGCAGCAACAGCAGCAGCAGCGATTTTAGCAGCAACAGCAGCAGCGGCAGCGGGAAAATCGGCAGCAGGAAAATCGGCAGCCTTTCTGCCGTCGTTGCAGTGGCAGCAGCGCCTCCGAATTTTGGCCAATGCGTGTGCTCCTGGCGTTCAGTAAGAAAAGCGTCGCCCAGCGGTCTAGTACGAACGTATACCGAACGCTTTGTATATCCTGTAAATTATTTCCTGTGTGTGCGATTGATCTCGTCTGCCTGGTTCGTGCGTAGTTCGAAACATAGACTTCTTCTGACTCTGCCTCTAATGGCAAATTATTCTGGGCTGGCTCACACACTTATTTTTGTTGGTTAAACGATCATGCCTTAGTTTTTGTTATATTTGTACAACTTTCACATTTGAAGTCACTGACTTTCTGAATTCGCGCTCGACAAAACCCCAGAAGCTGCCGGCAAAATAATTGCCATTGCAGCAGCTGCCTTAAAAACTTTACCAGCGACTTCGAGCCGGCTGAGCAGGGCTTCACTTCACTTTTTACCCTGTTATTTTCTCACAAATTTTCATTATTTTCCTTCTTTGCATTTTTTTTTGGGCCTGACATTTTACATACCCAAGCAGACATTGATATTAAAACAGAAGACGTCTGGGGGCACAAAACTCGTTGTAGTACTCGCATGACAGGAATATTTATAATTTCCGCTGCCAGCAGACACAACAGAAAAGAAAGAATAATTTGCGATTACTGGCAGGCAGAAGGCGAAGAAAATCCCTGAAACGATATTACAAGCCAAGTGCGCTTGAGTTCGTGTATTTCCGGTTGAACAAACACATAAGCGAAACATAAAAGAAAGGCGAAAAAAAACGAAAATACACATATACCTACCCATATTTATACCAATAAATATATACGTACCCAGAGCCAGCACATGAAAAGTGAAAATACATAAAGGCGAGGCGGTGCGAGGCAAGAGCATATTTCATAAGTTTGCGCTCCGTACATATACTATATATATAGAAAACAGAAAACAGAGGCGAGAGCCAAAGCCAGAGCCAGAGAAAGCTGGCGACAAAGGCTAACGCACGACCTTTGGCATCGAGTTCAGCTCCTGCTGCTGACCCCCCAGCAAATCAATAGAGACAAAGCAACTGAGCATCTGAGCATCTGAGCAAACGAGCAACTGCATCGCTAGCCTAGTTCCTAGGTTCAAAATTCACTCGCAAATAATGCTGACCATGTCGACCCTGATGATGCCAGCACCGACCATAGCCATGGGTGCCCCGCAGATCACAATGGGGCCGCATAAGCCGCCGGAAACGAAGCTGCTGGCCATCCATCCCGCAGCAGCGGCCGCAGCAGCCGCCCAGCAACAGCAGCAGCAACAGCAGCAGCAATCGGTGACAGCTGCCCATTTGCAGCACAATGGCCAGCAGCAACACTCGCAGCAGCAGCAGCAACAGCAGCAACAGCAAATGTCGCAACAGCAGCAGCTCGTGGGCAGCAACTCCAAGCCAGGTGAGTGGAAAAGCGGGTTTTCCGAGGTGAATGGCCTCCCCCGTTTTGGCGGAATTTCCACCGGCAAAAGGTGTTGTATAAATTGAAAAATGTCGCTGCCATTTTGCCCCTGAGACGTGTTTCGAAATTCAAATGCTGCAACGAAATCTTTTTTATTATGGCTGATTTTCTCTTTTCATTTGCATTTCTTAGTTTTGTTGGATACAAATTGTATTAAGCTAGTGATTCTGAGAAAAGCATAAAATCTATTTTATTGAAGGGCAATATTAACCTTCACCTAAAATACTCTCTGATTTTTATTTGTATACCTTAGTTTTGTTAGATAGGAATTTAATTAATCTAAGGATTATCTGTTTTAATGAGGGCCCATATTACCTTCACATAAAATATTTTCTGTTTTGTATTTGTATATCTCAGTTTTGTTTTAAAATAATTCCATAAAGCTAGTGATTCTGAGAGAAAATCTATTTTACTGTAAGGAAATATTTTTCCATCAAGAAATCATCTTTAGATAAATTATTCTCAAAAGAAGTTTATTCCATGGAAAAACTAACGACTTTGCATTCATAAATCTTAGATTTCTTAGTAAATATCTTATTTAATTGGATGTTTTAAAATATACTTACTTATTCCGCCTTCTGAGTCATAATCAGAACTAGGTGGAATTTTATTTGCATGCCTAAAAATAAACTCTAAAAGAAATTTTTAAGTGTCTGTCAAATGAATCTGAATCAGCAATTTGCCTAGATAAAAGCAAAATGCCAAACTAAACACACAAAAAAAACTATTATTCATTAAAGCTGAATATTGGAAAACAACAAAAAAAAATAATACATTGCAAAAACAAATAAATCCAGTATTAGATTAATTTAAAAAATGTCAGCCAAGTCATTTGCAATTCGAAACGTATTCAAATGGATTTCAGCTAGGATTTAAGTGAATGAATTTTATTTTGCTAAATAATTGCGCTTTATTTCATTGAAGGATTTGTGAGAGCTTAAAAAGTTAGCAAATCATTCAAACATGGCCATGGCAAAAACATAATTTATCGTATTAGTTGTATAAGTTGTATCTTAATGAAATGCTGTTTGTATGGAAAAATGTTTTAATTGCGAAGGTTTTACGTTTTTGTTTTTGTTGGTGTGTGATAATTAAACACATTTTAACATTTTGAAAGTTATAAATTTAAAAATAAAAACTTTAAATGCGGGAATTATTTTGATTTGTTAGAAATCCTCTTAAAGCCCTTTTCAAGAACATCAATAAGCCAGCGTTTTTTGAAGAGAAAACATCAGCTTATGTATTCAAAGCAATGCCTCAACAATTACAATTCAAGAGAGAAAAACTCCTTAGGCAATCGATATCAAAGTATTTCATATTTATAGAAATTCATATGCGTCACATGGCCAAAATCATCCTGGCAACACATTCAATTAAACGTATTCCAGAAAGTCGGAAGTCAAGGAGGTAGATTTCAAAAATTTCAATAAAGCACAAGTAAAAGGACAAGTATCACATTCAACATTCGCCCGGATTTGAATTGGTAAAATTCCAAGGGGCCCAAATTCGCACTTGTTATCCGAAAATAACAAAACTCGAACAAGCATTTCGGAGATGAATTATTGTGAACACCACCCCGCCGGGCTGAAATGTCAAGCGTAGGCATTACAAGCATAAATATCAGTTACAATTTTCATATTTTTAACCACAAATGAAAAATTTGATATAGCCTGGGGCTGGGGCTAAGGATGGGAAATTGCATGCCCGTAGAGATTTACAACTTAAAAACAACTTAAGCCGAAACTTGGAAACAAAGGCAGGGATAGAGACAGAAACTGGGACTATTCTCCAATTTGTTGGGCCTTCTCCGTCTCCACTGCCCAAGAGCAACAACGGTTGCTAATGGCAAAAACTATACACAAGTAGACACTGGCAGGCATAAAACCGGAAACAACGGCTCAGGAAGCTGCATGAAAATGAAACGAGGGAAGTCGGGCGGCCCGACTTTGGACTGTAATGAAAAATGGAAAATGTCTACTACAAATAGTGAAAAGTTGAGTGTGCGTCGGTGTGTGGCATCTATCTTTCTCGTCGAGTCGAAAGCCAGGCCGCCAGGCAGCAAGAGCAACTTGAAAATGAATTTAATTATGGCAAAAAAGTGAAAATTTCCACACTTGAGTCTGCGAAGTTTGCCTTTCCCTTTGGCCGCCGCAGCAGAGCGTTGATGAGCGGCTGGCAAAGTGTGAGAAAATTACTAGACAAGACAACACCAACTGGCAGGGCATAAATAGGAGCTGGTTGGTTGGTAGTCGGTTGTCGGTAGTCGGGGCGAAAGTGAAGAGTTTGCCGGTTCCGGGCATTGTGTAAGTTGGCTTAATGCGGGGCGGCTTACTAGAAATCCGGGAAATCGTTGGGAGAATACCCAGGGAAATAAGCGGTGCGAAAGTGGAGCAAATTCACTAGTGGTTAACCGAACAAAAAAATACATGGAGGGTCATTTCCAGCACAATTGACTTTGCGATGAGCCACACTTAGTTACTAATTAGCAGGGATTGAGCAAAAGTGGATAACCACACAAAGGCAATTGATTTTGAATAAAAATTAACATACCGATTAGTTAGTCATTGAAATTTAATTTGACTCTCGGAAGGAATAACTAGTGCATAACATTTAAAAATATATTTTTTTATAAATAATAAATAAATTATAATAAATGACCATTTAAATAACAAACTGCTATAAAAAATTGTCTTATTTTGATAACTAGAATAAAAAACATATTTAAGTCTTAATGAGTCTATAAATATTTTTATTTAAAATTGAATAGTAAGACATATTTTGATTCAATTTATCAACTGGGACTTTTAAAACGGACAGGTATACTGGACATCATCTATGTTATGCAAGAATTTCCGTTTGTTTTACGAACTGGAGCAATTTCTCCCACTTAATAGAATCAAAAGGGAAAAAAGAGAAGGACAGTTGACTTTTCGATGAGCCACACTTAGTTACTAATTAGTAAAGGACTAGAAAAAGTCGACAACCGCACACCGACAAAGCAAACATTGATTACCAGGCCAAATGATTGCAAATTGAAAATTAAGCACGCCGCTGGATTTCCAATTCAAATGCGAGGGAGTCGGCCAAATTGCCGGCAAAGCGAAAGGAGCAGAGCGTAACAGGCACATGCATATAAATTTATATATGCAGTGGGCACACACCCCCACACACACACACACACAGCCACAGTGGCACACGGTGCATGAACTTTCGAGCAGCACTTACACATACACATACACATACCTACTATATACAGGACGAAAGAAGGGGGAGGGGCGGGTTACACCTACATGCCGCTGTTGGAAAAACAAACAGCGACTGCGAGTTTCTCAAGTGTCGCAACTGCAACAGCAGCAGCCAAGCCAACAAGTGCCACAGTAGTTGGCTGTGGAAAGTGGAAAGTGGAAGGAGTCCCATCCACAGCATCACAGCAACAACAACAACAACAATAAAAACAACAACAACAGCAACCTCCATAATGGCCAACTACAGTGGCAGTTAGCAGGAAAAGAAGGTGCATATGCTGAGCCACATACCTTTAATTTCGCATTATTTAGACTAGCCTACTCTTGGCATTATAATTAATTAAGGTAGATATACAAAGAACATAGTTCTTTTTTGAGTTATATCAGATTCCATTACATTCCTTAAAATAATATTGAATAAGAAGATTTGCTAAAAAAATGTATCTTTATTTATATATTTTTATGGCCTTTACATTGCGTCGTAAAATCTAAAAGCTACTGTAAGCTAATCCTTCATAATGATGAAAACTAAAATAAAAATACATACATATTGAGAATCCATTATAGCTTGAGGAGATTTTATTGATGCGGTAAAAACCCATATTTCCCTGACAAGACCTAGATGGTATTTCCTTAAACTAATTTCCACTGTATTTGGCTGTACTATCTCCATCTGCCTGTGATCCGCCTGCACTTGGCTGTTTTTCCTTGCCCCCAAATGATGCAAAAACAACAACAACAGCGAGCGAGCGCGCTTTACTTTCGCTCAGGCGACGGCGACAGCAAAACTTTTAAATTGGTTGGCAACACTTGCAGCCAACATACACATTTAAACATATAGTACACCCCCGCGTACAGACAAACACACATACTTAATGTTTGTTTTGGAAATGAATTTGGCAATTTTTGTACAGCAGGGAAAGCGAGAAAAAGCGGTCGGAAAAGGGGGAAAAGTGGCAAAGTGAGGCGAGAGACAGCAGGCAACACCTCAAAGTAATTTGCCAGCAAATCATTGGAAAGAGTCAGTTGCGAAGGCGGAAAAGCCGAAAAGGATAGCAGCAGCCGAAAAGTATGCAATGCCAAATGAAACACACACACAAATGTTTAAGCGAAAGCGTATAGCATGTACGGTGTGTGTTAGTGTGTGTGTGAGTGTGTGTAGGAGATTGTGTGGGTAAAAAACCACCAAAGTGAAATGCATTTATCGACCGCAAAGCGTTCGAAATGAAATCTGTTTAAAGGATTTTAATACCCCAGCAGAAACGTGGAGTCTGAAACCAGAATCTTTGACTGTGTGCGTGTGTGAGTGTTTGGTTCTGCAAGAAGCTGGCTATGCGGGTGTATGGGTGAACACAAAAAGTCAATGAATTCGTTTGGCGAATTGAAAAATTAATTCAGTTGCCGTCGCTGGCATTGATAAGGAAAAGCACAGGGAGCTGGGAAAAACTTTTACACGCCGCTTTTCTTTTATGTGTGTCTTTATCTTTACTTCGTCTGTGTTTGTACTTACTCACCCACTCACACAAACACTCACACACATTGACAAGCTTTTTACTTACTAATGATTTCTCATTTCGCTTACGGTATTTCTCAGTTACTTGTGCTTTTTGTCTTACTTTGCGTTTCACAGCCACCCACTTTTACATCAAATTACTCACTGACGTTGTTGTGGATTTTCCCCCATTTTCCCCCAACTGGAAAAGCGAAGGAAATTAAGCAAAAAGCGCAAAGATTTATTTCGCTTTGATCAAAATTAAATGAATTGATTTTAATACGCCCCGTGGGCAAGATATTTCCTTCGCTTTTGCAAATGAAAACGCATAAAAAAGGTGTTTGGTTGGCCTTGTGGCTGTATTTTATGCCAGCGGCCATTACAATTGAGTAGCTCTGGCCCTAGCTATGCGCCCGTGTCTGTGTGAGCCATTCGAATTCCCATCGCAGTGGTGGTGGTGTGGAGTGCTCGTGCTTAAAGACTCTCAATAAATTCGCCTTGAATTGGGCACAAAGTGGAGGATGCGATAAAATGTTTAAGCAAATCGTGTCATGGAATTAATGTTGTACTGCCTTAATATGAGAAATAAAGGTTAGAGGATTCAATGTGGTTTTGAATTGAAGTAATTAAATTATTATTCCAATTTTCTGTACAGACTCAAGTGATTTTACTCGATTTGAACAACTAAAGCACTACCACTCAAACGTATTAAATTAAAAAATGAAAATGTTTTTGCATAAAAACCACACTTTTGTCTTAAACCAAAAGCTATAGGCAATGCCTCAAAAATAGTAAAGAGTTTATATTATTTTACTGACTTTAACTTTGTTAAATCATTGCAAAATTTTATGGAATTAGCAGGAGAACAACATTTTATTTGAAATTCAATATGTAGGTATTAAATAAAAAATAATTATTCTCAAGAATATATTTACAAAAAACTGGTTTAAATGACCTGTAATTATATCGGTGTGTTTGTTAACCCTCCAATGTGTTACTTCCAACTTAAAATAGAAAGTACAGAACCTCCTCACCGACTGAAACACAAAAATCGTGGCTCGATTTAATGTTTCCCCCACTGTCCTGTTCATTCCGTTTGATTACGTTTTATTTGATTGGTAACATTTTTGACTGTCCATTTTTTACACTGCAATTTCTTTTGTTCTTCGCCTTGCTTCCTGTTGGCGGCGGCAAATGAAAAGTTTACATTTCATTGCTCAATTCGACATTTGACATTTGGCAGCGGCACTGGCATAGAAAATGAGGTTCACATTTTTTTTTGCCCTCAGTCTCCGATTTGCAGTGTTTTTATTTCAGCTTTTTTCCGTTTTCGAAATTCAGACAATTGACAGCGGCGTCATTGTTGTTGTTCGTATTGTTTGTCATCGCATTTGTCGCTTTTTGTCTGTCGCTTTTTTTCGTTTTGCTGGCGCCGTGTAATAAAAGTGTCTGCGGATCTTTCGCTTGTTGCACGGTGTAACAAATTGCTCATGCCCGCATCGCATTCGAGAAGAGCGGATTTCGGATGGTGAAGAAAGGGGAAAGTAAAAGGTGTGAGTTCAGCCACTGGTCAACACTTTGGCGCAATTTAAATTTCATGCATTTTTCATTAACGCCAAAAAGGAGGCGACCGCTCGACTGGGGTTCTGGTCCTCCATTACCCAGCAACAAGGACGTGAACAATTTTACAGAGCCTGGTCAAGATTGAGTGCCACAGCATGGGGAAAAATATTAGGGGAAGAAGCTATTTATAAATGAAGTTTTATATCTTAAAATTATGTGCATCATTTTCATTTCGAAATCAGTCCCAAGGATTTTCTGGCTTAAAATATATTGTTGCCTACTTTTAGGCACCTCTAGATTTAAATGTATTTATCATTTTTCTTTGGACGGAAAACATTTAAATGAAAACCTCTAGAAACATTTTGGCAAACAAAGAAATTTAAAAACAATTTACCAAATGGCTTCTCAATGACTTTGGCCAACTGATCTGCTGACCGCAACTGTGGATTAAGAGACTGAGAAAGGGAGAAACGGAACGGAAAGTTGGCTCATCTTAAATGCCCATCTATTTTACTGCTGCTGAACCATATACCAAAAACACACAGAACACTTGGGCTCGAGAGCCGAGGCCCATTTACATTTTCGTTCTTCGCAATGCCCAGCGTCCAACGATTTCTACCATACCCACTCTCTTAACTTAAGACCATCCTGTAGTTCGGTTCGTATCGATTTTGAGTGTCGCCTGCCATTCAAATGGTTTTTATTTCGCATTTATGTGCCTGCCCCAGACTTTGTCCTCACACTTCTTAGTTTTTCCTCAACCACTGGCTGACTTTGGCACAGTTTAATGCATCAGCCACAGTACCTCCTTCAAGCTGGGACTGAAGTTATACAGAGAACTAAAATTATCTTAAATTAAATTATATATAAGTGGGAAGAACTCCTTTAAAAAAAAAACATTTAATGAAGAAACAAATCTTTTAAAATTGTTTTACTACTTTTTAAAAGATTTCATTAGCTAAATTAAAATATATTTTTAATTTATAATGTAGTAAAAATATATTCAAATAAATTTTGATTACATTGAAACAATATTTAGAGAGAAAAAACACTCCTGAAGTATTTTATTTAGAAAACAGTTCTTTTGCAACTTTTATTATTTGACTTTAAGTAAATCAATTTACATCTAAGTATTTTTCAAGGATCTTAGTAACAAAATATATTATCCACTGGTTACTCCTAGAATAGCAATTTTTTAAATAGTTTATTATTATCTGGACAAAAGAAATTTCACCAAAATACTTAAAATCATTTCTTTTCGTGCACAGTGTACGTGTGAGTCCTTTTCCTTAACCCTTTGCCGCCGTGTCCGCATTGTTTTGCTCGTTTGGCACTCCGTTCTGCACAGTCCTTTGGCTTCGTTTTTATGCCTTAGCCAAACTTTTGCATAAAGTCATTTGGGGTGTTGATGGAATTTTTGAACGGACCTCCCATCGCCGATCGTTGGGCAAAAGCGTTTAGTCTTGAGCCAAGTTTTATGAGCTCTGCGTGCGAACTTCTATTTGACTTTGGTCTCATTTGCAGTGGCAAATACGGCAATTTAAGCAAATAATAATTTATAAAATTTCGCATAGTTTTGCGGGACCCTAAAAAACGGTTTGAGAGAGAGACAGAGCTTAGCCGAAAATAAAAACAGTTTGGACTAAATAAAACAAACTGTAGGTAAATAAAACATGGACTGCGGGCTGGTCAGGGTTTCCGGCTTGGCCATAAAAAGTGCTAAGTAAACACATGTGCCCGAGACCCCTGCTCTTTGCACATCCGCATCCGCACATCCGCACCCGCAAAGCAAATGCCTGCACATAGTGTAAACACATAAATTTATGCATTTTCAATGGAGAGCTGTTAGCATAAATTTACGGCCCAAAAGAAAAAAAAAATGGGGAAAAATCAACGACTGGTTGGTTGGGCTGATGGGCCGAAGGGGGAGGGAAAAATGGTGTTGGGGGGTCAGCCAGCAACAACAAACTGTACAAAAGTGCTTAACAAAACAAAACAAAACAGAGCGAAAATAGCGTTAAAGCAACGCAAAGCAAACAGTCGACAGTTGAGTTGCTGCAGAGCTCGAAACAAACAAAAAAATGCAAACAGAAAACAAACACAGCAAAAAGGCAACTCGCCGGAAAGCGGAAAAGGGTGGCGGAGGTCGTTTGGGGAGCGGCTGCTCGGTAAAGGGTTAACCGGGGGAAAGGGAGTGCCCAGCTGGGGTGTCCTGCAAAAAACTTGAAGCAAATAGAGGGACTGCTTTAAAAACCTTAACACATTTCCAATGATTGAATCAATAAACGGCGACAAGTGCGTTTGTATTGTTCGGTGGCAGTTTGTTTGTATGAGGGATTCTCCACTGAGCAAAAGTTGGTGGCATTTAAAAATAAAATGCCACCCAGTCTGTCAATAATAGTCAAAGCAAGCGAAGCTGTAGCCAAAATGTTTTTGAAATTACATCAAAATCTCAAAAAAATGAAATTTTTTTTATTTGATCTAATCTATGTGGATGGCACATTTAATTTCTTAATTTATTTTATCAATCAAAAGTTTTTTGTACTTTTTCAGTAAAAAGCAAAATCCTAAAATTCTATGTCTGGTCCACTCGCTCAGTGCATTTTTGCGACTGCCGCTAACTACTGCCAATTGGCGATTCGGAAAAGAGCAACTGCTGCCATTTTTCGGCTGAATGTGTACCTCCCTGTTATTTTTGCATACTTGCGTTTGTTGCCAGCTGACACTGCTGCTAGGTACCAGAAGCGTTTTTTCTTGGCCAAAAAGAGTGATTTTAACCTGCACCTCTGGTCTGGTTTTTTTTTTTTGTCTCCCACTTTTGGTCAAGGGCTCTGGCCAACTACACTCCGTATTTCATATGGCAAATGTTAAAAGCTTTGCCTGCTGGGCAGCGAAAATAGGATTTACCGAGTCAATTTGAAGCTTAAGTTGCAAACCGACTAATCCTGGAAATGCAGTATTATTTAGATATGTTTCAGGCATAAACTACGTCAAATGCTCGCTTTGTGCTGGCTGCCACAAACTTTCTCTAATTATAAATATCAGTTGCCATGACCGTTTCACATCCGTTGCTTGGTCCAGAGTTGAATGGAAGCCGCAGAAAACAATTTACAAACTTTGCAGGATCTGCGGTGTCCTCTTCTCAGGTCTCCCTCTTGCGCAAAAAGGAAAACTTTAAACATTTCCATCGCACTTTGCAGCGCAGAAGTCATGGCGCACAGGAGTTAGAGATATGTCAATAAGCACGCACACCGTACATCCCCGGCAACTTATCAATTTTTCCATGCTCAAACCCACTTAACGAAGATCCCAAAAGGGGAGGAGTTTTTCGGGGATGCGGACTACAGGACTACAGGACTTGAGGATCTGAGGATATGAGGTCTGCAGACTGTACAAACATTTGACTCCGGCGGCGAGGCATTGGCAAAGTCAAAACGAAGCAGGGATGCAGTCGGAAATGCCATTGAAAAAAGTTTAAAGTTGCACCAAAAAGGATATTGAGCTAAGCCAGTTGCAGTTTACAACGAGGAGTATGTGTATGTGTGCGTGTATGTGGGCTATTCTCAATACACTCGCAACAATAGGGGAGGGTTTGCAAACTGGCATAGTTTTTACTTTAAAATGACAAAAAAGAATGTAAGATAGTGTAAATATACAAACTGATTTCTTACAATTGTTACTGGCAAATGCCTAAAGATTTGTCTGAAAACTAATTGAAATTCGTACCTTAAACATTTTGCTAGAGTGTAGAGTGTGTGTTTGCCCATGTGCTGGTGGTGTCCTCTGTTGGTTTTCTATTTGCCTTCGACTCGCTGCTCGCTGGCTGCTTATGGAAATCCGCATGATGATTGCATATCCTCCGCCAGAGACGCTGCCATATCCCTAATGCCGCCGAAAGTTTGCGTTCATTTGGCTGCTGCATGCCAGCCGGATAGCCGCTTTCCTCCCGCTCCTCCCGCTCCATCCTGTCATATATTTCCTCCACTCCTCCGCTCCTCCACTTTTTTCTTTTTCTGTGATGCTTTCAGCTGAGAAAACTTTTACTTGGTTTTTCCTATTTTCCTTGTCGGCTGCGGTGGCGGTGGCCAAAGTGTTTCTCTAGCATTTGAAGAGCTTTTTCTTAATGTCACTTATGCATAAGTTCCTATGAGTTTGGTCACACACGCACACTCACTCGAATATGCGAGTATGTGTATACATACTCGTACTCGTACACGTACATATATGCATATCCATGGCCGGGGTGGAAGCTCACTCATGTTTGCATGTGGATAAAAGTGCAGCGGGTGTGCGAGTGTGTTTGTGTTTGAGACTAACTTGATGGCACATCCTCCATGGGGATTTACAAGTGCTTAGTTCTATGTCGCAAAAAAACGCTTTAATATTATTATACTTTCTTCTATGTGCTCTGGCAATTTTTGCTATTTTTTCATTTACTTTTAAATTAAATGAAATGGCGAAGGGAAGACGCCCAAGACGCACACGAGGGCTATACAAATTGAATGCCCAGATTCTTAAAGCCAGCCCGGCAAGGCACAAAAACCACATAAACATCATAAATAAACACCGACGCACACACGCGCCTTGATGTATTACATGTGTTGGCATTATTTACTTAACTCGGCTCTGCTCTATTTTAGCCGCTCCAAAAAGTCAAGTCAACTTTTGTGGGCGCAGCTATTAGTGCAGCGGCAACAACAATGCCATAGTCGGGCCACAAGGATGAAGACATTAAGGCCCAGCATGCGCCACCAACAAACCATACACACCATACACACATGGACGTAAAGAGAAAGAAATATAATGCCAACATAACATTTAATCCAAGGAATTCCATATCGCTGCCAGTGGGGATGCCAGGCAAAGGCGGGCAAACATTTGGCACCGTGAAGCAAAGTTCGATGTTGACGGGTGGCAAATGTGGTCGAACAAACAGCGGCGTATCCCTACAAGGGCTTAGAGAATTGTTATCAGTTTAGTTGTTCACTGAAATGGCATACAAAATGTATTTAATTACCTAAAATGTGACTTGATTTCTATAAGCCTACAGAAATGTACTTAAGGAAAGAAGTTTAGTTAATTAGGGCTATACTAAATTCGATAAAGTATTTGATTTAAAGGATCAAAATCTATCTAGTAATAGGCAACTATTTAAATTTTTCAACTTCTATTCGTTTACCGAATAATTTCGAAGTATAATGACTTAGTCTACATCATTTGGAACGTGGATCCACCAAAAAATTCACTCTAAACACACATATATGGAAAAAAATTTATTAAATTTAATTTTCACACTTAAAATGCAAATATCCTTTTTTTCGTAAACATAATTGAATGACATTATTCTGATTACAAGGTAAATTATAATAAAGCATACATTAATAAATCAGGCTTTAGAAAAATATCAAGATTTGAATTATTTTTGTTATATAAATTATAATAATCATTTAATAAGTTTATTTTTATTGATGTCTTAATTTAGCTGGCATGAGACTAACAAATGGTTTCCCTAGTTGATCTGATTTAGCTTTAACTTAGCATTAAAACCTGTGGCAGTCAGACAAAGTCCAAGGCCTTTATGGCTAATGCCTGGACGATTATTGCGAAATCCGAGCAGCAAAATTCTCCCACAAAGATCCAGACTCCAGGGCTACTCGTAATGTTGATTTCCACTGTGCTTATCTGGAAAGAGTCAGACTCAGAGGCGGATTCAGGGACTGTGTGGTCCTGGCTTTGGCTCACTTAAATGGCGCACGAGGAAAATAGAGGAGCGCGTTGCAGAATTACTTTCAGCAGCTGAACTGAGCTGAGCTCTTGTCTTGTCTGCTTTTTGTGGGCATGAGCCGGCAACGGAAGGAAGAAATAATCATAAAAATTATTTCAGCATACATGTGTGCGAGTGGTGATCATAATGTTGCAAGGCGTTGCTGGGGAATCTCTTCATTTTCGATGCCTTGGCGGGATATACACATTAATGGCGCAGGGCGGCCAAGAAAGGCAAAACGAATGCGTGGCGTGGCCTTTTTTCATTTTCGTGCTTCATATTTTCTATTTAGCAGGAGATCTTGGCGGTATGTGTGTGTGTGCAATGCGGTGTTAATGGGTCTCGTGTCTGGCCAAATTGATATCCCGCCGTCAGCTTTAATGCCTTATGAATGCGGCTAATGAAACTGTGCGCACTTTTTATGATTATTTTTTGAACCACACTTAATGCTTATCGTTCACCCCCGTTTTATTTTCCTTTGCAGGTAAGCCAACCACCGTCTCGACCGAGACTTCATTTGCCAAAAAGCAAGAGCCCGACAAAATAAAGAAAATGCCATGATTGGAAGTCGGTAATTTTGAAAGCCGCCGCCGCGGTGAGTTGCTAAAGCCAAAAGCCGCAAATTTGATTTATTCGGGCACGTGGATGCACCCGGGGCGCCCCGAAGAAGTTGAATAAAAGGGCCACCACTGACAGCATCGTTAACATTTAATTATGCCATTTTCATTTCCGTAATGAAATGAACTTGTAGGGCTAGCCTTTGTTCTCTTATTCATTGCCCTGGCAAATTATCATTGATTTTGTTGCTTAATCCGCCTGACCGTCGCACTAAGGTGAGCATTAAATCGAATTAATTTAGTGGTGTTCGCCGGGTGGGTGGGTCACTTCCACCCCATTTGTCCGTTTGTCCGTTTCCAGTTGTCCGTTCGAGGGTGGCCATTTGACATTTGTCGACAAAACGTTTACATTAAATGTCTTGTGCCGTGTTCCCTCCTCGCTTTTGTTTTGCTTTCGTCCTTTTCGGTTCACCCCACACATTTGTATTATACCAATGTCTTGGTCCTGTCTACGGGTCGACATTCCTGAAATTTTGCGCATTGTCCGGACGGA
The DNA here is from genome assembly GCF_018152505.1 of Drosophila elegans. NCBI lineage: Eukaryota > Metazoa > Arthropoda > Insecta > Diptera > Drosophilidae > Drosophila > Drosophila elegans. The sequence continues at coordinate 354,797 of NW_024545863.1, forward strand.
GCGAAAGTGACAGGGATGGCAGGGAACAGGGAACAGGGTACTGGGAAAAGCTGGACGCTTAACGCCCAAGTTGAGACATTTGCGTTGACAATTGCTCGGAATTGGAAATAAGATATTTGCGAGTCTTGATTTTTATTTGAGCCAGGGAATTTGGAAACTCGAATTATATTTATTGCCAATTCGGGGAATGTCATGACCATACATTAGTCAAGTCCAATGACAAATGCAATTAAACACATCACTTTACTACCAATCCTCTCTGCTTTCAAAAATCACTCAAATCGAAATTTCTTGTTGGGTTCTTTGGGTTCTTCGGGCTCTCTGGCACACGCTCCATTAAACGGCAAACAAATGCCGAGAAGTCGAAGCTGCCCGAGTTCTTGTACGCAAATTTTTTAATTTATTGCATAAAATGTATTCGGGGGTTTGCCTATGCTGGCAAGCCACAAAAGCCAAAGAAATTGTTTCAATTTGTCATGACAATTTCTTTGAAATGCTGCAGCTAAAAAATGTCCTTCTCCGGGAACGGCAATGTCGTCTGCCATCAAAGCACTGAATTCAATTTGGTTTAGGGCGCGGCCTGGCTCATTCCTTTGGTAATTTCCAAAAGTTCTTCTCGTAGGTCTATGTTGCCGTTGCCTGCTTTATTTGCTCGGCTGTAATTTGCAATTTTCACCTTGCCGCGGCTCGGAGGAGGAAAAATCGCGGGAAGGAAATCGTTGAGAGCTAGACCATTATCAGAATTGCGAGTGGAAGCAGGAGCTGAGCTGCGCTGAGCTGAGCTGAGAGTTGACAAATCAGCGACGCCTTCCCAATGACATTAAAGCCAGTTCAGTTGAGCCGAGGTCGTAATGCCTGGCTGCCGCTGATAATAATGGACGCCGCTTTTGGCTCAGCCATTTGGCAAGCGGCTGCAGTAAATCTGATATTTCCCCTTGGCATAAATAAATAAGCACATAGGGGCTTGAGGCGGTGCGGGGGTGCCTAAAACTGATCGCAATCTGAAATTGCAGGCTGCAAAGTGCGGAGTCAAATGACCCAAATTAATGTTGCACAATGTTGCTGATTAAGTAGGAAATGGCCATAAGCTATAGAATTTTGCTAATTGAGTTTTTTTTTAAAGCTACTTATTTGGGTTAAACAACATTATGTTATTTTATTTTGTTGCATTACCTTATAAATCAAGATAAATACAGAATTTATTAAAAAATTGAGGGTCATGTGCATTTTAAAAAAATCTTTATCTGACCATAACTACTTTTGATTGCTATACTTTCTAGAGAAACTTAATATTTAATAGAAACTACAAAATTCAATGAAATTAAATCGTGTCTCATCTTCGTGTTGTTAAGTATATAAGAGAAATTCATAATTAATCGACAATATAAAGATGACCAATGATTTTATCAGTCAATATGGCTCCACTCTTATGAAACGAAATCACACCTTACAAGCAAACTACTCTGAATGCGTGCAAGAGGGAAAACAATTTGGCTAATAGATGCATTCTTCCGCTCACCATCCTTTCTGCCAGCATCTTGTGGCTGCCACTCGAATTAAACGCAACGTGTCCCTGGGCAACGAGGCAAAGGAGCCAAGCCCGACCATACCGGACCAAACATCTCACGTGGCAAAACCGAACTGAGCCCGAGAACGGGACGATAAATCTCTCCAGCTGGAAGCTGGAAGCGTTGGCATCGATGATGCGCCTTTAAGCAGCTTAGTCTCTGTCCGCAGTCCGCAGTTTGCAGTCCGCAGTCCACTCCCCTCGTTTACCAACAAACTGCGGGCCTGGGTTTGCAATTTCCGCTGCGCCGGCGGGACGCATATTAGCTGGCTGCCATTGCATGCTCGACTATGAATTCTGAACTCTGGATTCCGGGTGGATGGTGCACAGGCGACGGAAGCATCACGGCGGAAGCGCAAGAACAAAGTATCTTGATCCGGACAGCTCTGGACGGGCATTTCCCCCGGACCCCTTTCACTTTGCCCTCTTGCAGCTGGGAGACTGATGACTGGCAGTCGCGGATGTAACAATATGATTGGATTATTATTATATTATTTATTGGAAGAGGGCCCGGCTCAAGTGTTGGCTGCCCCGGAGATCGGAGGTTCGGCAGATAATGAATGGTGGCATCGGCATCTTTTCCTTTTATTTTTTGGTTTTTTTTCTACTCTGGTCTAGTTTTTCGCAGCCAGACTGTTTTTTTTTTGTCCGTTGGCCTCAAATGGCAGGCAGACATGCAATCAGCCCAGGCGTTTGTAATTGGGGCCTTTTATCTCGTCCACCGTTCGGGCCAATTAAAGTTAGTTTGCAAAGTAATTAAGACGATTATGTGGCGCTCAAGTATCAATAAGCGCCAATTATCCAAGTATTTCGCATCGATTGTTACCCGGTTGCGGCGCTCTTTTCGGTTTTTCGCTTGAAATAATTTTGTTAGATAATTTTTTAGCGCCACTTAAGTGATTGCTTTCGGTGGCAGAGGGGCAAGGTTATGTAAATGGCAAATGGAAAATGGAAAATGTAATTGCGGACACGAAAAATAATTATGGCAAGAGGGTTTCGGAGGAAAAGAATTGGCTGACAAGGATTTAATTGGCTGCTCTGCGCGTGATGGAACTTTGATTTTTAAAAACTTATGTGTTAAGAAATATAAGGACAGTATTATTAAAGAACAAGTATATAATATTAGTGGAATGATATACATTTTACTGCTTATGTTCTTATCTATCTGCCTTAAAGAAAATGAGACAGTTAATACATTTTTAGGCTTTTTTGGTAGCTTTGTAAGTTACCTAAAAAGGTTCCAATTTTTAAAGATTGAATACTGCCCCTGAAGCGTAAAAAGTTAAGTTCAAAGAATTATTCAAAATCGTATAGGTGATAGTTTCAAATTTACTAATTATAAAATGGCTGCAAATATATTTTAAATTTAGTGATCCTTTCTTCATGACCTTTATGGATGTTATTATCCCTAATATCCCTGGGAAAAGCCAGAAGTAACTGCCAAGTGCTAGCAGCAATCATGCAACTTGAGCAAGCTAAACTGCAGTCAATGCTGGGCGTCAATCAAGCAACTTTTGGCTTTTGCTAATGAACTTCAGGGCGCATCCACTCATTTGAAAGTCACTCAGCTTAATTCACAACACTGCCACGCCCCCTTCCGCCCTCCAGAAAAGCAGAACTAATTCGGGAGTCTGTCGCTTCGGCAGTGTCAGAAAGCAAAATTTTAATCTGTGATGTTGGCAAAAACTTGATAAAGAAAGTTCAGACTTGTATGCCACATGCTTAGATGGATGCCACACCCAGTGGATCATTGGGTGCAGGATTTGCAGGATTGCCAGGGTCCTTCTGCACTTTGCAGGCCATAGCTCACTCTGACATCGCAATCCCCCATCTATGGCGATTCATACATCTGCTCTCTGCTCTGGCTGAAAATTCCTTTGCGTCATTGGCAAAAGTTACGCGCATTTCAAAACCCCCGGCCAAAACTCTTCGGAGAAAAAATAAATCTTCGACTTTAGTGTGTTTGCCCTGTGCAGAGTGCATCTGGATAAGGGGAAGGGGCAGGGGCAGGGAGAGGGGGGTGGGGGGTCAAGAGAGTCCAAGGGGAGTGCTAAAAAGCATTTGTTATCGCCGCTGCAACATAAATTCACTTTTGTAATTATTTCTGGTATTAGTAGCTGAGGTAACAAGCGGAGAAAAGTCAGCCAACGACTGCTGCCTCTGACCGAACTCCATCATGGGAGCAGCAGCAGCAGCTTCTACTCCTGCCCCTCGGATATCCTTCAATCCTTAGCACCCACTCATGTCCTTACACTGAAATACAATAGATTTTAAATCTTATATTGTAAAAAAGCCATATCTTTAGCCAATAAGATATTTTCAATTTACTTATTAAATATTTGATTATTCTTGAAGTAAATACCATATATTTCTGATAAACCAAAGAGAAACAATTGCAACATCTTAACAAAATATAATATTTACAATATTGAATAATTTATTCTTTACATATAGTTTGAAACCTAAGGAACAGCACAATGTATAGCTATTGTGATATTTGCAAAGTTATTTATTGAATAAATAATCCCATAAAGTAAAGGACAAACATGTTTCTAATTGACTACATGGCTACGTGGCAATTTTAAATGTTAACCAATTGAAAAAGCGGCTTAGCACATGTAAAAGTGTTTGTTCATTTGGAATTTATTTTTTTTCTAAGTGTACCAAAAGGAGTAACGACTCAAAACGAATGGACGGCAGCGAGATTATTTGTTAAAGCTGGCAACTGAGAAGCAGTCTGTGCTTAAAACACACTCACAAACACAAATACCCCATCACCCTCTCACACACACACACACATACACTCGCAGGAGCTTAACCCAGCAATACACATATAGCAACAACTTTAAAATTGAATCAATCATTCTCACTTTGATGCACATCAGCAACAGAAGCTGCCATCGTTGCCGTCGACTGCAGTTTTAGCCAAAGAAAAAGGTTCATAGGCGAAATGGCTTGGTCACTGGAAAAGCGGGGAAAAGCGGGGAGGGAGGGTGGGTAAGGTGGCAGCATAAGCTGTAACTATAAACAAGCAGCTTATGTGTGTTGCAGTCGTTCGTATTCTGCTTTTTGCACTGGGTGTTAATTTTTGTTGGTTCATGAAGTCGTCTGCTGCTGCTAAAGCTTTCTAGCTGCTTGAGCTCATTTTTCCCCATTGCTACAGAGAAAGAAATACTTTAATCTATAGTAATAGAGATATTTTTGTTTAAGTAACAGCAAAAATTTCCATATCAATTTATTTTACATCCTAGATAATGGAAGTTACAGTTAAACAAAAAACACTCAGATAAAAATATGCAAAAAATTGAACTAATTTTTTGTATACAATTTTGTGTTATTCCAAAAACAAAAAATGATATTCTAGATATTCAGTTTGTTTTAATATATAAAATGATCAAAATCATTGATTACGTTAAATTTTCAATGTGACATGTACAAATTTAAAGTGCCATTTAAATGTTCTCATTATTGTCGTTGAAGAACGTTAAACTAATTTGATAAGGTCTTTAATGCTAAGTTGGATATTTGTTTGTGTTGGCATAAAGTCGCTAATTAGATTTGCATCAGATCCGAGTCGACACTAGAGCTCTAGTTGGCCTAACTTTTTCACTACCAAACTATAAAGGTTTGGAAAGCTTTGAATATTAAATTGCTTAAAACTTAGTTCAAAGATTTCCTTTTGATAAGGCTAATGTCTTGATAAATTTATGGTGATATTTTTTCGCCGTGTAGCCCTGCTTAAACACTTCTCAACATGGCCCGGCAGCTGTGCGCAGTTCTAACGAGCAAAAACTAATAAATCCCCACGAAAATGGCTGCGGAAACGGAAGCCGTGTGTTGTGTTGTGTTCAGCTCAGCTCCCTGTTCGCAGTCGAGTCCCAAAAAACAGAGGAGAGTCGAATCCGAATCCGAATCCGTTTCCCTGGCCATAGCTTGGATGTCTATGTCCGTCTGATGTGTTTTCTTGCTTAATTCTTATTATTATCCCAGCCATTATTATGGCCATGGTGCTGCTGTTGCTGCTTTTGCCGCTTTTGCCGGCGTCTTTCACAGATTTCCTAAGAAGGGCTTCTTTTATTCATTCATTCTTTAGCACTTGGCACGCTGCTTTCGGCCGTTTCGTGTTGCTTATCGTTTGCTTGTGTTATTATTGCCACTGCCATTGTTGCGGTGTTGTTGTTATGCAATAGTTCATTTTAATCTAGCAGCCGGATAATGCAAGAAGGATTCCGTAAAGCCTCAGTGTTTTCAGCTGCTCGGGCGACCTTTCTTTCTTTGTCTTGCCATTATCGGACGGCCATATCTTTAGTCCTTGATTGCGCAAAGTTTGCAGTGCCAGTGGCCACTCCGGTTATAATAAATTTCATCACATTTCGCCGGGGCTGACCCTAAATAAAATAAAATACGCTCGCAGCCATAACATGATTATTTCATCGCCGTTTTCAGTCAACTTTCCACTCCACTCCACTCCAGCATCAAGCATCCCCAATTGCAGTCAAGTGGCCAAGAGCGCAGTTCCAGTTGAAATCAGATGCAGCAGATTTAGTTGAATCCATTTACGGGTCCTTGGTCGGCGGCTTTAACTTTTTAAACAGTTTGTCACATAAATTAATTGCCGGCAGTGGAAACTATTGCGGGTAAAAATGATAGCAGCAACTTTTCAGTCACGTCTGGCACATGGAACGTGGAACATGGCAGCTGAATTTCCCCTTTTTGTGTGCTCTATGGTAGGGATGTCCTTTAAAACTGGAAGTCCTTAAACCTTTATCTCATTTTAAATGAATACAATTTATTTTGTCTAAACAATGCTTTTTGTATTAATTTCATTTTCGCATTTCTGGATATAGGATGTCCTTAAAAGCTGTTTTACAGCTTAGTTAAAACGAAGGATATAGCTATGCTTCATTTTATTTCTTTATATGATGAAAACAGATCTCAAAATACATTTTACTGAATAGTAGAGTAGATTTCACAATCAAATAAAACTTAATTAAATACCCGAGCGATTCGTATTCGATTTCAAACCATTTTTGCTGCTTCCGTTAAAAGATGATATTGTTATAACCAAAACTTTCCGGGGCAACGAATCGCTTTCTCATAAATCTATCTTCCTGGCTCTCAATTACACATCAACGCGTTCGGCCAATGACCAAGCACTGGCACCAGCAAAGTCCCCATCACACTGATTCCACACTGACCCCCTTTTCAATCCATTCCCGACAAACTGCAAGACTAACTTTACAACTGCCCCAACGGATCCAGCAGCTAAAATATATGGCTGGGAAATAGGGTGAATGGGTTTTTGGTGGGAAAATTAAAGGGATAGTGGGGTGGAGGGATAGAGGGATGAAGAGATGAAGGGAACTTCTGGGCGGTAAGGACAACAGACCACAAACTTTCGTTTCGTAGTCCAACTAATGAAACACCAGAGTGCACGCTGCAAATGCCCAATGCAAATGCCAAAACAACAGACAAATTAAAAAAAAAGGAAAAAAGTCTACTGAAAAGGGGTCTAGATTTTAGGCTACTCAGTAATTAGTGTTTGGAAGAGCTATAGCAATTGCTGGATAATAAAAATTATTAAAAAACGGTCATACCTTTTATTATTCAGTATTTATTTATTTTTTTACATTATTTATTGGATTATCCACTTGGGTCTGTATAAAGAGGCTTTGAAAACAGCTCAATAAACAAACCTAATAACACATTTTTATCTGAGCACAATTTTCCCATATCAACACTGCATAAAGTGCTTATAAAAAAGTGCGCAGTTATACTAATTAGAATTTCCGTTTTTAGTTCTCCGCTCCCGTGGGCTCAACTTTTTCGTTGGCTATTCACATTTTTAGTTGGCGCTTTGATTTGCCCATCTATCTATGTATATCTATCTTTTGTGCATGAATTTGAAAAGTTTCGAGTGCGAAATACATTCAAAGCCATTCGGGACCCAGTCAATCGTTGCCATGGCCAGTGGCAAAAGCGTTCGCTCAATGGCCAAAAGTTGGACGGCGCTGCAAAAGGACATAAAATGAAAATGAAAATAAAAATAAAACGAATCGGATCGGATCGGATCATATTGGAAAGTTAAGTCTCGCGTGTGTGTGTTTTCGCCTCTCGACAACAACAATCTAATTGCGCACAAAATGAATTGATGTCGGTTGCCAAGCGCAAATGAAATGGATGTGACATTCAGAGGGCGGGTTGGGGATGGTTGTGGGGCGTGGTCAAGGGGCGGAGGGGAGTGAAGCGGTCAGACGACGCCGCTCAGCCTCTCGAGTGCTTTATTAAGCGCTTGTATCCAATTTCGCAGCGGGACTCAAGTGGCCGAGAAGAAGGACAGCGCCACTAATTTATGGCGTTCCATTAAAACTTGAGTTCAATTGCCAAAAATTTCATAAAAATTTTATTTAAAAAGCAGCAACTACAACAACCGACTACGAGGTTGAGGGCTGGCGGTGGGGGGTTCAAAAAAAGTATAACATAAGAGATGCGCAGTCAAGTTTATTACAGCACACAGGAAGTTAAGGGGCTGGGTTTTATACACTAAGATAATTTATCAAAATTTGTCATCATATTGCGGCATTTGTTCTTGAGCAAGAATTTAATAAATTTTTTTAAAGCATTTTAAGCTACAATTTTTTCATAAATATGGTACTCTAACTTAAGTCAAAATCATTTTTCATTAAAATCCAAAATTGTGTTTAGCCTTCTAAGACCCTCAATAGTCTTTATTATATTTTAATATTTAAAAACAAAAATTTAAACTTAAAATTATTTTGTTATTATACCCGTTACTAGTAGAGTTGTTTTTAAATTATTAATTTACAAAGATGTGTTATTAGTTTTGGATTTAGAATTCATTATTGTCAAGTAAAAACCATTGCTAATACTTGGACTATAAGATCTTTATAATATTGAATACGTTTAGAATTTATTAATTATTTCATTTTCGAAAAATATGATTCAGTATTGATTAAAATAGTCAAGTAAAAACACTAATTAATATTTTGGCTATAAGATCGTTTTGATAATGTATTTACTTTTTATTTTATTTTCTTGTAACCTTTTTCTCTGTGTAATTGCTCGTAAGCAGGGAGGGGGTCGTGAAGTAATCGTCCTTGTCGCCTGGCTGGCGTCATGGCAGCCCCACGTCCGTCGACCACCCCCACCATCCACATTCACATTCACATCAACGTTCACTTCCAGCAAAACGGCAAGGCTGCACTTTGGCCATGTCCTGCGCAGTTCATTTGTGGCAAAATGAAATAAATTTAAATATATTTTTAGTGCATTTCGCATAAAACAAAAAGATGCCTTGCTCTGGGGTTGGCTCCTTCTTTTTCGCTGGGAGGGACAGGACGGGCCAAAGGACTTTGGCGCGGCTCTGGTCGTCCGCTTTTATTTTCCGGCCGTTTGCCGTCTCAGCTTTTTGCCTTGCGACTGCCGCTTTTTATTGTTGTAGTTTTGCGTCTCCACTCTGTTTACTTATTTACTTTTGCGCTTTATTATTCTCCATTAACTTGACAAAATGAAGAAGCTCCAAGGCGTGTCCTTCAGCATGAAATTAAAAAACACAGGCCGCAGGAGGAGCAGAAAAAATAAGGGACGGCAATGTTTCATTTAATGCGGCAACTCAAAGATTTACTCGGCCAAAAAAGGATTTTCAGGGGAGGGTGAGTCGTAAAAAAAAAACCCAGGAGGAGGCTTTCCAGCTGGAATAAATTTTCATATTTTGATAGCAATCTAAGCTAATCCTTTCATTAGAGGCGTTCCCAGCAATTTCAATCTCTTTTTGCCTTTGCCTTTGCTTTTGCTTTTGCTGTGGCCCTCGAGGCAAGTGTAATTGATGTTGTTGGCGAAATTGTTGCGAATGCTTAGCGCCTTAAATGAGTTTCTGCTCTGATTGTGTTTAATTTTGACGCTCTTGTGGTTGCCGCTGTGTGGCTTTATTGCCAACATGTGTACAAAGCCAGAGACACAAAATGCTTATGCAAATAGAGCTCGGCTTGTGTGTATGTCTCTGTCTGTGTTTTCTGTTTGCGGGAAATGAGAGCACAAGCGACATTTCCATTTCCATTCCTGTTTCCATCTCCATTCCCATTGAGCAGCTGTTAATGCGTGCGGAGAAGGGAAAAGCGGAAAAACGGAAAAGTCTCCGAGCCAATTCGACTTTAGCAACTTTCACAAAAGCCGTGCTCTTGTCTTAGTCCAATTCCCAATGCAAATTCCATTCATACACACAAAAACACACACACACACGTTTAGTCGGAGAAGTGCGCCCAAGTTGGATATTCAAGTGTGGCCAACTTTTCAGGTTTTAATTAGCCGTCGGCTAGTTAACTTAGCCTCCACTCTGATTCAACCCCGAACAATTTGCGCACGCCTCGCATGTTATTTTGCCTGCATGCATCCAATTAAGAGGTTCGTCCCGCCCCACTTTTCGGGCCCCATTTTTTCGGGGCAGAGGGAGCAGAGGGTCTCTGGCCCCTTTGCTTTTTGCCTTGCTGCATTTTAAGTGAAAAATACTCAGCGCTATTTTACTTATTTAGTACGTAACTACAATTTACGCCATGCATCTGCATATAAAATGCATTTTTTGCAGCATTTCTCTTTCGCTTTTTTTCTTTCTTTTTTTTTTGGCCGGTTTTGTTTCGACGGGGGCGGCACGCCCATTTTTTGCACACACACACACACAGAGTCGCCCACAGACTTATTATTTATATCTATCTCTCTTCCACCCCTTCATAAATGGTTGTGTATGTGTTGGCCCCTCTCAACTTGTTTTTTATGTACTCGCTGCTATTTGCCTTGCCAAAAAAAAAACATAAGAAATATAAAAAAAATGTGAAAAAAGCGAAGAGAAAATGCAAATAGCATGAAACACAATGCCGAGGCGCCTCCTCAAGCTCTTCGTTCTGTCTCCCTCGCGCAGCTCGCTTTTTCACTTAGCTTCTCGTTGCGGATTTTTGTGTATTTTAAATGCATTTTCAGCTTACACAAACACTTGCAGTAAGACTACTACCCCCCTGCACCAAAATCCTGGGTTGGAAAAAAATCTTTTGCCAAAGTATCCTCTTTTCTGTTTTTTTATTTTTTGCTCGTTGGGGTGCAGGCGAAGGAACCTCTCTTCCTTAACATTTGATTAATGAGTGCAACTCGAGCTGGCAGTTCATTTTTGGCGGCTTCAGGCAGTTGCCCCGAATATTGCGCATACGCAGCGTTGGCCGTCGTCTATTGAAGTTGACTGGCAGTACGAGTATTATGCCAACATCGATTGGCTAGAAGAAATAAGATACAAGCTAAACAAGAATCAGAATAAAGAATAATCAGAGAAAGTTAATGGAATGCAAACAAAATAAAATTTAAAAAGAGTATGAGAGGGTTTCTACAAGAATGAATGAGTGATTTTGTAGCAGATAGTAAAAAGTAATAATTTTAAATAAATATAAATCCAATTCAAGCAACGAATATCTCATGATATTAACCATTTTTTAAACTGTTAATATCATACACTTTTAAAACTTAAATAAAACAACACACCAAAGTAAATGTATTCCTTTGAATAAACACATTTTATTTAAGCCCCTTAAAGCGAAAACAGAAAATATTAAGTATACGCACCAGTGAAGTCTCAATCAGAAGGCCACAAGAAGCCCAATGCATCTGAAATAATATACCGGCTTTAAGACCGGTCAAAGTGCTTTCATTGCAATGCTGCGGTGCGGGCACAAAAGGCAGTCAACGATGTGGCCTCAGCCAAAGTCGGTTCAGAAATTGAATTGTAAGTAAGGACAGCCGGCAAAAAGAAATGCCTTCGCATAAATACGGGGCAAAAAGGAGGGAATGCGGAGAAACCGGGGAGTCTGTGACTGTGTCGCAATCGAGGAAGCCCCACATCAATTCAGGGATTAAGGACACTGATTTGATTTACTTTTTATTACCATTAAGCGTAAGTTGCCCGAGTGCGCTGCTGGCGCGTGGAACTGCGAATGCGGCAATTTAATATCCCGCCCAGCCAGTATTGGATATTGAAGTTTAAAGCTCTCCTCTGTGCCAGTGCTACATCATCTCGCCAGTGTTGCCAGGGCCCCCAAGCCCAGTCATTAGCTGCGCACCATTAGCGCTGGCGACACCCACACCCCCACCGCCGCCCCCCAAAAAATTTCAGCTCGCCATTGCCGGGCCACCGAAATCGTGGCTCGTTATTATGGCTGATAACATTTTTACGATGCCGACAATGACATGACATGATTTTTTGCGCCCCCATCTCCATCCAAGTGATGCCGCCCTGTCAGGACACACAAAAACGATTTTTTATGCCGCCCAAAATGACGCAGTTTTATTGCGCTACGGCCGATGGACCCAGGACTTAGGATTCAGGATTCAGTATCCAAGATTTCTTTCCATCCCATCGTCCAATTCTACGCCGCTTTTCTTTCGCCACCCATATTCTCTCAGCCGAGATTTTCATTTTCATTTTTAAAGCATTAAAAATCACTCATAAATTTATGGTTAAAGTTGCTGAGGACGACAGAAATATGCTGTCATGGTAATAATGGCGGCTTTAGTTCCGCAAACGGAAAAACATATTTTTCACAATGTTGATATTTCGTGTAATTTCCATCCCAAAGTCTTTTAATTTTCACGATTGCTTAATAGATGTTGCTTGCCACAAGGACCTTAACTAATAAACATCTCATGCATAAATTAGCTACTAGTTATGGCAAAAACAAAAGCTTTGGCTAGACAATGGCGAGAGAGAAAAATGTGTATTAAATATTATGTAATTAATTGACAATAAAAGCCAAACACAAATATCAAAGAAGCGACGGCGGCGGCGTTTCCCACCGCAAAACAAAACAGTATTACAGCCCAAACTTGAACATTGAATATGCCATGCGCCGTGTGGATACCTCACTTTTGCACTTTTCCACATTTCCACATTTCCACTCCACCATCCGCCCATGTTTTATTAATGAACGGGGCGTGCCGCGTTATGTGTTTGTGTGTTCTTGCATAATTAATAATAAAACCAGGCTTTGCTGCTATTATTTTAATTATACACATACGAGGTGTGTGGCAAGAGGAGAGCCACTTTCCGCAGAATCAAAAGGCTGGGGGCATCTTTATCTTATTTGTGGGATGCATGTTAAGCGGTTGTAATCCGCAGTTAAACAACTTGTAAGTGTTCAATCGAATTTTAGTCAACTTGGGCAGGGGTAGAGAAGTGAATACTAATTAAAATTTTGCTTCATTTTAAACTGATAGTGCCTGCAACAATAGTTTCCATTTAATCTCCAACCTCATTTGTCTGCCAAACGCACCCATATCCGTGCGCACTAATACACGTTAATGAAATTTCAATTCAATATTGTGGCTGTGCACTGCTAATGCTTGAACACCACCCCCCTTTTTGGCCCGCTTCCAACAATTCGGCAATTAGTGCAGCCTGTGCTCTAGGACCACCCAGCAATAATTCGAAATTACCCAAATGATTATTTAATATTAGCTGCCAACATTATCGGGCAATAAGTGAAATTTGTTTTGGCCCAAATGTCACGTACCCAGCTCCAGTGTCTTCGTCTGCCATCAGAAGCAAAGCGAATGTGCAGATTTGTGGGATCGAATCTCGGAATGGTAATTGCCCAAGTGAACCGCAAAAATTGGAGCACTTGGGCGATCGATGTGCCTGTGACCGTTTCGGTCACACGACGTTGTACAAGTCGGCCAAGACTACGGCAGGACTACGACTGCGGCAGGACACCAGCACTCAAGTCCTGTCTGCAGTCTGTCATTATTATAATTTCTGTATTTGCACAAATGTCGCCCGGACGTCGCCAGACCGCAAATTGCAATTGCCAATGATTATTGAATTAAGTTAAACAGCGTTTGTGGTGGTCGGTCATCCTGCTCCTTCCATCCATCGTCTAATCGCCAGCTGTTGTTGGCCTGTCGCCAGGACATTGCCACCTCCACTGAGTCCCCTTTTCGTCCTTGGTCCTGGGCTCATTGCAATTGAACTTCCGCTGCGCTTGCGTATCAAAGTCTGTCTGCTCCGTCTGATTGACTTCCGTTGGCCACGTTTGCCAGTTTGGCCATTTCGGTTTTGGCCCTCCCACTCTGAATTCCACATTCAAATATATATATATATAAAAGGATATCGGGAGTGGGCGAGAGTGTTTTCTATTCTCACTTACTGTATTTGCACTTTAAGTGAATTGTTTGCTTGCGTTTTAACGCAAATGCAATTATACTCTGCCCGGATTCGTCGACAAACATCTCTGTTGTGGCCAAATGCCAAATGCAAAACGCAAAATGCAGAGCGTGTTCTTGCTAATGTTTGACCATTACTTTTTGTTGTAATCGTTTTTCGGGTCATTTCTCAAATGCTCTCAGGAGTTATCGCTGCTACCCTTACTTTTGTGGCAATTAAAATGTTTTGGGTTGGGTTTGTTTCACCTGTAAATTGAATTTGCAACACAATTAAAATAGATGAATGAGCAGTTAAGGGCAACTCGAAATCACCAACACTTTTAATTAATGGCTCATTATGTGACCAAAAACGTCCTTAATCAATATTGAGAAATGTATATTGTTGGACCAAGTGTAGGTATTTGCATGCAGCTATTGTTGTTTTGAAATTGTTATTATCCCAATTTTTTTAAATGTCTCAACATGTGACTCAACTTAAATTGATAAAAATGAAATTTATATTTGCAATTAATAACGCGCAATTTGTATCATTTACGACCGTGTTTGTTCTGCATCTTTGTTAAATATTTACATAAATGATTGTTCATTCAAAATACAATGTTTCAAAAATAACCTAACATTTTTTTTCCATTCCACATTTCAACTCTAATTATGGGCGTATACGCGTCTGGCAATTTCAAGGGGGCGTGGCACGCGCAGATGGCAAAAACGAAGCCAGCAATTAAACAACAACACTGTCGTCTGGTTTTGCAATCTCCCAGAAAGTTTCTTTCCCTTACAAACACACAATCACACACAAGCATAACACTGTAATAATGCCGAGCAGACGTATGAATTGTAAATTTAATTTAATCAGACATGAGTGCAACGGCAACTGAGGTATATTTGTGTGTATGTAAGCATAACGTATACGCCACGGTGCCCCAACAAATATTGAAATTGTATTAGGCAGACAGTGCAGTAGGGAAATGGGAAAAGGGAAAAGGGTAAAGGGAAAAGGGAAAACGGAGGTAAGAGGATGAGTAGGAGTCTCGGGTCGGCTAGACATAAGCGGACTTTCGCTTTGTTGCCCCACCGGCAATAATTGTTAACAATTTATGAAAACGTCTATTGGCACTGCTCCTTGTTTCATGTGTGATGGTGGATAATTATTGTTCCAGCCACGCACAAATATGGCTACATATATAGATATATATACATACAGGGTCGCCATAATTATATATAGCTACTGGAGCACAACAAGAATGCAGCCTCGCCGGGAAAACAAAGGGAACGAGCGTCCGACGAGGCGTGTAAATTGAAGTTGTCGTTGCAACAATGCCAATGAACGCCACAAGGTGCAGGGGCTGGGCCAGATCTCAGATATATATATAAGCGCACAGGCTGCATATATATGCAAGTACACACAATTAACACCGATTAAGATGGGGGGGCAACGAGATACGATTATATGTGCACACTGCAGTGAACCTCTAAAGGCTAAAATTAGAAACTCAACTCCCTTCGGCTGAAATTGTTAATTTAATTAATTTAAAGGAAAATAATTATTTACTCTACCGATTCGAATATGTTTGCATAGATTTAGTTTATTGATTTATTTAGTTTGTTGATTTTTTGAAATGGCTTAATTACGTCCTATCTAGATATGTTTTAATTATATATATATCAGACTAATTTGAGGTCAAATAACCTCCAATTTGTGAATGAAGAGTTTTTAAATACAATACATTTAAATTATTTACCTAGTATAAATTGAATGAATTGTTTTTTATTTATTTCATAATATTAGATATAATATACAATGTTTAATCTACACGAATTCCGTTAGTAACTTTCACCTTTGACTCTAAGAATTTTTCAATTTGGAAATTCACTGGTATTTAAATATTATAATATTGAACTATCCAAAGATATTCTTAAAAAAAATCTATACAGCTTACATTCAAGCGGGTGTACTATAAAACCTTTACTGCATAACGCATTTCATTAAAGAAAGTCAAGATCTGCGGTATGAATATGAAATATAAGTGTCCCCCACTTTTGTCCACACTTCAAAGCTTCCGCTTATTGCTTATCAATCAACACAAATTGTGGATATGAAATCAGCAAAATTGGAATGGAAAAAAGGCAAAGATACTGGCAGGACAAAGGCAAAAGGAAGCAGCTGCTGCATGAATGCGAAAATATGAATGTTTATGAATAAGAAATGAGGGCCCTTTCACCCCAACCCATTCGGAATCACTCCACTCAAGGGTCTCCCTTTGCCAATTTGAGCTAATGCCCGAAAGTTGAGCCCGTCAGACTTTGGCTTTGTTAAGCAATCGCATCGATGACCCCAAGGTTGACTTCTTTGCATCAATTTTGTGCGTGTGCCAGTGTGAGTGCGAGTGAGTTTGACCTTTTTTTAAGGGTGTGTGCGAGTTATATATGTGTTTGCATCACGTTAAGTTGTATTCTTAGCCCGTAATTACCTATTTAGCCAAACGCCATAGTTGTCCAGTTCAGTAATAGAAAACGAGCATTCAATTAGGTTATTCTGTGTCAACACTTATATAAATTGGGTTCTATTTATGTGATTTGAGTCATGATAAACTAAGCTATTAGGTGACTTGATAGACTGAATAGTTATTAAGAAGTAATTGCTAAATAAATCTTTATTTTTGGCTTTAAAATTATTTACCAACTAAAAATACCTTTCATTTTAATTCGCCTCTAAAAAAAACCTTTTCGCCAACGTTTACCAATACACAAAATATACATATCCCACATTCTCCGATCGCCTTTTTATCCTTGGCACGTGTCAAACTCCTTGCCGACCGCTTATGAAATTTTTATTGTGTTCGCCTGTCGTCCTTTAATATGCAAATCGAAAAGTTTTGCAATAAAATTACATTAAAGTACAATTTGTCTAAGCGCCAGTCGACGGATGTGGACTTAAGTGCTCCAGCCGGATGGATATGGATGCCAGTCAGCCCCTAGCCTTCGCATCCTTCGTATCCTTCGTATCCTGCGTATCCTGCCGATCCGAGTGAATCAATCAACTGCGGAAATTATGTTAACAGCGGAAAAAGTTTCTTTCCGAAAGAATAAGACAAGTGTGTGGCAGTCGAGGGGACTTCAATTGTAATCGCCCCGAGTGTGGGTATACCAGTGTGTAATATATCATCGACTGACCGCAAATGGGACTTGAATGGCTGGATGGCTGGAAAAGTGTCAGCAAGTGAGTGTAGAGGTGCTCAAGTATTCATCACTGTCAGGCAAAAAGAGAGCTCCGGCTCATGCTAATTATTTTACATTAAATTAAATAATGATTCACTTGGCAGCGGCGACACGAAAGGAGTGTCAAAAGGTGGCTCCGGACTCCATCGCCTTCTTGCTGCCAAAGAAATCATCGGGGCACGTGACGCAATTTGCATAAATTTCTCGAACGGCCTTCGTCGTCACGGAAGCCAGCGCGTAATTTCAATTGCGGTTAAACAGCAGCCAAGAAGAAAAGTGGCAGAAAGTGGCTGCGCGGGGCAGGAGCAATCAGTTAGTTGGGGCTGCCAAACTGTAATGCCGACTTTATTGAAAACGAGGCCCCTTTTTGCGGGTTCGATATAATGGCCTACGAATTTATTGAAAAATTATGAAAGCCAGGTGGCTTTTTGGGGTTCGCTTCTCTCTCGTCCCGCAAGCCGAGAAGTTATTTTCGGTCCGTTGGGTGTCCTAAATAAACATTTGACCCAACCGAATCGTATCTATTTTTTCATATTTGCTGTGGGATTTCTAATGAATTCTGCTGGCCGAAGATAACGAAAAGCGCTTGAAGTGTTTACTTGCGACAAATTGATGTGTTTGCATAAGCACGATATATAAATGAAGTTCTCGTACCATTCACTCTGTTATGTGAGAAAAGTTCGACCGTACAAATAATAAGCTGGAAAATACAAAATATCATGCACTCTAATTAATATCCATTTCTCTGGTTTTCCCTTTATTGCAGGTAAGCAGAGCCACTTTTTGCCATGCATAAGCAAACATTTCCACTTTGCCCCCATTTGTCCCGAACGAAGAACAAAGCCCGAATTCTCCGGCTCTAGTGGCATACGTACAAGGTAAAATGTAAGCTGAAGCGGACGGCGGACTGCAAGTGGAAGTGCAAGTGGGGTAAATAGTGCCAATATTTTCTAAAAATAAAAGCAGACGCTTTTCGGCCACCGGAGCCCGGCAATATGCGGCAGCTAAACGTTTCCGTGCACGCGAAGACTCCGGCTAAGCCGGGTCTAACCCATTCTGGGCCACCCTAGGCCACCCTAAAAAGGATCCCTGCAAAACTCCGACTTTGCATTCACCGCAGGCCAGGCCATTTCTTTACACTTTTCGTGTGCATTCATATTTTTTCTTCTTTTCCAACGTTAATGTGGCCACAAATTGAAAAAGAAGCAAGGAGGCGAAATCAAAAGTTGCCCCAAAGAAAGCCAGTGGAGTTTTACACTGAAAATAAGCCATTAATGTGGATGTTATAAGTGTTTACAAGTTACTTTCTACTTACCCGATAGTTGAAATGTTTTATACTTTTAATAAAAACATTAAAAGGCCAATTATTTAATAAAATTATAAACCAATTATAAGTTAGCAATTTAAATACCTTAAGGAGATTTAATCTGCTGATGATAATGACTTAGCTACTGAGTAACCACTAAAAATTACTTTACCAATACAAAGATTATAAAAAAATGTATTTTTAATATGTCATAGCTCACAAACTCAAACCTCAAAAATGTTTGAATAAGAGTAATTTTATTAAAAACCAATCGATTTTAATTTTTGTCCGTGCAGGATGTAGACTTGGCTATAAACATGGCCAAAAAGAGTGGGAAAGCACAGCGCACCTGAACTCAATAAAAGCTTCATTTTAGTTTGCTCAAGCAGCAGAAAAGTAGCAGGAACGTAGGACCGTGGAAGAAAAACAAAAACCAAAAATAAATTATTTAAGAAAAATATGTTTTACATAAAAATGGAGCTACCGGGCGAAACAAAAGCAAAAAAGTCCGAGTACTGCTAAATAAACAGAGCTGAGATGGGGTAAAGCTGAAATAAATGGCATGCAGTTGGAGCGTTGAAAATTGCAAAAGTAAACAACCCACGTGGGTGGTGGATGGTGGATGGCGGATGGTGGATCTGGGTGGTCTCAGTGGGAGGTTTTTGGGGGCAACCGCAAAAAATAAAGCATGAAATCCGCGTTAAGGCAGCCCCGCCAGCGAAACAGTTGCATAAAGTTGTAAAAGTATTATGAAAATTCAAATAATAACTACATCTACAAAGCAGGAGAGAGTTTTCGGGGGAAGTGAATAAGTTGCAAATAAAGTAGCACGTTCGGTTTTCAACTTGTTGTTGCCGGCTGGTAATGGGAAAAAAATGCATAAAATGCTATGGCCACTATAAAAAAATGTGGCGGCTGTAAAAAAATGGGGCATCAACAATAAGAAATAACCAGAAGGTAACTTTACTCTACTCCACGCAACACTGTTTAACTTTAAGACTTGTCCCCAGTAAGTTGATCGAATGAAACACTTTGGCATACAAATTGCCGTAAAGAGCTGCGAAATTGCAATCCATTTATGCATGTGGTCTTTAGGGGGGCGTGGCACACCCATGGGTATCAGCAAAAGGCCATAAATGTAGCAAATGTCAGAAATGTCAAGCCACCAACGGCAGCGGTTGGCTTCGCTTTTGGGCCTGGTCGGAACAATGGCGCCCGGCAACTGGAAACTGGAAACTGAAAGCTGAGAGCTGAAAGCTGAATACTGCACTGACCCATTGTCAGTGGGCAGCAGCATGCAAAAATAAATGTCACACATGCAAAATAAATAGAACCGAAATGGGGCACAGGTCTATGGGGTCGTGGCAAAGGATTGGGAATGAGGGGTGTGGAAAAGGGACCCCATCCAAGTGGTCGGTTGAATGACAAATCAAAAGCATCCATCTCTCAGCTGCACAGCAAATACCCTTGCCATAAAGTGGGCTTAAATGGATTGGGCGTATACTTAATTTTCAAAATGTAATCAGAAGTTATTTCCCTCAACTTAGACGTATTCGAATTAAAAAGCAATGAAATATGTTTAAGTCAAATTGAACAAGAGATTCTTAATAAATTGCCAATTTTAATTTGAATTTGAACCTGCTATAAGGTAAGCACTGGTCACACTAAAATTTAAGTGTAACCATAACTTTAAGTTTCAGAAATGAAAGTTACAAATAATATTCTTACATTTTTCCCAGTCTTTTCTTTAGTTTATTTCTCCAATGACGAGTGCAATTACAGAGTTCTGCAATATTTATAAATTTACTAGTCGCACAAAGCAACATAAATGCAGCATTATTAAGCGGGAAATTCGAAATAGGAACACGCCAAATAAGGGCTGACATTTCGGGCTCATTGGTCTTGTGTGAGCATACCACCCACTCTTCTCAAACCCCTCGGTTCTTGTGGGCTCATTTTGTTTCTGCCGCTGCATAAATTGAATATTTTGACATATGTAAGCGTGGCGGCGGGAAGGGATAAGAAGGGGGTCCTCAACAAAAATGAGCACAAATAAATTTACATGCATGCAGTTTTGGTTAAGCTGCCAGACCACAAATCAGAAATACACTAACACCACGACTGAGTCGCTGCCATTGTGGCCCCACTGTATATTTATATGAATAACTACTGACAAGAGTGGTGGCATGGTGGAATGGTGGCATGGCCATGAGGACGAGAGCCTGGTGGAGATTTATGGATGCGAGGCGGTTTTAGTTGACGCTCCATATCTGTGGGTGGATATATATAGAGTACAGTACTGCTGTATGGATGTCGTGCACTCTATATTTAATGAATGCCATAATGACTGCAGTGCAACGCATGAAATATTTATAGATGCGCCTCTGTGTATCCTGTATCCAGGCATTCACATCCACATCACAGCTTCCACATCCACATCCACATCCACTCGAGGCTTTAAGTGTTTGCTCAAACTGGCTTTAAGCTCGCTGGCAAACAGCTGGTGGGAATCCGAATCCGGAATTTACATTATCCCGCAGCCATACGCCGTCCTTTGATCGCGGCCGTTGTTATTGCGAGTGATGGTTTTGCGGTGGTTGCCGCATTAAAATTCGTAATTTCCTTTAATAAAGCCGCACAAATTTAATTAACCAGCATGCAAATGCATTTACACCTTAATTATTAATTGAATTTAAATACATAAACACACGTATCCAGTTTGTGAGTGTGTGTGAGTGTGTGTGTGTTCAGCCCTTCCATATACAAACAATAATTGCATCTTTTTCATCGAGTGGAATATGGTAAATAGTTGCTGGTGTTATTGTCTTTGCTTTTTGTTTTCCCGCTTCTTGTAATTTAATATTTTTCCGCCACCATTACAAGATAAAAAGAATACAATTGACCAACACAAAGTTTTGTTAGCTGTTCGTGCAGTTTTTTGCGCGATTTCCCTGGTGCATTTAATTTGTATTTAAGTTAAATTCTTGTTAGTTTTATGGTTTCTGCGGTGATGTTCGCTTAACAACGAACATCGAATGGTTATTGAGGGGAGCCCGTGTATTTTTTTGTACAAAGAAAATGCGAATATAATTGTAATTTACAAATTTTCACAAAAGCATAATTAAATTCAATAATTGCAAACAAGAGAACCCACATCTATTCTCGAATTTCTTTGTAAATAAAATGTTTGCATTTTAAAGCAATAAATACAACAACAACATTAAAAGAATATATTTGTAAAAATATTTTCATCATCAGAAGTTATTACTTTTACTAGACAGAATGTATGCTTTGTAATAACCAGTTTTTAAACTATTTCTGCTGAAAGACTCAAGTTTTTTTCTGGCCAAATTTGAAAAAGTTACAACTCATGTTCCAAAAATATTTTTGTGAAAAATTGTGTTAATAATGTATTTTATTAATCAGAATATACCAACAGAATATATGTTCTGTAATAAAAAGTTCTTAAAGTTTTTCTGCTGAAAGACTCAGGTTTTTCTGGTTAAAAATAAAAAAACTGTATTGTATATAATACCCTTGCCTGGATTCTCCATAGCATTCAAACATATATATAATTTGGAATGGCACCGCATTATGCACTGCACGCCACTCCTTTCTGGTATGCTCTGCAATCTGACACACGCATTTCATCTCCAGTGATTGTCTTTCGAGGCCTTTGGCCCACAGATGACATATCAATGAACAGAGGGATATGCTGCTATTTATGAACTGGCAGTGGATGTAAATTGGAGTGGGGGGTGTAAGTGGGAGCCACTGTGGGTGGTGGCTAACTGTCAACGGCAACTGTGGCTGGGTAATGAAACCGCGAGGAATGCAAACCAGCGAGCGGATCGCAGGCTGAACAAACAGCGCAAGACACTTGAAATGAAATGGAAGCCGGTCGGTTGGCCGTCAGGAAGCTCGGTGGTTAACAGCACAGCCCAGCCGAGCCCAATGGCAGAGTGGGCGGGCATTCGCTGTGGGCGCAGCCCTGCGCAAATGTCATTATGTAACGGCGTATAATTAACCGAAAATCGTTTAAATGCGCGCGCAATCCTCCCCGCCGACCGCAATGTGCAAATTAAAAACGCAGCAGCGGCAGTTGCGAAAAATGGGTTTGGGAAATGAAGAGAATGAAGCGGCATTTTCCAGGTGACAGAGTGGGCCAAAGGTACACTGAGAAAATTGTGATGACCTTAAATTGAAATAATATGAGAACATGTAAAAGAAAATATGCACATTTAATTATTTGGTCCTTCATTTGCTATGGTAAAAAAGAAAAATTAATACATTTTTTATATCAACAAACTTTTCTAGTAAGACTTTAATATGAGAATTAAATAATTAATTTTCAACAAAAAAATTATGAATATAAAAAGCCGACAAAAAAAGAATGAAATAATCAACAAACAACTTTGAAGAACTTCCCATGATATTTACCAAAGTAGTTATTATTTCTAGCTGTATTAGACAAAGAGCTAGTTATTTTCACTTTTTATAGATTTTTTTTAAAATTTTAAGACAATTTTTGAAAGTGCACAAACTGGAGAGCGGTGAAGCCGTGACAGCATGTTTGCTTTGACATTAAATAAAGCTGTTTGACTGGACTGATTGTGCCGTCGAAGGAAGGAGCCATCACTTGTCCAACATGGCACGCATAAATAACAAATAAATCATTTATGGTCAAGGCAAAAGCATTTATTGAGGCGCTGCCAGGCAAACAGACGTCGTCAGCGAGACAAAATGAATGTTGGGCAAAATAAATTAATTAAAAGTTTCACTCGAACGGGACGATGTCAAACTTTGCCTTGGCCTGTGGGCCAAGATCCTGACTAACACACCTACTATACACATATATGTGTATATACGAACTTTAATGCTATATCGTAGCAGCACATACAATTGCCAAGAAAGGAATCACAGTTGCTTCGATTAAGAATCGCTTGCCTGCGCTCCCATAAATGTCAAATTGAGGACACCAGTCGGGAACTGCAATCAGCAGCCAAGTGCAAATCTTTTGACTCTTATCGCTCCTTGGCTTATTCCTTCAGTATTTTGCAAGTTTTACGTGTGTGCACTAAAAAAAATATGATACAAATTGGAAAAAAATATCTCATTTCAGTGGTTCAACAAAAATAAGTGATAATTAACATTAAAAAAGGGCAGATGGGACTTTTTAATAAGATTTATATTTGGCTCATTTTTATTTAGTCAATTTAATCGATTCATGAAGCGGTGTGATTTATAAGTGGACTTGAGTGCTTTTAAATTAAGGAAACTCAATTAAATTATAGTTTTTCTTTTGTTATACACATTAAAATGAAGATGTTATTGTTAAAGCTCTAAAAATGTAAGGACTAAATTATTTAAAAAAAGTCTTTTTAATGAATCTTAATAAATTTATATTTTTTATGAATTTTTGGCTAGCAGACTTTTTTTCTTTAAGCGCAATCCTTTAGCTTGCTGTTTTTAATTTGTCTTCAAATTTTAATTGCAACGCCTTCGAAGCTCAGAACGCTGGCAGGCAAGCGGACAGCGCTCACACACAACTTCATATTCATTTTCATTTCTTATTGACATGTCAATGCACCGCACACAATCGCACACACATCCCCACTCACACACACACACACATACACCCACTTTCATGAGCCTTTTAAATATGGCTAAAAGCCCGCGCGAAAAATTCTATAGCATACCTTTGGGCGCTGCGAGGAAGGCAAGAAAATTAATTAAAAATGCGCAACAAACTTGCAAAAAGTTTGCCCTCGTTTCGCCTTGTTTTTTCCCGGCTAGTGTGCAATTTAAATTTTCATCCCACTTACTCAGATTTTCCCGCAGTAATTTCAATGCATTTAAAAATTCAAAAGCCAGCGCACAGCTAGGACAACAACAAGAAACAACCAGTTTGCCACGTCACTAACTCAGTGTGCTTATTTTAGCATACAACTTTTGACGTTTCCTCTATGCCAGATGCTTATCAATAATTTATTTATAAGCTTCACCTCAGAACACATGTTGTCAGTATGCCATGTTGGCTTCAACAGGCTCCGTGTCTTGCCGTCGCTGCCGTTTTGTGTTTTGTGTTTTCTGTGTTCTGTTTAGTATTTTGTGTTTTATGGCCAAGCCGAGTCTCATAGTTGACTAACAAGTTGCTGCCAACTGGCAGGACTGGCAACTAGCACACACATGTGTGTGTTTGCGGTGCAAATGCTAGCTGGTAGCTGCTCCGTGCTATTGCATAATTTATGATTCCAAAATGTGTTCATTTAGTTTTGCAAATTGTTGACATGAACAATCATTAGAGCGTGGCACAGATTTCAGCATCATTTCATCCACTGTTTGTAGTAGTTTTTGCTTTGACTTTGCCAGCCCAAATTCCTCGTCAGTGGAATTCCACTTCTTAACGGGCTAATTTCTGGTGCAAAATGCGAGTGACAGTCGACGTTCAAGCTCAAACACCCCGACAACCAAGTCAAATTCGTTGTATTTGGTTGCTTAACTAACAACTTAACAAGTTGACACTTGCCAGGCAAAATATTTTCATCAACAACTCAACAAAAATTAGCAAGTGTCAAAGATAAATAAAAGACGGCAGCAGCAATGTCCCCGATCCCGTCCCCATGTTTATTTGCCTGTTGAAGTAGTGTCAAAGTGAGTGGACTCTTCACATGCGGGAAGCAGCAGCAGTTGCCACTGTCTTAGCCACCGACCCCAATTTTTGGTCATCCCTTTGGGCCCAAGAAAACTTGACTAACTATGCAAATAAGAGTGCCATGTGTGTGTGTGGTGCGGGTCGTGCGAGAAGTACGGATACACTGATCACAGTGAATACATTAATATTTTTAACAGATTGTAAAATGGAATGTTTAGTGCAATCTTATTGTAGTACTCATTATATAATTGAGTTTTTAGAAAACTTGTAAATTTATAAGCATATAAACGAAATATAAGTTAGTACCATTTATTCATAGTATTTTGTTTATCTAGAATATATATCTCTGTAATAATATAATAATAATATAATATCGAATAATATTTTTCACATTTTTTAAAATCATAAAGATTTAAGTAAAGTTGTTAATAGAGTATTTATTGAAAATCACATTCGATTTTTCCAATTATAATAATTTTTTTTTAAATATCTGATAACTATAAAGCATATACCATCGAATACAAGTATACTTGCTCCGTGTGGCTGGTGAAAAAGAAATAGTATCGCCACTTCCTCGGGCGACAGTTGGCGCAGAGTAAGTGCAGTTGGTGGAAATTAAGTAAGTTTTTAGCTGCAGTTTTTGCCGAAACTATGTCAAGTTTGGTTTTAGTTGCCAGCAAAGTTTTTGCTTAAGAAAATGCCATGTATAAGTATATCAAAGGAAGCTGGAAAAGCGCGACTCGACAGCGGGAGTCCGGAGTAGTATGACACTAAGCAGACGTCGGCTGGAAACCTAATGAATTTCATGCATGACATGCAACTCACGACTCGGAGTTGCAGTCGCTTAATTAAAACCATTAGGCGTGCAAGTCATACTTGCCGGGGGAATCAAATTTTATAATAGTAGGGGAAACGGGAGGCCACGCCCCCCAGCAGAAGCAGCAGCAGCAGCAGCGGCCAATTTACATAGTTTCTTTAATGTTTGCTGCATAATTTTCACATTTTTCAGTGTCAAGCTGCATGGCTGCATTGTCTCTCTTTCTCGCCAGAGCCCTTGGCAAACTGCTAGCTAGAAATCTTTTGCATGTTTCGGTCATATTCTAAAAATAATAGCATGCCACCGCACTGGGAATCCCCTGAACCCCGGTCAAGTGTCCCACTTAGCCTGACCCTTCGTGAGATTTTTATGACTCGCCCAGCCAGCGACAGATGCAGCTGTGGATATGGTAGATGGGGATAAGGTTCAGGATATGGATGTGGTGCCCAGAAAAATTGGTGGGCGGTGTGTGAAATTATAACATTCGCCTGCAACTGAAAGCGAAAGCTTAACAAATTTCAGACCAGAGATTAGACAAGCTAAGAAAACTTATTCGGAGTCATGAAAGGGATATTATTTATAATTTATGTAATTAAGTATTTACTTTATACTTATGCTTGATTCCTTCTGAGAAGTACCATATTTTCCTTCACGTCTTAAAAATTATTATCTCTTTCAGATTTTGTTTTTAAAAAAAAATTCCAATTTGACAGAAACAAATATAGGCGAAGCTTAAAGTTAGTTCATTAGGCAAATATCGTTTTTATCGGCAAATTTGTTGATTTAACTTTAACCTTTTACCACAACTCAAATGCCATTAATTTAAAATGATTATTTACTGATTTGTTTTAATAATAATATTTATATAAATATTTTCGAATAAAAACTAAACTCAAAGATACAATATTGCAATTCCAATTGCAATTCCATTTAAATTGGTTTTGGTTGACTTGTAAAGGAATACATAAATTAGAATATTTTGGTTTTATTTAAATACTGTATTAAAGAGTTTACATTAAAATATCGGTTTAATTAACTGAAATTAGTTGTAATTACGTAATGTGCCTATATTTTCCTTTGATTCTGGTAATTTTTAAAAAGAATCTTGACTATTGAGTATTCATCTGCTCTAAAAAAGCATTTTCAATTAATGTAAGCCACATTTAACAGATTTGGTTGCTTGTTACTTGCCGTGTAGATACTCGTAACGTATCTGCTGCAATTGGCAAAGTAATGAGACCCTCGGAAATGAACTTGTTTCAGTTTCGAGCAAACTTTTTCGGCCAAGCGGTTGATGGCGTTGGCCAAGATTGCCAGACGCACAGCGGGCTAAAAGCCCGGCAGTTACTTTGCCTTGCCAGCTCAGCTGAGCTATGGCCAGGGCACAAAAAAGTTTAATTCAAAAACTTGTACAAAAATGCACATTTAATGGAAATTTACAACCTGGAGTCGCGTCAGCGACAGCAACAGGAGTTTTCACCAGCCCGGAAACCCCGAAACAAGCGGCACAAAGTTGCCAAGAGTTGAGGGAGAAGATAGAAGAGGAAAGAGCAGCGCAGAAAAGTGTTAACGGATTGTTTGTGCGCCAAATGGCTGCCAAAGGATGAGGATGAGGCCGGGATGTTATCCTGCAGTTGTCTGCCTTTTGCCCTGGTCCTGGTCCTGCGCAACGGGAAACGGAAATTGCGTAGCGCAGCCAAGTGCGTTGCAGTGGTGCAAAAAGGCAGCGAGCCATAACGTGGACACCATCACTTGGCCCCTTTTTGCTCCCTTTTCGCCCTTTGCCCACCCTTTTTGCACCGGCAATGTAGCACAGGTGCTGCCCGGACTGCCATTAACGCGTCTTGCATTTTAAAAGTGCTGCGGAGGGGGGGAAATGTCAAGGCTGCGGTTGGTGGGAAATGGAGAGGAAATTATATCTGCGGATGAAATGGATCAGCCCGTGCAGCTTAGAAGGTTGAAGGACTCTGATTTGATCTCTTTTAGATGCTAAAAATAATGACTTTAGTGAGGAAACAAGACGACACTTAACCGGCATAAAAAATGCAGCTCCTCTAATAATTATCTTCTAGAAAAAAAATTAAATTAATAAAATCCTCTAACAAAGAACTTACCATTAATAATAATAGTCAAGTGCATTATTTTGAGGGTTGAACACAATTTTTAGAATGTTGCTTTATTTGTTTCATAATTAGGTACAACAAAAAATTCTAAAATGTTCAAAAGTATTGAAAAGTATTCAGAGTAAATAATAGCTTAAAATTATATTAACATTAAATTTAATACATATATAAGCACTATAAATTTTACATTGTTACAAACTTAAAACGCTTCAAAACAATACTCTTTTTGACTTTAGCAAAGACAACAAATTAAATAGTTTGCATTACTTGTTTTAATAGCTTTGGTCTCGCTCTCAATACATAAACAATTAGGATAATCAGAAGCAGCTGTTAAGAATAATATTTTGCATTTTAAGTAATTCAAAGAAATCCGCATAATTAGGCAAAACTTAAATTGAATCCGTTGCGCAGCTGGCTTCATTAGCATTATTCCCCATTTCCCATTCCCCATTTTGCAAGCCCATTCCCCATTAAGACTGCATGGCCATCGAAAGATCATCCAATCAGCTCTTAACTCTCGACTCCTCAACAATGGTAAGCCATTTGCAAAACCGAATCAAAGCCAATGAAAATACGAAAAGTTTTTCATGTGCAATATCCCGCTGGCCAGGGAGTGGGAGCAAATGAAAATGGAGCACTCCATTTGCCGGCCAGTCGCTGCCACATGGCAGTCCCATCCCAGTTTTTCCTCGCACAGTTTTCCTCGCAGTTTTCCACGCTGCACCGCAAGAGCCAAACAAATAAGAAATTAGTTGGGGCGAAAGTTGTTGCAGCTGCAGCCGAATGAGAGAAAAATCGCAAACAGCGAGGAGAATGAAAAAAAAAACTTTTCCGCTAATGTCTTAATGTAAAAGTTTGTTAGCTAAAAGTGGTGGGAGTGAGCGGTGGAGCGAGTGGGGCGTAACAGTGCCACCTGAGTGGGTGGTGCAACTTATGGCAACTTTTTAGCGAGCACGTTTGATTGAAATTTGTGGCAAATTGCTTGAAGCTGCAGCGAGCTGTAATGGAATGATCAAACTGCTATCAGTGAATGGGGAGCTCTTAAAACTATTGGAAATGAGGCATAAAAGGCGGCTCTTATCAATTCCACCTCAAATGAGTGTTGCAAACAAACCCATTCCAGCAACCACACCATCACCAGCACCAGCACCCTAAGAACCACCCACACGTATCTGCAGTTTGTGCAATGGCCAAAATGGCAACGGCAAGAGCCAAACAAATTGCCAACCATTACCAGCCAGAAGGGTAATTTTTACTTTTCCAGGCGCTTTATTTGCCAGCCAAATTTGTACGAATTGCTGCACCACCATCACTAGCAATTGTAAGAACCAACAAAGCTGCCTGTCGATTTGTAATAGGTGATTTGGCAAAGGAAATTGAGACATCAATAAATGTGGCTTGCCTTGGCTCGACTTAAAGTTGGCTAAAAGGGTGGTCGGTGATTGAGAATGGGGGTTCTGGCAATATGCACGAATATATTTTTACACTTGCATGCGTTTGCGTTGCGCATACGACACGTTGTCTGCAATGATGGTAAGTGATATAGACAGTTGAAGATCTTGGCACTTTTTATCCTCAGACAAGTAGTAATATATTCTGAAAAATGTTTACTTTCCTTAATTATTGTTTTAGGTTTATTTATAATATATAGTTCAGTTAGAAATATTTCTTTAGTTTAAGCTAGGTTAAAACATCACTACTTCTCTTTTGGTTTCATATGTAACTAAAATTAAATTACAATCACAAATTTAAATTTCCCGAATCGATACAACTTTGTCCTGGTTTTGAGTTATTTTCCTTGCAACTTGTTGTGGCTCGGACAAATTGAACGTTATTGCCGCGATTGCACAATGAACGTGACCAGGACATTGCCGGGGCAGCAAAAATCAATGCAGCTTGTTGGCCAGCTCAATTCGATATGACAATTTGACGAGGCAGCTACAGGAAGTGGCGGTCCCTTTTGGAAAATAATCCGTGGGCGAAGGAAAAAACGAATGTCACGTTTAAAGCGTCAATAGAGGGACAATATAAACCTAGAATAATAAAAGGATTTTTTCGGAAATGAGACCCACAACTGTTGGTCGTGCATTACATAACGCTTCATTGCATTACATAACGCATCAAGTGATTTCAGTGACATGTGGAGCAGGTGCGAAGGAATTGGTCACTGAAATAAAATATTTTTAAGGCAGTAGCCTAGTCATAGCGAACATGGATGTTAAAAATGGGAAAATTCTGTTTAAAATCGATATTTGTTTTAAAGAATATTATTTTATGTACCCTACGCCCATTAAATAATCGCTATAACCCATTTTACTATTGAATAAATTAGAATTATTATTCAAAATAATTTTTTTTAAATAAATAGAAAACAAATTAAACCTCTTAAATTCGAACAAACCACTCACGATTTATTTCCTAAATACGAGAACAAAGTATGGTGATATGTTTGTGTCCCGCAAAACTATATGAAACAATAAATAATATCGAAACAAAGGCGACAACGAACATCATCACAAAATAAAAGGGAGCTCAGGCAAAATGTGACAGCAGATGCAGATGAGTAACAGAATTGGGATGAGCTTAAATGTTTGTGCAAAACATTAAAATAATAATCAAAACAATGATAATTGAAAGCACACAGAGTTAAAAGAAAAGGGAATAAAAATGAAAAACAAATATTCAGGAACTGCGATGGAAAATCGTCCGGCGTGTGGATAATTTCCAGCAGACTTGCCGCAGCATTAGTGAACACATACCAACACACACTAACACACACCCATACACACACATAGATGCATTCTGACAGGCAGGACAATATAATCTGCCGACAATTTGCGCCTAAAAGTTGGCTGCATTTTGTTGAAATGCAAACATGGCTGGTTATTCCGCTAGAGCGCCGACACATTGGCAAAACCAAATATTTTTGCAGCCGCCTCCACCTCCATGCAAAACCAAAACTCCTCTCGCATATCATTTAAAATGCATAAATTCTGCCGCCTGCCGGGCATTACACAAAATTTCCGTTAACAGTTTTCGTTTGCCGTTGCCAAAGTGTCGAGTGTTTGAGTTTTAGCCAAGTTTTACCACCAGCAAGACAAATACACCCGCCTTGTTCATAACATATATTATTTGCAGTCAAATTAAATCTAACAGCTGTGAATTTTACATGTGTGTGTATGCGGACGGCGAACAAATTCCGAAGCAAATATGAATTTTTAACACAATTTTCGGGCGAAACTTTTGTGAAACGTTTCTGCTTAATTAAGTATGCTTGTAAAATGGTTTGTACTAAAAGGGGTCGTTTTGGTAGATGTTGTCAAACGTTTGAAATAATCAAATGACTTCTCCTATAACATCTTATTAATTTGAGGGAAAGTTTGCCAGAGCGAAAAAAGTTGAGGCAATAATTTACACAAATTGCCAATTCTGCTGGCCGAATGATGTCCGTCCAGTCCAGCTGGGCAAAAGTCAGAATTCGGTCAAAACTTTTCCCCGGCTGGCCCACACAACTTGTTCTCACTTTATCGCATCTTTATCGGCTCCAGCTCGACAAACACGTCGCCGGAAAATTCAAATGATAAGGCTGTGGCGCACCGAGCTCAATCTGTGGGTGGTTTGGGGTAGTTTTGGGCGGTGCGGGCCCTTAAAAAATGGGTGGTGGAGCCTGCAGGGCATTGCGCGTTATGACAACATAAACGATATTTACTTTTTGTGCCTGGCTATTGCCATTTCGCCTGCCATTTCGTTATTTCTCTCGATGCCTTTTATGCGGAGTTTTGCTTTCCCTGGCTTTCCCACTCTCTCTATCCCTTTCTCTACAAAAGTTTTCGACTGTTTCTGTGTGGTGTTCTTTCTTTTTGTTCGTTTCGTTTGGGTTCTTTTTTTCTACTTTTTGCTATTTGAAGTGCTTCAAAGATTTTAGCATATTTTATTTGAATACTTTATTTCGTGAAATGATTCTGTGTGTGTATAAGTGGGTGTGGGTAGGGAAACGACATGACTTTTTCAGCTTTGTTGGCCCGCCTTTCCACCAACCCTCCCCCCCTACCCTTCGACTCATATCCGCTCTCCTAACTAGTTTCTATGTCTTTGGTGCAAAGTTTTTCCTTCAGTCGTTGGGAAATGAAATTTTTTGAAAATTTTTCCGCGGGGAAATGAAAAAGTTTGTCCTGGTGGACACAATGCGGCTGGCCCTCGATCTTTTCACCCCACACACACACACACCACTTGGCCTGCAAGTCCTAGTTAATATTACGCATACGCCGCGTATGCCCTTTTGACTTTTCGCCCCCTGAACCCGCGTTTCAACAGTTCCTTCGTCCATTTTGCGTGGCAATGTTGTAGGGACACAGAGCCAGGCGTGGGATAAGCAATAAAGGATAATGTCATTCAATGCTTTGTGTGTTCCGCGCACAGCAACCAGGACAATAACAACATCAACACCAACAACGACAACAACAAATGCGACAATGACAACGGTGACAACAACAAAAGCGGAAACGCTTGCCATCATCAGCGTCGTGCTCATCGTCTTTCGTTATCCTTATCGTTCTCGTTGTCATTGGCAATAGTTTTGTACACAGAAAATAAAGACATTACATTGACATTATTTTAAGCGCCATTTTAAACATTTTAATAACTTTATTAAACATTTTTTATAAGGTGTTGGCTGTCAAAAATTTAGTAAATTCTTTCTTGTGGAAAAACTTTTTAAAATATAGGCCCTAAAATGTACATTCACTGATTCCAGTTCTTATTTTCTTAGGTGCCTATGAGTTGAAAATTAAATTTAATAATATCCAAAGCTTCACATCAGATTTAATTATTGTATTTGGCAATATTTCTTTGAGCGGAATATTCCTTCAACTCATATTATAAAATTATATATTTTAAAGATACATAGATAGTTCTTTCTTTAGTTTAGTTCTTTCGAGTGTACCAACTTTGTTGCTGTTTTCGACTGCTTCAGCTTCTACTTTAGCTCGCTGCTGCGGCAGACAATAGTCAAAAATGTCTTCATGTCGAGGGCGAGGAGCATAACGGAAATTCGCATTTGAAAAATACTTTCTTCATTTAACAACAATGTCAGGCGACGACAAGGACGACGAGAAGGTGGAAAGTTGGGAAGGAAAAGACACTGGCAGGGTGGCAAAGTGTTGGCATTACTGTAAACCGTTTTCGTTTTACGTTTCATAATGACAAAGACAGTGGCAGCGGATCCAAAGGCAGGCGATCCAAGTCGATTGACAGACAATGGGCGGAAATGAAAGAAGCAGTTGCCAAAATCAAAAAACTGCCACTGAAACAAAAAAAAATCAAACCAAGTGGTTTTTAATGAGCGGTGCAGCTTAGGGGCAGAATAAATCCGATCAATAGTTCTTAATAATTTACAGGGCTTTCATCGTAATTATCGCATCTAAATAATCACATTGAAAATGAGTAATCCCCCTGGATTGCTGTTGCCATTGTTCCATTGTGTGGGGAAAAAGCGACTCAAGTTTCATGGGAAAACTTTTCACATAAGCGTGTACGTACGGATAGGAAAAGGGAATTGATTTTTATATAAGCCGCTGTGAAAACTTTCAGCCGCTTTCGTTGTATAAAATAAAAATAAAAATGAAAAACAATCAGCAAAATGCTGGCGTCCCATATGCGCGACAAAAAACACTTCACCCTGCCGACAGCTCATTTTCATCGGGATGTGAGTTTCCAGGAGCAAGCGCAGGACATGCGGTGACATTTCGCCAAGGGGCGTTGGCGGGCGAGGCATATTTAAATCTAATTTTGTCACTCAACAAACACTGACAAGCTTACACATTCTCCATGCAACTGATGCTGCTTATGCACTGGGAAAAAATATGTCATACGAGGCATATGTAAAAGATTTAAATAAGCTTAACAATAAAACTTAAAAATATTGGATATGGTAAATGGGCTTTGAAAATAAAGGTGTCGTTGTTTTATTAACAAAAACATTAAACTTAAGTAAAACATCGAAAGAATTTACCCATTCTTGTTAGATTCTTAAGATATTTTGAATGCATTTCATATGATTTAAAGGGATATGTACAAGTGATTTTTGGGTTTCCTATCAAGATGCTGATTAACCCCTTAAGAAACTAATAAAATAATATATAAATTTTAAATTTTTTATACAATTGGTTGTACATTTTGTTAAGTATTTAATTGATGAAAAAGATATCAGAAATTGAAATGGACGTACTTTCATTTATTAAAAATAGTTATTTATACCTTTCTAAATCAAATTTTGTTTGTGACATTTTTGTGTTTGATTTTTTCTCAGTGTAGTCCTGCTTTGAATCACTGTTATCGTGATTCTCTGTGCAACAGACGGTGGAAGAGAAGGCGACAGGGTGAGCGAAAGGAGTGGAGATAGAGGAGCATTGTTGTTGGCGCTGCTGCTGTCACTGTTGGGCGCGTTAAAAATGTCACAGCGCATTGCATACTTATTGACGCAAGTGTTAATGCACCACCACTTCGCACCACCCTCTTATTGCACCACCCATCTATTGCAACACCGCTGGTAGGCTAAATGTTACGCGCTGCATGCATTTGCGGCTGGCAAAATCCTTTCGCTTTTTGCTATTTTTTTACATTTACTTTCTGCATTGTGTGTGGAGCGGCGCATTCGACGTTTGCATATTCTCAGCTCACTCACACACAGACACACACACACATATAGGGGGTTTTCCCACCTTTTGTGGCAGGTGTTTGAATTAGCTTTCTGTGGGTTGGCCTGGCAAAGCTGCAGCACAATGGCTTGCAATTGCACAAAAGCTTATTAGGTTTTCCCTGCCGCTCGTTGCAGTCCTTTTCCCTCTGTTTCTGTGTGTGATTGCCATTTGGTTTCTGCCCAAGTCTGGCTGTGTGTGTGTGTGTGAATGTGAGTGTGTAATACTTTTTTACAACAAATAATGCGCTTTGAGGTCGCGTGCTTCACGTGTTTTAATCCATTCGCTTTTAGCCCTCCACCCGCGATTTTCCCGCTGCGCTCTTTACTTTGTGGCACTTTTACGCTTCGCTTTTAACGGCGGTGGTGCAAACGGCGGCTCCAAATCCATTTGACAATGTAAACAACAAAGGGAAACTTGGGTCCCAAAATGCAGAGTTTACTTTGATAAACAGCAGCAGTAGTTCCGGCGCAAAACTATTGGCAAGTGGAATCATTTAAACTGTTTTAACGTTTGATTTTGGGAGTGAAAACGGGCATGAACTTTAAAAATATTTTATTTTTAATTTCAATAAAATATAGTATTTACAATGCTTGCAGCAGTTATTTTAGCATGAATTGATATTTTAATTAATTTCATTCAGAAACAAATGACTAGTAAAAACCTGAAATGAAATACTTTTTAAATAATTTGAATTGCTCTTATAAAAAAAATCAGTAAAACAACATTTTGATTTCAACAACCATTTCTATTATAAGTAAAATATTGAAATGCAATATTTTTAACATCAAAATGATTTTTATAACGAAGAATTTGAAATGCAATACACTTAGCCATGAATACTTGCTCACAAAATATTGAAAATATTGAAAATGTATATTAAAAGAAAATTTTCTGTTTAATTGAACCAGACCTTATTAAAATGCCCATGCTTTAAGATACCACTCCTGGCTTTAAGTTTTTAGTTTTATTATCCAGCTTAAACCATATTTGGCTTTGCCTTTATTTAGTTGCCTTTCAGCATTTATAAGTTCCGTAAGGCTTGGCGATGGGAGTTGTCTGGCTGAGCCATGAATTATTTTCGAACAACAATGGGCGACAAGGGCTCTTTTCATCCAGCAGATGCGTTGCCCAGGGCTATAATTGAATCGAGGGATACTACCTCTTGTGTACACGGCATTTTCAGCTTGAGTTGCTGTTGATTTAATTCAAGAGCCCATGCATTTCCAATGTCGAGGGCTCGTATGAAAATTGTACAGCGATTCAACGGCTCTGTTAGACATTTATTCGGCATAATTGCTCGGCTTTTCGGGATGCGATGCAAATACGAGTGGCATTGTAACATAATTTCCGTGCAAAATACATCAAAACGGACCATGGTGGAAATCTCCATTTTCATATGTTTGCACAGCAGTCTAAACTTCACACACAGCCAGATATGTTGATGTGGTTAGTTAGCATCTGTGTTTATATTTGTATTTGCATTTTGCATTTTCTGCCGTGGTTGATGAGAGGGGAAGAGGGGGCGGCGGACGGGGGTGGTACGGATACACATGTCCATGTCCGTCACATTTGTCGTTGAACATGTAGTAGTGTTTACCTCCATTCCACAACCCATTTTATCGCTTTTTTCTCTGTCGATTTGGCCTGGCACATTTGTGTTTGTTCAGCTACTTTTGCGGTTTGCCGCTTTTCGCGCACATTTCAACCACATTTGTAGTCACTCCGGATTGGACAAACGCCAAAAAAGGAGTTCAAGTGGGCGAAAGGAGAAGGCCACCTAAAGTTTTGATTACAGCTTCTAAAATGAATTTAGCTTTAATTATTATGATCGTTTTTCTTAGGGAAACGTACAACTGTATATTATTAACTATTTTACTAAGACATTTTTTTTACAAGATGTTTCATAAATAACAATAAATACAATAATATAAAAATATCATTAAAATATTAGACTGAGCACGAAGTTCAAATACACAAACTATGTAAATTGTTTGCATTTTTAATAAACAAACCTCATATACACAACTATTATCATAAAACAACAGTACAAATGTACTTTGTCGGTACATGTATTGATTGTCCATTGATCGCTAATTTTTAGTCCCTAATGAGGCCATCGCAGTTTAGATAGCCACTCCTAGTTTAATGCCTCATCATTTGAATTCGGTTCGATAATCGGGAAAGCGCAGGAAATTAATTAGAAATGCCGGCAAATTGAAACGCATTACCATACAAATCTATAATTTCAACGAAATTAGTGAACATTTTTATCGCAATGCAATGTTTTTGAAATTTTTAGCGCGCGCTTCGTCGTCGTTTGTGTGTTTTTGTACAACGGGGCGTATGCGCAATTTGATGTGCTCGCAATTCAATTAAATTCGGCAAATTAAAGCGAACTGGTAACGCTGAAGTGAAATTTAATTGCATGGGGGACCGATTCCCCTTTTGGTCTCTCGTTTTTTCTCTGGGGAAGCCAGTGGAAAGTGCAGCACGTATTTATTAGCTGACGTGCATTGATGAAGGTCGAACCAGCGAATGCGTGATCAACTGAAACGGGGGGTTGATGGTTGGTTGGTGCTTGATAAAGCTGGCAAAAATTCCCTCTGGCCGTTGATTGACTCACGATTATGCAATAAAACAGCGCACGACAGGCAGGACAACACTCAAATCCCGCAGAGACAATGGCCCACAGACCATCCATCCATCGTCTTGCTCGCTTCCCTTATTTGCCATCGAGGCACATCGGGGTGTTTGTGTGGATTTCATTGGCTCCATTTCAACAGCAGCTTTTCAAAAGCTAAAACTTTTTTATGTCCAACTCATTAAAAATGTGCGCCAATGGACTTTATGCAGGCCAGGCCCGGGATCCTTGATTCCTTTCTGACTTGGCTCGAGCTTCGTTCTGTTACCACACATATACACATTGGAATATACACAGAATCAGGGCAAAATACTTGTGCACTTGAAGAAAATTTAGCTGAGCTTTGACTTTAATATTTTTGAACTTTTTGTAAGCTAGTGTTTTATATTTGGAGCCTCATTAACGGAAATAACTTACCAACCACGTAACTTTTTAACTTAGTAAGTACATTAATTACGTTCTAACTTAATTTAATTTACTTATTCAAAGAAAATGTTTTAAGACCGCTGTTTTAAATTAAAGTTAAATTTTTTCTACAATTTTTTTATCCTTTAGATCTTTGTTTATCTGAATGACATACTCAATATAAGACTGTCGTCTATCTTATTCCAATGAATACAATAATAAAAAAATGGTTGTTTCGGCTTTATCCAGTTATTTTTCCCTATGTTGATTTTAGGATGTTTTCCGCTTGAATATCTCGCATTTTGCCTGAATACCAATGGACGACCAAGTTGAAGCCAGAAAGCCAAATGCAATTTCCAAGTTTTTAATGTGCGAAATTTCTAATTTAAGATTTACGATATTTTTATGTCGAATTACGGACCCCCCGTTGCCGTTGATGTTCGCTCCTTTTCGTGCTCTGGTGTTTGGCTGTGAATTCTTCTGGCCAGCTGCTTTATGATGGGAAGTTGGCCCGTTTTGCCCATTGGCCCATTTGCCCTGCCCGTTGGCTTTTAATGGAGCCCGGGACTCTTTAATTGTGGAACTCTGTGCGTAATGCAGCAGCAGGCCCCGCCGGATGGGTATATTTTTGGGCTCTTAATTATGGACACGCCCAAAGGTCAATGGTCGCCTTTTGATGCAAATTTTATGGACTGGAACTTAATTGGGCCCCGGCCCCCACAGAGAAAACTGAAAAATCTGCCGCCGGCATATAAAATGCCCTGTCCAAATTGTTTTGCGACTAACCAATTGACTAAAACCAACAAAAATTCGAAGCTGGTGCAGATTTAATGTGCATTTGTTTTTGTCGCGGTTTGTTTGTGTTTTTCGAGGGAAGAAAGGTCAGGGGACGGGACGAGTTTTTGGGGATTTGTAAACGCAGCGATTGCAGATGCAGTTTTGTTAGTTAGGGCAATAAATTGTTGGCTCCATTTGGTTTCTAGAGGGGAGGGCAAGGGAAAGGGGAAAAGGGAAAGGGGAAAGGGATGTGTCAGATGCAGAGATTGCATAAAATAAATTGGTCAGCGATTGATTTGGGGGATTTTCCGAACAATTTATTACCACCGAGATAAAGGCATTTGAGTGTCAACATCAAAATGGCAACATTCCATTCCATTCGAATGCCCAACCCAGTCAAATATTTTCCCTTTAATCCTTTTTGCGTGACCTACACGGCAACAAATATTGTTTTGGGAGTAAAGTGTATTCGGGTTTTAGCTCTATCAAATTTTAAATAATGTTGATATCGATTTGTTAGCATATAAAAATATTAAGGTAAATAATCTTAGTTATATACTATTCTTGAGGTAATCTATTTTCATTAGAACGTGAAACACACAGAATTTATAAAAAGGAAATTTTGTTAATAAGGTATAATATACAATTGAAGTATTAGAAACCTTTATTTGAAAAAAAGCTTAAAAATGCTATTTCTAAAAATTCCACAATTTATTTAAAAGCTCCCTTTTAAACAATACAGTTCTCTGACTATATTAGCTTTCGTTTGTACCCCAAAAAAGTGTTAAAATAAAATGTAAAATATTTATTGACTTGGAACATTTTTCTGAGTGAATCTTTAATGTCACATTTTACAGCACATTAGGCAGACACCCGAGTCGAGTGCAATTTAAACCGCTTAAGTGAAAAGAGAAGCGTCGACACGTGCTCCGTTGGCCAAAAAAGGGAGACAGCGATTTCCAGTGGTGACCGAAAAAAGAAACCGCAAAAACCGTATCTCAATTGCAATCACTCAAAACAACGGAAATGACGCTTAGCACAACTTCCTGTCGCTCCGGCGGACAAGCGGACGGACAAATGAAAGTATCCACAGCTACGGGACGATGCGCAGCACCACCGCACCACCCAAACACAACCACCCACTAGAATTGTAATTCATGTCGCTAGGGGAGTTTTCTTTTTTGGCATATTTGTCAACTATGTTTCCACTGCACACATGATGAGGTGGGATGGTGGGCGAACGGTGGGTGGAAGTGGGAAAAGTGGCCGTATAGGACCAGTCATACACCACTGACTGGCACATTCAAGTGCAATTTCCTTGTAATGCGAAACTATGTCATTTTGGCACGGACGCGAGCCGAAAAGCAGTTCCAGGACCGCTGATTCGGCCCTAGGTACAGGCAAGCCTCCATAAATTATACTGACAAACGTACATTATTAAAGAAAACATTTTTATATATATATTTTTTTATCGTCTTTCATTACGTAAATTGCTGGAAATTTAAATTTATGTTTCAGAAGATTTATATAAATATTTTTTTTTTGCAATATCTGTATTTTTTACCATCAATTTTGTCTTAATTTTTCTAAAAGTATAATATACCCTAAAAAATGTTTGTCAAGTTTTAAAAAGTTCGACTATACTTTTTAAGAAAGAAAAGTGAAATGATAAGCTGTTTCTATATATCATATCTTACTTGAAATGTATGCCAAATTTGATTCAAAATTGGAAGTTAAGTTTTAGGGTTCAAATATAATAAATAAATAATAAAAACTTTGAGATTTTTGTATTGGAAGATATGTAGTTGAACAAACACCTGTAGGAAGTTAAGTTTTGTTTCCTTTACATAATATTTAACATATAAGAAGAAATACGGGATTTTTCGATCGGATGGTGATAAAACTGTGAATGTTTTGTTACGTAAATCACCACTTCGAGATAAATCTTGTTGGGGAAACCAATTTAGGGACATTCGTCTGTACTTGCTCGCAGCGCATGCATGCAAACATGACACGTTGGCGCACTTGTGATGACACTCGTGTCCACCTGGCAGCTAGATCCTGGCACTCGCAACTCGGCCCTGAGCTCATGGCACCCAGCGATTGCAGCTGCAACCGGATGCGGAACCAGAAGCTCTCGTCCTGAGCTGGAGCCGGAATGCCGAAGAGCCGGAGTGCCGAAATAGCCGGCAAGCAAAGTGGCTACGAGAGTGACGGGCTCTGGGTCTTGGAGACACAATTCCGAGGGGAGGTCCTTGGCAACCGGTGTGACAGGCGGCATTTGATAATGTCAAGCCCCAAATCAGCAACAGACACCGACCAAACGGAGGGGGGACAATTGCAGGTTGCGATTTCAGCCAGTAGTTGCCACTTGGCCGGGCACACATGGCCCACCAGCTGAAGTGTCTGCCTGGACCGAAGTCGAGTGCGGTTTGTCTGGCCGGCCGGTGGCAAAACTAAGCTACCATAGTTTAACTCCTGCACATCCTTAATTGCCGCTGAATTTGTCTCCATTCCTTTTGTCTTTACAGAACAGTTTCACATTTTTGTGGGCGACCTGAGTGCCGAAATCGAGACGCAACAGTTGAAAGATGCATTCACCCCATTCGGAGAAATATCGTAAGTACCGGGAAAAGTTTATAGATTATCCTTATTCTCAGTTAAGAATAAGAATTTTATGCGTTAACTAAGTATGCTCAAACAATTTTAATTAAAGTTAGTTATAATGACTAACTTAAATATATCCTATTTTCTCCATTGAAAATAAGAATTTGTTCCATTTACTTATTATGCTCAAACGTATTTCATAATTAGGATCGGTCTACTAATTAATAAAATTGTTTTTACGGCTTCTCTCACTTTGCCCCACTCCACAAAACCTTTTCCAGCATCGATCCTTGTTTCGGTCAGCACATTAACTCCAATCAAAGAACATTTTGCCGCACTTGTGCCGGCCCAGCAAATTGTTAAATAAACAAATAAACGGCAAATGAAGTCCCCCGTCTACCGGCGCCTAATTTATGAATAATTAGCCAGCCGAGAGGGTGCATGTCGAAGGAAACCGCGAAATGTTTCTGCCAAAGCAACGTGAATTTCTCTGGTTTTACGTTTCGCTTTGTTGTTTTTTCCCAGCTGCCTTCTGAAAACCACGAGTGAATGGACCATAGAAACGTGGGCGCTCCCAAGCAACGGGCAATAAATTAATAATTTAATTTTCGACTTTTTTGTTTGAGCAGCCCAGAAAGGGGGCAGAAAAACAAACTGCAATGGGGACCAGTTGAAAGCCACAAGCAGCTGTCGACGCCGGGGCAAACAAATGCCGGTCGAGTGGCCCAAAAAAATATTAGAGCAGAACAAGTGAAAGCAAATAAAACTGATTTATATACATACACCCCAAGTACAGGTGGGGATGCCTATGTATATATATATATATTTTTATGCCTGGCTCAGAAATGTTGCGCCTGCTCATCAGGTCACTAACCAAAAAAAAGATATCCAGGGAGCGTGTTTCGCAGGCTTTTCAGTTGCCACTTCCTTAATTAATGAGCATCAGCCTTCGACTCCGCCTCCGCCTTCCAGCTTCCAGCCCCTCGCTATTTGCTTTCGGTTCTTTTGAGAAACGTTGAGCTCATTTTGCCAGAAACTATTTATTCGAGTGCACACAGAAAAAAAAACATTCAGAAGAACTCAAATTGTCATCAATTTAATATTTAGTTAAGTTGACAAAGTGCCTTAAATTTCGAAACCCACCTTAAACTGATTTAATATTTTGAGTACTTTTTCTTAAGGACCTAAAGATTTGTTTAAATTTGTTTTAAGCATTAAAACATTGAAGACTATGAACTTTACGCATTTACTTAGAATACTCTGCCAAATAAATTAGTATAAATCTACTAGCATCTTCTTCGTAATAATGAAAGTATACCACATATATATTTTGAGATTCTCATCTTTAAACATATAAATATATATATGATATATTCGTTCTCTACAGAAAAATATTTATTCTATAGGTCTTCTAAAGTTTATCTAAACTTAATGTTTGTCTAGACTTCACTAAAAATGTTTCAGAAACAAAAAGGTGTTTGATTTGAAATTGGGTTGCAGATTTTTAAAAATCTGTTAATTCTAAATCTAGACACAAATCTATTTAATGTTGTGTGTATTTAGCTTTTGTCTAAACTTTACTACAAATATTTCAGCATCAAAAACGTATTTCTTTTTAATTAGTTACGTTATTAATCTAAAATCAGTAGTTTCTAAATTAAGAAAATGATTTTCTTTGTGCATTGCCTAACGTTCATTTAATATTTTAAGGGCTTAGCCTTTTGATGTGCTGTGGTGGATTTTTGGGAGCGGTTTGTCCGACGACCCGCCGTCTGCAAATACTGTTTTTCCGCATGTTTATTTTAAGCGAGCGCAAATCTACGAAATAATTACATTTTTCAACTACACCTGAAGTGGCTCTTTGCTGCCTTCGGGGCCCGAGGAGCCGGCTTCAAAGACATCCTCCTGCCAGGACAACAGAGTATCCTTCGTCGCAGCCTTCGCCTCCTAATTTATTGCTCTTTATGCCTTGAGTGCCCGCGTGGGAAATAATCGCAAATATGTTGTCGTCTCCGGCTTGAGCTACTTTTCATCATCAGGTTAACAGCACTCATGGGTGGATTTTTCATTTAGGAAGCTAAATTTATACAACAATTCTGCCCTTGGCTCCAGCTTCTTTTTAATTAACTGGCTTAACTTTTAAACTGCGGTAAAGAGTGCAAACTTTACCAAGTAAGATGTGTGTGTGGAAAATTCTTCATAACTGAAAGTTTTTGTGGTTTTAGTTTTAGTTTCGGAGACGGAGACGGAGACGGAGACATAGACACTACTCATTTTGAAAGTCGATTGTAAGTTATTGAAATGAAAACAAAAGAAACTTAATGCCCCAATTATTGTAATGCCTTTGGCATCTACGCCACAACTGTAATCCCCCTCCTAATCCTTCAAAATAATTAAGTCTCTTTGAGTTTCCAAATCAATCAACACCTTATGCTTAATCAAAACCTCCGAGCACACTTGTCCACTTTCTCATGATTTGGGCCTGGGGCATTAATATATATAGTTCCTTATCGCAGCAATTTAGTGGACTGCCAGACACCAAAAATCCGATTAGACTAGGACCCTAATTCGCATTCTTATAATGCCCATAAAACACAACGCCCCGAGTGTGCTCGTTTTAATACAGCTAATTAATTATTCGGCTGGTCGAAAGGATCAACATAAAACCCAGCCACTACTCTATGCTAGCTGGCCAATTAGGGAAATTCGCAGAAATCAATCGACTGCAGCAGTTTAAGCCATACCCGAAGTGCTAAGACGATGACGGGCAGTTCAAGGGGTTCGATGTATACGAGGCATTTAATACCACACTCGTGACCGAGCACAAAACTGAAATTCAATTATCCGCCTGCGGTGGGCGGACGGCTCAAATTGCGTCTGCTTGTCGATGCAGTCGCCGCATAACCATAACCATGGAAATAACCATGGCCAAAACCATAACCAGATAGCACTGCTCCTGATTAATCACATGCAATATGTTCAGGCCTCCCCGGCATCGAACTCGAATTCGTTTCACAAGGCGTATTCATAAATAAAACCAGATTCAGGTTCAGAATCGGAATCAGTATGAGACAAACAAAGGGGACCGGCACAATGGGCAAATTGATTAGCGAGCAGTACTGCTGTGGCAGTATTAGTTTCCTCGATATTGCTGCCGGCTCTCATAATTCAATTACATTTTTGTGCTGCAT
The DNA here is from genome assembly GCF_018152505.1 of Drosophila elegans. Lineage (NCBI taxonomy): Eukaryota > Metazoa > Arthropoda > Insecta > Diptera > Drosophilidae > Drosophila > Drosophila elegans. The sequence continues at coordinate 399,016 of NW_024545863.1, forward strand.
TGCTAACGAGGCTTCTCGGCCGGCTCCGGCTGCTGTAATTGGCAGCCCTTCCTCTGTTGCTGTTGCTGTTTGCCGCCTTTCATTGTCGATCACAAAAGGCTTTACTTGGCCTTTGTGCACAAGTTTGACCCATTAAAATTCCAAAATCCCTAAGAGAAAAATACACCTCGGCAAATACACTTCAAACTTTAATCATAAAAATAGGGAATTCTCATAAAATTATTTCGTGTGTATTCTATAAATGAATACACAACTTTCTAATTGCATTTTATTATATTAAAACTTATGAAATTTTGAAAAAAAAACAACCTCGTAGACAATATTGGAAGTATTTACGGATATAAAATTCAACAAGTACTTTAGAATTAGTTAACCTAAATCATTAGTAACCATTTCTTAGGCTAAACATTTACTTGAAAAAGATAATTTTATAAAAATGTGTAATAAATTTGAAAGCCCTAATCAAACATTTAGAAATGTATCATCAGTTAGATGAATATATATATTTCTCTCTGTGCACCCACACAAAACTTATGCCAGAACTTACGTGAAAAGTCCTGAAGAGGTCGACAACAAAAAAAAGCTAAGAAATCAACAAGATAATAGTTGATAGTTGCGACTGGGAATGCGAATGGAAATAAACTTGCTCGCTATCTGGTTCGCTTTTTTTCGGTTACTTTTAATGACACTTGGGAAAGTTTTGATTTTGGTTTGCTGTCTACCATCTCCAGACTGCAGACTACAGACTCTTTCCTCTGCCACTTTGCCACCTAGCCACGACGTCATTAAGTTGATATTTCTCCTGTTTTTTTTATGGGGCATATAATTTTGTAGCCTCCGTCTTAGCGACAGCTCTCGATTGGGACGATGCTGAAAATGAGCAAAACTTCCAACTTAATCTATTCAGAAAGTTGCCTTTGCTGCAGCTAGAGCTTGAGCTTCAGCTTCGTCCTCAGCCCTTTTCATAAACTTCAAAATGCGCTTGTGCACGTCGTCAAGTTAACTTCGCTTTCGCTCCTTTCTGCACTCTTGCAGTTCGACTTTGTGTTCTGGAAAAGGGGAAACGGAAACCAATGATCGGCGACAAGTGGGAAGCGGAAATGGCGGAAAAAGTTGGGCACCCCGCGACATCTAACTCTGCGCTTTTAAGTAGGCGGCGGCTTTTGTTGCGAGGCGGCGAGTGACAAATCAAAATCGCATTCAAATGCGACGCGGCGTGCAGCGGAAGTTAATGCGAAAAACTTTTGCCCCAAAACGCGCACAATCAGTCAAGCATCTCCTTGGCACTCTTCTCGATTTTCCATGCACATCAAAAAAATATATAATCCCAAAGTTAAAAAGTGAAATAGAAGATTTTGATATCTACCCAAAAACAAAAAATTGTAACACACAAATGAAATTATGGGTAGGGTTTGATTAATTCTAAAATATGTTGGGAAAATTTATATTAAAGAAAATATTATTAAAATTTCTCAGTTCTTTTTGTTCAATGTGACTTTGCCGGATTTTCTCTCAATCCTTCGCTCTGTTTGTGCGTAGTGTGAAAAATGAGTCTTGGCAGTTTGTGTTGCAACCGCAAAAGCCTGACACTTTTTCACGCCGCCTGCGACGATTTATATTTGTGGCAAGTGTCAAAAGTTAGACCCAAGTTTTGCGACTTTAAAGCGCCACTCAATGCAAATTAAAGCAAATTGAAATCGGTCGAAAGTACATTCAGCTGTGTAAACTTTTTAATATAATTTTAATGGCCAGCAAAGTTTGCACAATCATTAAATGGCAAACAATTTTCGTTTTCAATTTGTTCAGATTCTGTATCAATACACCACCGGCTTAATGCTTAGATAATAGACATGGCAAATCAGGAGGGAAGGAGGCGGAGAAGGGGCCCACAGGCATAAATTTATTTAATTTACTTTCATGCTGTGGCAAGGCAGGGCAACTTTGCCCATAAAATACGCATTAATTCATTAAAATTGACAAAGGCGAAACAGGACGAGTGCCAAGCACGGTTGGCTGCCTTTTGGACAGCATTCAGTGCCAAATGCTAGCCGTTTGAATGACTGAATGACTGGGTGACTGAGTGAGTGAGCGACTGACAATGTCCAGCGTTTCTGCTTTTCGCACTGGGGCCAACTAAACGGAGCCAAAACAGTTTCCAAAACGGCGCCCCACAGCGGCTAAATGTATGTAAATAAAAGTGCTTCAGTCGCGAGAAGAGCGGCGCCTTTTTAAATTAAATCAACGGAAATAAAAGGGACAACAAGGGATAGCGGCGTCCCAAAAAACTTTTTTATCGCGCCAACAAAGCCGCGCCAGAAATTATGCTGCAATGAAGACGACAACGACAACGACAACGAGTAGTAGTCCTTTTCGTCCTTGGACGAGGAGCGACAATTTTTGGCTGGCGCTTAAAATGGCACTTTGGCTGCCTGTCATTTGCAGGCAGCGCGGCACAAATTGAATTTAACTGCAGTTTCTGGGCCTCGACTTCGGCTTCGGCTTCGCCGGAATTGAGCTGCTGCCAAAAAATAAGAAAAAACAGCGTCGACCCTCCGGGGCCCGCACATATGTTGAAAGTTTATCACTTGGCCAAATAAAAATTTGCTACTCGGTACGGCCTTGCTGGCTTGCTCTAAACTTTTTGGCTACAAATTTATTGGCAATAAATTGACTGCCATTAAAGTAAGCGAATAAAAAATGGCTGCCAACGCATAAATCCCCCAAATAATTTGACAAAATGAGTCACACAGATTGAGTGGCCCATTTTAGAGCCTCCGGCTCTACGAAGTCACAGGTGCAATTTCGACACGGAAATGTAATTTTAAAGCACTCAACGACCTCTGGGGCAAGCGGCCCCAACTTTGAGACCGAAAAAATTAGCAGCGAATGGAAAAGAGGCAAAAAATAACATAATCATGGACCAATAAAGTCGCCCTATGCACAGAAAAAAAATGTTACTAGGACACCATTCAATCTATGATTAATTTGTCTAACAGTGCGTCCATTGAGACTTCGAACTATCTTATTTATGTTTGGAACTTTAGAATCCTTTCAATATTCATAAAGCTTAAATTCATTTTAATTTAATGAAAAATATATATCTCTGAGGTATTCATATTACTTAGGTCACGTTTTAATTCAGGAAAAAATCCATTTTATATATTGGTAGCCAGTAGATCAAGCTTTTTTAGCCCAGTGTGCAGCCTGTACAGGTGCCTCTGCCTCTTTAGTGACACTCTGCGGCAGGATGGCGAAGGAGCTGCAAACAAGAGAAATCTAATCAAAGCTAATCCAACAAAAGCGAATGCCGGGGCAATGTCGAGCGAGCGCCTTTTGTTTGCCCCAAGTGGCGTAAGCGCGGAAATTTGCTTGGCCAGAGACTCAAGGGCCCATCGCCCGACTGCCCTGGTAGACATTTATTTAAAATACAAGCTATAAAATGAGCTACCGGATGTGGCGGTTGCGGATGCGGATGCGGATGCGGATGGCCATGCAGATCTGCCAGAGAGTCAGCCAAGTGTCGAGTGCCCTGTAATTGCCGGACAAAGGTAAACGCCCGAGGGGCGGGCTCAAAGCAGAAAAGATAAGGGCAAGGCGGCAAGGAGAGGGGAATTAAATGAATTTGATTTACGTTTTTAAAGCCAAATAAACGCCTTTCAATTAAGTCGAAGGCAGGAGCAGAAGCAGAAGCAGAAGCAGAAGCGGCAGCCGCACCAGCTGCCCACGATTTTCCACCATCCGATGTCTTTTATTGACTTTGGCAGTGGCTGTGCCGCTGACAGCGTTCGTTGGCATTGGTCTCTGGCAAAATACTCGAAAAACCACCGCAAACACCTGACGAGCATTCATTCGATGCCACCTGCCCCGAGCTGGCCATCCTCCCTCTCGCTCTATCTCGCTCCCACCCCCGTCCACAATCATCGTTTGCATAGAGCGCTCATACGCCCTGTTGCCTCGTTTCGCTCTTGTCGTTACATTTTCAACCGGACGTTTACACTGGGCATAAAGATTGCATTTATATTAGTTTTATAAGTGGTTTCTTAATTTAAAATTTGAATTTCGAATGAAACTGATATTAAGACTACTTTTACCTTGGGCAATGATTTGGATAAAAAATTTATAAACAATTTTATATATGAATAATACTAAGAAATTAAAACTTGATTAAACACAATTTTTTTAAATATATCATATAACATAATATATATTAAATGTTATTCAATTATAAATTTTATTACAAAATATTATTAAAAGTTTTTTTCTTAAACTTTGTCAACTGTCCCAGAATCAGTAGCACTATTTCGCTGAGTGTTTGGCTCTCAGCTTGTTGTCATTTCGGTAGCGCCGCACCGTGTTCACTGATTTCGCTTGCAAATTAATGAGAAATTAGAGACAATGCCAGAGTCAGAGCCACAGAGCCGCAGATAGGAGCCGATGGCAGAGGGCCATTGCCACTTTTCCACCACCACCACCAGCTGCACCTCCACCTCCATCTAGTCCTTTGCCATCGCTGCCATCGTTGTCCGCTTTCGTCGTCGTAAAAAGAACATTTGTGCTAATTTAGAAAAAGGCAAATTTGGACAGGACTTCATTACGGGCACGTAACGGCATTGGCATTGCTTTTGGCCTGGTCCTTGTTTGATTGATTGAATTTGTCTGGGATTGGTCATGCTTTTGGGGTCGGGGGTCGCTGGTTCAGAATTTACTGGGGGTTCGTCATCTGGTACAATGGCCAAAGTGAAGCCTCAGGCCCCAGCAGCCATACATATTTAATATTTAGAATTTTTCCTTGTAGATTGATATCAATTTAATGTGTTTTTGGACCCAAAAACAATTTGCATAATATCTTTTTGATTTGCATTTAGTTTCGGGGTCCATCAATTCGTTCGAAACCCAGCACAATGGAGAATTGAATGCATTTCAATTTAATCTTTTTCACTTTGAAAGCCGCAAACGCAACGCGCAGAAACACTCCAAGCGTTTGTCTGCAATTAAAATTAATTAAAACACATGAATAGCGTCGCTTGCCACGCCCCCAAAGAAGGTAGGTAGGGCCGCTTCTCTTGCAAAGTCTCCGCCCTCCGCCAACTCGCAACCTGCGCTGTAATTTCAGATTAATTTGCATATTAGACCGCTGACATTTCCAACTACAGCGGAGGACAATGACATGTGTGCGTAGTGACGAGTCGATTAATTGCTTTAGATTATCCGCTCTGCACGCACACACATACATATACACTTGTGTGTTGTGTGTGAGTGTGTGTATATGGTATAGAGGGTCGCTTAATTTGTGCCTCGAGCTAATTTCATTTCTTTGTTGTTATTGCAAAACGCACGAAGGACATTACGATTCTGGGCTGGCATCAAACGAAATTATAATTGAGACCCGGCCGCAGTGAAATCCTCAAGCGCACGCGCTTTAATGAAATCATCAACTATACAGAGAGAAAAAATTTCATTAACTTGGAAATGGCTCAAAAAAATGTACACCGAAAAGATTTACAATGTCCATGGTCCTTGCTTTAAAATAGCAGTTCAGAAATAATAATGAGTAATACAATTTTTTTTAAATCTTTTTAAAATCGAATATCTGTAAGAAACGTAATATGCATAGATGTGCTGGTTTTAAGTCATTTTGCCAAAAAGCCTTTTTGGAAATATTAAAAGGGATAACATAATTAAAATTTTAATTTGAAACAATTAAAAATTGTAAGTCGGATTTATTTAAAATTAATCAACGATTTCAAAATAAGTTTTCTGCGATGAAAGTTATGAACTTAGAGGTGCTGGACTTATGCTACCTTTTTTATAAGGCAACTTACGGAAAAATAGCAAGGGGTAACAACATAGAATTAAAAAAAAAAAAATACTCTAGCCGTTTTTATAAATGAACACTTAAACACAGATTTTTGAACAACTTCAAACATAAACGTTTCCAAATCGTTTTTTTTTATTTAAATTTATTTAAATCATACACAGACTATTTTAAATAAGATTTTTTGATCAAAAGTTTTATAGATATTATTATAAATACTAACATAAGTAAAATACATAAATGAATATATGAATAATATATGCGATTGACAATTATTAAGCTTAAGAAATCACCTAAACTTCTCTATATTATTATTATATTATTATCAATGGTAACATCATATATAACATTCATACATAAGATAGACTTGTGTAGTCATAATTACAAATCACCCAGAATTCTCCCTTGTGTACAAATGACTCGAAATGGAAAAAGTGGAGTGATATGTGTTTGTACAGCTAAATAGCTATGCATGCCTAATGTCTGTATTTAACTGGGCATGAACCATGAGCAAAGTCTGGTTCTGGGCACGCTTGTAATTATAGAAACAACATAACCAGCCAGGACGACTGCGACTGCCAGCCCCAACCCAACCACCCACTTCGTCACCCACTCATACCAGTTAATAATACAACTTACGCATCTGCACTGGAACACACACATAGATATACAAGGACATGGGCGGGATAATGCGTGCATGGGTGGGTGAGTAAGTGGGTGGTTGAGTACTCCCGATTCCCGCCTTCTGGGCATGATAATGTCAATTCGTCTGTGCCACATGGCCACGCGCTTTTTATGATTAAAAAAGGTAATAAAAATGTGCATGTGTGGGCCTTTTGCTACTGTCATCGTTGCTCGCCTTTATATATATAGTGTGCGAGTGGGGTGCGCTTAAATTAATTAAGCCAAATAGAAAAACTGAAGCGCAAAGCCACAACAAATTAAATAAAAACGTTGACAATTTATATGAAGTACCCAGTGACAATTCCCCAAATGCTGGCAATGACGCAAAGGTGGCTTTGCAGGTTAAATTAAAAATGTTAATTTGATTTTCATTGAAACGGCTTCCGACTTCTTCCCAGTTTCCGAGAAAAACTGTACTCATAAAGGGGCTTAAGAGGATAACTCATTTGAAAGGACTTGGTTAAATTTAAGCTCATTATGTTGCCAAACGTAAGTGGTTTCTGCTGGAATATATTGTAGAACTCTTATATTTCCCAAGAACTAGAAAAGTAATTTCATGAGTATTAAAATTAACAATTTAGCACCTTAAAAATATGAAATTTAAAGAAGACATTCAGGCATTTAATAAAAAAAAAATCAATTTACATACTTTATACTTTTAAAATAGGCTTTGAATTATTAAGGTTAATTCCAATAAATTTGCATTTAATTTTATAATGCCATACAGATATAAAAATATGAAGAGGCTAATCAATGGCTCCAATTAATTAGGGGTATGTTAACACTTAAAAATCTTTCTAATTCTTAAATTTAATTGAATCTTGAGTTAAACAAACATATCATAGATAAACATTTGTTTTCACTCAGTTTATCAGTACTTAGTAGCTATTTTAACAAATTCAGAAAAGTAGAAGCTGTCCAAGATTTAAATGTCTTGCTCTGTTACCAAAGTGTCGCCAGCTGCTGCCAGTCTCGGCCTGATGCATTTGTTGATTTATCACAGACATCTTTGTGCCCCACATCCCCAAGGAATCCCAGACACGGCATATGAATGTATACTACATAATCGTATATACATGTACAGTATGTAAGCTATACTGTGTCCACAAGGAGCTGACTGTGCAAGCTGTGAGGATTTTGCCAAATGGCGTGAATTTATTTTCCAGATGTAAGAAGATGTGAAGTGAGTTGAGTTCATTGGCATCGTTGGCATCGTGTAACAGCTGCAGTGAAAAGTAGAAAGTAGAAGGTTCTCGGACTTTGGCCAAAAGCGGATGAGCTGCGCCAAGATGCTAAGCTTTGAGACCGACTGATTACTTCCTCCTTTGAGGGCCAGTCTGCTGGCAAGATGAAGTCCTCAGATTAGTTAGTTTCAGCTTTTCCCCAGCTCAACTTCATTTCTAAATCAAGTCGAAGATATTAATTCGCCAACACACCTCAAGTGAACTCCGGGCCGGGCTGAGTAATTATGTGCGCCAATGCTCGAGCTCAGCTCAGGGGGAAATCATGTTGTGTATTTCCGTTGCAATTGCGAAATTTTAAACTTGTTAACAGCAAATTGAAGTCATTTCCGGTTGCAACAACAATATGTTGCGGGATAGTGCACCACAAAATAAATGAGAAAACCACAATGCAACAGCAACCGACAAAACACAAAAATACAAAAAGGGAAAATAGAAGAAAAACGGAATAGGACGAGGCACAAGGACTTGGGAGCAAAGAAAACAAAAATGCCAAAAAGGTACAAAAGCGGAAATAAACGTAGCAGGCAGGCAGGCAGCCAAGGAACAAGTACCAAGGACCAGTCGTCCGGACAGGATAACCTGTTGACCACGTGCATACTGCAATTCAAACAACCCAACTCAAGTTTTGCCGAAAAATGCCAAGAAAATTGCATTTTCGCCGGAGCAGGAGAAACATGAAAAAGGTAGCAACCACGACTGGCGACAGTGTAAAATAAGTAAAAGCCAGCTGGCAAATAAACTCCGGCGTTTTGTGTTTGTCGGGAATAGGCAGACGGAACTGTACACTCTAAAAAGACAGGGCTATAATCTCATATATTTTCGGAATTTTGAACAGCTTAAAAATATTGCTAATTATTATTGTTAATTATATAACATATTTTACTTATATCTTATAGCCGATAAACCATTTATGATTTTAAAAATTCAATGAAAAGCATATGTATTAAAGAAAAATCTCTTTAACATTTTGTTCTCAACAAAATAAATTTTACTTCTAAGTTACCTAAACAAAACATTTGTTATAAATCAAACTTTATTAAAACCTCTAAGCTGTCAACTCTAGTAATAAATTTACGTCTGAACTTAAAACCACTTTAATTTAAAAACAGTAAACAGGGAATCAAAAAGTGGGATATTGAAACAATAAAAATATCTTTAACATCTAATTCTTCAAAAATATAGTTTTTATGTGTCATTTAAAACACATACTGTTTTATACGCAGTGTTCTTCAAACGAATACATTTATATAAATATGTTATACGTATCATACCTTTCTTTAGACCAATTTAAAGCTGTTAGCTGTCAAGTCTACCTATAATTTAGTAATATATTTATGTATGTTTTTCCAAGTGCATTTAAAAAGAGTTGGATGCGAAAAGGGAATCAGGGAGGGGGTGGCCAAGTAAAATGCGCGCATCGCGTGCTGCGAATGCAATTTCGGTGCTGCTGCACGACCACGCCCCCTTTTGCCAGACTGCGTTAACAATTTGGCACGGCAAAACCTAGAGAAAGGGGGCGACAAATGCAATCTACAAACAATGAAATGAATTGTCAAGTGCAAACATGCCACTGACGTGCAATCGCAACGCGTATGCAACAAGCCTTCATTGGCCATTCACACCACCCCCAAAAAAAAAATAATAAAAATGGCAAAGAGGGAAAAGAGGGAAAAGGAAAACCCACTCACACATCAGCCAGTTCGCATTGCGAATTTATTTTGCATGCGGCTGGCAGTTAAAAAACATGCCAGAAATGCGAGCTGCTTAGGCGCTTCCGCCGGGCGACTTAACAAGAGCCCATCAGCCGTCAAAGCGAGCGATAAAATGTTTTGGCCAGGAAAAGCAACGCTGCCACTTTTATGACACTGCACTCTGAGTTCGGTGAAAGCTGTTTTGGCCACGTCACTTGGCCTGCTGTTGGCCTGCTGTTGGCTCGTTTTGGCCCGTTTTGGGTGTGTTGTGACACGATTAAAGGACGGACTCACTCGTCGACTCGAGGACGCTGTTCTTTTGCTGTTCTTTTGCCATTTGCGCTGCTCCTTAAAGATTTATGGTCCGCGCCGTGCACTTGCAACTCCGCCGGATATCCGGAATGACACGACAAGCAGCCGAAATGCATTGGCCGTAAACGGATACTTGGATTCTTGGAAACTTGGCAGCAAACGACAGTAGAGGCTTTATGTCCACTTCGAGTACATCTTGTTGGTCCCCTATGACCACAATTTATACACTGAGAGATGAGATTGATTAAAAGTCGGTTCCTGCAGTCATAACATTAAAATCCTTGTAAGTCGAGTCGCACTAGGAGAAGAGATATACACCAATTACAGATCAGTTTCTGGATACAACACGTTTAACATTGATGTAAGCCAATGGACAAACAATTTTAGAGATCCTTATGAAGGAAAATCCTGTAATCTTTTTAAAAGGCATTTGAAAGTATGCAATAAAAATAAGAGTTTAATTTTTTTATAATTTTATTATACTTCTGGATTGCATACTTATAGAGATCTTTTTAAGTTGCTTTCAATCCATAACAATTTCAGCAAAAACCCTATTTGTTATTATTATTATTTAATACCTGTCTTAAACTATTTAAATATTCGTATTTACTTGAAAAAGAAATCAGCTAGCCAGTTCAGTGATTGTTAGATTGAAATCAATAAATTGCTTACTTTTAAAAACCTTTATAAGAGGTTTTAAGTCCATAACAATTTCTGGAACAAGCCCATTTTGTATTATTTTAAATCAAAACATGCATAAACTTTTTTTATACGCATACTTAAAATGCATTTCCTACTCATTTAAAGAAGAAAGCAGCAAGCCGTTTTAGCAATTATTGGATTGATTGAAAAGTCAAGGAAGACTAGCTTTCCTTAAATTCTCCATGCTTATTATTATATTCCTTGTTGCATTCAACTATCCCGCTGCTTAATCTTGACTTCATTCAGGTCACCCACTCAGAATGTTTTCAGCAGCCTTTTCGCCTGGCTTTGAGTTGGATTTTTGGTAAGCAATACAAGAGTAAGGATGGCAAAAAGTAAAAAGAAGGAAACTGGATGCCTCAGCCCACAATTGTTGCGCCGAGTTGAGACTTGGCTTTTGTTGATTTGAGCTTTTGTTCATTTTTTTCTGCTCTTTTTTCTTTGACAAGGGGCAGCCGATGTGGGCATGGTCATGTTATCTTGTTGACATGCCGGACGTTGACATATCCATTTTTTACAAGCCTAGACAAGCTCACTGGCCCCTCCGGCACCCTGGTCATTCCTTTTCTATTTGCCAGGACTTATGCTGGCTCTCTGCGGGCAGGGTCCTTCCTCATTTCTTCCATTTCTGTGTGTGTGTGTGTGTTTGTGTATTATAGGAATAACAATGCCATTGGCCAAAGGCAACGCAAATAACAACAACGACAACGAAAATCGAGCGCTGCCATGAAGGTAATTTATTATTTTTTTGTGACTTGATTTTTCTGTTTTGTGGGTCAATTCCTGTCCTGATCACCCCTCCCGAAATATAAATAAATCAATTTTAGATCACGTCATTATTAAATGGCAATAAATGCTTGCTTTCTAGCTAAGTGTGTGTGTGTGTGTGCGGCACTCACACAACAATTAACACTTGGCCATTACTTCCATTTGCGGCATGTTAATTTGTTGCCACATCAATTGCTGTTGCCAATATGCGAGGCGAATGCACAAACATACGGCGCGCACACAATCAAAGGCGCACCCATACACTGAGAAAGATTTGTAAAAAGATGTGGGCTTCAAGAATTGTATTTAGAATTTTATTACCAATCTCACTTTGAAATTCAAGGTTGTAGACAAAATGAATTTATTTCAGTACTTTTCTGATGGATTGGTTTAATTAAATGATTTAATGATACGTTGGTTCGAAAGTAAGTCAGTTGTTTTGGAGTAGAATCTGCTTTTAAGAACTTTTAGTATTTGTATAACTTATATTCAGTGCCACTAGTTTTGCTCAGTGTACATACACATAGACAACCGTTCGGGACTCTGTACTCAGAATGCTTGTGTAACAATCTCACCGACAGCTGGCGCTGTTGCGGTTTGCAGCTACAACTATTACAACAGCAACATGAAGGGCAGCAGCAAAAGCGGCTGCAAGGCAACTTGGTGGGTGGAAAATGGGGTGTGGTGGGGTGGCATTTGGGAAAGGGGGGAGAGGGGGTGGTGAGTCGGCCTGGCGGCTTGCTGACAATTGCCTGACACTGGGCAGCTGCTTTATTTGTCCCGCACACGTGGACAAACTCAAACCCAGTCCCCAGTTGACCCATTGATTTGCCCCGGCCAAGTCAGACAAACAGCAGTCAGGAGATGGTGGTGGGCGGTGGTCGGTGGAAAAGTGGGCGGGGCAGGTAAAGCAACCAAAATAGAAAGCTAGCGAGGGGCAGACTGCGGCCCAGCAGTCGAACAATAACGCTTGAGTGATTATGCAATTGACAGCTAAATCAATCAATGATGTCAACTACATGCCGGCAACTCACACACTGGAATGCACACATGCACACACTACTACAACTCATCCACACACACACACTCCTGCTTGTGTGGTAGAAAACTGGCAAAACGTCCACGTTGTTTTTGACATTTTCAATTTTTTATGACAAAACTCCAAATTGGTACACGTTGTTTTTCCTGCCTTTTTTCCGGCTGCCTCTCTTCGTATTGATTGCCATAAAAAAGTTGATGCCATTTCAACTAATTTTCTTGTTGTGCATTAAAATTTTCAATTATTAAAATATGTTTTTCTCGTTTTGAACCCTATTTCTATAATAATAAATGTTGTTTATAATAAAAGAATTGGAATTTGGCATCAATTGACCTTTAAATGATTTGGCTTCTATTTAGCTCTTGTATAATACACAAATACAAAGGTATATTTAGATAAATATTAATCAGAGACTTAAATTTAAACCATCATAAAATGTCTAAAAGTTTTGAATGACGTTCTTTTCAGTGTTATTATTAAGAAAAAACAAGTTGTTATCCAGTTTTTTAATGTCTAAATAACTCTTTAAAATTACGTGAATAAATTTGCCATTTGATTGCCTTTTCGCTGTATGAATAAATGAAACGACCATTCTGCTTATTTGATGGCTTCGACTTTTGCCCAATCGCAGCCACTCGAAGGGAAATTAAACACACGCGTTTCCCAAAACCAATGACAAAATGATGGCAAATTTGAAAGGCAGAATGAGGACGAGTATCTATAGCCGCACTCTCGTATTTGTCAGCTCTCGTCCTTTTTGGCGCTGATTGCCCGCAATCGGCAGATGCCAACGCACGTTCGCAATCGAGCATTGTTATTGGGGCGTCGAGTGATACCGCCTCAGATGATAAATATTTCATTTTTAGGTTTCGGCCCTCCACACGCACCCACAACCAGCCATCGATGTATCGTATCGATGACGTTTAATTTATAAATATGATGAAGCTGATGTTTGTCTAGCTAACACCAGCAGCACGCTTTGGAAAAAATCTACAAGAAAATATATATCTTCTTGTATGTGATATCCAGGCACACACACACACACAATCGGTCTTCAATCAGCTCCCGAATGGGGGGAAAAGTTTACCCTCAAGTTTACATCTCGTAAGCGGAAGTGTATGCTTTTGTGTGTGTGCTATTAGCTGAGGAATATTTATTTCTATGGAGTGGCTGCTTCCTGTTTGTTGCCGAAACACAGTGGGGTCAATATTAAATTTCTCCCCCACACTGCTGCTGCTGCTGTATTTATCTGTGGCAGTACATCATCAATTATGGCCACCGGAAGTTACATTTTTGTCTACGTCGTATCTTTATTTTGCTGCTGAAACGAGAGCACCTCATGATTTGGTAAGCCCTCAAAAACCCTCGTCCCTCGTGCTGCCACTGCCACTGCCACTGCCACCAGTGAATAATTAATGACAAGGACAATGACAATGGCAATGGCAACTTCCGCTGCGACGGGATATGCAAAACACACTCGGGGGAGAACTCATAAACAGAGTGGTAGCTCTTCAAAAGCAGCAAAGTCGTCGAGTCGTCGTCGAATCAATTCCGTTCTCAATAACGCGTGAAAAGCTCCGCTTTCGCCATGTATGCGAGCATTATGCAAATCACGGCCGGAGACGATTTCTAAAAATCTGTTTACGAACGAGAACATCTGTTGGGTATCTAAAATATTTTCCCCAAGCTTACTCCTTTGCAATGGAATTCGATTTCACGTTTTGTTTTGCTTTACCCATCGGTTTTGTGCAGTCTGCGACTACGATTCATATATCGTCGAATGCTTCCAATAAAGAAAAAAAAAAGAGAATTTCCAATATTTCTAACTTAGCCAACGGGGCGAACAGCAGACTAAGCCTGGAAAAGCGGGGAAAATGGAGGTGGAAAAGTGAAGCTCCATCATGGCATTGTTGTTGCAGGGATTAACCCGGCTCTTTGCTCTTTGTTGTGTAGTATGAGTATGAGGATGAGGTTGCCAGGATGCGTGTATTTCATGGCATATGTTGCCGCAGTGCACTGAAATTCCTTTCAATACGAAATACCGAAAATTGATGCCCAAGCGCTCGCATCGCTCGCTCATGAAATAAATATTTGGCCAATACCGTAATGTGTGCAATAACATTACGGCCCCCATCGCATTGCATCGCACTGAAATTCCAATTCCAGAAATCCCAGTCGTAGTGGAATGCTCTTATAGCTGCCGGCGACTTAATGATAGGGACATTGACCGGTAAAAGCTGGTGAAAGCTTGCAAAAGCAATATGGAACGGCATAGCTACACTGGGGAAAACAATTACCTAATGGGTTGGTTACTTTACTGGATTAAATAATCTATAATGTACATTTTAGGAGATATTGTGCACTTCATTTAATTTACTAATTTATATCCTAACACTACAAGTAAAGACTAATATTAATTGCGTTTGTCACAATTACAATTTAATTTGTGTCTTGTGACTTTCCTTCAAGTGCATGAAAAGCCAGCCAAATACTAGCCACGTGCAGATAATCAGCACCCAAAGGTGCACTCGCCACCAAAACCCATAAAACGAAACGAAAAACAAAGAGCTACAAAAACCAACAAGCTGCTGCAAAGGCACACAGCTTAAGCGGCGATGGACTGGCCGAGACAGACGGGAAAAGCGGGGTCGGAAAAGCGGTGAAAATGCAACTCCCAGGTCAGCTGAGAGGGCTAAGAACGCTGCTGCACTCGAGACTCCGCTGCTGGCCATTGCAAAAGTCAAAAGCATAAAATCCGATAGCTTCCGCTAAGCTGGCTTATTCAAGCGTACGCAGGGCTAATAAAACATTTCCAAGGATTTCGCTAGGATTTCACGGCCCAGGTCAGCTTGGAAATCTCCAGTTTTATTTACGGACTTTTGGCCATCCACATGCCCAGTGAGAGCTGAAGCAGAAGGTGGCATTGTGTGGCAGGTGGCACTGAAAGGTCACAATTATTAGCTTGTTGGCGCTCTAAATTATTTCTTAATTGTCCTGACCCGGTCGAAAGTCTTCCAAATGAACCCCCCTTTGCGATTGGTGTTGAATTCAAAATTAAAGTTTACTTTATCGGCTCGGCGTAGAATCCCCCCAAAAACGAAAAAACTTATCTCAAGGAAGTGAATCGCACAAAGCCCAGAATGGCAACAAACAAATTCAAAGCCAGCCAGCGATGCTTATCCTTAATGATGCTGTAAAATGTGCTTCTTATACCAAGTACTTTCTGACAGCCAGGGTATATTGTACTCATTGAAATGTAGGGCACATTTAAAGTAAAGAACACACAGATTTTTGATTAAAATCAGCAGAAACCAAAGTAGAAAGAAGATACTTTAAAGATCAGTTATAAGTAAATCTGCAAGCCTACCCCAAATCGCACAGCTTTTATATTACAGAATTATAAATTCTCGAAAATATTAATAATGCACTGATTGAAAATATTGAGTACAAAAATTTGATTTATAATGTTTAAACTATATTGAAACCATACTATAAAATACAATGCAAATTTAACAACATGTTATTGCACAATCTTAAAATATTTTGATTAATTTACAAATTTTAGATTTAAATTAGATCCTGTTATGTATTTAAATGTATTTTTTTTTATTTTATTTTAAAATGGCTTAAATTTAAATTACATTTTGAGATTTTTTGAATTCACAATTTTAAAAATCTTAAAATCGCAGGGATGAAAATTAAATTTAGTATGTTTTCTTTTATAATCCAATAAATTTGTTAAGCAAATCAGCGAATCATTGTATCACAAAGCTAATATAATTCAGAAAAGGTACTTTAATATATATTATAATATACGAAGCAACAAATTCTTTGAGCAAATCAGCAACACTTTCAGCAGAAGGACATTAGGTATTGGGTATCTCACAGTCTCAGATAAACTGCTCTTTTTTTACATCCCATGCTGTTATCTCGGCCACCGGTGGGTCACAGTTTGCGAAGGAGAAAACTTTCTTTTGGCCCCCTCCTATCCGCTTTTTAGCCTTTTCAGCCCCGAAGCAATCAAAGTTTCGCAGCTCAAGTAAATGTCTGGGGCATTTGTCTTGGCTTCCTCGAACTGGCTCTTAATTGCTGCCAGTGCTGGGCTATCAATAAAACTATAGCCATAGCGCCAGCGATGTGACATGCAAACGAATGACGGATGAAATTATGCTTACCAAAAAATGGATAACGAGCCAAGTTGTTACAAGTTTGTAATAGAGCGAAACAAAGAACTTGGGTCAACGCGACGGCTGGCAGACTCTCTTAGAAGTCCAAGAAGTAGGCAGCAAACTGGCGCATAAACTGCTGAAAAGATGATGAATTTACAACGACTCCATAAAGTTGGCCGCAGTGAAAGCCACTCTCGAGTTTTTTTGTGCCCTGTGCTCTGTCTGTGTGTAATAAACAAACTTTTGAGCAAACTTTAGTTCACTACTTTGGCATCGCATTTTTTGCTTTTTTTCAGGGCAATCCACTCGGCTGCTGAGTGCTGCATGTACGACAAGTTTAACACCAAAGGAGCAGCCACGCTTAGTTAGCCATGTAGATGATGTAGCCGGTGTAGTCGATGTCCGGGGGTCGCTGGTCGCATCCAGTCCATTGACACGCCGGGGTCGCTCATCTTTGGCATCATTAAGCGCCGTTTTGTGGGCTGCGGACTGTGAGCTGTGGGCTGCAGGTGCACAATCGCCCGCAAACGGAGTTAGCCAAGTGTAGTCGGGCAGAAAGTGAGTCTTAACTTGTTCGAGGGGCCAACGCAGAGATACAAAGGCAAATATTTTCGCTTTTATGGAAGACAGACGCCCTCTTGGAGCCTAACAAAAAATAATCTCTGGGTAAAATAAATTTCTAAAGAAAAACTTTATGTAAGACAGTAAATAAGAACGCTATAATATAAGGCATTGTGTTGTAAGAAATGTTTTTATATTTTAGTGCAAAATATTTTAATTTCATATAACCTCAATAATAAGTGAATTTGTATAAAATTTACAAAAAGTTTCTCTTTGAAGGAAAAAGAAAAAAGTATTTAGAAAAATTATATCTCCAAAAAATTTCGTTTTGTTAAAACCTTAATTTAAAGAAATAAATATTTATTAAGAATTAAATTAAATCATGTAAGCGATTTCCAGGTAATTGCTTCTACGTTTAAAGCTAAAGTATTTCAATGGTTCAATAGTTGGCCAACAAATCCTTTATCTCATTTAACGAAATTAAAGAAATTCATTGGAATTAAATTAAAATGAAAATGATTATTTGGTAATTGTAAATTGTTAAGTAAAATATTTAACTCTAAATAAAACATTAAATAACTGAAAATGTATGTTCAAAAGTCGGTCAACAAATGACCTGATATAAAATATAAGGAAGTCTCTAATAGCTTTGATTTTGATAAATGGCTAAAAGTGTTACCTGCCCTATGGCGTCTTATTGGCATAAGAGTCATAAATCCTTTAGCGGTAGTTTCTGGATATATTTCTTAAATCAAAAACATCTGTTTCTAGAATCAAATCGAAACTCTTCTCTGAATTTACCGCTTACCTGGTGAAATTTAAGCTCTGCCGCAGGACCTCGGCGTCGCCTTGGTTCGCTTATAAACTAATTAATCTAAATGGATTTTTGTTGTTGCATTTTGCACTCGTGCATATAAAGCACACACACACACACCCCACACACACCGCACACACACACTGTACACACACACACACATGATAAAGTCGAGTTAACTGTAAGCGTAGCACTCAATGAAAGCGAAAAATGCCGAAGGGGTAGAAAAGAGTGTGAGTGGTGGTGTGTGGATGGAAAAGCGATGGCGGGGTAACCGAAGCGAACCACAAGCAATTTGCATGTTTGAAACCGCCATTCCCTGCACCACCCAGCCATGGAACCACCCAACCACCGAGCCACCGAACCACCCCATTCACTGGCCATCAACCACTATTGGGGGCAAACACGAAAGGGGCCGACCGTGTGTGGCATCATGCAGAAATCGGGGACAGCGTTAAAGTAGCCTTATCGCCACGGCATCAGCTTCAGTTGCACTGGCCAACCGAACCAACAACTTCAATGTGGACAGTTTGAAGCAGTTTTATTGACGTGTGTCCGGGCGTGGTCACGAGGGGATAGCTGGCCCACTGGAGATCCCAGGGATTTAAGGAGATACGCTACTATACTATACTATATATAAAACGGGGTCGGTGTTGCGGTGTTGCTTTATAAATAACGCCATTCGGTTGCACTACGTTTAGCCTCGGCTAATCGAATTTATCCATTCTCTTCAAAGCCTTAAAGTTTACGAGAAAGATTTTGCGGGAATTGCTCTGGCCCGGCAATAATTCATGTCAAATCAATGCCGAGAGGAAGAGCACGGCTAAAGGCTATATCTTATATAATTTATTGAACACACACACACATATACAGTATGCGGAAGGAAAAGTTGCTGGATTTGCGTGTGTGTGTGTGTGTATGTATGGACAACGGCGCCATTTTAATTTGATTTTACCAGCATTCTTTTTTTCTGCTGCTCAGCCCCGTTGGCGTCGTTTTGGCCATATGTGACAGGACTGACCATTTAAGGATTTTAGCTGATGAGAATTCAACTAAGCGGACGCAAATTGAATAAAAAGAATTGCCAAATGTCAGGCTCAAGGCACAGGCGCCCAAATGTAGACAAACGAATTTCCGCAAATGGGAAATCAACTCGCATTGTAGGTCGTTTTTCATAACTTTTGGCATTAAAATGTATGAGACAATAAATGGTAGTCTTATATGAACAACACTTTTAACAACGTCCTTTAACAAAATTATAATACGCCAATTGAAGTCACTAGAGAATTTTCCAAAGGATGTTTAACCATTTTTAGTAACAATAAATTAAGCATATTTTTTAAGCTATAGATTTTCTACACTTCAACTGAAAAATGGAATTTCATCACGTCTAAAATCTGCGATCGATTCAGCAGATAAACCTTCGCTTTCATAAAACGGTTTCTCCTGTTTTATTATTTTTTTTTTCAACATATTGTTTTTTTTGTTTGTCCTTTACAAAGATCCTCGCATTGTCCAATGTGTGCATGTGGTATTCTTTGTGCGGTGCAGCTGTTGGTATTTCTGCGTGGTTTTTGGCGGTACTCTTTCGGTTTCTGTGTGTTTTATTTGCTTTTTTTTATCATTTTTGGTTTTTTTTTCGGCACATCGTTTATTATGCCAAGCGAGAAATGCAATATTTTCTCCTGCGCCGCTACGTGGCCGACAAAAATATTTACAATTTGGCAGTAGCAGTGGCAGTGTCCCTTCAGCAAGGCCCAGTGGAACCCCCACCACCGCACCACAGCAGCACCGTCGAGCCACCACACAGCGGCAGCTGCTATAGAAACGGAAGCCATAAAAGGAAGCGCACTCCATAAAAAAGGAGGCCACACACCATTCGGCTAAGCTCAAAAGCGGCAACTTCAATCTTTGAATGTTTTATTTACTGCAAAATCGATATGGCTTTTTTCCCCGCATTTCTTTACGTGCTGCGAAAGGGGGGGTGGGGCAGCAAGGGGTTAAGGGGTGAGCGGGCTTAACACACAAGTGCCAAGCGTAACGAGTTGCATGCAAATTTCTCCTTTTTGTTTCTCGTTTTCTGCTCTGAAATATCACCACCACCGCAGCCCCTTCCCTTTCCAAAGGAAATTTCAATAGCAAAGCGGGGAAAAGCGATTGGGGGGCAAACGGGAAACGTTCAGTGTCCATGGCAAATCACACACCACATAATTTTCCCGCTGCACTGGAGACACACACATACTGATGTAATGACACACACACACACACACACACAAACACACACACAAACACACACACAAACACACACACTCACACTCACACATAACCAGACGTGTAATGGCAGCCCTGGAATTAGTGAGACAGTCGCTGCTGCGTCGCCTCTGCCAGGATCCCCAAGCGCATTACGTATGCATGACGTTGGCAGAACGAAAAAGGATGGATAAAGGAGGAAGGGGCACGGGGGTACTGAGGCTGGAGCGGCCACCAAACAGTCCGCGTCGCATCGTGAATGGCGTAAATGCCTGGACAGGAGTAGGAGCCTCCTCTGTTCCTCCTCCAAAAAACACGAGGAAAACTAGCAACACAAGTCAAGCAGCCACAGCCACCAGCCAAGCGATAGATGGCCTTTCCATACACTCAAAAAATACACCATCAAGAACTAAATCAGATACCTTTTGTTGAAAAAAAAATTTAATAAAATTAATTAATATTGATTTCATCAAATTATTGCATAGTTTTGACTTGGTTCTTTAGAACGGATAACTTTCAAAAGAAAAGTTCAAGAAAAAAAGTAATTATAAATAAAAAATAATAATGGTTAAATGTCTCACCAAAAATCTTTCATTTATAACAAACCCATTTTCTGATCTCTTGAAAGGGGTTTCTCACAAAAAAATTTTCCTTTAAATAAAGGCATTAAAAATGCTTTACGGCTAAAAAACTTAGAAAGATTTTAGAAAATATTATTCTTAATAAGCCAACATACTATTTTAATAATTAAAATGTCTATTATATAACATTTAATCAAAGTCTTTCTTATAAAATGTAAAAAATTTGTTTTGCAGCTATAAAATATAATAATAAATAGTATTATATACAAATTAAGATGTATACAATTCTAAAAAAATTTACTTTGTTAAAGTATTGCATAGCTTCTTCTAGTACTGAATTTATTGTTGAACAACAATTGAGCTAACCATTTTTTCTCAGTGTCGGATAGAGGAGTAGTGGGAAATAGGAGTAGTTGGGTGTTTGGTCTCAATGCTGATTGTGATCGCTGCCGGTTTGGCCATTTTGCCACGACTCCCGGACGACGGGTCCCATGTTGATAATTCGAAATTTGTATTCCAATCTTCAAATTGTCTCCAAAATGGAATTGATTTTATGCAGATGAGCATGAAATTGTCTCAATGCGAGTTTTGCATGTTGGTTGGTGTAAATAAATGTAACGATGTCTGGGCACGGGGACAAGAACAAGGACAAGGACGTGATGAGTTCGGATTTTCTCCGCTTTTTCCGTTTGTCTATCTGTGCTTTTTTTTTTTTTTCGTTGCCATTTTGGCCATTGTGCAGAGTGCATGCCGCATCAAAGATGCGACGTTTACGAATTTGTAATTCACAGCAAATTCAGCACGGTCTGCCGTTTGGATTTCGGTTGCCGAAACCGCATACATATTTCGTAGAACCCAAATTTATTACTTAATTCTCGGGGACGGCAGATGCCTCTGGCCGGAAAATCAAATCAAATAAAAGAAGGCAGCCGCAGTGGAAAAGCTCATAAAATGCTCCAAGAAATCCACTTTAAATATTTGGCTAACCAAAAAGTCAGCCCCAATTTCCCACCCCATTTTCCGAAGCTCAAACAATGCGCTGGCTTGCATTTCATTTGAATTTACAACTGTATTCGGTATTTGAACGGGCAGCGAAGTAACTCAGCCACGCCCCCTCCATAAATCGAACAAGGAAATGGAAATCATCATCATCAGCCATCAGGGTTATCATCGCGGAGGAAGCCAATAAAATGCAAGCACGAGACAAACACAAATCGAATAAAAATGCTTGGTGAAAAATTCGCTGTGGAAATTCAAAACTGGGATGCGAGAAAAATGTGAAAATGTGGAATGAAAAACTGTGCGCAGTCAATAGCCCCCGATATGTAAACATGGCCAACAAAAATATTTCAATATTTCAAACACGCAACTCAATGGCGATGTCGATGTCGATGGCAATGTCGATGTGGATGATGATGATGCCAACCCAATGCTGTTTGAGATTCAATGCGATGAGCTGGCATAGCAAACTTGGCCAAAAGGAAATTGAAGGACAACCGCAATTTATTGCTTTAGTGCCAGGGATTCTGACTTGGCTTCAGCTTCATATATTATCCATTCTATATTCTCCACTCTCCCATTTGGCTATACGCGATGTTATCGCTTTTCATTTGTTTGCACTGCTGAGTAATTTCTGTTTGCCATTGCTGTGTTGATGTGTTTAGCATGTCCTGCCACCCACAATCCAATCCGCCACCCAGATTTGTAAATTATATGTCTGCCAAGCCGATGGGGTGCAGATATCGTCCTTAAAGTGGCCAGGAAATTGCAAATTGCTGGTTAAGTTGCGTAGGCAAGATACGCCCTAATAAATATGTTACTGGTCGATTTCTTGGTCATTCTGGCATTCCTTATGTCTATATTTGAATCGGCGATAAAGGGAAAGTAATGGCCATATTGTTGGCAACACGCAAGGAGAAGTTTCGGATGAGGTATTCCTTACATTTTCAGATCAAACTCAAATATATGCTTGGCCTGGAATAAGCCCACTCAAACTCAAGGGCCATATCTCTTGCAGTTATCAATGGCTTCGCTTACATTTCCCATTTTGACTATCGTGGTGCACAGAAATCCCATGCATAAGTTTATTTCGCCTGGCCAACTTCAAAGCGTTTATAAATCATGTATGCAATTTTAATTCAAATACAAAAGAATTTCCAACACATGGCTGGGGCTGAATCGGGAGCTGCTTTGTTGGCATTGTTGGCATAAACCAATTGCAGGGGCCAAAATAGCGACGACTGCACAACTAATGCGCTCAGCGCGCACCGCAAACATTCCTCCCTTTCCGAAAAGCCAAAAACCAAAACGAAAACGAAAACCCGAAAGCAAAAAAACACATAGATCGGGCCAAGAGCTACTCGAGTTTCGGGCCAAAGGCTTTGGGAATAAAGCCAAAAAATATGCACTATAAATAACCACATTTGTATGAGTTTGTGTGCGTGTGCGTGTGCATGTGCGTCTATGCGAAATATTTTGTTTAACGTTTATAGTTTTATGCACTTAAGATGGCAAAATATTTTCTTTCTCTTCTGGTTAAATTTATTTTCGAGTATCAGGCACAGAGCTTAAGCCAGAAGCAAAACTTTTGCCTATATTTGTAAAAAATATATTGATTGGCCTGAGTCGAGGGTAAAGGGAGGAATATCAGAAGGAGGAGATGGCTTACATAAATGCATGTGCATACAGATTGTACTTATGCATTTATCCCTTCCTTAAGAGTTTTTCAAATTTTCCATTTGAGTTTTTGCTACACTTTTTTAGAAAGTATACAAGCTAAATTCTAGTATTCTAAAATAATAATACTATCATAAACCTATTTTTTTAACAATCAAAACATTGCATCATTTTTGAAGTTACTATTCTATTCAAGTAATACATACCTATGTATTTGTATTTTATATAGAATTATATTGAAAGGGTATATGAAATGCAGTTTTGCAAATCAAAGTTTTATGGTTGTCTTTTGAATCTCCCGAGCGCCTCACACTTCGTCGCTCAATTCTTTGGACAAACATTGGGCACAGCTGCTGCCACGCCCCCAATACCGATATGTCCCGCCCCCTTTGGGTGCTGCCGTCGCTTGCAAATTTTGCAAGCTTTTCGTGCATGATAACAACTGTGTGGCAACGCAGTTCGAGGGCCATCGATGCTCCTCCACGGAAATCTCTTGGCTTGAGGCACAAAGGTTGTGTTTGTTTTCTGTTAAATGTTCAAATATATTATTGCAGCCCCGGAGATTCGAGGCGAGATGAAGAGCAGTTGCAGACATTTTCGAACTCGTATTTACATGCAAGCAAGAAATTGTACACCTCCTCCAGAGCTTTGCTGTGTGTTGTGTCTGTATGTTAAAATATTCAAACAAAAACGTTATGAAAATATGAACTGTGATGTTTATCGATTGTGAAATATGATATACCATGGGGAGATGGTGGGCAGGCGGTCTCACAGGGAGTGCACGCACACTGTCCTGGCCTTTAATTTGTAAGCACAATCCTTCCCGACGGCATTCAGTCTCGCTGACAGGCAGCCCGGATCTGTATACTTCTGCACAGGCAAAAATTTTAAAGTGAAATGGATAAGTATTTCCAGCTAGACATCACTAATATTGAATTAAATAGGTATCTAAAAATGGGATTTTATAATTCACAATATAATTCTTAGACTACATTTTTTGTTACGTTAAATTCAGACATTAAAATATCAAAATTTAGTTAACTTTTAGGATTTTTGATTTTAGATTTAGAACGGACTTAATTGTTAAAAACCACCCATCTTTTTACATCTCATTGATAAGTAAATAGTTATTCAGCTTTCCCTGACATTTTTTTTTTGTGTAGCCACCTTTTCACCACGTTATTTAACAAAAGTGTAACTATGTACAGTCTCAATGTTTGTTCTCCCGTTTGTTGTTTGCTGGGCATGCCGTGTTTGTGTGTTTCTTTGCGTGCCAGCCAGAAAACCTTTCGCCTGACCAAGCCAGACGAACCTCAGCCCCGAGCAATTGCAGCCGAATTCCTCTGGTAGCTAATAAATATTAAACTTTAATTAAATATGTTTTTTGTTCGATGTTTATGTGTGCATCGATTGAATATCTCGCTGGCAATCGCATTGCAATTTCGCTTCTGGCCAGCCCAGCCATAAATTTGCAGCCTTGAAGCGCCAACGGAGCCAAAGCGCTAAAGGCCATTAAAATACGTTTCTTTTTTTTCGACGGCCACTTAACATTGGTGGGGGGAATAGGTAATGGGAAATGGGGGGACCACGGGGCTAAACTAAAACTCATATTAAAAATTGACTTTTATCGTGATTTACAATCAAGTTGGCCATTTTTAAATGCCGTGGTCGACATGCGGGCTTTGCCTTCCTGGCTCCGACTGCACTTTGAAAAAAATAGATACACACAAAGAAAATTAAGTACCACCACCAGCGAGTGTTTCCTCTTTAGCCTACAGTTTTCAAAAGAATATTCATTAAATTTCCTTGAATTTTTATTTTTCACGAAATGTAATTAATATCTTAAGCTATTTGAACCAATAATCGTATTTAAGAGTACTTCAACATATAAATATATATACAAAAATAATACGTTTTTGAATTCTTATTTTCCAGGAAAAGTAATCAGTAGAGAAAATAAACTATTTCCACTCTATAATCCTAATTTTTTAATTTGACTTCATTTATTTCTCCAGCAACGTATATAATAAAATATCTAATTCAATATCAATATTAATATTTAATATGTCAAAACAACTAAAGAAGAAACCGCTTCGATAGAACATTTTATTCCACGACTAAACAAAATTTGCTGTTTCATTATTATTTTGAAAAGCGCCTGCTAAATAATATTTAGTCAAAAGAGTGAACTTAATTTTTTCCGGAGTGGCCTAAACTGGTTGCCTAGTTGCTCCGCCAGCTTGTTGTTGCTGTTGCGGTTGGCCCGCACACTCACACACACACATATGTGGGGGGCGAAACAGGGAAAGGAGGGGTGGGAAGTAGTTCTATAATATTTATTCGTGGCTTAGATTGGGCGGACCAACATATTTAAGCCGAATGCTGACGCCCGATTCTCGAGCAGCGTCCACGACATGGCACGACACGTGGTTTGGTGGTTTGGCGGGGATATGGGCACCGGCTTTGAATCGCTTGGCAAATCCGCTTTTGCCACGCCCACCGATACACCCTCGAAGGCGATGGCCTGCACTGGATATATCTTTGCACTTCCATTACGAAATCCTTTTCTCGGCAATGGTTTCGGTTTTTCCTGCGCAACGCTTCATATTTTCTAACCCGTAATTTCATTGGATTTCCAATGTCGACATCGATTTTGCCTCTTGACTTTTACTAGGCCCTGAGAAAAGCCCTTTTTTGCACTTTATAACCTTTGCTTTGGGCTCAGAAGTGTATGATCATTAAGCAGATAACTCTAACCTTGCAGTTAAAGTTTTGAACTTCAAATTAACTTTATTTTCATTTTCTTCCTCTTTTGCAGAGACTGCAGAGTTGTCCGTGACCCGCAGACGTTGAAATCAAAGGGCTATGGCTTTGTCAGCTTTGTCAAGAAATCGGTAAGCTATGTCAGCAGATTTGCACATCAAAGGCTTCCTTCGCCGCCAATTAGAAATGTTTCAATCAAACTCGCATTAGTCGCTACACAAGTTTAATTTTCTAAGTAAGCACACACACAAAGCACCTGCTCATAACGTTTTGGTTTTTGGGGAAGTTGTCAAATGAAATCTTAATTAAAACAAGTGAAAACTTTAGCTGTCGTCCCAGAAACCTAACATATCAAAAGACACCTGTGGCTTTGCCATCCTTTTCCCAAGCCCCACACTCAAACAGAGACACTCACATATTCACCCTTCATTTCCTTAAGATATACATAAGCCAAGGAAAAGCCAAACGAAGCGCACACATTTTTAAGATTTAATGCATTGTGCTTTTCCTCTTCCCTCGCTTAACTGCCAAGGGGCGAGTATTTGATTTTATTCTCTTCCTCATGGACACAGTCGTATATCAAAAGCGTGTGCGGCTCACGAATCTGTAATGTTTTTTTATGGCCACAGATGCAGCGAATCTCACGGGATCCCGAGGCTGGAAAAAATACCCAAGAAATACACCCTGGGGCCACTGTAAACATTTACACATCATATTCAATATGTTTAAACCGCAACTGATAAGGGTCCAAACAACTGCTGGTAGGACTTCATACTCCAGTGTGTGTATGTTGTGATTGAATTTCATGTGCCTAATAGGTAGAAAATTCGACACAGAGCCATAGAAATCGGGAGACTGGAACTTTTCCTTATGGTTTATGGGAGGTCCTTGTGGTAAATCCATTTCAAGAAAAGCTTCTCTGTTTAAAGAAAAGTGTTTAAGAAATGACAGCCATTAAAGATTTGCTTTAGAAAGTGTTCTTGATGTAAATAACGTGTTCTTTATTCAGCCAGTTTCGTATCGTTTATTTGTATTTCATATTTTTTTATTATCAATTCACCTTAACTTGCTAGAGAAATTCATAAATTTCCAGGCATAAACAGGGCTTAAATCATCAAAGACGGCAAAGTTAAGCCAACCGAATTACGTGTCAGTCAGCCGAGCAGAAAAAATGCGCAAGCTTAAGACTTAGAACCCAAAATCTCACAGCCACACACGGTGATATACTGATTTATACTTTTGGGAAAAGCCAAATCAGATGCCGGAGAAGGCGTAAAAGCCAAAGGTGCTGCTGGTCAATTAGGCGGCAAACGCTCAAAATTATTAATTAAATTTAAATGCTAATACCGTGAAGTGTGCGCCAGACATGGCCTAATAATTTGGCAGGCAAGCCAATGATTTGTTTGACATCGAAGAGAGATGAGCGCGGATTAGCGTGGAAATGTGTCGTGTACAAATACAACATAATCTCTGACACTTGCCTGCTGCCACGCCCCCTTTCAAGTTCCGCCCAGATGCCATCTCTATATATGTATATTTAATCCAAAGTCGAAATTTCAGCTGCGAAGCCCTTGGCAACTGACTTATTTTAGTTGGAATTATGACCAATGCGGCGTATACTTAATGCTTTTTCCCAGCTAACTAGTTAACTTTTTGTGCTGCAAGTAGAGAATGGGATGCCAATTTTCGAACTTTCTCGATTAGTTTCGATGCAAACGAAAAGAGGAAGCAGAGCAAACACACAAATGTGCACACACACACACACAGCCCAAATAGCAAACTCAAATATTTCAAATTAAGTTTCTCGACATGCGTTTTGTACACAGAGCCGGTACGCCCTAAGCCGCCACGCCCCCTCTTGTCCCCGAACCGGCGTCGCTTGCAGCTGATTTAATGCAAATTTTATTTATGCGAAAAGTTTTATTAAATTTTTGTGCAAAGTTGATATTTTCTGTGGTTTTGCGGAAATTGAAAAGTTATTTTTCGAATGGCTTGCTGCGCTCACACTCAAACTCACTGAATACTCATGTGTGCAGTGGCAACTACAAGCGGAAAAGGAAGAAACAGTTTTCTTTCATTCAGCACTTCCGTTTGCCGGCGCATGAAATTTTGCCAATCGCCAGGGCTTTTGCATTTGCGTTTGCATAGAGTATATAGCATAAAGCCATTGCCAAAATGCCAGATCCGCTCAACCATCTCGAGAAATATTTAACGCAAATTGTTTGGCAACATGTTTTAAATAAACACCACTACCAGAACGTCTCCTCTGGCTGGCTCCCATTTTTGATTTCATATTTTTTTTCGCTATCCTTTGCGACGCATACAAATTGCCATAATTTAATAACCATCAAGGCAAGCTGAACATTTTTGCATGGGATGTCGGGAAGACGATGCCTGTCTGCGTGTCATTAGCATCATAAATCACAACAACAACGCCGGCAAGTACGAAAAAATTTACGCAAACATTAAACGCAATAAACATGTCGATGCCAGGCGAAGAATACATTCAGAAAAATCATATGTCAACATCAGTGGCATTATATTTTAAGAAATTGTTGAATAAAACCATTTTTATTACTCCTGAAATACACTTAAAATATACTGAGCATTTAAAACACTACAAATTTAAAACCTTTTTAATAATTTTACATATTTAACTGTTTTAAATTTTTTTAAAAACGTAAGAGATTTTTCTTTCTATGTAAGGGTACTTCCTGCTGCTTAAGCCCCAACTGAAATGCTAATGTCTGTCGTCAATGTCAACGGCTTCTGTTATTGTCACACAGCCGAGGCGTATTAACATATTAGTGCATACTCACACGGGAAAATAGCAAAAAGATTAGAAAATGCAGTAAAAAGAAAAAATCACCGGCTGCTGTAAATTGAGTGGCTTTTCTTTTTGACACAAAACTGATTTGCCAACGTTACGGAGACAATGGAAAGCTCAGGGCCTGAGATGCATTTAATCGCATTACTCCCCCCTGTCTTCACTTCGCCTTTTTCACGACAGATTTTTCGTTGTATAATGCACTTAAATTTATTTAAAAGTTGCCACAACAAAGAGGGGAGGATGGAATGAAAAAAAAATTATGCAGGACGAGAAGGCAAACGAATTGACAATGTGTGCAGCGAACAAGATATAATGTCGACTTCCCGGCCACGCCCCTCATTCTTTTCATCATCTCCTTGCGCAGTTCATTGTTGCATTATTATCATTTGTTCTTATTGTTGTCGCGCACAGAATGCCTGTGGTTAACCTCGCACCACCCAAACACCCAACCACCCAAACCACCCACTTGAATGCCAGTTGTGATGTTTCTTTTATGATTTCGCTGCGTGTTGCTCCTGCTGGCTGCCTTGTCATGTGCATGTGCACTTAAATTAAAAGGCATTCCGCATACATTACCCTTAATTTGCGATACGTGGCGTCTTGGCAGCGCCGAAACGGGAAATATCATCAGCAGCTAGAAGATTGATTAACCTTTTTGATGCTAATTAATATTGGACGAATATTTAGGTACTTCCTTAGTTATTGAAAACAATTGCCTCAAAAGCTGAGGCATATTCTAGTTTAAAGTCTTATTTCATAAACATAAGCCCATTAAAAAATGTTAAACATATTATTGTTTTCTGCGCTTTAAAATAATATTTTATACCCAATGCTAAAGGCAACTCAATTAGGGTCATTTAAAGTAACATAATTAAGGTTTGTTTTATAAACAAAAACACATTAAACCCATTAAAAACTGTTAAGCAATTTATTGGTTTATCCGTGATTTTATTTAATATCCATTGCTAAAGCTAAAAGTGGCTCTCCTAAAAAGGCAGAACTATTTAAAAACCAAAATAAATCAATCAAAACTTAATTGACTCAAACTCAAAAAGGGCAATTTGAAGTAAACAAATGTATTTGTAAGGTTTTATAGCCCAAAAATCAACCATTAAAGAACTTTCAATTTGAACTGCACTAAAATCTTAAAGCTTGATTTTATCTTGGTTTTACCATTACAAACTCAAAACTAAATCAGTCAAAACTTAATTGACCCTGATTTGTGACAAAACATATGCAAAAATCACAGATAATTGATCAAACAGATTTCTGGGCAATTTTATAATTTTCTTAATTTATTTCTCTGCAAACCTATCTGCCCTTTAAAGTTGCTTCCCCACTCAGCCCTAGTGCTTTTCAATTTATTTAATTTCAAGCCAGGCAATAAATCTGCTGAAGCGTACAAAACTTGGTTATAAATATAAATGGCCTGGACATTCATTTTATGCTTTCCATAATATTTCAGGAACTAGTGATTTGAGGGCGATGTAGGGACACTACGGACTACAAACTGCCTACACACGCATAAGCTCGAAGGCAGTAGCTATAAAAAATGGGAAAATAGAGGGGCGTTTTGGCCGAATGGAAAACAACGGACAGAACTGACATACATACATAAATAAATCCCATGGAATTATGCCTTGACAAAAATGCGTTCTAGCGTGAAATACTGATTTTTTGGTCAACAACTTGCACAAAAACCCAAGCTCCAGTGTGTGTGTGGTCAAAAATCGAAAAGCGTTTTGGGCCTAAGCGGAATGAAAACAGTTTTTACCGTTGACTGGGCCAGACAGATTCGAAAGATGACTGGGCCTTATCTTCTCCATTCGATGGCCACATCATCATCATCATCATGCCAAGCCATCATCATCATCAACGTTAGAGAAGTCGGCAAATGGAAGAGCATTTCCACTGAGCAAACGATTTGCCACTTGAGTTATTTTACAAATATCAAAAAATCATCATCGGAACTGCCTTCTGAGGGGGAGTTTTATCTGACCAGCTTTAATATTCAACTTGGGGTTCCTTTTTGTTACTTCTTTCACGCTTATCTAAATAGCCTCGTTAATGAATCTGACCAGAGAACAAAGCTAAACCGACTTAGGAGTTGGGATCGCAAAACCTTTTAGCCCAAACCAAAAAAAAAAAAAAAGAAAAACTGAGCACTAAATACTGGGCGACTGCTACCTTTTTAAGACAAAACGGTCGCCGAAAGAAAAGCCAGAGCCAGAACCTTCTTATTTTCCCTGAATGCGTCCATGTGTCGTGGTGTCTATGTGCAGGCGGGATTATCCCCTTTTTGTGTGCCTTTTTTCACCTTCTTTCGGTACAGTTTTTCCTTTTCCGCCCGGCCTTTTCCGTTCTTGGCACAAACCATTTCCTTATTGTTTTAATAAACATTGAAAATGTCTTGCTGTCTCGGCTTACGGTTGTTTTTCTATGTATACTAGTACACACAAAACATCAGCCGCAACCAGCGGCAGCCCCCATTTTGTGGCCATAAGATAAAGGGCTCGATCCCGGCGAGATCCACATGAAAAGTATGACAAAACCCTTTTAAACCACTTAAAAATTCTTCAACTTACTTTTGCTTTTCTTCATTCGCTTAATGAAGGTATTTCGCCTTTTTGGTTCCCTCCCAAAAAACTTTGCTAAGCCCCGCCTCATTTCCGTTGTTAGCCATGGTCCGCAGCATTAAAGGCTTCTGCGCCTTATCAAGTAATCAATATTTACAAAAGGTTTCGGTCTCAGTTGACTTTACACAAGTTTCGCTGCAAATTGAATCTGTACGCAACGAAAAATGTTCTTAAATTTTGAGAGTCGCGAGCGGAGGAAAAGTTTTTGTCCACCAGCCATGTCCATGAAAATTAATTAACTTATACCGAAAGCGGAAGTTGTCATTTAGGAAATTTTCCAGCGACAAGGAAAAACTTCGACACAGGCCTGAACTTTTAATCAAAGGGGAATTAATTTGTGAACTGGTACAGAAAGAGGAACAAGAGCGATACAAAAACAAAAAAATGATGACTAAGAAACTTAAGCTTTTTAATATAGCATAAATTCGATCTGAAAACTAATAATTAAGCTTTCTTTTAGACACATTTATGATATTTTCTTTCTGTGCAAGGCATGATGGTTGTCACAGCGACAGACCGGAAAAACGATTCAAGTTTTCCCCCTATTAGCTGCAAATTTGCCATTCACCATTAATTAATTTCGCCCAGGCAGAACAAAACAACAGCAAAAGCCGCACCGCACCGCACCGCACACAAAGAAAATGTGTCGCTCCAACTGCCAATGATGCGAGAATGGGCCAAAAACCCAAAGCCTAAGCAGTTTTCATTGTCGTCTGTCTACAACTTGACCCAATGCCGTAGATTTGCAATTAGCTTCGACGTTCTTGCCAACAACAGTTTTGGTTTCGATTTGAGCTTGAGTTTTGGCCCAGGACTTTCATAAATAGTTTGACAAGTCGTAGTGGGTGCCATATTGCGGTTGTCGAGCTTCAACTTGAGCAAGATGAATGGCCAAATTACTCGAGAGACTCTTAAGCCCCGAAATTGTGTTATAATCAACTCATTAGGGGTGCTTGGAGATTTCCGAATTGAAATGGATTGACTGTGACCTGGAAATTCACGCATTTTGCACCTTTTTAATGAAGGTTGCGGAAATACTAAAATGGTAAATAGTTCGGGCTTGGAGAAAAGTATTCTTATACTCATACGAGGTTAAATGGAGTTCTCGTGATGTAATAGGCTTTTCGTAATAATGATTTTCCTCATAACTATATAGAAAAGCTAACATTTTGTATCAT
Organism: Drosophila elegans; assembly: GCF_018152505.1. NCBI lineage: Eukaryota > Metazoa > Arthropoda > Insecta > Diptera > Drosophilidae > Drosophila > Drosophila elegans. Next base: position 431,729 of record NW_024545863.1, read on the forward strand.
TGTAATAATTTTAAATCCATTTTTTGTACTCCCAAACTAAAAATTTATTTTACTTATTTTTGGCCACATTATTCTGTTAGCTTTAGTTTACTTTTTACAAGAATCCACTTCCTGTTTTCTAAGCAATTTACCACCAAAATGATTGATAAAGTTTCCTAACTTAAAAGACTTGTTAAAGCTGGTAGAAAACTGAAAAAACTCAACCGAAAATGTCCGTTGCAGGATGGACAAAAGTTCGTGTGTGTCTGGACTTGGCCATTGCATTAGCCATGGTAAAAGTTGCACTAACAATCTCCGTCTCAAACGCCTTCCTCTAATCCTCACACAATCATGGCCAGAACCGTACGTTTGTTAAGACAATTTTCATTGACACATGCGATTGCAATTGGAATTGGCAAAGAAGGCGGGGCAGCAATTGCAACTGCCCTCTGTCTGTCCTTTGATAAGTCCTGGATGATGTTTCCCGCAGCGAAGGCAAAAAATACCAGGTTTTAAGCTGCCGTAAAGTAAATGGTGAAATATTTAAATAACATTTCATGCACGGTGGTAAATCGCAGGACGAAGGGTATTGTTGTTTGCTGGACTTGTTCTTGTTGTGGTTGCCATTGTTGTTGTTGCTGCTGTAAGGGGGAACGTGAGTGTATATGTAATCAACGATGCGTATCGCTTAAAAAATGTAAAATTTATAGTTTATGCAAATATGAAAAATGCAACTGGCAATGCATAAAAATGCGCACGCACGCAAACTGAGCGACGTTGCCCGGGAACAAACGCACACTTGCACACACATCCTGCAAACACACACAGTTCACACACCGAAGGCACCCTCACACTCAGACACACACACACACACACATATGCAGACATTAAATTACGGCCAAAGTTGGGCGACAGTTGCGTGGTTTATCGCTGACGGGGCAGGCACTCAATTGTTGACTTTTGCTCAAGTGGTTAAATTAAAGGTCCAAGAAAACCAATACACAGCAATTTATGCTGGAGGAATTAAAGCCCCATGTAAATGCCATTTTACATTCGACAAATTTTATTATGAAATTACGTTTATTGATAATTTTCTTAACGAGAAGTAATCGGAAAATGGTCGAGTTATGAGAATGCATGGGATGTCGTAATTTACAGTTGAACAAATGCGAGTTTTGAATTATAAGTCACTTCCATTGAACTTTTCTCACGGGAATAAATTCTTGATTTAACTGGAAAATTAACTTGAGCTCATTTCTATTGTAAATATTTTAAAAATAAATGTATGTATATATATTTTGAAGCTCAGTTCCTAGGAATATTAATCCACTTAACAACTCATTCTACTAATTTTAAAATCATTTTTAAAAGTTCATTGATATATATTTGTTGTATCTGTGTCAATCAGTCGCTTTTAATTTTTTTTTTTTTAAATTTGTAAATACCGAATAATGACTCATTATTTTTATTTTACATGGTATGTTTTTAGCCAGGGATATTCAACTTAACATTTCCATAATGCAATTTTATCTGAATTTAGACTTGACCTTGGAACATATTCTTTTGTTTTTCCTTTAAAACACATCAGCTTTATCAGTAAATTCGATACTTAGTAACGGAAAATGTTGCAAATATGGATAAACTTTAATAGCGGTTAGCAATTACAAACTCCCTCGAATGAAATCTGCTCTTGAAGCCCCTAGAAAGTTTTCCTCTTACGAAAGTTCGGATCTACTTTCGTTTTGAAAACGGCGTTTTTCAGCCGGTGCACGTCAACGCTGATTTCGAGCGTTGCACGTAGCCGCCACAAAGAGTAGGAAAATTAATGGAAAAACAGGAAAAAAGAAAATGAAAGACGAGGGGATAACAAGGTGGATGGGTGGGCTGTTGTAGGTGCCTAGTTACAGTTGCTGCCAGCCGCATTCGTTTCCGGATACGGATGTGGATGTGGATTCGACTGTGCCGCCATTTAAAGGACGTGCAACGAGCAGCTGCAGCGTCTGCAGCGCCGCAAATACCATTATTGCATTGCATTGCTTTAGCTGCCTCGGTCTTTTAATGTGCCGCAAGTAAATTGCTATGAAACGCCCACCAAGCACACACATACTCAAACACACACCCCTCTTAGACACACACGCACACACCATCACATAGAAAGTTGACTGCATGCAAGACCTTCTGGCAGTTGCAATCATTTCGGCATGAATCACGTTTGATACGCACGAATTACCTTTTATGCGAAATTGAAATTATAATTTGTGCATGGCCTTGTAAATGCTACGTGCAGTGCCACCGCCCACTTTCCACCTTCTTTGCCTTACTTTACTTTACTTTGGACACACACAGCCAAGAAAATCAAAGAGCAGCAGCAACAATGTCGCCTGCTAACCACAAGGAGCAACTTTCCAGCCATCGCGATTGTTTTCCCTTGTTTTTTTATTTTTTTGAATCTGCCATGGCACTTAAAGAAATCATATAATAGTAAATTTTAAGACTGTGGGATAATAAAACTGTGGGAATAGTTTAAAAGAATTTAATACATTTTTTAAACTACAATCATTCGAAATATATCAAGACATTTCCCGAAAAAGAATAGTATAAACAAGAATTTAATTGGGAAACGTAAATATAAAAAAATCATAGTAATATTTAAAAAATTTCAAGATTTTTCTGAAAAAAAATTAAATTCTAGATTTGTATTAGAAACGTAAAGTTGTTATGTTCAAAGTTTAAAGCAATTTGTGTACCGTGTCTTAAACATAAACTTTTAAAATATTAAAACAACAAAAATCAAATATAATATATTAAAACAAATAAATCTAAGAGACACTATTATAATTAATAGTTTTTCTAATATATTTATTATAAAGAATATAACATTACAAAAATATAAAAAATCAATTATTAAATCACTTGCCTTTTTACTGCCATTATTCAACGATTTTTCAATTTTTTTTTTCAAGTGCGCTGCTACTTTTGTTGTTTTTTCTCAACACTTTACAAGCTGTTTGTTTATAAATTTTGGGTTGGCCTCGCTGAAAAAGCAGGCAAAGTCTTAGCAGCCGCTGTAAGCGGCTTAAGCGGCTAGACAAACCCGCGTAAATGGGATGGGCTTTTAGCTAATTGCGCTCTCCATTTAATTTGGCTCGTTGCAGGAGGCGGAAACCGCCATCACCGCAATGAACGGGCAATGGCTGGGCTCGCGCTCGATACGCACAAATTGGGCCACACGAAAGCCGCCGGCAACCAAGGCAGACAGTGAGTATTTCGTCCCCCATCGAACATCTCAATCCATCGCAGCATCCCGCATCTCATTGTCATCATATCCGCTCGTTGCAGTGAACGCCAAGCCGCTGACCTTTGACGAGGTCTACAATCAGAGCAGCCCCACCAATTGCACGGTCTACTGTGGCGGCATCAACGGAGCCCTATCCGGCTTCCTCAACGAGGAGATACTGCAGAAGACCTTCTCGCCCTACGGCACAATACAGGAGATACGGGTCTTTAAGGACAAGGGATATGCATTTGTGCGGTAAGTGGACTGGCTGGGAGTATGTGCACACAAATTGGGGAAATATAGCAGCTTAAAAGCCAAGTCAACACAAGCTGTTGGTTAATATAACATTTGTGTAAGACCACTGTGCGTATGAGTCATTTTTAAATAATTTATTACTTATCCGTACCGTTATTTAAGTTAGACAACTATGCGTATGAGTATTTAAAAGACTTATGCCCTAGCTGAATAACTTAAAATTATTTTGCAAAATGTAAGCAATTTGTATTGGGTATTTAGTTTTAACTTAACGTTGTCCTTTGTCTAATTAAAATACAAATGTTATTAAAATATATATGTAGTCCGTAAAATTTTTCGTAGTTCCTTCCATTAGTTAAGAAAAGAAATAACGATCCAGCAATCGCTCAAATAATAGAGCAATCAATGAACAGTCTACCTCCGGTCGCTTTTTCCCCTTTCTCTTTCTGCCCTCAAAAGTGTGCTACATTAACCCTTTGTTGTCCGCCATTTTGATTTGGCTCCTGTGTGTGAGTGTGAGTATATCTGTGTCTGTGCGTGTGCTGCGGTCGGTGGTGTCAGCGTCATCGCAGTATTCCCATTGACGTTGTCGCCTAGTGCACACACTCCATATCAATGTGTGTGGCCCCCATCCGAAACCGTCCGCCGTTAATAAATCAACAACACATTTACACTAGACAACAAAAACAAGCGCTACAACAACGAGAGGCAAATTTGAAGTAACAAACAGAACAATGAACCGCAAAGGCAAAGGGCAAAAACCAAAAAAAAAGCTACCAACGAGCAAAAACCCTACTAAGGAGTCGTCGGTGCTGGTGGTGGTGCAGTGGTGCCAGTGGTGCTGCTGGTGTTGGCGGTGGAGATCGCAGCTGCCGTCACGAATGCTGATAGGGTTTTAATGGCAGCCGTTGGCCCACGACGGACTGAGTTCACCCCACCGAAACCAAAAGGGGAGATACGAATAGGATTGATGCACTTAAAAAAAATGTTGTTATGTGTAATCATGTATTTTAATGAAATTAGGAATTTAACAATTTTTTATTGATTGATAAGCGAAAATCGATTTTGATTTATACTTACCTTTAATATTAATATATTTTTTTTTTAAATTTATATATTCCACTTTAAAATGTACCTTAAAAAATAATTTCAAGTAACTGAGCCATTGATATCTTTCATGGTATATAAAGATTTTATTGACTTTAAGATTTTAATATTTTTGAAATGCCGTATAAACATGTATTTGACCAGCTAAGAATACTTTTAAGCAAGTCGGCAATAGAAACTATCTTTATTTATCTTATTTTAATAAAATATTAATTTTACTAAAACTTGCCAATTATTATTTGTAGTTTAACATAGATCGTTGTGCAAAATACTCCTCAAATATATTTTTAAGTGCAGCCATGAAGTGTGATGAGAGCGAGGGGCGGGCAACCAACGCATTGCAGTTGCTGGCCATGTCCATGGGCGCCTTTTGTGCACTGCTCCAAAACTCATTTGTGTGTTGCAAACGTGATGCTAAAAAAAATGGCGAAGGGGAAAACAAAAAGGAAAGCCATGGAGAAAGTGAGTGAAAAGGGGCCGTGGCGAAGCAGAGGCATTGTTTGGCATTTTGTAACATAATGAGCTCGGGGACTACAAGTGCAGCAGCAGCTGTGGCAGAGTTGCTGCATCATTATAACCAATCCAGCAACAGCGAAACAATTCCACAGACGCTTGTACCACTTTTGCGCTTTGTTGCCGCAGCGGGTTAAGCGGAAATTAAACCAGGCCAATCCGCTTTCTGCCCAAAAAAAAAAAATAAAAATATTTCCTTATTGTAATAAAAATATTCCTTTTAGATTTTATGTATACTTTAAAGGGTATTTTAATTACAAAAAAAATGGTAAACTATTACCAGAAGTAACTATTTTACTTACTATTTTTTTAACAGTATATAAAACTACTTTAAGTTTTACTTTATTAAGAAAAGTTTTGATTATTTTCACATTGCTCATTTTTGATTGAAAGAAATTATAATTATTGTTAGCAAATATACATTTTCATTGGTTTAGATAAAAAAATATTAGGGATTGAGCGTTAAATTTTGAGATTTATATTATAATATATATTAGGAATTGGTCTACAAAATTTAAGATTTAGGTTAAGATTTGATTAAAAGTTTTGTATTTTTTTAAACAAAATTTTAGGAGCTTACCCACAAAGGACTCTTTTTCTAATCAAAAAGTGTACATTATTGATGTTTAAAATCGCATATCCTTTTTACTGTACCCACACAGCTTCTCCACCAAGGAGGCGGCCACCCACGCCATCGTGGCTGTCAACAACACGGAGATCAACCAGCAGCCGGTGAAGTGTGCGTGGGGCAAGGAGAGTGGCGATCCCAACCACATGTCGGCCATTGCCGGCGGGGCCTTGGCCCAGGGATTTCCCTTCGGCTCAGCGGCAGCGGCGGCCGCAGCGGCCGCTTACGGACAGCAGGTGGCCGGATACTGGTACCCGCCGGCACCCACATATCCGGCGGCAGCCCCCGCCAGCGCCCTCCAGCCGGGCCAGTTTCTGCAGGGCATGCAGGGATTCACCTACGGTCAATTCGCCGGCTACCAGCAGGCGGGATATATGGGGTGAGTTCCGCCACTCTCTCTCTCTTCCACCAAAAATAACCGTATATCAAATATTTGAAAATTTACCAACCATGACGTTTTTTTTCTGACAAAGAACATTTACCTTCATTAAAAATCTTATTAAAAATATTCCAAAATTCCAAAATCTATACTTATAGTCCTAAAAATAATGACTAAAATATTTTGTTTCTATAACATTTTTTCATATTTAATTTTATGACAAACCTTATTAACAAAAGGTATTATATTATAATAACTCCTTTAAAACGTGTACATTTAATGATTAACTATACTGTAAATCTATTGTTTTACAAACTAATTCGAGTCTTACATTTTTATAATCTAATAACCTGATCTCATAGACTTCCTTTTACACATTCTTTGTATTGTCCTATATAAGATTTTGAGATTTAACATTATTCGCAATTCTTTTGCTTAATAAAATGTTAAAAATTTTAGATATTTTTAGTCTGTGTGAAATCATTTCTCCTTGCCGAATTGTGTATTAATTATTTCCTTTGTATTTTTTCTCCATTTCAGAATGGGCGTCCAGCTGCCGGGCACCTGGCAGAGCGTGCCGCCCCAGCCGCAGCTGGCCAGTGCAGCGGGGGCCACCGCTCCGCAGATCACCCAGAGCGTGGGCAGCGCATTGCCTCAGGCGGCCGGAGTGGTGGCCTATCCGATGCAACAGTTCCAGGTCAGTCCGCAGGTGAGTGCACCCCATGGGGATTTTCATTTGATAATCGGTGCCTAACGATTGTGAATCGCTTAGCTGGCGGAGGACGAGTGGCTGGCGCCCAGTCTGCTCGTGTAGCTGCCATGAGGGATGGCCATGTATCCCACACAGCAGCAGCAACAGCAACAGCAGCAGCAGCAGCAGCTGCAGCAGCAACATGAGCAGCAGACGTCCGGGGAATATGTGAAGGAGCCACCCTACCAAACGCAGCAGCAGCAGCAACACCACCAACTGCAGCAGCAGCACCACCAGCAGCAACACTATATCCCCCAACTGTACTATCCCTCGCACTGGGTGCAACAGCAACAGCAACAGCAGCAGCAACAGCAACAGCAACTGCAGCAGCAGCAGGTAGCAAACAACGAGCAACAGCCACAGCAGCAGCAGCAACAAACCCAGGTTTATGGCATGCCCGAAGTGTAAAAAGAGGCAGCATTATGTAGTAAACAAAATCCAGCCCTAGATTAGGGGGAAATGCAAGTGCAACAGCAGCAACAACCACACAGGCCAGCAAGTGCAATAGTCATAATCCAAGTTGATCTAATCAATCGAAAAACCGAAATGGTTAACCCGAATACCAAAGTTATGTATGTGTGTTATTTGTGTCTATTTTTGGTGCTGCTTTCCTGCGGTTCGGGAAAGTCGCCTCAGTAAGAAAAACAAAAGAATATAACGACAGACAAAGAAAAACCAAAAGCTCTAAACGTATTTTAGTAGGTATAACAATATACACGAGTATGTAGGTATGTATATACCAGAGTAAGAATAGAGTGGGTGCTATTTAGAAAGTGGTTATGATTTCAAAGAGGGCTTATGTTTCATATAGCAGAAAAAGCGTAACAAAACAGAAACTAACATTTAAGTGTAGCCTAAGAAAACAGACAAAGGTTAAGAGGAAAATGTTTCGTTGACTGAAAATTCATTTGGAAAACGTGCCCCATCATCGATGTGCAGTTCATAAAACCGATGATTTTTCAATAGATTCTATTACGATGATCATTTCACCGATATATCGATGTGCATAGGACTAAGAACTAGCAAGTAGTCATTAGCTTCTATCAGTTGATTCACGATTATGAGTGTTTATCCAGCATTATCTAGAGAAATATCACAGCAAATGTACTAACTGAGTTAAACACCGACAGCTAAGCCAAAAAACCAAAAAAAAAGAAAAACACTCACACAAGAAATCGAGTAGATAATTGCACTGAAAAAAAAACCGAACGGATCGATCGCGCCAGAGAATATATAGAAGGACCCATGACTAGATAAAACTATATATCCTAAACGATATCCATAGAAGAGGCTACTACACATACACACAGGCGCATGCATACGCGTGCACGCACACATACAAACACATAAGGAACCTTAATCATGTATCTGTGTTTGTGTAACGTGTAAATGTATTAAGGGCAACCTATAAGAAAGTAAAAAAAAATAGCGAAATATTTAGACAAGGACATGAAAGGAAAACGTGTAGCAAAAGCAAAATACAAAGAGTAGTCAATGTTTAGCTAAGAATCGTAAGAGTAACTGTAACTGTAACACTATACACTAAAATGTAAACCTAAACAATTATTTATGGTATTTACAAAGATGGCAAAATGGCTAGGTCACGAAAAACGAAATTGAATACAAATTGTAAACTATTTTTTACATACCAAAGAAAACCAAAACGTCAAGAATAAGTAATTCGAAATTGAGGAACGGAAAAAAACTTATAAATCAAAATTAGAAAACTTTCAATTGGGTAGTCGGTAGTCGAAGTAGAGCCAAGATGAAGCGAGTCTAATTTCTATAAGTTGTGATGAGAGCAAATCGGTGTTACGGATAAAAGAAACTGATTTATTTTTTCAACTTGGCAGAACGTGTTTTTTTAGAGCCAACGACAAACTGTGCATCGCCGAATGCATCACTTTACATATATACAAATCTATATATATACACCTATATATATATATATACATATATATACTAAATGTTATTTGAGCAGACAAGAAAACTGTGTGTCAGAGCAAGCTATGCGTAAATATAAATATATAAATAATTAAAAACCATATGGAGAAACCAATGAAAATTAAATAAAATTGTAGCTGAACATATGTTGGAAATGTTGGAAAATTATGGTAAAATTACGAAATAAATATAATGAAATGGAAGGAAAAGAAATGCAAAAAATCAGAAATACTCTACGACATATACATAATAGCATAATTATATTTAATTATGTAAACATAGTTACGGTGTAAGCAAAAGGAATATAAATAAATGATTCAATGTTGTGTATGTACATATAAATATATTTGAAAAAAAAGATATATATAAAAACACATATAACTAAAAACAAGAAATATGTGCGCATAACAAAGGCAAACTAACAAAAAGGAAATTGTATTAATATTTGCATATAAATGTAAAAAAAATGCCGAGTGCAAACAAAGCTGCAGAAGTGCAACTGTTTTTGCAAAAGGCCCAGTGTAGACATATGATAGATCATAAAATAGCGCCATCAGACCCAACCAACCAACCCAACTATACGGCTATATAATTGCATTTGTGACAGCAGCAGAAAAATCCAAATACAAAAAAAAAATGCAAACATAAAAAAATGAGCAGCATAAAAAAGAGAATTATGAAAAGTGTGCGAGCAAAATACCATAATTATGTTAAGCGCCTATCAAAAGCCTATCCAATTCAATCAAAACCGAACGAAGCCCCCGGAACAAACCTACAATTACACATACATACACCGGCCCACACCGACACCCACACCCACACAAGCACACTTGAGTGTGTGGCTGCAAACACGTTAATATATGCATAGAAAATGGCGCTGCCAGCGATTGCAGTGCAAGAGAGAAATAATCAAATAAAATGGAAAATGTTAATCAAAAAACAGAAAAACAAAATTAAAAAACAAATGATTTGACGTCTTTTTATTTTTCTGGGGGAATAGCTCTTAGGACTGAAAACAGCGTTTGGAACCGATTAAGAAGGGAATGAGAAAATATTTAATTATAGATTTTATTAACTGAGTTCGCTGGATCAACCGAAAAACATCTTTAAAAGCCTTATATTATAGCTGGTAAAATTAAAATATTTTTTAAATAATTTAAAGTTGCTAATATTTGGTAGTTATTTTATTTATATTTATATTTTATACTTATAATTGTTTACCAACTTAGAGCCAATCTTATTTCAAGCTACTACTTTTAGGAACACAAAATGTTCTATAAATAAATGTTTTTAAATATATAAACTTCCATTTCCCTTACTAATAAAGCTTATAATTTTTATTTTACGTTACCATCTTTTCATTGCCAGTTATCCAACAGAAATCGATGTATTTCCATGACCTTAAAATTATTGGTAATTTCCATTCAGTATTGCGTAAAGTTATTTCAGAGCGATAAACTGAAAATGAATTTGCAATGCTAATTGGGAATAAGAGAAAAGCTGCTCCAAAGTCATCCACCCACAATCGATCCCCCGGAACAACAATTTCGGAGCAACCATTTTATTTTTCAGCAGCCCCGACACTGCAATCGTCGCATGCCAGTCACGTAAAATCAAAATTTTCCCCCATATGTGAGTGCACAGGGAAACAGAAACACAAAAGAAAAGAGAAACACTCGCAATGCGGCTCATTGCACAACGGGAACTGTACAATTTCAATATTTTACTGCATTTTGCACTTTGACCGTGTCTCTGGGCCTCTGTTATCCTGCTGTTCTACTGTAGTGCTGTCCTGCTGCCATGTCCTGTTTAATATGCGCGCCCAAAATGGCACAGCGCCGAAATATAAATAAAACAAATAGGCTTTCCCCCCCGTCGACGAACTATAAAGTGCACATGTTACTCATACGCCCCGTTGGCCGCACAGAACGCAACGCATTCGGCTCGAAATCGGGTGCACCGTAAAAGGGGAGGGTCCAAAGTAAGGGTGAACTGTACTTCTTAACAAACACTTGACTCACTTTACAGCAGTTTTAGTGGATAATTCTTTATACTGCCGCTTCCATGCAAAATATTCCGCAATAAAAACTAAGCGCATAAAATTTCACTGCATCATGTAGTTGCTCCGGCTTTTGTTTCTTTTTTTTTATACCTATTCTTTTCCCCTGTACAGTGCATTAAGAACGCCAAAAGGCAACTGCAGAAGTGCACCTAAGCTGACAAATATAAAAACTCCGAGTTTGCATGAAGACTTGCCGGGGCTTATTACGATGCGGGAGAATCCTTGCAGCCATCCAGGACCTTAACGATGCCTGACTGGGCTTCCTTTGTCTTTGCTTCCATTCCCTAAAACGCAATTCACCTTCCACCTTTTTATGCTCTTTTAATAGCACTTGTTTAGCAAGCAAACAACGCTTGCAACTTAAAAAACTCGCTTCTGCCCCCTACACACACACACACTAGCTTCAAATTTTTATAGCAAAAGTTTGAGTGTTTGTCTGTTTTATTAACCGTGCCTGACTGCCTGACTCGACTCCTTGGCGCTGCCAAAGTCAAAAGCCCAAGTTTTGGTTCTGTCTTATTCATAACACTCATACACACACACATACACACACATGGTTAAGCTGCATTCATGCTGCGTCACCAGCACCACCACAAAAGCTCTGGCACAACATTTTTATGTGTGTGAACCATCTTCGGAGTCGGCTGCTGCATTAATTGATTGCACCCTGTCCCTCTCGGTCTGTCTTAAATAAGCACAGAACGAATATAAGACCCCATTCGATTCAGATTTTATAAGCTTTAATTTTTTGTCAGGCGTTTTTAGAAATTTAGAAATTGAAGTACCCTTGAAGTCTATAGAAATCAAATGGCTTAAACCTTTCGTTAACAAGAAATTTAATCAAAGTGACATTTAACACAGATAGCAGACACTTTATAATAAAAAAGGCATTTCTTCCATAGTACATGGTCCTTGTTACTTGCTATGTTTTTAATTGAGGAAAGTCCCTTTTTTTAATATTTAGTTTAATTATATCTTTAAGAAAAATCAACTATTTAAAGTACGCTTTTTGCAAAGAAAAAGTTTTATTAGACTTTTTAATTTTTATGTTTATTTTCACGTACGTAAAAGAGAATAAATGGGCATTTCAATTTTTTATTAACATTAAAAATATAAAATTACTGAACAGCGTTTGAAAAACAAATAAAGATTTGGTGGAGACCAAAATTTTTTAGAAGATGTTAGGCGAAAAAAGACTAAGAACACTAATAATATTTAGACCAAGATAAAATGAACCTATACTTTTTGGCCTGTGCGATGTTTACTCGCCATCAAACTGCAGCATCGCACTACCAGCGATGCAACACCATCACCAGCTCACCGCAACGACAAACAACAATCTCGTTTTCGGAAAGCAAACGCTAATGCTAAAATTTTCCCAGCACTTGCCAAAGCGGTCGGGGGCGGCAAGCAAAAGGGGGCGTGTCTGGATGCGCGACCAAAAACCGCACAAGAGCGAGGCATCCATTAATTTTCGCACAACCGCAAAATTCAAAATTGTTTATAAAGCTACGCAGGATGCGGCGAAAACGACGGCAACGGCGGCGGCATCGGTGACACGTGCGGAGATAGAGTCAAAATCCCGCCATCCTGCTACTGCGTTAACCCATTGGTGGCCTTGGACAGAAGGCGAACGCGAAGCAAATCAGGGCCAATTGATTGAAGTCAAAGCGAAAAGTGTCGGCAAAAAAAGACATTCTAAGTGTCATTGTTCAGACCACACTTTTTATCGCTTTAAAAAAAATGGTTAAAATATAAACATCTCTATTGCTGAATTGGTGTCTTAAGGTAAGTCATCCATAACAATAAGTTAAAAAAATATGAATAACTTTTCATGGGCTTTACGATTTTTATGTTGTTAACTAATAAAACATCAAAAATATTTAAAGTTGCTTAATTTCTTTTAAGCCCCTGCTAAATCATAGGTTTTGCCTCACAATCTTACGGACTATATTGTTTTAGAGCATTTTTTATTTATCTTTTTGCTACTGTTAAGCATTTGCTAAATACATAAATTTATTTACTGCTCAAGAATATAATTCAATGCTATTTTTTTTATAAGCAATAATTATTGATTGGTATTTTTACAATTATAGGATAACAATATGGTTTCAGTGCACTGTATAATTATCTTTTAATATATTTTTAAATTTTAAGCATATGCGAATTATATTACTTTTTACTAATTAATAATATTGTTTAAACGGTTTCAACGGCTTTTTTTACAGTTATAGGAAAACGATATAAAACTATATTGTTTCAGTGCCCTTTATATTTATTTCCTTTTTCTTCTTTTAAGCTATTGCTTTACTTATCAAACTCATAAATTTGTTTTACAACTCAAATCAATTACAAATTTATCAGACTATATTGTTTCAGTGCACATTCTATTTATCTTTGCAATCTCCCACCCAGAGGTTCCGCCGCTGGGCTACTAAATTATACGCAGAATGGGGAAGGGAACCTCCAATCCCATTGACCCACACTGCCAGCTTTTTGGGTTCGATGCGTGGCCCAAGTTTTTAGCGCGATATCCGTCGGAGCTTCCTCTAAAACTGCGAACAAATTACGCAGAAAACTATTATCGTTAGGAGCATATGCGGCGCCGTTGGATGAAAGGCCAAAGGCCCGAACACACACACGGCTAACACACCTAAACCTACCATCCAGCATCCACCATCTAGTAACTACCCAAAACCGAATACCCAACCCATTCGCATGGCAAATGACTATGACAACGGCGCTTGAGTACCTAAATGCAGCTCCGTCTCCAGGATTCCCCTGCTTTTTGGCACACTCTCTGCATGCTGGGCTCGCCTATTTAGCCCTGTTGACTGTGCGAAACGAAGGTGTGTGTGGTGTATGGTGTGGGGTTTAGGGTGTGTGGTGTGTGCATATGCAATAACCACCAGCGCCGCTCGTCCACCGTTGAAGCTATCACAAATGGAAGAGCTCGCTTATTGTCTGCTTTTGTGTGTGGCCCAAAAACCATGTCTTTTTCCTCCTCCTCTTGTCTCCTTTCTACGATTTCCACTGGTCGCTGGCTGCGTGGAAATTGCTTTGCCATGTTAATGTTGTTAGTTGATTTCAGTTTTGGCTTTCAAAGCCGCCGATGACCTGGGGAGTGGACAATAGGGTCACAGCTCCGGGGGAGAGATGCAAATGGTGGCCAGAGGATCGAGGCTGGAGGACACTGGGCCGAGGTCTGGATTTCAGGTGATGCCAGCAAAGAGCATTGCCAAAATTGTTAAATACACGATGCCCCTGAAGCCACAGCGGGAGAGATACTATATGACGCACAGAGAAAATAAGTTACGATATCCGATTTATGCCCTTAAGGTCGAAAACCAAATAATTCGGAAACTAAATAAATAAATAAAAAAATTTTGTAGTTGTTTCGCCTAATTAAGTCATTGGTATCTTACGAAGCATTGGGCTAAAGAAAATAACATACAAATCTAAAAAGTACTTAGGAACCCTAAGCCAGAAATTATTGCTACAAAATCTCTTAAAAGTACTTTAGAAACGTAACGAACTTGTCATTTCAAAAATATGTTAGTTCAATATTTGTAATATATTTGACAATTTTAAACTGCTTGTTCAAATTAAATGTTTTTCTAATGATTAAAAAAATATTATTTTAAGTTTCAATTACTTTGAAATGGATTAATAGTTAGTTTTTTTTTGGTACTTGTTTGTTGTTTAATGACTAGCAATTTAAAATTCATTTAAAATAAATATTTTGTATGTCACTTACAAAATTATTTATAATTCGTTTATACATTTTTTCCCTAATAAGTTATTAGATAATTAAAAAGCGCAGATTAAAAAGTTTAATTAATACAGAAATATTATTTTGTTGAGTGCATAACTCCCCAAACTCATATGCAGTCTCCCTGTGTTTATGCCTTTGAGTTATGAGCGACATTCTGTTTTAAGGGGGCGTGGCGGCAGCAGCAGCACCGCCCACTTTTAATGGTAATAAAAACTAAAGCTGCTTTTGAGCGGTCATGAATTCGCCGTCGCTGCCGCTGCAGCTGCTGGCAAATGGCGAATGGCTGCTGGCAAATGGTGAATTGCGAAATGCGGATGGCTGATGTCCATCCGGCGGTGCGACAAAATGGCCGCTGTGCGCAACGGAAGTGCACTAAACTAAACTAAGCCAAATTAATTGCCAGCTGTGGTTTAATGTGCCAAACAAAACTTTGATTGCGCCCCCAGATACGGACTACGGGCTAAGGGCTAGGGGACATCCGAGCCGGATAATTTGCATATTGAACGCAGACCGCCGGGACGAAACGTCCGCTTCTAAAAACATGAAGGATTCGACACGAAAAGCTATTAATTCCTTTCAGGAGACTTTATTAAAGAACAAGCACACCAGCCTGTTCGAAACTGCAATAAAACCCGACCGAAACTTAACCCAACCGGCAAAACATCTAAGACCGAAAAAAGACATAGAGCACTAAAGGTGCATAAAAACAGGACGAGGAGAAAAGTGAGCGCACAGTGCGGGAAAATTAATGGTTCTGACATGGAATTTTAATAAAAATGCTTGCGTCTGGATAGCGAGAGAGGTGAAAAACTGGCCAGATGCAGACTCCTAATGCTCCGGCCACCGAGAAAGCTCAACTGCTCTGCCACGGGAAGCTTATTCTACTGCTTCAACTGCTGCTACTTGCTTCTGCTGGCGCTGTCATAATGCTGCAATTGTTCATTATCCACTAATGAACAAAAAGTGTGTGAAAATCGCACAGACAAAAACCTAAATGAAGAAAATGCCGCACAGCGTTCGCTGAGAGATGAAAAAGGACCAGCGACGAATGACACACGGGCGGTGGAAATGGAGTGCATGTGGATGTGGATGTGGAGTCATCCGAAGGCAAAGAAAGGCCTGGAACACGTTGCTCTGTCAGCAGGCAAAGAGTCAAAACACAAAGAGAAATACATTTTGAGTCTCGCAATATTTTCCTTTTTTTATTATAAAAAAGATATTGTTTCATCTCCCCTTATTTAAAAAATAAATTTTTTACATTTAGCATCAGCACGTGAAGAATGTTTTGAAATCAAATAAATTTTAGCGGAACCAATTAGAAGCAATATAATAATCCAAAATTGAATAGTATGATATTTAATCTAACCAAACATTAAAGGAGTTAATTCTTTAGGCTTGACAAAGTTAGTATAAGTGGATCCTTTATCTTATTCAAGTTAATTATTTTTCATCTAAAGTTGGTTTTTTAATTTTATTATGTATATATGTATTTATCAATTTTTAAACGAAATTGTAAAGTAAAATCCGATAAATTTTATATATAAGTATATTTCCTGATGATAATTTTAATATTTAACTTTTAAAGGTATAATAATTTTCGGAGTACATAACAAAATTTTATGTGGTGTGTTCCAAATGAAAAAATTTTTATCATGACACTTTCTCAACTTAGACAAGATCAGACTTCAGTATTTTTAATTTATTGGGTACATTCAATTAAATATATATTTTTTTTCGTTTTTTGATGAAATGTATTAATAGCATAGTTAATAATTGGACTTATTTCTTTAAGTAATAGTATTCCAGCTAATTAACCAGTTTCCTCATTATATCCACAAAATACTCCCATTTTTGGCACAGTGCAGGCCAGATCCAAGCGGCAATGGCTTTAATTTGCGCTGCTTCTCGCACGTTTCCTTATTTGCCATCTGTATTGGGGCCAGGTCTCGAAGGAGTGGGTCTGAGGCCATAGTTCTAGGGATCTGGGGGCTGGGCTTTTCTGTGAGGGTCGGCAGACGTTGCTTTGAGTGCATTACGTGGAATTTTTGAAGCACTTAAGCTGCGCCATAAAATGCTGCTGCTGGTGGTGATGCCGTTTGCTTTGCAGCAACCAGCAACTCGCTTTCACATGTGACAGTTGCAGTTGCTACCTCCAAAGTCTCCAAATCCTTGGTCCTTATGGTCCTTTTTCGTCCTTTTGGTCCTTGGTGGATCGGCCCAGCGCTTTTGTCTGCGGCGTTTTTGTTCGTGCGGCATTTTCTAATGACAATTGTTTTGCAATATAAATTGCACAAGTGCGCAATATTTGCCTTTGTTTATGCGAAAACTTCAGCATTGCCTAGACTCATGCGCCTGACACCTGCCACCTGACCTGCACCCATACAAAAAAGGGGGAAGTGGTAGATGGTAGATGCTAGATGGTAGACGGTAGAAAGCCAACCATTTGTCTCGCAATGCACGTCGCCCGAAGCACAGCCCCTTGGATCTCCATCTCCTACATTTTGGCCTTTATCTCGGGCGCTTCTTGTTTCATTACGCCGACTGAAACGACTGGAAATCCCGAAAGACCGAGTAGCAGCAGTTGCATTCAATGGCTTTTGTTGGGGTCGTGATATTTGCTAAATTAAATGACGTGAGTTATGAGATACGATTTCTTGACCGGATTTTCAGTTTCAATGGGGCAGACATGTTGCAGGCCTTTACGTAACACACATGAGATAATTTCATTATTCTTACAAGAATTGATTAGAATCTTGGCTAAAAATTACCGGTCATATAACATTCAGCTTCTTAAGTTGTCAAAACAGGTTAAGAGGAGTCCCTATAAATAATTGTATTAAAAGATTAAATGTGTGTATTGAAAACACATCTACATAAATAAATATATTCTATTTTAAATAAAAAATAAATTAAATTTCAATACAAATATTAAGCACCTAAGCTTTTGTATTTTTCATTTTATAACCTCTTGCACTCGAAGCTTTATTTAAATCAAAATAAAATTCGAAACACTATGTAGAACTAACTAAAGTTTAATTTATTTTCGAAAATAAAAAAGCACAGAAGTTTAATGTCAGAAACATTTTCCAACTTGGAAGGGTCATTAAATAAAATCGCAGACAACTGACATTGAGCTTAGTTGATTTCTCGACAGGCGGGGAGTACGACATGCAGTGGGTGACGATTTTATCCCTATTTGCATATCATTTTGCAAGTTAACGGTGAGTGCACTCACCACAAACACACCTACACTCTCCCTCACACTCACACACATCTACCCACAAAAAAGGACACGGCTCAGTTAGTGGTGCGTGCATGTTTCTGCGGTGTTGGCAGTTGAATGTTGGCAGGCTGTCCGATGCGGATTTTAAAATGCGCTCCGAGCACTGCAAATATGTAACATTATGCTAATGTAAATTTATTGTTTAGCAAAAAGTGGGCGGAAACTGAAGAAGTAGGTGTGGCCACAAACCACGTTTGCTGGGCAGGTCAACGCGGTAACCGCTGCGGCACCACAACGTGGCCCTCACGACACCACCGTATCTGCACCACCCACAATTACACTGGAACAAATTACTAATATATCATTGAATACTACTGGGGAAAAACAACATTTTTTATTTACATAATATAAGAATACTTAAGTCAGTACCATTGTCTTGTAGCGAGGATACTAGTGAAATTTTAAATTTTTATAATATTAAAATGCAAATATTTTTGTAAAATTCAAAATACCAACAAAAGTTAAAAATAATAACTACGGTAAAGCAAAAGCTTATTTTAAATACAAACGCACAAAGAATAATATATATAAACATTTGTTGTCACAAAAAATACGCTAATATATATTTTACGAATGTTTCGATTTTTTTTCAGATGCACCTCGACAGTGCAGTGGCGTATAATAAATCTAATTTGCGTCGGATCTAATGACTTTGTCCAGGCACGGGCCTCGCACTCAGCCGCCAGCATCAACGTGAAAATAGTGGGCGCCTCGAATGCTGGCCCCTAACGAGGCACTCGGTGGAAACCTGGGCTATTTGGCCACCCGACTACCTGGCCAGGAGATGGAAATGGAGATGGAACCGGAGACAGGGGCAGCGATGACATTTAAGCCGTTGTTGCCTCGGCAATTTGAGCCAGCCCTATTTTTAGGCTGCCTCGCAAAGTGCCTCATAAAGTAATTAAAAGCGTTAATTAGAATTATGTGACTAAATTAATGCGTAAATCGTAAATTAAACAATGCGACCAAACGTTGTTGTTGGCTCTTTGAGGCCTGTCCTCGTGAACCATTAAGCCATCCAACTATGATGGGATTGTCTGGTCTACTAACAACCCCATCTAAAGGAAATCTCGTTCATCAAAGGCATTTCTCGCTGACTAAGCGAAAAAATATATATTTTCAATAAATTGTAGCTCATCTGACAAATGAATGCTGAAATCGAGTGCCTGACAAGGGTGTCGCCAATGCAGCCCCTTTACACATGACACGCATATTATATATAAGCATTTACATTCGAAAAAAAAATATGAAGAATGAGTCTGTGAAACATTTGTTGCTTCGTGATTTGGCTGATTTATACTCTTTGATAAGTACTTCCCCAGCTCTAGTAGAAGAAAAGCAAGCACATAGTCTGATAATCAGGAGCGCAGCAGCTTGATTGGCCCAATAAAAGGCATGAAACTGCCGATTTGAACGCCAACAAAAATGTGTGGGTATGCACTCAGTATGTTTATGCCTAGAAATGTAGGATATTTATTGAATAAATTTCTTTAAGGTATATTTAAAAATTAACCAATAGAAAAACATAAAACTTTGTAGTGTTATTATCTTTTACCATTTTTTAAAAACTTTTCAATTGGGATTTTTCCAGAGAATAACTCCGCATAAATCCAGTAAACATAAGCAAAGGAAGTCCAACAGCAATTTACATTTTCGATGCCATCGTGCTTGCTGAACTTAAATATTTTGCCAATGCCCTGGCATTTTGATTTACAACCCCCCGAAAAATGTTAAATTTTTCCACTGAAATAAATCCCCTCTTCCGTGGGCCCAGCTAAGCGATCCTAATTTGCTTTGTATTCCGGACTGGAGGCGATGCCCCCCAACTTTTGCAGACATTCCCACTGTTTGGCATTCATTCATTTCATTTCATTTGATTTCGTTCCGTTTCATTTTTGGATACGCATTTCACGAGAAATGATTTATTAAAATTCCACAACGCAGCAGTTGAGAGATGAGATCCTGTTCGGAGAGCCTCAATGACATTAATAATGGAAATGCCTTTCAGCCGTCTCCGTTGGGCGGACTCCCATAAGTATGCAACAGTTTGGCATCTGGCCTTAAAATATTTACGGTCTCTTCGGCATGCATGCTAAACTTTGCCAGCAATTGACCTCGGTCAAGCATAAACAAAAAGAGGCAAGCCAAAAAACCAGAAAGGAAAATTCATTCGCTTTGCCAATGCCAAATTATTCAAGTCAAACAAGGCCGACAACTCACCGGTTGTGATGCATAAAATATGCAGCAGCCTTTGCGAAGGCGGCTTCAAAAACCCAAGAAATTTCTATGAGTTCGATTCTTAAGTTACTCGCCACTCGAGCTAAAAGCATTTAAGTTCACATAAAATTATGTTGTTGCGGTTTGGGGGACGGGACCACCAGCCTGATTTACGTCTCCCCTGAAACCGAACTGAATCTTTAATGAGAAGCCAACTAAACTGGTCAATGCTCAGTGGTCACAGTGCACACTGTGAGAAATGTGACTTGCTTGTCCGTAGACATATTGCTTATACGACTTCAAAATCTAGATGTTATGTGCTTAAACTGGTAGAATAAAAATCAAAAATCATTTAACAATTACCCTATATGTTTTTTTTAAACAAATATTCCCACAACGTTTTAGACTTCTGAATTTCATAAAATAAATTATGTTTATTAAATTTGTTAAATAAAACACCCCTTTTCCTGATTGGATATTTTCTTATCTAACTTTATAAATCTATTATAATTTTAATAAAATATAATAACCCACATTTTTTCAAAAGTGTACCCTTGTTGTCATTGTAGTGGCTTTACTTTTGTTGTTTTCCATTTAGGAGCTAGCACACGAACCCTAAAAGTACTCAGACAGGTGGAAAGGGATATTACTGTGAAGGACTTTATTTGGTTTTGCGGCACTTGCCTTTAATTTCTTCGCCGAAGTTTGTTTGATTGTATGAATTGTTTTGTTATTCTTGGCAGCCAGTTAACCAAAAATTGTAAATTAATTGCTTGGAAACCAAAGCCGCACACACAAAAGAAAAAGTGATGTGTATGTGGGATGTAATTATTATCTTTTCATTTGCATAAAAGTGATTACGAGTTTGGCCAATTTAAAAAGTTTCGAGTCAACTAACTGCCAGATGGATAATTGCCATTATCTGATTTCGCTTTATGGCCCAGTTATCGAACGTATAAAATTTATAGCTGTACTATGTAAATTACAGCTATATTTTATTTTATTTAATTTTCCGTTTTCTATAAACCAATTCCAAAGGCCGATAACGAACAGTCGATTAAAGTCAACTTTTGTTATAAACAACAAGAAAATAATTTTATTTACATATATGGTATGCCAGCAACTAAAGGACATCAAAAATGCAGGCCACAAATTGCTCGGATAATTATATCAATAAATTTGATCAAACATTAAGCAAGTCAAGGCATTTGAGCCTTTGTTGGTTTTCAATTTTCAACTGCATAGTCATTTGACATTTACAAATGCACTTAAAATAACATTTATTAAAATTTCATTATTTTTAAATTGCAAATTTCTTTGTATTAGAACAAAGATAATTAAACGCCATTGTAACTTATTGTGTAACTAATTGTATATATGAATTGAAATTTTTTCTTTTCTTTTGTGCTTGAATATTAATTGACTTTAAATAGCAAATTATTTCATGCCTTATTGATCAACTACCTAAGCCTTTTCCAAAATCTTTCCAGATTCCATTTGTATAAAGCATAAAACAAAATTTATGAAGGATGAAAAATATCTCCAATACCAATCAAAAATTGAATCGCATTTTTGGCTTACAGGCGCAACTCGCACTCGTAAAATATAGAAATATAAGGCTGAATGATGCCAGCTGACGCTACAGTTTTTGTGTGTGAGTGTTGTACTTTATTACACTAGCAGGAAAACTCCACTAATAACACCAATGCAGCAGCACAGACAAAAACAATAAATAAATAAAAAGATGGCATGGCTTTGTCATTGCCGTTGCCACTGTCTCGGCTTTTTTTCCTTTTATTTTTTGATGCTGATGCTTGCAAAACCACAGGAGCCCCTCTAAAACACACACTCGAACACATACACACAAATACCGCACAACACACGTTGAAGTTATAAAACACACACACAAACTTAAAAAAGGGTGTACATTTCCCCGGCTTTTATTTTTTTTCAAAATATCAGTACGTGTGTGTGTGTGAGAAAACGAGTGTAATATTTTCATTTTTCGTTGCTTTGAATTCGTCGCCCCAGCGAAAATTCCCAGAAATTTGTCTTCACACGCCTGTCAAACCGTTGCACCGCTGTCATCTATTCGCTAGGCTTAACCCTAGTCCGAAACTAGCTCAGAGAAAAAAAATATGGTGCACATTTAAGACAGATTTGTTATTTAAATAAGTTAAAGTTAAAAGGACCCGAAAAAATATTTCAATAAATTATTTTCAATGACCCACAACAAAATTTCATTACTATTATTTTAACAAAAATTATTCAATAATATTAAATAAATTTCGATAAGTTTACACATGCAATACATTTTTAACAACAAATATTATATGAATAAAGTTAATAAAATACTTTAAAATGATTGTATATGGTACACATGTTAAAAAACATAACCAAATCAAAAGTAATGATTTATCTTTAATCATTTTTTTCTCTGTGCACCGATCTGGAGTCCACTTAGTTGTCATGCGCGACCATAGACCAAAAAGCTCGTGTACGTGGACACAACAAATTTTTGGTTCTGAATTTTTACAAAGTTTGCACTTTTTTCGTACTGCAGAAAGGGCTAAGGCGGGTGGTGGAGGGTTAAGGGTGCCTAAGTGGCTGGTGTGGGTCATGTTTGCTCTGCCCGCTGGACATTTTGGGCAATGGCGTCCAGTGAAGCCTTTGTTTGCCGCTACCGCTGCACGATTAAAATGTGCTCGACAAAGGAATTATTTAATACACGTTTCACCTTTTTGCCCAAGATTTTTATTTGCACTGTGTCGCATCTGGGATCCGCATATATAGTACATACTGTACATACTCGCATATCTGCTGTTTGTATCTGCGAGTTGGCCTCAAGCAAATAGCGTGTTGGTTACACATTTGTGTGCCCGTTTTTGGCTCTGCACAAATATTTGAGAGAGCAGCGGGTCGCGTTTTGCAGCAGCTGAAAATATAACGTATACGCAACATTAGCATGCATACCTGTCTATTTGTGTAGAGTGTGTCGGTGTGTGTGGTTGAGTGTGAGTGTGTGTTTGGAACGCTTAATGCTTGACAGCGTGCATGACTTTGATATAGGCAAACTTTTGGCCCATTACAATAAATGCAAATGCTAAGCAAACAGGCAGCACTTACTGCAAGAGTTGCCATCTAAACAACCAACCATCTAACCGAATCAACGGACTGGCAAGCCATAAAAATACACACAGGCGCAGACATAAAATTTATTTATTCAGCTTGCCAAGAACTCCACAGATAATAATTTCATTTACGCATTCCCACGAACCCAAGCCGAAACCAAGATGCCATAAAAATCAACAGAGTTGGCAAGAGCGATAAGTCTGCCATTATTCCATTGCCAGGTGAACAGGTGAGCAGGCGAACAAATCCCGGCTAGCAAGATGATGAGACGTGCCATTAAATTAGCTACAGCAAGTAGAAATAAAATCACATCAGGCACACACACGCATCAATTCAACTTTAACTACATACAAAGTAATGCCACAGCAATGGCTGTTCTGCACAAAGAAAATAATATGTATGTCATAAATTTACGTGTTTAGGCTTTGAATAAATTATCTCACATTAATTAACATACTCTTTTCATTTAAAACGCTTTGTAATTTGAGGAATTATAATAGCAAATATTAAATGCAATTTTTTAATGTTTTACAGTGTAGTTATAGTTTCTAATAAGTAAAGTCTTGAGATTGCATTTCTTTTGGCTAAAAGTAAAAGGCATTGGTTTTTAAAAATAGTGCATTTTGTATTTGATATTTTAATCTAATTTTGTAAACGAATTTATTTCGGTAAACATAGCCCACTCGCATATCTCCAATCATTAAAATTTATTTTAATTTTTACTAACGCAGACTGATTTAATATAACCCAAGTAATAATGTAGCCTAATCGCGAAAATAAATAAACATTTTTCACTCTGTATCCCAAACCTCCGATATTTATTTACTTTTTTATCACTGCCGCTTCAGCCATTTTCAGATTTTCCTCTTACATTTATGCATAATGCCCACCCAATTGCCTTTGGAGTGGGCTCTGTTTTATATCCATACATACACAGTATCATAATCATCTATTAGCAAGGCAAATCAGAGGACGATGGCCAACTAAAATCGCTCCACTCATGGAGCCATGCGGCAGGACACACAATTAAGTGCAGCATCATTTCCGTTACATATAAATACACTTTTCAGGTTCAATTGCGCCTGTTGGCCATGACTTGGCCGGCATGGGCATCGAAATCGGTTGTGTGGATATGGCTGTATGGCAATGGCTATATGGCTATGTGGCATCGATATCGGCATCTTCCGCACGGCAGTCAACAGTCAACGAGCGCAATTTAAACTTGTTACGTGCCTTCAGCATCGTCATGTTCGGCGTAATGAAATGTGGAGCACACACAGATATACTGTACTGACTCCCCTCCAGATATCCCGATATCTGCAGCAGTCAGACACGGCAGCATTTTTCTGCCTGATTTGAGGATGCCGTCGTCTCTGGGCATCGAAGCGTGCCCTTCTATTACTATCCCATATCCGAGGATACAGTCGAGTCATGCCTAGTCCTCATCCTCATCCTCATCCACATCCTCACATGCTTATCTCAAGCTGGAAATTATGAATCCAGCATTCATTGCCAAGAAATTGGTTTGTCTTTCACCGTCATCGGAGATGATTAGCATTGTTTTCAGTTACGACTCGAGCGGGACATTACATTTTAGATTGCTCCCCTAAGAGCTTAAAGATAAAATATTATATTTCATAAGCAGTGTTGGGAACTTATTTTTTGGATATATGTAAGGTACAAGGTATTTGCGAAATAAGTTCTTAGGTAAGGTAGCAGATACACCAATTTTCAACTATCTATAATTAATATTAAAAACTAAAGACTTTGAGGTCAATAATTTCTTCTCGAACTTGCAGTTCAATTATGATTTTTGGTCTTAGTTCTGGCAGTTAAGTCTGGTTGTACAAAAAAGTAAAAACAACGTGTGTGCGGTGAAAAAAACTTGTCCTCAAGGTGCAGTAGAATTTTAATGTTTTGGATTTAATTTAGTGGTAATTTAATTAAGTGGTATTAAGGTAGTTTGAAAACAAAAAATAAATACCTTAACACCTAACAAAGCATATTGATAAATAAAAATGTTCACAACAAATTGTACCTAGGTACACCCCAACAGTAGTTCTATGTTAATGTTTAACGTGGGCAAACAAATAAAGTGCTTTTTTCCATTTAACGATTGAAACTTTTCCCTTCCTTTGTTTAAAAATTCCGATATGAATGCCAATAAATAACCAATTGAAGGCAAAGTGTGCTGAAAAAATAGCAAACCATATAATGGAATTTTTAAACTCAATTGTGCAGTGCACTATGCAATGGGGAGTCCGCTCATGAGCCCGTTCATTCATCAGCCCAATCAATCTGTTGGCGGATGGCTGGCAGAAGCAACCAATTTCGAAATAAACTATGCAAAGACACCTTGCTGAGGCCGCGGCACTGGTTTGCCGTCCATAAGTTAGTCCAATAAATTCCATTCGCCTTCCGCCTAGGCACCCTTTTGATGATAAATTAAACCTTGCGTCTACCGCTCGAATTTATTATGCGCCAAAACGCCAAATGGCTGTCAGGAATCTCTCTCACTTGCGTTTCCACGGTGGCGAAACCTTTTAAACTTTAAGTCCGCATCAATGCATCATCGGTGAAAGCCTTGCCAAAGTAACAAACTTTGCTTTGCTCTGCTCTGCTCTGCCGCGCTTTTCTCATTCGCGATTTTTTCCCACTTTCCCTCCAAGCCGCATTGCCATAAATTGTGAAACTGGCTTTCGCCAGGGGAACTAGGATCTGGCCTTTCTTCGCCTGCAATCCTTTGCGGCTTGTTTATGCGCTTCACACGCCTGTCTTTACCTGGCAAATCCTTCGTCCTGGCCTCCTGAATCCTGAGTCCTGAGTCCTGGCCTCCCGGCATATTGGTTATTAATGTTTATGGCCGTGTGCTGTCATCGTTTGATCTGTGCCAGTTATGTGGCCAATGCAATTTACAATTTCATTTTGTGGTTATTACAATAACTCATAAAGAGGGACAGGCAGACTTAAAGTTCACAATTAAAAAAATGGGAAACATAACTAGTTGTTGGAAATTTGGCTACTTTTTTATTTGTGAGGGATACGTTTCTATCTATGTTACTCTTTAAATGTTATTTTTATTGTCTTATTTTGTTCTTTATTTTTTATTTATTAGATAAAGTTTCTAGTTATAAATTCCTTTAATCTATAATAGTTTTAGAATTTCTTTTTTCACTTCTTTTTTTTAATTTATAAGATACACTTTACACTATGTTACATTATCTCAAACAAATACAAAATCAATTTATTTAAATATTCATGGTTATAAAATAAAGTTTTTTTGTATATTTATATATATATATATTTTTTTTTTAAGGAGATAAAATTATGCCTTAAGTTATTGTTATTGCAGCTTACTAGTTTCCAATATACTTTTGCCCAGTGCAGAGGTATCACTTTTATTTGGACTCCAATGGCTTACTTTCGATTTAGGCAGATTTGATATTGCTCTATTTGCATGACGTGCTTTATTGCTTTTATATTGGCTCATATTTCGTGTTTTATGGAACAAGGTGTTTTGTGGGCCAATGGAATGCCCTGCTGGAGAAGGGAAAGGACACAGGTTGTAAATTGCGACAAGTTGCCAACGGGGCCTTAAATTTCAATATGTCATCGAGTGACCGACACGACCACGCCCCCCTGCCATTGCCCCCATGTGCGGGTGTGTAGAGCCGAAAATTTATGGCGTAATTGAAACCGGAAACTGCAACGTTTTGTGGTGAATTTTAATAAAGTTTCGCCTTTGTCCGTAGTTATTTATTGACAAATAGCAGATAATTTGATTTTGTGGCAATATTTAAAAACAATGCGACGCAAACGATGCAAAGGGTCACAGTTCATCGAAATGGGGGTGCAGATTTAGGACCCCAGGCAATTTAAGCGACTCATGTTCAGATTTTTCGCCATAATTTTATAGTTTTAGCATTTTTTCAGTCAAGGCTGACGCTGTAATTGGATAAAATGTCAACGTTTTTGGGTTGGGAAATAGAGAAATATGTGATAAAATTTAAATGCATTTTCAACGGCACACTTTTCACACTTTTTGCAATCATCTGCGGTCAGCGATGGAAATGGAAATTTAATTAACGACAATTAAAACCTATCAATTTTATTAAACAATTTTATTAAACTTAACTTTAGACTAATGAATTTTAGGAAATGTATAGAAAAAACTAATTAAGTAACCATTTCCTTTTTTTATTCAAATACATAACAATTAAAAAGGACAAACTAAACGTCTTTAAAGACACAAGTGTTTTTAGCATTCATTAAACAATAATTTTACGTTAATTTTATTTCTTTTCACAAGACTTTGATAAATGACAACTAATCAAAGCCTTAGCCAACAGATAGGAAACCCACTGATTAGACATGAGCTTTTGTAACAATCTAGGTTCCAGCAACCATTCCCTGAGGAATGCAAAATTGTGGGGATTCAGTGATGAGTATGATGGGGATTTTATAGCCCGAAATTGTCAACTACAAACGCACAGAATTCACGCAAAAGTTTGACCCCAGGGCAATAAAAGAAAAAGGCTCCGGCTAGATGGGAATGTGTTGTGTGTTCTGTCTGGGGGCCAGATAAGCCCTACTCTCTCCATAAAAGCCAATTAAATAGCAAACAAGAAGAAGGAAGACACCCAATAGCAACACTAAGAACTCAAACCTTACACAGAAGATAACATGCTCAATTTTCAACTTGCCATAATATACATTATGTTTTACAGTATTTAAGCCAGTTTATATTTCAACGGTTTATTTTATTTAGCATTTTTTTATTGCTAATTTAATATAATTGATAACTTTAAGTCGTATTAGTAGAACTCTTAGTGTGATAGTTATGGGTTTGACACTATGATATCAACTTCCAGCGCATTTGGTAATATCCAATCGATTGCAAAGGCCATGACATCTGTATAAATATTGGCGTCGGAATTATTATGGCTTAAAATTCCTTTTTGAAAAAAAATTTCCTCTGTAATTGTTGTGTTGGGGCTACCAATGAGCCCAAAAGGTGATTCGTCGGTGTTTGGGCTAGAGCACCAATAGAGACAAAGCCACCATCGTTTTTTTTCAGACTCTTGAATTTTTGGATGGCTTATCCGAAAAGTAGATTGATACAATTTTTTTTGCGCATTTACCTCAATGCATATCGGTTGTATATGGGGCTTATATACAACATCCTCTTGCAATCTAAGTAGACCTATATTATTCTGATGATTTTTTTGGAAATAGGACCTGTGTATAATGGCCCCCCTCACTTTTATATCTTCATATATGTAATTGTGATTGCTATTCTTTTTATATCCATCGAACTCTCCCAAGCGAACGATACTGTTAAAGTAAGATTAAAATATTGTTATTATAACGAGATGATGTGCTACTATGACTTACAGTTTGCCTTGGTTGTATATGCAGCTAGCAGCCGTCAAAACAAATCCTAAAAAACAAAAGCACTTTATTTAATAGGATGAACAATAATTTCTATTTTGAGAACTAACGTTCGTTTATAAGGCTGCCAGCGCAAAAAAATTCGGAATATGTTTCAGTTCGAATTTTAGCCAGCCAAGGAGAGGAGAATAAGGGATTTTGAAGTCGGCCACAATTTTGCTCCAAGGTAACAAATGATCCATATGATATCCCAAGTATTAGCAGAATGCAAAAAGCTACGTTCCGTGCAGTGGTCATCATTCCAAACGTAGAGACACTGTTCAACTGATTTCAACTCAAATACATTATGAAAGAGCGAACCTTATCAGAGATTAATTTTAAAAGTGAATCACCATCAAAACAAAAACTGTGAAGCGATTCAGATTTGTTTCGAGAGCTTAAGAATCTCCCTTATCGGCATCGGCTGTCTTATAAAGCTTGAATAACAGTTGCAGATAAGACTATCAGCTTTATATGGTCCCACAAATTTCGGATGGACAATGTAGGTATTACCCATTATAATTATTTTTTTAAACCAAAAAATATTAGATTTAGCTATCCGTTTTTAAACTATCAATACAAGCGTCACCGAAAATATAAGTATATATTCTAATCTGTTCAAAGATCATATACAAATGTGTGCGACGTGCCGAAAATAAATACCAAACAAATTTGTATTTTTGGTTGTTTTTTCTTTAAAGAATTACTCTATTTAAAATGTATATCCACTTACAACCGTTGTTCTAACCTAAAATTACTTGTTTTCCTTAATATATAAAATTAAATTTAGAAAGTGCTTTAGATGAGTTCAGACTAATAAAATTATTTGCGCCAAATAATCTATGAAGCTCTTAATATTTTAAACATGCTCCTATTACAGTCTAGATTAATAAAAAAAAGCACACCTATATTTTGTATTGTGTATTCGACGAGCTCTGAGCATTATCAGAACTGTTAAGCTTATTTGAATACAAAAATTTAATTGGAAGCCAGCTTGAAATCAGTTCGACTGAGTCTTTTGATTTGGAATGATGCCATCCGCACGATGGATAGCTCTATGCACCTTGCTGCTGTTCCAAAATGGGTTAGCTATATTTTTGGAACAGAATTGTGGCAAAGTTTTCTCCAACCGAACATCAGGAAGTCGCGAACCTTGGCTGGCTAAAATTCTTACTAAAAAGGAACGCAAATTCATCTGCAGTGGCACGCTTATAAACAGACGTAAGTATCTGAAATATAGTTTGATTATTATAACTTATTAACAGTATTCTTCTTCTTAGATTACGTACTGACAACTGCGACTTGCTTAGAAAATCAACTAGAGCTGTAAGTCATTCTTACATAGTTAATTTTTAAAAAAAATAAGCATTAAACACTTGATTTCTTTCAACAGCAACGTGTGCCTGGGAAATTGCGACGCAAATGTTGATGGAGAAACCGAAGTTACGACTCGCATCACCCACAAATCATATTCGGCAAACAGCCATGTAAACGATATAGGTTTAATCAACTTGGTACCGGACGTTGAGTACAAGGCAAATATAAAACCGATATGCATTTTGTTGCATCCCGAACAGATTTGGCCTAAATCAAACTTCGATAGCACTTTATGGTCTGGCATTGAATATAAGCCAAATTTTGTAAACTCTACCTGTTCTGGCCCACCATGCAAAGCTATTGGTAAGGCCTTAAGCATACCAAATGATAATGGACTCTTCGTACTTCAAGGAATCCTAAGTTTTCGAGACCACAGAACTAATGCTTACGTTTATACCAATGTTTTCGCCTTTAGCGAGTGGTTGGTAGCAAATGTTCTAGATGTTGATATATTTTTAAGCTAACCGGCAGGAAATGAAACCATTAAAATTGATCGCTAAAAACGTTTTTAATCTTTTTTTGCCTTGTCTGTGCCGTAAAACAATTCAATAGTTTAACTTCAAGATACAGTTGAGGTGTATTTTCTATAGAGGAGTAGGAGTAATGTAACAAAGAGAGAGAAAATCGAAATATAATTATTATAATATTATTTGGTAAACACACATTTTCTCAACACTGTAAATAAGAATATTTAATGAGCTTGATGACTCAAAAGGCCTGCAATTTTTTATATAAAAAGTTTTGTTAATTGAATAATACATATTTATTGGTATATAAAAGATACATTCCTTGCTTCAATTAATAATTAAATCTGTCTTGGAGAATTCCATTGGTTCGTTCGGAATTCGGTATTGCTTCAACTTCCAATACTTGTGCTACAATCCAATCGGCATAGGCGAAAACATTGGTATACACATCAGCATATGTTTCACGATCTCTATAGCTCAGAACTCCGTGTTGTGTATAGCGCAGTAGGGGTCCAGTAGTGATTGTTTTGTTCCAGGGACTCCCAATGAGAATAGAGGCCAAGTATTCCTCTTTTTTTTCGTCAGCACAAGAACTACCAAAAAATGCACCTATTCCGCACCAAAAGTCTTTTTTGTACTTCTCGTTTGGTATTTCAAAGGTGAGCGAATCAGTTTTGAGTTCGGAATTTTCCACTATGCATATTGGTTTTATATGGCGTTTATATTGCACCGACGATGGCATCTTAAGCACACCTATATTATGCCTTTTTGTGTCTGCCGAATATGACTTGTGAATGATGGCCTTTGTTACGTAGTATTCCTCATAGGTTTGGTCAGATGTACCATCATCTTCAAAATTGCTTTTCGATCCGTCAAACTTGCCCAAGCGAACGATGCTGTTAAAAAACAAGACAGATGTACATTTTTCGTGTTATCGTAAAAAAGTTTTTTTTTTGTCATAACTTACAGTTGGTTTTGGTTAGCTATGCAACTCGCGGCTGTCAAGACATATTCTAAAAAAATATTTGATACTAAAGAAGTCCGAAGGTATAAATTCTTTATATATACATACGTTCGTTAATAAGGGTGCCAGCGCAGATTATTTTAGATTTCGTTCGAATTTGAGCCAGCCAAGGAGTGGTAAGAGGCCTCTTAAGCCCGACATAGGGATTAAAAATGCCACATTGCTCCTCTAGAAATTGAGCCGATCCCTGGTTAATCAGCAAAAGTGTGCACAAAGCTAGCCATAGCACACTCATCTTTCCAAGCGAAAAATCAATAAAGAACTGATCTGAAAGTCGCGCGCTGAGTTTGATTTCCATCTTCTGTAGAGAACTAAGGTTATCAGCCCCTTTATTTACGAGTTCAGATCAAGCTGTGTTTCGGAATTCCCAAGTTTTCTGTGTTGTCATATGTTTTCTATGTGCAGCATGGCAATTCAAGAATCAGAATCAGCTCAAAGACAAAGTCAACGCAATGAATTATCACTTTAATTTCAATTTCAGTCTGGGCCCAGCATATGTGTCGTCCGCTTTATATCCCCCACCCTCCCTCTATATCTTTCTCTCCTTGTTTTTCTCAGTCCGTCTCTGTTTCTCCGGCGAACCACCTGCCAGAAAGCATTGGCCATAATTCTAAAGTCAGAGACGGATCATAAATTTGAAACTTTTCTGCCAAACGGCAGCGGAAGAAACAACAACAAGCGTTCGAGATGAGCGACATAAGATGAATCCATGGGAACCATTGACGGTCAATGACGAAAGCATCAAACGCAAAAACCGATTGCCATCATATTGAAAATATTGAGTTCAACACTGGAGAAGGTTGAGAGTTGACAATGACAAATCCCAAATGCTCTGTTTGAATTTATGGTTTGAAAACAGCAAGTTTAAAAACAAGATTATTTAGAAATTTTAAATGGTGTCATTTATGCCTAAAATGTAAATAAGGAGAAAATTCAATTTCTCACAAATTCAGTTATAATTTGTTATCAATTTTTCAGACTGTCGTTTACAAGAAGTTAATACATATAAAAATAATCTTTTAGCTTCACAAAGGTTAACATTATACAAGCGCAAATTTCTGAAAACGATAAGAGATATTGCAAGCGTACATTAAAACACACACACTAGGAATTTCTATAAGAAATGCATGGAACTGTCAAACCAAACACCATTTATTAATGCATAAAAATACTTATTATTTTTGAACTTTTGCGTTATATTTATAAAATTTTGTGAAACATGTATCACTGAGGAATGATGAGTAAAATAGTTTGGAATCTTGATTTTCTAATTGTCCATGATGATTTCTCAGGAACAAGGACCTTCGTTTCAAAAGGGTATGCCAGAAGAGCGGTTGTCAGCAAAAGAATAACAACGACAGGCAAAGCAACTGCAAATTACACTTAAATGGAACACAGAGAGCAATTGGGAAAATGGGAAAATCCAGGGCGGAAAGCGACCAGAGCAAAAGGTAAACGACAAGAATACGATTGGAAAACGATTTTCATTTCTGCAGCTAATATGAGCGACAAATCTAACTGAAGTGGGGTGAAGTGGGCGTGGCTATTACATATACACACACACTCACAAACACACACACCATACTCCCAAACACACCATGCAAAGGGACAATTTCGAAATCAATATTTATGACTGCCCCAGCAGATTTATTGCAACTAGCGAAGAGGGTTTTGAATTTTGCCTCGTTCTAGTTGAATACTTTTCTCTATTTTTATGTTTTACTTTTTTCCTCATTGCTTCTTCTGTTGCTTTTTGCCGAGCTCACAAAATAATAATATGCCGTGTTTGATTTTCGTATGCAAACGCATATCTATTTATTGTCTGTGTGTATTTGTGCATTGCTTCGTTTACTGCACTGACACTGCAGCATTTGATGATTTATGCATTTTAACAAAATGTCAGCAAATGGACGTATATAAAGGAGCTGCAATTCTTTTCATTCGTATATTTTTCGTTCGTTCTCCAGCAAAGTGATCAAAGAAATTCCAGTTGCCGAAGCATTTTGATGCTATACTACTGCAATTGCAACTACATTCAATTAACACACATACACGCAGTACGCCTTCAGCGAACCTTTCTGCTGAAGCATCAGTGCACAGAAAGAAATTAACTTTCACTTCATTAAATAATTATAATATTTCTAAACGATCTTTTCTTTCAGTTTTAAAACAAATCAGTTGGTGGGAAAATATAATATTACAACTAGCTTTGATTAACTAATCCCAAAAGAGTGAAAAATCTTAATTTGGTAGAATTATTAAATTTATTAATTAATTAAATTAATTTTTCCAGATCCTAAACATCAATGTTGGCGTGAAATAAAAAATATATATTTATTCACCAAATATCATTATTTCCTATTGTGTAGTTGTGTAATTCCATTTGTTGGTCTCGGGTTTTGTTGTTGCTGCCAGCCAAGCACAACTTCAATTGAATTATGAATTTCAAATCTCAAATCTACTACTTCGGCTGCAACGGCAACAATAAGAAATGCATAAGCAAACAGTAATTGCTACCTAACCAAAGTGAGGGAAAGGCCTCAAAGCGCTTTTGTTTGTTCACTCCATCGTCCGTTTGGTTTGGTTTTTGGTTTGGTTTAGTTTGGTTCTGGCCCAACAGACGTTGAAATGTAAAACTACCCACCTACCGCTCGGTCAGCCTAATGTCCATCAAGGTTTTAAGCTGTTTGTCAGCCACAAACACACTGACGGCCAGACAAACACACGGACGCAGGGATTTAGGCTCATAAAAAGGTCTAAACATTGCATCGATTCATCAAAGGGGAAGATTGCAACGAAGCAGACTTCACTCCGACATCTGTCATCGGCAGAAGGCAGAGGGGTGTGGCATGGGGACTGAGGCTGGGGACTGGGAATGGGCAAGGGGCCCCTGATCAACATAGTCGATTTCAATTAGGAAATCTGAACTCAGATTTTGGCCGGACTTTGAATGGTTTCTGTCTGCATTTCAGGGTGGCCCACTATATGAAATGAAATATATGCAGTGTTAATCCATATGCCTCCATTTTTAAATTAAGTTTTATAAGTGCTCAACACAAGTCTAAGTGCAAGTAAATTAAATTTCATTTATACAGAAAAATTGATTGTTCAATAAAAATGTCACTGCCATTCTGTTAACATTAAATCTAAAATATATTGCAAAGTCTTTGTTAAATTTTACTTTTATTGGTTAGGAAATTAATAACACATGTTTATAAACGGCATCAATATATTTATTTATTAATGTTTTTAAAAAGGCATTTCTAAAGGATTTATATTGGTCTTAAATTGATAAATAATTAACTCTTACAATTTACAATTCACCAAAAAAGTTTCACCCTATTCAACACTACACGTTGCTTTCGTGTGTGTCAGAGATTCTGATTACGCTTCTGTTTTTGTTTAATTTCGAGTATAATATTTGATATGATTGCTACTTTCCGATTTCGATATATACTGTACAAACACAAAACCATATTAATTTGATGGCTCTACATACAATGGACGTAGAACATACGGAGTTGCCATGGAGATGAGTAGGGGAGTGTAAGCTCAGCCTCTTGATGCTGCAGTTGTGTTCAGAGCCTGTGAGTTCTGACCCGGCCTAATGAGCCGCATTTAATGAGCCGCAAACACGATAAACATGCAACAGAAACAGCGGCAGTTTGATGTACGGCATCCTGGCCCCCATAAACCCATCCAAGGTAAAAACATACTGGAGCATACACTAACATCCGTATTTGACTCGCGGCGCTTTTATCAAGTTTCGCGAACAACCGCACAAACACACACACGTGAAATAGGCGAGGACCTCGCTCAGGATTCGACATTTCATTAAGAGGACACAGCCTGGAACAGAAAACGCCAGAGGCCTTTCCTGGTAGTTAACGCTAACAATGTGGCTTGATGTGGCTAACTTTGAATGTTTGTCGACGGAGAAGAGACATGAAACGTGTACAAAGCGCCCACAGTTGAAGTTTAAAGTGGAGTGGAAGGGCATTTACTATAATTCGTGATTGAAAGTTATAAGGTTTCCGGCACAAAATGCAGGTAAATACGGTAAAGGCTTATCCCCTTTAAAGGGTGAGTTGTGCATAAATATAAGTTTTGAGACTTTTAATGTTGTTAGAAAATTTATTTGGCTTACTTATTTAATTAAATGGATAGATTGCATACTGCTGAAAACATAAATGAAACAAATTAGATTGAAATAGATTTGAAGACAACTATTGAAATTATGGAAATTCAAATAAATGTTAGTATTATTACTTTTAAACGACATACCAATATGTAATAAGATTTGTGAATGAAAGTTATTAAGTATCCGGCAGAAAATGCTATTAAATACGGTAAGCTAAGAAACAACTATTAGATTTGAAATGAGTTTTGAAAGTCTTTTAATTTTGTAAAAAATGTATTTAAATTAATAAAAGGTACCGAAAATCTTAAGAGTACTTTACTTTACCACAAATGAAATTAAATATTATAGATTAGACAACATAATTTCAATAATAGATTTTGAAAGTATGCAAAATCATACAATATTACTACTAGCCTGGTTTATAATTCTAAAACGACCATCCTTAACATACTTTTTATATCAAAAGTTTACATTCGTGGAAGCACTTCCATTATGTAAAGACCCTTTTGAGGAGAACTTTTTAATTTTTGCCACAATCAGCTTATGCATTTAACTATGCTCAATTAGGGCACCTAATCAGGATTCCAGAACCCTGTGGTGAAGGTCAAAGGCAACTTTCAGTCCGGTTGTGCGAGAAACCCTCAAGTGAAGAGTCAAAAGCGCAGCTCTCTGTGAAGAAGTATGGCACGAATAATTGTTTTATTGCCCACACAGCCAAATATTTGTGCCTAATTGGGTGCCAATTAGGCACTGCCGGCCACCACTTTGTGTAGATCCTCTTCACAACACCCTAAACACCCTAAACACCCTAAACACCCTAACCACCCTACCAACCCTTCATCCCCCAGTTCTGAGAGCATTTTGTTTAAACTTTTTATTTTACGGAAAAGTTTGGCGTCGACCAAAGCGAAGACAAACGAGGGACGAAAAGCGAAAACTTAATTAAACTGTCAATTGGTTTCTAATGAATGAATGCAAAGATGAATGAGTAATGAAGCTAATTATGCCCGGCAAATACGTCAAAGTAGCCATAACCCACTCGTACACACACACACATACATTAAAATATACAAAGGATCGGCGGGGTGAATGTTGTGTATTTTATGTGCTGGTATTATAATTAATTCATGACCAGATTGTCGGCACATGGCAGGTTCTTAATAGACAGGCGGAGAATCTATTCAACTCTTTCGACAGATCAAAGTACTGGATGGACTAATTGATAGCACGCGTCTTTAATATCTTAAGTTTCAGGTTGGCATTCCCTTTATTACATTTTTGGTGCCAACAAAATAATAC
Source organism: Drosophila elegans (assembly GCF_018152505.1). Lineage (NCBI taxonomy): Eukaryota > Metazoa > Arthropoda > Insecta > Diptera > Drosophilidae > Drosophila > Drosophila elegans. Next base: position 468,769 of record NW_024545863.1, read on the forward strand.
CAAATAAAGAACAATCGATTTTATGCAGAACATTGTAGAAATATTACAAACAAACAAAGAAAATAGAAGTGAAATTGTTTTTTTTTTACACTGAAATTTTATATTAATGCAGTAATGGAGGTTTAAAAATTAGTAGAACTTTGAATTCTCTTATGAAGTAAAAAAATAAGTTTTTCTCATACAATAAATCCATTCAAATTTAGTGTTTAAAATATATTTTTGCAATGGTGATTTCTGTAGCTACGACAAGAAACTATTTGGCATTGTGAATCACAATAAATAAGTTTAAAATGGAGAACCATTTCGGCGAACTTTTTTATTATTAAATAAAACCTTGCTAAAAAGTGCGCTCCCATAGTTGCTTTGCTTTGCCTGCTATTTATTTTTGGGTAACAATTGACATTTTGACATCTTAATCGCAGCATGTGTAAAATTAAAAAACTTTTTTCATTTCGTGAGGCAATTCCGTTTGACGTGACTCCGGCGCCGGAATGCAAATGTGCAGCAGACGAAGCAGCAGCAGTAGCTTGGATGCTGGCTGGAAATTTAATGAAAATGCAGTAGATGGGTTGGGGCAAGGAAGGCAGAGAGGGCAGGTTAAGGAAGAGCAGGTGGCTGCAGCAGGTAAATCACCTTGCGCAGCATGCAAATTGATTAGCCTAGGCTCGAGCACGAACTGCAATCCGGACACCTGGCAACGGCACAATAGCCAAAAGCAATGGCCGAAGAATTGGTAGTAGGAGCAGCAGCAGAATCAGAAGCAGAAGCAGAAGCAGAAGCAGGAGCAGGAGCTGAAAGTCCACTCGCCAGCTTGTTGTTATCCCAATGCAATTTGCAAACAAGTGCAAGGCATTAGGCCTAAGTACAACGGCAGCCGCATCGAGTGCAGAAGGATGCTTAGGATGCGAAGAAGCAGAAGGACGATCCCAATTGACAGGACTCAGAGCAACTTAGGCCCAGTTTGAGGCTTTTCTCTCGGGAAGCGCATATCAATGGCTCGAGCAGCCCCCCTACAACTTAAATCTCTGCTTGCAGGTTACACCAGAAAAAAAATATATTAAGACATCCTAGCTGGAATTCTTTAAATTGTTTTTCAAATACATATGCCATTTATACTTACAAAAACCATATTTGCATAAAAGATATTGCAACAAATTCAGTTATCTGATTTTAGGCAGCTACAATATATTAAATTCAAAAAGCAGAGATGAACAGCTTTAAGAAAAATAAAGGAATTCCTTTTTCCAAACTAAGAAAATTTTAAAAACTATATTTAATATGACTTTTACCAATATTTGGATACACAGTTATATTTTAATCAGCAATCAAGAGCAGTAAAAAACTAATCAAGTTTTAAAATCCAAATTTGTTAAAAATTAATTAATATTACGGTATACAGATATTTTTTATAAGAAACCAAAAGCAGTAAAAATTATAATCTTATCCAATTTTAATAATATTTAAAGTTTAAAATTTGTATTGATTTAAGACATTGCACATATTTTTAATTTTCTTCGCTGTAAATATAACCGCAGAGCATAGTAACAAAAAATTTAAAAAGGGGAACAAAATATACCTCTGCCGATGCTATTATTTAGGGTGAAGGTATTTCGGCAGTGTGAGTGCTTAATTACTAACGAGCCCATGGCCACGCCCATTTCGCACACAAACACACACCGAAACAGGCGCACATGCACAGACGAACACGCACACCAACACAGCCACCACTCGGCCAAGATTAAAATGCCGGCTTAGTGAAGACTTTTGCATGTGAAATTAGTAGCTTAAACTGTGCAGCAGGCCTTGTGTTGCTTATGCTGCTGCTGCAGCTTGTTGTGGCCAGGACTTTACATGCCTTTACCCTGTTTTAGCTTTTGTTTTTGTTTTTGTTGCTGCTGCATGCGTATGATAAAATAATTCACTCGACTGCAACTCATAAATTCTCTAAGGTAGCGCATAAATTCTCAACAAATCTCGACAAAATACCGCAAAGCAGGCGCAAACCTCAGACTGGGCTATATGGGATTGGATCTCACCCTCGTTGGCGCCACATACTTAGCTGTTTTGGCTGTTAAGTCTAGCTGTTGGCAAACATGGCCACATATATTAGTTTCAGCCAATTAGATGAATGGTGCCTATGGCCTTGTCTTTCTGACCTAAAACCTAATCGAAAATGTTGCCATGTTTACATTGGCAAAAACCAAATAGAGGAGAAACAAGCAAATAACCGTATTTTACAAATGAATGCATCTAAAAGTAAATATCAAATAAAATAAATTAAATTTCATTTTAACTACGCACTTAGCATGATATTCAAGTGCAATTTTAAATAAAATGTATATGATGGATGGATTATAAAACAGTGAGATGGTTTAAACACAAATTTTAATTCTTAAAAAGTAAGTAGGTATATTTAACAAAAGGCTAACCACCACATAATGTATTCACCATCCACAATAGCAAAGTTTTAAAACGTATAAATATTTATAGCAAATTTGGCGAAAAAAAAATAAATTGGAAATGTATAAAAAAAACCTTAAGCGCTGTTTACGACACCTGCAACGTTATTGAATAATCACCAAAAAAAACATAAAAGGATAGGAAAACCCGCATTTTACAGCGAAAAAATGTCCGCATAACTAACTTTGTTTAACATGATGCAGCACAATGATTTTATGCCCGCGCATAAATTGCACACAAAACTAATGTAAATCGCCGGAGATATCAAAAAAGGCGGCCGCCCATTGAAAAGGCCGCCCACCGATGCACTTACCATATTTTATTGCCCCATGCGGCGGCCATGTCAACATTTTTGATTTTTTCACTTGATAAAATCAATGCATTTTTATGCGGACAATGGCAAAACAACAGCAGGAGCATCAGCTACAATAACGAATAATGGAAAAGCGCTTTCCATGTAATGTGCTCTATGCGGTAACAACACGAGAGAAAAGCTGGAAAATCGAGGAAAATAAGGGAAACGGCGACGAAAAGAGAAGGGCGAAAAAATTACCATTTAAAAAAATGCCGAAAAATTGATGCTGTTGCATTTTGTTCGCATCATTGGGACTCAATGGAGTGTGCACACACTGATACAAAATGTCGGCGTGTCGTTCCCTCAATGTGTGTGTAAGTGAACGGTGTGTGTGTGTGTGTGTGTTTGTGTGAGTGTGTGTGTTCGCATGGCCATAAAACAAAAAGTTTGCAAAAGCTCAATTCGCATCGTCTTCGATTTGTATTTTGTTTGCGAATTGCCAATTGTTTGTTTCTTTGGAGGAAACGTGCCGCGGCCTCTAAGTAAATCAAAAGGTTTTCTTTCCTACACACACATACACTCATACCAAACAAGGACTTACACTCAGAAGGACATACACACTCGCACACACTCTCACGGTCTAATAAACGGAAACGGAAAAGCGAGCATGCAACTTTTGCTGGCTGCCAAAAGTGCGAAAGAAAAACTGGCTGCAACTTTTCTGCGCCGCCAAACAAGTCACATAAATTGCAAGCATTCGCAGGCTGGGCATTTAAAACTCAGTCTATTGCAAATGAACAGGGAGAAAAAAATAAACTAAATATTCGAATTAATTAATAATAACATTATGGTTATTTTTAATATTTTCTTTGTCAAATTTATGCAATATTTAATACTTAATTTTCGGTTAATGAATTGGTATACCTTTTCAAATCCTTACATTTTTTTCATTGAGGATTGGCTTTTTCTTTGTTTATTTTGCTTTAACCTAATGAATAAGAATTTTATTTTTATTTCCTAAACTTACTGTTACAAAAAGTGGGTATTTATATAGATTACTCTTTATATGTATATAAAATGGTAGTTTTAAAGACTAGTTTATCTCAGTGAACGCAATTGGCTTCGGCATCACTTGCAAGGACGAAGGCCAAAAAGGCACTATTGATTAAGTCGGCAGCGATGGCAATCCCTTAAGATTCTAATTTATATCATCGGCAAAACTTATTTCCTATTTCCGCGCGCGCGCTTCTGAAAATGTCGTACGTGATTCAATTATAAATGCGGTCTCTCAAATCGTTGCAAAATTTATGTATTTCATTTTATTTTCCCACATCGGACATCCTGAGGCCTCCTTGCCGACTGTCTGTGTGTTAGTGAGAATGTTAGAGTGTGTCTGTTGCGACACATGTGGTCCCATTTTAATGGACCTGCCTCGTAAAATGGCACAAAAAGTGTCACAAATTTATGCGCGCCCATTCATAAAAGGCCGCAAAATGTTTAACAAAAATGCCTTAAGCAATAAGACCCTGAAGGAATGTAAGAGACAGGACTAGCACCAAAGAAAAGTACAGACAATAATGTGTTTGAGGTGTAATTTTCCCCACATAAAAATAACTTATTTCTTTTATTAAAAAAATACAAAAATAAATAAGGAGAACAACTAGAACTAGGCACAACAAGTCTCAGAAAAAAGGAAAATTTTTAGGAAATTAAAAATAACAATTTTCATATAGCACACTAAAAAAAAGGTATATTATTCTTCCCCTACATTTGTTAAATTCGAGTATATACAAGTAATATGTTATAGGCTCCCAAAATGCGTCCACATTTTCGGTCAAACTAAGCAATTCCACTAGAGAAGAAATTTATAATAAATAACTGTACAATAACTATTTTTAAAGCTCCAATCGCCTTAACTCACCTAACACCTTTTTGGTTGTACAACATTGCTCTTACTTCCGCTCGAGTGGAGTGCAGCTGCCTTCAAATTGGCAAATTAATTATGCAGCATTCGATTGGATCTCGGAGGAAAGCCGCTTGTGGCATTGGCATTGTTTTAGGCCAACTGCATTGGCGGCTAATTGAGCAATTGGCGCTGCGGTGCCGCAGCTAAGATGCCTATCAATTTGCGCACTAAATTGGTGATTAACCTCAGGATCCCGATGGTAATGCCCTTGCGTTGATGGGTAATATCCTTGAAGGAGAATGCTACTATTATGGCGATTTTATGAATATGTTCGCCACGGCACAAGAAGTGACAGGCGGTTTGCGATTCCCTGACATTTGTTTGTCCTGCCGTCACTCACGCTGGCACACAAAAGTCATAAATCGCGATGCGTGGATTATGCAATTTTCATGTTTGCATTGCATTCGCCCGGAGAAAAAGTAGCGCGTCCAAAAGGATGTGGCACGCGCTGCCGCTGACAACAATAACAATGCGTTATGGTTAGAAGGAGCGGGAGCAATAAAATTACACAAAAAAGCGCTGGGGAATGCTAAATGTATTCCTGGGGAGTGGAAATAGGGATGCGTATGTGCTTGTGACAACAAGAGGAGCTGCCACAATGGCAACGAATACGGCAACAGGAAGCGCTTCAGCCAAAAAGGAAGCTTAAGTAGCAAGGATATGCGGCAGCAGCAGCAGCGGAAGCCATCAAACAATGACGCGAAAATGCAATTCCATGTGCAAATATGCCACAAGATGTCAGGCGAAACAGACACAAAGCATTATGGTTAATAGTAAAAAATACACAAGCTGAGCGGCACGCCAAAAAACCATCTCCGCGAGTAGTTTACATTCTCGTAAATAAAACATATTACAAAAAATCGCGCTGCTGAAACCTTGATCGCAAGTCATCATAACATAACGTACCTACGTTTATAATTTATATTTGTTTAAATACGTACACAAATCTGTATTAAAACAGTCTATTTCTTGCAATGGGCATTTACTGATCTTAAATGACAGACTTTTTATTATTAAACGACAGTTTTGCTTAATAATACACCGTTCCGAATTCTGACCTCTTATTTTAGATTTACTTAAACATTTAATTGCCTTATATCGATCCTGTGGTAGCGATATGATATCGTTTTACAATTTCAATAAAATTAAAAGCGCAATTCTGAACAGTCAAATTATTAATAAGTCATAAAAAATAGAAAAGTTACATTACAACTCTATGTTATAGTCGTCCGATGTTGATGAAATATTAACCGTTATTCTAAAACATTTAATCATTACTATATGTTAAAGAACTTACAATTTTTATTTTGTCTCCTTCACTGCGTTGCAAACTTCTGATTGAAATTACAATACCCTCTAAACGGGTATAAAGAAGGGCAAGGCTTATAACAAGGAGATCTAAAGCTAATTTTAAAATTAAATTGAATAGCTTATTTGATTTTGTAAGCTTTGTAAGCACGTGTTGCTTTAAGAAAACGATTTTTGTATAGAACTGCAGCTTCCGGTATTTGCGCTCATCCAGCCAAAATTAATAAGTAACCGAGTTGCACCTGACAAAATCCACAAAAGCCACTCGCTTACTCGCTGAATCCGGCTGCCGGTCAGAAATGCAGCGTTAAGCCAACAAAAAATCTTATTAAAAACCCCAGGCATTCCCCCGGCGCAAACAGCCACACCCACACCCACACAAAGTTTCTTGTTCCGAACTCATCCATGCAAAATTGCTAATCATAATGAACGCACCGTCAAAAGCTTTTGGCCGTGTGATCCCCCCAACAGAGTTGCGTATGTATAGTACATATATTTTCCAAGGGGTTTGGGAAAAACCAGCAGCGCATTTTCAACGCAAATCAAGCGCTGAAAAGTGCACACCAAAAGATCCAAATGAAAGGCGAATGGCGGGGAGATATCCGGGTGGTTTTCCAACGAGGGTAGACAAAATCAAATTTCACTGCAAGAGCAGTGGGAGGCTGCTACGCAGGCGACGACCGGTTGGTCGGCAACCAACTGCCATGTGTGAAAATTTTTAATACATCAACTCAAAGGCAACTGGCAACGCAACCCGACAGACAACCCCCGCCCAAAAACCATACCCGTTCCCAAAGTTACCTCCCAGCAGACCCAAATGAAATGCATAAATAAAGTTCACGCGGAGTCTGGTCTGGACACGGATAGTGTCTCGGTGGTACACTCTGGAAAAAGTGTAAGTTAGAAGTTGCAACCTTTAATTTTAGTGGAATAACTATGAATTTTTTCCTTTATGGTATTAATTCATATAGTTTTTTACTTGCTTTAAATATTAACAATAAATATTTGGAAGTAGTAAAAATCAAGAACGCTACAAAAGGTTGACATTTAATAAAAAGATATTTACTGAACTAAATTTTAATACTAATTTATGATTCTGTCTTTATTAGTGTACCCAGTATCTTAATAGGAATCATACACCTTGACATTTGGTAAATCAATTTTTACTGAATTAAAATATTTATATAATTCCGTCAATAATAATTTATAATTTTTTCTGCTTTAAATGTACCTAGAAGCTCATTATTTAAAGAATAATCATACTTGCAATGCATACGTAAAGGTTATTAAAACAATATACTGTTATTAAAAAAAGGTTGTTATTAACTCTTCTCTGACATTCAAAGAATACAATTTTACTGAACTTAAGTATATACATATTACTTTCGACAATAATTTCCTTTTTTACTGTGTACGCAAGGCTCAAACCACTTTTTCGACAGAGTCAAAGGCTGCCGCTGCCACATAATCACGGCCATGAAAACCGAGGATTCACTGTGGGCGTCGGATTCGAATGGGGTAAAGAGGGTGGGAGGTATCGTGGCTACGGGTTGAGAGTGTGTTTGTGCCCTCGGCAAATAGACATGCGAAACTTAAAGGCAACAACGAGTGCAGCAACCAAAACAATTTAAATATAAATAATTCGGTTACTCGTGTTCATGCTCATTGTGCGGCCTCTTCCTGTTGCTTCTGTCATTATTGTTGTTGCTGCTGCTTTTGTTGCTGTTGCTGTTGCTGCTGCTGCTGATTCTGGTGCAGACTCATGCATTATAAAGTGTCTGGGGCAATCATTTGAAGCCCGGCCATGTCAGTGAGTTTTTGGCCAGCTGCCGACTCGACTGGCCAGTTGCATCGTGGTCGCACTCGCGCATCGGACTACTTGCCTCTGCTTTCCGGCCACACAACTAAATAATTTAGTTGCACAAAGGCCAGAGATTGGGGCCAAAAACCAGATGCTCCTGACCATCTGTGGTTGACCATTCGACCGACGACCGCCCACCCGCCGACGATTCACTGCAGGTCCATGTAAACGTTAAATGTTAAATGCAAAACGTTAATACGAATGCAGAGACTTAAAACCCTTTCGAATTCTCAGTAACTGAAAACCAGTGAACAAACTAATAAACGAAGCTTTACTTTTTGTTCGACAAATAAGAGTATTTACCCCACAACATACAAAACTGAGTTTGGCCAAAAACTCAAATTATTAGTTGGACCACATTAAATATTTTGAAACTTAGTAATCATAAATGCATTTATATTTACTTAATTGTATTGCAGACTATAAAATTAGACAAGTTTTCTAAAACAAAAATATTTTATAAGTTTGGTTTAGTTAGTTAAAATTAACAAGATACAATATACTCTTTACAAAGGTTTTTAAATTCTAGACATACTAAATATTAAATTTAGTAAATATGGTTACCACTTTATTGAGAAGATAATTTAGCGACTGAAAGTTCTTGATTTAAGAATTCTTAAATAATGAATTCACTAACCATTCCAATATTAAATTATTTGGAAGTTACTAAACTTAAATGCTTTTAAATTTAATTACTTTTATTAGAGTCTATATAAATAAAACAAGTTTTCTAAAACAAAAATGTTTAGTTAAAGATTTGTATAAATAAATGATTCTAGAGTGAAGTAAAAGATTAATAGGTAGCTTTAAATGAACCAGAATAGAAATTATATTTCAAAATGCTTACAAAATATTAAAACACTAAATAATTAATTTAGTATGGATAATTAGGTATGATAGTCTTTGGGTCTCAAACGTGTATAGGCAAACCATTCCACTATCAAAATATTTACGAATAGTCCTCATTATACAATTGCTTTTCGGAGGTTTGTGGTTTTGTATGAAACCTTTCATTAAAATTTGAATTTCGATTCAATAGAATAGCCCTGGGCATTTCCTTTATGTTCAAGTATCCAATAGATGGCTTGCAATTGCCCTTTTAATAACAACCGCAAATAGTCTGGGAAAAGCGTCAAAAGGTTCTTCGATTGCCTAATTTTGCTACTCCTTCTCCATTTCCATCTAAACATTGCCCTGTGTGACAAGTAATTGAAAATTAATTTGATCTCATCGGCGAGAGAGTGTCAAGCCATTTTTGTTTATTATTAATTTGCATTTTGATTGAAATTCGACACTGTCAATGGACTGACAGCTCTGCTCGACATGTGAAATAAACAAAATTACATTCGCCGTCTCCTTGAGATGCCAGAAACCGACACTGACGGACGCTTCCGGCGATTTGTTCAACATTAACATTTCGCAAGCCCTTTTTAAAAATTATTTTGCCATCAGTTAATAGCCGATAGTCAGTTGTTGTTTGTAGCTGTCTTTATTTGTTGTTGTTGTTTTCAGCCGAAAGCAGAGCAGTAAATTGTTTGCAATAATTGATTAATGAAGGCGTGGGAAGCCATTCCCCGATTTTTCTTATCATTGGCAGTCGTCTCGTTTGCCACTGAAGGCGGGGGAAAAGTTTTACCATTTAGTTTCGGTTGGCAGCAGCCTTGGCGCACATAATTAACATGGCAGCCAAGTGGAAACTGCGAGCGGGAAAAGCGGGAAAACTGGAAAACTTGGTGGCCCCAACGCCGCGGGCACATTGCGTTTTGTGTTGTGCCGCGCTGAGCTAATTTAAATTAATTGAATATGCTTTGATAGCATTTCAATTAACTTTTGTGCCGGCACACGGCCTTGTGCCACATATTTTTCCCCCATTTCTCCATTTTTTTTTTCCTTTTCTCCATGAATTTCAATGCATTTCAAGTGAACCGGGGGGCTGTATCTATCCGTGGTTGTACCACTGCCTCGCAGGCATTTCAGCCATGCAATATAAATGAGACGAGCTCCATCATGACATGTCCAACCCATTTGGGCGCCTTTTTAGCCCCCGGTCATCATCCGTCGGTCCATGTGCGGCATTTTGCATAATAAGTAGGCACACTGCGAAAAAATATCACCTTAACTTTTGGACCTCAATCAGGAATTCAGAATTCAGTTAAGAATTTTTGAAATAGTCCGCATGGGTTTTAAATTTTCTCTTTTTCTTCACAGTTTTTTTTCTATTTTTCACATTATTTATTAAAAAAGAAATACTTTTTAGTTGTCTACAGACTTTAACAATCTTAGTAAAACTGTGTTTAAAAAGAAATTAAAAAGAAATGTTTCAAGGCGTTACAAAAATAAACACATTTTTTCCTTTCCTCATTAATATAAGCAACTGAAAAAAAATGTGTCAAACAAATTAAGCTGTTCTCAATATATAATTTACTTTACAATTCTTTCAATACCTTTTTTGATAGTTTTAAATTGGCTGCAGACATTATGTTTATGAATATGTAATATAAGGCGTCACAAAAAATAAGCCTTTTTTACTACAAATTTGTATTTCCTTTTTTTTATTCTAAGCCTAACACAGTTTTTGCTTTCTCTGTATATGACACAGCCGTAGACGTTCGCTACTCGGCTCATGCCATTTGGCGAGCCAACTAAATCACCAGAAATCAGTTATAAATTCGTTGGCCGTTGGATCCTGGTTCTGGGCACTGAACACTGTGGCACTGGGGTCTCCGCTCTGGTTTCCAGTCTTCGTTCTGTTTCGGCTGCGGTGTGCTACAGGACATTAGATTGGGAAATACATATGCATAATTCCCTTTGCCGTAAAGCATTGCGACTGCTGACAGCCAGACAGTCCTCGATCTGTGAGTGTATGCGCCTTTTAATTATTCAAATAATTTGACTTCGGTCAAATTGCTGGCAGGACTCCATACACATTTGGTTTCGTAGAGTTGTGAGTTGAACAGGTAGAAAATATATTATATTATCAGTTTAAGGGCTGGTATTGTAGCCAGCTTACAAAGATAATTTTATTTTCTATATTATAACAAGTAGCAAAGTCTGTACATATTTCTACATTTACTGATTACATGAAAGAAAACCAATTTAACGAATATTTTAAGAAATGTACTGTTTATTTTCACAAAGATTCACAAACATATAAAGCACAAAACCATCAAACATCAGAAGCAATTATTTGAAACTTAATTAGCATATGTCTCCCAGAAACGGGAAAATTTACTACATGTGCCTTGCAGTTTCTATATTACAGACTTTAAATCCAATATGGCTCCAATAAAGTAATAAATTTCTAAGCATTAATGCTATAATTTTCATCATCTCTCTTATCAAAACAAAAAGCAATTGAATTTCGGAAAGGTCAGTTAACGAATTCAATGTCTTCCACCTCAAACATCCCCTCTTTAACAATCTAATTAATTGTGCACATTAAACACCGATTAAGAGGTATTACAACTAATAACATATCCGAAAGAAATCAACGCTCTAGTCATCTTCCATACGTGCTGATGGATGTAGAAAAAGTCAATTTGATTGATAACACCAGAAAAGCAAGAGCAGCTAGCAGCTTTACCTAGTGGTTGATGGTTTTTCTGGTGGTTCTGGTGGTGGTGCTGGGACTGGTGATGTCGACCACTCTGTCAAGTGCCAATTAAACTAAAGCAGGGCAACAAGCGAGAGCAACAGGACGCATGACGCAGGACTCAGGACATCGAGCGTATGGGGGCCCGATAAAAATGCCAGATATTTTTTTCACGACTTGCGGGCGAACAAGTTTTTTGCCGCCACTTTTTCCAAACTAATGACACACGGCCCGGCCGTGACCGCGTTGACGTTGATAGGCCACAACAATTTTCATTGGACAGCCATTTACAATAAACGTCAGCGAAGGGTAGCTAGGCGAAAAAAAACGAAAAATAGCATCTACGACCGAAGTTTAGAATACCCTTGCTTATGAACTAGTTCTGAGCCAGCTTAAGGTTATGCTTGTCAGAAAGTCTCAAGTTCAGTTAAAATTAGTAATAATTTTAACGAGATATATGTCAAACCAAAAAGAACTAAGTCTTTAAAAATTAAAAAAGAAATTAAAATTTAGCATAAATACAAACAATTAATAATATTTTTAGCATAAACAGTTAAAAAGGTTTAAAAATAAAACGTTTAAACTAATTTAATTCAAATGTATTTAATTCATAATCTGCTAAGACTTAAATTTTTCTGACTCGCAAATTGCAGACAAAAATTTTACTATCCCTTAATAGAGTATAAAAAGACGCCGTAGTTTATGGCGAAAATCAAACAGCCATTGAGTGGCGGGACAGATCTGTCTGTGCCGTTTGATAAGCGCTAATGAATGGTTTTCTTATACGCTCCATTGGGCCGAGGCTGTTACCGTAGCCTCGTGGTGAAGAAAATCCGAGAAGGGTGGTAGTTATTGGAGGGGAAGGAAACACTGGGCACGGCCACTTGTCGCGGTTTTGGGCAATTTAAGCGGCGGTTGCCGTTGTCATTGTCACGACGTCGAATGCGGTTGCCACTGACGCAAATGTTTGGCTTTGAGGCAATTAACGAGGCCAGAAAACGACATGGCAAAAGGGGGGTGGTGTGGGGTGGTGTGGTGGTTTGTGTAAAAAAAGCGCTGCAGAGAACTAAAGTGAGGCGGTTCGATGCATTTTTCTTTCCTCGCTTTTTTGCAGCTCTGTTTTCCGGCTTGTAATAAAATGGCAAACGTATGCCCGGGCAATCAATAAGCCCCCGCCCCGAAAAGCATGCTACGGTTTTTTTAAGAGCTCACCGAAAAAACCACAACACTACAAGGACATGCTGCAAAGGAGCGACCAACCAACAAGCGACTTAATACTGGCCAACTTGATGAAGATACAAGACAGATGGATAACGGCAGGTGAGCCGGGCATACAAATAAGAAATTTTCCCCTTTTCTTTTTGTGAGAAATTGGGGGCAACTTCAGCCGGAAGATCTGCAAAGGGACAAAACTTTTAAACAAGATTCGACACTCGATACAGACACACACAATAGCACACACACACACACACAAACAGACTCGGACTCAGCCTCTTTTATCCTTGCCCATTGTCCAATACAAATCGTTACCAATTTTCAGCCCCGAATCGGGGGGCGGGCCAGCGAGAGAGCGGCGTGGTCGGTGGCAGGCCATAAGCAATGGTCAACTATATATGGACAAACAGGAGGCGCACACCTTTCATTTATTGCTCGTGTCCGCTCTCTTTTCTCTCTTTGTTCCTTTCTGTAGCTGGTGGCGTATACGTAACGTGAGGCATGCTCATATGGAAACATATGCACAGGCAGAAACATAGTACGAAATTGGTGCATTGGTGCTGAAATACAATGTTTTTTTATTGAGGTAATTTTAATAAAAATAAGTTTAAATACAATAAATTTGTAATATTAAAACTCTTTTGACTCTAAAGCAATAAAAGAATAAACACATTTATGATTTTTATATTCACAGCTTTCCCTATACTAACTAAAAGATTTTACCTGTGCTTTTAGCGAAAAAAATAAAACGCCATTTAGTTTATTTATTAAATGCTAATCTCAGCAAATCCCTTATTATTAATATGTTCTTTGTTCTGTAATTTAAATGCAAATCCGTAAAGATAAATTCTTATATATTAAATTTAAGTCTTGAACAAGGAAATGTTCTTATAGGACCAAATTTTCTGTTTGACATTTAATTGAAATTCGAGAAATAATTCTCAAATATCCAATTCTAAAAGAATCCCAATATATATTTATTTAAAGTTCTTAATGGTACCGAATCGCTATCTTTAATGTTGAAATGAACAATGCAGATATATTTGATTTTAAGCTGAACCACAATAAACACGTCGCCCAAGAGGTTAATTAAGAAATGCCATTTCTATGCTCATTTTTCTTCGTGTACGCTTCCAACTTGCAGGTGGCTGAGGTGGTGGTGCTGGTGGTGCTGGCGGAGTGGTGCAGTTGGTGGTGCATCGGCTTTATGTTGTGTATATGTCTGGTCGGGGTCTTTACGTTGGCTTGATTGGATTTGCCGATGCAAATGAAGAATCCAATTTTTAAAGTTTGTTTTTCGTTATCGTTACGTCTCCTGTTAGTGGTGGAAAACCTCCGACTGGTGTCTCCGCTTTTCCTTTCCTTTCCATTCCTTCCGTTTTCCCATTTTTCTCATGCAGCTCACGACACACAGTGGGTCTTGGCCATTCTGCGCACTTTTTTTTCTGGTCGCCGTCGTCCACCACCACGTTTGTTTTATATTTTCATTTTTTGTTTTTATGTTTTTATACGCCCTGCTCGTCCCGTTTTGTTGGTCACATCGGCACACTGGACTCAGGACGTCAGGAGAAACAGCCAACAATAACCAGGGACAATTCAAACAAACCGACATGGGAGGCACCAAAAATTTGTTTGCCGTACAGAACAAAACGAAACGAAACGAAAAAAAAGTGTTGGGAACAGAAAAAATTTGAAAAAGAAAAGTTTTTGCTTTTTGGTTTGGCACGCCATTTGTTTGTGTCCCGATGCCTTTTGCCTTACCACAAAATCGAATTTTCACTTTTAAACAATTGACGTTACCGCATACGGGGATACACCTGCATGTGTGCCACTGAACGGGTACATTTTCTTCTCATTTTTTTTTTTTGAACTTTTTATTGTGATCAACTTTTTGTGTGTTCGTTTATTTTTCCTTTTCTCATTTCATGCCTTTCAATTTGTTGTTTACTCTTTGTTTTTGCCTCGGTCAGCTTAATTCAGCTCTGGCCAAGTGCCTCTCATCGTTGCCACTGGCTTTTGTGTGCAGTTTATTTGGCAAATAAATTTACCAACTATTTCTGCTAAACTGACGAGGCGGTGGTGTGCGATGGGTTTTTTTTGATTGGTTTTTGTTTTCGAAATCAACCAAAATGCTTTTCGGCAAATTGAAAGCGAAAAGATTCATTTTAATCATCGCTTGGACAAATTGTGTTTGCATTAAAAACACCACACGATACGTGTCAAATCGAGTTGTGTGCGCTATGTTATAAGCACATCCGATCATCTGTAATAATCAATTAAGCCGCAGGGGCTGGCAAATCGCCGAATATAACGAAAACATGGCATTTGCAATTTGTTTATTTGCAATTATTAGAATTAACAATGCATCGATGATTGATGCGAAATTATCGCTGGCCAAACATTAACGACGTGCAGCCATGGCAACGCGATATTCGAGTACGCTAAATGGCAATTAGTGGGAATGAAACTTGATAGCTCAATAGTTGGCAGTTGAGCGGGCTTATTAAATAATTGAGCACCGATTGCCGGCAATTTATCACAAATGATTTGTTGGAGGGCTGGCGAAAAAAGCGAAGACCACGCCATCCCGCTGAACGCTTGTATAAATCTCCGGGAATACGATCCCCTGACAGGCAGCTACAATTACACCCGACAATCGCCGGAGTATCGATAAATTAATCAACATCTTGTTGTCGGGGCAAACGCTTGCCCAGCTGCCATTAAATCGCCAGATGCTATTTTAAGCAGCATTCCAAGTTTACCGACCACATTCTGCTATTAATGTTTTACTGGCCAATGGCATGGTCAGCGGCACTGAAAATTAGCCCAAAACGCATATGCCATAAATCCTGACCCGAGAGCTGAGAGCTGAGAGCCAGACAACCGCTCAAACTATGAAACGAAACTTTATTGACCCACAAATAACGTGCAGATAATTACAAAAACAAAGGCAACTGCCCCCAGGAAAACAAATGTGTCCGTTGTGGGGGATGGAAAAAAGGCAGACAAAAAAGGCAGGAAGTGAGGACTAAGTGACTGGACTAAAAAAGTACCCAGTAAATATGTTTAAAGTTCAGTATTTATTTAATTTGATAATATAACCTTTACTGAAACCTTTTTTTTTTTTTAATAAATTTCCATTAGTAAACATAATATTTATGTTTCACCTTGCACAGACAAAAACAAATGGAATTGTAAAAATAGATAAATATGGCTAATTCATTTAAAATTTTCTATTTATTTGTCAATTTCAAATTATAATATTAAATGCAATGCATATTAAATTACATTGATTTTGTCTTAACTTATTTGCATTAATATAGAAAACATTAGATTGAAAATTACAAATTTTAAAGTTAATTATTTAATTATTTAATATGACTTAAACTTATATTTGAAATTATTTTAGATATTATTTCGAAAACAGTCAAATTAAATATTGAACATTTAAATATTTTCTTATTTAAAATAAATAAAACTAGCAATGAATGCAAATCAAAGCTGATAATATTTAACAACAACTTAATCACTAGGTTTTTCATCAGTGTGACATAACAAAACGTACATGCCATTTTCTAAGGGTCATAACCCTGAGGTTCCGAGGTGTTCATGCTGATGGACGAAAATAAGTGATTAGATCGATTAATATAGAAGAATTTAAGTACCAAACAAGATAAAAAGAGATACAATTTAATATACTCTAGCACCCAGAGAGTACCAGGTATTGAGGAAAAGAAAAGAAAATACCATGGCAAAGTGGAAAAACTACTTACAAGTATGTTAACATGCGCAATTGTTGCCGTTGTCCAGCTCCAGGACCTCCGGGCAAGCTCAAGCCAAGGAGCAGCAGCAACAATGCCACGGAAATCTTTTCTTTTCCGGCCAGAGTTTTCCCCCTCCTCTGCGCTGCGCCGCTGTGGGTTTTTCCCAAAGATGTTCAAGTTTATTTGTTGTGGTCATGGCAGAAAGTAATCCAAAAGATAAAATACAATAAAATAAAAGGCCAGGGCGGTGAGTTATGTCCGAAGTTGTTGTTTCTGTTGCTGCTGTTGCTGTTGTTGCTGTTGTTGCTGTTGCTGGAGCTGCATTGGTGGGCAGGTCTCGCATAGACAATACCTTAAAGCAACCCATGTGTTGTCGTCTGTCGAGCGAGTGTGCATAATTTATATGGCGAGCTTCAGCCATGTTTTTGGCTAAATTATTTCCCTGGCCCCGAAGCACGTGCTGCCACCGGCCACGCGGCCTTCAGGTCAACCGTTTGGGCCATAAATTTAGACGCCTGCCCTGCGACACGCTCTATGACATTATTGAACTTGAAAGGGATATGGCCGGGCAGCAAAACAATAAGCAAAATCGGAAGACGAGGTGCAGGATCAGAGGGCCAAGAACACAAAATTCACTGAATTGACCTTGTTAACTCCTGGCAACACAATATTTTAGAGGGCTATGTTTAATTCTGGTCTTTGTAGGGCCAAACCCATCTATTTAAGAGCATAAGCCGGTGTAATTTACTGAAACAAAAACAAGGTTCAAACTCACTTATAAAGCTGTAAATCCAACTTATATACACTAATAAAAAGATGGAATAGAAAAATATATAATATTTAAATGAAATATTAAATCATAATATAAAATACAATGTATATTAAATGCATGACTTAATATTCAAATATTTTAAGTTAGATAAGATTTAAATTGGTATTAAACTTTCAAATACTTAAATAAATTCCGAAAATAATCAAATGACGAATTTTAAGAACTTAGGGTCAAAATATTTGGATTAACTATTTTTTTTAGCCAGTGTACTTATATACCTAATCAGGGAATGTTTTTTTGCTTAGTTTTTTTTTAACTTTAATAAAATTAGTTATAATTTCTTCTAAATAGAATTTGAAATTTGCACAAACTCTTCATATTCTATGTGCTGAATAATTTGTTCCCAGTCCAAAAAAATTCGTTAAATGTATAGTTGATCTGTAATCCAAGCAATTAAACTGATAACATTTTGCGTTAATTTGAATTCTGAGTACAAATGCTGATAAGAAAGAGGTTTTATGTCGGAAATGCCCCTCTATATAAGAAATATTTTTCTCAGTGCCGGTGATGATAAGCATTCAGCTTATCTGTCAATGGGATATAACATTAAACACAGCTCGCTTTTGCTCTAGTAGATGCGAATCGTTTTGTTTGGAATGATGATTGCTGCTGCTTGCTTTTTTCTATTCGCATTGCTGATTCATCAAGAATCAGCTCAGCTTTTGGATTGGAATTGTGTAAAAGACCCACCGGATCACAACGAACGCGTTCCTTGGCTGGCATTTATAATGACGCCCTCAAAGAACTGCTCGGGAGCGCTTATAAGCAAACGTTGGTATTATTGCTTGTGATTTCAACACACTTACCAAAACAATTATTAAATTTCAGAATTTGTCATAACCGCTGCGAACTGCGTGGTTGCTGAAAAGGAAAGGTGAGTCGACTTCATAAACTATATATTCGGTTTCAAACCAATTACCTTTAATCAGCTCAGTTCGTTTGAACTCCGAAGTTTACCCCGTCCAATATACCTACTTAACTTCCAATGACAGTTTTACGATGGATATAGCTCTGCTAAAGCTTAAAGAGCCTGTAATCTATAAACCCTATGTGAGGCCAATATGCATTTTGTTGAGCGATCTTGTGCTAAAAACCGGCAGGATTTTAAAAGACACCCGTTGGGGCTTAACTGGATCGCCTGCAACGAAAACAATTACTAAATTTAAGAATGCAAAGTGCTATAGCTCCTTCGGAAAGCGGCTCAATGAATTCCAGATCTGTGCTGGCTACAGCAACAACGATCAATGCGAGGAAATGGGAAGTCCATTGGGAATTGATGCAAATAGTCAGAATGCAAATATTTACATACTAGCCGGAATTCAGAGCTATGGCGCTTTAGGAACTTGTGTCTACTCCAATATCTTAAGGTACATCGGTTGGATAGTAGGAGTCGTCCTAGAGGTCGATGTCTTTGTTCACCATTAAAATTATATGTAATAAAGCAAACTTGTGTATCCGAACAACTAAACAGATAACCACATATTTTAAAGAACCTACGAAGCATAATTTCCCATACAAAATTTCGGTCAAGTTTTTGCTAGACGTGTTTTAAAAAAGGAAGCCAATTTGTAGCATTTTTTTCTTAAAACTATTTTTTATTTTCCTTATGGAACATATTTCCTTGAGTCTTAAATCCAACAATAAATTTATGAATGTTCCATCGGAGTCTCAATGTTAAAGCTATGAAACTGATAAGGAAGTGAATTTGCTGATAACATTTTGGAAGCAAAGTAATTAGAGTTTTTTTTATAATTTCTAGAAAATTCACCAAAATCCCAATCTAATTTTAGATTTTAGATGGTTTCTGATGAACATTATATTGAAACTCAAAACAAGTAACCTTAAAATTGCTTGGCTTTTCCTACTTAAATTACTAATGATTACTAATAAAACATCCGAAATAAACAATTCTAATCCAAAGTAAATAATCTAATAAAAAAATACAAAATTTCTGAGAAAGATTTTTTTCTTTCAGTACTGATAAGGCCCAAGTTTTGTTATTGAACACACGTCGCTAGTGTTTCAGTTGTGGAAAAGCATTTGGTCTGGAACGATGACTTTCTTTGTTTTTGGTGTTTTGTTCTCATGTCTGCTGCTTCATCAGGGATCGGCCCAGCTTCTGGATTTAAATTGTGCCGACATATCCAAAAATTCGATATCAAAAAGTCCATGGATGGCATTGGTTCAACTGCCCGATAAAAATTGCAGTGGCACCCTGATTCACAAACGTTTGTATAAAGATAAGGCTCTTATTAGAAAATTTAAACATAAAAGATTTTTGTTTTAGAATTTGTGGTAGCATCAACAAATTGTGTGTTTAATCAAAGCGAACTGTAAGTCTGCTGAGCTTTATGAAGCTTTTTAACGTTAACTAAGTTGTTTCCTTTCAACAGCACCGTTCTTTTGGGCGTTTTCAACAGTAAACTACACAAAAAGCATTACGACATGTATCCCACCATGCAAATTTCTGTCCAAAACGTCTTCATTCACAATAAATTTGACAGAGACAACTATAAAAATGATTTAGCTCTGCTCCAACTAGAACAACCTGTGCCCTATAAAGAAAACATACGGCCCATATGCATTTGGTTAAACAGAAAGAAAATCCAAAACGAAAAAAAAATTATGAAAACAACACTTTGGGACGTAACTAAGAAAATGGTGTTTCCAATTCCACAAACCAGAAACGTAACTCTCTTTTCACCAATCGAGTGTAAGCATGTCTTGGATGTTTCTCCCGATGAATCGCATATTTGTGCTGGTTACAAGTTTAATGCCTCGTGCGTGGAAGCTGGAAGTCCTTTGTTTCAAAAGTTGAACATTTGGAATACAAATCGTACCACACTTATTGGAATTCAGAGTTATGGCGTTTCGGGAACTTGTCTATTTACGAGTATCTCTAGCTATATTGATTGGATAGTTGGGATCGTGATGGAGGTAGATGTTATAGTTTCGAATTGAGAAGATATAAATTAACGAAAAATAAATTTTCTAAATAAACTATATGAAACAAAAATAATACTTGAGAACGTCTAAGTCATGGAAAAACTATGGGTGTCTTAAATCATAAATTATTCTTCATACCCTGTTCAAAATGCTAATTTCTTTCTGTTAAGACATTAATTAAAAATGTATCTACTGCTTGTGAGTTTAGAAGCTTTGTGTAGAAATTCTTTTTTAGCAGTTTATTTTATTAAGTAGATTTTGATTTGGATTTTCACAATTTTATTATAAACATGCACTTCCAAAAAAATGCTAATTTCTTACTGTTACGATTTAAATTTAAATTTATCTTCAGTTTGTGAGTTTAGAAATTCTGATTTCTTAGCAGCCAGTTTGATTGGCCTGGCCTTAAAGCCAAAAGCTGCTGCCTTGCCGCTATTTATGTTGTTGTGGCTGCAATTGCTTTGGGACCGTTTAGCATTTTTCAAGTAACCACATGGGGTTGAGACCGACAGCAGATAGGTCCCGAACCTTAATAGCAGCAAAGCGGGGGCGTTGAAGTATTACAAAACTCTAACAGGCGCAAAAAGTTTGGCCAAAGAAAATGTTCTTAATTTGATTTCTTCAACGCCCCTGGAGTGCAGTATTTGCGGCCAGGGAGACGTCTAAATGTGCCTGTATTTTATAAAATATATACTATATATTCCAACATACAGCATGGTATATAAGCCATTGGCAGACAAGGTCTAATAAAAAGGCTTGGGCACAAAAGTTTTTAATAAAGTTTTTATGCCCCAGCTACAAGCATAAAGCTCAGGCAACAGAAAAGGAAATGGAAATAATTGAGGCAATTTGTTACGCAGGGAATAAAGGTAGGAGGGTTAAGGGAACTCCAACTTCACATTTTATTCGCTTTCCTTTTTGTTTAAACCTTGAAATAGCCAAATAATCGCTTTGATCCTGCCCACAAAGATGTCAACTTTCTACTTGGAATTTGTTAAAACCAGAAAACGTATGAAACACGCTTCAAGTTTCGAGGTCGCAGAGTGCACGCACAGAACAATATGCACCGTTTCGCAATGCAGTTTGAATTTCATTTCAAAACAATTTGTAACAGTCTTTCCAATATAACACACACACTAACACACAGGCGCGCGGCAATCGAAGTTTGGTTTGGCAGCTAAGCAAATTTGCTGCAAGTCTGCCGCTGCCACTGCCGAGTCAGCAGTGCATCCTCCATCCTGCGTTCTGCGTCCTCCATTCGACCAGATCCGCTTACCATGCACTCTGGGAAATATTTCATAACATTACAAAAAAATATTGCAATTTTCCTTCATAGAAAAATTAAATCTAGATCTATGGCATTTAATGCTTAACCTACTTATTAATATTATTAGGGTTAGTGGCACCACAAAACATAAGCAAATTAGTTTTATTTGTATTGTTTTGTTGAAATATGTTTGAAATTTCATTTCAATGCCAAACCAAAACGACAATATATAGGGGCATATTTTAAAGAAGCATCAACAAGTAAATAACTTTGAACATAAAATCAAGTTTTTAAAGCTTTAGAATTATGTAATACAATGCGAATTTTTTATTACCTATTTTTATTATTTTATTTTATGAAAACAATTCAAGAGTTACATTGCTTAATATATTACGCTGCGTACTTATATATAAGTTAACGTATTTATTTATTTACTAAATATATTTTGTTTGTTTAAATTAACTTATGTATTTGCTTTGAGCGCATGTAAGTAGATTAGCAAAGTGATAAGTTTTGTTAAAAAACGGAAATTTAAAGTTTATCACTCATACGCACTGTTGCCTTTAAGCTCTAATCTTAACGAAAGTCAAAGAGGTTTTTAAATATTTATTTAAATAGATTTGCAAGTTAAAAGGCCCTTTTTAAATCATTTTAAAATCAGACTTTCTTGAAGTGTTCGATGCGTGTGCATGTCAATAATTTTGCGCGTTCGCTGGCGCTCTTCGCTGCCTTTTTCTTTTTGATGAATTGACAGGCAATGCTATTTGTCAGCAGTCAATGTGTTTGTTACATTTTATTGCCAGCTGGTTGCTGTTGCTGATGTGGCTGCTTCTAATGTTGCTGCTGTTGCCGTTGCTGCTGCATTGTTAATGTCAGGCGTTAGGGCATACGCTAAACATGCGGAGCAAGTTATTTGTCTGCATTTTATATGCAATTTCTCTATGCATCTCGCTGTTCGACAGACGGCCTGACAGGACAAAAGGACGAAAGGACGAGAAGGACGAAGAGGGGCACTAGTAGCAGCAAATTGTGTTGTATTGTGCTCGCATGCATCCGACAGTCGACAGTCGACAGCTGAGATGGCTATAGCTTCTTCGATTTGCATGGTCGCTGTTTGAAATAGATTACGCATCCGGCGTGCCAATTGCCCCTTGAACTTTGATCAGCGGACGGAGCGGAAGCGGAGGTCACTGCTGTCAATCAAAGGAATCGTTCTGCCTTTCAATTGATTGAATGCAATCAACTTGTTTTCAATGATAGTGCAAATTTCATAACTCGCAATTTCCGATGCAGGTGAAGCAGTTGCCCCTGGTAACGCTTTTAATCAAATTTTGTCGAGGAAAAAAAATATGTATTGCAAGGAATTTAATTAGTTAATACACCTCAGCCTACCCTTATTTAATCTTAAGAATTTTTCACCCCTTTCCGTCAGGTGCTGATTTTTCTTTCATCACATTTCGCAGATCTGTCTCGAATTGCATTGAAATTTATTTACGGAAAAGTAAACGAGAAACCATTTCGCTCGACTCCACTTACACGAATCCTTTGGCACTGTCAATTCAATGGAATCGGTTTGAGTTTTTTTCATTTTTTTACGTTTAAAGTTTGCAAATCTTTAAATCAACTTTTGATAAAAGGAAAATATTTTTCTTTGTAATAGCTCTGGCGAATAGCCCTTTATACAATGCACTTCACAGTTTTCACATGTACACCTAACACAACGACTGACGTCAGAATACTCGACCCAAAAATAAGTGAAAAATCAGCGGCAGTCTGGTTTCATTTGTAGTTTCCGGTTAAAATGTTACGGTTGCGTTTTAATAATAAGTGCATGTCAACATAAATTAAAATACTCCCGGTTGATTAATAATGCACAACGAAAATGTCACAAGGAAATATGATTGTGCGACGGTTCCGTCACTTAATTCCCTCTACTTCTACAGCAGCTCACTGAAAAGTAACCTGAACGAAACATCAACAAGGCAACTGGAACAAAGGATGTTGCAAAATAGGGAAACTAATTTTCGAAATGCCCTTAAAATTGTTAAAGGTTTTTTGTAATATTCTATAAAGAAATTAAATGTTTTTTATCGAAATTGTCAAATGAAACAAAATAAAACACATACATAACTACATTTATTTTATGAATTCTTCTTTTTTAAAGCTTTTTTTTTTGTTTTTATTAATTTTTTGGGTTTTAACAAAGTTTTTAAAATTCATTTAAATAAAACGTTACCACTATTAATGTTTAAAGTAGTAATTTATTTTAAATTGGTCTTTTGAGAAATCTTTTAATACAAAGTACCAACCATAGTCACTGAACTCCACTCAGTTGTAAGGGAGTGAATACATTTTATGCCAGCACAAAAATAAAGTCATTAAAATTGTAAATATGTATACAAGTGGCAGCCAAGAAAGGAGGAGTTTTGCGGGGGACGAGGGAGCAGGAAAAAGAAGGACGAGATGACGCAGCCATCCTGTGTGCGTGCAAGAAATGGAAATGCGGTTAATTTCCGTAAAGTATGCAATAATTTCTGGCACTGAGCATAAGCAAGTCCACCCAGTGTATTTTTGTGTGCGAGTGCGATTGCATGTGGATATGCGAGCATATGTATGTATGTGCCTGTGCGAGTGCAGCACAACAAAAGGCAAAGAGTTAAATAACTGCCACGCCTCCCCGCCACTTGCAAGTAAATCTCTTTGGCAGACTGCGAAGACGGAACTAACGAACAAACGGACATTCATCAATATAAATCAACCGACGGCCACAAGCCAGGCCCAGTTGCAAGGATTCGGGAGGAATTGGCGGTAGTTCACATTTAGTGATGACAACAGGACCGATAAAATAGTGGTATAGCAAAAATAGATAGTCTACAATCAAAAAAGAAATATGTATCGATTTTAGGAATAATTATAATTAAAAACTCATATAATAAAATAAAAGATGCCTTATAAATTAAGAAAAACATAACCTAATAATGGCTTAAGGTAGGAGAATTGATGGTTTGCTCGTTCTAAAGAGTTCTTTAAGAGCCATAACATTTAAACGAAAGTTCAATAACATTTTGCTAAGACAAATATTTTATTTATTTGTTTTAAGGCGGTTATCTTAAAAAATATGAATGGTCCCAAGTGATATGGCATAATAAAATTTGAGTGCTTTTCGAATAAGTAAGTATTGAAGAAGGTATTAATTAATAAAATCTCGTAAGCT
This sequence comes from Drosophila elegans, assembly GCF_018152505.1. Classification (NCBI taxonomy): domain Eukaryota; kingdom Metazoa; phylum Arthropoda; class Insecta; order Diptera; family Drosophilidae; genus Drosophila; species Drosophila elegans. The sequence goes on from NW_024545863.1 coordinate 493,489, forward strand.
TACTCAAGATGTATCACAGTATAATTTTGTAAATGATTATTTAATTTACATTTTTTAAACTCCCTAAATTCCAATATTTAAATGTTTGTATTAAATATTTGAGAGTCATATTAAAGTCGATATATGTTACTTGAAAATTTTCCACTCGATAAGCATCTCTACCGAATCAGAAAAAGAAACCGAGGCTGGAGGAAGAGGCAGGCCCAGCGGAATAAATAAAAACATTTTTTTGTATAAAAGTTCCTGCGAATTGGTTGGCAAGCGGGGTCAGTGTGGAAGTGAAAGGAAGAGAAAATGGAAGGGGCCAGGCTGCTGTAAAAATGTTGGCCAAAGAAATATTTTCACATTTTTATTTATTTTTTCTTATTTGGAAAATGGCAAGCGGACGGCTTCGGCTGGTCCCTGGTTTTCGGCACTCGGTCCTTGGTCCTGAATGTCCTTGCAGCTGCTGGTACTGCTGCTGCTGCTGCAGCCACAATAGCATTTTCGTTTCATTATGTTCCGCGTGCCTAAAGGATTGAAATATATATTTGAATTTTTTTTTTTGCTACCGCTGACTGAATCGTTTGCATGTTGCTAGTGGAAAATGCTTTTCCCCTTGCACTGGCACATCGGCATGCTTTACAATACCCAGAAACGTTGAGGCCACGCATTTTGACTTCGGTATTTGCGGCTTTTTATGTAATTCATGGTCATTCCCCATATGCATGTGCCCAGCAAATTTACTGCCTGGCGAAATAAAAAAAAAAAGAAAATATATGCACGGATTTGGGCCGAAACAAGCCTTCCCGAAAATCATGTAATTTATGCGTTTTTTTCGTGCAGTGGCAGCCGAGATGATACAATCAAAGTAAAAATCATGGCAGAACAAATCAAAAAGTCTTGTTAATCCCTTAAAAAAAGGAAAGATATGTTTACATTAAAAAGTAAAAATAATTTACATGTAAATAAGTTTAAAAACATGTGTTTGAACTGCAATTTTCTTTTATATAAGAAATGTTTACCCAAATGACTCATTTGTGATTACTTCATATAAGAATTCTTTATGACAATTCTTTATTGCACTTATTTTTTAAGTCAAATACCTTTTGGTACATGTTTTCAAATTTTAAAAAGCTGGCAGTTAATTTACTAATATTTCAAATAAATATTCTTACCTGTGTTTTTTCTCGGTGTATTTGATAGGCGGTGCCTTTTATTTGTCATTTCCGGTTTGTGCCGGAAGTTGAAATTATTGAAATCAAACGGAAATGCATCGCAGCAAATTCAAAAAAAACCGGGAGCCGAAAAAGCTGTTTAACCCATTTCATATAATGAGTTGAACTTAAGTTGCTGTTCAGACATTAAATAAAAAAGTTAAGTTAAAATGAAATACATGTAGCCATAAATTTATAAATTCAAGTACACTTTGCCAAGAAGCCAAAATTAAAATAAATAAATAAAAATATCATTCAAATATGTTTAAAAAATACCATTGATGCGCCACAAAATGGGTTAAAGCACGACTCCGATCGGTCAATGATCCATCTGTCTAGTTTGTATTTTCCTTCGCGTATAAATAAATATATAAATTTAAATAAATGCTGCCACAATACCCGCACACTCACAGTTTCTTTGTCAATAAATCAGAATACTTATCAACGTCAAACGACCGCAAAGAGTCTACGCAAACAACATAAGCGACCGAGGACCAAAATGTGTGTGCGTAGCAGGTTCTGCAGCGGTTTATTACGCGCCATTAAATTTATTAAAGAAGGCGAAAGGAAAGCTGGGAAAACCAATAGAAAATAGTTTTTGCGATGTGGCTTACCTAAATTGGCCTAAATCAAGAAACGCACTCTAAAATAACTTTTAATTTGTTTTGAAAATATTAAGAATACTAAATACTACAATTTTTTTAGTTAATCAATAAACTGATAGAAAGCAGTACCTATTCTAGATGTGGTTATTCTAAAATGGTCTAAGTCAAAAGAAATATATTGATTTAAATAGTTATATATTACTAAGCAATATACTATATATTCCTAATTGTGTAGCTAAATCATCCAGCACTTGCAGCCTTATTTTATATAAGAATTAAGTTTAAACAACTTAAAAATAATACTTAAATTTAAAATGGAATAAAATACTATTAAAAGTATTACGGTTTTACATATTCAATATATATTAATATTTGTACAATTTAAAAGAACTATAGCGAATGCTACTGTTTCTCTATTTAATATTAAGAGCAATTTTATACAACTACACATTATTCTACGGAAAATCAAATGTTAAATGACGTATCTGTTTTGTTTCATTTTCTTACAGTGCATTTAAAAAGAAAACATCCGACCACTGGCACTTGCTGCTCTATCTATCCTCCAAGCAGGCATTTTGTCTGCCAATTTATGCCCAGTCTTTGCTTATTATGTCTCCACCAAAAACAGTCCAAAACCCCCAAAAACCTTCCAAACCCACATATAGCAACACTGTTTTAGGGCCTAGTCCCGAACTAAGTCCGCTAATTGCGCCGCCTTAGCCGGGCCATCTTCCCCGTCCATAATTATGCGAAATGTGCGCCGTTTCTTCGGACTGTTGCCTGTTATTGTTTGCATTATTAGCTGACAATTTCGGTGGCACTGTGATGCCAAGTGGCGGCTCTGTGATTAGACAGGGTCTTTGGGCCTAGAAATTGTGGGATTAGCAGGGCGCTTTGTCTGTGGCTGGGAACTTGGGCGGAGGAGGAACAGCCGCCTGTCGCTCGATAAGCGCCCTTAAGGCAAGTTGCTGCCAAGAAGTTGATGTTTTTCTTGCATAATTACGGCCATAAGCCAAAGGCTTGTTATTACAGGCCAAGGAACCGGGCGGATTCCTAGAACCAAATCGATTAAATCAATGTTGCTCTTAAAAGGGCTAAATTAAGACATTTATTGTACTAAATGTTCAGAGCAAGCATATTTTTTGCAAGCTTATAAATACAAATTCCCAGAAACCCATAAAATTAACTACTTTTAGAAACACTGCTGCGATTAGAGTGATTAAGGTTTAGTTTTGTATGATACTTTAGAATACTTAAATTGAATTGAACTAATTAATAGCAACTTAATTTATTTTAAGTTAATTTTTTTTAAGCTAAAAACAGATAATATAAGCTCTTTATTGGAAAAAAACAAATAAATAAAGAATAAAATTATGTTGAAAACAATAAAATAATAAGTTTGAAACTATTTTAATGCTTCGTTACGACTAAATTTGATATTCCTGCTTTTTATATAACGGATTATTTTTATTATGTAAAAAGCAATTTCGTTTTCAGTTAAGAGTAAACGTTGAAAGCTATTTAAATGTATATTCATTGGAGTTAAGCTCATTTCTTAATAACACTAATTTAAATATCATAAGTTTTATTTATTTGTAAACAGGATTTCAAAACTCAAAACAGGACGTTTAAACTATTTCGCATTATTCAAAGGAAAGTGTCGATTTTGTTTTTTAAATTTAAATTAAATTTCCTCTTATCTGAAACAAAACCGCTCCCGAACACCCATCGTACAGTTTCCGTTGTCTCTTCATTTGTCTTTAAAGTGAGGTAAATATTTTAGAATTTACCTGAATCGCATGCAAAAGCCTTTGTCAACATCGATGGACCGCTGTGACCAGGCTCATTGTTTTAGTTTTTTGCGAATGCACAATTGTTCAGTGTCGCCATGGTTGTGGCATGCACAAAGCGCTGATTGCACAGCCCATCCACGCACTAAAGCTTTCAGTACCAACTCTTTTTTTTTCCTTTTTTGGCGCTGACATGTCCAGGCGATGGTCAAAAAAAGCAAACCCCATACCCATATATGTATATTCAATAGGCCCACGCTTGCCAGAGAGTGTTTTCCGACGTTTTTCTGTAATTCGTTGTAGTTTTTTCCAAGTTGGCTTTCAGCAAGGGAGCTGGAAAAAAGCGGCCTGCCTACATAAAGGCGCTAGCATATTAAAGGCTTAAACCCACTCAACGGCAGATGCCATATTGTTGAAATATATGCAGATACGTCGCGCATACGTCATGTGGAGATGGAATCCGGTTCGCAAAATACATTCCATTCAAGGAGCTTGCAGCGATTTTTCACTGCGAGCGTTTAAGCAATCAAATGCTGCCAGACAAAGCATATTTTACAATTAAAATTCTAAAGGATTTTTACAGCGAGCTTTGAGCTTTGCAAGTCATTTTTATGTAATTTAAAGAAAAGAATTTGAAATTTTATTTCTACTAGAAAAGCTAAAAATTCAATATGTTTTTAATTCTTTAAATATAATTTTGAATAATAAAGCAAGGTTGTGATTAAAAATAACACTCAAATTTGAATTTGAAAATATAATATTTCTCTTAAATTTTAAAATCAATCAATTAACAGGTAGCATAAATTATAATTAGTTATCTATAACAAAAGCTACGAATTCAAGTTGTTTTATTGAGTCTGACCCTAAACCAAATCAAAGTACTCAGTTTGCTGTATATCGATCGAAGCCGGCCTGGAACCTTTCGCAGTGCTGTCGTCGTGCCGTTAGATCTCATTCAGTTTATACTTTCGCTCCGAACAACTTCCAAATTGTACAGCAAAAATTGGTAAAAAAAAAACAAACAAAAAAAATTTACTATTTTTCTATATAAATTTCGTATTTCGGAAAATGTGTTCGCCGTGCGGTCCCTGCAGCCCCTGTGATCCTTGCTGCGGTCCCTTCGAGTGCTCGCCCAAGTGCTACAATGCGGCCCAGTTGGAGGCACTGCCGCAATGTGCTCCACGCATTCCACCACCATTTCCCAAATGCATTACTGTGCAGCAGCCACCGCGAATGATCTGCAAGAAGCGAGTGGTTTTCACGGAGAAGATAGTGCCGGAACCAATGGTGGTGAACAGATGTAGGCAGATCACCATACCCAAAGTTGTGGATGCCACAAGGGTCATCAAGGTTCCCAAGTTGATTTGGGTGTCTCAGATGGTGCGAGAGCCCAGGGTCATTTACTATCCATCGATGATACCCGACCCCTATGTGGTGTGCTATCCCAAGCGGGTGTGCGAGCCCCGGGAGGTGTGCCAGTCGATCCTGTGCCAGCCGAAGCCCCAGACCATCGATATCCCGCCTCCAAGAGAGTACTGTTGCTACCCCAATGGACCCATCAACTACAAGCCCAGTGCCGCCTGTCCACCCTGCCCCATTGGACCTTGTGCTCCTGGAGGACCCTGCTGTCCACTGCCCTGCTTTTCCACCAATCAGTACCCCGTGGCCGAGGGCAGATGTGGACCCTGCGGACCCTGCGGACCTCGATGTGGACCTTGTGGACCCGGCGCCTGTGGTCCTTGTGGACCCTGTGGCCCGAGATGCGGTCCCTGTGGACCCTGTGCCGTGCCAAACTGCGGACCCTGTGGACTCACGATGCCGTCGGGTCCGTTTGTGCCGTCGCCATTGGGACCCTGCGCCCCCGGCAACTCCTGCGGCCCCTTCGGCAACAGTCCCGCCGGTCCCTGCGGACCCTGTGGCCCCTGCTCGCCCCCGTGTCCCTACGAGTCTCCGGAGTGCGGACCCTGCTATCCCTGCGCCCCCACACCCTGGAACACGCACTGCGGTCCTGTGGGTCCCTGCGGTCCCCAAGTTCCTTGCGGTCCTGGAGGACCTTGCTAGGATCGTATCGTATCAGATCGGATCGGATCGGATCGCCCTTTGTCAGAAATCAGTGCCCTGTAATACAGATCATCATTACGTTATCGCTGTCCTGCCACAAACCACACTCCCAAAAGTCTATAGTTCACTTTGCTATGTCAGCGCATTGACGACTCATTGGCTGTAAATATAAATCGGAAATAAGCGAATCTCACTTGGTTTCCCTACTCTACTCGGGTAAATCGGGAACTATTTTTTGAGGGGAGATTTTTGGTGTTGCTGAGTTTTATTGTATTTATACAATGGGCATTTCACGCACTCATTTCATGCTCTCTTCATGTAATTGGAAAGTAAAACATTTAATGTACTTGCTTAAATACTATGAATTCAAACCAATTGCGTGAAATGGTGAGTCGCAGCCAACTTTGTTCGATATACAAAAGGTGGTAACGCCGGACGTAAAAGTACAACATTGAAATTAATTTCCTCTTGCTCTCTCCTCTTTATTACTTTAGTCTTCACACTGCTTTTTTGATAATTAGTTGTCCTGTCGCTTTGGCGATGGAAAAAGTGTTAATAATTAGCTACATTAACAATACTAGCAGAGATGCCAGACATGTAAATTTAATAGCGACTTATGTCTGGAGTCTCTGCTAATATTATTTCATGCATTCGTCTGTATCGCATAAACAGGGTCTACTTTGATTTCATGTATTTAAGAATTCATGAAATTTAAAGTATTAACATAGTATTCGTCATTTTAGACGTCATGTGTGTTTAAGTATAGCTGCCATTTCGAAACCAGTTTCGCTTCGATACGCTTCCAAATTTCTCTGATCAAATTTTGTATAAAATAAAATATAAAAATTTATTTTTCAGCTCCAACTTTGGTTAGTTTTTTGTAGAATCAAACCATGTGTTCGCCGTGCGGTCCCTGCAGTCCCTGTGATCCTTGCTGCGGTCCCTTCGAGTGCTCGCCCAAGTGCTACAATGCGGCCCAGTTGGAGGCACTGCCGCAATGTGCTCCACGCATTCCACCACCATTTCCCAAATGCATTACTGTGCAGCAGCCACCGCGAATGATCTGCAAGAAGCGAGTGGTTTTCACGGAGAAGATAGTGCCGGAGCCAATGGTGGTGAACAGATGTAGGCAGATCACCATACCCAAAGTTGTGGATGCCACGAGAGTCATCAAGGTTCCCAAGTTGATTTGGGTGTCTCAAATGGTGCGAGAGCCCAGGGTCATTTACTATCCATCGATGATACCCGACCCCTATGTGGTGTGCTATCCCAAGCGGGTGTGCGAGCCCCGGGAGGTGTGCCAGTCGATCCTGTGCCAGCCGAAGCCCCAGACCATTGACATTCCACCGCCGAGGGAGTACTGTTGCTACCCCAATGGACCCATCAACTACAAACCCAGTGCCGCCTGTCCACCCTGCCCCATTGGCCCTTGTGCTCCTGGAGGACCCTGCTGTCCACTGCCCTGCTTCTCCACCAATCAGTACCCCGTGGCCGAGGGCAGATGTGGACCCTGCGGACCTTGCGGACCTGGATGTGGACCTTGTGGACCTGGTTGCGGACCATGTGGACCTTGTGGACCTGGTTGCGGACCTTGTGGGCCCGGATACGGACCTTGCGGACCCTGTGGACCTTACGCCTGCGGTCCATGTGGACCAGGAAATTGTGGCTTTGGTCCTTGTGGACCTTGCTAAAGCGAGCAGCAAAAAAACATCTTGTGACGCCTCTACGTTTTGGAAGTTCGCACCCAAATTTATGCCAGTCCCTAATAGACTCTGCTAGTCTCGTTAAATAAAGAAGTGCGTTTGAAACCATATTATATACTAGTATATATTTTTGGGGGAAACATAAATTAGTGATCCAGGATAGGTCCAAGGTAGCGAAAACGACGGCTCAACCCATCAAATAAATATGTACACTTGCATAGCTCATTTCTTAACGAAACACCTATCGGTTCTATTTTTTTTTTACATTATATGTGTAGGGTTGTCAACGCCGGCCAATTTAATTTCAACATTTAAGATTAATAACTTATGATTAACGGAGAACAAAAAGTTTACAATAATTTATTATTGCAAGAAAAGGAGCAGCAAGTGATTACGACTTAGCAAAGGAAGGTCATGTGCCTTTCAATAAAGATATAAACAGTTTAAAGTAAGAAAACCAGAGTTTATTAAAAACTAAATTATTTTTTTTTTCAACCAAATTTAACAAAAAAAAGCCTTTCACACATATACAATATTTTACAAAGACAACTCTGTAAAAAACCAACCGGATACGAAATTTCTAGTTTTTTTTTGACAATCCATATATGGTCACTACAAAAAGTGAACACCTCAAAAAATTAAACAATTGTGTCACTGAGTAAATTATCAGCTTTTTTTCTAACCAGTGGTAGTACCTAAAATACAAGCCAGAAACTTTATAAATTTGTTCTGAAGTAAATCATGCCGAACTATATGGCCAGAGTGGGTCCAGCGGTTTTCTCCAAATTGGGTAAATGGGCCTACAACATGTCCGGATTCAATCAGTACGGCCTGTATCGCGACGACTGTCTGCATGAAAACGAGGATGTGGCAGAGGCAGTGCGTCGTCTGCCCCGCAAAATATACGATGAGCGCAACTACCGCATCTTGAGGGCACTCCACCTGTCCATGACCAAGACCATTCTGCCCAAGGAGCAATGGACCAAATACGAGGCGGACATTAAGTATCTGGAACCCTATCTGAATGAAGTGGTTAAGGAGCGCGAAGAACGTGAGGAGTGGAACAAAACTCATTAATTTTTGAAGCTTAGTGAAGCTATCAACCTGAAACTAATAATAAAATATACAACTCAAAATCGAGGTACTAATAATTAAAGTTCCTTATTTTGTTGTACAATAATAAAACAAATTAGTCCACAAAATTAATTTAAATTTAATTTAAATAAAATATCACATTGATAACAAAACATCTAAATATCAGCTTATTCCCAGCTCTATTTTAACCCATCTCATGATATGTACAGCAGATTTCAAATACTTTTCAATCCCCTGGAATGTCAACACAAATAATTTTCGCATTAAGTGCATTGGCATAAATGCAATATATGAAATTCATTAACAGCGAAAACAATACAAATTAGTGCGAGGGGGCGTGACCCGGCCAATGAACACGTGTATGCCACCGCCCTCCCAAAATTAAAATGGCAGCGGCAAACAAAATGCATGTGCATGGCCCGTACATCCTGTCAATCCTCGTACACTTATGCGCATCCTGTTTAAAATGCAACAAACAGCAAACAGCAACAATGCAGTTGCAGTTGCAGATGCAGATGCATATTCGCAACATATATATCTCCACCTCTGCCGCTGTCTGATTGTTCTGGCGCTGCCATTGGACCGGAAGAAATTATTGTTATTCGAATTGATCTGCCATAGCTTCGATGTTGTCCAGTGCGATAGGCACTGCTGCCAGAGGAGCGATATCGCTGCGTCTGCGGCCAGTAACTGCCGGAGTTCTGATAACGTCAACGCAGGAGAATGCAGCAAATGATATTGGTTCCCTGTAACTATAGCAGCAGGGTATATGGTGTTTAAAAAAAAATTTCAACAAAATTTGTAGACCTCGGAAGAGGAGCAGAAATAAATTGGGTTTTAAATCGCTGATAAAAGCTGTACAAAATAATGAATTTAAAAAGATGACTCATTTTGGTATAAAAACATGTTGATGCATACTTCTAGACACCTTTGTAAATGCTTTCAAAACTCTAGTGATTTCTGAAGCAACCCCTTATTCGCAATATTAATACTAAACTTTCTGTAAAGCTACTTGCTTTTGGATTAAAAACATATTGTTGCATACTTTTAGACACATTTGTAAATGTTTTCAAAACTATTGATTTCTATAGCAATACTCGTAAACTATCGGAAGAAGATGTCTTAAATAATGAAGTGACTAAAACGAAACCTTTTGCAAAACTCCAAATATATTGATGCATACTCTTGGACACCTTTTTAAGCATTTGCAAAAATTTCTATAGATCTGTACCACACATATATTCGTATTATTTACAGAACTTTTATGGCAAATGGGATTTCTAGAAAGCAAGTGCAGTAACTTATTAAAAGGCAAAAGTAAAGTATTGAATAAAATTAAAAAAAAAAAAATCTTCCGTTATTATAATTCCCAAGCTTTTACTTGGTCGTATTGCACGACCCAAAAGGATTTTGATAAAAACAAAAATAACATGTTAATAAGGGAGTAATTATTAGTCTGATCCGTCGTTTATGGACCTTTTTCGTGCTTTTTTTTCCATGCAACCATCGCCAGCGTTATTTATTTGCGCTCACATATGCATAAATAATGGGTAGGAATACCTCCCAAACACCCACCCATCACACAGTTGCCCAACTGCCGCTTGTACAATAAATTGCGAAAATATTATTTTATCAACAATAATTAATTAAATGCACTTAATTGCGTGCCGCAGTCGCAGTTGCTGTTGCAGTTTTGTTGCTGGGTTTTCATTTTTTGTATTTTGTATTTTTGTTGCCTTATTTTTGTGTATATTTTCAGCTTGTCCCCTGTTCGACCTTGTTTTTATGCAGCTGCTACTGATGTGGGTGGTGTGGTGATGGGGTGACTTGGATGCTGGATGGGCGGTAGCTGAAACATGGTCATCTGCATGCATATGCTTGAGCAGCGTTGTAAGTAGCCATGTAACTGGACAAGTGGCCAGCCGTTCTCGTTCTCGTTCCCATTCTCCTTTTTCCCTTTCGACCGAAACTCTTTCTGCGATTTATGCGTATTTTTAAGTGGCATTAAGTGCGCGTTAACATCTTATGAAGCCGGCAACGGCAACAATAAATTATTGCAACAGCAACAGCAGCAACAGCAACATCTGGATTGCCATTAAAAGCCCCGAAGCAAATGCTAATTGACGAGTGCCAGAAAGTGTGCTTTAAAAAAAGGCGGTAAGCTTAATGAGTTGTGCAGCTAATTGGGGCAATGCAACTACAGCAGCAACAGCAGCAGCAGCAGAAGTTGCAGCTGCAACCTGCAACATCTCGAGCTGTTTCATTTGCATTGTTATTGCGGCAAGTTGGTGGGCTTGCTGCATTTTTGGGTTTCGGTTTTGGTTACGCTTTTGTTAATGAAGTTTGTCGGCCGACATGCGGCAGGGAGAAATATTATGCATACGCCATGTTGACCAAAAGTTTTACAAATCCTGTCCTGTCCTGTTCCTTCGTTTCCTTTCCTTTTCCCAACCATGGACGTTGCACGTTCTTTGGACATATTTAGTCTGTGTGTTTAAGTGTGTGTGTGTGTATGGTAATTTACAATCCCCTGCTCATGCAATGTACACATGCTTGCACATGTATAAGTAAATTGTTAAATTTATACACAAAAGCAACGCGCTGCGCTGCAACTGCCAAAGTAATTTGCGATAAGTGCGTCAGATTCTTTGGGGAATTTTCGACCAGCAACCACAGAAGCAGCAGCAGAATCACCATCGCCGAAAACAACAATAATAATGCAACCACAACAACAAAAGTGGAGTAAAAAGTGAATATTTATTCGGTTTTGCAAGGGGTCCTTCCATAAACGAAACTGCAATGCACTGCGATCTGGCATTACGATTAAAGCCTTCTCGCTTTGGGGAAAATTAAGTTTAGCTGCATTTTGATTAAAGAACCTCATTTGGGGTGTTTTTAAGTTCACTGTTCTGCAATTACCTTTAGAAAAGGGGAAACGAAATGATGCGTTCTACAGTACGTTTCAAAATGTCTTGTGTGCCAAAGATAAATGCTTAATAAAATACTACTTTTATGTTAATTCAGTTCCTAAATTATTACTATTAGACACAGTTTAATTACTTATAATCCTTTATAAAAAATCATTAAGTTTTTTAACGACGATTTTGTAAAACGAACTGCCTATAAATAAATTTATTAAAATCCACAAAGCACTTTTAAAAATAATCATTTTCATAAAAAAATAATGTTTTACATAAAATTTTAGTTACTGAAATCTTAACAAATGAAAAACGTATATGTATGTATATGTATAAACAATTTATTGAAATGCGTAAAGGGTTTTTAGAAAATTGTAATAAATATAAGAAATCAATCAATAATACTAAAGAGTAAGACACATTAAATATCTTAAACTTCTATAATGTACTGCTTTTAAAAATATTTATATATATATATATATATATATATTTATATATTATTGTATATATTTATATATAATTATATATATTTATATATTTATAAAAATGTCCAAAGGGACATTATTGCCCATGGCAACTTCATGCCGAAGAAAGATGGAAGGACGCTCAAAAATCCAACGTACATTTCATTTGCGGCTTGTCCTGTTCACCACAACTCCACATGGGTGTGTGTTGGCCAAAATATCTGTGTGCGTTTCCCTTCTGTAAATAAGTCACAAGTGTATGCATATATACTTAAATATATATGTTTGTAAAAAAAAGGCAATTTGTATTTCAGCGTGTGCTTTTTTTCAGCGCTCCCCACAATGCTGTAATAATAAATTGCATAAAAGTATGCAATGAAAATAAAAATGCCAGTGCGTAATTAATGAGTCAAGGTGGTGTCATATGGTGCTTACCCACACACAAACGCACACACTCAAAAGGAGATGGAGAAATGCGACTTTGCTGTACATTGCGTGTTAAGTCGCGTATTTCATGGCGTTTATTTATTATGCACAAAGTGCCACCAGGAGTGGAGCAGGAGAATAACTCCCCGCCCAGTCAAGGGCTCAGCAAAATTATTGACTCAATTTGTAAGCTTGCACAGCAACACACACAGATAGCGTGGCAATCACACACACATACACCTGGTCCTAAGCTAATAAGGACATCATCCCAACAAAAAAATATTCATTTTTGTGAAAGCTTTTCGATCTTTTATACTTCAATTTAATAGTTCAACATTTAGTTTTAAAGTAATAAATAGCTTAAGCTCAAGTCATTTAAACTCGATTTTTAAATTATTTAAATAGAAACTCCTTTTCAAATAAAGAAAAAAATTTGTTTTCCGACTACAAATAACCTAGGCATATACCTTAAATAGTGTTAATAGGTGTGGTAAGCCTTTAATTATTTATTATTCAATTGTCACTTTAAAATACAAAATTGAAGGATAATAGGAAAAAAGCTTCAAGCTACCATTTTGAATTAAATAATATAATCTATTGGATGATAAATAAGTTATTTAAATTTAAAGGAAAATAGCATATTGAGAGTTGAACTCAAAATCCTTGAGCAGGATAGTCTGGATGCTATTTTTTCGACCACCTCTGTGCTCACACTCGCACACTTGGAGGCGTACGTGTGTAAGCCCCGCAGGCGCGTTAATTGCTTATGGGGCGCACATTATTCAGCTGTCATTCCGCAAATGGTAAGCGCAATTTCCTATCCCGCGCGATTCTCTTGGCCGAGAAGAAGAAATGGCCAAAGTTGCGGCTTTGGCAAACAATTAGGCAGCTAATTTGCAGCGGCTAAAAGGACTGGGCGCGACCTAATCCTGCCTTTTTGGACTGATGGCAGATGGGAAACAGGAGAGTCAGGGACGCTGTCAGTCAGAGAGACTCGGAATTTGGTATGAAATTTGGGCCAGCAGCTAAATCACTGCCAAATCCTTTTGACAAATACGCACACAAGGACGCCGAGACACAACTAAGCTGTAAGCCGGGCGCCACTGACTGCTGCTGCCTGCTGAGCTGAAAGGAAACGGAAACACGCTAATATGGCAAGTTATTCAAAAGGCATTCCAGATCGAGATAAATGCACTTGCCGCTCTCTGAACTTGAGCTGATGTTGCACAGGGAAAAAGGGCTAAAACAAAATCGTCTAATAATTTGTTAGCAACAACTATATTATGTTAGTAAATCCCATAAAAAATATACAAAACTATGCCTAATTATCCCAGAAACCTTTTGAACATTTTACCATATAGACCATAAGCTATTTTAATTTTATATAAATTTTGTGCTCAGTGTGGAAATGTGACTAGCAGAGCTGCCAGCGATGCGTTGTCAACTGAGTGCTCGGCTGTCAACACACCGAAAACTAAAAAGGTGACAAGGACAAAGCGCTCCCTATGCTGCTGTGGTTAACTGCGAGGATTGGAGGTTGTGAGGATGTAAGGATGTCAGGATACTGGGATAGTCGGATACTAGGATGCCAGCACATGGCAGCTGTCATGCGTGCAATGGAATGGCTCCGATTACTGGAGCCGGGGATCCGCGACTTACGGCTAAGTGGCGAAAGTTGCACCGCTGCACGCACAGAAAACAATTTTTATCAAGGCAATACTGGCTAGTTTATAATTTTAATTTTAACCATAATGTTGTTTAACTACGGTTTATTATCCTTAAACAAACAAATATTAAATTCAGATGATTACAATACTTGAGCTCATTTTTAATATACTGAAAAACTATTCTATTTTTTTTTTAAGTGGCCTGGGTTAGAGCCTCGTCCTGGTCCTTATTCGCATCCACATCAGATGAAGCCGTCTCTTGTCAGCCGTAATTTACGCGCATTCACGGTAGCTATGCTCGCAAATGGCAAACAAAAGACTTAGACACACGACGGGGTGACAGGAACCTCAAATCGTTTTGATTTTCCACACACGTGACTGACTCACCGAAGGAATACCCGCAAAAGATGATGCCAAGTTGCGCGAAAATAGTAAATGAAGCCTGACGACGAAGTTTGAATGCGAATAATGAAGAGTTGAATTTGCAAATGATTGCATAGAATGCCGTTTACGAAGGTTAGGGTTTTATCAAATTTGCAAAATCAAAATTTTGGCAAAATCATTTTAATTAGTCAGCTTTCTCTTCACCAAAATTATTTGGATAGATAATCAAATAAAATAAAAAGTTAAACGAAAGTGAAGACTAAAAACTTATTTGAGTTGCAATCATGTAACTAGGAATAACTGAGCCCTGCCTAAATCAAACAATTGAAATGATACAATTAAATTTTTTAAAAATTTTAAAATTTTTCTGTTGTATTTTGTACTAATACCTAGTGAAGAGAGCTCTTACACTAATAACAAATTACATTTAATATTTAATCTTATAAAATAATAATAATTGCAATGCAATCCAAATAAATAATAAATGGAAATGTTAACAACCATTTTATAATTGTCAAATGAGCAATTTTGTAAAGACAAAACCCCCTTGTTATAAATTGATGATTTTTGACTTTAATAAGTTAAAGTTAGCTTGAATCAAAAGATTAAAATTCTTTTTTCCAAATTATCTCTATAATTTCCCACAATAAGCTAATTACATTGTTTGAACAATAATTTTATTCGAGAGCCAACACATTGAAACAGTCAAAATACAAATCTCATTTGGTCTGCCATTTGTAATGATAACAATTTAATTCAATAGAAAATAGTTTTGTGAGCTTACGGATAGCCATGGAACATGACGTGCCTGGATAGCAGAATCAATTCCTTCGCACACACAAATAAAGTCGGGGGGTGCGTGGGTGTAGATGTGCCAAACAGGTGATCATTAGATTTGGCAAGTCGCAAACGATTCGCAACGTATTTACTACATTGAATCGACATTATTACGGAATGGCTGGCTGAATTGAATTGAATTATTATAACAGTTTCTGTTGTCATCGCTGCCAAACAGTGTTGGTGTGTGTGGGTGCTACTATCTGTGTGTTCGCGCGTCAATAATGTGCCTTTATGTATCTCTGTATCTGTGGCTGGCAAGTACGTGACAGACGCGGTTTGGCACGATTAAATTACGTTTATGATTATATTTTTGTTACAAACACAATTCCGCAACACACACACGCTCACATAGTGTCATAAACAAACGACACGCACACACATACACAGACTCAATCAAGAGGGCCATGTCACATTGTATTGAAGTGAAAATGGTTAACAATTGCGGCGGGAACAACAACAATACACCATTGATGCATGTTCGTGATGGATTTTCCTATTAAACGTTCACCGCGCCCAACTAAACAAAAGCCTTAATTGAATTTTAATTTAATAAAGAAGAGGTTGCACTGCAGGAAAGACACGAACTAAAATCTATCAAAATAATAGAATTAATTTTAAGTCGATTAAAAACCATTAAACCACTTCTGTATTCTTAGAGCATATATGTGATTGATCAGTAGAGTTTTGCTAAGGCAATATAAAGAGAATAGAAAGAATATCTCAGCAATTATAATGTATTTTTTAGGTGCCTTTTTTTCGACCAGATAATAACAAAACATACATTAAATAAAATTTTTATATTTCAAGAACTAATTTTGTTAAGCAAATATTTTTTATTTGGTAAAATTTTTTTTTTAAATTCCATATTTTTCTCAGTACATTCATTTAATATGATTGACGTTTTTCCCTTGTTTTTCACAAAGCATTAATAAATTGCTAATAAACGTATGTATTCTGTAATAAAATTAGGCTTTAATCATATTTTCAAAGTAAAAATCAACAACTCTCTGTTTTATGGTCAACGTTTATGACCTATTTTTTGAATATCCATAACCAATTATTCCTTATTTCTGCTGTCTTCATTTTCTTCTCTTTGCTTTTTCTTTGTGCAAGCTTTATTTTTGCCCTCCACTTCGACATTCACGAGATTAAACGCACTTTATGCAAATGGGCTCAAACACTTCTGGCAATCTCAACACTTTTGAGCTCCAAGGAGCCACTTGAACTGCACCTCGAAGTTAACCTCTCGATGCTCTCGTCTCATCTTCACTACGGAATCCTGGCCTCCTGTCCTCCTGGCATTAAATATCATTCCGGCTGACGCTTATTGCTTATTGCAAGCCGAGAAGACCGAAGCAACAAAGGATATCGCAGTGGTGCTTACACATAATATGAAATTAATAACAATCATACGCCACGTTGCCCGCCAGCGAGCCCGTTTGCCAAAGCCATTGCCATTTGCCACTGACAGGCGCATTTGGGTTCATAAGTTCTGTTCGCGAAGATTTCTAAAACTGTCAGAAATTGCAGTGAAATTACACAGGACATCGGAGAGGGTAAAAACAGGAGGCCGTGGAGCGCAGCTGCCAGAATGCTTATTAAAATATAAATATGCTAAAACAAAAAGCGCGTGCGGACGCCAAATGGACGAAGGGCTTTTTTCGCCCAGCGAGAAGAAGGGAAAACAAAACACCAAGACACGGAGAGCAGCGTACCGGGCAAAGTTAAAAAACTAAAGTTTTATACTATAAAATAATTTCAACTACTGAAATAAGCACGCGCGCCGAGTGCGAAGAGGGAAATCTCGAACTGCAAAAAATAAAAATAAAAACGGAAAAAAAAGAAACAAAAAGCGAAAACAAAAATTTACTACACAACACAACTAAAGTGGAAATTTCATGCGCGCTATGGAAACTTTAGCACTTTCGCCCACCGCCCGGAAAACTCCATCCCCCGGGAAACTCTGACAACCAACAACAACTACTATACTACCGTTCGTACTAACCATGCCAAGTAGCCAAGGCAGAAAGCAAAGTTGTTCCTTGCAAACAATGCGCAGTTATTCTTTTGTCGAATTTCGGACCAAGGTTATTTCGATATGTATTATGCAGAACTCTGCGCCCGAGCTAAGGAATCTGCGTTAAGAAAAATATTTAAAAACAAACTATAGCAGCAACAGTAGCAGCAATCCATAGACTTGGCTAATACATTTTTGATGGACTGCAGGGCAGTTCGGTGGGCATACCCACAGTTATCATTCGATTTTCATTAGTGAATGCACACAAAGAATACCAACCAACTTCGGAACGAGCGATTGCAATTAAGTAAACATTCTGGGGCCGAGCCTGCTTCGAAAAGAGATTTTGCACTCCAACCACTCCAACAATCAATCAATTAGCCAATTAGTCGACAGACCCATCACGCTCATCAATTCCCATGCAAAACTAACTAATTTGCGCACACAGCTAATCAAATTTAATTAAGACATCCAGTAAACATCGTGGCGAGCCGAGAACCAAAGGCTTTACGCATACGCCTCCATTTACCTGGGCAACAATTGAGGCAATAAAGGTAGTAATAGTTCAACTATCTAAGAACTCAAAAGGAATTTGGGAGATTTGGGAATTTGCAGATTTGGGAATTTGCAGATTTTGGCATTATAAAATTGATATTATATAAAAACAAAACATATTTATAAATATAACTGGCAAGGGAATAATCAATTTGGAAAATATACTACTTACATGTTAGTCCTAAAAGCTTTGAAGTTTTAATAATAAAATTCAATAAATTATAAAAAATCATCAAATTATAAAAATTTGCAGGAAAAGGTTCAACTTTTTGTCGCGTCTGATTTACTTAATAGACTTCCCTAATTTATTTATTATTAGTATAGACCGCATCTTCTCTATTAAGTATTTACATAATTTATAATAGAAAAGACAAATGTACAAGTTGGTTTAAATTGTTATAAACTTACATTTGACAAAACGTATAATGTACTATGTAAAGCCTTACAAACTAATTTCTTATATTATGCTAAATTCTGCATATTGTTTTAAGGCCTACTTACACCATATCAACCGCAACTGTACCGAATGCAATCTACGGGACTTGAAGCCCATTGTCTGTTTGATTTACTGGTGAAATATGGTCTTTGTACACGAAAGCAGGCCAACGAAACTAAACTCGTTTCAAGTCCTAACATTTTCGGTTATCAATGCAAATGCGTTGCGTTGTTGTTCGTTGTTCGGCGTTGGTGTTGCCGTTCAAAAAGTGGGCTCCACCGCAAAAAGGCTTACCTGCAGACAATGCGTTCCACGCCCCCGCGGCTTTCATCGGCATTCATCGGTGGTATATATAGGATACTCCCTGGCCATGGCAGTTGTGCTTTTGTTCGAAACTTTGAGCCCCGGTGTTACCTACCACTGCCTGCAGTTGCGTGTGGGTAAATAAATGGGTTGAAATTCCCCCAAATCGGTCGGACCTTGGGCAATTTTAGAGTTCTTTTATTACCAACTTGTTAGCTGTTTATTTGGCGCATTATTGACTCAACCGCTGCTCGCGGCCGAAAAACCCCAAGCAATTCCAGGACTACGCCTAGTGTGCCCCGGATATGGATACGGAGTCGTGCGTTTAGATAATCAACTAAGCACTTCATTATTCTGTTCCGGGGGAAAAGGGGGGTGCAAATTGCTCTTCCACTTTTAGCGAAATGTGGGGAAATGTGCGAAAATCCTCTGGCTTATTTCGCACATTACCCATGCACGCTTTTTCCGCTGCTTTCCACCCCATTTTTCCCTGATTTTCCTTTTTTTTTAATTGAATGATAAAACATCGCTGCACAGCCTATTCCGATTCGCAGTGAGAGGCATTAATTTAGATTAGCCAAACGAAAAGTGCGAGTTGAATGTTCTCAACAGGCTTTCTGTGTGTAAATAGTTGTTGAAAGCCCTGAATCAGATTGCATGCATTGAGTACTGGCAAACAGACGTATGAAGGTGCTGAGTGAAAGGTTGCCTAATAGGTTAGGATGCCATTACATTTTAAATAACATTAAAAGATTGCGATAAGAGTGTAATGGAGATGTGGAAGGGACTAGGTAAAACGGAAGAATATAATAGGTTATTGGAGGGCATTGATATTAAATCTAAGCATTTGCTTTATTTAGTTTACACTTCAGTTACCAAAAATAGTTCCCACCGGAAAGATGATGATTTTGCGATGGCCATTTATGAGCAGCGTTTCATAGTGATACCCCCGTTTCATACAGGCACTATATTTGCGCAACTCGAATGCCCGTTTGATGGGCTCCATGTCGACCCTAAAACAGTTGACCTTAAAAGTATCGAAGACATTCATCATGCCCACCACTTCATAGACGCTGGACACCCTTTCGTTCCAAATGCTAACCGATGCGATGGGCAGGGGATATTCCTTTCGATAGATCCGAGTGGCCTCAAAGGGGGTACGAAAGATGTGCATGGTAATAATGCCAGTGGGTCCTTCGCCCAAAAATTTATGTGGAATATCCCGCACCAAAATGGGCGTGGCATCGGGCATTATCATATCAGAGGGACCTACTATTGTTTTCGGTTTCAGTTCAGCAATCTTGAGAAGAGAACGTTTGTAGCAAGGATGATTTGACACCCTGCTATCCAAGGGTTTCATTAGAGTCACCACTCGACATTCGAGTTCTTCCATTAGACTTTCCTGTACCAAAAGTACTGCCACCGCATCCAGGGCAAAAGGATCCTGCAGAGATTCTACAAGATAATGAAGCGCACAATTGAGATCGCCATCCGAGAAAATAACCATCATGCATGGTGCATTCCAGGCGTACTTTTCATCGACATTTTCAGACTCCTCTGGTTGGTCCTCATCTTCTAACTCAGCTTCCATCTCGGACTGCTCCTGTTCACGTCCTTCGGACTCTATTGTTTCATCAGTTTTAACCTCTTGTTTTAGGTCAGCCCCTACGATATCTGGCAATGTTATTGTATTCACTGCAACACTGGGTAAAATTTGAACCATTTCTCGAGTTATTACCGGCTTGTACAATAAATCATCGGTCGACATAATTTATTCTGATATTTAATGTTTTCGAAAGTTTTAACTTCCAAATATTTAATTTGTTATTTGGTTCTGATATGAAATTGAAAGTATACTGGATGTATATTCATCTAAAATCCAATCATTTTTTTAAATTTTCGAAAAAAGCTGTTCTTTTTTTTTTTTAATTAAAAATCGCCCAAGGAAGTGACTAATTTTGAATAATTGATACAAAGTACAATGCAAGTTAAACCAAAACTATTCATAAAATAAAAGAGAAATTCTAAAATGTTTGTCTTGTGTCCCGGATAAGTATGTGTCGAATAAATATAAAAAATCGTTTGATGTTTGCTAAATATAAACCTTGATTATCCAGAGATTTTCCGCTTTGAGTTTGCTATTTGGCATATGAATTTGCGATTTTTCGACAATAACTGGCCAGTGGCAGTAAGCAAATCACTTGCTAAGCTCGCATGTATGACATGGCTTTGGGGCCTTTGCCAAATAAATATTAATGAAATGCATTTCATCAACGATACCAAATTACAAAATGTGAGCAGAAGCAGACCTGAGGCCATGTTAATTCTTGACCGGGCTTCACAAAATCTTAAATGCAATTACGCACAGCATTTGTCGAACCTGCTTTGGGCTGCAGGAGCAGTTAAGCTCAAGTTGACCCATTGTCAACTAATTGACAAATGAATGACTTGACTTGCTTGACAGCATTTGATTCGATGTTGGAACCGAAATCGCAGCCAAGATCTGAAAACTGAGAATGAGAACGAGAATAAGCCTGAGCCAGGACATCAGCATTTTACACTCATTAAGTTTAATTACACATTTTGCAGGGCCGGTTCGGGCATTCGAAACTAAAGCTCCTGCAGATGAATAAAGATTACCTCACTTGAGTGGAACAATGGAGCTCCTTTGTGTCGGACTAAATTCAAATCTTAATCAACCCTCAACACTTTTGCAGAGTGGCATTAGAATATAAGAATGAACAGTTGAGCGGATATACATTGTTTACCCCTAAGAACTTCAGCAATTCTTTTAGCAATTAAGTTTTCAAGCTCTTAAACTATTAATCATATGAAATAATTTACATATAAATTATGTATTGCGATTAAATATTTCTCAGAAGGCTTTCCAAATTCGTTTATATGCATAAATTGTTGTTATCATTTATGTTATTATGTGTGACTGCATTAATTATGTTTGGAAATGATCGATTGTCTGGTTAATATTCACTGCAACTCCCATCAATGTAACCCCTTTAATGAGTAGCTCTTTAGGCGTATAAAACCAACCCATATAACAAATCATTAAACGTTCATTTTGTTTAACGTTTGGCAACACGAAAGGGAATCGGAGTTCCTTCTGGTTACAACAACCTTTACAACCAAAATTTTTGCGCTTCGATGTCAGGCAGTAGGATCGTAAAAACGATGCTCGTTAGAGGCAAAGTTTTATGCGTTTTATTACACAACCCAAGGAGGTATGTTGCGACCTCAATGTCGCCTTTTGAAAGCAGGTTCAGTGTTGCCAAGTTGGCTATCATTTTTAGAAAAATAAGCTTAAAGAAAATGTCAGAAGAAATCTTTATTGTTGGAAAAGTTTCTAGTTTCAAAGGGTTTTTAAAAATTCATTTTAAACAAGAAAACACATATTCAAAAAAAATTAATATTAAATCGAACAAAGTAAATATTATATAATTTTATATAAAATTGAATTTATTTTAAATTTGCCTATTTTTGTAATGCGTTTTCTACCATTTTTGTCAGCACTAAGCAGGCCCCCCAAAGTCTCTCGACGCACGTAAAACCAAATCAGGCGAATGGACAAAACACAAGGGGGGGTGTGCTATCGCTAGTAGATTTTATCCAGTCCAAGCTGCATGATTGCATTTTATGTTTGTCTTAATTTTTTATGTCTACTTTGCGAGTGCGAGGCCATAAATAAAGCAACAATCAATTTTCATACGCACTCTTGTGCGACATCGCACGCAACTCGAGTCGTAAAAATGGCAAGGAAACCGAGAATTGTAATCGTATATTTTAACATAATATTATTGCACACCCAGATGTGGACAAAACTGGCATTTTCTCACACCCCTCTTTCCTCCCATTCAGCCCACTCACTTAAACATCATTAAATATGAAAATTCATCTGCAATTTATCAATTATTTATTTATGGCAATGCTCCTCTTGCATTTTACGCATGTGTTAATGAATAATTTTCTCGTTCTGCCCGTTGCTTGGTCTTTTCCCTGCCCCCTGCTCTTAACCATTTTGCGTGCCTGAATGTAAGTATGTGTTCTGTCCAATTCAGTTCAATCAATTCACATTCGCTTTTGCATTTTTATTGCACTTTGCCGGTATACAAAATAAAATAAGAAAAATTGGCAGTAATTCGACTAAAAAATACCTGGTATTTAGAATTGTTTTTAAAAGTTTTTGCATAATATATATGCACAGTAGTTAAATTTAATATAATTTTATTTGAGTGAATTGTACGATATCAAAAATAAACTTTACTTAAAATGCAAAGTAAAAATACCCATAAATAAAGTATATCTATGACATAAAAATTGTCAAAAATTAAAATTTGTTTTGTTAATTATCGTATAAAAGATTCGTATTATAAAAGACTTTAATCTTCCTGTTCCAGAAAAGATAATATATCAAATACAGTAATAAATGTAAAAGAATATACTTTATGGATGAAAATCAGGCTGAGTTCGAGTGCCCAGGTCCCATTTCTCAAATGTCGCACATTAATGCGCATGAAATTTTCGTTGTTGTGCGTTATTTTTATTGCACAAAAGAGCAGCAAATTGCATGCGGGCGAATGTGTGAAGACAGCAGCTGCCAACGAACTCGACCATTGCTGTATCGTACTTTTCCAGCTCCAGCTCCACCTACAGCTCTCCATCAGTCAGTCAGTGTATTTGTGCACTGGGGATGGGTCGTCAACGTGGCATTTTTCAATCAAAATACACACAATTTGCAATTTAAATGTTGATTCCGTTAATGCGGCGAATAACAATGAAATGAACACATATGGGCACTGCTTTGGGCTTTGGCACCGGTTTTTTTATTGAACTGAAATAAATAGTTTATGTAGAGTTCGCACTTGAGGGTCTGCGGGTTAAGTTTTGTATGGTTTTGGTTTTGAGGATTCGCATTGGATATGTGACGCGAAATTCCCTGCCTGGCTGCGTTTTATAACGAAGATGAATTGTAAATTGCATAGCAAATTAAATCAATTTTAATGGACATTGCTTATGTATTCGACAAATGCTTATTAAGCATTCATTATAAGCGAACCGCACTTTTATGTGTGCAAGCGCGCATCGGAGCCATAAATTGTGAGAAAAGTATGGCCAGTTAAGCGGCTTATCAATGTTTGCAGATGCGTTGGCCATGGTAATTGAGTGCTGTTAAATCCGTTCAAATCCATGTCAACTTAAAATGAATTAAAGCAGGCCTTGATGAAGTTTCCAATTTTTGCCTCTCTTTATTTCGATTTTTGAATTGAAATTGAATTCCTATTCCTAAATCGTGATTTAAAATTTGCAATCTAAAGGGTTGCTTTGAAGGTTTTTAAAAAGTATATATAAGTATTTAACTAGTTAACACTTTTTCATTTTTTTTTGGGAAAAAAGGCAATCATTATTGCATTTTTTTGATTTCTTTTTATTATTAAAATTTGTAAAATCAGAAATGTACGTTTTTGCCAACAGCACCACTAAACAATTTTAAAATTGTATGGTATCTTGAAAGCAGGAAGGGTAACCGTTCATAATAGTCAAACCATTAAAGTTCATTGTTAAAACAATAAACACTTTTCTGGGAAATGTTGAAATACAGACTAATGCAATGCGGTTAAGATACTATTGAGTCTTAGACACCCTTAAAACGACAAAGAATATATTATTCTACGCCTGTATTCGCATGTTCTGAGGGATCTATTTGGACAGAGTGCTCCAGCTGCACGCTTCCGCAGTTATTAGTCAGTAGGATCCTTTCGCTGTTTCATCAGCCATCACACACCATTTGACAACTTGCTCAACACTTTCCATCGCAGCGGCGCAACTTGACGTGTGGGCAAGTGAGTGGGTGACTGGATGACTGGCTGACGGGATGACTGAGTGGTGCTGTGAGTGGTGCGGTGAGAGGTGCAGTGAGTAAGCCCGGGAGCTGGCCATGTCTTCTTCGTCGTCAGCTAGCAGTCAGCAGCCATCAGCCAGTCAGGCAGCAAATGAGCAAAGGGAAAATTACATTTGGGACGCCGGCGTGTCGCCTCCATTGGCACGCAGCAGCAGCCAGCCAATGCACAAGTTTTTTCCGCTCTCCCACTGCCAGCCATCGAGTGCAAATTAAACCGAGCAGCGCACGGGGTTAATTTCACATGCATTTCACTGGCAATCAGTGCGTGCTCCACTCAACGGGTAATGCTACACGGGGAGAAAACACTTGAACTAGCTATTCGAAATCTGTCACACGCAGTCATTAGATTTCAAAGATTAAAGTTTTATTAAGTCAATTGGTTCTTTAAACTATTGAGTTATTGGTTTTGATTTGTCATGATTTTTACGATTTGTAATGACATTAGACGGTTATACCGTTAAATTTCCATACTTACTATGTGCAATGATTTTTATTATAATTACCATCTTATGAAAAACATTTTAAATTAATACTAATATTTTAAATATTTTCGATCTTTTTACGAAAATCCATTTATATTTAAATGAAAAAATATTAAAAAAGAAATAATATATATAAAAATTCCATTTGATTTGAGATGTAAGGAAGTTTTTGGCTTTCTTCTTAAGGACAAGTATTATACAAATAACATCAATGTGAGACGTAAATATTTAAGGCTAATATTTCTCCCAGTGTAGAACTAGTATTGGTGGTGCCTGCCCTGGGTGCCAATAGCTGTGCTGTTGGAGGCACTTAGCCCAAGCTACTTACACTGCGCTTTGACTGCCTGATGACTGGCGAGGGGCAAATGGTGATGGTGGGGTCGTGCTCTAATCCGAAACTCATTTTCCACCCCGCCGTCACACTCTATCGAAGGGACAGGCTCTATGAACTGGGGACTGGGTACTGGGGACCCAAAGTGCAGTCCGCCCGAAGTTTCTTCTTGGCCCGTGGTTGAGATAATTGCGTGTAACAGGTGTGAAAGACGGAATTTACAATGGAGATAGTGCTCGAGAGATCTTGAGAGGTTTTCAGCAGCTTCACAAATTAACTTCAAGCTCTCGCATTTCTTTGGGAGCGTTACACAGTGGGAAAACAAGTAGAACTTGTATAAGATGTGATTATAGACAGAAATTTATCTTCCAAGATATGTTCACTAGATTGTGTTGGTATCAAATAAAGAATAATTACTTCAAAGGTTTCTTTTCCACTTTAAAGGGTGTGTTACTACATGTAAATATAGTGCAATCACTTTTTAAAAAAGCTGCCTATAAGTATGCAATAAAAAATACTACTTCGTAATGAACCCATCGGACTTTCGGACTTAAACAAAATGTTGCATAATTTTCGACACCATTTTTAAGTGATTTCAAAACCCAAGTGATTTCTGTGGCACCCCCAATAAATTCATAACCATTATCGTCTCAGTGGAGGTGAGGTTGCCCAAAAGCCATCAAAGGGCACAGCAAGTTTTGGAGGACAATCTTAATGGAAATTATTATTCATGCACATTACGCGACAAACGCTATCTGGACTCGCCCAGGATTCGTTCATCTACATATCTACAATTCATTTTGCAGCAGCACCTCGAGGGCCGCAAATTCCGTTTGTGTCATGAGTTTTGCCTTTTAATTAACACCGCGCCGCAGTCGTAGTAAAACAAAAACAACAAGGCGTTCCGGCGGAACTCAAAAAGTTCGTAGCTTATGCGTTTTTAGTGTCCTTTTGCCGTCTGACTGGATGGCTTTAGCTGGTGTCCTGGCACTACATTCTCATTAGGCGCTAGGTGAAACGAAGAAAAATTGCCCTAGACTCTCCCTTTTGGTTGACATGGCCCCCTTTTTCATTTCGTATCTTGTGGATACACGCAGTGCGCATGGTCCAATTAAATTATTGCCAGTGCTGTCGGCTAATAGAATAAGAAATCTTCTCGGTGCCAGCGCCACGCAAAAAGCATATGTTAATTTGCTACCAGAGGTATGGGGCGTGGGTTTTTGGGTGGAGGTTGGGGGGTCAATAAGGTTGGGGCTCATTAGGATGCCCTTGCCACGACACTTGAAAGGGAATTTTTAATCCAAGCGTGTGAGTAATCTCCGTAGAAAGCGAGCCTGGCACGGGGACAAAGTTTGCCATTAGGTAAATGTGCATTGCCGCTCCAACAAATCGAAACAACTGCTAATGTTAATTATATTATATTCTCCATAGCCCTCTCAGCACACACTTTCACAGAGCAACCTTGTACCGGTTAAAACTCTAGAGCCCTTTTATAATGATCTTGCAGCCGAAGCTTCCAGTCAGAACAAATAAAAAGGGCACAACATTTTCTCAGCACCTGACCCGCAGGAAAATTGCAGAGAAATCTGAAAGGAGAGACCACGTCATTGTGTTCAACAAGGCCACAGTAAGAAACATTAAAAACTACAAAAAAACATAGACTTTATCAAGCTATCCAAAATGGTTTTCGGTTTGTATAATTCATCATTTTCATTGACTTTTCCATCAAATTTAATTTCAAGCCATAAGTTCGGACGAAAAGTTGCGATTAAAGTTATTGAAGTATAAATAAAAAACTAATTTTTATAAATACTTACTACCGATATATAAAGTTTTCTCAAGTAATTCCAACATAAAACCAAATTGGTTAAACATGTAGCTTTTTCTCCATAATTTTTCATAGCAAAGATAACGCAAGGCATCTATGGTTAATCATAAGTTGGAATTTGTGTCCCGAAGAAACCTTCAACCTGCATCATTACGGACATGCAGTTTCGACTTGGTTAAATGCACAGAAAGGCGTGCCACATTTGCATGCAACGTTGGGATGCAAATGGAACATAATGAAATTGTAAAAGTTAGTTCCAGCGAAAGATAAAATTTACATTTATCAAGAAAAGGAGAGGGATCAGGGGATGTTAGTTCCGTCACCGGGCGTTTGCCAAAACTTTGACATTTTTATGTGGTTTGCATTGCATTTGGTGCGATTTGCTTAGAAATTGTCGTTAGCGTTGCGTACTTGACATTTAAACGTGTGACAAACATTTCGGGGGACAAGTTTACCGAGGTCAGGGCGAAAAGGGAAATTCAGGGGGCGGAGGCTGAAGGCAGCGAAAAACTTTTGTATTTGTAAATGCAAATACGCAGTGACAGTTTGAGAGGCACTGGAGCATGTGGTGGACGGAAGCGAAGCGTGAGAGCTCCGGAATATTTAGCGGAGACA
Source organism: Drosophila elegans (assembly GCF_018152505.1). Lineage (NCBI taxonomy): Eukaryota > Metazoa > Arthropoda > Insecta > Diptera > Drosophilidae > Drosophila > Drosophila elegans. The sequence continues at coordinate 521,116 of NW_024545863.1, forward strand.
TCCACGGGAAATGAAGAACGTGTTCGGAATGAGTTGATCCAACAATGTACGAGCTAACCAAGTTTTTGACTTACAAGTAAGAAAAAACTGCTTCAAGAATAAGCGATTTATGCTAACAACTTTATAAATAAGTTGTGAACATATATTTGTTTGTTTCCAAATTAAAGCTATGTAGAGTAGTTAAAAAAAAGAACTAGTTTAGGTAATACAATGCAAACTTAAATAAAGAGAAAATGAAATAACTAACTAAATATTCACCAAGAAGCAGCAGTATCACTTTTCAAAGCTTCCAAAGGATTGTGTTTATTAAAACTAAATTATATTTATTTTTAATGAGAAGTAATGGGGTGTATCATAGAATTAAAAACAAAATTATTAAATGAGATTTAACTATAAAAGAATTAAATAATTTCAGAGGAAAATATACCTTATGAACTTTAATTGAGAAGCATATCTTTTAATCAATAAAATCGAAAGATATTTTTTGCAGGTACAACTTTATATAGCCTTCATAAAGAATCAATAATTAGGGTTTCCAAGCTTTTGTAAGGTTGTGCTTATGATTGAGATATTCATTTAAATTGCAATTCCAACCGAAAAGCATAATAAAACTCGCCATATATCCAAATAGCCTCTATTCGTTTGTTGAATTTACATAACAGATAGACGTTTATTGGCTTTCCACGCCATTTGGCAAGTTAATTCACGGTTTCCTGAATTCTGTAAACTATATTAAAAAATTAATATGTTCCCGTTAGAAGCGCGCTGATGATGAAAATGTTTGCATGAAAAGGAAAATGCGTAAAATTTGTTAATTGCGAAAAACATAATAATATTTAAGGCTCAACAGCAAGAGGATATGTCGGAAAATGATTGAATGTGTCCGAATGCAAATTTAACACTTTTTAGCCGTGGGCCGTGAATCGTCGTGAATTGGCTACATTGCTTAATATCCGTTTCAACTCCGAGGCTGCACTTTATTCAGTATTATGGCGCATAAATAAAATCACAGCAAGAGGCCAAAAATGTCGGATGTCGACACGGACTGAAACTGACCTCAGATACAGAGAAAATACAGTACAACGAAATACAGTGCGAAAAATTGTGCACATAATTTTTAGCAGTTGCACAATTTATTGTCGCATGCAATTAGGCGAACTCGTAAATTCTCCGAGACTGTCGCAACGCACAGGAAAATAAATAAAATTAAAGAACAGCTAACGGAAAAGCGGAGCACAAGAAATTTATTTAAAGGAAACTATAATTCATAATTTGCTGCTGGGCAAGCCATGGTGTTTCTGCTGTTGGCTATTTATGAGCAATTGCCGGGACGTGGCAAAGATTCACGAAAGGATTCTTAAGATCCGCCAGCAATAAACATTGTCCAATAAATAAATACACTTTCGCACACCCCCCCCCCCCCCAAAGTGCGAATATCAAGAGGCAAAATGTGTAAATATGCTTATTGTTAGCCCGAGCATGTTTGAAAATCTTAAAGTATCCAACATTATATGGCGTGATGTGGCTTGGTAAATGGTGCCCCCAAGAATGCACCACTCAGGGTTTCAATTGGGGATCTAAGTCGGTGTGTTTGTGGGGCTAGTTTACCTCTTCAGCACGGCATCAGACGAGAATCTTGCATTAGCGAAACAGTTTTGTGGCATAAAGAAAACTCCCCCCTCCACATATGTGTGTAGTGGGTATCAAAGCACCCGACACAAACAACAAAACGGCCATTAGGTTGCACAATAAAAATGTTTAAAATACTATATGTGTGTGGAAAATTCTGCTTGTGTATGGAGAAAATGAATCCACGTTAAGTTAAATCAGGAATTTAAAGACGATTGGCAAATGTTCTTTCAGTTTTGTGCCCAATTGTTTGCGAATTCATTGACTTAAGGTAAATTCATTACTTTTTTAAAGAAAACATCCCGTTAAAGGGTTGTGTAATTTACTCATGCATGAATTATAAAGATAGATATGTATCATTTTTTCACGATTTAGCCAAATAAAAATATATAAAAATAAAAACGTTTCAAGTAGTACTTATAGAAAAGTTCAAAAGTGTACCTATTATTATGATCTTACTTAAATCTAAAATACTAAAACACTATTATTATATGTATAAATATGAAAATATTAATATTAATATTTATTATAATTAATAATGCAAGCTTTATTATAGTGTATCCGTCAAGTCAAGTGAACCGAAGTTCCATTTTTTTTTGCCGGCAATAATTCGTGGCATTTGTGTGCATAAATAGCCAGACTGTTTGCACTTTGAGACGCCCGGTACGTGTCTTGTGGCATGCCTCGTCGGCTTAAAGCCCGCCTCAAGCTGTCGAGTCAGGTTAAAGCGGCTTTAATGCGGCCACGTTGCGTATACGCAACACGCGAACAGAGTGCCCCAAGTCGGCGCATCTATTCTGCATTGCCGTCAATATAGACGCGCCATCGTTGAAAGCCTGCCATCGCAGCTACACATTTATGACAGGCGGCTCTTTTTCTGCCATTAACCAAATGCGACGCTGATGAGCGGGACACAACAAAAAAAATACAACAGCGGAGAGGCACTGCACTTGGAGGCAGCGCACTTAGCGGAAGTACACTGACAAAAAACACAGGAAAATATGGTATGATGATACATTAAAATTTAAAGTTCATGTGCTCTCACATACAATACACTTTTATGTTTATTAATTTATAATATAAAAGGATTGCAAAACGAAGAGTGTGTTTTGCCTGCAAAATTATTTGAATTTGTAAATGTAATGACGCTTATTCATAATATTTTAAGTGTTTTAATCACAGTATTCCTGCTAACAGAACTCATTCAATTTATTTGTAAATTTTACTTTATTTCAACAAAATCATACGAATTTTAAAGTCTGTTATCTCAATTATTTTTTTTTCACAACTCATGTAATTTATTTATTATTTATTTATTTAAGATTTAAAATTTGCAGTTAAATTAATTAAATCATAATATTTATGTAATTTTGGGCTTTAAATTCGTAACTATTAGAATACATTTAGATAAGAGCGAGCAACAAGTAATATTTTCTTAATTTTTAAATTTATTAGACCTTTTACTTTACCAAAAACGTACATTTACTTGCAACAATTATTTTATTTTTTAATTGCAAATATATTTTAATTTCTCCGCAACTAGTTTACTGAATAAACGCAAATTAATGTCTAAGTCTCTTGATATTTTCTAGCGGTGCTCGAGGGCCAGAAGACTAGAATGGCTGCACGGCTGGATGGCAGGCAAACCAATGAGTGTCCTTTGCTGGCAGGATGGCTGGATGGCCGGATGGCTTGCTGGCATAGCAATTGAAGTTGAGTTTGAAGTAGCATCTCGTTGGGCTATCAACGCCATCATTGCCATCATCATCAACGCCAGGACGAAGCCGCTGTCGCCGTGGCAAAGGGCAGGCCAGTTGGGATGGATCCTTGTTGTTGCCAGTGACTCTTTTGCCTTTCGCCTTTGGTCCTGCCGATGCAGCTGCTGTTTTTATTATTGTTATGGGCCCATAACTGTCAGCGCAATAAATTTTCCATTTTCCTCAAGCACCACTCTCATTACAAATGCATCGTTGTCGTTCGTTGTTGTTGCTCTTCCTATTGCTGTTGCTATTGCTATTGCTGCTCCAGCTGAAGGATGTTCAAGGAGCTGGCTGGCAAATCAGTTGGCCACGCAGCGGGCGTGATAATGTCCTTCAGCCAAGGCCAAGGGTTAATTAAAATGCGCCAAATCAGCGCCATTAGCGCCTTCAATTTGCTGGCCCGTCTCAGTCAAGTCCAGATTCTGCTTTGAACTTCATTTAGTCATATTTTCGGAGAGGAAAGGTGTTGGGGTAAGCCCTTGCCCGGCAGCCATTTTAATTTAATTGCATACTGACAGCGGAAGTGGGCGGGGTGCGGGTGGGTCGTGGGCATGAAAGGGTCCAAACGGAAATGCTCGCAGCGCTGCAGCTTTTGTGTATTTAATTGCAGCGGCTGTTGCTCTTAACAAACCCACAAGCTAGGGATGAGCATTGCACTATACCAAAATATAGGTAGGTAAAAGTCTTCGTACGAAAAAAATGTTTCACAATAGGTTAACTTTAAAATGGTTTAAGTCTTAAACTTTTCTAAATATTGTTATTGTTACTTTTAGGATATGAACTGTTTGGTACAAAAATAAATGTAAACTCACAAAAAAAATGTATAAAGAAAAATTGTAATTTAAATTACTGTATTTATTCCAGCAATGTTAATTAACGAATAAGAATTTTAAGTAAGAAGTACGTATATATTTATATTCTTAGGAATGTGTTAAGTAAAAATATTGAATCACGCAGAAAAATAGTTGGAAATATACACCTGTGAATTGGATAATACAACTATTTTAAATAGGTGCTGGGGAGCGATCCAATTTGTTGGTTGGATTATCTAGTTTTCTTGGATCCACAGGAATTGGATATATTCACCAACTGAGAGAGTTCGACAAAACAAGCGCTTGTTTGCTTGATCCAACTTTTTTGTATATGGTTGCTATTTAGTTGGTTCATAAAACCATCTACCAGTGATATTATATCTATTTTAATTGCTTAAAAAAATTTTCAATAAGTTCTTTATTTTCAAATAAATTGTAATTGAATGAATTTGACGACAAATAGCCTTTTTTCTAGTAGGAGTAACTCTTAAGGAATGGAGGCGATAATCGGAAGTCCTACTCCACCGCTCAGTAGCCTCAACCTCGGGTTCGAGGCATCGTCTTAACCACTCCAGGTCTTCCTTCACTTCACTCTGTTCATCTCTCTTTACTCCATCGTCATGAACAGTTGTTGGCTGTTAAGAGAAAAAAGTTAAAAAAGAAACTTTATAGAAATGGAAAGGGACATTTCTCATGACATACCTGTTCGGACTCTTTCGACCGTAATCCTGAAGCACGCAAATCTTTTATTATACAGGTATATTTATCATATAATTTACCCCTGGGCTGCTTCGCGCCTACCAAATTAGTTTTCGGCTGCCTTGGTACGTAGTACGTTGCCTAGAAAACAAAAAAGAAAAATAAATTCAGGCATCAATTAATGAGCATGAGAGAACTTACCTTTAAAAAGAACAATCAAAAATTCTGCGTTCTCGGGATCCACATTTTCCAAAAACTCCAAACTTTTTTCAGCGAGCAGCCGAAAAGAACAGAAAAGAGTAGGGATGAAAAATGCAAAGCCAATGATAGTCGAGAGTTGATTGTCGATTATTGTAAAATAATCGATGTTATCGATTTTTGTAGGCTTAAAAATTGACAAAAATTGAACACTTTATTTGAATGATTAATTGCCGTTTGTTTTTATTTTCACGTATACGTGTTAAATAATCGTTTGTATGTACTTTTGTGATATTATTTTGGTATATTTAAGTATTGATGATGAATTTTCTCGAATTGAAAAAATTTATTTTCATAAAAAATTTAACTCTTAACCTATAAATTCAACAGAATTTTCGAGGATTGAATAAAGTCAGTCGAATACGATTTTCAACTACGATTAATCGAGTTCTTTTCTGCCTTTCAAAAAAGTTGACTCATTAATCGAAATTCGAATTCCAGTATAAGTCATCATTTCCAACAAAGTTGGCAGTCTTATCCAATTCAAAGCATATAAAAACCAATCGGAGGTATCATTTTTAAATTGCTAAAATAACCATCACCGTTATTTGATCTTTCATTTTAAATAGGTACAACATCCAATTTTTTCTCACCCAATAAAAATTGGATGCTCTTTCTAACCATTTTTCTGCGTGATCGAACTCCTTCCGAAATCTTTATCCAATAATTATTATTATGTTTGAAATATTAAACGCTAGTTTTTGTTTAAATAAATGTTTGTCACTCTAAAAGCCCCAGTCACGCTTTCATCTTTAAGGGAATATTTTTTTGATCCCCGACTTCCTTTTTTATACAGCTGCTTTTGATCCTGCTGCTGCTGCAGTTGTTGTTGTTGTTTTGCCAGAATTCGCATTCAACCGTGGAAATACATGTAGCTTTTAGTTTTGGTCCAGCCGTGTTGTTTGCTCTCATTTTGGCCGCTGGTCAAATGTACCACCCATCCGATCATCCACCCACCCAACTAACCATCTCTTTTCCACTGGCCAGCGGCATTTGGCATCCGAGCAAAACATGTTTGCTTGCACAGGTGCAAATGTGTGTGTGTGTTTGGTGGCGGCATGTTTTTTGGCCAAACACACACCCGCACACATACTCGTATACTCGCACACACATATAGATGGAGAAGCGGCACATCTAAAATTCATTGTTCGTAAGACATGAACGCATTTTGCATGGCCCAACGCATTCCCGTGTCGCCTGCAGGTGTCTCTCCGGCCACGCCCCCTGCCCCCGAAAATCCCCCGGCATTCCAGACGGAGTCTGTTGTACTTTTGCCGTATTCCGGCTGTGCTTTAACGGTGTGTGTGTGTGTGTATTTACCCACCAACTCACACAAAATGGCGTCACTTGGCTGCAGGCGCATTAATTAATGTTTTGAGCCGCAACAACATCAGCATCAGCAAACAACAACAGCCGGTACGGATAACAATTTAAAACAGCGTTAGTTAACACAAACACAACAAATACACTTTAAAAATATTGGGGTAAATAACAACTCAAATGCTGTCTTTAATTTCGGTAAGGTTAAGACTGTTAAAGTTATATAAATCAAATCAAACTTCCCTGACTTGAATTTTCCAAAAAGTAAAAGTAGAAAGTAGAAACTTGTCTCCTTTTTCTAAAAATCTAACACTAAGTGAAGTAACAATAAGTAAATTTATTACTCAAAATAAAACAAACAAAATGTATGTCCTCAATTTCAATCCTTTTTGTGTTAAGGTGGTGCTCTTAGTTATGATGTTAAGCTACAATATAATTTTGATAGCATTTACACTAGCTTTTTGAAATATCTTAATAAATATCTTTACTTATTCAAGATCGTATTTTTTGAAAACTATTTGTTTCCGTAACTTATTGGAAAATAACTGTGGTTTTCTAGCACAAGATAATAATTAAATTCACTGTTTATTCACTAAAAACTTTAATGACTTATGTAGTTGCACTTTATAGTATAACTTTAATACACTAGCATTTAACATCTTTAAAAATTCAAGCTAGACTGCCTTTGTATTTTGCGAAATCTCATTGTTTTAGTTTAACTCCAGTAAAACTCCAGTGAAACTCAAAGGATCTCACATGGCATCCTAATTGCCAGCTTAAGTGAGACATGGAGTTGGCCACAACTCACCGGAGCGATTTCCATCAGATACATTATACAGAACACCCCACACACACACACACACACGATAGAAGGCTTTCAATTTAATTGCCACAGGTGAACAAGGCAACCGATTGGAGTTGCCAATGTCTTCGACACTCAGTCAGGAGGTCCTTGTGGTTGGTCCTCTACCCAATACCCATTTCCCACTCCCCGATTGCAATCGCAAAATGCTGTCTCATGCCTGCGGAGCAAAGTCGCAGGATAAGACCCGACGAACGCACACAATATTTCTTCATCAACAGCTTAAGGCGGCGGGCAGGCAATAAATTTTGCGCTGTTAATTTGTCACATGATTTTAGTTGGCCAATTACAACTATCGGACAACAACAGTGTGCGCTCCTTTGACAGGACGCACACACAAAGGATGGCTGGCCGGTGGCCACAATGCCAGCTTAACTGACTGGCCCAGGAAAGATTCCGGTGGAGTCAGGGGTCAGGGGTCAGAAAGTGTACAAAAATGCCAACGGGGCAGAAAAAAAAAAGGGAAAAAAACCAGCAGACGACAGGAGCTAGTGGCTGTGCGTGGGTTGGTATTTATCTAATTGTCCCTTACCCACACACACTCACACTCTGTTTTGCAGGTCTTTAAGGACATTTTTAGCTCGCTCAATTCCTCGGCTAGATAAATGTGTGTGCGTTCATAAAAATGCGAATCTAATGCGCCGTTTGTACGACAAGTCTAATTGCACAAAATCTTTGTATGTGTTTATGTCTCGGGGCAATTGATCCTGGCCATCCTGACATTTAATAAATATCCGACTAGTAGTCAGTACCGCTGACGCACTTCCGTTTCCTGTTTATTGGCCCAAAACTCAACGGACGACATTTTCTATACCCAAATTATGTGACATTGATGTTCGGTAGTGTTGTCTATTTGGATGCTTTCAAGTTTTAATAAACTAAATTTAATGAATTATATTTAAATTTCATATATTTACTTATTACTAAATCATTGCAGTATATACATCTCTTTAATCTTGAAAAACATAAGAATATTCATTCAACTATTTTTTTGAAAAAAGAGAAGGTGGTTAAAAATAAGTCATATATTCTAAATTGCTTGTATCAAATAAAAAGTTAGCAATCAAATTATTTGTGGTTTAAAACTTTAGACAAGTCTTTTTATTGCCATTAATTATAAAATTTGACTATATAGAGCGTTTTCTAATATTAAATTTGAGTTCCTTTCGGTACTCCAAATTGACAACACTAATCGGTCCTCGACGCAATATGGTCGACAGGAGGCGGAACTTGCGTTAATGTCCCTAAATAAGAAATTCATATCATTAATTTGATTTTGTCTCCCTGTCGTTGGGCCCTCGACTCGACTCGACTCGACTCGCCCAGTGACAATTTGTCAGGGCCGGAGTGTGTGTACGGGGTACTTGTGCAGTGCATTTCAAATGAAATGTAATTGCTGTGTAAGCCCTACCCATTAAGGCCCTGGCCAAAGTGCGTGGGCTACATAATGGCAATGCAAATAGTTTGAGTTGACCGAAACAGAGCGGAGCGAAGAGTCGAGTCGAATCGGAATTAATGGAATTGCATTCCGGCAACAGATCCTCGAATTTGCGGGCTACTCCTAATTGACCATGTGAATCATGGCCCAAAGTAATTCACCAAGAAACAAGCAATCTTTGGAGTTCAAAATGGTGATGACAAAATACTGTCATTACCTAACTATTTTATTATTTATTACATGTTTATAAATATAAAATATCAGTAAAATAATTATATATTTCACTATAAAACTATAAACTACAAAAATAGGGCGTTAAATAGGCTCTAGCATATTTTTTAAAGTTTTTTTACAGCTTATATAGAAGGGTGTTGAACATATGATATACAGAAGAAATGCTTCAAAACGCTTTAAAAGCAATTAAGTTTTCGATATTGATATTTACTTTTTTTCTTATGGTGATATTACGCTCGGCTGACGAACTTGTGCCTAGACACATTTGTTTATGAACAATTCGTGCATGCTATACAATTTCATAGAGTTCAAAGGAAAACATTTGAAATTTATTGCCAGACAGACAGTATGCATACTGTGTTAACCTGGCCGAAAGCATTGGTGGATTTCGCTTGGCGCGGAAGACCCTAAAATCTAATTAGTTTTTGGACAGAAGCTGGGACGCAACCGGAAACCATTTTATGAAATATTTTATTTAATTATTTCGAATATCGGAATTATTTTTTGCCCTGCCCTGCCATGCCCATCTCCCATGGGGACCAGCCAGTTTTATTTTGTGTTCCGACCATTTCTGTTGTGGTGATAAAATTTTGACAGAGGTTATGTTACCCTCTGCCACGCCCCCTCGTTCCGGGATTCCCCAAACGGTTCGAACTAATTAGACGGGGCACCAAAGCGAAAATTTCGGTATTAAAATTGTTGAAAGCTCAAAATTATATTTATGGATCGCGGCAATAATTAAGCTAAGCCAATGTGCAAATTGTTATGCCTGTGGTTTCCCCAGCACATGTCGACTGTTTGTCCAGATTGTGGAGGCGGGTGGGTGGCTATCTTCGTTGCGTAATCCGTATCATGATATAGTTTGTGGACACGGCGGAAGGTAGCTGGGAAATACTGACAATTTTGTGACAGTTTGTGTGGCCCTTTGATGCAAATTTTGTAAAAGAGTCCCCAACAAATAAAAAAGTTTGGGAAAAATTCAAATATTTTGTCTATAAATGATCCTGTTCAATATCATAATTATTACCCAATTTAAAAAAATTTAATTAAAATCCTTTTTAAATAAAACCACCAAACTGCCATACATCGTCAATAGTAATTTATATTAACAATAAAATATGGTCCATCTTGAAAAAGGAATAAGTAAAAGTATATAAAATGATGTTTTATGTATGGCTTTCAAAAATACCAAAGATATCAACAAATTGTATATTAATTTTTATTGGCTTTGCTTTAGATTCTTTAATGCCTTTTCAAGACGTGTGGGCAAATTGCTGCCGCCCAATGGAGCAGGAAAATGCCAATGGAGGAAATGCCAATAAATTGCAGCTTTGACGTGTGTCCCAATCCTCGGGATCCAGCTATTTCTACGCCGGAAGTATGTGCGTGTTCTAAGTGCGGCCAAAGTTCAAAGGCGAATCGCACGTTAAACGCCCATTGAATTTAGCTTCGATATGAGTGCGATATGTGACCCCGACCATGCCCTCTCCAGCCCCTCGAGAGGGGGTCATATGTGATTAGACCTGGTCGCGGTCACGCCAGCCAGAAAGCCCTTATCCCCATTGAGCCATAAATATTGGTAACACAATCTAAGCTCTGTCGGGGTCAGGACTTGCGCTTGAGGTGCGAAAAGTCGCACTGCCAGGCGGCCACCACACACACGCCATCTGCCGGCCCGCACCGCACCTCATTTCGTAACGCCCTGCGTTCGTATGTAGAAGGCAACTTCTGCCCGCAATCCCCCTCCAATCGTCTGCCTTAAATCGCTACAAAATTGGTTTTCAATTTTTAAACGCCTCTCCAGGCTATCGTCTGCGAGGTGCCAGGTCCTGGGACCTCCAGTTCAGGTCCTTGCGTGCCTTTGCGTCTTGTCCTTTGTCGACATATAGTCACCTAGCCACCCCATTTAGTACACTCCGAAATGAAAAGTTATTAAGAAACTATTTTAAACTATTTGTAATTTGCATGATATCGTGAATAGCCCATATTAAACAATAAAACTATTAAAATTTTTTCTTGAATTTTATGAAGAAATTATAAAGAAATTAGTTTTCACGATTATGGATACTCAACCTAAATACATCAATTAAATGGGATATTATTAAAATAATTTGATAGAATAGTAAGATTTGACAGATTTTCAGACACAAAAACTTTTTATCAATAATGTTTTGAGCAATGACAAAGTCAGTATGGGGCATAGATTAAGTTTTTCAATCAATATTTTTAAGTGTATCACCCTTACAGAAGGTCTGTGTGTAGCTCTTATGTTTTATACATGATTTTTCCACGCGCTCACCCGGATTTTGTGGAGTAGTTTGCCCCGTTGCCAGGCGCCAGTCGCCAGGCCATAATTCAAGTAAGGCGTTAATCTGTGACACCCAATGCTCTGCAAAGCCAACAACATGTATATGGGATGGAGATCACAGCTACTGTATGCGGAGATGTTTGTAGTTTTGGCCCCTTGCATTTTGTCGACGGGTGAAAAATGGCACACACACTTGAAAGGGTTAATTACTCAAAGGGTCAATCGATTGGGCGTGTTTTAAGACCCTTTTTGTTTTGGAATTTTTGGTTTTGGAAGGCTATTTTGATACGATTAAGTTTATATTTTGATTTGAACATCTAAGACTCAAAAATTATTATTTTTTAAACAAAACGGGCTTTAGTTTTTGCTTTATTAATTAAGTTGTTTAGTTGTTTTTAGTCTTGGAATACAAATTGTGCTGCAAGGATTTTCCCTCTGAGCAGCACCATCTGCCGAAAAACATTGGAAACATTAGCTTACTCTCGATTTTCCACAACCCACTAAAAAGTCAAAATGTTGGTTTTTTCAAGTTTTTTTATTCATTTTTTTGTTTTAGTTTTTCTACTCATTGTTTTTAACATTTTTTTGTGTTGGTAATTTTAAAAAAATTTTTTACTTTTTTTGTTTACGTTAGTTTAGAAATTTTTGTGGTTTTCCGTTTTACATATACATATCCATATATATGCATCATATAATTAATTATTAATATAATAATAGTAGTAAATATTACTCTTTATGGTTTAAACTATCACGTTTTTCACAATAATCATTTCTTTCGTTTTGCTTAGTTTTCCTCTCGCATTTTCCATATTTAAGTAGCTTACAAAATTACTTTTAATAGAGTTTCCATTATGTTCATTTCGTAGGTCTGTGTGTGTATTGTGTGTTTCGTATCGTATCGTATTCGTAGAGTTAAATTTAAATTATTCATATAAAATTTGCAAACTTAAAGGGCACATAGAAAGTCAATGATCAAATGTGTGTGTGTGTTTTTTTTTGTGTTATCATAAACTAAAGTCAACACTTCATGTGAAAAACAAAATAGTTGTGGCAGAACTATGTATAATTACGCAACAGCCGATTGAATTGTCGTCGGACCTACCTCTCTCATTCTATATAATATCTATAATATTGATAGATCGTTAAGCTCATACAGAAGCGTCTGGCCAATGTGGGTGTGTGATTGTGTTTATGCGTGGATAAAATTGATAAGGCGACATTTTAAAAAAGAGAAGCAGGGAAATATATTTACAGATATCTAATAATGATTACAAAATAATATTTAATGAAACGTTCTTTGCACTTTACGTGTTTGTGGTGTGTGTTTTGTGTGTGGTGTATGCTTGCTTAGGCTAGATGAGCGAAGCAAAATCGAGGAGCTGAAGGACCTTGAGAGAGTTTTGCAAACTGCTCGACTTCAGGCGGCATCGGACAACTTCACCGTTCGCTCCTTATTTAGTTATAGTATGTTCAAATTGCAGTCACGCATTAAAGTCTCTGTATATGTGTGTTTGGATATATGCAGATATATATAGTTATTATCCGTATTAAGCTTAGATTTGATTTCTCACATATGTTTTAAATTTAGCTCTATTCACTATGCGAAACAAACTTCATTATCTCTTAATGCTTTTTTTTTTCTTTTGCATGATTTGCCTTTTGTTTTTTTTATAAAGTTTTAAACTTTTTTTGGACTTGACAATTTTTTATGTGATTTTAAATTTTTTTTTGATTTTTTTTCTAGTTTTTCTTTATAGTCGTAATTCTCGAATTAAAAATTAACAAGTGCAAAAACTAAAGGTTTAAAAAAAATGGTTTTTGACATGCTTCTAAATGCTTGGCGGGGTACGAAGTTGAGGTTATTTTTTTGGGGGGAGGGGACTATTTAAACAATTCGATAGATCGCATCGATATAGACTGGGGGGCAGTGCAGTGCGATAAGGGAAGCAGCTGTGGACCCGAGTCCAAGAAGTCGGATTCCTATTCCTATTCTGCTGGCGGTTGCGATTGCGCTGGACTGGTTGGCTTGTGGTAAATGCTTAAATAACTAAAATTTGCTGGCACTTGAGCCCCGCATGCCTCAATTAAAGGATTTAAGGATTACAAGTTCTCACTGCCTCTTAAACAATTACATTTTACATTTGCGCTTAGGTCACACACAAAAAATAATAATCATAATAATAGTTAGTAATCATATCCATATATACGCGTATTCTGGCTTCGCTCTACCTTTGCATATATAGGCATCGGCATATATGTATATATATATATATATATTCTTTTGTAATTTACAAAATTTATTTGCATTAAGATCATTTGGTTTTTGTTGTGTATCAATTTCGTTTGATTTGTATTCAGTTTTCGTTATGTAATATTTGCATAGGTTATATATCGTTATCGTTATGGTTATTATCTTTAATCGTATAGTACAACAGTTCATGGCATTACGTCAACTATCAACGCTGCTCTAAGTAGGAAAATTTGCCTTGATTTTTGTTTTGCAGTAAAAAATAAGGGGAATAATCAACAGAACAAAAAATTTAAGGGCAATCGTTTCGTTAACTTTCAAAGATCATGGCTGGTTGGCACTGGTACAAAGCAGACAGACCCCGCTGTGTGTAATTGGTGTGTGTGGGTGTGCATGATGTTGGTGTGTTTTTGTGTGAGCATTGAGCATTTCGTAAGCAACCATTTTCAGTGTTTTTTGTCGAGGGTATGCGAGAAACAAACAATTAGAATCGTAACTACTAAACCAACGCGCGCGCTACGCAAATTGCAATAAACAAATTTCAAAAATTTCACTTAATTATGCTAAACGCTAACGACTGTTCCCATTTTACGCTTGACTCGAATACTACAAAAGAATAATAAGAATGAATAAACAAAAGAAGAGTATGGCGAGCAATCAAATGCGAGTGCCCCCATGAAAACTAAGTCGTAGATATTAACTTAAGCCTAATCCAAACAGGGTGTTTCTGCATTATCGAGTAACTACTTCTGCGACGAAGACGAGCTTGCTACCGTTACCGCTGGGGTTGCTGCCGCTGATGATGTTGCTGCTGCTGCTACTGCTGCTGCTGCCGCTGATGTGGTGGCACGAGCTGAATTTGTCTGTGATCCTGCGTTTGGCTTGGGCTTCTGTTGCTGCTGCTGCTGTTGTCGCTTGTGTGGCGCCAGGCCTGAATTGCTGCCGCCGCGTCGCAACTCGTGCTGCGATCCCTGATTGCGATTTGCCACCTGCGGCTTGTTGCCCAAGGATCCGCTGCGAATGCGCACTGTGCTGCTGCCAAAGGAGCCTGTGCGTCTGCGGTTCTGATTGTAACCACCACCGTAACCCTGCTGATGCTGCTGATGGTGTTGCTGGTGCTGCTGCTGCTGCTGATGTTGCTGCTGTTGCTGCAGCAACCTGCCCACATAGTCGCTGCGATTGGTGATGGTTGTATTGAGGCGACGACCGCCGGCCGTGATAACGGCCGTGCCATCACTCTCGGACACGCTGCGATGCCGATTGAGCTGGCGGCCGGGATTCAGGCTACCCACTCCCTGCAGCATCTCATTGATCTCGGGCTCCACCACGCGGAAGTCTTCAATGTTCTTGAAGCTCTTCAGGTACTCGGCCAGCTTGGGCTGCACCTCCAACTTCTCGCCATTCTTGTAGTACTTCAGGAAGGCCCAGAACTTCTCGAGGCCGTACAGTTGACCTGGCGGAAGAATACGAACGTAAGTTATAGGTCATATATTTTTATAAGGGAATTGTTTTTTTTATCGATTCTCACCTGTTTCATAATCGGCCATCGTCTCGTCCTGGAAATCCTGATACACATTCGGTCGGAACTTCTTCTCCAGGCCGTACGAGAAGAACCGGAAGAGGCACTCCAAGCCGTAGCGGAAGCCATTGCCGGCATCCTCCAGCGCCAACGTGCGGAACTCGTTGTACATGCTCTTGTTGAAGTTCTCGCGCAGGAAGAACGACCAGAAGCGGTACAGGGTGTTCATCTCCTGCGACTGGCCGAAGCCCAGACGGCGGCGCTCCTTGAGGCAGCGCGAATGGTACTTGTGATAGGCCTGTTGGGTGAAATTGTTCTCCTTGAGCAGCGCATGCGACGGATGCTGGAATATGGGCAGCGACTGGGGCACCGAAGAGCCGTACGATCCGTACGACGAGGTGGTGGGCGAAGTGCCCGCCGACGATCCCATCGAGGTGGTGCGTGGTCGGTGCTCCACGGTGTCCAGCAGCCAGCCAACGTGAGCCTCCACCGGCGGATTGGCGGTGTGGCGAAGTTTCCTCTTCCTTGGCGTGCGTGGATCAATCGATTGTGAGTTTGGAGCAGCATAGAAGCGGGCACGTCGGGACTTGAGAGTGTTGTTCAGCGTGGAGTTGAGGGTGGTGTCACCCACGAGCGTTTCATCGAGATCCTCTTCAAATGGTGGCGGCGGTGGCACCATCTGTTGCGGCACCACCGATTTGTTTCGTCCACCGGCCAGCTTCTCAAAGTCCGCCTGGGAAATCACATTGACAGTCTTGTAATCGGCCACCACATTGGTGGTCGTCCACAGATCCTCCTCGTAGTTAACCAGCCCGTCGTTGATGATGTTCTCCAGGTCCTGCGTGATTTTCGTGCGCGATGTAAAGTCAGCGGTGCGATCGTAGCCCTCGTGTTTGGGTGCCCGACCCACTTGGGCCACAATCAGCAGCTTGTTGATGTCGCGGTCGGCAAACTCGTAGTCAGACTCGTCGTCGTCGGAGAAGTTCTCGGTGAAGTTGTTGATGCGTCCGGTTCCGGGGGGTAGGGGGTCCATTAGCTCCTCGTCAAACTGGAAGTCTAGTTCTTCCTTTTCGGCATGGCACTGAGCGGATGGCGGAGCAGCTGTTTTGGATGAGGATTTGGAGTGGGTTTTGGAGTAAGCAGCAGCATTGCTAGACTTTATGTTGTTATTGTTCGTGGTGGTTGTGGCGGTGACGGTGGAGGTGGTATTTATGGTGGTTTTGGTGGCATTGGTGGTTGCTTTGGTGGCTGAGGAAGCATTTTTGGTGGTTACACACACAGTGGCTGATGATGAGGCGTTGGATGGGGCGTTGTTGGACGTGGACTTGGACGTGGACGTGGACGAGGACGAGGTGTTGTTCGTTTTGACATTATCGTTATTATTGTTGTTGAGCGTTTGTGAAAGCGGTGGCTGTTGTTGTTGTTGTTGTTGTTGTTGTTGTGGTGGTGTAGTAGCGTTTTCTTTGATAGCATTTGTTTTGGAGCGTCTCTTTACCTCTTTCCACATGCCCTCCGGCTCCGCCACCAAAGCAGCTGCTGCCCCAGCTCCTCCCTTGCCCACTGAAGCAGCAGCGGCAGGCCTCTTGTCCGGCGTCGATGTGGACTTGGGCTTCACACTCTCCGCCAGTCCACTCAAATGTCCAGCCAGCTCGGCCGCACCACCCTCCACCTGCTGGGTCAACGCACTGATCGCGTTCACCGAGTTGAGGGCCGCAATGGTCGAGGATCGCTGCTGCTTATCCTGCAGCATCTTGGGCACCTGATTCTGCGACTTGCGCGGCACCGGCGGCGGCGGAATGCTGCTCAGCGGCTTCGTGGCCATCGCCGATGTGAGAATGGGCGGCGGCGAACCGACCACCTCAGTCTGCTGCTCCTCCAGTTTCTCCTCACCCTCACCCTCCTGCTGCTGCTGCTGCTGCTGCTTCTCCGATGCTGGATCATGCAATAGCTGAGCGGCGGCGACAGAATTAAGGTCCCCTTCCTGAGCCTCCGGCACATCGGTGATGGGCCAAACGGTCGGTGTCGTCTTGGTGCGCACCTTGTAGCCCTCCAAGAGCTCCAGTTTATCCGATTCCTTGATGGCGTTCACAATCAAAGACACGTCGGTGGTCAATGCGAGAACGCGATGGAACGAGGCGATCAGGGTGACTGGGATATAGCCCTCGGGGTCCATTTTGCGGCGCAAAAAGAAGTCGCCGGTAAGATTGTCGGCGCTGAAATAGTATTCACTATGGGGGGATCGAGAGGAGAGAATATGCGGGTCAACAAAAAGTTAGATACAACGGATAAAATGCCTTGAGCTTTTAAGTTGGGACTATATGCAGTAGATATTTTAAGGTAAATAATATACATATCTTGTGACCAAGGAAAAATTATAAAAAAAACATAAATTATAAAATATAAGACAAAAAGCCTAGATTTTTGCAATGTACGAAAAAAGTATTTTCAAGAGGCTGCAGTTGAAATAGTAACATTAAACTAATTGAAGTCTAGTACAAGTTAATTTAGGTATTTTAAACAAAGTAATATAAAATTCTATTACGAGAATTAATATTAGAAGGTTGGGTTTTCTTAGATGCATAAGAAGACTACATTTTATAGGAAAGTTTAAGTAACTTTATAAAGTTATATCATAGTTCTTTAACCAGTTGTACTTTATTTGTAGATTTGTATATGTAATGAATCAATATTTATAGCTTTTAAGTATTTCCCAAACCATTATAGATCCAGCAAAAGGCATTAGGCAAATATTATAAAAGGTCTTCACTCACACTTGCTTCTTGATGGCCTCCTTGACGCTGGCGGCGTCCATTTCAATGTAGGCGGCGGCGGGCACATTGCCAAAGTAATGGGTGCCCATGAGCACATACGACGACTGCGAGGAGTCGGCGCCGGCGGCGTCAGCCGGCAAATAACTGGCATACTCGCCCGAAGCTAGCAGATGGCGTGGTATGCGATGAGTCGGGCGACCTGGTCCCTGTCGGGAGAATCCGCCCCGGCCTTGCCTGCCGCCGCGGTACGGCGTCCGGTAGCGACGCGGCCCGCGCGTTGCTGATCCAGCTCCCGCTGCGACTGCTGATGCTGCTGCTGACCCGGCACTACCCGCTGCTCCAGAGCGCTGCTCATCGAGCGCTGCGGCGGTGTTGGTGCTGCTGCTGCTACGCCAGGAATCCACGCGCTCGGACGCAGCAGTCGCTGGGCGTGGTGACCCGTACGGATGCCGGCCAGCGTGCGGGTGCCGCGAGGACTCGCCTCCTGCCGCTCCTCCAGCACCTGGCTGGCGGTCATAATAGACGCGCGGCGGACGGCGCTGGTCGACGCCATCATCGCTGAGCCGCCGATTTGGCCGGCCGCCAATCGGCTTGGGGCGACTGGACTTAGCCAGATCGATGGGCAGCGGACGCCACTTGTGCTTGGGTATCTTCTTGGTGAGGGCAGGCCCGGCAGAGGTGCCAGTAGCTGACTCAGCGTCTCGCTGGGCTGCTTTCGCATCATGACTCGTGCTGGCAACAGGTGCTGTTGTTGTGGCCTGGCTGTTGCTATTGTTGTTGTTGCTGCTGCTGCTGCTGGTGGTGGTGTTGCTACTGGGATTGGGATTGCTGCTGCCGTTGCTGTTGCTGCTGCTGTTGGGTGCGACGTTAGACTCTGTTGTGGCAACTTCACTTGAAGTGGTATTGCTGCTGCTAGCTGCTGCTACTGCGGCTGCTGTTTTGGCTGGCTGTTGTTTTTTCGTTGGGTTGCGCTTGGGTTCGTTGCTGGTGGCTTTGCCACTGCTAGAAATTCCGCCAATAAGCGTCGGCCAGTCACCAACGTTGCTAAAATCGCTGGCCTGTAAAACAGATTTTTACAATTAAATACTTAGCTTTTGATAAATGCAAGGTTCGAAATATGTATCTCACAAAAGCAAAACCCATAACAATAAGAGGCCCTTTTAAAACTGACAATAATTTTAGTTAAAATTTACTATATATAGGTATTTCAATGCCTGCTTATGCTGAAAAGTATTTAATCAAAATTTTAATCTAGTTTAGAAATATCTTAGTTATTTGAATATTTTAGAAATTTTTGAGTGAGTAGAAAAGCTTTTCTAAACATAATTTAAAATTTTAAAGTTTATCACAATGTCAGTAAATGAAAGTTGTAAGTCATATTTAAATTTTTTTTTAAATTTGTAAGCTTATTTACTTGGTAGCTTCAAATTGAAACTTATTTTGTTTTGCAAGACATTTTCACTGTTGTATTAATAACTTTATTGGCGAGTGTTAAGTACATAAGTAATTGATTTCTCACCTTTTGATTGACCTTCTTTTTGTCCTTTACCACGACTTTGGCAAGCGCATCTGCCTGACTGGCGTCAACTGTAAAATGAAACAAGCAGTTCTGGGTTGAGTATATTGAAGTACAAGAACAGTGTTTTAAAAATAAGAAATCAGGCCATGCCACGCCATATGCGTCGCCAAAAATTGAGATTCTCTCTCTCTGAGCATCAGGTCAACAGAGAAATGAGAACTGAAAAAGCCGAAGAGCGGGAGAACACGTGAGAATGTTGAGAGCAAGTGCAGGAGCACACAGTCACATGGTGGTCAGGTTCTCATCTTCTTGTATCAAAACAACTTCACGGGGGGTAGCAAAATATATATGTTGAAACTTACAAAAAAAAATGTTTTTATATACAAAAATAAATACATTTCCAAGCCTAAAAGAAAAAAAATGTATTTAAACAGAATTATAAAAATCAAAATTATAAAATCACACAAATGAGAAAGAACTATAAAACCCTCTACGCTTCTATTAGCAAAAGAAAAAATATATATATAACAAAAACATCACAAAATAACGCCGAATCTTGGTATAAAATGGATTTCATCGGAGGAACGATGTTGGTTCCTGCTTTTATTAGAAAAATATAAATATCTAAAAAATGTAAAACAAATGCTGAATATTTTTGGTTGGCCAAAGAATTGATCTTGAAATATTTTATATTACGACATAGCTACTGTATACTAAAGTAGTTATATTCTATTTTTCTAAGTAAAAAATTCCAAATGGGTAGTTTAACAAGCTAGATATTTATAGTCTGTTTATTGCAAATTATAGAATACAGTTTTGGACTGAGATCTAGATTTTATTGTTTGTTTGTGTCTTTTTTTCCTAGTTCACTTGCGATCAATTGAGTTTTGTGTATGGAAAATTTTCCATCATCCATGGCACTCACCAGTTGTTGTTGTTGCTGTTTCAGTTGTTGTTGCTGCTGCTGCTGCTGCTGCTGCTGCTGCTGCTACTGATGTTGTTGCTGCCGCGGTTGACGTTGTTGCTGTTGCCGCTGATGTGCTTGCTGCTGCTGTTGTTGTCTGTGGTGTCGATGTTGTTGCTGCTGTTGCTGCTGCTGCTCCCTGTTGAGGTTGCTGCTGTTGTTGTTGTTGTGTCTTTTTGTTGCTGGCGGTGTTCTGTGCGTTATTGTTATTGCTGGCAGTCTGCTTAGTTTGTTGTTGCTGCTGTGCCTTGGGCTGCAAAACACGTTTGTCCAATGGAGAAGTTCCTGCCTTTGGACTGCCGGATTGTTTAGCCGATATCTGTAAATACAAAACAAATAAGAATATGAGTTAAATTCCATAGACGGGAGTACTTTCTAAAATTGGGTAAAAATCAATGCAACTTCAACTTCCACTCCCTTTGCGCAGTGTCCCTAACCCAGATTTAGTTCACGACAAGGGTTGCTATATATATATATTCTAGAGAGCGCTTTCTTTCTCGATCTGGCACTGGAAAATTACCTCGGTTTTTGTACAAGAACTTTTAGTTTCTTTGCGTTTTTGCTTTAAATCACTTTTAATCAGTTTTCTCACTGCTGATTTTTCTGCTATTTTTGTTCGTTTTGCTTTTCTTATAACACCTTTGCTATAGCTAGCAATTAGCACAGTTGTTGTTGCTATAGCCGCTCTTATATTTTATTGGGGCTTTAGCTTTATTTAAACAATTGCCTGATAATTATGAACAAGTGGTGTGTTGTATACGTTGCGACCGTTCTCTCGAATGGTTGGATGGGTTCTGTGCGATAGCGACAGTTTTTCGATTCGAATATGCCTCCGCCTCTTTATCGCTGCCTTGCCTCTCCTCTCTTTGTCCCTCTCCCTTTCTCTCACTCGGCACTTTTTGCTGTCCACGCGTTGGCTACGTGAGCAAAAACGAAGAAAAAACAACAAAGGCAGAGAAGGCGGAGGCATAAAGCACAATAACAACAACTGGTTTTACAGCACAACATAAAAAAGATACACAGTGAAGCTTCTGAAACTCATTTTGTATTTTAAATTGACTTTTAAATATATTTATAACCTTATATATATATCTGGCATTTATTTCTTAAAAGATTTTAAACACATTTTTGTACAATTTTGAAGAGCCGATGATCATATTTATGGTACATGCTTTAGAAAATTTTGATTTACTAACTTCAATATTTCTGCACTCGAGACCTTAAGCTCCAAGACGCAAATGGTATTGGATTTAATTTAAAGAAGGTCTACTGTAAACCCATATCCAAAACAAAAACAAAACAGAAAACAGCCGATGCGCCGGTTCATGGATGCGTGAGAGAGAACCAGAGACGAAGAGAGTTTAACCGGCGAGAGAAACAGCGCAGGGCACCCTGTATCTGTATTTTTTGTGTATGCAATGGATACAGGTTTTCGCTCAGTGTGAGTACGTGCGTTCAATTTATAGTTTTGTTTTTGTACGCATTTTCTATAAATTTTATTTTGATTCGCTGCGAATCACACACCCACCATCCATATCATATAAATCAACCGGTGATACGCATATCACCAAATTAAACAAAAACCTAACGATTATAAACATAAACATTGACCATCTCGCTCGCACACAAGGTAACACTGTAACGAAACATAAAAAAGAGGCAAAACAAAACAACATGTGATTTTCAGCACGTAGGCCATTCGAAAAAGAGCGGAAAGTGGAGAAAAGAAACGTGGTTGGAAAACTTCAAAACATAAAGAGAGGAGGAAAGAAGAGAGATTGATGTATCTTAAATTGTCCAATAAAAATACATTGTAGAAGATAAACTTGCAGATAAAAAAAATTATTCCAAGTTCATTAACCTTAATGTTTAATTTGTACAGCTTAAAATTAAAGAGAATTTAACTAATATGGGCACAATAAATAAACTTAGAAAATATCATACAAATTAAAGTACTACATAAACTATTTAATTCCATAAATAATGTATAATGTTTCCCTAAAAATGAATCATTATTTATTTTATTTCAAAGGTGTTTTTATAACATTATAAAGATACAGTTTTGACCTTAAAACCTTATCGATCCATACATCATACCATAAGCTGATTTGACTTACCATAAACAAAAACAGCTTAGTTTTCCTCAATTAATGTTTAAATAAGCATTTATCTTTATCAAATCTACCTTTATAATTTTTGAATAAATAAACAAAAGATTTTATTTAGATGCATTTAAGCCCTTAAACCGATATTTTTTTTTAGTGTACTTTCGTGTCACACTTATGCTAAAAATATTTAAACACTTTCCATGCAGTTGATCACGTAGTCATCTAAATCCTCAAGGATAAAAGCATGTCGTGTGCGAATAAACTGTAAACGAATGCAATCACTAAGTCATTTCGAACAAAGTTCTATGAAAAGTACATGGAAAATGACCGTGATTCTACTCAATTGGAAGGACAAGGAATTTTATTTTCTTTATGAGTCACATAGTAATTGTAAGGAAACAAAGAAGGACAGTTTTTCCATGACTCATAAGGTAAATGTTAAGGTTTGTAATTTTCCATTGAAATACTTTCCCACAAACATTCGATGAACGTGTGCCACTTGCCAAGCACATGTTTTAAATTCTATATTTATACGGGCATGTTTCTTATCACTTTTAAACATAATTGCTGACGTACTTGGCGGTTTGTCATTAAATTTTAAGTACTATAAAACCAATAGGTAAGGTATTTCAAACAGAGATTAAAGTCATTTAATAAGATGAATGGTTCAAGGTCGTAGATAGTAAAAAAGTTGTCTTGTTTGGTTTTAAATCTACACAATACACAGTGATTCATTGAGAACCCTTAAAAACATTCTTTTTACCCTTAAATATATAACATAACAAACTTGAACTTGCCTATAAATAAAGCTTCAAAGTTTTCGGTTTTTGTTTATTTTTTTTCAACACTTGTTAAGTATATCTCTGTATTCTTTTCTGTAAATGCACTAACTCGAGCGATCGCTAAAAGACAACTGAGTCGCTGGCAATGCAAAATGACTATTTTAAATGGCATTAGAATCGGGCTAGCACGATAGCAACAACTGAAATCGTATAAAAATACGAAAAAGAGAAGTAAAAATAAAGGCAAAAAGTGACCGAGAGCCGGGTAAACGTGCAAAAAGACCCACATTCAGCGATTCTGGCATTCTCGGCGTTCGGTTCTCTAAGTCAACAATCGCAAACGCTCGTAATCAGTTTTGAGGTTATAGTGCAGGCGGGGTTGGGGTGGCATCATACCCCTTTTTTGAGGTTGCGCCGGTCGAGACGGGTCTTTCTGCGACTTAGCAAATTAAAAAATACGAGCTGAATGCATAAACCAGTCAATAATGCCGGCCGCAAAAGACGTTATGTAAAAAATAGTGTACAAAAAATTAAAAATAAAACCAGAAAACGTGCTCGCGACCAGAGTAAAAAGATAGCGATACGCGAGCAGCAAAAAAATTTATATATGGAGAACAAATACCCACAATCAACTCAGCTTACATGAATAATAGAATGTATAATAATAATAAAAAAAAGTCTGATTGAGAGCGCTAAAGTCAAAATGCTAGACTATAAGATACCCCATTTATCAGACTTAAATTGTATTGTATTATAACAAAAATTAAAAAATATAACACGGGCTAACATTATAATTATTACCACATTTAATATAATATCAAAAATGTGTAATATATACTAAATATCAAATTGAATCATATCATTGTATCATAAAATAACAAAAAAAAAAAAAAAAAAAAAACAAATTCGGTTATCCTAATCCCAAAAAATAATCTAATTCTTTCTGTGTAATACCCTTCATGCACTTAACAATTCATAGGCAGAAAAAGGTTGCCAAGCTTTAAACACAAACAAGTTAATGACTATTATTCATTTTACTCTTTTTCTATTTATAGTTTTATTCGTGATTAAATTGAGCGATTAGACCAGCAGTCAATTGCTTTGTGAGGAGAGGTGGGGACCGTCCCAGAGTTAGGTTATTTGGATCCGTGGCGACGAACTCTCCAGCGCCATTCATCGCACAAACACAGATATTATATGGCTTTGAATTTATGGGGGGGTGTGTGCGAAAAGTTGTTTACGTCGAACAGAGTCGAGCAACTTTATTAAATGCGTAGCAGGCTTAGGAACATAACTCTTATCGGGGCCCCAAAAGAGAGAGGTAAACAAGTCAAGAACACATATGCACAAGAATACATTAAATAAATTCTATATTCGTCATTTATTTGTGAAAGTAAAACAGCTACAGTTTTGAGGGTTTTCTATAATTTTCGAATAAATATTTGAGGTAGTCTCTATCACCTCATGGTTTTATAATCATTTTCATTTGTCACGTCTCATTATCGCTTAAATATATTGAGTAAACCCCTTAGATTACTTCTATCAGTAGTTTGAATAACTGAATACTACTTATATAAATATCTTTTTGCACTGTGACCTTCACTGTACTTTCATATTGTGCGTTCTAATTATCTGTGAATGTGAATACTTTGCAATTGTTGCGCAAATAATTAGGTGGGTCTCTTTTTTAACGCAAATATTTACTTAAAAGATCAATAAGCAAATATACCCGATAAGAAATTGAGGTAGCGCTTCACAACTGTCAAGATAAATATATAAACATATAGGGTGCTAAAAAAGAAAGGAACATTTTGTTAACAAAAGTAGACTTTCTTGTTCTTTAAAGAAAATCAAATGTTAAAGTAAAAATCAAAGAATATCCAATAGTTTTTAAAGTACTTTGTCTTATCGCTAAATTTTCGAATTATTTGTTGGCTTTGTAATGTAATGTGCTTCGATTTTAGAGGTTGAATAATTGTATAGGTGTTATTTTTTATTTATAACATAATTTAGATTTATAATTTTAAATCTATTATACTTGAAGTGCTAAGATAATAATATGAACAAACGTTAAGAAGTAATTTTCGAACTCAAAATCTGAAACAAATAAGTATTAAAAATATTATGAAATTAAGAAGTCTCGAATGTATACAATAAATAAGCATATATGAAATATTTTGCGATCTTCCTCTTGACAACATGGGAGAACCTCTTGAAAGATCATTTCAAGTACAAAGAACTGGGAAGGCATGAGTATTTTCTGACAAAGAAAGAACCAAGAAAAATCTGATACAAAAGGCAAATATTATATGCTTATATATGCCGAACAGAGCTCATTGATAATACTAACAAAGACATCGACAAGAAAATTATTGGGATTTTCCGAAAACAATACGAATGGAAAAGTACCGACCTAAAATAAATCTGATACTCTGATTAGAAGCTTATGAAGGGTGGGAGCTTATTTCCTCCCGATAGCTTTTAATTTCACATTTCGCTGCAGTTTGAAATACGAATATTAATGCAACGTGATATCTGACAAAAGGAAAAAAGCCGAACCCACAACAAAACGTCAACGTAATTGAGATAAATTAATGTTATTAATCTCCGGTTGCAACTGAATGCCTAAAAATAGAACGTTGTTATTTACAAAGACTCTTAGGTCAACTATAACAATGCAAATATCGGAGATCATTGAGTTGAGTAATAGGTAATTGGGTTCATAATATTAACACAATTAAAAAGAAATTTTAACAAAATTCTTTTCTCACATATATCGGATATTTACTGTGACACACTTCTAATTTCTCAATTGAGCCTATAGGTTTCTTCTTCTTTGCACCCATAAACTTAAATTTAGTTGTTAAGATGATTGCATATTTACTTTCGTTTTCATTTTGTTATTGTTTTGTGCCGCTCAACAAAGAAGAGAGAGAGAAAGCACGAGAGAGTGTTCTTATCACTCTCTTTGCAAATCGGCCTTACGCTACGTAAGACAACGTAACGTAACGTTATCTGGAAAGAGTAAGATAGAGCGACAGGCAGGGCGCTTTCCACTCGCGCCGCTAAAATATCAACAAGTTTATCAAGTTTTTACTTCCACGTCGGCGGTATACACGCTTTTCAGCCTTCCAGCTGTATGTGTATTATTCTAATTTCGTTATTTATTCTGGTTATTCGCCTCGCATCAGCACCGCACTGGCATTATTCACCACGTGGTGAGTTTGACATAACACGTGCTGTTCCCAGCTGTTTACGTTTCAACTTTTTAATTTCTTTTTCCCGATCGTTTAAGCGCACTTGCTAACATATGAGAAGCACTGGAATATAGTGGGAGTGGGCTTGTTTCTATCCGCGAACTCTTCCAGGGCACACGTCAACGGCGACTGGCGTGGAAAAATAAAAAACAAATTTGAATTTGAATAGCTGCCCTGCAGTTCTGCCGCTCCGCAGTTGCAGTGCTGCCGACGTCTCTGTTATGGTTTAAAAAACAAGAATTGAAGCTAACCCATTTCAAGCTCACTTTTAACCCTCTTATTAAGCTTGCAGATTATATGTATAAGTCCTCTAAACATTTTTGTTTTTTATATAGTTTTTAAGATTAATTTATTTAATGGCTTTAGCTGAACTCCAAAATTTTATTTCCTATCAATTTGTAACATCCGATATCTGATAGAAACAATAATAAAACTTTAACATTTTTAAGACATTCTAAATAGGTTTACTAATTAATCCTTTACATGACAAGATAATAAAGGTTTTTAATATTTAATCATTATGACGCATATTTTTTTCATAAACAATGAAAATTCATTTTGTTTAACCTACACTAGATTTATATTGCATAATAAATAGACGTTTCAGTTATTTGTCTGTCATAAATTCAATAAGTTAAATTGCTGAGCAAACCTGCATTTCATCAAGGTGTAAAAGAAATAACATTTATATAATTAAAACCATTAAAAGATTGTGTCATATGTTTTAGATTTCTAAATATTTAAATGACCTAAATAAAAGAGTTATTATGCACACTTTACATTTGTCTCACAAGATATTTAAAAGTCTAATTAGTTATATTTTTGGCACAAATGACTACATTATAATCATCTGCTTGACATTAAATATCAAAAATTCATCCCTGGTACTGATTTACTTTAATTGTAAATATATTGGTCGAATTGACCATTAAAAAAATAAAAAGAACTTTATGTTTCTTCCTCAAAACAAACAATACTTTTAATTTTACTACCGGGTATCTTAAGTCTTTAATTTTGCACCAATCCAGGTCTTAACTTCCTAATTAGTCCGATTTGCATATGCAAAGAATGTCAAAAGTGAGCGAGATGTTTGCATATCCATATAAAGTAGCACAAAACGCTTTCGAAAGCGAGGCGAATTCGAAACTCCCCGCTTGACAACAAGTTAAGTTAAACGTGTAAACTTTTGGCTTCTAGCTTTTTCCACAGAAAGAAAATTAGCCACACCTTTTTGTAGTGTGTTTGTGTGATTTGTTCTTATTTCGCCGTTTTTTGCATTTCGTTCTCTGTTGATTTTGTTCGCTCTTTTGTGCCCGCTTTCGTTGTTTGTGGGGTGGCATGTGGGCGGTGGGAGGAGGAGGAGGCGGGGCGTTCGGATAGATAGACAAGCGGCTGACCTTGACATTTATTTTT
Source organism: Drosophila elegans (assembly GCF_018152505.1). Classification (NCBI taxonomy): domain Eukaryota; kingdom Metazoa; phylum Arthropoda; class Insecta; order Diptera; family Drosophilidae; genus Drosophila; species Drosophila elegans. The sequence goes on from NW_024545863.1 coordinate 549,017, forward strand.
AGTTGAGAAATATTTAACTTTTTCTCTCGTTTGTTGCGACACCCCAAACAGATGTGCCATTTTGGATATAGAAAAAAGTAATTGGAAATACAGAAAAAATATATGGGCATGAATAAAACAAAACGTATAAAAAACCGAATGAATTAGAGTATATTTGTTATCTTTATCTGAGCAACCAACACAACACCATATTTATATAATTTGCTATTTGGTTTGGGGTAAATTATAAATGTGTGTTGGGAAAATATTTATTTTACAGTGGATGCTCCATACAATAAATTAATAAAAATCAAACAAATTATTTTATGCACTACTACTGGGTTCACTTTATTGACAATTATTGACAAACACGTATAGTAAAAAAAAAGAAAACTTGTTACAATTCGAATCAAAATTAAAAACTAAATTGGATTCATAAATCAAAAGTATTGTTTATTCTCCAGAGGGTTTACTGTAGTCAAGCAAGAGCAAATAATTATTTATCCAATGACCAAATTTATATTTATTTGCAAAAGCACAGAAAAACGTTTGCTTTTGGAGAAAGAAAAAAAACAACAGAAACGCCGGCAATTTCGCTAGTATTGCGTAATAAAAAACAGCCAAGACCAAGAGCAAATAAAAAATAAATGCAATTAAATGTTTGGTTCTCTCGCTTCTCGTGTTTCGGTTTGTTTTGATGACAAATACGCTTGCTTCTCGCCAGATATTATGCAACTGCAATTGTGTATCTATGAGATACAATTTTGTAATCGTCGGCAGTTTGTTGGTATTAGCATAACGATGATAACAGGGCAAGAAAAACCACAACAAAAAGTAGAAAACGTGTTTCCAATGCGCCGCGTGTTTGTTGTCGTTTCGCCTTGCTCTTGTATTTATCAGCCGCCCTGCTTTGCTCCCTCTCTCCGTCTCCGTCATTCTACGCACATTTGTTTACCAACAAGCAAACGCACACTCACACACATGCAAACATATATGGTCATGTTTTTCCATCATTTTTTAAGACGCAATTTGGACAAAACAACAAAATGAAGAGGAAACAGAAATACGAGTAACAACAAAAAAACGTGCAATTAATTTGGGGATCCCTCAAAACAAATAGCTCATCAACTTTTACAGTGGATATTCGCTTATGTCAGCTTTAAATATGTTCTTTTTGTATTATTTTCCATATCATATAGGACAATATCATTACCTTAAGGGGACACCCTACCGAAATTTAAAAAAGTTATATTTAAACTGTTCTTCGAAGCCACTTTTCTATATGTTGTAGATTCTATTTAAGAAGAGCATTTATATCCATAACTACTCATTTGCATTTCCTAAGGGTTTTATTAGTATATCGATGACATTGTAACTGTTTGCTGTCATATTTATATTCTGAAGCTCATTTTTAATTATTCCCAAAAATAATAAACTTACTAAATAGCTATAAATAAAATATAAAATAAAAAATAAACATTTTTTATAGAGACAAATAAAACCGATATTTCTCTTTAACAAAAGTTACCCCTTTCCAATTCCTCATGAAAGAATATTCTTTAAAACAATTGTAGTCTCCCTAGTAATCTTTTTTATATAAACAGAAGAAGTGCCCAATCCCAATCCATATTAAGTGCTTAGCATGACAACTAAAATCGATTTTCCAGTTTAAGAAAGGTGTGACTTTACAAATCCCCTTTTAAGCACTTATAAATACTCAATAGAAAGTAAAGGAATACTCACCTTCCAGGCGTTGACCTTTGGCGGTGGTGCGGCAATGAATCGCTTGGGAGGCGGAGCCGCTCCAGTTGCACCTTTCTCCCCCGATTGCTGGTCCCCGTCGCCGGATTTGGCCTCGTTGCCGCTGCTTCCTGCTCCCTCGATGCTGGCACTCGGCGAGGTGTCCTTGCGGTCCTTGTGTACCTTCGACCCGCCTGGGGCAGCCGCAGGAGCTGCTCCGGCATTGGATCCGGCAGCTCCAACTGCAGATCCCGGATTTGCAGACTTGCGGGGACTACCGCCGCGCGGAGCACGGGGCCTCACTGATTGCTTGCGATCGGAATCCGAGGATCCGGGGACACGTCGGCCACCAGCCTGCTGGGATTTCTGACCATCGCCACGGCTTCCGCTTGGCTGCGGCTGTTGGTCGCGTGGCTTCTCCTTGCGCGCCTTTTTGCGATCGCGTCGATGGTGAGATAGTACGGGCACAAAGTCGTTGTTATCGTCCAATTCCGAAGAGTTCTCGGCGGTGTTATCGCCGCCCGAGGCGGCGGCACGTTTCTCCCCCGTTTGGGCCAGGCCAACGCTGCTGCTGGCTAATGGGGTCTCCACGGCGGCTGCCTCGGCGGCGGCGGTCTCCTCGCTCCACGACTTGAAGCTCTTCAGATTAGGCTGGTTCTCTTTGTTGTTGTCCACGGCGGTGGTGTTGTTGCCACCCTTCTTGGTGTCCAGATTCTGCACCACATTGGCGTACGACGTGGTGGCGGCACTGCTCGAAGTGGCGACCGTGGCCACGGGAGCTGCTCCTCCTCCCGTGGACGACAGCGTCTCCTCCTTGCTGGACATGCTCCTCAGTGGTGGCTGCGACTCCTCTGCCGGTTGCTTGACTGCGGTTTCTCCTCCTCTCCAGAGTGGGCAGCAGATCTCCTGCTGCTCCTGCTCCGGCTTCGTCAGCGGCTGATCCTCGTTGTCGGGTCGGGGAAACTCTTGGCTGCTTCCGTGCCTTCTCAACGGGATGCGGTTGCTCCAGAGATCGGCTTCTAAACTGCAAAAGGTTGGCAAGAGTGAAATCCGGTTAGTTTTGCGTCACACCAGAACTTTAGTTACTCTAAATCAGCATAAAGTATTCGTATTGCAAGAGTTTAAGACTTAAAAATAACTTCTTTGAAGTCAACTAAATAAGTTATGCTTTACACTTGACTGTGTTTAGTTTAAAAGTGTAATATTAGCAATGTGAGGAGGTTCCTGTTTTAAGTAAACTAAGGAAACCATAAAAAAAACACTTTTTTAGAACTACAGGAATTTCCTTTTAGGCTAGATTGACTGTATTTAGTAAGGTGTTCCTATACAAAAGCGTTTGGGGGCTAGTTTGATTGTATTTTAAGGCGTAATTTAAACACAAATTTTAATATATATTCCAAGGCATAAACTAAGAACTACATAGATTCTCTTGTAGGCTGGTTTAACTTTAATTTTCTATACAACTGAAAGTTTAGCAAACTCGAGGTGTTATTTGCTTAATTGAAGCGATTAATCTCAAGTTGACTTATACTCGCAATATTATTTATTTACTTAGTGCAACTATTACAACACACGCACACATACACTGCACTTAAAAACGAGTGAATTTCTGTAATTGGGGATTATTTTATTTTCTGGGGACTGCAGAAAAGCCTCCCGAGGAGTGCGGCGAATTTTTAAGAACTGGCCATCGGAAAAAGCCTCTCCCCTTTTCCACGATTTTCAGCTCAACGAATTAGATTTACTGCCACCGATTTTGCACGATTATACTATATAGAAGCGGAGAAAATCGGTTGCGAGGCACGACCAATCGAGAATTGAGAGGTAATAGTATTAAATTATTATGCAGCAGCCACACAGCAGTGCTCAAAAAGAAGAAGAAGTGAGGTTAGATTTTTGCCCCACACAAGAGGAAGAGGAAGAGAGCAGCGAATAAGAAGAAGAGGCAACACAACGCAAAGCGACCAGGGCTGCCCGAAAAGTGCTGCCCACTTGCCAAGCTAGACCTTACGTGGTGCCCTTACGTTTTAACGTTGAGTTTTATGACAGGAAATTAAAGAGAGTAGGGCAGTTATGATAAACAACAATTAAAGCCTAGCGAATATTGTTATTCTATGGTACTCTAGACAACAAACATTTAATTTTTCCTCAAACGAAGATTATGCAATATCAAATGCCGACTGCATTGCTGTTAGTGCCGCCCTGGTTCTGGTTTTTAAGAACAGCTGATTTGCGCCTGCAACTCGCCTCGAATTTCAACAAAAAGATGCACGCGGTCACACACACTAGCAAAGATTACGTTTAAATACGCACCAGATAATGATATGAAAACCAGAATTTACGCACAAATTCTGTTCTCTCTTTTTACGTATGTTCACTACGCACTTTCCCCTCCTGCTCCTCGCGTGCGTGTGTTTGTGTGTGCGTACGTGTGTTGTTATTGTTGCTTTGCTTTTGCTTTTGCGGGTTTTCTCGCACACACACTTTCGTACTCTCTCGCTCGCACTCACTCACGCGCTGGTGGGCAGAACGTTACGAATATTATTTATCGCGATTTTTATGCGATTGCACACACACTTGACTCGTTTTTGGTAGCACTGATCTTTAGCCGTTCACTGGAGTTGTCAATTAACCGAAATTAATCAATTAATTGGAGCATTATACCGCCGAAAAGAAAATCAAAATCTCGGTTACCAGACATGTGGTTCTACGTCCAAAAGAAAAAGAGCAGGGTTGTTGTTGAATCAGGGATGGTAAACAAATAATCGATTGTGGGAACGGGTTTCCCGGTTCGCAGTTTTTCCCGTTTGTATATCGATTTCCCGATTTTCATCGATGGTTGGTTTCCATCTCTACTCTGCTCTTCCATAGCCGCAGCGCTGCCTATGTTTGGAAAACTATTATTTAACATTTTTGGGAGGGGGAAACGACGATTGAGTCTCTTGGCCGTTAAAAAACGATGATTTTAATTTTTGAATTGTTTGATTTAATTTGCTTTAAGTACAACAGGATCTAAGGCATAAAGATATTTTCAATGGCGCCGTCCGTTTAAATAAAATAGATAATTCAATTATCGATGGTATACAAATAATCGATTGTGGGGCCTGGATTCCCGGTTCGCGGTTTTTTCTCTTTCGATATCGATTTCCTCAATCGATCGATTTTCAGATTGAACTTGGATAAAATTTTAAACTCTTCAAAACGGTTCAACCGTTTCAGTTTAAATTTTTGAACTTTGCCGGTTAAATGGGTTTTGTGAAAAAAACCAACCCCAATAAAAACGAAGAAAAAGGCCGTTGCATTTCAAGGTAATAGTTGTTTAATTCAATATTTTTGTTTTTTCAAACTAAGAAATCATCCACTTCTAATAGCCCCATAAGAAATACTTGATCTTTGCTGTTATTTTTGTTGAGTTTTCAAACACTGTTTTGAATAATTGTTTAAATTAAATTCCTAAATTGGTTTAATTTAAGATTACAAAGTTTTTTACGTATTACATCGATAACGTGACGTGGCCTTTATTTTTACAGAATAATTGACTCTTCAACATAGTTATTTAGTATTTTAAAACTTTCAGAAGTAATCTTCATATAAATAATATTTTCAAAATAACATTTTATTATTATAGTCAATATTATTATTATTTTTTTGTGTCGTTACTTTTTCCTCGATGAATAACAAATAATTCATAACAAGTACAAAAAACTAAATCCTATTTCACTTAGTTTACCAAAAACGGTGGAAAAAATGTTTAGGATGATAAAACTGAAATAAAGAAATAGAATCCCAAAAACTAGTATTTCCAAAATAAATTTCAACCATTGTTTTTAGAAAATATGGAAATATTTATATTTCAATTGCACATTCACAAAAAGTAAAAGAGACACAACACAACTAGGGGGTCAGTAGGGGCTACAAAACGGTTAACAGATCCGGCTCTAGCCGATTGGGACACAGCGGGTTAAATGGAGTAATATCGGATTTTAGTCCTTGCAAATACCAATAGATTTCAACTTATATGCTAGGGTCTGTTTTCCTCAGGCAGATACTAAAATGGAATTCTTGGTGCGGCCACAATGCCAGATAATAGTGGCGCCTACTCCACGGTCACCGACTTGGCCAGATTCCTGGGGCAGTCCACGTCGCATCCTCGCAGAACGGCGATGTGATAGGAGAGCAGCTGGAGCGGAATAACCGTGAGCACGCCCTGCAGGCAGTCCACGGTCCTCGGGATCTGCAGCGATCGTGTGGAGAAGGCCATGGTCTCGGAGTCGCCCTCTTCGCAGATCAGGATGGGCCTGCCCTTGCGCGAGGTCACCTGCTGCAGGGCATTCATGCACTTCGTGTAGACCGGGTCACGCAGGACGATCATCAGCACGGGCATCTCTTTGTCCACGAGGGCCAGTGGTCCGTGCTTCAGTTCTCCAGCCAGGATGCCCTCGCTGTGCATGTACGTCAGCTCCTTGACTTTCTGTAAGGCAGAGGATTGGCAATTAAAATTTAATCTTTAATATAAGTACTTTAAATTTATGAGTCAACAGGGTACAGGGTACTTTGATACATAGTTTCTAAGCATTTCCGTCGGAAAACATTATTAAATAAAGAATGAAATAAATTAATTTCAATAAAGCACTAAACATAATGAATGATTAAAGTGCAGAGGCAAATGGAATTATAAATCTGCAATAAACAACTTAATTAAATTGTTGACATCAGTGCTTTTCCATCTTATTGTTAAAGATCTGTTTAAGCATTTATATCAATGCTAATTAATTGGGTCTTGTAGTATGTATAAATCACTTTGTATTAAGATAAACAAATTATGTATATGTAAATAAAACACTTGTCAACACTGAGTTAAAAGATTAGATAAGAAACGGATCAAAAAATGGGTCAGCGTTACTGGGTCTCGCTTATTTTTTATATACAACTAATAGTTTCCAAACATTTGAGAAAAGGCAATAAACATAATGCTTTATTAATTGTGTCTTGTTATTTAAGAGGTTGAGTTATCAATACTGAGTCAAAAGATTAGATTTCGAATTCAAAGAATTAACTGATAGGAAGAAGTGCAAACAAATTGGTGCTTCCCTATATTAAAGCAAATAATTAAAAAAATCAAATGATAGTGACAGTCTTTGATTGACGAACTATATAAAATATCAGCTACATTTAGTGTAGTAACAATTATAAAAATATCCTTACCAGTGCTCCCTCCAAACAGGTGGCGAAATTGAATCCCCTGCCCATGATGAGCAGCGACTTGTGCTCGTACAGCTCCTTGGCCAGCTCCTGCACCTGCGAGTTCAGCTTCAAGACGGTTCTGATGTGCTCATCCAGCTGGGACAGTCCATCGATGATCTCCAGTCGCCGCTGCTGCAGGCTCAGGCGATCCTCCGACATGACCAGGGCGAACATGACCAGCGAAATGAACTGGGAGGTGTAGGCCTTGGTGGAGGCCACTCCGATCTCGGGCCCCGCATTGATGTGCACGCCACAGTGCGACTCGCGGCAGATGCTGCTGCCCACTGTGTTCGTGACGCCCACGATGAGGGCACCCCGCTGCTTGCAGTACCGCAGCGCCATCAGCGTGTCCGCTGTCTCGCCCGATTGCGAGATGAAGAAGCACACGTCATCCCGGAAGATGGGGGTGTTCCTGTCCAGAAAGTCGGAGGCCAGTTCCACCATCACAGGCAGTTCGGTGAGTTCCTCCAGCAGCTGCCTGGTGGCCACAGCACTGTGATAGGATGTGCCACATGCTATCAGCATTAGACGGCGACAACGCTTGATCTCCGGTATGTACTCCTTGATTCCTCCCAGGACCACGCTCTGCGTGTCGAACCTCATCCTGCCACGCATGGTGTTGACCACGGATTCCGGCTGCTCGAAGATCTCCTTCAGCATAAAGTAGTCGTAGTTGCCCTTCATGATCTGTTGGATCTCCATTTTGAGGGTGATGATCTCCCGGGCATGCGGATCGTCAGAGGATTTGTTTAGCCTGTGAATGCTGAGGGTGCCGTCGCTCTTCACGGCGGCCACATCGTCATCCTCCAGGTAAATCACCCTGTTCGTGTGCTCTATAACGGCCGAGGCATCGGAGGCGAAGAAGTACTCCACCTCCTTGCGCTCCAGCGGCTGGAATTCGGCACTGCAATCGCCGGGCGGCAGAACTGGGAAAGCCTGCTGTTGCGGCTGACCATGTGGCCGGTGGGCCTTGGCGTACAGGATGGGTATGTGATCGGTGGCCAGCTTGGTTTTGGCCTTAATGCCAACCAGCAGCGGGGATCCTCTGCGGCTGGCCACACATTCGCCGGGGAAATGTTTCGACTTGAAGGCAATGGCAAAGGCGCCCTCCAATTGTTGAATGGCCTGCTCCACGAGCTCCCCAAAGGTGTAGCCAGGATGCTGTTGCCACAGGTGATGCACCAGCTTGGCAATCACCTCCGTGTCCGTGTCCGATTCAAAGATGTAGCCCCTCTTCACCAGCAAGGTCTTCACATCCTTGTAGTTGGTTATGATGCCATTGTGGACCACCACGAAACTGTTCTCCGTGTCAGACCGCTGCGGATGCGAGTTGACCTCGGAGGGCACGCCATGGGTGGCCCATCTTGTGTGGGCTATCCCAATGTGGGTGTCTATGGGCAGGGAGTAGTCCTGACCCAGGCAAACCTCTGCCACCGCATCTTCCAGGATCTTCACTTTGCCAGTCCGTTTTATCAGCAGTATGGATTGCTCCTCCCCGGAATTCAAGGCGTCGATGGCAATGCCCGTGGAGTCGTAGCCGCGGTACTCCAACCTCTTCAGTCCCTGCACCAGGAGATCCAAAACATCCTGTCGCGATTTGGGCGTCAAGTAGTTCAAGTACGCAAATATGCCACACATTCTGAAATTCTCGGAAGTAAGTTCTCGTTCTCTAGTCCGCTTGGTGATTTTCCACGTCGCAAGCGCAAGTGTGTACAACTTTCCGGTCAGCTGAGGCTGATTTTTGGCTCTGTCGTGGCTGCAATGCGATTGTCGTGTTTTTATCGCCGACAGTTGCTGGAATTTTTTGTTTTTCTCTGATAAAACAAATTATTTGCTTTTTGAGGCAAAAGAACACGTCTTCGTCTTGCTCTCCCGCTCACACTCACACATGCGCCGAATTGCGCGCTCACTCACACCCACACAGTGAAACAGACACCATGTAAACATTGGCTTTGGTGTGACCGTATCGGACCAAGGGATGGAAAAAGTTCGGTTTTTGAAAATTTTAATATTTATTTGAATAGATTTCAATTTTGAATGTCTCTTTTCTTTTCAACTTGTGTTCCAAACAATTTGCAATATATATTATCATTAATAGAAAATAAATACATATTACTAATATATATATTATTTTGTTTCGTTGGATATTGAGATATTACAAAAAATTGGTGAATTTCAAAAATCAAATACTTAAAAAATGATATGAGTTGCATACTTTAAATTAAAGGGATTGAACACCAATAGTAATATTAAATTTATTTTAATTCAATCAACAATCCTTTAAGCAGTAAATCTTATACAAATACAAATAACACGAATTTTAAGGTCTTAAACATGTTAAGGTTTTTTTTTTCGACAACATTTAAAAAAAAAACATTTAGTAATCATGAAACCTTCTTAAGTTAGTGAGTGGCTGCAATATAAAATCTATAAATAAATTGTACACGACAAATTAACTGTGGTTTTTTAAGTTTTAAGAGCTATCTAAATTCCAAATTTGTTGGATATTCCCCAATTGAAGAAATTTTTGGCATTTAAGGAAACGACCTATAGTTGATCCTGCTGAATTTTTAAAACAGCTAATTTCATTCACTTTACCTAGATTCAGCGACTCATAGATTCAGTGGTTTTATTTATTTTTAAATTAAGTTTAATTACTTTGCAAAAAATAAAATACTTGTCCCAGGACAAGTTTTTTATCAGTATTTAGTTTTTCTCTCTACCTCTCGCACGGTCCCACTGCACCCTTTGCATTTTGAAACGAGTTGGCAACGCCAGCATTGTGCAACGCGAAAACGGGAAGAAAATACGTATTTAATTGCATTTAGTGGAAAAAAGCGGCGATAATAATGACTGTTAACAAGCGCGACGCGAGCGCAACGCGATCGCGATGCTTTTTCGACATTTCACTGGGCGGTTTGGCCGTGGGCCGCATTGTTTTCGAACTGTACGGCGATGTGGCGCCGAAGACGGCGGAGAATTTCCGGGCATTGTGCACGGGCGAGAAGGGAATCGGATTGACCACCGGCAAGAAGCTCCACTACAAGGGGGTGATCTTCCACCGCGTGGTCAAGGACTTCATGGTCCAGGCGGGCGACTTCTCCGCGGGCAACGGCACCGGCGGCGAGTCGGTTTACGGCGGAACTTTCGAGGGTGAGTTTTGTGGAAGGGGGGCTGCGGCTTCATATTGTATGTACAATACATATTCATAGGCACCGTTGTTTGTGGTTGTGGCTGGGGAAAAAATCAATACAGTGGGCACTCGAAAGGGTGAACTCCACAATGGTTTCATTTATATACCCTTACGTTTTGGGCCCGGGATTCAGCCACCAAAAATGGCTTTCAATACAAAAAAAAAAACCATACAACATTTTGACACAAACTACTTTTTATAGGAATAACTTTTTTTTGGGAGATGTTTATGAAGGTTTTACAAGTAATGATATGACCGTTCATATAAAAGCTTTGGGATAAGGTTATTTGTTTGTAATTCAATTTAAAACTTCCTCCTAAAGTTGTTTCGAACTACCATAAAATGTCTATTAAATAAAATGTTACTTCGGCAGCTATAGGACTCCGTATTCTGAACCCACAGGCTTTTGAACTTTGAACTTGTATCTAACTAAAATGTTCTTTCCAATTAGACTTAATAATTCTAATGTCATGTACACTACAATCATCCACTTAAATTTAACAAGGCTGGTGGCATAGAATCTGGGAGCAAAAACTTAAAATTGATTGCATGTGCAATTATTTATTTACATCCACAAAAGCTAAATAAAAAAGCTAAAGTGCGAAATAAAACGGATTCAAAAAAAGGCATATATTTTGTTAAAGCCATTTAACCGAAGGAATTTTGAAGAAATGTAGGAATTAATCTACATACAATTAAATAAACTGTTTGGATAAATACAGGAAAATAAATAAAACATGCTAAATTGAAATTGGTATTCCGAAAATTTAATTTTTTTTGCGTAAACATCTTTTTTGTGAAGCCATCTATTTTGTTTCTAAGATGTTGTATTTTAAAGCTTCCATTTAAGGTTTATATTTTGCATCGACTACCTGAGACTTTAACTATTTACTCTTCCCGTTTTTAGACGAATGCTTTGACAAGAAGCACGATCGCCCGTTCCTGCTGTCGATGGCCAACCGTGGCAAGAACACCAATGGATCGCAGTTCTTTATGTAAGTGGAGCTCGTTCGAGGGCCTGCCACCGGCGAAGTCCGGACTAATACCGCCGCAAATTTAGTTTCAGTTCTGTTGCAGGCACCGATTATTCAGCTAAAATCTCTCTCTCTCTTCGTCCTCCAGTTTATCTATTATATTTAAACGTCTGTTGTTGTTCATTAATCTATTGCCATTTAGCCTTAGCCCGTGGGTAGAGTAGAGCGTGCCTAGAGCGTCCCACTGACCACCAGCGGATAGATCCATTCACTGCTGCACCACCTACCACTTTCACATCCACCATTCGGTCCATGTGGTGTCCAGAAACCAAGGCAAAGGCGGACACTCTTTCTGCTCCCGTGGTCTTTGGTCCTTGGTCTCTGTGCGTGTGTGTCTCTATGTCCCTCTCGGCTCTTCCTGGATCTTTGCCGGGATCTGGGATCTGGATTTGGATCTCCAGCTGGATCTGCTGGATCTGCTGGATCCATGCGTGTTGGCCATGGCCAACTGCAGCGGCTATTTGTGGTTGGTGGCTTGCCAAAATCCTGTGTGTGTGCCACCTACTACTACTACTACACCTTGATACCTTTTAAACTTTGTTGTACACCTGCACAACAATAACAACAACAACAACAACAAGAACAACAACAGCAACAACAAACGACAACAACTGAACCAACAACATCGATTTCAACTACAACTGCCTACTGCAACAACCAACAACCAGTTAGCCAAAGTGTAAAGAATATTTTTCTCTTCTTCTGTTTCTCATTGTAGTACAACACAGCCTGCGCCACATTTGGACAAGTAAGTATTCTGAAACTGAAAGCACAGGTACAGTACATAACTTGCATAGCATTTTATTAAAAAGTTCTTGATACTTTTAGTCAAAACTAAAGCTAAACACATTGCAATTCTATCATTACTTTGATGCATATAAACATAAATTTATATAAAATTTAAAAATGTAATTTCATGAAATGCAATATTATGTACCTGCCCTGTTCCTCACTCTCTAAATGGATCCAATTTTTGAAATGTAATATTTCCTTCTTGCAGTATCCATGTTGTATTCGGACAAGTTATATCCGGTCAGGAGTTGGTGCGCCAATTGGAGGATCTGCCCGTCGATCGGAACTCACGACCGCTGCAGGATGCGGCCATAGCCAACTGTGGGGAGTTGGTTAGACAGACAAAGGGTATGCAAAGGGTATACTATTACTATATTTCAAATTACTCTTGCTAATTACATACCTTTTCTAAACGCTTAGCCAAAAAGGAAAAGAAGCGGAAGCGGCGCTCCACCGCCACGGACGATTCAAACGGCGAGGACAGTGAGGCTGAAGTGAAGGCCGAACGCAAGGATAAAAAGAAGAAGCGTAGTCGCAAGGAAACCAAGTCAAGCGATAGCGAAGAGTACGTCACAATAGAGAATTATTGTCCTTTATTTTCCTGTAATGATTTCTTGATCTTATGTATAGCAATGAAGCCAGACGTGGCAATGGAAAGCATGAGCAGAATCCGCCGGACGAAGATGAGGGCGAAGAGCGCGAAGAGGGCGAGCTCCATCCACTGGTCACAGTTACCAAGATAGATCCTAACGAGATACCAGAGGTGCGCCATTAACTTGTATTTACTATTATAATTGAAGTGATTTTTATACAGTCTTTATACCTGTATACCTTTAAGGCATGGCACAACTTTGCTTTTAATTTATCATTAGAGTGCTAAGTATACAGACAATATTGATGTCTTTAAATGCCTTTCTGTCCAGGTATCGAACAAATTCCTAATGCGCGGCGAGAGATCAAGGTCCCGAGATCGCGAGGATCGTGAAGGTCGAGGACAGGATCGCAATCGCGATCGTGGGAGAGATCAGGATCGAGACCGCAATCGCAATAACTTTGGCTGGTCAAAGAAGCAGGCGCCGCCGACATCGCGTAGTGGTCGCATTGTCAAAGGCCGTGGCGTGTTTGTAAGTTCAAAGCTCCTAAAATACATTAGAAAACGATCTAAATAATAATCCTTTTTTCCAGCGTTTTCGCACACCATCGCGCAGTCGGTCGCGGAGCACTACGCCACCGCATTGGAAGCATGCCCAGAAGCGCACCATCAAGCTGTCTGACTTGGAGCGCCTCGAAGAGGAGAGCAAGATGCGCGAGGAGGAGGTGAAGCGTCGCGAGCATGAGCGAAAGCGCCGCCACGAGGAGGCCACCAAGAATCCCAAGCAATCCTTTTTCGAACTCTCCCATGCCAGCACTTACGGCGGCAAGGTGACGCCAGATAAATTCTCTCCAGACCCGAAAACCAAGTCCAAAGAGACATTCGAACGCGGCAAGCCCAAGGATAAGGACAAGGACAAGGAGAGCGCCGGCGATAAGGACAAGGCAAAGGATGTGACTCCTCTCAAGCGCCGCAAGTCGATGGACATGAATGCCTTGGACTACGAGCAGCAGACGGAAACCGAAGCCGAGTCGGAGGACGAAGAGCGTGAGCAGTTGAAGGTGAAGCCACCCAGCAAGCTGGATGTCAATGTGGAGCCATCGTCCAGCAAGGATAGGAACTCCAAGCGGGAGGAGAAGGCCAAGGCCAAGCGCAGTCGCTCGCGCAGCCCTCGCCGGAATTCACCGCCTCGTCGTCAGCAGCGTTCGCCCGCCAGACGTCCTGGCCAGAATCAATCAGCCCAGAACCCGAATCAAAATCAGTTCAATCGCGGCGGCGGCGGTGGCAATCGCCGCAACCCGTTTGCGGACAGGGATCGACGACGTCGTTCGCGTTCGCCGGATAACGAGTACCGGAATCGCTATCCCTTGTCACCCATCCGAGGAAGGGGCTCTCCCAGCGGCGACCGACGGCGTCAGCAGCGTTCCCGTAGTCAGGGCCGCAGGCAGGATTCACCCAAGCACAAGCGTCAGGAGTCGTCGGGCAGAAGACGTCAGGACTCGCCGGTACGAAAGCGTCGCGACTCACCGGAAAGAAAGCGCGCCGATTCCCATGACAGAAGGCGGGAGGCTTCTCCCAACAAAAGGATGCGTGAGGAGCGGGATGATTCGCCCAACAGTCGCAATCGCAAGCGAGAAGATTCGCATGACAAAAAGACACAGGAGTCTACTCGCAAAGAACGAGAGGATTCTGCAGGCAAAACACGTGAGGACAGTGCGAGCAGAAAGCGAAAGGATTCGGACAGAAAGCGACAAGATTCGCCGACCAAAAGACGTGATTCGCGCCAGGAATCGCCGGGCAAAAAGCGACAAGATTCCCCAGTGAAAAAGCAGGATTCACCGGGAAAAAAGCGTCAGGATGTGCCGGTTAAAAAGCGTCAAGAATCCGCTGACAGAAAGCGACAGGATTCTCCAGTCAAAAGACAAGGTTCGAGGCGCAAGGATTCGCCCGAAAGAAAGCGCAGGGATTCGCCCGAGAGGAGACGCAAGGAATCGCCTGCCAGAAGACGACAGGACGCTGCTGCGTCCGGCCGAAGGCGACAGGAGTCGGCGGGCAGAAGGCGCCGCGATTCGTCCGGAAACAGACGCAGTCGCAGCCGCGGACGCCGGCACAGCTCCTCACGTAGTCGCAGTCCCTCAAATAGTCGCTCCCGCGGCCGCCGCCGCTCGCGCAGTCCGCTGCCCAAACTGACCTCCGCCCTGCCCATGGACGAGGATCGCGAGAAGGCGGCCCGCGAGAAGATGCAAAAGCGGGCGGAGGCCGCACTGCTGATGAAGGAGCACATGCGCAAGGAGATCGCCAAGGCGGAGGAGCTGCGGCTGGAGAAGCAGCGCCACGATGACCTCGAGGAGCGCCGGTCGGAGAAACAGCGCGAGGATGAAATGGACAAGGAGCGCACCACGCGCGAACTCAACGAACTCGAGCGCCTGAAGGCCGAGACTCTGAAGAAGCTGCAGGACGAGGAGCGAGTGGTTGCGGTGGCTGCTGTAGATGATTCAGCCGCCGGAAGCGAGGCAAAAACCGTTGCCAGCGCCACCCGAAGCAAACGCGAGTCCAGTGCGGAGGACCGACATCGCGACAAGAAGCACAAGCATAAAAAATCAAAGAAGGCATCCACACGCTCCGACTCCGACTAAAGTCATCACTAATCACTAACCAGACAGACAGAAGATGAATCCCCCAGAGCGGCAAACCGAGTTTTTGTTCCACTCATTTTCAGACCCTTACACGGAATTGCAATGTAAAAATCGCGCGACCCCCAAGTTTTGTAACTAAGTCCGTTTAATAAAGGAAAACGTCAGTATAATTTTGAACTGTTTATTTTTATAGAAAATAGTTTCTTTGGACTTTTTGAAATTTAGATTTAATGAGTCGCTGAATTTTGAACTGTTTATTTTTATAGAAAATAGTTTCTTTGGAATGCTTGTTTAGTTACAGTAGTTTCCCAAGCTACCCAACTATTAAAATTCTTATTTAATACAAAAAAAAATATTTGTTTAACGATTAATGATTTAAACGTGTTCCAGAATGTATTGGTTTTTTCATAAATTGCAAACTAATTTCTAAACATAAAATTTGGTTTTACAATACAATGAAAATAAGCAATCGGAAAAAGCTAATATTAAAAAAAATTTTTTTTTATTAATACAATTCTAATTTTTGAAACAAAAATGTCCAAAATATTTAATGAAATAACATTGTTCACATTTAATTTATAAATAAAGTATGTTAGTGTGAATGCTACAAATATCATTTCGCGCCACTTTTTAGCAGTGAGAAAGACTTAAGGTTGTGAAATCGGATAAATGAAATTTAAAAAGTGATGCCTATAAAAGGGCAGCACTCTTAGCTTGCTTGGCAGCATTCTTGATCTCAGATAACAGATGGCGCCACGTCTAAAATGAAAGAACTGAAATCATGAAAATAATAAAGCGCCACTTTTTAGCAGTGAGAAAGACTTAAGGTTGTGAAATCGGATAGTACTTTATCAGAGACATCAACCTTTGCATAAATGAAATTTAAAAAGTGATGCCCATAAAAGGGCAGCACTCTTAGCTTGCTTGGCTGCATTCTTGATCTCAGATAACAGATGGCGCCACGTCTAAAATGAAAGAACTGAAATCATGAAAATAATAAAGCGCCACTTTTTAGCAGTGAGAAAGACTTAAGGTTGTGAAATCGGATAGTACTTTATCAGAGACATCAACCTTTGCATAAATGAAATTTAAAAAGTGATGCCCATAAAAGGGCAGCACTCTTAGCTTGCTTGGCTGCATTCTTGATCTCAGATAACAGATGGCGCCACGTCTAAAATGAAAGAACTGAAATCATGAAAATAATAAAGCGCCACTTTTTAGCAGTGAGAAAGACTTAAGGTTGTGAAATCGGATAGTACTTTATCAGAGACATCAACCTTTGCATAAATGAAATTTAAAAAGTGATGCCCATAAAAGGCCAGCACTCTTAGCTTGCTTGGCAGCATTCTTGATCTCAGATAACAGATGGCGCCACGTCTAAAATAAAAGAACTAAAATCATGAAAATAATAAAGCGCCACTTTTTAGCAGTGAGAAAGACTTAAGGTTGTGAAATCGGATAGTACTTTATCAGACACATCAACCTTTGGATAAATAAATTTAAAAAGCGATGCCCATGAAAAGGGCAGCACTCTTAGTTTGCTTGACAGAATTTTTAGACTCAGATAACAGATGGCGCCACGTCTAAAATGAAAGAACTGAAATCATATATAAAATAGTTATTCAAATTTCTTAAAATTAAACTAATAATTAATTAAATTTAATTCATCTTGAGGTTAAAATAAAATTAAAAATTTGATAGAAGGTGCTACCACTAGTAAACTAGCTAAATTTGAAACCTATTTTGAGCTATTTAATACTTATACAAGTTTCTCTCGACATTTCGTAGAGTCAGCAATTTCTTAACGAAATTAAATATTAAAATTATAACTTTAAAAAAACGTTAAGTTAGAATTTGAATTTTAAAAGATACAACAATGAAGTAAATAGTGTAATATTTAGAACAAACCAATTTTAACTACATATGTATATTTGGTTTGCCAAAGGATTTGTCAGAACGGAAGGGATTGAATGTGTTTTTCCCAGCTGTTTGAACTAACTAATTGCAAATCGAAATTGCTACACCCTAACCACCCACCTTTGTGCTTGCCTAATATTTTTATATTTTATATGCATTTCTTTAAGGCCTAAGACGAGCCTTTGGTTTCGAGAGACAAACAATGCCGTGGGAAGAAAAATAATAAAACTGCAAGGGCAACTTTCGGGCTGTTGTGGCTGTCGTTGCAGGTTGCCGGTTTTTCTTGTTGTTGGTTGTTAGGTTGTACGTTGCAAGTCGCTCTTGGGTGGGTGTTGTTGTTGCTGTTGTTGTTGCCTGGTTACTGGTTGCAAGTGCCACTGACAAACACAGCTGTCGAGTGCGGCGCTTAAATGGCAAGTAAACTGCAGCCGAGCGTTTGCTTTGCTAATTTTCCAGGCCTTTCCTCCACGACCTCTCCAATTGTGTGGGCGTGTGGCCAGGTGGGCGTGGCTGTGCACTTGCTGCTGCTTATTATTTGCACTCGGCAAGGCCAACAGCATAATAAATTGGGGCGACAAGAGGAGGAGGCGGAGGCGAAGGCGGAGGCATTTTGGTGTCGTGCGGAATCGGAAAATCTTTTATTCATGAATGCCGCCCCCTTGCCGCCCACCGCGTCCATAAAAATTGCACAATTTGAAGCGCTTTTCCCCCTTATCCCTCTTATCCCCCTCCCTTTTCCACGAACCGCTTAGTCTGAGACGTATGTCCAAAAAAAAATATATAAAAAAGCTAAGAATTTACGCGCCTCGGGCGGCTCTCTCAAGGATTTTGGCAATGGCTCTTTCTGCCACTACCCTCCCACCCTCAAAAAAAAAAAAATGCCACCCACTTTTGGCTGCAGGCGATAGTTGCATAAATCATAAAAGCCGCACTTGTTGTTGTCCTTGCCACCCCCCGTTTTCCTTCTTCTCAGCCTGCCCTCGCATCCTTTAGCAGGACTTTACGACACTTAAGCAGCGCAAGTGGGCGGTGAGAGTGTCTCCGAATGTCTGAATTTGATTGCATGGCCACAACAGCGACTTGAGAAGTGCCACTCCTCATGCTGCCCCCATATCCTGGCCACATGCTTCTGCCTCCCAGTAAACGGGTTCAGCGCAGCCGCTTCCCGCGCAAAAACTTCGCGCATTTATTTATGAAGGTCTAAGGGTCTCCTCATTCGCCCACCGATTTCGGTCTTCAAATTCTGTTACTCGAATATTTCGGGAGAAAGAGCAGCGATAAGTGGGTAAAATGTTCTTGTAAAGTGGATATAAATAGCAACAGGTTGGTTTTCAAAAACAAAGCCAGTGGATTACTATCCCACATACAGCTGGCAACTTAGCTTTCACTGGATTGATTTTATAGATATCCAATATAATATATCATCTACAATCTACATTTACAATTTGTTTTCAATTTGTGAGTTTGGAAGTCAACCAAAGTAGCATAACTTATTAGTATAAGGGAAAGTAATTTGTATTTATGTTGATTTTATTGAATTGATCTATTAAAAACTCAATGATCAGACAAATAAAATAGTTGAAGCACTTTATTTTTCATAGAACAGTGTGAATTTGGTTTCTTATCTTAAATGCCATTTTTGATTATAACAAATGTTATTTATTATTTACTTTCTGTTACGTTCTGTAGCAGTTAAGAACATAGATTGCAGCTACTTTTAAGAAAAGCTTAATTAATTTTAACTACTTTTTAAAGTGATAAATTTATAATTGATTTAAACAGTTAAGAACTTAGATTGCAGCTATGTTTATAAAAAGCTCAGAGAAGTATACTCTTAAGTGCTTATACTACTTATATTAATATGTACATTAATTTTGGACACATTCACTCATTATGTTACTGTTTAAACCAAATAAATAAAATCGTATTATTGTTTATTATTATAATATTGTTTAAATCCAGTAAAATACTACAAGAGCTTTTAAAGTATATTGTTTATGTGTTTTCTTATTATATATTTTAGAATTAGCACTATCCTGGGCCACCGTTTAATGGGCTGCAAGTGCTTGATTGGCCGGGGCTCAAAATCGCCGCCACCATCGACAACTGGGCCCAGAATTTCCAGGGGTCAGGGGTCAGAAGGGCCACGCACTTAATTTATGACTCGCCGTGCAATAATTCAAAGTCATAGGCCTCCGGGGAACATTCAGGGAACACTCGGCCACTCATTCGTTGAAGGGCCTGTTCAAGGGGGCTCTTTTCTCGAAGTGGATGGAATGGACTGACTAACACCTTATACCTCACTGCGGAGGCTAAGGAATTTTTAATTAAAATATTAAAGCATTGGCTGGAAGGTGTTTTTAATCTTGCAAAATTGTTTTAATTGTTATTTAGGATTTGTTGTTGATGGGCGTTGTTGCTGTTTTTGTTTTTCCTGGCTGTTCCTCGCTGTTGTTGTTTGTGGTACAATTTATGTGCGCCTAATTAGAACAGACACTGCGGCGGTGTCAGAGGTTCTGCTGCTCGGCTTCTCTGTTTTTTATACAAAAGCCGCTTCATAATTACCATATTTTCAAATTACCATGGTCATGACCACTATTTTCCTTGCTTTTCCGCATCTCTGGCCCGCGGCCATAAAAGCTAATTGTATGCGTGCGTGGCTGAAACCAAAAAAAAAAAAAAAAAAAAAAAAGAACGAAGGTAAATCCTTGGCATGTTGTTGCTGGGTGATTTATATTTAATTGTTGTCATTATGGTCATCAAAACATTGTGAAGTTCCCAGCAGTGCAAGTGGAGTGGGGTGGCCACTGGTGTCCTGGGAGATGATGGAGTGCCTCGCTGGGAATTCTTTGAGTGTTTCCTGGGTCAACACGCTGACAGATGTCTAATTGCTGGCCAAGTTCTTCTCCCTTTCTGTGATAAGCTACGGCAAAGAGCCTTTTCTCTTCGAATTTTCCAAAGAGTAGTTTTCAGGGGTATAGTGAAAATGAAACAGGAGCAACCCAGCGCATGCCCTATTTCCATTTCATTCCGTAGAACTCCGATTCAAGCATCGTTTTTAGAGCTTCGTTTCAGTCGTGGTCCGTTGATGGCTCCATTTGGTTGGCCAGCCAGCTGGGCAACTCAGTATGAAGGGGGTTTTTATTATTGCAGGCCTCAGCCAGAGCGCGTAAATCAAATCGAGTTTGTGCTGAACACTCGATATGGATATTCATTAAATTAAATTCAATTAAATTCGGCTTTGATTGGGTCTTGGCCGAATTATTCTCACACGAAGCCGAAGCTGAAGCTGTGCTGTCACTGCCAAAAAGACACAAACATAATTGAATAGTTGTGGATTTGATTATGCAATTGTGCCCCACGTGGGCAAACGGAAAGTCAATTTGCCGCTGGCTCATCAGCATTCGGCCACAGGTAGAGCAATAAATATTTTAAATTATTCATAAAATGAAGCGAACACTTATTTGCCTGATTAATACAATTTTCCATGTCCGAAGCAAAGCGCCGTCTGATTTTCCTTTGCTTCGCATTGACACAAATTAAATTAAACTCTTTTTTATCCAGCCTGTTTTTTCGTTGCACGTTGCACGTTGCACGAGCTATATTCATTAGTTGCATTAATTCAATATGAAACTTCTTTCTCATTTGTTTTGATGTCGCTGCCCTCCGAATTCCACCTCAATCAACCAGTAAGCGATTGTATTTTAAATTGATTATAATTTAAATGCGTTTTATACATTTTCATGCGTACCTTTACTCTATCAGTGGATGTACAAACGATATACGAAATATCGACAGAGAGTAGTCATCACTTAAAATGCCACAAAATCTGATTTAAAATGGAATTTGTCTGAGAACGGTTATTTTTTACTTAAGAAATCATTGCTAAATTGATGAATTCTATTCTTAAATATTTAGTTTGTTACATTGTTTTAACATGACTTGTTAGATTTTTAATATTGTTTATAATTAATATTTCAAAATTCTGATTTACAATTCACAAATCTGTAGGTAAATAAATAATGTATCTATTGAAATTTTAAATATTTAAAACATTTAATTTACTCTGTTATCGCACATAATTAAATACAATATAATGTAGTCATCATTTTAAAAAGCGTTGCTAGATTTTTGGAATTGGTCATACATATTAATCCAGAATTGAGCACTCTCTTCTAATTTTAAATGCATTATTTCAAATCAAACCAAAATTTTCTACTTCGTTTTTCCAGTTTGAAGAGTATTTAAACTATTCCCTTTTGTAAAACACCACTTTTAATTGACTTATAGCACAGTTGTGGCAATAGTTGTTAAAATTATTTACAAGCGTTTGTTATTAATGAAACATGGCAATCGGTTAAATGACTGGCGTTAATGTAATTTCTTTTTTCAACAGTTGCATCAGCCCTCGCAAATTAGCTCTGCGAAAAGAGAAGTAAGCAGAAAAAATTAAATGGAAAAAATAAACCATTTACATTCGGGTTTGAGGCAAAGGCCTGTTTTCCCACGAAAATGGATTTCCCGGGTGGAGAGGGCAAAACAAATTACTAGGGGTTTGTTTGTTTTGCAAAAATATTTTCCCATTTGCGTCGATTCGGGGCCTAGACAAAAGCGCCTCGAGATCGAAAATAGGGCTTCGTCATTTGCAAATTCGACAGTTTCCTTCGAGCGTATCAAATCATGGCATAAACAGAAGCTCACAGCCGCACTCAAACTCACAGGTAGTGAAAGTCGAGGGCCTCTCGAACATCGACGGCATTCAGCCCACGTAAGTATCTAAAATTGGTGCCCCAACTCCCCCAATTCCAATAAATATGAGACGGGAAATAAAATATCTCTCATTAAATGATGACAGGAGCAAATATGAAAACATGCTCCAGGCGAAAAATCATCCACCAAAGTACGGATACAATTACCAGCCGCGAAGATTGAAAGATACTTGCACTGATAAAAATCATAAATATCTGGCCATTGAGCGCAAGATTGTTTATGACATTTAGATTTAATCTAAAATCATCATAAAATCATTTTGTAAAATAGTAAATACCATGATTTATTATCAAAATATTCCACTTAATTTGCAAAATCAAAATTTGTAACTGTTTGTTTTCAATACATAAGTATACCTAAAATTAGTTAAGTTTAATTTAATTTGAGAGTTATTGTCATCTTTTCTGAATCTAGTCAATTGAAATTAAACATAAAAAAGTAATCGTTATAAAAAATTAATTACTAACCAAATAACTAACTTACTTAATAACTAACTGATAAAAAAATAAATATCTGGCCATTGAATACAAAATTTTATATTTCATATTTAGATACTTTAAATATAAAGTGATAAAATTAAATACTATGCATACTAAATTGCATGATTTAATATGGACGTACTTTAATTTATTTGAAAAATACTATATTTTAAATTTGGTACTGCTTGTTTTAAATGCATTATATTTAAGTTCCGAATCGTATCACATGAAATGTAAATGGTATTTTTCAACTAAAAACATAATCAATGCATAAAAAATCAAAGACTTAAATTTTGTATTTTTGTATGAAATAAAACAACGTTACAATGTTTTATTTTACCAGTGTGGAGAATGTACCTGGTTGGGGCATTAATTACAAATGTCTAAGTACGATTCTGGATTCTGGATGCCCAACAAAGAGGAGTGATGTACAGAATGGAGGAGGCACAGGAAAGTACTTGAGCTAAACAAATATTTAAGTTGATTGGGCGGGCGGTGTGCGAGAGCAAATGCAAAAAGTTTCCACTCAAGGAGTTCACCAAATTCGCATAAATTCAATGCGTGCCAGGGCAGCCGTGAACTTTTTAATGTATTTTAAAACACTTTCCACTAAACATTTTAGGCAAACGCAAACTGCTTCCAAGGCTTTCGTTTTAGTCGCAGTCGCTATAGTAGTAGTCCCTCTGCCAAGTTGACTTCCTGCAAAGTTTTCGCTCCTCCGGAGTTGCAGGCTAAATCCCACGGAGGCTGAAATCAAGTATTTCATTTTGGATTCAACTGCTGTCCGGGCAGTGCAACAACTAAATGGGAAAGTATTTTGAACTTGTGCCAGTCGGCACCAAGTCAAGGGATACTCTTTTGTCTTTATTGCAAAAAAAAGTACCTCATTCAGTTTTTCAGGGCTTATACCTCAAAACAAATGAACTGATAAGTGCTAGAGACTGAACGGAACAATAGTTATCAAGTGACTTCGACTTAAGTATTATAATTCTTTGGAGTTTTTAATTCGAATATTTCACGCCTCCTTAAAAAGGAAATTCGAGTTTCGTTGAGGGGCTGCCATGGCAACATAGCAGTCGACGTGGTAATAACAATGCCGGCGAGTAAGAAAAAGTTCTTCAACAGTTTTTTGGCCACCACCCCCAAAGGTTTCCCTTTTCTGTTAGCTGCCAGCTGCCAGCTGAGTTTTCCAGCAAGTTTTGCCTTACTGTTTTAACTGTTTTTACTGTTTTACCGAAAAATATATAAACTCCATTTCGTGGGCTTGGTCAGTGTGTCAATGTTTGTTTTATGTGCGCCTAGGCCAAAGTTGGGCTTTCGCCAGAGAATTCTTTTCTGCAATATGCAGGTGAAAATGTTTTTTAATTAATTACTGAGTGGTCACGAAACTGAAGACGCCTAATAATTGAGTAAATAGAATCAGGGGTTAACCTCTTTGGCATTCACACATCAAATTAATAATGCTGTCGCTGCAAAGTGTGTTGTATTTGTCCTGGAACTAAATTTCTGTGTACTTTATGACTGCACTTAGACACCGGATTGCCGAGCATGTAATTGCATTAATTTATTTTGCCAGCTATATTATCCAACCTAACGATGGCCAAAAACTTTGCTGTGATCTCTGACCACGACAACAATACCGATACGATTGCCCGGTAAAAGTCTCGGGCTTAGCAGTAATTAAAACCCTGAAATGTGAGACAAGTACAATTTTCACTTGGGGCAATGGGGAATTGAAAAGTGGGAAACTCAAGGAGCGAGGCAAACAAAAGTTTTCACATTAGAAATGCAGCCAGGATTTGTTTTAGTTTTTGCCTAGCATTGCATTGCTGCCAAATATTTGCAGTGGCTTAGAGAGATTTGTTTGCAGCACCACAGGCCGAGCTGCTTGACGGCTGCAACTGGAATTTGCTTTTAATTGTTTTTAATTAAGTATAATTTATTGTGCAAATATCTCAGAAGGGTATTGAATCTGCTTGCTGATGCAGATTCCCCAGGCAAAAAACCGCATCTTCATTTCTAAAGAAAAAGTTGATTGGTCTTTTTTATTTTTTATTTGACATCCTAGCACTACAAGTAAAACGGGTTATTTAATTTGCAAGTCACGAAAAATTACAAGGTATGTTTATAATTTTTTTTTTTTAAATTGATTGAAAATTTTTAGGCTATTTAATAATCTATTGATATTGGTACATCAAATGATTTATCACATTGTTATTGTATCTCATTCAATTGTAGGTGTGTCATGAATTTTACTCTTTTAATTATTTTTTTTAAGCATTCGGTAATTTTGTTTCAATATCGAAACTGAAAAATTGTTTTTCAGAGAAAGCTCTACTTTGCATAAAATATTATAAGTTCGTCTAGAAGTGGTAAGTAGTGGTCCCGGGCCCTTGAATTTAAATAATAAATACCGTTGATGGGTAGTCACATTAATGGGTTATTGATTTTTCTTAGCCGGTAATGAGCATGAGTTTTCACTGAGCCTTCGTCCTTAAAAGGACTCATTAATTTCTGCACTACTCACTCGATTCGACATGCTGACGGACAAGTTCCTTCGGCTGCAGTCAGTTTTCTTTCGGTTGCTGGGACTCGAATTGCTGCAGCGCCAGGATGTGAGTCATCGATATCCCCGGCGAACCATCTGCTGCATCCTTTCGGTGGCCAGTTTCCTGCCCCTGACCATAGCCTTTGGCATTCGGAACATCCAAGACGTGGAGCAACTGACGGACTCACTTTGCTCCGTTCTCGTCGATTTGCTGGCCCTCTGCAAGATTGGGATTTTCCTTTGGCGGTACAAGGACTTTAGGTCTTTAGTTCACCGATTTCACATCATCCTGCAGAGGGGTGAGTTATTCAAGAATATTTTCTAGTGAAAAATTATTAAAAATATTTTCTAGCGTAAAATGGTAAATGAAGAACTGAAAGCCAAGATTTTAATATGGCTGATTAAAGAATCATCTATGAACTGTCAAATAAGTAACACAGAAAAGCTTTCAAGTAGAAAATTTAAAATTACCCACAATATTTACAGTAGATAAAAACAACGTTTTATAAACAATGATTTTCTTTAACAAAGTTTTCAAATACACATTTTTTCGATTGGTTTCAATACGGTTTGAAAAACATATCAAAGACAATGTTCTTATTTTTTTGCAACTTAATTTAAGACACATTTAAAAGTGTTTTTAAGAGTCTATTGATTTATTTGGCAACTTGAATATCACCGACAGATTTGGAGAACTGATAGCATCGATTTTAATATAGTTTATTGATTTCTGATTAACTAATAATTTTTGAATGCTTAAATTTTGTAGAAATCCAGTGGTCAGTGGGTCAGCTTATCATATCAAAAAAGAATCGACGGGATCAGTTTGTCAGTGCTTTGTATAGCAACTGTTTTGTGGCGGCTGGTCTATCGGCCTGTTTGATGTCTCCTCTGTCCATGTGGGTCAGCTACCATCGAACCGGTCAACTGCAGCCGGATTTACCCTTTCCCAGCGTGTAGGAATAATATACATAAACAAGCCCTGATTAATTCTCCATCATTTTATTTAGATATCCCTGGGACAACACGCACATCATAAACTACTTAATATCCTATATGTGGAATGTGTGCGCAGCTTTGGGCGTGGCTCTGCCTACAGTTTGCGTGGACACTTTGTTTTCTTCGCTAACCCATAATCTCAGTGCTCTCTTCATGATTTCCCAGCACAAAATGTTAAATTTCAAGGGAAGAAGTCCTCGAGAGACCCATGAGAACCTGGTCCACGTATTTCAATTATACGATGAGTGCTTGGACCTGGGTCATTCGTTAAATGGTTACTTTAGGCCGCTTATATTTGCCCAGTTTGTGGCGGCCTCCTTGCACCTGTGTGTGTTGTGCTACCAACTATCCGCCAATCTTTTGCAGCTAGCAATGCTTTTCTATGCCGCTTTCACTGCAGCCATTCTCGGGCAGGTATCCATCTACTGTTTCTGCGGATCGAGCGTTAATACTGAATGCCAGCGTTTTGGCCAGGCCATCTACGAAAGCCACTGGACAAGTCTTATGGAGGAGAACTTCCAGCTTGTGAGGTCCTTGAAGATTGCCATGATGCGGGCGAGAAGAGGATGTCCCATTGATGGCTACTTCTTTGAGGCCAATCGGCAAACACTGGTCATGGTATGAAAATGAAAATTAGAAAAACAAATTATTTTTCACGTTGATTAAGAAAGGACTGTTTTAAAGAAAACTTACAATAAACCATAATTTTCAAAGTAAAATTTTGTATATTCAAACCTTTTAATTATTAATTCTGTCTGAGTAGAATTAATTTAACAATAACTTATATTTTTAACAAATACTCTTAAATCTATCTTTGCAAAATCAATTTGAACGATAAACTATATTTTTAAAATTTAATAAAAGCGATAAGTTTTAGCTATTTTAAAATCAATTTAAACGAAAAATTCGTTTTTGTAAACTTAATTTGAAAGATAATTTCAATCTATTTTTTAATGTAATTTTTTGGGTCCTTAAATATCTTATAATATTATTTCTGCCCAGCTTATATTTTAGAAAAACTGATTGATTTCAAAAAAGTATTAAATTAATGTTAATATTGAAAATTAAAAATAATGCTTATAAAAAACCAACGTTGAGTTCTTAAATAATGAACTTATGTGTGTCTTAAGTTTAAATTTTTAGCTTTATTTAACTTGCTTTAATTGAGTCTCAGAATTTTAAATGTATTTATTTGGATTCCAAATGATAACATTTTGATCTTAAAGTATTACTTGAGTCCAGCTAATATGTTAGACAAAATTGTTGATCGAAAAAGATTTTTATTATCAAAAATATTTTTAAAAAAACTATAGTTGAGTTCTTAAAAACTTATTTAAAGTTTACATATTAAGCATGTCCTCTTTCCTACAAAGTTGTTTACTTCATAGACTATTTTTTTTCTCATCTACAGATTGTGCGCAGTGCCATCTCATATGTAACGCTCCTCAGATCGCTGACCTAGCTGCCCAAAAGCTCATTTCATTATTCAGAGAAATGTTCTGGTCGGTTGTTTAAGTCCGGAAATATTTACAATTATGCTTTAAGCCGGTGTTGTTACAGCCAGTTTGCTAATTAAGCCATGTTAATGGCAA
This sequence comes from Drosophila elegans, assembly GCF_018152505.1. Classification (NCBI taxonomy): domain Eukaryota; kingdom Metazoa; phylum Arthropoda; class Insecta; order Diptera; family Drosophilidae; genus Drosophila; species Drosophila elegans. Next base: position 576,532 of record NW_024545863.1, read on the forward strand.
TAACTGCTATGGAAAACCAGTGCTGGTCCTGTTAATGCCTTTTGCATTATTGGCCTTGCTTTCAACCCCATCAGGACATTGAACGCACGTATACGTAATATTTGCTGTTGTTCGCTGACCATTTGTTGTAATTTGCTCCCGTTGTTTTTGGTATTTTGTTTTTCGGTTTTTGGTTCTTGTGCTTGTTGTTGTTGCTTTTTTTTTAGTCATCCTCGCACAACATTGCGGTTGTCTGCACGTGCCCGTCCAACGATTATGTATAAAAGTGTGACATGGTCAAAGGATTTGGCCGATTTAACTTTGTTTTGTCCCCGATAGAAGGGGTTATGTTCCACACACATTGACATGGTGTGTGTATGTGTGTGTGATCCCGTGTGTATATGGGCGTGCTGCACGTAAGTGCGGTCCGCAAAAAGCCAATTGCAATGGCCGGGATTTCAGCGCATCCGCATGCGGCGCTTTAGTCATATACTGCACACAACACGGCGGCTTAAGTTTAGCCGATTTTGTAATTTGTTTGTAGCCACAATGCGTTTGCTAACGGGCTCTATAGTACAGTGAAAAAAATTGTAACGATAAATTGCAAACTTTAAAGATTTTAGCATATGTATAGACTTTTTAATTTAATTTAAGTAATGCACTAAATTTTAAAAAAATTAATAAATAATTTTGAAGATTTCAAAAGTCAAACACCGTTTCTTTAATGTTCCAATGTGGCACTTAAATATTATATTTATCAGAAAATGTTCTGACATTTAAACTAAAAGCTTATAATACTTAAGCCTTCAAAAAATATATAACTAATAACCATAAAATGTAATGTATACTAATTTTATAACTAGTAAAGATACTTCGATTATTGTATGGTTTAATAAACTAATTTATATACATTTTTGTGAAGTACATAGATTTCTTCGATAAGTTTGGTGATAAACCAAAATATATTATTTGATTATTGTTAATGTTAATAATGCGTTTACACATTTTTATTTAATAATTTTCTTCTTGTGTAATGACAGCAGGGTCAAGCGAGCGCTCTGTAATGAGTGTATCAGCCATCTGGTTTATGATTCATTTGCTGATTATGCGCCATAGTCTCTAAACTTTCCCTCGATTGACAAAACTGTGTGTAATTGCTGGTGTTGGCCCTTTCCCCCTAGGGCAACCTAACCCATGCTCCAGCGAGGCCCAAAGTTGACCGGCCAACAGCCAGCAGCCAACAGCCAAAACAGGCAGACAAACAAAATCAAAGACAGTCAACACTTTTGGCCGTAGCGAAAGTGGCGAAAAGTACACCCCGAGGGCATTGGACTATCACTGGCGTGGATGTGGATGTGGATGTCCATGTCCTTTCTACTATCTGCAGTCGTCGATGTCTGTGTTTTGCTCCTTTCTCTGTTTGATTCTCCGGCTGTGTCCTTTGGCGTGTCGTGTGGCGCTTTGTGGCCCATTGAGGCAAATAGTTTCGGTTTAGTCCAATAATGATGCTATTGCAACAGAGCTTTGCCCGACTTTCTTCCTTTCTCTCTGCTTTTGAGAACGTGGAAGTGTGTGTGTGTGTGTGTGGGTGGGCTTTTGCTTTTGGTCCACTTTCATTCAATTGACGCTCTCCGAGTCGAAATGCCATAATAAATTCAATTGTGAGGCCCCCGGCGGCTGTCACTTTGTGTCGGCCCAGATCGGTTACTGCCAGCCAGCCAGCCCCTTCATCATTTATTATTTGGTTTCCTAACATTGTCATAACATTGCCTTTTATTCCCTTTTACTTCCCTTTTGCGGATAAAATGTGCTTCGCTTTTAATTTGGCAATTAATTGAATCAATCGTTCGCACTTCCTTCCGGTCTTTGGACCATTTTTTGGCCTTTCAGTATTTTAATGCCGCTAATTTATCTGGTCAATTGTTTTTAGTTTTAACGAGCATTCCGGTCATTTTTTATCACAAAATGGCCATTTTACTCGACCGATTGAACGAGCACAGAACATTTTCTAACTTTCCCCTCTTTTTTATACGGCCTTTTACATTTTCCTCTCTTTTAATGATTTTTCTTTATATATATTTGATGCCGTAACACTTCCGTTTACTGCCTTCTCTTATTTTTTTTGGCAACAGCAATTATTTCTGTGAACAAACATGACTTTAAGCCAGGACCTCAAGTTGTACCCTCAATTAGAGCATAAATATCAAATATTGCGTATACGACCCTTACACTCTGCATTCCATTTTCCATATATGCATATGCATATATGGATGGGCAAATGAATTCATTTATGTAGATTGCCTGGTAAACGGCCGAAACGAAAATAGTTTGAATGGCTGTCGGCCAGATATAGTATATGAAGCCATCTTGAGGCGCCCGGGGAAATTTTAAAATTTCTGCAGTGCAGTGTTAGAGTTCTTTAGCAGGATGCTAGAGTACGCTCTCGAAAGGTGGGCTAAAGACATTTTGTCGAATGCAGCATGAGTTCGGCATTGTACATGAAACTGTTATATAGAGCTAACCGGATATTTTCGGAATTTTTAATTAATTCGTCTGCACTGCGCTTCTCGTCTCACCGAACAACACCCACCGACCTGCCTTACAACCTACCATCGACCTACCTACACACATCCTGAGCTGTTGTCCGGTGCCGAGCTGTCCTTGCTCCCTGTTTGGTTGCTGCAACTTGCAAGTCAGCCGCCCTCCGAGTGGCTACACTGCGAATAAATGCTGTTTTTGTTTTATCAAGACTTAATTCCTGATGTTAAGTAAGAGAAATGGCTCTCTAGAAATCTAAAAGTGTTTTAATTATTTTGAAAAACAAAATTAGTTGTAAAATCAAATAAAAAACTAAAGGCCAATGTGCAATTTTAGCATATTTTAAATATTGCTTGTGCTTTTTATTTGAAAGCTAAAAGTTTTGTTTGCACTAAATACAATACAAACGATTTTAGATATATTTATTTTAAGCTAATCATGAGTTGAAATGGCTTAACTTGTATTTATACTCAAAAAATAATTAAATCGTGATTTTTCTGTTCTTCTGATGGCCCTTAAAAACATTCTTAAAATTCAAAGAATCAAACAAAAAATGTGCTGCTCTAATAAATACTCCCTATTTTTTTGCAATTGTTTATAGTAATTACTTTAAAAGTAACTTACACTCTTCATTCTTATTATTAAAACTTTAAAATTAAGTTGATTTAAGCTGAAGATAAAAAATGTTATTGATCGTATATAGAAATAGTTTTAAAAGTAAAATCAAAAGAAAATTATTGCTTACTTTTTGGCAGTTGTTAAGATTCTTAACTTAAATATAAATACTTTTGAGAGATGGCTTTATCGCATGCATAATTTTTTTGGCAAACAATTTTTGATTTTAAAAAGTTAAGATCTTTGTGTTATCTCCCTGTTCTCCTCTCAAAATGATTTTGGTTAAGTGTATGTTACATTTGCCGTTGTTGCCTTTGTCAAAAAAACGAGCGAGTCGAGCTGCAACAATTTTCGGCCATTGCTGTCCTGGCTGAAGCAGGACACACTCGTCCTCGTCGTGGTCCTCATCCTCATACTGGTTCTCCTGCAGCTCCTGGTGCTCGTGCTCCTGCTTTGTTGCTGCTCATTCATTGTGCAAAGTTTGTATAAATTTTTGATTTCTTTACACAAAATGCTGTGCATGTCTCTGTCTACTGTCCCGCTACTGCCGCTTCAGGGAGGAAAGCTCTACGAAAACTGTATGGCCCCCAGTCAGTCAGTCAGGGAGTCAGTCAGTGAGTCAGCCCGGCGATTCCATTCCATTCCGTGTGCCCATTCTCCAGATGATTCTCCGGCTGCTACTGCTGGCACAACACAAATGCCATTGATTGAGTCACATCGCCTGGGCATATAAATCTCCACCGATGGGGTGTGGCACGCTCGACTGCTGTCAGAAATTCCGGGACTTGCCTACCTTAAAGTTTTCGCCGTGCTGAGTCACATTCACATTCACATTCACTGCCGGAGCATCGAAGAATCGAAGTCTGCTCTGGCGTTTGGCGTAACTTGGCCGATGATTTCGTTATTGTTCGATTGACAATAAAAAATCAACTGAAAGTTGCAAAAGGCACAAACTGTCATTGAATTTGCGAACACACGCACACACACACACAGAGGGTCAGAGGATAGCCAGAATTTGGTTCCGTAGGAGATCACAGCTCCACCATAGTTGTAAGCATATAAAAATAAGTCGCTTGGGGCTTCACATTTCTCCATACCCCCAGCACCTGCTCCTGCTTCACCAAAAAAGCTTTCCAAATTTGTATGCAAAAATGTAATAAGCGAGTGCAGCTTAAATAAAATGCATTTCAATGATTGCATTTTGGATTAAAACAACAACTTCGTCAGCGAACAACAACAATAACATTCAGAGCAGTCGACATTTCTTTGTTCGCAACAAATAAAATATATATATATATATATATATATACATATTTATTAAAACTTTTTCTCTTGCTTTTTAACGCACTGTGAAAACGGCAACCAAATGGAACTGACAGACATTGCATATCTCTCAGCTTGCTGGTCCGTTTAGGTTTAATGAAGTGCAAACAAAAATATTTTCAATTAGAGCCAAGGCAAACCGAGCAGCAACCAGCAGAGAAAACCAACGACCTAAAACAAAACGAGCACTGCGAGCAGGTAAAAGTCGAAATGCTGAACAGGTGAGTGGCATGCAAATGCAACTTGGATCTGGAAACCCAAACCCGAGGTGCACTCACCTTAAGCTCAGAGCTCTGCTGTCGGCTTTTGGGGCGGTGGTACACACTGAAAAAAGACTTGTGAAAACGCAATCGTGTATTTGTGTTACCTATAAAGCTTGAAGTGATAATATTATTATTTCTTTAATGGTTGTTTACCTATAAAAGTTTAAGTTCAATGAAAAATAGTAATTACCAAAAATCACATTTTATTTCTCTATCGCTATTTTATTATTAATTGTTATGTTAAGCTACATGGAAGTTATCTACAGACATTTGTATTTCATAATTAGTTCAAATTTAATATTCAGCTTTTCTGTCTGTATGATTTTTTTAGAGAAATATTTGTAGACTTTAAATCAACATTTAATAATTCTTAACAATAATACAAAATATAAAAATTACCGATGCAAAAGCGAAATTACCTTAGATTACTTAACTGAAATTTGAAGATAGTCTAATAAAGTAGTCAATCTTCAATACAGAATACTAGTTGTTCCAGCAAAGGAGAACATGAACAAAAAAAATGGTATTTACTACTTAAAGGCCAAAAAAAGGGTACCCATTTTTTTTCCTTATTTTACTTGTATCAATTTTTCTTTATTTATTTCAAATATGTTTTATTTTCTGTGTGTATACTGACCTCCTCTGTTCGCATGTAACAAAGTGCTGTCGGTGTCGGCCAGATGGATCCCCGATCTTGGCTGCCAAAAGCCAAAAAGGGCTTCCAAAATATCGCCAGGATAAGTCCGGCGTACACGTGCTTGATTTATGCCCAAGTCCCGGCTACTTTTGTTAGCTCCAAGCTCAACAACGACTAAACATTCAATAAATAAGGCAAAAGCAAATTACGATTCGCTGATGTTTTTACGTCAGCGACGTGCCCATTTAAAAGTGTTTTTGATTTGTGTTGCCATTGCCGCTGGCGGCAGATTAAATTTATATGCCAAAGACTTCACGCACTCCTAATTTATGTGGCGTGTCCAAAGTCGCTGTTGCAAGTAATATTTCCCCACTTTATTATTATATTCATCCATCCCACCACTTAAGCGATGACATTTTTATATGCGACCATCAAAAACAAAAGCATTTTCTGTCGACGTTTATATATATAGCAAATTGTTAACAAAACGATTTTGTGCCAAGCAGCATAACAAATCAAACTATTGGCCTTGAATAAATGGAAAGCACAAGAATAATAGTTTAAGGTTTATAGCATTGTGCTCTCAAGGCCCTTAAGTTATTATACAATTTTTAAATTGCACACAAACTTATTGCAAATTTCAGTCGTTTTTTTTGTTGAGGCGATAAAAAGTATGCAGTTTTAAAACTGTAACTCATTTAGTCAAAATAAACTTATAATAATGTCAACTTGCATAGAAACAATAAGAATTTGCAAATTTCACTGTAATTTATAAGAAAAACATTAATAAGCAACAGGGTTAGAAAAATACAGAATTAATATTGTAATTTGTTTTAAGAAACATTTGGATCTCAGTTACTGTGACCCCCGTATCTTTTTACTCTAAAATTCAAACTTTCCATTATATCTCGACCTAGAAAAAGTATATGCCTCAGGGAAAGGTGAAAGTTATGCTAGTAAATCGAGGCATTTCCCTTTGGGCCCTAAATGCCCATACGCACACGGTACTTTGGCTGCAACAATTTGCAGAAGTTTTCAACTTTTGGCTCGTTATTGTTGTTGCCCCTGACTCCCCTATAAGTATTTCACTTTTTTTTTCGCAGCCGTAGACATATAGCCATAATGCTTACCTGAGCGAAAACAGAGCAAAAAATATACAAAAATTTGCATGAAATCGCTTAAGTGCTTTTGCCATAACTTTACAAGAGGAGCGGGGAGAATTTGAGCTGCAGGCGACCAACAAACAGCACGCTTGTTGTGAAGTTTGCATACAAGGCAGCAGCTACAAAAAAAATTCTGTTTGGCTGTTGCGCTCGGTGTATAAATAAAAAGTTTTGCACAGGTGACGAGAGCAATAAATGCAGCAAATTAAACGAAATTTAACAAATTAAATACGCTACAGATATGCAGTCTCGGGCGTTTAAATCTGCCACCAAAAACTTCCGCATTGAGTGGGCTATATCTTTTGTGGGCCTCCTTAAACAGCCTTGAGCTGTGAAGGCAACACTGAATCAAACTTAGAATAAGCATCAAATGCTCTCACCCATTTACAATGTGCTTCCGTGTACTGGCTCCTTTTTTTTTGCGACCTGTCAGGAGCTATCCATCTAGACATCCATCTATATGTTGGGTATCTGTATCTGCAGCCGTGCTCACGTTCTGAAAGCAGCTGCTTCTGCTTCCTAAACTGAAACTCTCTTCATTTGCTTTTTCTGCTAGCTGTTTTCCAGCTTTCCACCTTTCTTTTTACCTGGCTGCATTGTCTGCTGTGTGTAACTAGCTGCAGGCGCCATGTGTTTCGTAATTTCCTTTTGCTGCCCCGGATTGTTGCCACTTTCTTAGCCTTCCTTTCAGACTTTCTCGCCAGCGAATTCCGAGTGCATTGACCCACTGACACAAACTAATCTCTCACTCGGACAGCAAACAGAATGTGTGCGAAAAATACCATATCAGCACAGCACTAACGAAAAAACTTGACCAAAAAGGACATAATTTATCTAAGGGTTTCGAACAAACGTAACATGTATTTGCATAAATATAATTTTACCTTTAAGAAAATATCTTACTAATATTTACATGATTATAGGCACGCAGTTAAAATTTTGGTTTAAATTTCCATCTGTTCTTATACTTCAACATATCTAAGATTAGATAAGATAATATAAAGCCTATAGAACAGAACCCCAAATTTCCTATCTATAAAATTCTAAAGAATTCAACAAGGTGCGTTAGCGATAAGAGTAAACTACAGTTCAACAAATACATTTCTTCATTCCAATTTATTAAGAAGATCTATAAATTTAAAAAATTTAATTTTCTTAGTTAACTATAAAAAAATTACATACGTTGAATTTCCATTACGTGTAGCTTCAATTCATTATTTCATATCGATAAACTATATACATTTTTTTATTCAACTAAACCTAAATAAAGTATTTTAATGCCAAAATAATCTTATCTTAGAACTTATCTTACCATTGGCGTTAAGAGTAGTTTAAGAAAGCTATTTCATAAAGATAATATAAACGAAAATAATTTATTTTTGGAAAGTTATCTTAATAAGTTAAGAACTTAGAGTCCGTTTTTATTTTATATCTTTGACCCATTTTCTAGTGTAAATTTTGGCCAACGCAATTGTTATTTCATTTCGAATTTAAACAATTAAATTTGACAAAATGCGCGAGTGAGAATTAAAATGCGTGTGTGCATGCTGGCCACTGGCCACAACTGAGTTGAAAAACTCAAATGAAATTTAATTAGTGCCAAAATGTGGACAGGTTTTTCACTAATGACACGGCAAACCAATTTACTTGCGGCTCAACGCGTCGCATCCATTCCACTTGCACCAATCTCATTTCGCGAATATATTTACTAGCATTTATTAGGAGGGTGGATGAAATCACCCTCTATCCCTATCATGTTAATTCATTGCGTTTGGACATTCATTTGTTTGTCGGGGGAAAAAGTTTTGGCATTCAGCCGGACCGGTGGGCGGTCCGAAATTCGCTTGTTGCTGAGGGGGAGAAATGAGCACGCTTATCATTGATTTTATTGGCATAATCAACGTGAAAATTTGCGTAACAAACTTTTTGGCAAACGGCCACGCCCCTGAATGCGATAAACATTTATCTTCATTATCAAATTTGCGGCATCCCGTTCGGCCGAAGCCAAGGCTTAAATTTCCACCAACAACACCGCCTCATTCTGCTGTCTGTTGGGTTGAGTTTTCGTTTTCGTTTACGTTTTTTGTCGACCGCCTTCGCCATCATCATCATCGTTGGCAGCTTAATGAAAAACTTTTTGCCTCTCGCGCATAACCCTTTTTAATTTTTATTAAGCAGAAAATTGCCTGCCGACCAGGGTCCTTCGTCCTCCCCACCATCAAGTCCTTGAGCAGGGGTACTGTAAATGGAAAGTAGAATAAAAATAACAACAGGCCAAGTGCGCGGCCTTGGCTTGGCGGACTTTCGGTGCCCTACCAGAAAAAAAAATTTAAATATGAGGCGAAAACTCTCCAGGGTCCTAGCAGATTTAATGACATTTCTGTACATAATGGATTTTTTAATAAACTTAAGGGGAAAATAACATACAAGTTGTATACAAAAGAAACATATTAATAAATTTACGTAAAACATTTATGGTTTGAAAAATGCAATCACTTTAGAAACATGCTTTAATAACATTTTATTTTCGCTTAGGAATTTAAATCGTAGTAGAAAATAACTAAAATAAATTAGTGCCAATAATTTAGTTAATCAAAACATTGTTACCTTCCTGAACAATATCAAATGATTATTGTGATTAAAGTATTTGCTTTTATATTTAAAAAAATATTTATCCTTGAAAGTGTCAGCTTACCAAAACCATTTTGCCTTTGATTCTCATAAAATATTATTTATTATAATTCGAATTTGTAAACTTAAAATAGAAAAACTCTTTTTAATTGAAAGCTGGAGCGTTCTCGATTTTCTTCATAGCATGGCCTAACCCGATTAGATACCCCGTTTCGGTTTGGCCACTTTGCTTTATCAACTTTTCCCTTGTTTATTTTGCTTCGCATTTTTTGCATTGTTGTTCTGGTTATTCTCACAAAATCTTTGAGCAACATTTTAAGCTGATTCGCAATGGCCAGGGGCGGAGAAATGGGTTTGGGGTCTGGAATCTGGGAAAACAAATTAGGAAAAAATAATTGCTTTCTTATTAGTCCGAGCTAACTCGAAATATTTTCAATCAATGACGAAGATGAAAAGCAAGAGGACATGGAAAATGAAACATGAAAATAAAAACAAAAAACATTGACGGGCAGCAGGATTTCCATAGTGGTGGCTGCACGTGTCGCCTGTTTGCAGTTCATTATTGCTAGCTCATTCATCAGTTGATTGTGTTGCTATTGCATGCACCATGTACATGCCTTGATGCCACAATGAATATTTAAATAATTTCCTGCTTGCCATAGTTTTTCCCGCATGCAATTTAATTACACGCTTTTGTGAAAAACGACTCGATTCGTATTGCCCCCCTTGTCGCAGCTTATGGCAATCGTTTGGCAGGACATAGTGTGTGCAAGTTAATTAAATTTTAATTTTATGTGCCATTAAAATATTTAACCAAATTTAGCAGAGCTTAATAAAACGCTTAATGGTTTATTTAGTTGGGCTAATTGAAATCATTTGCGGCTCACCTGGCGTATGAGTAATGGCCGGGAATTAGAAAACCTTCATGTTTTATTTGCCCCACGACGTATAACGGGAAATTAAAGCGATTAAAAGGATAATCAATTATACATTTATAATTCGCAGGGTTGAATGTCCAAAAAAAAAAAAAGAAGAGAAACCACAGGCAGTCAGTCCCCCTTTGTCGTTTTGTAAGCTACAAATTTGGCCACGCTTGCTTATTTAGTTAATTATGGCAGATTACTTGCTCTCGACTACTATTTTTTGTACCCCAGTTTCGGTTTCAGTTACAGTTGCCCTTCTCCTCCAGCTGTAAAGTCAGCAACTTTGGTTCACAGTTGACTGTGGTCCCGTCATGTTTACTTATTTTGACGCAGCATGTGGCTCACAGCGGGCCAACGCCAACTTGGATTTTCTTAGCTGACAAACTTGCTATAGGAGGACTGGGTAAAAACCAGGGCACAGGGGACACTTTTCCCAGACAAGGGGAAACTGAGATTGAGTCTATGGCTTTTGGCCGGGGCCGATTCATTTGTAGAGTCGCCATATCAACAATTAAATTAAACGTGTTTGCCCTACCCAAGCAAGCTTAAGCGTTCAATCAACGTTGCCTTCGCTTTCACCTTCGCCTTCGCCTTCGTTCAGTAGCAGCTGAAGAAGAAAAAGGAGATGCTCTAGAAGAGCTATTCAATGCACGTGCGGCATTTTAAATTACTAATTACTCGTGTTTCAGGTAACATTTGCTTTCACAGGCCATGCCTCACTTGCCGGGCCTCGCCCCTTTTTGGTCACATAATTAGGTGCAGCCCGAAAGGGGCTACCCACTGGTTGGTTGGTCTGCGGCAAAAGGGCTCCATCCAAAGTCCCATTCAGAGAGCCCCAGACCCAGTCCTAGTCCCATTCCCAGCTAATTGTGTAGCTTATTAGCCCAGGTGGAAAATAAAATTCCTACGAAATATGAATCTGGTGCAGCTTTACACAGAGTTTTTAAAGTTGCAGAACGGATTTAAGGCAGAGTGATTTCTCAGTCTGAGCTGGCTGCTTATTTGGCTGCCAATTGCCGTTCCACTGATTTCGTTTGGAGCCACGTATTGCGGTCAGCAATAACAGGCCCACGAAGCCACATCATCGCCTGCGGAGCTGGCAAAACATCGTTAGCAGGTACTCTCGATGATAAAGCTTAATCAAGGTTTAAAGACAACCAATCTATTTCTCGAAAGCAAAATCTTTTTCTAAAATATCTTTCTGTGTTTATACAAAGTATTTACAAGCTTTTAATGGATTTATGTAAATAGTTTCGAGCACCCTTGGATTTTTCTGAGGGTTTATCTTAACGATTTTTGTTTAAATTATTTAAATTTTTAACTCGTTAAAATGTTTAGGTTTATATTTCTACTAAGTTTGATGTAGGATAAATATGGTTTTGCAGCACAAATTATGGGTCAAGTGTACTTCGTACTTAAGCACTTAAAAAATAATATGAAACTCAATGTTAATTAATGTTTTTGTGATATTCAAACTTAGTATCGATAAAGTCATCACCTGTATAGTCTGCCATCCTTAAACAGCAGGAACCTTATCATCATCAAGTCTGGGTAGTGCAGTGCATGGCCCAAAAACCCAATCCAACGCAAACTCAATTCCCAATCCCATCATCATGGAGCTGACCATCCGCATCCTCATCCACATTCACATCCACGGTGCACTTCGGTGCAGTGCAAATAAATACGCAGGCTGCAGCTGCATCGGCGACCCTAACCGTTTCGATGGCCCGTTGCAAATGAGCGGCAATAAACGCCAAAAGCAGAAAATTCAAGTTAATTACGTTTTTCAATTAAGCACTGGCTCGCCAGCCGCCCCTCCGCCCCTCTGCCACGCCCCCTTGTCAATGGGGCAATGGAAAAGTCACCCAGTGAACGCCGTTGGGTTGGAAACAACAATTTGGCATTGAAATTGAGTTGATGTTGGAAGCTTAAATCGAAATCACTTTATTTATGCCAGCCAGTAGGTTTGACCGATCGACTTGTATACTATACATTATATATTGGCAAACGGAAAAAAGGACCCTCCAGGACTCTCGAAATTGTAAAATGCAAGACCAAGTTCCTGATCAGCTTTGCAAACAGCTCTCTGTGGTTTTTGCCCCCGATTTTTCGGGACCATGGTGATTATTCGGGGGGTATATTTTATTGCTACTGGTTTGCTGGTGAAATATATATTCCAAAATGACCACCGAATATAATTCATCATTCATGTGTCCAAACTGACACGTCTGTGGCCGCAAACTGAAATGAAATTCACTTTGTTTGCGGTTTGCCAATTGTATAAAGTAAGCTTCGTTTTATTTGCCATGCTATGCTGTGCTATACTATGCCCTTTGCTTAAACATTTCGTTTTTTTTTTGTATATTTTTGGTTTGGCATATTTGGTGGCGCTTTTGTGGTATGAAAAATTCATGGTGCGCATTTTATATTGGCCTAGAATTAATCAGGAAAATATGCGGCCAAGTGGAAATTTTTGTAATCATCGCGTGGTTGGCAGTCGATTAGCAGGATTCAGGTGGGGCCATAGGATAGCTATAAAGCTAGCTAATAACTCGCGTTGGCTGGCATTAAAATTTTATACAATTTAATTTTTAAATAGGCAAGTTGAGCGGAGGCAGGGGGCTCTTACTTTCCTCTTAACCGCCACTGAAGCCACTCGAAGCCGTATAAATCCAAGATTGTGGCCGCCAACTTGTCGCATATGGGATATGTGTGTGTGTTTAAGAGTGTGTGAGTGTGAGTGTAAGTCCTTGTGCGGCTCAAGATGTGTGTGTGTGTGAGTGTGTGGTTGCTATCTTGACTTCATCCTTGACTGGCAACTGGCTGGCTCTGCCTTTGACTGTAATTGAAGTAAAATGAAAATCTTTTATTCATGAGGCTATAAAATTGCCCAATTTTCAGGCCATTAGCAAAATTTACGCCTTTTTCTTTGCACGCAGCGCATAGTGGCCATTAAATACAGTCGCCTGCATAAGTATGCATGCCGTGCTTCGTTGGCGTTTAGATTTCATTTTCATTTTCCGGTTTTTTTTTTTTTTTTTTTTGTTATTTTTAAATACGCGGGCATGACACCTCTTAGTCTTCGATGTCAGAGCTCATCGCTCTCATCGCTCTGCCGCGTCGAAAATCGTGGCACCACGCGGCGTATGCTTGATTTCAGTTTCTGCCTTGCCTGCCAGTTGACAGGACCTCCAACCAGCGACGTCATCGCCTTAATCCTATTAGGTCCGCCTCGCTTGTATCGAAAGCAGCTTAGACATGTCAACGTTGTAATTAAAAGCAGTTGAAAACATCAGCCTCTCGTCTCGTCTTTGGCCGAAATTGCTGCCAAGTCACGCGTTGCCTGTCGGCTTTCGCCAGCCGGAGTAAAATTCCTTCAAAACTCAGTACTCACTGCTCAGCACTTGGAACTCGGAACTAAGAACTCAGCCGATAGCTGGCTGCCTGGCTGGCTGGCTGGCCAATTATTATGTTAATTTTATGGTCAAGTGCGGCTCATTGAGAGTAATTAAAGTGCAGCCAACGGGATGCGAAAGCCAGGCCACAAAAGCCTATGTTTTCGTTCCACTAATTAGTTTGTTCTTAGAAACATATTTGCATGGCTCTGATTGTTTTGCCCTCAAAAATATACTTACTATAGTTGGCAGCCTGGAGGATTAACCCATTAATCCGTTCGCAATTAAAATTGCTCCATCAGTTGCTGCGTTGGCAATTAATCCAGCTTTGTCTGAACTTGACATTCCCGGCGACTACGATAATTCGCAATAGATTTTCATTTTCAATTTTCCAGCTATCGAGTAAAAGCACACACAAACACACGCAATAGCACGGAAAGCCTCCTCCTCATTTGTGTTTTTACGGCAGTGCATAGAGCACGGAGCAAATGGCATATCGGCAGTTTGCCTTGCCATTCAGTTTGGGACTCCAACAAGAAGCAGTGTCAGCGGTTTATGGTCCTTTGATTCCAGCAATGATGCAGCTCTGCACAGGGAAAAAACATGTTAATAACATATCTATAATTTTTTAAATTAAAAAATTGTTTAAATGTGCTAATTTTTAAGTACCTTTTAATTTTTTTTATAATTCTAACAGTTTTCAAAAGTATAGGGATTTATTTTTCAGTTCTAAAAAGTAAAGGTATTTACTATTCAGTTCTACTTAAAAGAAAAAATAAAAAAAGCAATCTTATCAATGTAAGCAATTATTTATTAGTTTTTTAAATTTAAATCTTACCAATTGCCAAAACTATCAAAAGTAAAAAATTGTTTTTAAGCTCTTTATAATAAAAGGAATAATTTAAGATTTTGTATCTGTTTTAAAGAAGTAAAATTTTTATAAATAGCTAATTTCTTTTGTGTTCATCTTGTTTTCTTGATTTAAACATGTTCTTGAGAATTTAGATACAAAATATTGTTTTAATTTTTAATAATAATATTAAATTGTAATGCAAAATATACGAAAACCGAATCAAAATTGTATACACAATTCACCATTTATAATATAAATTTTCTTTCTATGTATGGTTTGGTTTGCATCTGTTTCAGTTCTACTTTAATCGAATTTTCCGCCCCAAATCAATAGGTTTTCAATTTCTCTTTCAATCTCGGCTTCGTTTAGGCATATTAGGTATTCACACACACGGCTGGGGCCACGCCCAGATATATTACTTATAAATAAATAACCGCAGGCATTCACAGCAGACACATTGCTCGGTCAGGGCATAATAAATATTTATGAAATCGCCCAGAGAAGGCGATCTGCAGGTTAGTTTGCAGGACATGAGCTTAAATTATATTCAATTCAGTTAGAAATCAAACAACAATGGACAGGCGTAGCCGGGTTTGCTGGCCATGTTCAACATGCAAACAAATGGTAGAAAAAAAATGTTTGTTCACACAAACACAGGGAGACAGGGACACACAGGACGAGCCCACACACACTCAAAGCGGAAGTATATAGGGGCATTTAAATATGCAAAGGAAGTGTGCACTTAATTTGTGCCATCCTTGTTGTTTGCCATTGCCTTTGCCTCCACCAGTTGTCATCCTGGCCGCCGCTTTTGCTTTTGCTTTTGTTTGTGTGGCCAGCCAGCCAGCTAGCAAGGCAGGGAAAAACAAAAAAATAACCAAAAACCAAAAGCGCTGATCTGACCATAGAGCACAATATTCCAGCTCAAACACAAATCCCAACTAATGTGGGCCAAAAACTTTTGCGTGCCCACATGGAGCACAGCTGACTCTGTTGACTGTTGAGTGGCCAGGCTGGACGTCCCGGACATTTGGACATTGGGACACTTGGACCCGCGGACAGCTTTAGTGGTCAGAATGCTGGCCGTGGCCCGTTGGCCCTGTGCCATGGATGAAACTTATCAGCGTTGCGCAGGGAGGTCACGCCCACTTTCGCTACCACCCACCACCACCCTACTTTTCCACTCTACCATCTGACAGTTTTAATTGCCTTGAATGTTTGCAAATTTCTTACGATGGGGGGGATGGGAAATCGTTGTAGCTTGCGGTTGGCGAGACAGACAGACGCCGCTGCTCTCGGGGCGGATCTTAAGTTGGCGTGGCGTGGCGCAAACTTGTCCCTTGTATTTTTCCAAATGCTATTGCAAAACTTTTCAGATACATGCCGTAGATGAAGTGACTTACACTGCCAGCGGGGGAAAAGCAAATTAGCAGCAGCAGCAGAAGCAACTGCATTTGGTCATCAAATCAAATGGAAAATGTCCCAAAATTTAAGCTTATCTCGACAATAATGCACAGAATAAGAAATTTTATGAAGTATTTTGGAGCAGATATGTTTCGATATGTCGAAACATCAAAACTTTAAAAAAAATTCTTAAATGATATGTTATCGTGTTTGAACTTATTAATGTATATAACAAAATGACAAAATTACAGCAATCAAAATAAATAATAAAATAAATTATTTTAGCCTTAATTTTTGATAATAATATTGATAAAAGTAGTTTCAGAAACAAATGTACACTTAAAAAAACTTATATACATAATATATTTGAATTTTTTTAAGTACAAAAAAGATGAGAGCAATGCAATTATAAATAAGACGAGTAACTAATCGGTTTTATTCTTTGTGTACCAATAGTTTTCATTTACCACATTAAACAACTTGAATTTTAGTAATTTTCTCTGACGCACTGCGTCACCGGGGGATCATTAGATATTATTGATTGACTGGCAAACAAGATGCTTTCCTTTTTGGCACCCCATGATCGGGTATATCCGTAGATAATTCTATTGTTTTTCAGCCACAAACCGCATGCATCAGGGGTCAGAGGAGTTTGGTGTCGATGTGGGGAATGGTGTCCCTCTTGCTGCAGTGGCAAGCTCATCAGAATGCCAGCCAGAGTAGCAGTATCGTCATCATCGCCTTGGCTCTGACTTTGGTTTATTGATTTCTCAATGCAGCAGGAAAGGACACACACACACACAACAAGGACACATGACGAGAAGCTTGCGGTTTATCCTATGACTCCAATCCACAAGCTTATTACCTTGCACAAACGTTGCTTAAATTACCGACTCCGACTACCAGCTCGAGGGCAATGTAATTAAGTTTTAATCAAACTTCAAGGTATTGCTCATTCGCCCTGTATGCCAGCACACAACACCACAGCGGGTTCAGAAAAGGCAAAAAAAAAATCGAAAAATGGACGCAGGATGAGCAGGCAGAAGACAAATGTTTGATCATTATTATGCTACCATAAATAAAGCCAGAGACGCAGAGACCCAGGGACTGGATAGCGAAATTCCTACAGAGCAGTGGCCCAGTGGAAGCAGCGGGCACCATTGTAGTACAGCACACTGTGGCCGTTTGAATAACTGCGATTAAAGCGAGCAACAAAACAATTATTGAGGATTTAATTGCTCGACAGAATGTAATTAAGCGAAGGTAGCACGTTCTAGCCAGTCAGCCAGTCAGCCTGATTTCCGTACTTAAAGTAGATAAACCACAGGGGCACAGCAGTGTGTTTTCAATGTGCTCGTCTCCGGTTTGAAAACATTAAATGCAGAGTTGCCTCAAGGGTTACTATCACTAGCATACATATGACACTTTGGCCACTCAAGAGGCCTATTAAAGCCAGGCTCTAGTCTTCAAAATCGCTTTAACTGACGCATTGGAAACAGCTCTGGGCACTTGCCACTTGTGCTTCCGGCCAAAACGCTTCGGCCATAGTTAAAACTTTTGAGCAAGTTTAAATTTATTAACGAAATAAAATGCAGATAAATGCTTTCGGGGGTGGGCAAAGACAACGCCGACATAAGCCGCAGTCGTTGGTGTCGAAACTTTTGATGGCCTCGTCAAGTTCCCGGCGCGAGTTCAAAGTTCAAAGTTCACCTGGTTGCCTGGTTGCTTGGTGCCTAGCCACATCCTTTATCCACTTTATTTTGAGATACCCCTACTGTTGTTTCTATATTGCCCAGTTGCGGGGCGTTAGGCATCAATGGCGGCGAAATTGCGGAATTTTATTTGTTACGCGCCCGTGATTTTCACTGCAATTTTCACAGAGAAACAGCAGCGGCAGAAGAGGCGCACGCAATCGCGTTTCATTGCATGTATCTCTGTCTGTTTGCGCTGTGAATTGAAATTTTTTCAGCGCCCCCTCGTTTCTTTCTATTTATTTGACGCTTTTTTCCCGAGCTTTTCCATGTGGCCCAGTGGCCAGTTAAAAGTTGGGAGGGAGGCAGGAGGCCTTGGACTCCGAAGTCAGGAATGAACATATTGCTCGGCTGCAGGCGGCAATAATGTTCCGTGTTTGCTAGCACGGTCAAATGGTCAAATTGCTGCTCAGCCACATTTCATTCTCGGCTCAAAGGGGTTGTTTTTTAAGAAGATTAATAATGTGGCAGGCTGTCTTCAAACTCTACGTTAATTGAACTGCTGGCTTTAGACATTTAATGTGCATAAATGAGATTGTGCACTTAATCATACTACCAATAAACAAAACATACAACATACTACCAATTCACAAACTTATATAATTGACATATTTAAATTTATAGACAAAAAGAAGTCTGAGAGGGATAATTAAAAAAAAAGAGAATTATTTGTAATCTAGCATACTTTTAAAAATATACATTTTTTAAATATATATATTAAGCTATATTTTACCGATTCTAGATTATTAATGAAAGAAAAAGTGCTACAAATCATTAATCAAAATCACCTATCACTTACCCCTGCTCTTATGAATAAAATAAATAAATAAAATTGTTAAACTTTAAAAACCATGAAGCAATGAAAATGAAAAAGCCATAAATGTCACATGAAGTATTTCACATAGGTATCAATTTGAAAGTTATTTTGCAATACTTTTAGCTTTGGAATATTTTGGTTCTAGCATGCATGCATAGCACTATAACATTTTTTTGACTGAGAAAATTGGTTTAGTCCAGTTGCACCGACGATTTACATGTGCAGCCAAAGGATTCGCGCAGGAGTGTGTCCTTGATAGACAGCTGTCTGTCTGTTTTGGGCAAATGTTTGTGTGATGCCATAGGAATGGGCAATGAGTTGGCAAAGTTTTTCGATTAAAGTTCATAATTACACTTGCAAGTGTTGACAGTAGTCGCTGCAGTTGCTGTTCACTCACATATGTTGATTGCCAAAGTAGTTTTAATTGAAAATCTTTAGCATTTGGATGCAAAGTATACTTTCTGACCCGGCAAGATAGCAAAAATTCAGCCAGACGCGGCGCCATCTAAACTGTATATCTCCATCTGGTTATCCGAGTGAACACTACTATATATACATATATAACTATATATGTCTGACATTGCATTGATGGCTTCACTTTGCCTTTTTGCAGTTGTGTATAGTATACTTTGCCATCCCCCCACGCATTTATTTCAATTCCTGCGACTGTTTAGCCATTCTTTTCTTCATCCCCAGACAGGATGTCTCCTTTTTGTACTAAATGTGTGATATGTGTGTGTGTGTGCTTGTAGTCTCGAAGTTGCTTGAATGACTCAAATATTTTAAATGTCTCTGTCTGACTGACTGACTCGGTAACTGGCTCAGTGCGTTGTCAATCATGTGCATCGCTGGCTTTACGGCTCTATGCCATCAGATGTCAGCCACAATGGCAAATAGCGAATGTGCAGAATGGAATTGGAAATGGAAAAATGGTAAATGGAAAAACTCCGTATCCGTACATTCTTTGTCTAACCGATAAGCAGCTATCTGTTCGTGTTCATCTCGTTGTAGTTTATGGCTCTATTAGGCCACTTGTTTTTCACCCCCCCTTTTGAAGTGTAGACCCTGTTCTGATAAATTATTTAACATGCAAGGCAAGCGTGTTTGCTGCCTGTTTGTTTGCCGTGTTAACGTTTGACATCCGATTAAACAGCACAAAGTTGTTTTATTTGGTCGACTGCAACAAGTCCTCCCCACGCGCTTTCTTCTTTAATATTTCATTTCCCGCAGCCATTTTATTTCATTTAAATTTTCCTGGCACAATCACTGTGCACTCTGGGCTAGGAATGTACTATAAACAGAGAATGAAATCATAAATTAATATTATTAAAATTAAAAGTGTGGTAAAAATGCTTTTAAAACTGAAATATTGATAATGAAAAATATATTATGAAAACATTTTTAAAATTGAAATATTGATAATAGTAGTAGTAGTAAAACCAGAGTAATTTTAAAGCACTCAGAGCTCAAAATGTACTATAAACTGAAAGTCAAATATTATAAAAATTGAAAGTGCGGTAAGAAACTGAAATATTGATTACTAAGCTGATATTATGAGCTTTAAAACATATTAAGAAATTTAAAAAATACCTGGTTGGTTAGACAACTTTGAATCAGCATTACTCAATGTAAAAAAATTGATATAAAATGTAAATAAATGTTTAACACTATTTCCTAATAAGAACTTTTGAGTCATCTCTTCACAGACAACCTAATTTTGTCTTGGCCGCGGGCAAATATCTTACTCAAATACTCTGAATATTTGAGGCTTACAAGGTTAATTTAATTGCTTTTCCAAGCGTTCCTTAAAACATTTCGTGGCTAATCGAGTGGCAATCATCTAAATGTCTTGTTTCAACAATATACTTTCACTCCGTTTATGTTTGTTTTCTAACGAGCACACAAACAAAAGAGTCAAACATGCTTTCCTTTCTTTGCTGCTACATTCTTTTTTTAACACAATCTTGTCAACATATTAAGATAATACCTTTTTAATCCTTTGCCGACCCAAGGTCATGGCTACGGCTACGGCTACGTTAAAAAAGCGCTTCACCTGCGATGCCAACAGCCATTTATCCTTTTTTGCTGGCTGGCTGGCCATAAAAACCCTTTTATAATTATGATGACAATAAACAAGGCGACTGTCGAGCATCCCGTCCAGTCAGCCAGTCAGCCAGTCAACAATTGTTCCCTTGTCTCGACTGAGTTGGGAATGAAATGGGCGATGGAGATGGAGTCGGAGATGGGTTGCTTTTTGGGGACGACGACTTTTATTAGCTACTTTGGCACGGCTTTGTTACACCTTTCATTATGAAACCCATGGAAGAGGGGGGCTTTGGCTGTGGCTGTGTACCACAACAATGCCAGGGACCAAGGATATTTCAATTTAGCAGCTCAAACAGTCGCCACTTTGACGTTCGGCTGTTGTTTTCGTCGGCTTGTAAGGCAAATGGCAGAAGCAAAAGGCAGCAGGCAACAGGCGTTTTCCCATGGAATGTCAGACGTAAATATTTATGCGGCACAATGCCGAGAGCCAAAGGTGACGATGTCAGCTTTTTAACAGCTGCGGAATTTGCTGCCTGTCTCTTTGTCTGTCGGTGGCAATCTCAACTAATCTGCGGTTGTCGTGAAATGTAAGGAGTCTTATTTTTTGGGTGTGGGGCATGGACCATGGGACATGGGACATGAAAGTATATATATCCCGGCAATAAATGAATGACATGCCAGACAGAATATCCAAGCAGTTCATTAATCATACCACAGCAACACTCTTATCGCATTGATAAGTGTATAGGGTTTTTGGCCTATGAATACGGCTATTGTGGGTTTCGCTTGAGCCGCATTTTAATTGTTCCTCCAGTAGTCGATCCATTTTTCATAAAACCCAGTCCCACCATACTGAATAAACTTTAAAGAACAAACCCAAGACATCAATTGGCGTCAAGGGGTCTGGGTCCTTGGGCTCTGGTTCTGGTTCTGCCATTTTGCGCTGCTTTAAAGAGATCATCAATCTTGTTTAATGGTTGTCCGCACGATTGAATTATTACATGTGTCAGCTGCGCGTGAGTTATTGATATTACGTAACAAATGAAGAAAGCGACCAAATAAAAATCAACCATCAAATGGGGGAACAGACATATAAAGATGGGCTAGTGTTTTTCAAGTGCAGTAGGTGGCTTCAATTGTCTATGGCGATAATAATAAAGAAAATTGGATACGAGGATCATTGATTTGTAAACCTGTGCAAAGGGATTTTAGCTTTAATCAGAAGTAAGGATGGAAATATTTTCGTTTTTACGCAAACGAGTCACTCAATTAAAATGATTATAACAAGTTGATAATTTCAAAATATTTGCTTTTCTTCAAAAATTTACCTAAAACCAGCTCTTACTTTTTCGAATAATGAAACCTATTTTTGTTAAAAAAAATTGATTTGCAGAAAACTTTTTTTTTTACAAAATTTCGATTTTAAAAATTATTATAGGCTTGTGGCTTGTGTGAAGATTTCTTTTCTTGTCACAACAACAGCATTTTAAGCCGTTTGGCAATGTACAACCAGTTGCATGCATTTACTGCAAATCTGCCCAGCAGGTAAATTTCCAGCATTTTAAGTCGCCAAAAAAAACGAATTACCCGAAATGGCTGCGAGTACGGCATGGCATATAAAATCGATGGCCTGCCCAGCAAAAACAACAAAAAGTCGATAAAACAAAGCACAAAAAAGAAAAATAGAATTCCAACGTGATTTGCATATACTTATTTACTTGTAGCGCGAAAGACAAAAAAAAAAACAAAAAGATGAAAAAAAAGAAAAAGAAAAGCGAATTGAGCTGCCGACGTGAATCTGCTAAAAAAAATCGAGTTCGAGGAAAGAGTTTTTCTTCAAAGGATTTTCCCTTCGAGGCGACTTTGATTGCTGAATGCAATTCCGGCTTCGGAATGTTAATAATATAAAGTCCATTTTCGCGCAAGACATTTTCATTTGATGGAATTTTCAATTGAAATATTCAACATTGACTAAATTAACAGTTTCCTTGAGTGAAAGTATTTGTACTATAAATATATTAAGCAAGTCACGTGCGCGACCATAAGCCGCAACTTAGCTGAGAGCCATGAAAAGAAAATCTTAAATTGTCATTTCATATTTTTGGTATTATCCTTGGCAAGGACAATGATTTTAAGCCCGTGGCGGTGACTTGATTATGCAATTTTTGGCTAAGCTTTGGAATTCACATAGACAAACCGCAGGAGAAGAGGGAGAAAGCATATTTGTGGTGCGGTTGGCATGTAATGTTTATTTATGCCACATCAAACTGTGGCCATAAACTGCACTCCATGCCGGCCAGGAATTTGCATAATGCAAATGAAGTTTCACCATGGCATCGAGTACGGTGTAAATAAGTTGGTCTGAGGCGAGCATTCCATTGCGTAAGTTTTAATTGAGCCGGGGCAAGTTAATAATTGATGCATTAACACTGGCCAGCCAGCAACAGGCCAAAAAGTCCTTTCACTTGTTTACACTTGGCCAACACAGAGCACAGCATTGCATGAAAAGCGGTGAAAGCAATGAAAGCTGGAAAGCAAGAAAAGGTGAAAACAATGGTGCAAGAAAACGGAACGGAAGGGAAATCCTTTACCTTTCGGATTGACGATGGGTGACAAGCATTTGAAGCATGTCACAAAAAATTTCATTTCACCCAGCCTTCTTCTTGCCCCGCCTTCTTTTCGCCACGCCCCCCTTCCAGTGTCCTTTACAGCCCTTGTACCGTGTGGTGTCAACTTTTATTTTAGCTTAAAGCTGGAAATAACATTGAATGAAATAGCCCGTTTTCCTTGTTGATGTTTTTCGCTCGTGCTTTGTTTGGTTTTGTTTTTCTTTGCCGTCGTTTCAATTCTTTTTTTATCGTCCATTTATAGGTTTTCTGGGGTATATTCAAGTCTTAGATTTCAGAGGAAAATATGCCTTAAAATAAATTAATAGAAAATATGGTCCTGTAGATGTTCAATGGCTTTAATTGTTTTTTGTTTAGATTTATAATTCTTAGCTAATTTATTTATTTTCGGAAATCCAAAAGATCTTAGCTATGCAGTGGCATAAAAAGTTATTGTAATAAAACCTTTAGAATAAATTTGCCGTCAACTGGTAGCACTTAAAAATTATATAAATTAGCAGTAAATAGTGGGTATACCACAGTCGATAGTAGGTCATAGATAATTTGTTCTTTCTTTTCTATACGCTGCCCCTGCACATTTTATCGCTCATTCGCCTTGCCGTCTCTGAAGGCGCGCTAAACGCTTTGGGGCGTGGCACCGATGGTGACGCTGTCGCCGGCGCCGGTGTAAAACAGCATGAAAACTCAGTCACAACCAGTGCAAAAACATTTTGACACTAATTTCATTTTGTATAGAAAAAAACAGACACGAGTCCCTCTCTCTCCTTCTATATACATTTTACTTATATTTTTTTTTTTGGATGCCTTGCTGGCGTCAAAGGATTTTCCGGGTACAAGGAAACAAAAAAAGGTTGAAATAGAAATAGAATAGAAATGGAAATGTAGACAACGCAAAATGGTAGAAAATGGAAAACACATTGCCACAAGGGACTCGAGCAACCCAACGAAAACCCTAGGGGGTCGTGTCTTTGAAGTTGGCTTGCCAGTGATTTGCTAAATAAAAATATATGCGGCATGCTAATTGAAATGCCACACACACAGAAATAACTTTCAATTTACACCGAGAAATGGCAGGCCGCGTGTGCTTTATAATTAACATAATTTTCGCAGGTTCTCAACACTTTCGCACCTGTGCTGAAAATGGTTAAGGCAGGCTGCTGCTATTGTTGCTGCTTCTGCTGCTGCAGGCAGGATGTATTCGCCAGGGACATTTAACGCTTCGTTTGGGCCTGGCAGAAATTAACTGCCGTGAAAACATTTAACATTTTTCAGCAAGAAGCCAAAAAACAAAAAAAAGGTACGGCAACAAAGGGAAATGTTTCGAAATGTACAAGTGTTCGAAATGGTAGGAACTATTCGAATTCTGTATGCTCTTCAGCCGCCTAAGGTATAATTCCCTGAAAACCACTTGATGCGGATCAACATTTTTTACTCAGCTTGGCTCCATTTAATTGCTTTAGCACTCACACACCCATTTGAGAGAAATCGGAGGGCAGAACAGACCCGGAGGCATGGCTTGTCGTACCAACAACACTGCCAGATAAAGGGCCCCTGCCAACAGGAAATTGCAAGTGACATTAAAAGGTCCCCAGAGCTCTTGGCCAACTTGCCTGCTCATTGCCAAGAATCGCAGACAAAGAACTCTGGCCATAAAACAGGGGGCAAAACACAGTTTGGGGCGTAGGCAAATCGCTGGCTTGGTTAATTTTCAATTTGTTGCTTTGCCTGGCCAACAAGCAAAAAAAACTAAACCAGAAAGTTAAAGCTGCAAATGAGTTGAGCCATAAAAAGTTTTCAATTCCCAACCGGAAAACACAGAGCCCAGAGCACACAGCACGCACAATTTGCCAAAGAAAACATAAATAGTAGGACCAGCAAACATATGTATGCCAAATGAGCTGGAGGAGCTGGGAAATGTAGCTGAGAAAATGAAGTCATGTGCTCACCTGCTCAATGCATTTCGTGTTCATTTGTATTGTTGTCGTTGCCATTATCACAGCAACAGTATGGGCCGAGGGATAACATCACCGATGGCGGCGTGTCTATCGACGCAACATGGAATGTATCCCAATACCTATACCAAACCCAATACCAATGCCTATCCCATCATACATTTGTTTCCCTGTCTGTATGTAAGCATGATTGGAAATTCGATCACAGCTGCACACGTAGAACACATAAATCAGCCTACGAGTCGAGTGGAGTCGAGAGTAGGTTGCTTTTGTTGCCTTCGAGACACAACTCGGGTATCCCAAAGATACACCCCAGGGGCAGGGATATTCCATGTGCGTTTGTCCTGTGTATAAAACCCCCACATTGATATGCAAACGCTCTGTCGCCTGCTGTGTGTGCGTAAATTAACTGACCAAGTCCATGTCCATGTCCTTGTCGATGTATAGTACATGTCCATGTGCTGACTATGACCATGCAACAATTGATTGTTGCATTTAAGTTTTAAAACCGCAAAATGAATTTATATGCCCGCTGGCCCAAGGCAATAGGTTGCTGGAATAATATAATGCACAAAGCCCCATTGCAACAGCAACAAGAAAAATCTATAACATAATTAAAAGGTCGAGACAATAAGACCTAAATATGGAACAATAGTCGTAAATGATGGTTTTTGTGCGGCAAAGCAGGGTTAAGATATGTACTATATGTGAGTTGGAAGGAAGGCTGGCAGGACATTTAGTGGGAACATGCTGAGATATCTATATATATATGTCCTTAGTATTTCCTCAATTTCAAAATGTAAAACATAAATAAAGTTAAATTGGCCATGCACATTGTTCTTGCTTACATCACGACTATTACATAGCAAGCTAAAAGAGAAACAAGTATGTATAATATATTAGAGGGCAAACGACTACAAGTTACCCTAAATGTAGTTGAAATTAATTCCTTAGATTA
Source organism: Drosophila elegans (assembly GCF_018152505.1). Taxonomy (NCBI): domain Eukaryota; kingdom Metazoa; phylum Arthropoda; class Insecta; order Diptera; family Drosophilidae; genus Drosophila; species Drosophila elegans. The sequence goes on from NW_024545863.1 coordinate 602,407, forward strand.
GTGTTTACAAAAACATAGTTATTATCAAACATTTGTACCCATTCATAATTAAATAGGTGTGTAGAAGGCAATAAAGAAATAAAGGTTTGATAAGACTTAAAAATAAATAAATAAATCTTAACCTTCAGTTCAGTTGTTCAAGCTATGAATTATAATAACAATATTTAATTAAAGAAATAAATACATTTAAAGTCCATAAAGAATTTTCTCCTATATAAATTCAAATAATATTATGGCGCAGAAATTGATCCCCTTTTGTTTTGTCTTTCATGACGGAATATTTGTCGTACAAAAAACTGGGTGACTTAATTATTAATCCTGACCAAGAGTGGCTTTGAATTTTTTATGTGCTTTTTCCCGATTTCATTACAATAATTCATTCCGTAACAGTCGACAAAGAAACACCATATGCCCCACGAATGCTGCGCGTACGCCAAAAAACTACGCTGCATGCTTTTTAGGCTGGCACTTTGTTTTTATATCCACATAAAAATGCTAGATTGAAAATTGCTATTTTTTTAAACAAAAAAGCGGGGAACGCGAAATAACAACTTTGGTTGATTATTTTGATGAGCCGAGCGCGCATAAGCACAGAACAGTGAACATGGCATGGCTCAAACAATCACAAGCACATAAAACAGCGAAGGCATACCAGCGGCACATGTCAATGACTGAAATTGGGGGGCTTTTTGGGTGGACTATGGGCTGTGGGCTGTGGGACATGGGATATGGCATGGTTGCCAAATTGGCATATTTGCCATAGAAGCAAAGAGCAATTCATTCATTTGCCGCAGACAAACAATCTCGACCGAAATAAGCATACAGCACATACAGATAAATACGCATATGAATGCGCGTATTACCGATTGTTTAAAGGAGCCCAGAGGGTACACAGAAAGAAAATATGATGTGTTGCTATGATGATCAATTCTATGGTTTTACTTAGTGTGTGGACAGCAAATATCCATTGAATAAGTCTGGATATCTCAGTGAGAACTTCTTAATATAAACTCAAAGATATATAATTATTTAATTAAAACTTTGATATGTAATAAATTTAGTGGGTGGGAAATATGTATAGAAAATAATTTATTATTAAACAATTTGCCGATTTAGTTGCTTAATTCTCCAAAAAGTGAACATATTTGGGTAAGCCCTAGCAAACAATCTTTTAGAGATTTTATATCTTAATAATGGTATCTTTCCTTGAAACTTTGTTTCAAATATTTCATCTAATTCTTTATAATTGTTTCTCTTTAATAAAATTATTGTGATTAAAAATATTGTAATTTTTGGTGACTAGCACATAAAATAATAAGTACTTATAGTGCTGGGATGTCAAATAAATAAATAATATAATACTAATCTAGGTTTCCATTCTAGGTTAAACAATTGTTTTATGGAAAAGAAGAAAAAATATGTACAAAATTCAATTGATTTTGATATTACCTAAAAATTAATACTATACAGACGTTTTTTTTTTGTTAAGTGTAGACTGAGTAGGGGTGAGATCTAAGTGGGTGGTGTCTAGTAGGCGTTGCCCTCGGCGACGCCAATGCCACAAACAGCGACATATTTTCAAATCAGTGCAAAATGGTAACTTCCGCTCGTTAAGCAAGTGAAAAATTAACTCTCGTCCGTAATTTGCTTATGCCTGGATGTATGGTGGACTGGGGAAAATGCTGGGGAACTGGTAGGGGCTATTTGGATCAGTTTTTGGTACAAAAGACGAGGGCGGTTCGAGCTGACAATGATGCGGCTTATGTGGTGGCGGCGGCGGCGTCGATGGCGACGACAACAACAATAATAAACGCTGGCGCCATAGTGCGCGTCTGGGCAGTAAATAAAAATAATTGCCTTCTGCTTCACTTCGCCGTTCGTCCTTTTTGGGCAATACGTGTGTGTGTGTGGGTGTGAGTGCGAGTGTGTCAATGTGTATGTAAGGATATGCGTGTGTGCCAGCCATAAAAGCGTGTACATTATGAAGAAGCGGCTTAAAATTCACGCATGCCCGTAGTAGTTGTAGTTGCTTCCTCAGTGGGCCAAGTTTGCCATTCTGTAATAAATGATTACTCTTGTGCCGACTTCTCGTACCCGGTAATCGTTGGTAAAAGGGGTATATTGGGCTAGAAGGAAAATTTAACGAGCAAGGTTTTAAAGACCCTATAGAATAAACTTTAGACAAATTCTATAATTGAGCATCTTCAATACTATGTAAAGTTTCGAAGGTAAGGCAAGCTATTAAAAATATTTTTTAATAAAATTCTTAAAAATGTATGATTTTCTTAGGGTTTTTTTTAGCAATTAACTTAAATTCGAAAATACATTTTAAATATATCAAATCTTCTTAATAATTAGTTTTTAATATAGTTTGATCAATTTAAGTTATATTTTAATTTCCGAACGTTAATCTCAGGTTTACTTAACCCATTTAGAAAAATATATAGAAACAAGCTTCCAATCAATCAAAACTTCTTATAACTTGTAAAATAGTAAGACTAGTAAAGTGTAAAGTGCAAGCATTTTCCCAACTGGTCACTAAGTACCAGGCATTCCCAAGTCTGATTGTTAAACTCCCTAGCTTGCTCTTATTTTTTCCCTTATTGTTCGTGTTGTGTGTCAAATGGTCAACAATGCCTCACTTATATGTGAGTCCGTTTTTACTGTTAAATGAAACACGTGCCAAGGAAGCAATTTCAGTGCAATCTATGACACAGGCGGCCCTTCGATCCTTCGAAGCCCCCGGCTCTTTGGTCACTTTGGCGCATTTAAACCGCCACGGGGCTCGTTTCGAATCGAATCGAATATAGTTCGATAGTTCAGAACGGCTCAGCCAGCTCGGAGCTTTCAATTTGGCTGGCCAGTTTCCGATGCCTCTGCCATTTCTTTTTTTTTTTGCACTCTTCCGATCCATTGAAATTGCTTGCCGGTTTGCTGAACTGTTCAGTTCAGTTCGGTTTGGTTTTGGAATACAGGTTCGCATCAGCGGAAGTTAATATTTGACCTGGTCAGTTGCACAGAACAAGGCACTGATTGCGATTGCTGATGGAAATGAGATGGCTTTAATTGCGGCTTTTTAGGGCCGCTCTGTGCATTTCAAGGGCTTCAATTAGATCCCGAATTTTCATATCCTATTTCTCCTTTTTTTTCCTGCTTTATTTTACTTAATTTTGTTTATATGTATTTTTCAGCCATTTGTGTGTTTGTAGCTGGCATGCAAATTTATGCAAGTTCTTGGCACGCTTTTCCAAGAATTCTCATTATTTTCTCAAGATTATGATTTCATAAAAATTATGTGCAGAGCGGGATGGCCAACGGATACTCGGACTATCCGGACTTTGGGCTTGGCAAAATGACCCTCGGACATGCACACATACACATGCACGTTGGGGAAGGGAAATAAACACACACACACACTTACAGGCCGTCTGCCACGAACACACACTCAAACACAAGTGCTCTAAAGTTTTTCTATAAAATGGAAATATTAATTTCCGAGCAAGAAATTTGTTATTTCCGCGACGCCTGCGCCAATACGATGGGCGGTCCGTCCGGGAGGCGGATGCTGAAATTTTAATACGATAATAAATGACTGTTTGGCCGCCCCCCGCTACCCCGCCTATGCACTTGCATATACTTAAAATTTGAGTAATAAATTTTTGTGCTGCAACTTTGGCCGTGGTACCTTCGACCTTTGGACAAGCCAGCCCCGAGAACTAGGCAACGAAAGTTTGGCAACCAAATTAAATTCCAGCCCGAATTCACTAGGCCTCGGGTCCTTCGTCTCTAAAGCGCAGCAGTGGACCAGTTGGGTGACTCTTGAACATGCACATCATTAAATGGATCTCCAGACAACGCATAATTGCTACAGGCCCTCTGGTTTCCCTTTAGCCGTGTGACCACTGTGTCCAGTGTGTCCCCTGTGTCCAGTTGCCAACACTGCTTACCATAAGTGTGAATTCATTTGGTTAATTAGAACGGAATTGTTGGATTACACTGCCTGCTTCGGTGCGAAGCCTCACGGCGTCCTGGTTTCTCGGTGTGATTGTGTGGCTGCACTTGGAGAAAGTTGAAATAAAGAAAACACACTTGATTCTCGAGAAAAATTTGATAGGGCCATGGATTATAAAGTTAATCTAGCTCACAATTTATCTTAAGATTTCAATTTAAAAAAAAGTATTTTATATTTTAAGGCAAAGATTATTTCTTTGATTAGAAATATCTTTGTAAATGATGATATTTTCCATGTAAAAGTTTTTGCTAAAATCCTTGTAAGCATTAAAAGCTCATTGTCCCAATTTAAGCGTTCGAGATAAATATATAAATTATTTTATAATTAAATTAATTATGATTTTAAATACTTTGATAATTTTCACTCCAAATATTCAGCGAATAGTTTTATATATGCGAATAGTAAGTTAATATTGTATTAGCTAGTTAATACAACTAAATGGTTAAAGAATAAATTGATGAATTGATTGTTATTTGATGCAAATAGAAAACAAAGGGAACCCTATTCTATTTGGTCATTATAAAAAAAATTAAAACCTCGTACATTGATTAACTCTTCTAGACTTATTAAATGCACTTCATGTGAAATGTTTTTGGAAATTATTAAATAGTCCTAGGTTAATAGTATAGTAGTCAGTATATAGTAGGAAATGCTTGGCGTTTAATAAAAACCATTATTAAATTGGCCAATTCTACCCGATTTCTCTTAGTGCACATCAGGTGGGTGTGTGGTGAAGAATTTCGGACAGAGTCGTCTCGAAGCATTTTGGCCACGCATGAACAGCTGGGAATGTATTGCGGCTACCACTGTCTTACGTCTCCATCTTGACAATCTTAAGTTTCCACGAATCTGCCTGGCATACACTCGGCCCTTGCTAATGAGGTGTCCGCCCACCTGGACACTGTGTGTCATTAAATGTGAAACAACGAGAACGAACAGGCCGGGGCTAAAAGTTTGCTAATGTGACAACAAATGCGTGACAAACAAGTGAACAGCAGTCGTTCACCAACTAAATTGTAAATATTTTGAACGTTGTGCAACGACGAGAGAGTTGAAAAACATAAACAGAAATGGCAAAAGTAAAAAAAAAAAACAAAAAACAAAAAAAATATGAGCGAAAATTGAATGTTTTTGTTGTGGCCAGGCAACTGGGCAAACTTTATGGCCACAAACACAAATTACAACTACAACATTTGGCAACAATAGCAACAACACAAAGTTTGCCATGCAAACAAGCCAGGATGCTACCTGGTTTTCCATTCCAGCCAAAAAGGGGGAGCACTGAAAGTGCTAGAAAAGTGCGCTGATTTACATGTTGGCCATGGACTACTCCTCTCACGGCCACTAAATTAGTAGTAACTCTGATGCTGATTTTCAGCGGAGTGTGGCGAATGGCTGGCAGGAAAATAGGACGGCAGAAAGGCAGGAAGGAGGCGCTTCCATTTTATCTCAATTAAAAGTTGTCCTTCAGCACGTCAGCAGGAGGCGGGTCCAAGCGCTGTTGGCCACTTGAAAGTTTATGCCTTATGAGCCGCAAATGGCCACAGGACACGAGCACGGGGACACGGGAATACAAGGGAACACCAGGCACCCAGTCTCCAGGTCTCCAGTCTCCCAGCCTCATAATAAAGACACACGGACAACGCAGTAAGGATACATTACACTTAGAAAAAGTTCGCTTCGATAAGGATTTGACCAAAATATTTGAAATTAGTTTTAGGTTGTCTATAATCTGCAAACTTAAATCGGGGATTTGCAAATTCGCCTGAAGCAGCCAACTTTTAAGTAATTTGTAATTTCTATTTTATTTTTGTGACTTCCTCTTGAAATTGACTCAAAAACAAACCACTATTTTTAAAATAATGTAATTATTTTTAACCCTGATGAAAATACTGAATTCAAATAATTATATATATTAAGGTTATTTATTTTTTTTGAAAGTATCCTTATTCTGCAGTATCCTTGTTATTAGTTACAGTAAATTTAATATTTCAGTGGGCCCAACTTCTAGTAATTTTTAATCTTTGCTTTATTTTTAAGTGTTTCTTTTGGTCAAATAATGTTTAAAAATGTATCAAAAACACATCACTATTCAATAAATTAGGACATTTTATAAATAATGTAAGAAAAATAACGGGAACATATTTATAATACAGGTTTTATTCCTAATTGAAAAATATTATGCACACAATATATATATGATTTAAATCTCTTTTAGTCTTCAATCTATACCATTTCAATTTTATTAAAATAATATTGTTTACATTTTTACATATTACTATTGCACATATTATTAAAAATAATAATTCTCAACCAACAGTTTAAATTAAAGAGCAGTTTAAATTAAAAGATTTAAGTTATTTTAATGACGAATATTAAGTTAAGTGAAATTAAATTTTGATTAATATTAAGTTGAAAAAATTGATTAAAGATTAAACTTTTTAAATTTTTTTTTATATATCCATTAAACAAATTTAAATTAAAATCAAAATTCTCTTTAAGTGGATTTTTTGAAGTGGAACATTTCAGGCATAAGCATATCAAATTAAAAGGCATTTTAAGTTTAAGGTCAAATTTAAATGATTTAACTTTATAAATAATACAAATAAATTATTAAAGAAATTACGATTTTGTTCTGGGTGTATGAGGCTAACTAAGCCGGCTTGGAGCACACTAAAAAAGGTGCTGAGTCAACAGGAGGAGAGTTGGCTCTCCTGACTCGGCCGCTTGCGATGCCCTCCAGGGTGTTTTGCGAACACCATCAGCGGAATGGGGCCCTGCTCGTCATTAGCATCAGTAGCCAGGATAGCGGATAGCGGGATTGCAGGATGTTGGGATGGAAGGATGGAGGGATGTCAGGAACAACACCGACACCTACGCGTTTGTCTGCGGTTCTGCACTCGCTGTGGCCAAGGTGCAGGTCCACGGTAACCGCAGCAGCAGCAGCAGCAGCATGGCCCAAGCTCCAAGCTCCTAGTTCCTTGCTCCATGCTCCATGGTTGAACAATAAAACCGAATGTGCGGCGTGTGTGGCCGAACTGGCCAGTGTAAATCCCGAAAAAAGTGAACCAACTTAATTCAGTTTGTTTTGGGATTTTTCACTTTTTGTGACCACAATTTTTTTGAACGGTGTGCTGGTTGGTTTTCTTCTCCCTTTTTTTCTAACTCATTTCGTATGCAAATAAAATCGTTATGAATTATTTATGCATGCGTCTGACTGTGTGCGGTTTGGCTGGTATTTGAAAATAATTTTTATGTAAACTCTAGCCCGTGTACAATTTAAATTTTTGTCCATTCGAATTATGTGCAAACATACGTAAGCCCATCGTCGGACAGAAAACTAACGAGAGAGCTCAATGCAATGCAAATGCAAAGAACAAAAAAATCGGATCATTATGGGGGTTATTGTTGTGCAAAACCACATTATATAGATTATAATATTTTAATTAAAATCAAAGCATGCACATATAAACTACATATATTATATAAATTATGCAATCAACATGAGCCAATAAAGATGCAAATGTAAAGTTTAATTTTGAATTAATATTTCAAATATGTCATCGGTTTTATATACCCTTGCAGAGGGTATTATAATTTAAGTCAGAAGTTTGGAACGCAGTGAAGGAGACGTTTCCGACCCTATAAAGTATATATATTCTTGATCTAGCCATGTCCGTCTGTCCGTCCGTTTTTACGCAAACTAGTCTCTCAGTTTTAAAGCTATCTGCATGAAACTCTCCCAAAAATTGTCTTCCTATTGCAGGTAGTATATAAGTCGGATCGAGCTGGATTGGACGACTATAGCATATAGCTCCCATAGAATCAATCGAAAAAATAAATGAGAAAAAATTATAACTTTTTTGTTTTTTAATTTTTTTTTAGTTCTTCGACATATAGTAATGGTTAAATATTTCAGAATAACGTTTTAAATATCATAAAAATCGGACGACTATATCATATAGCTCCCATAGAAATAATAAAAATATATAAAATAACTATCTAATAATTGAGCTGCAAATCATGATAGCTTCAATGCTTTGAAACATCATAATGTTAATGTTTTAAAAAATATTTAATTCTTGCAATAGCTGCAAGGGTATTTGAACTTCGGCTTGCCGAAGTTTGTTTTCTTTCTTGTTTTTTAATACTATACTGCAGCTAAAGTTATTGATCACTTGTTGGTTGGCTGTGGAAGTTTACTATATATGGATTTCTCTCTGCTCCAAAATGGCAAGTAGTTCACTGTATTATTTAGGGCCATCATTTTGCCCGATGTACTATATTTCATATTAATGACATGTTTAAAATGTTGCAAAATGCTCAATGTCTACCGGCTGCAAGGGTACACAAAAACAACAGGCAATCAGTCCGCCTGCCACTCAGTCAGTCAGACAGTTGGGTAGTTTTAGGGTGATTTGTGGGTGGAAAAAGGGGGTTTTTCTGGGCATGCATAAGCACCTGGGCAAAAGTCGGGGAAAAATGAGTCGCCGCATGCCACATGCTGCATGGCGCTGTAATCATTTTGTGGGGCTGCGTGATGTATTACACTGGCATATGATTGTTCATTTTGTAAATTTACACATGTTTACATGCACCCATCCAACACATTCCCTAAAATAAAACAATCCCCGGAAAAACTGCTGACGATACACGTCGCGCATTTGTGATGATAAAGCGTTATAAATTTTCTGGTCGCATTATATTTGTCACCAGAGAAGCTCACGCACCACGCACTGCACCTTAAATCCCTGTAATTTTCCTAAAATATTGTTTAGCTTTAGCTTGGCCCGCGGCTTTGAGCTGCGAATATGTTTGTTGATTTGCGGCTAAGCCGCTAAACGCTGCACGGCACAAAGTTGATGGCGGCACACACACTTTAAGATTTATTTTTATTTGCAGCTACAAACCACTTGCCACTTGACAAAAGGGCTGTGGCCAGAATGGCGGGGTTTCCGAGGGGCGCCAGTTAGCTGGGGTCGCCCCTAAACCACCACCGCAGGGGCTTCTCACTCACAACTCCCCGTTTCGCTTTTTTCTGCTTATTTCTTTCATTATTCGACCCGACCCTGCCCCGCTGACTTGTGTTTGCCCATTGTCATGGCGTTCACTTTGTGAGCCGACGACCACCGCGCGCAGACTTTTCTTTGCTGCAGAAATTAAATGAAAGGATATTATGATTTTGTTAATGCACTTGCATTGCCTTGACATAAAAGCTTTACGAATAATTGCGGTGGAAGTTAAAGTGTGCTAAAACGGTTGCAGGAAATACAAGCTCAATCTTTGTAGTCGAGGAGATTTTTTAAGCCATGTTTAGATTTAGCAAGAGAAACTATTGCTGCAGTATGCTATAATTCTAAATCAGCTATATTTTATAATACAAGCTTTGGCATGTTTACTTCAAGTTCGCTTAAATACCAAAACTTTATTTTACTAAAGCAAGCTTTGTATATGAAATATATAATTTATTTTTTAAAGCACTTTCGATCTTTCTATATTTAATCCAAAAACGTAGAACTTGTTTGGCTGTTTAGACTAAGATATAAAATTGAAATGTTTAATCTTAACTAAATTCAAACTTGTTAATAGCCAAAAATACATTTCCTAAGAGTATCTAATCATTACCTCTAAGAGCTTAAAGTACTCCTCTTTTGTTTTCGCATATTTAGTGGCGTTGGGATGGGTCTTAAGTGCTAGTTTGCAAGGTCAGCACGTTTGTCTGCTTGACTGGCCATTAAAATGATTAAAACCAGCTTGAGCCCTTTTTCCGAGGCATTTTTCTTAGCTTGAACAGATGACGATTTCTCCAGAAGAGTCGCGGATAAATTTGCTTTACGTGCAATGCCCTGTGCTACATTTGGCAATTTACGAGTGGCAGTGGCAGTGGCAATAGCAGTGTGCTTTTCTGCTTTTACCAGGCCCAAAGTGGCACGCAGCAAATTCTCTTCTCGCATCAGACTTAAGCCGCTTAATCCTTTTAGTGTTAAACGCGGGCCAAGTGGAAACTGGCAACTGAAAAGTGGCAAGTAGCAAGTGGCAAGTGCCAACCAACTTTCGCCGGGGGACGAAAGACTCGACTCGACTCGACTCGACTCGACTCGCCTTCTCTTGTCTTGTATTTCTTTAAAGCGAAAGAATATATAGCATACATACGTATGCAGTATAAAGGGGCGTTTTGGGTGGTCCAGAGAGAGGTGGGCGTGGGCATGGACTTTGCGCTTTACACGCGTGTAATGTGCAAAAACGGCGTTTAATGCCTCACTAATCCCTCAACTACAATGCTGCCAATTTACGCAAGTGGCGCCTCTACAACTCTGCAACTTCCCATAGTCGTAGCCTTACGAAGGGGAAAAAGGGGGCTATACCGTATATCCAACTTGCGACGCGTCTGGCTGTGGTGTAAGTGTAATGAATGGGGGCGAATGGAGGACCTACAAACTTGCCTTGAGTAGTAAAGCATCAATTTATTTAAGTGGATTTTAGCCATGCTTATATTTTGTTCTGGCAAATTTCTCAAGCTTTCTTTGGCTTCACATGAATTATCATTAAAGAGATTTGGCAATAGTGCATTTGAGTTTGGTTTATGTTACCTCAGAACATACATTCTGAAGGTTGAACACGAAGAAATACCAACTTTCGGAATTTATACGTTTTGATTCGTTTAAAAAATCTGCAATGCATTTGAGTTTGGTTTGGGTTACGTACGTTTATGTGCATAACATGGATACAAAAATCTACTTTTTCTGAAATCAAATATATTCTAGCATTTATCTATTTTAAGAAGCCTTATTAATTTGATACAATTTTGTTTTAGCTCCCTTTGATTAAGGAAAATTCACTTACCGATTTGGTTACTAAGCAACTGCTAAAAAATTTTATACATTTTTGATTTACTTATGATAACTATATTATTTTCATTTTGTACTTAATTATTTTATATTAAAAAATAGTTTACAAAACTACATTACATAAAAATTATTTTTTAAATTCGGTTTATTAACTATCACTTGTCATTTGTTTCTATCAACTTTTAAATCCATTATGTTATCCTATATAAATTTGTTTCTTTTATTTAATTAATTGTGTTATTTATATATAAAAACGATTTTTCATATACAATTTTTGTTATCATCTTTTAATTCAATTATATTTAATTTTTTGAAGACTTTTTATATTACTTTAAGCTTTCCCTTCCACAGTACTAGAGTAATTTCTAAAGCTTTCGTCTAAGTTGTGGTGATTCAATAGCTTTGAGGTGATAATAGAGAACTCTGCCACAAGTCCTTGCATTTATTTGGCTGTGTCAGAAATTCGGATGCTAGGGTTTCTGAACAACACTGCATTGTCTTCGCAAAGGCAACCACATGCATATCGTATAGCTCATGTCGTATCGTTATCAGAACCCATTTAATTGTGCTGGCGAATATTTCGAATGCCACCCTTTTCGCCCCCGAAAATCATTTAGTTAAAATGAAGCGTTGATTGCCGTGAAGCTGTGCGTGAAAATGCATCAAACTTCCTTTTGTGTTTTTGTCTGAACATTTTGTAGGGGGCTATTGCTATTTCTCCCGTTTGTTGTTTGTTGTTTTGGCCGCGATGCGTTGCATTGCGCATATAAATTGCATTTTTAACAAACAAACATTTTTTCTGTTGGTTTTGCGCTTCGGCATTTTGCGAACTCATTTTTCATTTTGCTTATTTTTTGGTTTTTCCATTTTAGAATGTGGGTGTGGGTGTGTGCCTCGTGGATTTTAATTGATTTGCAGCACTTTTGGTCAAAATGGCAAAATGTTGTTCCCCATATTACGCATACGCAGTGTTTGCCGGCTGCCGCCGCTTCTTTTCACCCATTTGCCTTTGTTTTCAGTCGGATGCTCGAAAGTCTATCAAAACAAAATTAATTTGAAGGCATTGGCCGGTATTTGTTTTTTGGGTTAGAGCATGTGGGTCCGTGGCAAATGGAGGCTAGAGGATTGCGAAAACTCGTGCGAAAATTGAAACGAAACACTTGAGTGCCAGGGCACTTCACACACACACACACACAGCCATAAAGGGGCGTGGCTAAGGGCGGTGGACGTTGTGCGGGGCAAAGAGTTCAGGCCAAAAACTTTGTGAAACCACTTGAAAAGTTATTTACATTTTAAGTTGTTGAGGTTCACACGACGTCAAGTTGTGTTGTGTCCTTGTGATGTGCAAAATATCTGTAGGCAGGTAGAGACGCTACACAAAGGACAGGCTCCCGTACTTACTACTCCCCTCTTTTTTCCCTGTGTACGTGTGTCTGTGGGGTCGCCGGTGTCAAATCTGAGGACCGCAGAGGCTTACATAGAAAATCTATTAAATTGCGGTGCCTGCGAAAGCAGGAGTTGCTGCAGCTGGTCTTCTTCAGCTCTTCAGCTCTTCTGCTGTTCTGCTGCTCTGCTGGCAAAAGTTTGCTACATAAAACAAACATTGGCGAGATATCCGCCGGAGTAGAGCCACGCGAGTCCTGACTGACGACGTCGCACTCGACGCTCTCAATGGCTGACTAAACTTTTGAATAAAAGCAGCAGACTCGGACTCCGAGTCTAAGTCTGCCAGCTGGGAGTTTCGAGTTGCTGCTGCTGCACTAGCTCACACAGTAAAAAAACGATGCCAAGATCAAACAAATATGTGAGGGGTCATACGAAAATCTCTACAAGTTCTTGAAAAATGCATCGCTCTCGCAAAGTTTTGAATGGCTTTCAGATTTTTAGAGTTCGTGGGGTGTAGAACTTAGTTTTATGTGGCATAAGCCTTTTATCATACTATATTTAAAGACAAAGATGTAAAATCCTATTGAAATTAATTTAAATTTTATCCCAGAAGATAAGAAATATTATCATTTAAATATTTTTGTGTTTATTGTGTATGATATTTTATTGCACACGTCGAATTTAAAAATTTTTTAATTTAATTGACAAATTCCAAAATAATTTAGTCAGCCTTTTGACGAGGATGCTTTGTAAAAATGATATGTAGTTAATATAACAGTAACCTCCTAACTATTAATAAATGAAAAATTTAAAAATCTCCAGACCTAAAACAAATTGCATTTGGTTTTAACAATTATTGTTTCATTTATAAGAACGAATTATTGAACAAAACAACTGATCAGCGCATGCTAAGATATAAAGTGTTTTTGATTGGTATTTGTAATATTAAATCAAAATGAATAATTTTTAAAAATTTTATTTTTTTTATAAAAAATATTGTTTTGTCAAACCTCTTTGATTTTCAAATTGGTTGGTGTAGGCAGGATTAAATCAAAATAACCAGCTTCAATTCTTTATCATTACCTTTTCCTTAAAATACAAACAAAGAGTGACCCCAATTAAATGTATAATTTTGATCGCAGTGCAGACAGGGGCCGCTGGCTGTTGGCAATGCAGTTCAGCCGGAAAACATAAAAAACTACTTGATTCTTCCTGCCGGAGTGCCAAAAGTAAGCACAGCAGCGCCACATAATAAATAAGGCAGACTGCGGGGGTTCGGTGCGGCAATAGCAGCAGTGGCAGCAGGAAATATGGCACTTAAAGTGCTTTAAATAACATTAGAAAGTTGACTCGCTTTGGCCATGCTATGTACTGTATGTATGAGTGAGGAGGATATTTTTGATACCCCCTAAAGTCTGGTTTTCTTACCTCCCCATCATTGTCGACTTTGTCAGTCTGTTTGACTTGTGCGAAAATCTTTCAAGTTGTGACAATCGCTCTGGCAAAGGCACCCTGCATTTGTTAAAGTTGTTCATTTGCAAGGCAGCTGACAGACAGATACAGACAACGAAACAGAAACGGAGACGGCAACTAAGGAGGATCCTCCTGACGTCCTGCCACTCCTCACTGTTTGTCTTGTTCCTACAACGCATATGACACTCGCCACGCCCACCAACTCACACACAAACACACATACTCCTTCTCACGCCCATAAATAAAACATTTCACTTTGTTTTGTCGACTGCCTCTTAGCCTAAACAAACAGAGCTCGGAGAATCCCAAGAACAGCATCCCAGACCTGAGTTTTCAGCTCAATGTGACACACTTTGATTTGACTTTAATGCACAATAACATTTTATACTGCGCTGCCTTTGGCTGTTTTCTGTTTTCAGTTCTCTCTGCTGTTTGTATGGCTGTAGTCTGATGAAAAATGCACAAAAGCCGAGGCAAATTGATGATGGAATGCCGGGGGAATGCAGTTTCACGAGTGCCGCGGTGAAGTCCCACAAACGCAGCTACTTAATATGACTTTGCATGTTCACCAGCCTCTCATCCCCGCACGAAATACCCCCCGGGCTGCTATTAATCATTATTATTCAAATCTCGACTCACATACACGCCAAAAAGGATACGCATTTAAAGGCCAATTAGAAGAGAAAATTGCACAGCTTTGTGGTTTTCGTCTTTGAGTTATCTAAAGCCGCAACAATGCTATTAAATTGCCAAATTGCTAAGGTAAACTTAAGTGGAGAATTCGTTTGTACATATTTTGGTTACCCCCAAGTGTACTTTAAATCAACGTAAGCCGCATTTTTAAGAGACATCAAATTGAGCAAGAATTTATCTTTTCGTGGATTAAGAAAAGTTTATTATTGCCAGGAATGTCTTTAGGTTTTTTTATAATAAACTAGCTAATCTAGACCATTCAAATGCAAGTGTAGATACATTTATGTTTTAGGATGTGATAGAGCATGTTTTTGTAGATAGCTTCTGTGGTCTTAACGTAATTTTATTTACCTTACTTTAACTTGAGTAATTTTTGAAAAACATTTCCGAAGCTTAAAAATCATTTCTTTCTTTCAAAAATGCTCTTATTTTTAGTGAATATTTATTATTAAAGGGTATATATATATATATATATACATATATATACATAAAACACTCAGAGCAAGAGTTTAGCAACCATTTTTCGATTTAAGAAAGGTTTATTTGCTCTGGCAGAATTGTCGTTCTATTCGTCGCATAATGAACTACATAATTAGTTGAATGCAAACTTTTTTCCGCCTACTGACAACTTTTGTGGGATCCACAAATAATGTAAATTTCAAACGCGCCGCTTCGTTTGGTCTCAAATTTTTCTGTGGACTCTGTGGCCCCCAAAAACTTTGCCTAATTGGCAGGAGAAGGGAGGTTAAGAAAGGAATCTCCCGCCAGCCGTCTCCTTCAGTTTCCATAATCTGCAAGCCGCCAACATGTTTAACTCCTGCACAATGTCAGCGGCGCTGTCGTCAAGTTGGCTTGGCTACATTTCGCCAAGAAGCCCCCACTCGACAAGTCGCAATTCTCAACTCACAACTCTGGCCAAAGTTTTTGGCTGCCGAGTGCTCTAAACTCTCCACTCCACTCCACTCGCTAGGAATTTTTGAAATGCGCCCCTGCAAAATTGTTGACAGTTCGAGGTCGTTAACGCCGGCAGTTAAATATTGAAAGCGCAAAGCGCGGTGCTAGCACTGGCACCCCAAGTTATTCAATAAATGTCAGGGCGGCAAGCCAAGTCTGCAGCTTGTCAGGTGGGCTTAGTGCTCAGAGCTTAGTGCTGCCCAGGGATTGCCCAAATTATGGCAGTTGGCACGCATCGAAAGTCTAGCTTCTATATACTATATATATTTCGACTGCAATGCTGACGATTTCTGGCCACATGTGTTTTTTTCCCTGCTTTTCTCCAGTGAAAGGGAAATTCATCCCACATAAGAGTGCATGACCTTCGTCGGCTAGGCAAATTAATACCAGTGCAGGCGAAATTTAAACTTAATTAAACTTTTCGGGTGCGTTTTGCATGTGTGTGTGTGTGCAAAACGCACAGCCAGAATTCAATTTTAATTATGAACTTAAATCGAAAAACTTTGCATTTACACGAGGCCTTCTGTCTGTCTGTGGGTGAACGTGAACCTGCCCGCGGACGAATACGAAGGTCTGCCGACTGCTTTGAGTGCAAGTACCCATTCAAACAGACATTCGCGGCATTCATTCAGTCGCTGCCTGCTGCACCGCCCTGCACCAGAAGAAAAACATGTCCATTTCGGATTTAAAGCTGTCTCAAGGCATCTTAAATGTGTCAGAGCTTTATTTATTTCCTATTTTTTCGGACAATTTCAATGATAAAAGTAGTATAAGTTGGCCGAAAAAGTTCAGGAAAAACTAAATGGCACACATCTGCCAGACAAGTCATAAAAGGGGTATGAATTTAGTACTCAATTCTATTTTCTATTAAATATTAATAGACCCATTTTTTTGCCACAATAAATAAATAAATATGAATGACTTTTCTGGAAACCTTATTTATATTTATGAACCTTATTCAAGATATGCACACTTAAAGGAGTTTATTTAAACTTTAAAAATTATAAGATGCTAAACGAAACGCATATTTAAAGGGTGATATTTTGTCCATAATTTTTGTGTGTTTTAAAATTTATACAAGTTTCAAGTTCTTTGTAAGGTTTTTGAGTTATGCATCACTATTTTAAAATTTCAGTATGTGAAAGAAAATAGAAACTTTTTCTCACTTGTAGTTTGTAACTCGAGCTACGTTTTGGATGAGAATCCAGATTAAAATGTTTCGTTGCAGTGTGCGGCCCTTCTGCTTTTATTTATGCAAATTTTCGGGTTGTTGCACTTGCGGCGACTCTCCAGCGCACTGGTATGTAGCCACTAACTAGCCGGGAGCTAATTAAATGTGGCCCAACAGCGCGAGCTGCAGCCATTGAAAGGCGAGCCAAAGAGCCCGCACAAAATATGAGTCGACTCTGGATGGGCATTTTTAAAGCTAATTTAAAGGCTCCTTACTGTTATTTTTTGAAACAAAGGTGGGATGGGGAAATATCTGTACGGCATGTGCCACACATCACGTGCCGGCGAAGACATTGCAGTCGATGTTCATGCATACAAATGCAGGAGTTTTCCGTGGCCTTCCGTGGGAAGCCTTTTTATGACGTCAGTGTGCGACTTTTGCCTTGCTCCTACGAGAAACTAGGAAAACTATGCCATGACTTTTAGTGTCGTCTAATGCGACGACGAAACTGCCACAAAGTCGTCGCGTTCGCCGCCCTTTCTTCCATTTCCATTTCTATTCCCATTCCTGTTCCTTTTCCTTGTCGTTTTGTTTTTAAAACAAATTTCCAAAATCAATATTTGCCGAAAGTGTTTTGCATACCAAATAATTTGGCCAAACAACTTGCAAGGCAGCCATAGCATGGAGTGGGCAAAAAAGCGGAGAATTTGTAGTGGCAACAGCAGCTAAACAAATTGTCAACAAATGATTTTATTTTCCTCTCTATTTTTTTCGTTCTCCATCGGGGAACCCACATACGGTGGATTCTGACCTGGCCGCAGGGCATTGGCAAACAGTAAAAATTGAATCGAACTTTAAGTTCAATAGGTATCGGAAAAAACGGGGGTCAAAGTTCCCCTTTAAATGCTCTGCAAGAATGTAGTATTGGATTATGGTAGTTAAATTGGATGGGGAAAAGCTCATACTGGGAGCTCCCTTCCCCAAGAAAATGTACAAGTAGACGAGAGCTGCCTAAGCAAATAAGCGTTTCTGCCTAATGTGTGCCTAAGTTTTAGTCCAAGTTTTCTCCTGTTTGTACTTTGCATAAGTAAACAGCAAACGATCCTGGGACCGAGCCATATTTCAAGCGGTCACGGTCCTTCAGTCGGGCGGGCTGATGGGGCTGCATTGATATATTACGTGTCAGTAAACCAAGCGCTGGTCATACCCTGTTATCGGAATTCACAAAGGTGTATTGCCTTAGTTGAAAAACTATGTTTATTTACCCTTACATTCAAAGATACATTTTACTAGCTTTGATAGCCTTCTGTTATTATAAATAACAAATCCTGGCTAAATGTACTTAAAACATCAAATGAACTGTCTTGATGATCAAAATTACTAATCTTTTAAAATACAATTCATAATGGCAATTGTATATAAAAATTGTCTTATGGAAATTAAGAAAATGGGGGGGCGTATATAAAAATTGTCTTATGGAAATTAAGAAAATGGGTGGTGCTACAAAGGTATAAAGGCATTTAAGAGGATGCAATACAAAGTAAAAACGTCGTCTTTATTAACAAATCTATCAGACACAATGGCATAAACATTAGAGTACTTTATAAGTGATTTTGTAAACCTAGTTATTTCTGTAGCAATTTATTATTTTTTCTAAACGAGATATATACAAATTGTATATTTAGAAATCTTTTAAAAAATATAAACTAACAAAAGCCAAATCCCATTTTATTATCTATTGTTGTTTATTATATCACATTTGGTGATATATAGGCAGTAGATGATTACCTTTTAAATAGTGGGTTAGCAAAAGTCGTGATTGACGGCTATAAAGTTCTTGGTTGTTATGCCCGGTGCCCATGACCATGCCCACCGCCTCCATCCTCGTTAGCCTTCCATAGTTGGCAGCACTTCCGTCAGGCAGTGCAAGTTTGACACGCGCATCAACACGCGCTTTGTCAACCGCACCCTCACTCTCACTGCTTTCTCCTTTCTCCGTGCTCCTTTCTCTGCCGTATCCAGCAACAGGAAGACCGCTCAGACGCACACCCATAAACAAACTGTGTGTGTGTAGGAAATTGGTTTCGCTTGGCTGCACTTTGCTGAAAAACCAATACCCAATGGGAGAGTCGAGCAGGAAGTCTTCAGTGACCGCGTCGCACTCGATAATCAGCCATGACGGCGGCCATACAGGACATACAGGACATTCAGGACATCCAGGACATGAGGACTAGCGGACTTGCGGACAGTGGGCTTAGCAGCAGAATGGCCTCTGTGCTTTGAACCCACTATACAATTAATTTACTTTGTTTTTCCAGCTGACCAGACATTAACATTACATACTTGACTTCCGTGCGTGCCGGGCGCACATACTATATACACACTTCGATTGCTGACCTGCCATATGCCAGCATTTAGCCGTTTACTTACTTTAAGCATCATAAATTATTTTAAGCTGCTAAGCTTTTGCTATCACTGATATTTCGCGAGTGCTCCAGAGTGTGTGTGTGTTTGTGTGTTTTTGCCGAGCACATTCTGGCAAAACGGTGGGCAATTATGGCGCACCTGGTTGCTATTAGGGCGTTCGCCACACCCCCGCCACCATCTTACCTCTAATGACAGCCATTTGTGCAGTTTTTGTCAGTTGCGCTTATTTATTACACTTGTGTTGCTGCTCGTAATTTGTTTATTTGTTGCTTTAAAAACTTTTGCCGCACGACATGCAAACCACCTTTTTTTTTCTGGCATAGGTACACACCGAAAAAAAAGTTTTTCAATGATTATGGCTGTGGGTAACTTCTTTAAAATCATGCAAATAAAGGATCTTAAGAGGTTTGAATGAATGCGAGAAAATACTCTTAAGATATGTTATACACAACGAATATATTAGATATATTTCAACAAATTTATTGCATTTAGCACAAAACAAGTAAAATTCAAATGGTTTTTACAGCTTAAATCTAAATAAATTATGTTGTTCATACTATTGAGCAAAACATGGCAATTGAATATTTCATATAATCTTGGCAATTCTTTTAGACCCCTCGGGTCTAAATCAGTACCGAAAATATTAAAATTAATTCAAAGTAAAAATATTTAAATTTACCATGATTTTTCTCTGGGTTTAAGGCAAACTAAATGAACTTTATAGCTTACATCCTGCCCAGAAGTAAAAACATGTAGTATTTGAAATATGTTAATCAAATCCAATAATTAAACTGTACACAGTGTATATAAAATGTTTTAATCAATTCCAATCATCCAACTAGAGATGAGATATATATTTTTTCTTTTGCATCGCGAGTTTCGCTGGCTTCAGATATTTTGCTTTTGTTTAAAGCAGGGAAAGCAGTGAATCGCATTTACATACATTGGGTTTAAATATTCATTTGCTGCAAGTTGCCGGCACCGCACAATCAGCCAGGACAATAAACTCCCGCCGCCCCCGCCGTTTTGACCCATCGAATTGGACAGTGGACGGCAAACAAAGAGCCAACCGGATGGTTCATTGCGGGTCAGGCCACTCAATTTTCAGTTTGGTTTAACTTCAAACGAGACGCGATGACAGCGAAATTGAATTTGCAGCATGTCGCGTTGATCCGCGTGACGTTCGATCGCTAATTGAGGGGATTAGCGTTGCGTTTGCTGACCTGTGACTGCAAATCGGGCACAATTGCAAGATGTTCACGAACCCAGCGAAATGGGGCTTACCATGGCGAAACAATAAACAAATTAGGCGAATGGGCTGCCTCAATTGAAATGCGTTGTCGCTGGATAGAACAATATTAAAGTTCCTTCAAGCTTAATGAGCATAAATATTTGTTTGGCACTGGGAAAGTCTCTGTGGGGATAGCAAATCCTTTCGAGTTGGGTTGAGTTGAGTTGCTGTTGCCGATCAAAGCAGTAATTGAGCTTCTCGACACACAAAAGCCTTGATTGATTGCCGGAGAGGACTTTAAGTTTGCTGCTTATTTAATTAGTCGAAATTTTAATGGCTTTGCTGAAGGGGGAATGCTCGGATGCGCTGAAACATTTGGCTTAAAGCGTTATGACCAAATTATTTTAAAACTGGTTGTGAAACAAGCCCCATGGCTTTCAGTTTGCTAATTTCTCAACATAATTACGGCAATTGCCGTAAAATGTTGGGTACAAATAAATGGGAAATTAGTTAATTTGCTGTTGCATTGCCATGATTTGGGGCCAGGCCACAAATCAATATGCATGGTGCACAGTGCACATTTATATATATTTATTGACATGTCAGCATTGGCAGCAATATTTTAATTAAAAACGTTTGCTAATTTCATAATTTAAGCATATTAGCTCTGCGTTTTTGTTCGTCTCGTACTTAAATATCGGCCATGCGTTCAGCTTAATTCACATTATTTATTTGCCAGGCTTTTAATTGATTTCAATGTTTATTTTCGCCATTTTTTACGTCTACTCACGTTTATATAATAATGTTTTTCATGTTAATTTACCAATTTGTCAGACAAAATAAAATATTATTTTAATTCAACTGTACAAAAGTGCGTTCGCCTCGCGATATTCACAAGCAATTTGCTCAGCTACTTATGTATATCAAATGAATATATATTTTCGTATGCGCATCCAATTATTTATGAATACTAAAATGCAGTCTCATTTAAATGGGGCAGCCGAAAAAGCCCTTGATTACGCACACTTCAAATGCCGAATAATTTCGCAATATAATTTCAATTATGAACAGATTTTACAGCGCCTGACCGCCTTCCCGCAGTCGGTTTCTAAATGCAGACACAAATGGCATTTTGGTTGTTCTTGAACTCAAGTATGATTCAATTAAGCCTTGGTTAGAACCTCTGTGTGAGTGTGTGTGTGTGTGTGTGTGAGTGAGCTATCAGCACATGCACATGCATTTGGTTAAAAGCGAGTTTGAGTGTGTGTGAGTGGCGGTATTATTTTACCTCAGTTAAATGCACAGTTTAAAGCGCATCTCGCAGGCGAAATGGGAGAAAGCAAATTTCGGTCCAGAACTTTCAAGTTAATTAACTTAATTGAATCTATTGTTTAGCCTTTACAGCTTCATTTTTAAGCTGTATACATTTGTATAGAACATGAAAAGAACAAATTATCTAAAATTTAAGTAGCCTGTATCATAGACTAAGTAGCTTAATACTTAAGAAATTTAAAGTAAAATGGTCACGCTCTTAACTTTAACGAACCTATCCAATTCCTTGTAAGTTGATTATAGTTTGTTTAGAAGTCTAGTATATTTAAATTCAGGTAAATATAGATGTAGAGATATGAAGCTTGCAATTTTGGAGGATTTATATTTAGAAATCGCAAACTTATGTACGTTAAATTGCACATGAGCTGTAAAAACGTGTAGACCTATTATACTAA
This sequence comes from Drosophila elegans, assembly GCF_018152505.1. Classification (NCBI taxonomy): domain Eukaryota; kingdom Metazoa; phylum Arthropoda; class Insecta; order Diptera; family Drosophilidae; genus Drosophila; species Drosophila elegans. The sequence continues at coordinate 624,329 of NW_024545863.1, forward strand.
TGTTTTTCGTTTTGTAAAAATTACTTTTGAACAAATTTATAAAGTAAACTTTTACTAAAAGATAATTATTTATTATTGCCAATCAGAACTGAAATCTCTCGAGCCGACTCGAAGTGTAGCCTTTAACCTTTGAACCCCACAATCTACCGCCCAGTCGAGCTCGCTATTGGCATTGCAAGTTCGTCGGACACCTTAATGGGCAAACAGCCGTGACAATCTCTTTTCACATTCCGGCCATGGCCCACACATTTTGACACACTCTGTGGCCTTCTAATTGATGTAACAAGTGTTTGGGCCATGTATCTGCCAGAATTTATAAGTGGCAAAAGAGTCAGAGAAGACATGGTCGACACACACACACACACACACTCACACACAGAGTCCAAGACGCTCGTCGATAGTAGTTGGCCTAAGGTCATCAGCAAGTCACCCACATGCGACATGCAGGGGACGAAGGATGAAGGTCGAAGGAGGAGGAAAAAGGGACCTCCCCCCAAGGATTCACACTCAATAGAGGACGACACGTAGCTTGGCCAAGTGCTGATGGCCCAGACAACTGCCACTGAACCGGAGGATACCGCTGCTGCTCCGGCGGCGAAAAGCTCTGGCTTCGGCTGTTGCTTGTAATAAATTTGCTTGAAACATGCAATGATGCCCTCTAGGGGGACAAGTGCGAAGGATTCCGCAGGATACTCCATCTGTGTGTTTTAGTGTTTGTGTGTATGTGTGTGTGTGTGTGTGTGTGTGTGTTTTTGTTCTATATATCCATCGCTGATGATGTCGGTTTGCCGTGCAAAGCCACAAATTGCCACTTGGCTGCCCGCTCGTGCCAATCTGCTGCAATGCCTCCTATTCCTATTGTCCTTATTGCTCCTTCTACAGCTCCTTCTCCTCTTGTTTGTTGGCTTTTGAATAAATCTAAAGAAATAGCATTTAATGTCTATTTGCCGGAGATTAAGATAAAAAGCATTCCCTGGCAATGCCATCCGGGGGAAACGAAACCAAACGAATCGAAACGGACTAGACTGGACCTGCTGCAGCTCTGGGCATTCGTGCGGCTTATCGATCTGGATTTGGTGCATTGTCTTGCTATCCGACCAATCCCTTTTCAAATGGCACGCTCGTAACTGCCACAAACAAGTGACACAATCAACACTTGATAGAACAAACACTTCTAAATTAATTAAATTGCAAATATCCTTGAAGCAGCTGCACTGCTCACTCACACACGGTCAGTTGGTCGCTCACGAAAGTCCTCGGCACTGTGCGAAAATCAGGATATTGAAGAGATTTCAAAGGAAGTATAAAATGGAATTGATTAAATATTTATGCTAAAGAAAATTGTATTTCTTAATTCCTTAGTCTTTAATTATTTAAAAGTTCGGTAATTTGATATTTCGTTTATACATTTTCTACATATTAATTTGATATGTTTGTTATCCGCAAATGAATCAAAATAATACAGAAAATCACTAAAAAGAGCAACATATATAATTAATTTTTGGACATTTCTAACAATTCAAATCTTGCTTATACATTTTATACCGATTAAATTAAAACGATTCAGTTAATAATTAAAGAATCACCATATCTTATCAATAACCAAATGAAAAGATCTTATTTTTAACGATTTTGAGCTAACATTTTGACTTCCAAATTTTAAAACATAAATCGAAATTTAATTTCGGAGAATGAAAATATTTGCAATAGAAAAAAATATTATTTTGGAGTTTATATTTTTTTTGGTCCCATTATTAACATTTTTCATATTTCGAAAATTAACCAAACTATTTTTGAAAATGAAGATCATAAATTACCAAAATAAGCAACATAAATTGTTTTTCAGAAAAATTCAAAATGTTCTTAGTAGAATATGATACTGTTAAGGAATTTGTACTTTTTTGTACCGTGTGCCTTGCACTTCCCATATAGTTGTCAACGTACTCTCGTCAATACTCGTCCGTAGGACCACTCTGCTCAGAGATAATCCAGGCCATCAATAATGCAAACAGTTCTTCCTGGCTCCTAGCTCATGACTCCTGCCCCTTATCCTCGGCCTCATCCTCCTCCAGTTTTGAAGGAGCTGTAGAGCTGTAGCCTTGTTTACTTTTCCTTGCGTCGCCTGCAGTTCTTTTGTGCTTTTGGTTCGGCTTGGAATAGTTTTGCTTTTGTTTTTTACCCCAACTCAACTAAACTCAACTCAACTCAGGTTCTTTGGCTGGCGGCCGTTGGCTAACAATTTCGCCAAAGATTTCTCAAGTTGAGTCGAGTTTGGGTTAAACTTGAAAATTAAATGAAATATTTTGCAGGATATTCGGTCAGCAGCAGCGCTTATGCAAATGCAATCAGAAGAATGCCCCGAAATTGCGAAAGGTTAGTGGAGAGTTCGCCTTATGCGATTGTCTCTTGGGCTATCAATCAAAGTTTTTGGGGGGCGGTGACGCAACGAAGCAAACAGCATCATATAGCTTTTCTCATTGCGACCACACCCACAAATTTGCAAAAGCCGCAGCAGCATTGATGCGGGCGCAGTGGTTTTGGTTACAATTACAAAACACGAATATAAATTATGGGCGCGTGTAATTTTTCAATTGCTTAATGAGCGGAAGTGGCCATCATCGTTATATGTTTCAAGTTGTACATGTCGCTTAAATGAATACCGCATGGAATATGTGGTATGGGTATGGGTATCGATGGGCGGATAGGGCGTGGCCTCGTCAGGTGTTCCGCATGCACTGCATAATTAATTACAATTAGGCGAATCGGGGTTTGATTGCAGGCAGGAGGCTCCTGTTAATTTGCAAAAGTGTTGCTCCGCTGAAACGTTCGTAGCGTTCACTTAATTTATGGGCCAGCTGTTAAATGTTTTACCTTGTGTGACAAATAGCCTGCAAAGTTGCATATGTAGTACATATATGCACTTTCCGATTTTTCGGGCAAAGGTAATTAAAGTTTTGCGAGTGACGCTGAAATGTATGCTACGTTTCATGACCCAACGTGAGTGTGTGCGGGAAATTAAACCGATTCAACGTTTATGAAAGGACTTTTATGAATTCTTGAATTCACCAAATTAAATTGGCCACCCACAAATTGAAATTTTGAGACAAAATATATAAAGTTTTATAGACCATCAATTGAATCTCAATTTAATTTCATCTAAATTGAATGATTTGCCAATGTTTAGTTTTTTTTTTAGAGTGTTGCAATACTTGAATTTAAAATAAACATTTTATGTTAATGACTTTAAAAATTGTCTGTGGAGGAAATCAGTTTAAAAAGTCTGCTAACATGAATCTGACAAACTTCTAGATTTCTAATATATTTCCATTTCATTTTTTAGTATCCCCACGCTCCAAGTACATACTTATATTTATTGCATAATGCTGTATTCTTTTACGCACATTTATAACTACTTTCGAAACGCTAGACCGGAATTGTTTAAGATTAAAATGTAAACGAATTTTATCCTATACAATTTTTTATATTTTTAGTACGCTCATTTGACACAAACAATAACCTATTTATTTTTTCTGCTTTGTTTCCGGTTGTGCAAATAGATCCATATTTTTCTTATTTGCTTAGGCCAGCGCTGAGCATCGAATCGAATCGAATCACACTTTTATCTCGCAGCGAACTCAATTTCATGGCGTTTAGAGCAGATTGCGAATGGCGGCGGTCCGTCGCCCGTCGTCCGCAGAGTGACGTAAATTAAATTAGTGTCAAAAGAGCATTGCGAGTAAGCGTGAGTGAGTGTCTGTGCGTGCCTGACACGACCGACAAACATAATGACCAGCCAACACCAACAGAACATGAGAACAGAGCGGCTGACAAAAAAAAATTAAAAAAAAATAAAAAAAGAATAAAAAACGACGTGGAGAGGCAAAAATTGTATGCAAATTATGCTTGACATTGTTTCAGCATACTTTTTGGCGTGTGCGCCAAGACAAAAGCTGACATTTAGCCCAAGGAGCATAAAAAGTGATACAAAACGCAGGAATGAGACAGAGATAGAGTCAGAGACAGAGGCAGAGAAAGCTAGAGAGAGAAGAAAGGGCAGGCGAAAACTTTGTGACATTTTTTGGCGCGCACAACGGAAACGTGCAAAACTGGCAAATTTATAATGAGCCGCGGGTTCAGCGCTGCGTTTGCGTCCGCTTCTGCATCTGCCACCCATTTTTTGCCACCAAAACCCAGGACCGATTCTCGTCCTCCATCCTGACCCAACTCTATCCATTCCTCCTGCCTGCGGCGCTTTCTTTTGCTCTGCTAAGCACTAAGCGCATTTGTCGCAAGGTCTTGACTTTAAAAAGCGGTTCCAGTTGGGCCCTGGTTTCAGAGCAGGTTAATACCTGAAAATGCTTTTAAGAATTTTTATACCTTGATTTATTGGTTCACACGCATATCCACGCGGGAATTGAGCAGAGTTTACTGCTAGGGCATTTGCATTTCAAATATGCCATGAATTGATGTATGGGGTGGCTGAGGACTCCGCCGGCTGCGAGCGCTGCACATACAAAAAATATAATTTTCTACAGGATATAAGAAAATGATGGTGAAATTGCTGCATCAAATGTTCAATATTTGATTGGCATTGGAAAAACATAAAAGATGTTATTTTTACTTCTTAATTATGAATAATCGATTATTATAATTGGTGTTTTCAAACCACATTATACATTTCAGTTGCTCTTTTCCCATCAATTATTTCTAGACTTCCAATTGCGATTTAATTAGGGTTTTAAAAACCAAACCACACTTTTTAACGGCCCATAATTATTCAAACGCACAAGTATCTCTTTTAAGTAATTAATAGTCCATCATAATTTGAGCACTTTTTTCCTGTGTGTGCTTAAACTGACGTCAAGGTTCGAAGCAATTTATTGCATTATTGATATTAAATCGCAGAGCAGAGCCGGTGCTTTAATTTAAAATTAAATATATAAAAATAAAAACGGCCATCAAGAGCGCCATTGTTGTCTGCTGGTTTTGAATTCAAATTTATTTTTCACGCATTTTAAATGTATCTCCCAGCGTAATGGCGATAACGCACCATCTTTTAACAATAAATAAGATAATGCGGACACTCAGTGCAGTGCAATTGTAGCGAAACCACTGCGAAAAACATTGATAAACCAAAGGAGAAAAACTCTTTGGGGGGAATAACAATTTGTTTATCTTTTAAATGCCACACAAGGCTTGGCTTATTAACTTTGCGGTGCTGTCCTCTTTTCGTTTTATTTTGTTATTCCATTTTTTTTGGTTTTTCGGGCCAAGTACGCGAACTTTGAGCCAAGTAATCAGGCTGCACTTCAGCGGAAAGTGACGGCAAAGGGGGTGGCGTGGGTTGGGCTAGCCAAGCCGTTGACAAGTTGGCTAACTTTTAATGCAGCTCACTTAAAAGTTCTTGCCTTGCGTTTACTTTATTAAAAGCACGACGAAATCTTGATGCAATGTCAGCAACGAAAATTTCCATACGCCATGTTGACTCACTGCAGTACAGTAGTTGAAAATACGTTCTTAAAGGTGTCGCTTTAATGCGCTCTTAAAAGTTCCCTTTTAATCTATGCCATTTTAACTACATTAACGTCGTGTACATATGCAAAATCCTCAGATGGAAAAAGCACATCTGAAAGCATCAGTATGAGCAGGACGACAGACAGATAGATAGACAGGCGGAAGGACGAAGGAGCCGAGTCGATTGCCTGGCACTTGGACACATGTAATAATTCAATTGTGTGAACATCTATTAAGGAAGATTGATGACAAGCGTCGGGCAATGAGAGCAGCCATCCGTCCGGACTCCTGCTGCATGTCCTGCAGGACCTGGCTGACCGGACTGTTGAGAAAAAAGCGGATGCACACGAACACACAAACAGGGGATTCACCCATATACACACACGATAAATAAATAAATAAGAGACCTTTTCGTGAGCGAGGGCAGGCAGATGGAGGAGCATCTATCATACGGGCAGCAACTCAACGCTTCATTTTCACTACGTCACACGTTTCAAAGATGTGTGAGGCAGCTCGGATTCCTCGCTCATTCCGTTTTCTGTACCCTCTTAATGCGATTAACAGAGGTATATTTGTACGAATTTTTGAGAAGGAGATTCTATTAAACTGTATTCAACTGCTTTAAATGTGTCAATGCTAGGCGTTTTATCATTTTCGATTTGATATAATTAAAATAGGAACAAAGTTTGAATCATGAAACAAATATGCAGATTTATTTATTGATATTAAAAAAAAACATAACTAACAAAGTACACTTATTATAGTGAAATCTTCTAAATTAAAAAGTGCAACTAAATAAACAATATTTTGAAATTTTTATTTTTATTCTTTTTGTAAAGGAACTAAAATTTAATAGTCTGGATGGATTTATGCTATATCATTTTAAATACAGCGAATAACGTTATTGAGTGCACGCAAAAACATTTCTTGTTCCTATAAAGAGGAACAAATAATTGTCATATAAAAAAGGTGTATACATTCACATACAATTTATATAAAACAAAAATCCATCAAAAATACTTCAATAATATCGATTAGTTTTTAAATAATATTAAAGTACATATTTTGATCGATGTTTTTTTTATTAAAACGTGTTATGATTTTTTTGAAATACTGAAAAAACTTTTTAATCGATTTTATCCCCACCAAAACCTTTTAAGAGCACTTCATGTTATTATATAAACTTTATCCATATAAAAATGATCTTTTGTAATAAGTTTATTTCAGTCAATTGGTATTTCATAGGCGACAGTCCTTTTGACAATCCAATTTCTTCCTTTTTTTATTGTACACCGCAGTCTCGCATGTCAAATAAACGCTGTCAAATGGAAAATAATTCAAGCCGGGTCCAGTCATGGCAGTCGTTTTTAAAGCGCTAACAGGGGAGCCGTCTAAGCGAGACGAAGCCGTGGCAATATTGACTTACTGCCGGCCATTTTCAACCTTATTAAGTTGACACTGCCTCCGTCGGATTCTATGGCGCTGTTAAAGTTGCTGTCTCCGCCCTTTATGACAATACGCTTGAGTGGCCGCCGCAGTGGCTTTAAAGGCCCTGAAAGTAAAGTGAGGTAACAAAAAAAAAAAAGCGAAGCGAGTGTGCGATAAGTGGAAACAAGCTGACATTTATGCAGTTTGCCCAGCCAGTCAGCCGGCAGGCAAACCGCTGAAGCAGAGCAAAGCACAGTGCACAGCATATAGAGTACATTTCAGGAGCGGAGTGCACATATTTTGTGCTGTTTCAGCTGCGTCTGAAGCTCCTTTTTCCAGCGACAGCAGCAACAAAGCCAATACAAGGAACTAACGAGCTTATTTCCCAGACACCAGCCATCCTCAGTCAAAGTCGCAGCAGTGGCTGCTGCTACTACTGGCTGCCTGGCGGCAACATCACATGCATGATTGACTGCGCAGTTGTGCAGCGAAACGACTGATAGTCCATATAGAAACAAGTCGACGGAACATTGAAAGGGAGATTCAGACAGGAAGGGAAGAACAGGTGGCCGACGTTGCCATTGCCACCGTCACATCGATTGTCATAAACTGCGGGGCACATGTCCCGAGTTTCGCGCCACTTCATTTGTAAGTTTGATGAGTTGAGTTCGGTTCGCCAGCGGATTATAACAATTCAAGTTCGAGATTCCGCTGATGCATACTGTGAATGCAAGTGAATTATCAGCTTAAATTAATTAAAATACGCTGGCTTAGTGATGGCACACATGGCGCATACGCAATGTGGGTAAAAGGGGCGTACAAAAAGAGCCCATTGAAGAGATAAAACGTAAAATGCAGTTTTTTCTTCTATTGTATTATTTAAAGCTTTCTTCAACTTAAATAAAAACCATATACTCAGTTAATTTATATAGATGAATTTAAACAATGCCTAACAGGGCGAATACGCAATGTGAGTGGAGTAGGTTAAGAAAAGCCACTGAAGAGATAGACTGTCTGCAAGATTAAAAACATTTTTTTTTTAATTAAAGCTTTGTCGAACTTATATAAATAAAGTGAGGTAAAATCGAAGTATTGATTGCATATAAAAAGCCTATACTCATTCAATTTATGTAGATGAATTTTATAAATTCAAATAACGTGATACTGGGGGCAATATAATGTCCAACAGGGCCAATACGAAGGCGAGTGAAAGGTCCGTATACTTATAATTAAAAAAGGGGTAAAATAAAAGCGCCCATTGAAGAAATAGACCGTCAGCACATTCTCTTTTATTTTTTTTAAATTACATTAAAACTGAAGAGTTGGGGGCAAAGATAAGTGAAGAAAAAAAACTGACTCCAGGAAAAAACAGTTTACCTCATCGGCTTCGACTGCCAGTTTATTAAAAGTTTATTTCTGGCGCCAGGGATGCAGCAAAAGTTTAGCACCTAAGTAATTACCAATCGACGGACTGTAGAAATTTGATACCAGATAGGTAAGAGAAGACCAACACGGCATTTACTAGCAGGATAAATTTAGCTCGTAAACACTTTCAGACATATTGACGCATCCCTGGGCTCAAGGATATACTACATCCGTTTATTATAAAGCCCAGCGAACTGAACAAAACAGCACTTTATTAAACTATTATTAATTAAATGCTAGTTCTGCTTATCAATTAAAATAGACTACCATGGCAGCTGTAGAGCAAAAAAGGATAAGGGCCAGCTTAGCTGGAGTAAGCGAAGTTAAATTGGTTTAAAAGGCGTTTCCTTTGTCTTTTCAGTTCTATACATCCTTTGCACATCGAAGTCCTTGAAGTCCCGCAGCGCACTCACAGCATCGGAACTGAAAGAGGACAATTAAACAAGCAATTAACAGACGATCAAATTGAGTGAGTTGCCTCGTTGTTTGTCACTTGTCTTTCGGTTTTATGTGCGAAAACCAATGCGAAAACACGACGATAGCAAACAGCGAAAACCAATAAAATGAACTTGTCATAAAATTAACGCATTTATAAAGCAAACAATGCGGGATTAACAACAGCGGTTCTGCTCCAGCTCCTGCTCCTGACACAGTCCAATCCACCAATAACAAATGCCGCCTGATGAGTTCACGGGGTTGTGAAAGGAAAGGCATATAAAAACTGCCGCGTGCCGCATGCCGCATGCCGAACTATAGCCATTTATAGGCCATTTTTATTTACACGCTGCGGACGAGTTGCGTGAGAAATAACTGCCACTTCATTTGCACAGTCCCCGGCAAACAGATAAGACAAACAGCGTCCTGAGCCGAAGCATCAACAACACACTTCAGATCATCATCGACGGGATGTTTATGACAGGCAGTCATTCCCAAAACCAACTAGCATTGTTGATTCGAACGGCTCGTTAAATTAAAATTTGCACACGATTTGTTTGGATAATTTAGGTATGGTATGGTATTTGAAAAATATGTTTTGAAAAAGATTATCTTGACTTGATTTGATCTTTATTTGGATATTTTTTTTTAATTTTAAGGATTAGGGAAAATTAGATTTTTTTTTTATAACTTATAACTATAACTTTAACATAAAAAAAAACACGAATATTTTTAAAAATGTCATTCACAACTATTTGCAATATTAAAACTTTGTTAAACTAATAAATTAATATTAATATTAAAAATATGTGTTAAATACAGCACTGGTTAAAAAGCTTAAAATCAATGAATGTATAAGGATGAGTTTAATAATTCCAAATACTGTAATTTTTGACAGAAATCAATATGGTTTTAAAATTACTTAATAAGTTGTCTTAAAGTATGCAATGAAAAATATAAAAAAATTAATCTAAAAGACTTTCAAGCTCAAAATATAGTAATGTATACTTTTTTTAAGCAATTTCAAAACCGTAATGATTTCTGTGTGTTTTTATGCAACATTTTAATGTCAACTTACAAAATAAGCTTCTTTCTTCTTCACAAGGGTATTTTAACTTCGTTTTTCCCTGCATATCCTTCCACCTTGTGAAGAAAGCATGCCAATACCCGGGCTTTATCGCTGTACTTATGAGGAAGTCTCGCCGTTGCTGTGGATGTTGTTGTTGTCGCTCCTCGTACATCGTGCATTGCACGACAGCTGGCGCACACTTTGCGCCTTTGCCCACAAATTACTGCAGTCAAATTGATCGATTGTCTCGTGCAGGAGCGACAGGGACGCCAAAGGATGGGAATAACGTGATGGGGGAGGGGACAACATTTTATGATATAAGGCAAGAGGCACTGAACTGTGGTAAACGATTTGTTGTTGTTTTTGTCTTGAACATTGCATGCCACAAACACGCACACATCAACACTCATACTCATACTCACACAGAGAATTGAATTAAATTGGATTCGTTGAGTTTGTGTAAACAAAATTTTAATGTCTTTTCGCTTTTGAAGTCATTCACTCAAACTCAAGTTGAGCTGTGCAGTCCAGACTCACACACACACACACACACTCAGACACACGCACATAAAGGGTATAAGGGGTTGGTTGGGGGGATTGTGGTCTGGAGTCACCATGATGTTGATATGTCTGACATAAATTTCATCAACTGTCTAAGTTAATGACAGTAAATTTGTTTGAAAATTGCTTTAAAATGGCAGGGCAACCAAGCAGAGCAAAAACAGAGTCGAGTCTGCCGGTAGAGATGAGTTCGTTCGGTGCGATTGAGGCTGGTTTCGTTCGTTAGTTGTTAAGGTAGGCGCGCACATACAAACATCTCTCACCGAAAATCACGCATACAAAGTGACTGCTCGGGCGCCATGTCGCTGTGACAGCCATATAGCCAAAAGACGCTGGCACAGGCAAAAGAAATGACTGAATCCAACGAAATGTGTCATGATAACTCAAATAAAGAATGGAAGACAACCCATGCTGAAACCCGCTGTCGCAGCCTCCGTCTTTTACCCCTCCTTAGCCCCTCGCGTTTCTATACTGAGTTCAAGTCAGTCAACCAGCCGCGAAATGCAAAGTGCGCGGCATTCGCGGCAGCGGAAGCATCTCGCACACACACATGACGCAAAAAAAAAAAAAAAAAAAATATGGAGGAAAAAAAATGAAAAAAAAAGAAGGGCACAGGATGCCGGCTAGGATGAACTTATTACGTAAGAGCGAATTTATGAAGTGAAACGAGTTAAATGCCAGGCCAACAGCAACTCAGGGGCGTGGCGTGTAACCACCAGGACCCAGAAACAGCAAAAACACGCAGAGAAAATAGCTCAAGGTATGCATTTAATTGGTATTCTGTCATGCGAATGACCAACGTGACACTTTTGTCAACAAAACTAAGCATATTAGTAAAGAAAATCAAATCAAATCATAAATATTGAATGTGTGTATTTGAAGGATAAAAACCCCTTAAAAATCATTGCTACAGGTATATCAAAAGCCACCATAAAAAAACATATAATATTATATTTAAAATATATACAATTTGAAGAACAGAAATATTACAAAATTATTGCTATTAAATAAAACTCTATTAAAAGTAAGTAATAACAAATGTTTAAGTTTATATAAGATGCTTTACCTTATTTTTATTTAGACACATTTTCTATATCTGAAAGGTTTAAGAAAAGAAAAACTCGAACTAATGTATATAATGTTAAAAGAATAATTATTTTTTAAACAATTTATTTTCACTCGCCAAATAAGTTTACACTTTAATTTGGGAACTAAACCAAAATAAATTCGTTGGCTCACAAAGTGGAGATTTGTTTTTGTGCTTGAGTGTCTTTAGCCCCTAAAAACTAAACAAATTGATACACTATAACAAGCGGAGATGACAAATTGCCAACTAATATGGCAGTGTTTTCCTCTGTGTTGCGACAGCTAAGAAATCATTTCGCAGCCTGTGTCTTGTGCCCAAAATTTTTAATCTGATGATGTCAACACAAATTGTGGCCCACAGTGGAGAGGGGGCCAAAAAAAAAAACCAGAAAACACAGAAGCAGCAGCAGCATAAACGCGGAGCGCCACCAAGGACATCAAGGAGTCCGCAAAACGCTCTGACTGGCAAAAGGTTAGACGGCGAGTGTCAAGCGAGCGCAGAGCTCGACTTCGAGTGGCGCACAGCTAGAAACTGAGAATCTGAGAGTCTGAGAATCTGCGACTGCGACTGCAACTGCCACAGCGGCCTTGTAGTGTCACTTACAGCACATAAATTTGCGCGGCTTTTTATTATTTTTTGTGCTCGGTAGCATTATACAACTGCAATTTGCAGTTTCTGACTGCAGGCTACTGGCGAATCCAGCGAAACTGGCGAATCCGGCGAAGAGGCGCTAATGCAAGGCACCGCAGCGTGAAGGATACGGGCATGCCTTGGCTTGTTGGGCTGCCAGCTCCTTTCCTTTCCTCTCCTTTCATTGGCAGATCTCCTGCTGCTCCCAACTCGAAAATGTTAAATGATGTCGCATGACGACACGGCTTAGGTCACTGGACAGGTAATAATGGACCGGCTATAAACTCCGTCTCGAAATTGTGCAAATAATGGTAAACACAGGATGATAACATGGCTAAGGACTTTCAAGTAAACTTGTTATAAACAAATTAAAATAATAACAGCCTTGACCCAAGAAGAAAACTAAGCAAGCATGGTTCAAAATATGTAGAGAAAGTCCCTTTTCACCATTAAATATTAGAGACAAAAATTAAAATTAAATCATAAAAAGAAATCTTATTTGTTGATGCTAACAATATTGGACACTATATTTACGGAAATTGCTTAGAAAGGAATATATTATCACTTTTATTAATTTTTAATTTAATAAACCGAGTTTGTAAGCAAAAAACAAAACAAAAGTCTATACATTCAGTTCGAGTTTAAAGCTAGTGTTAGGTAGACTTTAATTAATTCTTTGCATTTTTGATTTTAATAGTTTAATGTAAAACTTTTTAATTTCACAAATCGATGGTATAATTTGATCACAGATAATATGTATCTCCAAAAGCAATGTTATTTGTCAATTTAATATATTCCGTATGTGGATTATGGCCACGCTCGGATGCTTTTAATTAAGCCAGAAATCCAAATACAATTAAAACGAGCAGAATCAAAGCAATCGGACGCTGCCCGCGGTTTTGCCGTGCTATTAGATATCGCAATCGCAATAGCAACATTTGCTTATCCGTGCCACACACTTTGCCCCCCGAAAAACAAAGCTTAAATCTTCAAGGGGCCCCGGGTCATCGTCATCCTGGGAAAGGATGCCGATGCCGTTGCCATGCACCAAAACACCCCGTGCCAAAAGTCACGAGTTTGCATGTGTTTGGCCATATCTAGTTTAAATTATCGACATTCGCCCGCAAGTATATCAAATTTACGGCACCCAAAGTGCATGCATAACAAGCGAATGGGGGTTTTTGGGGGAAAGCTGCCTCGGGCTATCACCGAAATAGCAACAAATGCTATGCCCAGATAACAATGACGCTGGTGGTGGTGGTGCTGATACTGCCAAACAACAGTGTCCAATTAAATTGCATTCCGACGCGTGTGTGCTCGAATTATGGATGCGAAGCGAATTGCCGTTTATTAAATTTCAATTTCCAATCAATAAACAATGCGAAGCCAAAGCTAGCGAGTAAGGAAGGAGCTCTTGGGACAAGTTCGCTGCAATTTAATGAAAGTATCACAATGATTGGTTTCCACTGGCGACTAAGCAGCGGCAAAAATGTCCGGCATAATGAATGGCATCGGGCAAAGACACTGGGCGCCGTCGTCGAGCAGCGTCGTCTTCGTCCGAGTTGCATTAGTCGCCAACATGGAAATGCTATATATAAGCCCGGACAGGAGCCTTGGCTGACAGGCAGCTTAAATCCTGCCGAAAGCGCCGGACTGCTCCTGCTCCTGCTACTGCCACTGAAGCTAAAAAGCTTCTAAAGAATGGAGAAGCATCAGCATCGCCATCGCCATCGCCATCACCATCAGCGGCCCCAGCAAGATGCATTGTTTGGCGTAGAATTTAATTTTAGTTTAACTTTGTAATTTATCGATGCCGTATGTCGTCGACGAGCTCAAGCTGCTCGTCGGTCTCCTACTCTACTCTATTCTGCTCTCCCCTTCTCTTAAAAATGGCAACGTCCGAAATAGTAAAAGGACCTTTTCGCAGGATGAGCCTTGGCGGTGGCACACACGAAAAAATAACATTTAAATTATCTCTTTCAATTTGTTCACCATATCAAAGGTTTATTTGCTCTCACATTTAATAGGGAATAATATGTGATATTGAAGACAACCATGATAAATACAGCTTACAGCCAAAAAAAATTGGTTTAAATAATATTCATAAAAATGTAATTGCTCGCAGGCTTAAGAAAACCATATATAAATCCTTGTATTTAGCTTTTTTCTTAATAAGATTTATTCTATTTTTTCCATTGCATACTTCTAGACACCTTTTAACTTCATAAATTCCTTAAATATATGAGTCAAGATACAAATTATAACTACGAAGGGTAACCAGGGTTTTTGGAATTACTTATACAGTATTAATTAAAATAAATGCAAGAGTATAATTTGTGTTTTTTTAAGTCGTATTAATTCAATCGTGTTTTGTTCTTTGTGTACTGCATACTTTATAGGTCACTTTTTATATTTTTTGTGGCACTTTAATATTGTTAATAATATAATTTATTTGGATAAATAAATCATAGATAACAAACAAAGCTGATTGTTAGATATTTTTGTCGCAGTGCTGTGGTTTCTATCAAGCGCAGCTCGCCGCTGACATCGCTGCTGACTACCTTCATTAGTGTTTTGTTTGGCTTTGGCTAACCATGGGGGACAGGCTGGGATCCTTTTTTGATGTGGGCTTGCGCTTTTTGAAGTTTACCCCCAAAAACTGCACAGTTTTCGCCGCTGCAAGTTAGCAATCCTTTTCCGGTCTCTATTTTTTTTTTTTCAATCCTTTTTCTGTTTTCCCCTTTTATATTGTTGGTTGGCTCGCCTTACCAGCTGCGCTGTGCGCTCTGCCTTGCATTTGTCTTCATCGACAGCCAAGTTGTTAGCTCTTTCATTTTTCTTTCGGTCGCAAAAACTTTTGGACTCGTTCTCATTTGCCCGCTTTCCACTCAATTCACATTTTGCCCCAGTATCAGTGGCTAACTCGTTTGTCTTTTCAGTTCGCTTTACGTATACGTAATGACAATTAGAATTGACAGACAGAGAGCGCTCGGAAAGTTGCCTCCAGCAGCTGTTATTGTTGATTGCATCTAATCCCGAAGATTTTATACTTGCTGCAGTTGCTCCAGTTGCTTCAGTCGCTTCAGTTGCACCCACTCCATTAGTCCTTAATGAACAAGTTACAATTTGGGCGAAACTAACGCAAAGCCAACCCCATGACAATCTCACTCGGTCTCATCAATATGGAATTAGAGCCCTTGTTATATGGGGTAAAAGTAGAATAATAGTTCTGGCTCCGACCCAAAACTCCTTGGCTTGTTAGCAAGCGTATTACGTGCTGCCAGCTTTTAGTTTGTGGGTGTCGGATAGTAGGGACATTCACCCCAATCGGACCGGGGTTTGCAATTCTTGGAGCTACTTTCAAGTGCACTTCGGTCGTTATTCATACTCCTTTGTCGGGGGCTCAATTAATATGCTCGCATTACAAATATGCGCTCAATTACGCATAATTAGTCAAGCACGTGTAGCCACGCCCCGGTCATTAGACGTACAGAGAAAAAAAAAGGGGGGAAATGGTCGCCAGCCAGACTGCTGACTGACTGTCTGTCTGCCATGTACATGGAAATCCAATTTAGCATGGGTTTCATTAGCAGCTCAGCTCTCGAATGTCGTGTGGGTGACTCAAGCAATTTGGATGCGCGCTTTCAAACAGAAGGACAAAAACCGCAAAAAATAATTAAGCACTCGGCGAATTCGCCGCTTGACAATGTCAGCGTAGCAGCAGCAGCAGCAGGAGCTCCTTTCAGCAGCAGAAGCCCAAGTCGAAACAGTGGCCAAAATCAATGGCTTTTGGGGGTATTGAAATATTTTCAGCCTCCTCTCTCATGCGGCTTAGTCTTAGGCTGGAGTGGAAGTGGCAGTGGAAAAACTCGTGGCACCAACAACGATGGCAAACAACAACGGACATGTGTCGCTTAACATTGTGCCAAAGGCACTCGCAACGTGGGCTTTGCCTCTCCATATTGAGTTGTCTACCCATCTGCCCATCTATCCATCAGTCAGCCAGATAGTCAGATAGTCAGTTAGTCAGTGCTCGCTGCTAGGCGCTCAGCTTGCTGGTCGGCATCAAATGAAGTGAAATCGATGCGCTGCTGACTCTATTCATATGAGCCAAGTAGGGACAATCCGACGCAGGGACGGCCACTCAGCCAGTCAGTCATTCGAGCACACTCGAAAAAGTAGCAGCAGCATTGACTGAATCGCAATACAAATCTTGTTCAAAGAATTTAAAAAACCTGAGTAATAATAATAATTTTCAATTATTTTATATAAACATTTTATCCATCAAAAACACCTGTTAACGAGGTAAAAAGTCGTGAAGATCGCAAAAATAAATAAACATTCGGCTAAAAAAATGCAAGGTCCTAAATAACTTTAATTACAGCTGGCACAAAAATATCTTATATTTATTATTCAATAAAACCTCAATTTTGGTTCCATACAAATTAAACAAACCCAAAGTAAAGTTGTGCTACAAAAATGTTGTCTACATAATTGATTATAATCAAAAAATGGATTCCGAAACCTACTTATTTTTATTTATAACTAATTTTTATAACTAATCTAATATGTTATTGTAGAATAAGATTTTCAAGATATATATTTGTTTAACTTAAATTAAGGTTAAGTAATATCTTGTAATCTTGTAAAAGCAGGTGAGACATCAAAATCAGCTGAGTTCGTGCATAGCAGGAAATATTATTTATTCAGATTAAAAAGTGGTTGCTAATGGATTATTTTCTAAGGAAGTTGTATTGTTTTTGTTTAAGAAAAAGGTTTTTAATGCTCTTATTGATTCAATTGTTATTATTGGATTTTTTCTTGGAACAATACAATTATTTTAAAAATACTTTTTCCTAATCAGGCCTTTTTTCCTGCCATTTTTCCGGAGTGCAGATATCAGGCTGTGGAAACCGGAGAGCAGCTATCTGGCTATCCAGCTATCCAGCTGCGGGCGGGCGACATGCGGGCAGCTGTCAATGTGTCTATGGAAATGCGCGGCGAACATTTGAGTGGATTTGCTAACTGATTTTGTTGAACAGTCGTCGACTGGCGGCGGTGCTGATTGCGATGCCGCAGTGACCAATCCAAAGTGTTCTGGTGCTTTGTGCTGACAATCGAATTGTGTTGACGTGGCTGGATTATTACTTCATAAGCTGGGTGAAACAATAAAATAATAATGCGAATCCACAGCCCATTGCGAGCCAAAAGCAAAGCAAAGCGAAGCCATCGAGAAATCGCAATGTCAATTATCAGTGATTCCTTGTCCTTCTGTGATGTCTGCCCCGACATGCCCTTCCAATTCGACAAAACCCATTAACCATTTCATTCGATTTTCGTATATGCGAATCTCAATTGCCACTGGCATTCCCTATTAGCAGCGGCTAAGCTAATTTTCTGCCAAAGACTAGGCAAAATCGTGCGGATGTGACTGGGAGCTGAGTCACAGTTAAGGGCCACCACAATGCCAATTGTCCCAGCGTGGGGCGTGGCTGGATTTACTTATAAGCTGTGAGAGCGGCTAGTTCATTTAATTGAACCAGAGATCAAATCAATCAGAGTTCTCGATACAAAGAGTTTGTTAGCCAGTTAACCATGCAAATCAATGGGGGATCGTTAGCTTATCGTTAACACAAAATCACAGAAGTTAAATGGTTTCAAATAATTATTACTACATTTACATTCATAATTTGTTGGTAAAGCAGAATCATGTTTTAAATTGCCTGCAGTTTATAAACAACATAATATTGAGCATATACCTATATAAAAGCCAGCCAGCCAGCAACTTTTTTCTACTCAAAAATTTAAAAAGACACCCTTTTTCTGATGTCAATATATTTCTAAATGTTAGCCAACCAACTAGTTTTAGATTACACCTTAACCAACAATTAACATATTGGTTTTGGAAGCCATACAAATTTATATAATTTTAAGAATAGATCTCATAATATTTTTAAAATGTAAACTATTCACATTAAATAACTAAATAAAAAGTTGATTTAAACTAAGAGAAGCCTTTGTACAGATCATATGAATCATAAAAATAAATATTGGACATATAACTTAATTTAAAAGCCAGCAATGTATTGATGCTTGTATTCAAAAGTGCTGAACAATAATTTTGCGCTGCCGTCAACATACTTTTAAACGTTAGTGCTTTTCAATTAACACCTTCAACAACAAATAAACATTTCCACAGTATATTTTGAAGCTATTAACCAAATGCTCTGCTATATTTTCCCAAAAAACCAAATCATCATTTTAATGCATTTATTT
The DNA here is from genome assembly GCF_018152505.1 of Drosophila elegans. Taxonomy (NCBI): domain Eukaryota; kingdom Metazoa; phylum Arthropoda; class Insecta; order Diptera; family Drosophilidae; genus Drosophila; species Drosophila elegans. The sequence continues at coordinate 642,754 of NW_024545863.1, forward strand.
TATTGGAACGAATGCAAAGAGCAAAAAACGTGGCCTCAGCTGCCGATAGTGATGCTACTGATGGACCCACAATGACGTGACAGGACGAAATGGAAAGAACCAAAAACGATGGGGCGCCAAGGCAGTTATTTCCGTTTGCAGAATTGTACCCTTGCAGAGACGAGAACCTGTTAAGTACTCAATGCGTAGTAGAAAATATTCGGAAATAAGTTCATTCATATGGAGTTGGCCCAGGAGCGAGTGGGTCTATTCGATGGGAGCAGCGTCCTCGGTCGGACCTTTAAATGGATTTTACGGAATCCTCATTTAAATACACAACGGGAGGCAATCGTTGCGATTGGGCTAACACCGATTGTGAAAAACCCTTAAAATACATATAAAAAATAACTTATACAGGATTGTTTACCTATTATCAATTTTTCTTTCATATTTTGTTTCAATTACATTTATTAAGTCAATATATTTGTGTATAAAATTATGAACACAGCTTTAAAATCTACCCATAAGTTACGGAACAACAAATATAAAAAAAGATATATTAATGAATAAAGGAGATCGAACTGTTAACATTTTTGTGATCTTCAATCTTTTTCTTTTGCTAAAAAGTATTTGTGTTTTAAGTTTTATGTTGTTTAAAATATAATTCACTTGTTTCTGAAATTTGAATGAAAATTTTTGTTAAATCATTTTGGAAATACCCCACTTTTACCGAGAGTATTGCATATGTACGGCTTTGGTGGAATATAGAGGCGAGTGAGCCAGTTCAGTAATCGCATGTGCCTGGCCGCAGAAACAACCCACATGCATACACAGCTGCCCAAGTGTGTGTGTGTGTGTGGGAAAACCGGTGGAAAATCGAGGGAAAGCCAGGGAGAAAGTGGAGAAGGGCAGAGGTCAGCGATGGAAGCGAGCTGGCGAGCGCTGGACCGGCATAAAAAGCTTGTTCTATGCAGTCGTTTAGCTTAACCGCAACATTATGTCGAATGCTGGAATCTTCAATCTGCTGATGCTGCTGCTGCTGCTACTGCTGCTTCTGAGCGCACTGATGGGGTTTTTGGGGCTTGGGGGAGTGGCCTGGAGTTTATGTTTCGGGTCAAGCGTGAAGGCATATTCATTTTACCCCATTTCCATGGGTACGAACCTAAATTCCCGCTGAAATATGCAGAGCTGAGCGATGCGTGTGTGTACGCTGGCATTGTTTAATTTTGAAATTTTTGCACAGCGAACCCGAGCTTAATAAGCAAACCCTGGGATTGCATTCCTCAATTCCGCAATTCCTCAGCTTTTTAACCTTCCACAACAACCACCATAGATATCTTGAAGAGCTAGCCGAATGCGTTTAAATGGCAATTACCAGTCAAACATTTTTCACTTTGAGCAGCCGACTCTTAATTCAATTGCCGCTGCACTCAGAAAAGGAAGTTTTTTTGGAGATCAACTGGAGGGAAAACTCAAACAGAGACTGGGACGGGGACAGACGGAATTCGCAGCCGGGCCGAGTCCATTAAGTTGCTTTAAATATTTAGCAGCCTTAAAAGCGATGCCTTTTGCGTTTTAAATGCCAACGAGCCGAGCCCTTGCATTTAATTATGAGCACCTTTGTCTGCTGTGCCGCAGCACTGCTGCCAGAGTATAACAAACTTTGTCAACTTGGCCCCTCGCAAATGCCAAAAAGGGTCGTCAGTCCGGCAATAAATAAAACGACCTCTAATATGGGAGAAGAAGGCATATAAATTGTGGAAAAATTCCGATGGCTGGCCGATTGGCTTTTGCCACCTGACAGTTGAAACTTTTGGCGAAAAACTCAAAGAGCACATGCACGAAATCATATCCACGCACAACAAACACAAATCTTACCCACACACACAGGGCCATATATATATATACATATATATATATATATGAGAACTTGGGCCTGATCCCGAACACGAAGGCTAGCTGCGTCAACGGCACAATTTCGTAATTTTTATGGCAAAAGTTCTCTAATCAAATTTAATGAATTGTGAAAAAGGCAACAAATATACGACAACTTTTTGGCAAAGTTTGTCCTGAACCCGAACTTGAGCATAGAGCATCGAGCATTGAGCATCGAGCAGCTCGCATCTCATGGCTGATATTTCTTATAAGTAGACGAAAGTCGAGGATGCGGCCTCGATTCGGTTTGGCGTTGTAAATTGGCGGATGTGATTTTTGTGGGCTGGCATTATTAAATGCGGCATAAAATCAGCCCAACCACTCCGCATTGAAGTCTAACAAATGCGCACAGTTAGCAAGGGGGCAGCCAACAAATTGTTGTGCACACTTTTTTTCTTATTTTTTTTTTTTTGACTATGGCTGCTCTAGTCCTTTGTTGTGCCTTGTGGCTGCCGGAGTGTCCTGGCATTGTTCAAGCACTTTTGCCGGCTCAAAGTTTGTCAATGTAACGGAAAACTGTGTTTAAGTAAATTTTTCATAAATTTTCTGTTTGTTGGTAGGGTGCAGATGAGTTGTGGAGTGTCTCGACTCGGCAAGATAAATATGCAAAGTATACTTTTCATTTCTTTATTTATTTAGTTGAGAGTCATGAGAAAATTAATTTTTCCGGCAATTTTATTTTATTTAAAGCTTAAATATTGGTATCGGGACTTAAAAAAAAATGGTATAGTATTCTTTCTAAATGTTTTGGATCTAGCTTAAATTTACTCATGCAGCCAATGAAAGTATAAAAACGTGAACATATTTTTAAATTTTACTATATGTTACTTTCTATATGCATTTAAATCTTTAAATCTTTTAAAAGTACATGTTTGTCAAGCTTATACTCTCATTGAGTTAATTGCAGTTGAAAAGTAATGTTTCTACTTTTTTGTTTCGATTTTTATGTCAGTCACCCTGTGTTTTTGCCTGCTGGCTGCCTTTATAATAAGCCGCCATAAATTGTTATATTTTATTAATGTGCCTTGAAGGCGTGGAGTTCGTCGGTTGCCAGTTGGCCATATGGATTTATTAATCAAAGCAAGAACAAAAAGTGTAGCATACATTTGAGCGCTGCAAAATGTTTGGCTATTTTTCATTATACGCGTATTTTTGGGTACTCTAGCCAAAGTTTTTGGTACGCGCACACAGCATTGGCAGAAGCAATTTACGCATTGCCACAAATATTCGACATGCCTGTGTGTGAGTGTGTGTGTTTGTGTGTGTGTGGGGCTGCCATTATGATTACTCATACGCTGCGTTTGCAACAATCATACGCCACGTTATTAGCTGTGTCAGCCTAACAGAAATAATGACAATGAGAATATGCCAAAAGTATTTGTATATACATATACATATACTATATACACACGTAGTTGGCCAGCTCGTTGCCAGCTGATGACGACGTCTTAACTCCTCATTGCCGTCGTTGTTAGCGTCTTGGCCCAACTGAAACGTTGAGATTTATGTCTTGGCATGATCTTTTGTGCCAGCAGAGCAGCTAAGAAAATATTTTATGAAATATTACACACAAAAACACACGCTTAAACACACACGGGCACGCATATGATTCCATACCATACCATACCATACCAAATATACACACACACACACTCATTTTTGGGGCGTTAAGTGCTTTTTGCTGCGTCATCCTTTAAGTATTTGCAGCATAATTAGCTTGCCGAGTGCGTGAGTCGGGAGTCGAGTTGAGTGTCAAGTCGAGTGTCGAGTTGAGTTGATTTTGGCCCAACTAAAAACGAATTCACAGGCTAATTGTTTCGTGAAAAGGTAGATGAGTATGTGGGTTGGCCCTTGTTGTTTAAGCCGGTTAATTACGGACTGCTACTGCTTTTCAAAGTCATTCCGCTTTAAGCCTTTTGCTCTTTTCGCCCCAAAATGTCAATAGTCACAAGTCAAATTGAAAACCACATCAAAGATTTCTGGCCTACGAACCTTTTTTCCCCGTTTACAACCTTTTAGATATTTTTACAAATTTGTTAGCTAATTAAAGAACGGTTGGCTGGCCATAAATTGCTGCTGCTGCTGCAATAGAAATGCTCGGCTCATAATTTGTATTGTGCTGTATTTTTTCCTGTCGCTTTTTAGTGCTGCAAATTGAGTTCATTGCACTTGTCGGCCAGCCACGCGGCGTATGCGCAATATTTGCTGGCTGTGCAGCATTTCTTTGGCATTTGGTTGGCCGAAAACGCAGTCAGCTGAACTTTGACAGTGGCGGGCTGTAATTTATGACTTGTTTTACAGGCACCCCCACACATAGTAGCACACTCCATCGATAGATGGCGCCACTCGCTAGCAAAGGACTTGAAATATTTATGGAGTTTTCTTTTCGTTACAACATTTTTTCGCCCACGATTTCGTTTGGTTTTTTCCTGGCCAGCTTTTAGCTCGGTTTCTCTGTGATGTGGTTTATCTTGGGGACACGCCTCCGCTTCTGATTCCGGGTCGCTTAGTCAACAGTTGACTTTGTCTTTGTTTATGACATGTCCCCTCATTCATTTTAATTAATTCTAGCCAGCATTTCGCGCCCATGGCAATGACGTCGCAATGCAAACAATAAAAAACAAGCGAGGACTTGGATTTGGACTTGGGTTTTTTTTTGCCTGGACATGGCGTTGGCGGATCAAGGGAGAAGAGGGAAGTGCTCCTTATGTAAAAATCACGGAGGCGTTTATGCTGGCCAACTATTTTTATTTTCATTTTCATTCTCATTTTTATGCTCATTCTTGGCGGCTGCTTTAGAAGTTACCCGGCAACATTGCGATGTCGAGGCCAGGCATTGGGGGCACGGGCATTATTGACGTAGTTTATGGAGCCATTTATGACGATTCAACATTTTTATTTCCACCGCACTGCAAGGCGAGCTCGGGGATAAACGAGAATAAAAAAAAAAAGAGGAAAGGAAAGGAAAGAGCAGCATCAACTTAAATTTACTGCTTGTAAAAGCCGCTTGCTCCGGTGTGGGTAAATAAAAACAAAGGACGGACTGCGGGGGCAACGAGAACAATGCCAAAACAAGGACGGAGTCAGAGCCATAGATAAAGCTTAGATGCGCAAAGCGTATCGAGTTTCTATTATCTCTGCGAGAACGTCGCGACGTCTAGGAGTCGAAAAGTTTTTACGCAAAAGACGGCGAACTTAAAAAATATAAAAATAAATACCAGGAAAGCATAAAACAACAGCAATAGCAAAGGCAAAAGCGCCAGGAGCAGCCAACAGGCAGGAGCAGGAGCATTAACGGCATCCTCACACAGGCGCATAATGAAGCGCGTCATTATCCTTAAGATACATAAACAATGCCGGCGAAAGCAGAAAGCAGCAGCTGACTAAAGCTTATGCAGCTGCATGGACTACACCCAGAAAAAATTAGCTCTAATTGGCACTCAATAAAAGTTGAGCTTGAATTGGTCAAATTTGTTTATTTGTTTGAAAATATAGCAGGATTCCACTTAAAAAATATTTTCTGATATTAATATACCTTATATAATAATTGCCTTTTAAGAAGCCGAATATTTTAGCTATGGAGCAAAAATATTGAAAATATTTGTTTTAATCCTTTATATGGTTGTGATGCATATCTGCTGTACATCAAGAAAGCAGTAAAAGATTAAAAAAATAAAAAAAAGAAATGGAAAAAAGAAATCTCAAAGTCGGTGCTCATGCCATAAAAAGGGTTAAAAATAATGTATTCTATACAAAAAATTTATATTTTAAGCCCCCCATTTCTAGATTTATATTAAATTCAAATATGATTGAGGTGATGAGGTAATGTTTAAAGCCTAGATATTTTTGTTGCACCGTCAATTATCAAAATATATAAAAATTAAACTTGTTATAAGTAGAAATTATTTTTTTTAAATGGTTTCGTTGTTTATACCAAATCTTAAATGTTATTCAGCTTTGCTCTTTAATAAAATCACACATAATTATTTTATTTCCAGAGTGTATAGCTAAACTATAAGAAAACAAACGGCAACAGAAACAACAATAGACAGTCGGGCAAGCGAGTGGAAAATACTCCGGCATTGTTTCTGTTCAGTGCTTAATTACCAGGCAAAGTTCTATAGTTCCTTGAACTACTGGGCGAAAGTTTGCTGCATGCGAGGATTGGACACAATGTGACGTTACACAATTACCTTTTGGATTGCAGCATAAAATGCCTATAAAAAAATGTTGATGAGTTCCGGACGGCTCGAAAACATCAGACATATTTTCGAGTTGGAATCCGGTTTCATTCCGAACTCCAATAGTTTCGATTATGGAATTCTCAATTAGCTTGCATAAACATTGTTTTGTCGGCCAGACATAAACATGTGCTGCTGCTGCTGCTGGTTGGGCAAAATAATGAATTTAATCGAAAAAGTGCATAGAATAATATAGTATGCATGCGAAATATTTTTAATAGATCGTTTTAGTGGCATGCTTTTGTGCATGCCGGTTGCAAGTTTATTTACTGAGAGAGCGAGTATTTCTCTCCTTTTTTGTTTCTTGCCGAGCATTTATTGGTTTTTGAATTTTAATTAAAATTTGATAGCCGACGGCGCCGAAAGCAGCAGCTTGGGCCGGCACGAAAATACTATATAGTGGAGCACGAAGGGGTTTGTCTGATACTGATTTTATCTGGGCATTTACGAGTTAGTTTTGATAGTCTTTCGACCCCCTTTCAATCTAAGCCCCTGGCATGACACTGACCAGAACGCCCTCCTGTTATTGTTGTTTGAATATTGTCCATGGTTTTGCTGGCCAGTTGCATTTTCGAACTACACAGATATTTACGCTCTCTCGTTTTCTCAATAAAAGTTTATTAAGCCAACAAATGCAGCAGTCGACTGGAGTTTACAAGGGGGAGCTCACTGTACCTGTGTGCCAATCAAATTACAACCGTGGTTTACTGATCCCGGCTCAAAATTTCATTTGTGTTAATCTGGCCAAATTGTTTTGCTTATTATGTAGCTACAATGCTGCTGGCGCATGTTGCTTCGGCACGGTGCACATGGCGTATGAGTAATGTTTATATGAAAATTATGCAAAATGTATATTAAAAAAAGAAAAGGTAAAAAGCGCCAGCTCGTTGGCTGCTGCTCTCTAAACGTTGGCTGCATTAAAAAATGTGAGCCAAAAGCTTCTTAAGGATTAAAAACGTCAGCAATTTTGCGGTATACAAAAAAATGAGAAAGGAGAGGGTAACAAAGCAAAGGCAACTGCCACAAAAATATTTAATGAATTTTACAAGTAAATAAGCACCAGCCGGGAGACTGTTGAAAAAAAGTGCAAGAGTGCAGGATTTTTGTTGTCCGTACGGGGGCAGTCAAGGGTTAAGGGGTCGCCGGATGCCACATGTTAATGATAGTTGGCCAAAGCCGCAGCTGCAGAAAATCTGTTGTGGCACACGGTGGCTCGTTGACTGGTTGGTTGGTCGGTCCGTTGGTTCGTTGGTTTGAGGATCCCAGGGGAATGTGAGCCCGTGGGGCTGGATGGCTGGCTGGCTTTGTGTGCCTTAGCTGAGTGACATGTAAATAAAAGTAAAGTGCGTTCATGGTGACGACAACGTGAAACGACGGATACCGGTGAACGGCACATTTGGCTTTAATGCTGCATAATCGCCCAACAATTTCATTCCTCACACTGTGGAAACCTTAGCCTTTTGATTTTCCTGCCAGTGTCAACAGTTTTTGCAAGCTGCACGCAGGGCCATAAACGTACCGTATGTGTACACACACGATACAGCCAAAGGAGGTTACATGGAGGTTAGGAGTCCTTCTTTAGTTTAGTCTTTTCCCGAGAAGGCTATGTCCTATGTGCAGCTCGAGTTCGAGCTCGCCAGTCGGCCCGGTTTCGGGTCACTTAAGTTTTATGTGGCGAAACGCGTTACCAAATTGCGTTCAAATTGCGCACGCAGATAACAGTTTTTCATTACGGCACATAAAAGCGTTTGCCATTGTCCTGCTTTGGCTCTCCTGCTTGTTGTTGTTCTTGGTGTTTTGGTCCTGCCAAATTGTTACGCCAACACGTGCCGCACTTTGCAGCTCATGTCAGCAGACAGGAACATCCACATCCACATGCACATCCCCATCATCGGGACAGGCAAAAGCGATGGCGAACCCAAACCTCAACCCAGACGCACAATAGCAACAGGCACAGCTTTGTCCAGTTTTAATGCTGGACAGGGACACTTCGCACTCCAATATCCCCCAGGACACCCAATCCCTGCCCACATGTCGTCGTGACATCGCTGATGATTCCATAGCACTTAGATTAGGAGCTTTCCCGAAAACCGTACTCAAAGAAAATGGAAGTGAGTTTGCCTTTAATTCCTGGGAATCGGGCCTCTTTAAATACGTTTCCATGCTCACACTTTGAGGCAAAAGTTTTATTTTCAAGAAATCGTTTTCTTTTAAGGTTAGCCTTGAACATATATGTTTGTTTTAATTTTTTCTGCTTAAAACGGTTTGTCTTTTGTCTTTATTTAAATTGTGTTTTCCATTTACAGGTGTTTCACGTTCGAAACTAAGGGATTTAAAATCTAAAATTTGTTTGCCTCTTAATACTTGATTTAAAATGCCTTAACCTCATTTTTTAAAACTTAGAAAGGCCTAAGCGAATTATGGACATTACTGGACAAATAATGTAACACAAAAGTTGGCAAACATTTTCTTTAAGATTTATTTGCATATTTATAAATATTTTGTAGCTATAAAGTGATCACTTATTGTTATTCCTATCCTAAACTGTTTTTTCGCGTGCAGACTGGCTTTCAAAAGGCAGAACCGTGCTCATTTACTGGCGCCAGTTGGCGGGCAAGTTAATTTTTCAACAGCCTAAGCGGACGGAAGCCGATTCAAGTCCCCCAATTCTGATTTAAATATGTCGCTAGCAACCGCAGAGAAAAAGGCGAATCGGAAACTGCAGAAATACCAACATTATGTTATGCGGGGGCACGAGATTGATAGGCGCCCGTCGCAGACTTGTCTGCGATTCGTTTTGCCCAAAGTTTTTGGGCTGCCATTGTGTGGCGTGGTTTTAGACGCTGACAGTGAACAATGAACTTTTTTGCTTATCATGCGTGCAAGTTTCGCCGACATTTTAATTGAAAAATACTTAGCAAAGAGTAGCACTTTAAGGAATCCCGTACCCGGAGAGCACCTTTGCGGCTGCAGTGTCCTGCTAGCCAACATAAAGCCTCGAAATTTAATTGCTGGCTTAAGTTGGCTGGCCCACTAACCTACTCTGCCTTTTTAGCCCCGGCTGCCGACGAGCTCATGCCGACGATTTCCTCTCCGGGCCACGATGACAGCGACGATAGTGTTTTTAATTTGGCCAGGATTAGGATGGAGTCCGTGTTTAATTTTAAAAAACTTCGAAGAAGAGGCCACCCGGATTAGGGATCACGTACCGTTCGACACGTCTCACGCTTTCTTATTACGCACTCGTAAAAAGAAACGGCTGCTCCGGCTGACTTGTCCAACTCGTTCGGGATTATAGCCATTAACTTTGGCATTGCATATCGCTGCGTGACGTCTTTAGCGCGTGCAGCTCGGACCTGGCCTGTTTGTCACTGTAATAAACTTGGCAACAAATTACCAGCCGCCGTGTCTTCTTTTAGCCTCAGCTACCCATTTTCTATTTTGTTTTTTTTTTTCTTTTTTTGGTTGACGTTTAACCCTTTGCCAGCATTTTGACACGCACGTGTCGAAAAAAGGCGCACACATTTTTAAGTGATTAAAAAAGTGCTCGCACACACACAAATTCGCAGCGAGAAAAACAGAAGAAGAGAGTCGGAGAGAGTGGAAAGCAGACAATAAGCAAAAACATTTAAATGCCAGCAACGTGCAAAAAATAAATTGTTGTCAAAAAAGTTGCAACCTCTTATCAGGCGGAACATTTTGGACTTGGCACACAGCATCCACATATATCCTTTTCCCACTCGTTTTGCTACACGAAAAACGAAGCGCTTGCGTTCCACAACACACGACACAAAAATCGAACTCGGGTCCACGGTACTAAAACCGAAACAGAGGACTTCGGCTCGGCGAGATGCCTCGTTCCGCCGCGACTTCGAGTGCGAATCAGTTGAAAAAGGTCCTTCGTGCGGGTCGGTTAGTGTAACGGTGTTATTTCGCTCCCACTGGGAACCAAAAATCAAAAAAAAAAAAAAACATTGACTGGTTTGGCCCAAAAGTAAACAACAACAATAATTAAATATCAATTGACACAGTTCTGGAGTGCAACGCATATGTTCTATTATTTAGTTAACTAACCTGATAATCGCTGGGGAATCGCGCTTGCAGAAAATACAAATTATATAAACTCACAGGAGCCGGGCAGGATTCAATGACCGCAAAAAAATAACCCGCCGATAACGCGGTCCGTGGTTCAGTGGCAATTTGCATTGATGAACTGTGTATGCTCGTCGCCGTGCCCGCCGTGAATAACAAAAACCGAGAAAACAAAACCAATCTGGGGGGCATCGATAATCAGAAGCCCAGGACCAGGGAACCAGGATCACACAGCCTCCTGCCCGATTATCCTTTGAAGTCCCCAGTGAGTGAGTGCGTTCGTCTTATTCCCCTGTCTTCGTCTGTGTGCAAAGTGTGAAAAAGCGCAAAATAAATATTAAAAGCGATACGTGCGTGGATTAGAAAGCATAAAGCCGGCAAAGTAAAAGGAAGCAGAAACCACAAGAACTCCAGCTACAGTTTGAAAGGGCAAAAGTGCCGAAAGAGCTGCCCTGCTGAAGTATTCCTACGCGTTCGCCATAAGGTTGGTATTTCTAAATTTCACATCATGTACTACTATACAAGTACCAGTTCAATGCACTTCCATCTCTCGCTTTTTGTTTTTCTTAGCTGGCTGGGGCACTGTTTTCCTATTTTTTTCACCTATTTTTATTAGGGACCGCGCACGTTGGCGCATAATTTACGCAAACTTTTATTTTGCATTGGGGTTAGGGCCTTTTCGCTTATTTCCCCTGGCAAGGCAAGTGAACTGGAAAGTTCGGCGTACAGAGACTGAAATTTGAATTTTTCCGTTAAGTGGGTCGTCGGTCAAAACTTGCACCTGTCAAAAGGTGCTGCCTTGGGCATTGGGCAGCGGAGCGAACATATGCCAACCAGCGGCCAAACAATCGCTTGACAATGCCCCTCATCCGATATATCTGGGCTGTACGGCCGGGTCCATGTTGATTTATGACAATCGAAGACAGGGGATTCCCATGCCCCGGTCTCGTCTGTTTGCCCAAGCAGCAGGAGCCCAGTTTCCGTCCAACTGGAAACTAAATAATTATGTGACTCAGGTGGAGGGGTGAGGGAAGATCCCACATCTCTCCGCATTCCTCTGCCTGAGTCGGGTTGAGTTTAACGAACATTTATGCGAGTGCGGTTGTTTATGCTGAGCTCGAGTTATGTGGCACTCAGGACTCGAGAGGCGTGGCAACCACACACACACACGCATTCGCACTGGGGGCTCATTTCCCAGCCGCACTCATACGCCGTGTGGCCCTCGGCCTGTAGCAACAACGTTTGCATATGTTCATCAAGAATGAATTAAAAGTTATTTTAAATTCGTGACACTCGCCTAATTTTGCAGGTCTCCGATTCTTGGTGCACCGCAAAAAAAGCGCGGTTTTCACAAATTACAAATTTTATTCCAAAATATAATAAGCTCCATATACAAACTCGTAGTCTGTATCTTAACTTGTTAGCGAGGTAAAAAAATTATTAAAAAAAAGAATCGCTTAGAATTTTATTGAATAAAAATATAAATTTGGACTGGATGTAAAGCAAAGTAGTAAAATGTAGCACAATATAAATTTCAAAAGTATATTATCATTTAATCGTGGATGTTTCGATTTAATTAACATTTTTATTTTGAAGTCTCACTAAAAAAATCTCATTGATTCCATTTCCACTTATAGTTTTGAAAATATAAAGTGGAATGTTATTGAATTTAATATAGTAAATCTTTGTTTTAAGGGTTAATAGCTTAATAATACAATATGAAATTCACTTCTGTAAGAATTTGAACAAAATGGAAACCTTTTTGGCAAATATGTTATTAAAGACGCCTGATCAAAGCTCACATACTAAAGTAACTATAAAATCACATGTGCAGTTATGTGTCTCTAGTGTTTTATTTTGATTTTTTCCTTGATTTTTTCTGAGTGCATTTGTGTGAGTCGGCGGACTTAAGCGAGTGTGCTGGCCCTGTCAGTTGTTCCCGGCATTGCTGTGTTGCCGTGCTGCTTTGTTAGTGTGTTACTGTGCTCAAGTGGCGGAGGTGTCACCTGACAGACAGGTATGCTATGCTGTTCTACTATGATGCTGCCACTCACGAGCTCTAATGTGCGCACACATATTGCATATGGGAACACATATATACGAGTTGAGATATTCCCCCATAGGGGCAATAGTCCCCTGAAGGACTGGGCCTGCCAAGTGAATTAAATTTCAAATGTTTCTTAATTTACTTTTTCGGTTTCCCGTTGACAGTTCAAATTGCTATAACAAATTTTCTAGCGCTCTACGCATGCCACTCAGTCATTCGTTCGTTCATTCATTTCACTTTGCTTTTCACAGGCTCTGAGGGGCGCACATGCATAAGTGAAATATTATGTACAACTGTCGGGTTTGTTTTTCCTTTGCGCTTTTCGCGCAGTTTTTCTTCGCTTCGCTTCTTTTTGTATTTGTTTTTTTCGTCTGTTTTTTTTTTTTTTTTGTTTTTGCCGGTCGTTGGTGGCGAAAATAAATGAAGCCATTCGAGCGCAATCAGAATTTCGCATTAAAGCGTGCCGCACACGCATTGGCAATGCGATTGTCAGATTGAGAGCACCAGTGCCATATATAAAGTAATCGTGTTCGAGCAGCAAAGTCAAAGTTGAACAGGTTATTTCAGCTCAAGAGGATGGCACTGGCAGGTAGAAAGAAATTGAAGACAGTTGGCAAATGGAGTTAAATAAATTATACGGAAAACTTATATTTATGGGTGCATGGAAACATTATTAAAATCACAAATACAGATTTCCAGGATTTTTGACAATTTTAAGTCTCTTCAATACTTAGGCCATAAGTTCTTAATTACTGGAATTAAACCAGAACATAGATCAATTAAAATTAAAACATGTTTTTAATAACATGTTTGTTTACCAACCCCAATTAAAAAAAAAACAATTTATGGATACACAGACCATTATTAAAACCACGAAGATTTCAAAGGTGATTGCCAATTTTATATCTTTTTAATAAACAGCTAAAAATATAAACACCAACATTTTTAATAAAATGTTTGTTAGCAAAGCACATTTCGAAAAAAAAAATTTAAAGCAAATACCAAATCAAATCAAAGCGAACACATTGAAAGAATTTTAGCGTAAAAATCGGAAAGAAAATGAGATAAAAACAAGAATAATTTATTCTACATGCAGTGTGCTGCAGGCAGAAATATGTAGGTTATTTGATAAAAATAGAGAAGTAAAAAATGAGATAAAACGCAATTTGGTGAAGCCAAAATATGCAAGGTTTGATCATTGAATTTCTAGCTTTAAAAATACAAGCACACAAAGTAGAGGCAGTTATATATTCTCAGATATCACATTTTTCATTTGCAATCCTTGAATTTACTTCGTTATTTCGGTTCCGTTTTGCTGATTACCAAGTCCTTTGGGTTGGGTGCAATAAGAGTAAACTGCAGGCGGGCACTTGAGAACTTGGCTAAATGAAAGGAAACAAGAGGCAACCAACTAAACCATCAGCGTCTGTTTGCCCGCTTGTCTTAACCGCCGAGCTCTAGAAAGCATTTACAGCTTTCAGTTAACTCGCAAGGCAAACGCAATGGCTGCGTGAAAAATAAATAAATACTTTGCAAACTTTTCAACAGCCAGAGCCAGTCGTGCTTTTGTGAACAGCAGCTCTCGCTCGCAAATTGAACTTAAACGTAATGCAGTGGAATTACAACTTATTTCGGGCTACTATTGCCTCTGAAGCCCTTTGGCTTCACAACCTTTAACTGTTGCTGTGCTGGAGTAGCTTTTGTTTCGATGTCGATGCTGCTGGCTGGCCACAAAAACTGTCTGAACCAAATGAAATTAGTGTCAAAACGCTGGTCCTGCAAGTGCTGCATGCCTCGTCAAATTCGTTTCCGTGGCAAATGGTAAAGGCTCAAAGGACAGCGACAGACAGGCGACAAGTCCTGGCCGAAAACATCGGGCGTCCTGGCCCAAAAGTGGGCGTAATCGTTGGCATCGTAATGGCGATGGCGATGCCAAGCCAATGCCCCTGGCGGTCTAGCAACCAACAACCAACAGAAAGCAAACAACAACCAATAACCAACAACCGGCAACCAGCAACAGCTATTACTACAACTACAACATCATTTCGCTATGGTCTAAGCTTGCACTGCAAAAAAAGTGCTCCTAATGTTTTTTAAAGGGAAAATGTGTTTACTTTAACCTACAACTAAAAACTAAAAAGATCTTAAAAAATTTTAAAGTAAATTATGAAAACTAGGGAAAACAGTATTTTAAAAATACCAAATATATTTAATAGATTTTTAGTTTGAGTTTTTTTAAAAGAGATTTCTCTGATCAAAAGACTTCAGAGTAGTTTTTAATATTAAATTATTATTATTATTTGATTTGGCTTTTAAAACCGTACTCCGAGTTCAAAAGATTTTCAGTTTGAGATATTTTAAAAGAGATTCCTCTGATCAAAAGACTTTTGAGTATTGTTAGATTTCTAAGTAGTTTTCGGTAATAAATACCCTACAAATCGTTTTCCAAAATGATCCAAATTTGGTTTCCCGTGTACTTATTCCAGTTGCTGTTGTTGTTTTTTCTTGTTGCCAATGCCTTTTAAGTTGATTATGGGCTCCAAAAAATAAAAAAAAAAGCTGGAAACAACAAAATAAAGGAAAGCAGAGGAGTGTAGTGGAAAAAAAGCGGCGCCGTTGTGCTGAATCAAATTGATGAAGTAGTTTCAAAAGCTGCTGCTTCTGCTTCTGATTCACAGCCGGAGCTACTACAACTGCTACTGCTGCCACTGTTACTGCTGCAGATTTTGCTTGCGAGGCGAGGGGAGGAAAAACCCTTCCTGACCAAAGTAAATAAGCCTTGTTTTTGCCTCCTGCTCTTTGCAACTTGTTTGCTGCTAAGTTTTTGCTTTGGCCGCCTGCGCTTTCACCTGCAAATTGAATGGGATTTCGGTGCTGCGCACCCGGTGAAGTGCATTGCCCTTAGAAAATGGGCAAAACAGGGACAATGGAGTTGTGCTTTAACTGCAATGCCTTGCGGCCAAATGAAGTCCTCTTCTCTGTGCGCCTTAAATTGCGGCCGCGCTTTGATTAACTTCAATCAGCGCTGGGGAATCGCTTTCAAAATTAAAATTTATTACCAATTTGCGGCAAATTCGATTAAGCTTAGGCTCTTCTCCGTTTTTTGTGGCGCACAAAAGCCAAAGCAGAGCCGGAAAAACACTCAGCTGGACATGCGAAACATGGAGGAGCAGGAAGTCTGGGCATTTAAATCCAATATGTAAATGAAAGCAGCATGGGAGGCAGTACCCCCATCCCATCCCGTCTCATCTTGAACTGTTGAAAAGCTGTTGAAGTTTATTGGAAAAATATTCAAATCACGTGGGTGGTCTCAGCTCATCGCCCCAGCAACGTCGACTTCCTCCTGGCTGTGTGATAAAAATGGCCAAGAAATTACTTATAGATTGAATAAAATCGTCAGGACTGCAGCTTTTGCTCTGCTCTGTTCTGGTTTTCCTGGAAACATTTTTGATCAATTTAAATGCCCCGACTTCGACAATAAAAAGTCTTATTGGACCGGCTTAGCTGGGAATTTCGAGGGGCGCCGTATTTTTGGTCCAGATAAGCTTGCAATTAAAATTGAAGTCGGCTTTTTGGCCAGGCAAATGGTGAAATGATGTACGGCGAGGCTTCAAAAAACTTATCTAATAAGTGTCAGTTGGACAACGTGGGGCCAAAACGAATAACAACGTGCTGCGGCTGACCCCCGACCAGAAGGCAAAAGTTTCACTTTCGCTTTTACTTTTTGGGGTTTTGCACCCAAGACTTTTGTCACTTTTCCGGGCATTTTGCTGGGAGTCGCCGAAGCGAGGAGCCGGAAAATCAATGCCTATAAATTGCTTGACGCCTGCTCACGCTTATTTATAGCATAGGGATTTATGTTCGGCATATTTATTTATGAACAACAATTTGCCGGCTGCTTTAAGGCTCATTGATGCCCGGGAGAGAGTCGTAAATTAGCAGCCGCCGCCCTGCAACAGCAACAAATGTAAATAGTTCAATAACAAAGGCCATGCCAATACCAAACCGAATCCCAATCCCAATAACAATCACAAGCTGCAGGCAGTTTTGTGCCCCCTTGAAAACACATGGATTGGCAAGGAAAGAACGTCTGTCGAGGGCAGCAATAACAAGTGGACATGTTTTATTTATGGAGCAAACGTAGACGACGACAAACGACATCGAAAGTAGCTGTTAAAATTGTTTTAATTTGCTGTTCGCAGTTGAATACACAGCTGAAGGGGAACGAGAGCATTGGCCAGAAACAAGAACAAAATTGGCAACGACAGGGGCGGCCAACAACAAGTCGTCATCAAATAAAAGCCCAGACTGAAGGTCAACTAGGATGCGAATGGGTCAGTAAGCCAAAGGCAAAGGGATATGGGCATCTATAGTAGGTTACATAAAAGGTGAACCGAAAACGTGGGAAATCCCAAATGGTGTAGAGAATATTATTACTGAAAACATAGAGCTTAGATATTGAGTTGGTACAAGTATGCTCTTAATTTTTCTCAAAACTTATAGTTTTAATAAATCGAACATTTCATAATCTGCCAAAAAAACTAGATTCATTCATTTATGACTATTGAAAAACTTAAATAGTGAGTTTAAAAACTTTTTAACTTCTGATAAATAAATTAATATCAATAGATTATTTCATTTATAACTTACATAATTGTTACAAGTATGCTCTTAAATTTAACAACAAAAATAATAGGTTTAAAAAATCAAACATTTCATGTGCCAAAAAAAAAACAAGATTATTTCATTTATGACTAGACTAGTAAAGGACTTATAATAGTGAGCTAAAAAACATATTAAATATCTTAACTTCTTATAAAACAATTAAAGTGAATAGATTATTCTATTTGAAACTTAAATATTGCGTTGATTTTTAAAAATTATATGACTATTGAACCGAACATTTTAAAATTTTACTTAAGAGCTTAGATTATGTAAATAAGTAGTTAAAAAAATAAAATACATTATTGAAAAAAAAAATTGTAAAATTATTAACTCATTAATAAATTTTTTTCAACGGCTCGCCTAAAGCATAATATGAGGCATAATATACACAAAATAATAATTTTCTGTAGTCCCTAGCTATGATAATTTTTAAATTGAAATTTTGTATAATGCAGTGGCATAATATTAACAAAATAAAAATTATCTGTTTGCTTAGCTGTTTTTTTTTCCGTTAAATTTGGTTTAAAGTGCAGTATATAGAATGTTAAAAAAATTTTATGGTATTGTTAAAAATCAATTAAAACGTTTTCTTTAGGAATACAAAATAGTGAGAAAAGACAAAAGAGCAATGAAATCGATCATTTTACAGTGAGCAAAGGCAAACAAACATGGGTGCAAATGAGTGTCGATGTCCTTGTTGCCGTGGTCGCAGCCACTCACCATGATGTCCTTGTTGTTGCCGATGATGCGAACTGCTGCTGCTGTCTGTTGTCTGCTGTCTGCTCCTTGTTGGCTGGTTAAGTGACCAAATCGAGTACCAAATGGCCAAACGTCTGCTCAACCCCATGTAATAATTCAATTGTGCAGCGGACCGATGCCCCCAAGATTGATGGTGTGCATTTGAGACTTGCTTTTCGGCGACATTTGTGTGTCGTCCCCGAATTGTGTGTAGATCTGAGTGTGGTATGTGTGTGCGGCGCTTCGAGGCGCAAATGTTCAAGCACAAAACTTTGCCAACTTTGGAAAACAAAAAGAAAAGAATAGAAAAGCTGAAAGCTGGTAGCAAAGAAAGCCAATGCCTTTAGTGGATTTAAGTTGGCTTTGAGACTCGCAGTAAGGCCATCGTCATCTAGTCATATACTCGTTGCCAGATAAGCATTTATACGCATTAAAGCGACAGCCAACTTTTGACCAACTTTTCCTCTCTTGGCAAAGTTATCAAAAATTCCACTTGCGCAGTGAATCAAGTGCCATTTACTGATTGCGCCACGGTGCGACGGCTGAAAGGAGCTCCTAATCCGCTTCACATTTTATCAGCGCTGTGACAGTGGCTCTCACATCCCTGAATCCTTCGGTTGAGTCTATGTGTGTGGCTGTTGGTGTGTGTGCACGCGCATTCATAAGTTCCCGAGTCCTGTGAGTTCTGGGCCTGGCCTGAAGCGCTTTTAGGCGCCCCAACTTCGAGTAGCCAGGCTGAACGACGCGGCGGATGAAAGGGCAGGGGTCGTGTTAAATCGACGCCTAATGCCACATCTAAGCCCTTAACTAGGACATTGACAGTTGTCCTTGTTGGCGCGGCAAAACTCTCGCAAACAGGATACCAGAATGCCCGGCATAATGAATTAATCGAGCACCAGACACGCATTTCCCTTTCGAGTCACTTAAACTATTTGGGCCAAGTTTTATCTAGATTTTCTTAAACATACAGAGACCATAGTCCTATTTAAAATTAATTAGAAACGCATTAAATGGGAATTTGGTTGAGACATCAGATTGTGGGATTAACAGATTCCATTAAGACGATGGCCCATACCATATACCAATGAATCATGTACGAAAGTGATTACTCAACATTTTGTTCCAATTTCTGGTGTATATTGAATGGCAAATATGCAGAGATATGGTTGAAAATATGCTTTCTGAGGCAGTCAACAGGCATGTGTGGGGCATGGTTCGTGCTGCCTAAAAATAACAAGCGATTTTTGAGGCAAAATCAAAAATCAAGCCATTGCGTTGAGCTACGGCCAACATGGGACCATAACAGGAACATATAGTACACCCAGAGATAGATATCCTGGCAAAAAAAAGGGAGGGCAACAACGGGTGGCACGAAGCTAAACATTTCCTCAATTTATTGGTGAAATACGATTTGTGCCAAGAGACTTTTACGGACAGGCTGCTGAGCCATGTGCTATGCCATGTAGCCATGTTCTCCAGATGCTTTTTGAGGCATCAGGGCATTTTATGCAAATGTGGCAAGTTTATGGTTTTGTACTCCTGCTGGTGCATGTGCAAGTGCATAGTCTCTACGCCATCGAAGCATACGACTTTTAAGTGAACTGTGGTCATCATAACGACGGGCTTCTCAAAGGCTTTCCACACATACATCTACATTTGTAAATACCTTGGTCAGTAAAAGAAGTTGAATATACAGCTGCGGTCATGAAATAGTAGTTTCTATGCTTACGGATATGGCAATCAAAACTAATTTTGAAGCTACTTTTCAATTATTTTTAATTTCATAAAAGCTATAAGCTAAAATTCCTCTTTAAAAAATATTTTTTTTTTATTTTTACATATTTATTCCAATACAAAGTATAGGGGAACTATATTTTTTGTTTATTCTCTTAAATTTGTTAAATAAATTTTACTACAGGGCTCTGAAAAGTAAAAAGTTTTTCCTTAAACCACAAAAACAATATCCAAAGTTTTTAAACCCTATTTCTAAATTAAAACAAAAGTAACATTTTGACTTAAAGGTATGTCTTTGAGCACTTTACATTGTTCCACTACATTTTTTATGAACGCAGCTGTATATATGTTGCAAAAACAGGCCTGGTCATCGAAAATGGGTTAAAGCCAGTAAGTGACATTGACGGGGAGCAGACTTTGCCCAAAAGTTCAGGGGGCAGGACAACAAGGAACAGCCAGCTGCACAGAAAGAGAATTTATGTAAATTGAGTTGAGTTAACAATTGCAATTTTTGGATTCGGACAGGCCTTCTTGTGTGCCATTCGCAGGCTCCGACTTTCGGCATGTTTTCTGCATTCGAAGCATTGTTGGCTTTCTGCTGCCTCCTGCATATCGACAGATAAATCAATCAAAGTTTCCCCTGCCCCGTATGTTGCGAAGAATGTTGCCAGTGGTAGTCGGCTTTCAGTTTCGGCATTTGGTATTTCCCATTTACAGTCAAAGATTTTCAATTAAAACTCAATGTTTTGCGACTAGCAAACATTAACAAAAATGACTAAATTATCCCCAGGCAAAACAATGCTGTTCTAACGAAAATTCCTCGTTCATTGCGTGTGTTTTGTACTACAGCATCATGCTGAACGAGTAGAGTATCTTAGATAATCGAAAAACTTTTCCCTGCCATGTCGAATGGCTTGAAGGGATTTTCCAAACTACGATTATATATATGCATAGTATGTGTGCTGCTGCTGGTGCTGCGTTAAAAAACGATATCCGATCCGCTCGCAGCCGTTTTTAGAAACGCCATTAGTGCCTGACTGAAGCTATTAAAAGCGCAAAAGTCAAAAGCAAAATTCATCCCTTTAACGTGCAACTTTTAGACCATAATTAATCATTTCTTTTGGCATTTCGTGAGTGTGTGTTATGCGGTCCCTTTTCGAAAAGTTTTAACTAAAAAATCCGGTATTGGCTGTGGCATCAATTATAATTAGCTGTAAAGTAGGATCCAGGCTTTAATTATACCTACAATTGGTGGGCGGCTGTGAAGGCGGTGGGGAGTTGCCAAACTATGGTTGATTGCCAATAATCAAGTATACGCCGCATGGCGCCGGGGACAAACTTTTAAAAGCTGCGTGATTTGCGTTTTACGCTTTTAGTTCACAATTTGTCTTCTATTGACGTTGGATATTGCGCATTTTAAACAATTTACGGGGGTATCAATATTTGCCGAATGTGTTTTGAATATCAAATGAGTCCCCGTAATGGAATGCTGTCCTTTGCGGCCCTTTCACTCGGTTCGTTTTGGTTCAGTTTTGTTCGGTTTGGCATGGTTCGGTTCAGTTGCCTTCTGTCCCTGTAAATTCATTAAAAATTTGCTGCCACACGGCGAACACAAAACACAAATCCGCAGCGCAAATACAAATTTTGCGGCCTGAAAATGCGGGAATGGAATTTAAACTTTTGTGTGAGTGATAAAAGTCCCCGGGTTTACTTTTCGGAATCTTCCGGCGCACTATTTGAGCGTCTATAAATAAACACGGAAGATGTTGAAGGGTCTGCTTTTCTGCCCCTTTTTTCGGTTTCGGGGCTCACGACATAAATCGAATCTTATTTATTTTGGTTTTGCAATTTCTTGAGCACGAGTGTTGCTTGCACAGATAAAACGTATTGAATGCTCCCCAAATCGTATTCCAAAAAAAAAAGAAATACATTCAACGCCTAACCATCATTTGTTGTTGTTTCTAATGCCTTGGCCTAAGTCCTTTTGGCACCCTCGCACAAAACGAAGCGATTTGTAGGGGTTTTTGCCAGGGCATAGGCATTTTGTCATCGGGGTTGAACCAGAAGTCTCTGATTGATATATGCACAAAGGGGAAAGAATTTGGACAAGAAATCTTATACAAATACCAATGAATGTGAACATTTACTGTACCTATGAATATAAATCAGGAAAACCATTTGTTATTTAAGTGCTTTTATAATAATTTAAGTGAAATTGTATATTATCTGTAAAAGGTTTGTGTTACTACATATATTAAAAGAATATAAATATAAAACTATGTTCATTTTTTATTTAAATATTATAATATATTTATTCATTTACTTATAAGGAAGTTATATTTGATAAATTTAATTGAACACCATTGTAAAAACTTTGTAGTATTATAATATGTAGCAACAAAGTTTTATATACAACACTATGTTAAGCTTTGTTTAATATACACATATTATTTATTTTCTTGTAAGATAGTTCATATTGTAACATACTTTAATTTGGATTATTTATTGTTGGTTATATGGAGACAAAATAGTTTTTTTGTTGAGTGCAAGGATACTAAGTAATACAATTGAAAATCTGTTTAGTCAAAGCGATAAGAGCATTCGCAAGTCGCCTACTTGGCATTGAAAGATCCCACATCTTGTTGCTTTATTTATTTGCACACAGCGGCCGGGGCAGGACAAGTTTAGCATGAATTCGGGTCAACTTTATGAGCAGCCACGCAGAATTCTGGCCGGGTGCGTGCCGATTCCCAGCGTCTCCAGTGTGTGTTTGTTTGTTAGTTAAATTCTGCAAAATCCTTTCATACAGAAAATGGCAAGCAAACACACACTGGCTACACACACTGACTACATGAGACAAAGGAGGGAGGGAGCGAATGAATAAATAAATAAGCCAGTGCCGCTGTTCCACTGCTCCTGCTCCTGCTCTGGTTTCCGAATCCGAACCTGAATCCTTTGAAGGAGCGCCCCGTTTGCTGACTGACTGCGCTGGCATTTTTGGACAGCGAGCAGCGGCAAATTGTAAATGGTAAATGAAATGCCGTGCAAGAATTTATAGAAATATATTTATGCTCCGCTCTGTTTCGCTCCGTTCCTCTGGCTACAAAGTAAACAAATCTACGAACGTGCCTGGAACTTACCCACACCCACACTCCCATCCACACTCACGTATGGTGTGTGTATCCCCAGCACGCACACCCAGACACACACACACACACGCTCTAAGGATCTGGCCAGCCATGAAAGCGAGCTGGAAATTAAATTTTCGTAAATTGGATTCGAAATGCGTGCAAGGAAATTCATTTAGCGCGGGATTGTCAAACAATTGAAACTGCCTTTTACACTTAATTGCCTGTTTATGCGTCAATCAGTTTGGTCACTGGACTGCGGTTGCCATTATGATCCCTACTTGGCCACGCCCAAGGACCTCTCTGTGCCCTTTGTGCAATTTGAACACGTAGTGTCACGTTCTTCAAAATATGAAACGTTCACTGATTTTTAATGAAGCAAAGTTGTTGCGGCTGGCCCAAAAGGTACAAAGTCAGATGGAAACTAGGACAAGTCAAACACAACAAGAAGGAAACTTCAGAGTCCCCTGATTAATACGTGCACTGAACGAGTCCAGGCATCGCTACCTGTGCTTCTGCTAAGTCTGCGGCCATCTTCTCTAAAGTCCGGCTACATCGTTACGGTCATGTACGCAATAATTAAAAGTATCGAAACTTGTGTGTGACTCCCCGTGTTTCCAGCTGTGTGTGTATGGTGTGCATAGCGATGGCTTGTGTTGCCCTCTATGTGGGCACTTGTCGCCTGGCCGCGCGGCCACTCACTGCGGCTGATTGCAAACGCAAACCAGTACGGTTCGGGGGGACGACAGTGTGAGAGATATGCCAGGTTACGTATACGACATGTGGTCCGGTGCCACTGTGAGTAGTGAGTGTGTGTGTGTAGTGGGCATGTGGTACGTGAGCTTCAACAATTGTACGGAATTTCTTTTTTTCTGTTTCATCCGCCCATTTCCTCTTACAGAGAGAAAAATACATAAAATTATAAAATCTTAAAAATCCAATATGCCCTTCAATATAAGTTTATTTTAAGAGGTTTTAGGTTGACCTTTTAAATGCAAATGAGTTTTCTAAATAATTATGTATTTTTCTGTAATGTATTTTTACATTTGGAATGAAATCCTCATTTTTTGATTGTTTTTTTCCGTTCAGTGTGCGAATACCGGCTGGCTGCGCAGTCAATTTAGGGGCATGGCCACTGTGGCATAGATTGCCAGTGCACGGAACAAAGCAAATGACAAATAAACAAACAAACGAATGAAACGAAACGAAACGTAGCCATTGCCGTTGCTGCACACGAAACGTGTGTATAAATAAAAACTTTGCAACAGTCGCCCGAAGACTCAGGAAAACGGGTAAGAAGCAGCCTGGAAAAGCGGGGGAAAATGGGAAAAACAAAGCCCAGATAGCAAGAGAGAGCCAACGATGCCCTCCTCACTAATACACAAATACACTTAAGTTATTGTTACTGTTATTTAGTTAGTTTATGCCACTTTGTATTAAGTGTATGTGGATGTGTGTGTGTCTGTGTGGAAGTGCGTGTGTTTGTTCTTTGTCTGCGCCCGTATTTGTTCTTCATTGTATTGCATTTTCTTCTGATTTTCTTGCCGCCGCCACCGCAAAACCGGAAAACCATACATCCCAACGAGCTAACGCCGACAATGAATCAAACAATTCCACTTTGATTTGATTGATTTGCGCTGCGTCAGCTGGGCGCGTATATGTGGCTGGAAAATGGGGGGATGGGCATCAAAGTTGAGAGTGCAAAATAAACGCAGGAAGATGAAAAAAAAAAAAATCAGAAATCGGCAAAACAAATAGGACAGCATATGGAATTGTTTGGCAATCAGACACCAAACAAACATCTTTGTCGGGGCCGAATTTTAAAATGCTCTCGAGAATTAAACAACCTTTGTTTCTTTTTAATACTTCTCATTTTATGTACCCACAATTAAAGCCGGGTGAATAAAAATACGTACTCTAACTTTAAAAAAGATCATAAGCCAGTGGAAGTATTTTTAATTATTTTGCAGGATGGATCCTTACTTTTTTATGTTCCACTTTGAAAATTTTTTAAAAGAGCTATAAAATCAGAGAATTCATCACCATTCCTTTCAAGGTTTATTTTCGACTTAAATACTTTTGTCTGCCAGACACTTCAATTACGTTGGTAATGTAACAGCTAATAAACATGTTAAAAAATTTAATAAATTCTGTCTTTAAAAAAATAATGAGTAATAAAACATTAAAATCCCCTCGCATTTTTAAAAATATATTTGCTAGACAATTTTAAAATATATTATTGCAATTGATACAAATTTTAAAAATAATGTCGTTAATTGAACGGTTTATTCTCCAATAAATCATCATACGAATTTAAATACTTCAAGGAACCCAAGAAGCTGCTCAAATATTTACCACTCAATATCCAGCCAATAAATCAGATTAAAGGTAAATTATTGCACCTTAAATTTATAATCCCGCATCAAAGAAAAAGTCTGAGAAGAGCATTAAATATAGTGAAGTGTTTGCAATTGATTTTAGGGTTTCTCCCTACCAGCAGCAATTTATTCTCCAGCTGTCTGTGTGTGCGGTGGTACTTATACACAACACACCGAGCATCGAGCACAACCCACTCATACACACGGCTAGGTGTCCTTACTGCCGCAAAAAGTGTATGCTCTATGGGTCTAGGCTTAGGCCCCAGGTTTCAGGTTTCAGGATTCAGGATACACACCGGAGTTCAGGTCCTTTTTATTTGCCGGCAGGCGGCGGGAACATGAAAATATACTTTGCATGAATTTGTTCGTCACGCTCGATTTTTTATTTATACATCAAGCTGGCAAACCAAATATGTCACATGGGTGTGCATAGGCCGTGAACGGATTAGGGGCGTAGCCAGCAAATGGGTTTGAGGGGGCTATTCGAATGCAAATAATAGATTCAAATCCGAGCTATGTACGTTTTTCTTTTGGTACTATAAATTAAATGGGGTTTTATTTTGTAGTTAATTGCAGGTGCGAGCAATTTAATAATCCCTTTTAGTCCACCTCTGAGTGGGTACTGTACTTTGGGGATAGGTTTATGGTTTGACTGCCCTAAAGCACTTTAAGCACAACCGTAACCTGAGAGAGAGTGCTCAAAAGTTTCAAGCTAATTAAAAGTCAAACAGAATTGACTTTTGGAACAGCCCAACGACAACATGGTTCGAATTTGAGGCATTGCTCATACGCAATATGGGACAGCAGCAATGTCGAACAAAAGCGTTCCGTAAACTTCGACCGATTGGCAGAACATAGCAGGGAGACAAGTATATACTACAGATGACAAAGGGGCAATAGCATTGCTGAGAAGACAACAGAAAGTAAGGATGGCCATCCTGCCGAGGCTTATTAAAATTTTATTGTTCAACTCAGTTGCTGTCTGGCCAAGAAGTTGGAGTAGCTGGTTGACATACGACAGTCGGAGGTGGATGGTGCTGCCGAAGACACGATTGTCAGCTGTATGTTGTGGTACAAAAAACGGGGGCGGTGATTGTCCATTGATAGGGACAAACAAAAGGCAGGTGCAAAATGCGCACAAAGGAGCACTTATCCATCGTCTTTTGTACAAAGATCGATTAAAATGAGTACACCCAAAAATAAAAAAGTAAGTTTGTGTGTATTGAAAATAAACTACAGACAGTACTAAAGTATAAGTTTTATTATCATACAATATAATACTTCTTAAAATTTACTTTTTGTCATTAGACAGATTGTAAATAAAAATTAAATTAAAAAAAAAGGGTCTAAAACTGTAGTCCAAGGCCTTATTTTAAAGCCACATAAGTTTTATTTTGATACTTTTGCGGTATTAATTAATTACTATCTTTTTTGACAGATTTTTCATAACCAATAGCTTAAAACTCATGTAACATGAGTTTCTGTGACAATTTTTTGTTTGGGAACTTTATAAATTACAAGATGGCAAATCAAATCAAACAAAACCGAAAATTAGCGTGGACAATTCCAGCATTTTTCAATGCTTTCAAGCCCGATGACCTGGTAATATTTTTTAATAAAAATGTCAGCTTTTGCGCGCTCAACGGGTCGCGTGACATGCTGCCACAGACAGGTGGTGGTGACACAGCATCAGCTCCAGTCTCAAGTGTCCCCAGTTCAGCCCATACCAACCATAGTATCATCCCAGAAAAACTCCCTTCCTGATGTATTTATGATGAGCCCAAACTGATCTGCCCGGGATATGTGAAGCACGTTTTGCGATTTTGTGATTTTGTTGCTGCTGGAAAATCCATTTGCTTCCCAGCCCGGCCTTACACACAGTTTAGTTGATATGCGTAAAAATATTTAAAGGACCCTCGTGGCCGCACGGCATCGGGAAACTGAATTCCGAAATCTGGAATCAACGCATGTAGGCCTCATAATTCTGTCAGCGTCATAAACGCGTCGCTTGCCTCAACATGGCAGCTGCATGCGAATGGAATAATAAAAGAGGTCCTACACCAAACATCCACTCAAAACCGAACAGCCAACAACCAACAGCCAACATCCAACATGAATCTGCCTGACTTTATGTTTTAATTTGATTTGATTTGTGTTGGGCTGCGCTGTGTTGCGCACACTGTCGCATGTGCAAATATTGTTAAGGCAACCAAATTTGATTTATCACGCGCTCGCACCATTGGATTTTCCCCTCATCTCGCCCGATTTCCTCATCCCATGTCCCATGGCGTCTTAATTGGTTTTGGGCGTGCGAATTTCGGGCGCGGAAATGGGCAAAGCAATTAGCTGCACTTTCGTATGCCACTTTTCGAGGGGTGGCGTGTTGGCGTGGCAGCGGGGGAGCCTGTTAAGTGGCCACAAGTAGCAAAAAGCTGCCAAGTTAGCCCTGGGCGCAGGAGACAATTGCTGGCAGAGCAGCCGAGAGGAGTTTTTAGTGGAAATTAGGAAACTCGGAGAAACACTTAACCGCGTTTATGCGTTGCAGTTTAAGAATTTTCATTAAGAGAAGACTATGACATCTAATAAATTATAATTCCGCGCATTAGCAGCGTTTAACTGCCTTGTAATTAAGACATTTCATTTAGAGAAAATGTTAACTTCTATTCTAGTTTAACTCATAAATATGGTATTATTCAGTTCACAAACAAGGACATAGCACTTGTAAATTAGCACCTACTTTAAATTAGTTAAGACTATCTGTCTATCTGCGTTTTTTAATCTGCTTAACATATATATTTCTACACGAATTTGTTAACTTGATTGAAAAACACAAACATTTTCAAAGGCACATTAAGCATTTTAATTAACTAATGAATTAAAACATATATAGTCTCACAATTCATAAAATGAAAAGTTTATTTACTGGTTGATGGAAGCACAATTTAGAAAATAAAAAGAATGTAATTAACTTAACACATTTCTCTCAAAATAAAGCAACTATTCCCACAAGAACACTCAGAATAAGTAAAGAGTCTAGCTTTCAAAATTCATTCATTTATAATTGCATTAAAGTAAACTTATTTGAAGTAATAAAGCTATCAACATGGAATTAATTCTAGCTCATTAGAATGAATAAATATTTGTTTATGCTATTTTTGTTGCTCTTTTGCTAACGCACAGTAATTATTTATTTGATAAATCCGTAAAATTGAAAGGGTATTTTGTTGATTGAAAGAAACACATTACAAATTCATGAATTTAAGCCCAACCAGAGACTGTGTTAACCGGGTTAAAAGGTTTTCACTCTAATCCCCCGCTGTTAAACGGATAAATTGAGCTTTTGTGAACTCGGAACTCGAAACTGGAAACTCGGACTGCGACTGGTGTGAACGCGGCTTGAAGGCGGACAGCTGCTTTTTGCCACTTTTCTGCTGTATGCTAGCTGTGCTTAGGATTGAACTGCCATTTTAATTATGCAGCAGGCGGCCAGAAGACCGAAGGCAGCCGACGGTCGCTGTAACTCAAGGGCGGCTCGAGGTCAGGATGCCTTGCTGCGAAATTAATATGAAATGGGCAAAAAGTTTGCCAAGGATACTGCGCCGCGACTGCGAATGCAGCCGCCAACTGCATAAAATTCAAAGAGCGAACCCCGGCTGGCTGACAGCATTCAGAAACAATTTGCTGCAGATTATGAAAATTGCTTAAGAAATTAAATTTCTGCAATGGGGCGGGTGGTGGTCGGGCCCAAAGGTTTTTGTGGTCGCGGTAACCGCGGGAAATTTGCATTTCCATTTGCGGTTTCGCTCGACTCCTGGCCTGCTGTTGCTGCTGCTTTGCCTTTGATTTGCCCCGGCACGTAAAGGATTTCTACTGCCTGCTGAATGGCTGTCCACTTTCTGCCCTGGTTACTAATTCAATTTGCAATAATAGCAACAACTACAGAGACCGACAGCGGTATGCTCTAATTATATTGCGGCTGGTTTGGGTTTTAGGGACTGGTTTTGGTCAGCAGCGAAAAGTCGCTTAGCCATCATGAACTTTATTAAAAATATTTGCCCAACTTGGAGTGTATTTACATACTTTCTTTGCCAGCGAGTGAGGTCGCGTTTTGGTAAATTTTTACGATTCCTAGACCATTTGGGGCGCTGAGCACGCGCCGAGCCTATAAAGTGGCCCCGGGTTCGCTTTTTTTTACTGTTCAATTAGCATAATGGGCACACCAAAAGAAATGGCAAGGGGCAGGCAGATAAGAAGACGCGACTCTGATCCTTTTGGCAAATAAATAAATGCATAAATATAAATACAGTTGCGGTTTGGGGTTGAGTGCCCTTTTTTTTTTTGGGGTCTTCCGTTCATTTTGAAAATGGTCAGTCGGCGGGCGGCACATCATTTCCGGTTTGTTTACGCAAATCGAGCACATTTCGCATAATTTCCTATTGCCAAATACCCAGTGGGTGGTAGCTGGTGTGCTGTGTGCACGCCACTAACACACACATACACACACACACACACACACACACATATTTATATGTTTTTCTTGTGGGAAATTTTATGAAAATGCTTTCCAAATTGAATGAAAACATATTGACTATGCCATGACGACGACATCAACGATGGCAAACGGCAAGGAAAACAACGTTGTTGATGGTTGAAGCTTGACGGAAAGGGAACCAAAAGCAAAAGCGTTTGATGTTGGCACTGCAAATACATGTCCCCTGTATATTTGCCTAGACGTATGTGTGTGTTCAGTTGTGTCTATGTGAAGTCCTTGTATCTGAGAGTTTTGCGTTATCGCCTGCTATTTGTACTTGCTACCCGCTGTGTGTGTGGGTTGCGGCCCTTTTTCTGCGGTTTTTGAATATGTCTCATTTGAAATTGTTCCTCTGCTATTCGCCTGGCATTTGCCTTTTTACTTATCCTCCCATTCACTTGTAAATTCCAATCCTGTGACAAACATGCTCCTTGGAATTTGATTTCGACGATGTCAGTACAACAATAAGGAAAATAAGTAGGACCCACACTGACCGCACTTGGCTAATAAAGAACAAAGCGCATAAATTCTAAGCCTAGCCAAACAGCCACTGTCCGCCCGACTGCCCGACTGTCATGGCCATGGCCAATTGGCTGCAATCTAACAAAATGCATCGGAGCGGAGGAGCCAGGGTGGAAGATCCAAAACAAAAACTAAAATAAAGTACGCAAAAAATGACGAGAGAATGTTTTCAGGAGGCGGAGATAGGGACAAAATGAAGCAAAAGCCAGGCGACGAGGCACCCAAGCGAAGGGAGATCATGCGAAGGAATGCTGTGTACTTTCTGTGTACATACATCCTATCCAGTTTCTGAAGAACAGATTGCTTTAAAAGTTTAGTGCTGGAATGTGCTGGCTATTGAGCTGAGTATTTCCTATAAACTCTGGCTAAATTTAAGGTGACTCAGATATTTTTACACAGATTGAATACCATAACATGTGCTTTAGATGAAAACTATTTCATACTGCTTTACAAGTATGTATATACATAAGTACATAGCTCAACAGCTTTATTAAAGATGTGAAAATAATAAAAAATTTTCCGTTTATATTTAGGCATGTTAATGACTTAAAAACTAACACAGCTTTCAAATTTGGCTTCGGTTGTCCTTAAAAAATTATCACTTTGTATCCAGATTCTAAACAAATTTGCTCTTATTTTTATCTAAAAAATAACATATTTTCTGTAATCAGTAGCTCAATTGAAAATTTAAAAAATATTTTATAAATATTTTTATTTATATTTTAGTTTTTAATGATTTACTAATTCTACAATTTGGTTTTATTATCATTAGGTTGTTAACGATACTGCAGACAAATTTCAGTTTTTTCCAGCTTAAAACAAGGTTGCTGTTTGACCAGAAGCTAAAAATACTAGTAAGGGCATTACAAATTCGACTTCCTGTTGTTTATTCATTGTCCTATCATGGGCTTTGTTTAACAAATGCTTTGGTGGCTCCGCCTTTTCCAAATCCCTGTTCCCGGACCGACCGTTTCTGTCGCTGTTTTTGCCATGTACATATAAATAACATCCTGCCCCTGCTGGCTGTCTCTTCCTTTGACTTGCCGTGCATAATTAAATCAGATCACATTTTAAAATTCCATTTATATTTACCTCTTGTCGGCTTGCCTGGCAGTCTGTCTTTCGCTCTGTCTCGCTGTCGTCCGGACTCGTAAATCATGATTAAAAGCTTCGGGCGACAGGCAACTACTATGCCTAAAACACGTAGCAGCCCGAAAAAAGGACAACACCCAACACAGGGCGGTGGCGGCAGAAACTTCAAATAAAAAGCGCTGCGGCCAGCAAGACGACACAGTTAGCAGAGCTAGTTGCCGCTGCCGTTGCCGCAAAGATGGCAGAACTCTGGACAAGATTCAATTCTGGAGATACAAGTGGCAAAAGGAGAGCAGTTTTCCCTAGCTCCAACCTAGCGGTGACTCACTCTTCAGACGAAAAGACGGGCAAAAAACATAGGCGGAAGCAACAAACAACATAAAGGACACACAGACCGAAAAAAAAACCACTGCGAACGTGATATGGTGGGGTAGATTGTACTATACATACATATATGTGGCTCGTACTGGTATATAAGGCGAGATAAATCAAATGTGGCGAGAAATTGCAACAACAATGGCTGGCAAAGCCAAGAGAAAAGCAAAAAAAAAAAAAAAAAAGAGGAGAAAATGCGAAAAATTTATCCAATTTGGTAAAAATTTAGGTCACAGCCGGGGTTCTTCTTTTCTCTCTGGAAGCGCCAAAAGCGCAGCAACAACGGCATCGCCATCTCCATCGCCATCGCCATCGTCATCGGCATCCACAGGCCACAGGAAGAGCTCAAGTGCAGCAAAAGTGCTGAAGCCATTGTCTCGCTCTCGTTTGTTGGCCAGCCAGCCGAGGAGCTATTAGATAGCGTGAATTTCCACTGGCCGAGGACGACAGTATACTCTACTCCTTTTTACTTTACTCTCTATGCTCAGCTAACGAAGCCAAACGAAACCGCATGGAAGAAGGCGCAGCCGGCACAAAAGTGAGCCATGATAAATATGGCACAAGAGGACCGGGAAATATAAACATAAAGCATACAACTGAAGGACCAAGGACGAAAAGAAGACCCTGGCCAGAGTTCGTTGAAAGTTTGCAACTACCAACTGGTTACCAGTAGTTCCTAGTTGCTGGCAACTGACAACATAGCATTTCCCAGCGACACATACATACATAATATACAATTTACAAGAGCACCAGTACCAGCACCACACAAACCCTATTACCGACAACTAATAGCACATGAAATGAGTAAATTATGGCACACTTGGTCACCCTCTTTGCCAGCTAATTTGCAGTGAAAAGAAAACCAACATGCCACAACATTGCGTATACGTGATATTTGCACCCTTATGCAGGAGATGTTGGCTGCCAGTTGGCAGATAAGCGAAAAAGGAAGTGCAGCGTAAAAAATCGAATGCATATTTCACCAAACAAAAATGACACAAAAAGAAAGGGCAAGAAATGTTTTCAGCAGGAGAAGGAGAGCAAAAGGTAAATGGTAGAAGGTATAAGGTATCCTGTTTCTGCTCCCTTTGCTGCCAATAGCATTTTCTGAATTGTTTCGCACGATATGAAATCAAGTCCCAATAATTCTTAAGCTGCCAATAAAAAGGGAAAAGGAAGCAGGAACTGGGCTGTTGCTCTGCATTAAATCAATGATTCGAACGGGCAACGGATGTCAGTAAGTTGCCATTTTGAGAAATTAAAAGTTCCCATTGCCGTTTTCATTTCCGCACTGCCATCGACTCGCTTCCGCTGCCTGCGGTCAATTTCTATATCTGTCTCAGGTAATTCCCCAAACACAATCCTATTAAAAATGAAAAAAAAAAACGGAGAAGTGCGTAAGGATACTGGAAATTACTTTCGCCAGCCGGACGGACCCGCCCAAGGACCCTCGGAAAGCCGCAAAGCACTCGATAATGATGCCCTGGCCACGCTGATGCGTCCGATAATAAGCTGCCTAATAACCCAAAGGCGTCCTGCCGAGACGTTTATGGGCGTGGCAGTGGGAGAGGCTGGGGGTCTGGAGGCGTGAAGGTCCTGCTGCCTTTACAGTTCGTCAATTTTAATGGTTCGGGTGCGTGGCGGTGGCGCAGGACACACTCGGAAATCGCTGCTAAAAGTAATTCACTTTTATATTAAAAAGATTTTCGTTATGCCCGGGTAGGTCGCTCATTTGCATGGTTTCCTGTCCTGAGTCCTGCGTCCCGAATCCCTCGGCTCGCTTCGGCCCAAAAAAGTAATAAAATAAACAAGTGTCCTGGAAAAAAAGGACCGCTTGCAGTAAAAACGGGGTCTACACCCGATGTCCTGATGTCCCGTTGTCGACAAAATGGTGTGAAAGTGATTTATATTTTAATTCAAAAATGAATTATTTAGCACACTTTTTAATTCCTTTTAGTCTTCTTCGCTTTATTACGTGGGCTCGAATCTGAAATTCTGATTACTTTTTATTTGCTTTTATTTCGGTAGAGAGTTTATTGCATTTGCTGCGGGCCAAAGAAATGCAAATAATTTCGGGCTCATTATTGCGCTACATTAAACAGCGCAAAGCAAAAAGAGAGGCCTAAAAGCTGTTGACACTTGGACAACAAAATAAAATGGGACTCAAAAGCCATCAGACAATTTGCTGCTTTAGCGTGCAATGACATGGCGCGGAAATGGAAATAGAAATGGAAAAAATAACTTCTGCATAACATGCATAATAAGGTACATGAGGGCACTCCACACTCCACAGTGCACACCGAATAACTAGTTCGTTCTGCCACCAGGAATTCCTCATCATATGCAAAGCGAAATCTCGCGGTCCTTAGACAAAACCATTCCGCGACTCAGCATCACCACCATAAAAACTGCTTATAACCATTACTTGGCTCGACTGGGTAAATGCCTGTGAAATCGACAGTAAATTCTGCACTCTTTTCTGTAACATCCTTTGTAACTGATTATTACGGACACGTAAGCAGCTCGGGGACCACAAAAAAATCATGAAAGGAAGTAAACAAGCCGAAGCTTATATGCACTTGCAGCTATTACAAAAACTAAATAGTCTATAAACAGATTTTAAATCGAGTAAAAACAATGAAATTTTGTTGATTTCCCAGCTTAATAATATCGTTGTCCGAATTTTATTCTAAAACGTGTATATGTATATGGAATCTTAAAGATTTAGTCGTCCGATTTGACCCGTTCCGATTTTTATGCTATCTGCAATAGAAACACGACTTTTGGGAATGTTTTTTCCAGATAGATTTTAAACTGTAAGACTGTTTTGGTTAGAAAAGACAAACGGACAAGCGAACAAACGGACATGGCTAAATCGACTTTCCTAGTGATGTTCATCAAAAATGTGTTCTTTACAGGGTTGCAAACTTTTGACTGAAATAATAATACCTTCTGCAAGAGTATAACTAGTAGAAAATATATATATATATATATATATATATATATATATATATATATTGTGGGGGCAGGGCAGAGAAGAGTAGAACAGGGCAGGGCCAACAAACTGCGAATAGAATGTGCAGTGTCCTGGTCGCCAGACTGCAGTGAAAAAATTTGAATACAAAATGCGTTATGCTGTGGGATTGACAAAGGGCGCGGGCGGAGCACCAAAAAGGCAAGGGAATGGGCATGGGAATGGGCATGGGCGAGAAGGACCGCCAGTTCCTGCGGCAACAATGAAATTGCGTATGTAAATTTCATGTCGTTACCAGCAGCAACATTGCTGAAATAATTAAAGTGGAATGCGCCCGCAAGAAAATGTAGGGAAAAAATCGCGAAGCGGGCAGTTTGGCGAAGGAGTTTCGGTTGGAGTCACAGTTGTCCTCAGTTTTCGGGGTCCTGTTTGTCTATTGCCAGCTTGGCAACCTTTTTTTTAGTGTATTTTAGTTGCCTCCACTCGGCTGGGGTCCTTCGTCCATATGCAAAACAGTGTCAGCATCTGCTCCTTGCATTGCAAATGTGCGGCTGCTACGGCGACAGCGAGACACTGACTGCAACTTGTCAAAAAATGTCGCAACAACTGCGGCAGTAGCAGCAGCAAACGCTTTGGCTTTGGCTTTGCTTTGGCATAAATATGAGTGCCATCAAATTAATATGCACGGCATATGGCGGACGATTTTGTGGTACAACATGTTAAGTGGATTCAACGGCAGATGCTGTTCCCACACTTGAAAAAATAAATAAAGGATAAAAAACGAATGTAAAATTAAATTATTCTATTATTTTAATTTTTTTCCTTTTTGGCTTAAGTATTTTATAAATTAATTTCTGTCGTACTAAAATTTCGTAACTAGAATAACAATAAACTATATCCAAGAGCCTTCAAATATATATGAAATTTCAATAAATATATGTAATTTTGCAAATATTTGTATATTTCCATCTTTTTTTCCCGAGTGCATTTGCATACTGCCTTGAGACAACTGCATAATGCAGGCAGGACTCTCCGGGCTGACTCCTCGGCATCTTGGCAGGTTTTTCACGCTCCTTGAGTGACGAGCACGGATGCCCGGCGTGAGTTATGATGCTTAGCCGCATTGCTGCGGCTGGCGTGGCAAAGATAAAACTCCCATCTCCTCGAGCGTTTTTCGAGTGTGCAGGAGCATGAGTTGTAGTGGGAGAAACAGGAAGCGGAGAAGCGGAGAAGCTGAGGCATCCGGAGCTGGAGGAGCGTTTAATTTGACTCGGAGTTGGCACCCGCAACTGTCCACGGGTGTGAAGCTTTTAGCGGAATTGTCTGTGGCATGCACGTGGAGTGTGCAGTGTTCAGTGTGCACATGTTGCACTGTCAGCTCAAGTGAAAAACCAGCGAATCCTGTCGTCGGCACCTGTGCCCTTTGCTAATATCTCAAATGGATCTCACCGCATCGCCCTCTTGGCTGTTCTTAATTTAAAAGCTTTCTATTAGAACCTCAAAAACAAACAAAATGCCAAGCTGTCAAGGCTGTCGATATCCAAAGATACAGAAATACGCTGATAAAAATAGGAAGTAAATCCAAGTATTTCATTTCTATTTTATTTTATATAAGTTATTAAATTACTACATTTTTTGGCTAATTTTGGAATGGATTTTAATATATTAAATCCTTAATTTACTTTAGATAGATTAATAGATTTCAATTAAAATTTAAATATTTAATTTAAATGCAAATTATTTAAATAGGACTTATTAAATCCAATAATTTGAACATTTATACAATTATTTTCATTTTAAATCATCCAAATTAATATGGATTGTATTGCTAGTTATTAACGGAACAGATTTCAGCATCTGAAATAAGCATAACCCATTACTAAATTAATAATCTTGAATTTCATATTAAGTACATTATGATATAGTGGATTCAATTCCCTTTTGTATCAGTGTAGATGTGCTCAACTCCTCAAAGATGTAATTTCCATCCTATGGAGATGTTATCTCCTGGCTAATGACATGTGAAATGTGTTGATAAAAAGCGTGGGAATGGGGCACTAAGACATTATAAATTTGCGTTCCGAACGTTTGGCAGCTGTTGATTCAGTCCACTCAACGCATCACTGAGCAAAAAGTGGCCCAGCTAAGCTGTGTGTGGGTGGAGGGGTGGTGGTATCATCACCCCAAAACCTTTATGGTCAAAGGAAGGGGGCTCGTCCTGCCATCCCTTTGGCCACATTAGCCACGCATCACTGGACACCCGGACTTCGCAGGCATCTGCTGTCGCATTTGATTAGACTTTGTTTGCTTTTCTTCTTTTGGGCCTGGTCAAAAGGATATATTGATAAAGGCATTGCCTACAAAACACATTTGTGCAAAGGTGCGTTTGCAAAAGTTGAGCCAAAGGTTTTCGCTTTGACTCGTAATTAATTTGCTTTGTTTCATCCGCTTGGCTGGATATTGGGGCGGGAAGGCGAGGCACAAGTGGTGGCCAACTGAAATGGCCCTTCGGCCTGGACCATAAATTATTTTATTAAGCCACTTTGGCCAGCACTTCGGCACGCCCCGAAGTTATGTGAATTATTTTGCAAAAGTTAATTTCATGCAATAAATTCTAAATCGCGTTGGCAACATTTCATGCCCATCTCTCACTGGAGGCGATTGCGATTTGTTTTTTCTGGTCGAGAACTTTTTCTGCGCGGCACTGGTAGAAAACAACCGAAGTACTCAATTAAAATATTTTTCGTTTTTATTTTCATTTATTTTTGTTTATTTTTAAAATCAAAATATTAAAAGTATTTTGAAATTGTGTTTTTGACTATTTTAGGAATCGATACCATATTTAAATTCAAAAAGAATTAATTTTAGTCTAATAGTAAGTATTTTAAATCTAAAATTTTCCACATTAATTGTTATATTAAAATATTAAATCATGCAATTTAAATGCATTGTATTTGACATAAACTTTTAATAAAATTTTTTTATATGTGGACGAGACTGCCCCGAAAAAGTATGCAACATAATTACATTTTCAGCAAGTGATTAAATGGGCCGTAATTGTTTCTGGCGCTCTTGTTGTTGGCCCCACACTAATAGCCGTAATTAGTGGCTGATCCTGGGGCTGGGGACTCCAACCTAAGGGCACCTGGCATCTGAGAACTCTGAGAGCAATGGGGGCTCCGACTTTAATTCATGCCCGCGTGTCTTTCAGTCGTTTGTTAGCTTAGGGCTACATTTAAATTACACCACTTCTCAGCCGCCAGTTGTCGGGCAATAAAAGTTTTTCACTCAAAACAATAATTGAGTGACATTGCCGGCCGACTTGACTTCGTCTGGGTGTGTGTTTGGGTTTGAGTTTGAGTTTGTGTTTGCGTTCGTCCTGTTTGTCCTGGCTGTCTGACACTTCGGGCATCAATAAGCATCTCTTGATAAATGTCCAATTTAATTTTGCTCTCTTTACTTATCTCCGGGACTGGCGCTGTGCCTTTGATTCGGCTTCTCTACCACCCACCTACATCTTTTATTTTTTTTTTGGTTTTTTGCTTACATGCAGCCGGAGCTAAACTTTTCCAGCTTTTTATCCCATTCTCTTCGTTTCCTCTTTTTTTTTTCTGCCGATTTTATTTCGTTTCATTGGCACCATTTCTTACATTTTTTCGGCTTCTTTTTATGCGCCCTGTAATCACGATACGAGCGAATGAATGGCATATTCGTTTGCCACTTAAGCAGATAAGCATTTCAACAATTGAGCGTCGGGATTATGGAGTGAGCGCGCAGTTTGAATTTATAGCCTGCGCCGGGCAGACAAATAATTTTATAAAAATATTACACGGTGATTGTGTCACTCACTTGTTGACACAGTCACAGAATTGTTTGTGTGTGCAGTGTATCTCAACAGTCGTATATAGTAGGTTTTATCAATTTAGTTCTTTCTTGGTTTCGACCCACATTCACATCGATTCAATGATTTTCATTTTTTCCCTCTTTGCTGCTGGGCAATTTATTTTCCCTTGGTTTTTTGCAGCCTGCGCTTTAAATGTAATTTAATTCGTCTTCCATTTCTTCCATTTCTTGCAGACACTGCCGCCAGCAGACGGCGTCTGGCGCCGTAACTGTCTAGCGGGTAAGAAATATGCTGAGGCTTTGATTTAATTGAACTTGCGTAATTTTCCCCCCAAATGGAGCCAGAGCCAGAGCCAGAGCATAGCCGCACTCGCACTAACATCCGCATCCGAATCCGGGAACTCTGTGCATCTGCTCCATATTTAAAATACGGTGGTTTATTAAACAGCAGGCGTTCATAGGAGACGAGGGCACGGGGCAAGGGGCGGCGAAGTTTTTGGCTAATGGAAGTCTGACACTGATATCGAGCGTGCCTGCAACCTCCTAATGCTAGGCTACACTCTAAAAACAAACGGAAAAATATCACAACCCACTTTGATTTTCACACAGATGGGAAAATATTTTTAACTCAATATCAAATAAGTTTATATAATATACTAACAACATTAGTCACAATTTTTGTTATATGTGTTTGTATGTCATTGTTTATTTATTTTTTTATTTTATTCGATATTTTAAATATTAAAAAAAAACAAACCATGTTTAGAGAAATGTAATTCTAAAATCAGATATTCGCAGTGAATTTCTAATAGAAAAAAATGGTGATAGCTTCTTAATGTTTTTTTTAATTTATAGTTATTAGAAAGTAAACTCATTTTCAATGATTGGCTTGTTCTTGCCGCCTTTTTACCTAGTAGAACGAAGTTAGCCAAGTGTATTTTTCAAAAATAATTAGGCAGCTACTTCTAAAAAGTTGTTCATTTGTTTTTAAGTGTATGTCATGGCGTTGCCACATGTGGGCCAGCACCGAGGCTAGTAAATATTGTCTCATTTGGTATGCTGTGTGCCGTGGCTAAAATCAATAAATCAAAGCTGGCCAGGCAGGCGGACTGATCCGGGGGTAGGAGTATTAGGGGTAGGGGTACGAATACGAGTAGGTGGACCTGCGTCCCGGGAACACAGGGTCTTGGATGCGACGTCACGAATGTCGCACTCTGGCGCGTGCCTTGGCCCCAGCTGAAGCTGCCAAACATATTTGCGTGCGCCAATGCAAACAATGCCGTGTTGGTAGGTTGGCCACCCCCCACAAAACACCCACTATCCTTTCAAGGTTGCCTGCTCTGCTTGTTCAGCCCGCTAGGCTATATCGCAGCCCGCATTGATAGCCTGTCTAATGTTTACAGCAGCTTCCCGGGCCCCCAGGTCCAAAGGTCCTGACCTGGCAACAGGTTGACCCCAAAAACACCCCACCCCACGCAAGCATGCAGTGCAAACTTTAACATAGCTGCAGCTATATGTATGGATATATATATATATATATAGGGTTGGATATTTGCCTGAATGTCAGCTGGGAACGGAGCAGAGCGGCCACCACAAAGGCAAATACGCTTGGCTAAAACTTGAAGCGGCTCAAAAGTTTCACGTTTTAAAGGCTTAACTCCCCGCCAACCCTTTCGGGCCACACCCCCAGAGAGGGCGTGGGTTTTTTCTCTTTTCATGCCGCGCTCTGTGGGTTTAAAAAGCAATTCCGCAACTGTTTTTGCACATTGCATATGTAGCTCCAGCCCTCTCCAGTCCACCACACACATTCGTATATATATATATACATTTCCCAGCGGGCTGGCAACAAAGCTGCTACCATGCCATAGCAAACCATACTAAACCCTACGAAACCATACTCAATACCCAATGTGGATACCCCGGATCTACGAGTTTTCCCAGACTCCCAACAATGCTGCTGTCGTTATCGTCGTTTTCACTTCAATTAAAAGTTGGCAACTTTTCTTGCCATGTTTACCTAACTTGGCGAGGAGGCCCAGGCCCGCTCCGATTGCCATTATGCAGATTCGTATGGCTGATTACCGAATTACAAACTGTAATGGCAGCAATTGTTTTACTTTGGCTCTGGCATATGGCATATGGCACACGCGAATGGCAGCAAGTAGGCCGCAAGTTGTCAACTGCAAACGAAAGTTGGGCCCCTTTTAGTTAATGCCAGCCAAAAGACATGGAACAATGTCATGCAACAATTTGCAGCAGACACTCAGCGACACGACACGAGAAGCTCACACATAAAGAAGGTCAGACCTTAAAGCACGTATCCGCCGAGTGGGCCGAACGACTTCCGTGCTGTTCACGCCCCAATGCGTTTGCCCCGCCCTCTGCGCCACCTCCTTCCGACCCGCTGATCCTGGCTGCCAGGAATTTCCGCGAACGTTAATTGCGACAAGCCAGGGCCAAAAGGGAGCCAAAGAAATGCCACCTGGCTGCACCTGCAAATAGCTGGGGACAGGTGCACGCAACTGTATAACAACTTAGTTGAGGGACTTGCCTGCCGCCCTCAAAGGAAATACTTAAAACGAAAAGAACTCGGCACACATACGAGTATACCCATTAAATATGATATGAGATGTCCCAGGGTTTCATTCTTTTTGCTTTTTAGAGTAACTCGCCCTAAAACTACATTTTTAGCAAATAATCCGATTGTGGGTGCTTTAAGGGGATGGTTTCTTTTACAAAATATTAAAATGGCTGTGGAAGAATTTTTTGATTAGGTACAACGACCAAGGCATTACTTTTTATATCTTATTGAAAACATAAAAGTTGTTTAAACAATTTCTTAAATAATGTTTAGTAATAACGGAAATGTGGAGGTAGAGGATACAAATTAGCTAAAAATATTATAAATCTCTCATTTAAGTTATCAACAGAATATTTTTTTATGTTTTATAAATCGGCATCAAGTATTCTATTGATAAATAAAAATAAAATTCATACAAAATGTATATATATATATAAAAAAAAGTCCTTATCTAATACACATTTTAATGTTACATTTTATTGAAAACGCAAAAGAAGTTAAATAATATGATAGTAAAAGCGGAAATATATAGAAGAAGTATACAATTTAGCTCAAAAAATTAAAAACATGTGAAATTTTTCTTTTACGAACAGAACATGTTTTTACATTATTTAAAACTTAATTAAAATACTTCGTTTAAAAACAAAAGTAATAATCATCAATAAACTATATGAACCTTATATTTATACAACATCTGCTGTTAATATGCGTGATTTTTTGCTCATCTCTAGCTCGAAGTGGGTAAAAAACCGCAAAGTCGACCCACTGTGAACTGCATATGTTGCAATCGAGGCCAAGATGAGTTAGGGGATAACCATTTTATGGAGGTGCCATTTGCCATTTACTTGCCGCCACTCGCTTCGCTTCCATTCCATTCAGGCTGCCTGGCAGTTCGGAATCATTAAAATTGATTTTGCAGCAGGATGGGAGGATGATGCTGCGGGGGGAAAAGAACGAGCGAGCCAGTCGAAGGCAAAGACTGAGCAGCATTGGAAGTTGGCTTTTCTATTTGCCAAACACCAAGGAATTTGCTAAATTGCTTTTCAGCTTGCAGTCGCCACCGTACACCTTTCCACAAAAGTCAGAGAAGTCAGAGGTGGCGGCTGGGTGAAAAAAAGGGGGGATCAGTAGCTACTTGGGATGTGCGTTTGGTTTTGCAATTAGTTTTCGCCCCCGAGCCAAAAGGCAAAAAGTTGCAATGGCTGCTGCTTCTGTTGCTGCTGCTGCTGCTTAGTCATACAAAAGCGAAAGCTATGGCACAACCCACGCATACACGCAAACCATATTCTTTTTATTGTGCTCTATTGTCAAGTTATTGTTGCGACTTTGGCAACTGTAACAAAAGCGATTAAAACAGCCATAAAACCTGAGCCCATTAATAGCGCAATAATATTATCAGCTTATGTTCGTTCGATGCCTTCTCGTGCAGCCAAAACGATTCCCAAACTTTGTCTCTTGTATTTTCATTAACATTTATTGGTTTTTTACTTAGACGTTGGGACATAATAACTTGGCCCAAATAGAAACACACACACACTCAGTGCTGCAGGTCCTTCAGAGACTGGGACTGGGACTGGGACTGAGACCGAAACTGACTGCTTGCCATGGCACAAAATATTTCGCGGTCGTATCAGCGTCATCATAAAATAACGTTAATGACGGCAACAAGGTCGTAAAATCAAAATTTCTGCTATTTCAACGCTGAAACCGCTGCGGTTGGGAGTAACTGATGCTGGCAGCTTAGCAACATTGTTGATATGAGACCAGACTGGGGGCCAACCCAACACAAACCAAACCAAACCAGACCAGATGAGATGAGATGATGGGTATGATGACGATGTAGGAAATGGCAAAGGAAACAGAGACCCAAGACTGGTGCCCTTGCAACCCAGCAGGCGTCGACATGGCCTGGTTACAAGCCGCACAATCAAACGCACACAGACGGGAATGTAACATGTGGCGTATGCGTAATATCACGGAAATTTAATTACTTTAAAGGCGCGCCAGCTAGCTAGCTAGGTCAGTGGATTGGAAAACACAAATAAAGTTATCAAACGTGCACAGATTTTACGAGATATTACCTTGCGACTTATCTGCCACTTAATACAATGGTCGAAATAAGTTTTACATTGTTATACCCGTTAGGTGTGGACAAAAATAGGTGTAATGTTTTCGTTGAAAAGTATGTAAAAGTAATAAGATTCGAGATCTCGGAATCTATAAAAGCAAGAGATTTGGGATTAATTTTTAAGGACCAAAAATCACGAAACTCTGTCATTTCCCACTGAGACTCCAGTTTTGAGGTATATGTTTATTCGGTCAATATATATCGGCATACCAAACATTTTTTAATTCATACCATTATATTAGAAGTTATTAGGAAAATTTTAATTATGACGTCACTGCATATTTGAAACACGGAGTTTATACTTTTAAAAGAGCGATGGAGAGGGAAGAACGGCTCGCTCCTATCTTGCCGTATTGACAATGTAGTCCGGCAGATGGTGCCACTTAAGACCCAACAGATTTTTGAGGGGTTACTTATTTTAATTTGCTTAACAAAGTAAACGGTATTAAATAGTCGGGGCACTCGACCTTGGAGATCCCCATTTTTCCATGGAGACTTCTGTGCCCTGCTGCAAATCTCACTTAATGCGCTGCCACGGTAACGCAACCAGTTGAAAAAGGGTCCATATATTTTCTATGTGCTAGTGGGACGTGCAGCATTTTAAATATTCATTAGCCCAGCCGCAACTCTCAACTCTCCTGTGTGCCGCA
This sequence comes from Drosophila elegans, assembly GCF_018152505.1. NCBI lineage: Eukaryota > Metazoa > Arthropoda > Insecta > Diptera > Drosophilidae > Drosophila > Drosophila elegans. Next base: position 686,387 of record NW_024545863.1, read on the forward strand.
GGTCAGGGTCGATTTGTGCGCCGCAAGTGAGAAATGATATTCGAAATTAATTTAAATCACCGAAAATGTGAGCCAGTGCACTTTTCAATGGGGAGGGGGGAATCAATGGGAAATCGCTTTCAAGACCTTCCGCAGCCATTGCCTGAGTCCCGGTTTATGGCTTTGGGCCAGAGTTTATGGACGACGAGAACGGGGAGCATTGGCGTTCAGATTTTATCGTGCCGGGCGTTAAAAGGTCGTAAACGTCTGCTGTCTGTGGCCTAAGTAAATCAGCATAAAAACCTAACTAAATGAAGACAATCAAAGTGTGGCCGCGCCCCAAATTGCATAGATATAAAAGGGCGAAACATTTATATATATTTGTTCTATACATGTGTCTCATTTAGACAGCAGGGCACTCGAATTGAGTCACAGCATCTGGGGGACTTGTTTGTCATGGTTTTTGCTCCTGCTGCTCCTGCTCGGCTTCCTTTTTGCACTCGAAATTATGCTGTGGCCAGGACTTTGGCTTTTGGCCTCATTCCTCTCGAAATATTTGCGGGCCGAGCAACAAAAGTAGCCCCCCCCCAACAATATGGTAAACTATATAAAAATTTGCCCAGGCCAAGGGACAAAAGGTCGGGATAGCAGCGAGCGGGCGACATCGTTATTGTGTATTGTCCTCATTGTCCTGGGCCTGGTCAAGTGGCTAGCAGCCGGGACGACGATGACGAGGACGATATAGCCATATAGCTATATAGATATAGTAGAAGAAACAGAAACAGCAGCAGCAGTAGGAAAGCAAAAACAGCAACAAGGAAGATTTTACTGTCCTAATAAAAGACAAACAAAGGACTTTTTGGGGTGGCCACCATACAGCTCTTTCGTATCGCAATTTTCATTATTTTATTTGCCTATAAACGCAGCCATATTTTCTGCTAGTGTATATGCCACATCCATCCATTCGTCCCACACACACACACACACACACACTTGGTCACTCCATTGGTTTATTTGCCTACACTACACAATTTTAAGCAAAATAAGTAATTAAAAAAGTCATAAAGTGGTTGGTGCTGGTGCTTCTATCTCGTCGGCAATAGCCCAAGAGCCACATAAAAATCAATGCCGACAGACTGGGGCCACAGCCAGAAAGTGGAAAAATTGGAGGGAGAGCATTGGAGATCCAGCCGGTCAATGGGTCAGTCGCGCTGAGGTCAATTCACTTGACTTTAAACGATAAACATACTCGGCAACAACAAGGCAAACAACTTGTAAGCAATTAAGGCAAACGTATTGACTTCTCCTCTCGCCCCGTTTTGCGTGTGCGAATGTGCAGGATGTGAAGATGTGAGGATGTCGGGGGGGTGAGGAAGTTGGCCCGAAGGAGGATAATGGTGATGGCCAAAAGGGGATGTTCGAACAAGCCGGCTGTCGCCAACCGTCTGCCGTCGATATTCCATGTCGTCGACATGACGATATTTATCCATGTTCCACGCCCAGTTGACGACACGAATAAAATAACACTGCCCGATCAGAATCTCATGTAATTCGATATCGATATCGTTAGGCAAATCGGTTAATTGATTTCATTAATTATGTGCTTATGAAAATAATGTCTGTATGCTGAAATACATTCTTTTTTCTTGACCAGACTGTAATTATATACTTGCATAGCTGATTATATAAAACTGAAAAAGTGTATCATTTATTTTTGCACCGACTTTTATACTTTCCTGCAGACATTTCAGTTTATTCATTAAAATTTTCATGTCCAGACTGTAATTTAATATGATAGTACATTTGCATAAGTAAAGTATTAAACAACAGCATGAGTATTCAATGAAGAGCGTTATACAAAATAAAAAAAAGTGTATCACTGATTTCTGTAACGACATATAGACAAACATTTTTGTTTATTCATATCAAAGCTTTTATATTTTTGACAAACTAGCTTCAAAATGACTATTACGAGGCAATGAAATGCCAATTTATCAATAAACAAAAGATATTGGGTAATTTGATTTAATTAATTATTTCTGTATTATAAATCCGAAATACATTTGTTGTTTTTTTGACCAGTTTGTAATTTAATATAATTTGCATTCACATAATTAAAAAATATTGAATAATAGCATAATTATAAGTGACTATTATACGATAATTATTATAAATTATACAATTCTGCAACTATTTATAGACTTTTGTTCTGCCAATTCTGTTTATTCCTCAAAGCTTTTAAATTTTTAACAAACTATAAAATTTCTTCTTCTAAGAAACGAAATGCTGTTTTCTAATGAGAATTTCATGCAAATCATTCTTGGACGCCGAAAAACCTGTCTTCACAGAACCGAATGACAACTTAGTTAGTCAGCTATCGTTTAAAGAGCATATCCATTTCGTTTTCTATGATTTTTCATTTAAATATTAACTGACTGTCTAGCTCGAATGGCCTGTGCTCCGTAGCACTACAGTTTTGTTTTGCATTTGTGGCCAGTTTTCGGGCGCCACTGGCCAATTAAAAACAAATTGTTTTGTCTTTGCTTTGTGTGGCGCAGTTGTTCAAATGAATTTTTCTGCATATTTTGATTTATTTGAAAAATATATTATGGTGTATTTGGATTGTATCGCGTGTGTGTTTGTTATGGTAAATAAATACATTTCGGTCAATGCGCTGTGAAAAATAAAGCGTTTTTATTTTGCATAAAAAGTGTTTATGCGCTGGAAATTGAGGTCGTCAGCGTTTTGGAGTACATGGTAGTATACATGTATCTGCGTCTGTGAGTGTGTGTCTGTGTACTAGCGTGTGTGTGTGAGTGGCAAGTTTTGGCTCAGGGCTGAAGTGCCACCCCCATTTCACTACAAGGACCTGCTAAATGTTTGGCGACATGCAGGCAAAAAATGAATTTCTCCGCCTGTTTTCTGCTTTTACGGCTGCTATTGTTGCCATGAAGTTGAGCTGTGTTAATGAAATGCGTTTGGGTTTTTTAGCTGTGCCACAAAGCGCAACTTGCAACTTGCAACTTGCCATTTGCGGAGGCCGAGCGCAAACTTTCGCGACTGCCTCTCGAAAAAGTACGCGACTCGTAACTGTAATTAAATGCAGCGCATAACTGCTCCGAGCAGCGGAAGCGTTTAGACTATTTACTAGAGTGTACTAGCACACATCCAGGAATGCACTTGGAAAAATATTTCAAAAATTTTTCAAAAGGTGACTTCATGTTTTGTCACCTTTGTTTTGGAAGAGCAAATTATTAATTTATAGTTCGATTATCCTTAAATAAAAAAACATTTCATACATTTATTTTTAGCTTGATTAAATCAAACATATTTTTCAACCAGACAGATTTACTTACAAGTATATTTTCTGACTTTAAGCTCGTAAAATTTTTATTTTTGTAATCTATTTTTTGCTTTTTGTCACTATTCTGGTGCTATATGAGAATCTTATATTACCTTTAAACTATTTAATATGATAGTATTATTTTCCTTTGATATTTAGTCAACATTTTTTATCCCTATTTTTCCCGGAGTGCAACGACTTTTGCGCATTTAAAGTATTTTCACTTGTTTTTGGTTTTTCTAGCATTTTGACCTAAAATTTTCGTAGCCACCACACTAATGTCAAGTATGCTGCCGGCAGAGTTTTCATTTCGCATATGCGGCAATTATGTGCCCCTTTTTCATGAATGTATATATATATATATATATTAGTACTATATATATATATATGTGGGTGTGTACTATAAGAGAGTGTGTGTCAGTGAGGAGCACAGTAACAATAATTGCGGGTAATCAAGTAATGCTCATTTGTAAGGCACAACAAAGTGGATGGCGGCGATAAAGACATCGTGTGCTGGCTGCGGGATTGCGTCAAATGTGACATGTTAATTCCAGGCGAACAGGCAGTCAAGTTAACCGCCCTGCTGATTGAAGTGCGACGCCCCAGCGATAAGGACATTTTTCGTCAGGGCCAACGTGTCTGAGGGCAGGCTGATTTTCCGCGGAAAAACGCTCGACTGCCTACATATGCGTAAAAGGTGCGACACTTGAGAAACGCTTCAGTACGTTACGTATACGCGAAAAATTGCGGCTTTATTGCGTTCAACTGTAAGCAAAGCAAATAGAAAGTGGAAAAAAAAGCCAAAGCTAAAAAAATTGGCAAACAAGAGCCCAGTCAAATGTGAAATGAAACAAATTTGTTTCCCTGCCGTAGCAATCGAAAAAAAATATTATTTGCACAGAGTAAATCAAAAAATGCAAAATATAAAATGTTGTCATCAATTTATTTCCATATAGCTTAAATTGGTAGAACACATCGAAATTTAAGTCTCAATTTTCCAGCGCTTTCAAAATATTTTAGGCAAACAAACTCAAATATACTGCTCGTATTAAACAAATGTATGTCTTTGCTTGGGCAATGACAAAACTATTTTGATTTATAGATGCAGAAAGTGCCAAGGATGATCTAAGTATAAACATCTTTATTACTTCAGTCCAGAGATAAACAAAACATAAAAAAACATAAAACAGCATAAAACAAAAATAAAATATATGTGTCTTATTTAATTTGCGAAGTCTTTCAGTTTAACAATTTTTAATGCATTAAAAACCATTTTAATGAAAAAAGATGAAATAGACCAAAAAAGTTATACAAGACAGTGAATTTTCGCGTTTATCTTTGCCTGGCCATCAATATTCGGTAACTTTTTAAGCCGCCCTCCATATTCTGGCCTTTATTTTAATTTATTTGCCATTCCGGCAGCAGATAAACACGCATACATAAGAGCTGGCGCAGCCTTCACATCAACGCTTTGGCAAAAGGCTAAGGGAGTTGAGTTGGCTTTTTAAAAAATAACAAACTTTTGCTTTGCTTTGTGCAAAGGGCTAAGAACAGAAGGAGCAACAACAGTTTAGCTTTTAGCTGGCGTGTGTGTGTGTGTGTGTCGGGTGTGCCGAGAGCAGCAGGCTGTCAAAAAGTTACTTATTTTCTTTTAAAAACTTATACGAGTCTTTTCTCGTTTCGCCGGCTCCTCTGCAGCTCCTGATTGCTCCGCCCTGTGCGATGTTTACACAGCTTTTGCTTTTGATAAGGTTAATCAAAAGTTTTTTAATCCATTCTGCATACAGGCAGACATATAGACACACCATATACAAAAAAAAAAAGGGCGCGAGGAGATCATCAGTATCAGATTCGTGTGTCCTCATTATACATTAGTGCCGGGCGGAAAGGAGCAAAAAAAAGGCCACTTTGAGCCCGCCGGCTCATTCGAACTTTTGGCCCTGCAAAGTGAATTTCATGAATGCCAAATTATATGTATTTGTTTTCTTCAAGTTCGCCCAACTAACCAAGCAAAATGTGCTGAAAACTGAAAACGGAAAACTCCCGAACTGACTGTTTAAAAATTGCATAATTTATGTGCCAAAGTTCAGAGCGAAATCACTTTGGACAGCAACGCGGCGCGCGACTTTGGTGGTGGCAAAAACTTTGCAATTAAGCTGCGAGATGGCATTTGGCAAACGGCACAAGTGAATCGAACCGCTGCCCCCAAAACCCCACTGCTACTATTCGACCGGTGTTCTTCAGGTTGCACGGCAGCCCAGGCAGCTGCAACTTTTGCGATAACTTTAAATCATCTAATTATGAGTAGCAGAGCCAATGGACAAGAAGACCGGGACCGTCCCGCAAACAGGCGAAAAAAACCCCTCCCCTCAGTTGGTGAGGGGAACTGCCAGTGGCAGCATTTAATTTCCGCTGTCTCAGCTCAGCCTGCTCAACTCCGGTGCCTTCGTAACCCTCAAACCCCTGCCTTCCAACACACCGACATAACTGACACTTTACTTCATTTCTGCTGACTGGAATTAATGGCTTTTGTTGGCATAGTTTTAACGCTTGAAGTTCGGCTGCCGGTGCTGTGTGTATAAAATTTATGTTCGAATTTATTGCAAAGTTTATTAGACAATTCCTTGCTTTTTTATTATTATTTTTTCTTTTTTGCAAAGTAATTTTCACCAAAGAAAATTTTTGTGAAATTTATGAGCTTCATAAATGACCAAGGCAGTTCGGTCAAGTTTCTAGAGGGCCGTGGTGGGCCCACGCTGCGTATGAGCAACGTGCCAATTGCCATGATTTCTGTGCAGTTGGAGAAGCAGGGAGCTAAATGACCTGCCCAACTGAGTAAGGTCGGTAACAGCTCTTCACATTACGAAATGATGTCGGCTGAATGCAAAAATGCCATAAATATGAATGAGCTGCCGGTGCAGAAAGAGGAATCCTTACCGCATCGTCTCATACCCATTGCCATTGCCCAACTGATGTACTTTATTTGTTACAACATATTTAACTGTAGTTTTCTGCCTTGCCCAGCCCCGCCTCTTTTGCCCCTTTTTGTGTGGGCAGGCAGGCTTTTAGTTTCAGTTTTCTGCTTCTGATTTATGACGGCGCAGGCAAAACATTTCAAAAGCCAGCCGGAGAAAACTGTGTCAGGGAGCAAAGAGAGTATGTATGTATATGTAGGTTTTGGCCAGGTTAGATGGGTGTATGGGTGTTGGCCAGGCCAGGCCAGGCCAGGCCAGAAGTTTCCTCATAACTTGCTGTACTGTGGCCCCAGTTCGCCCCGGCTGTCCATTCGACTGCCACTTGTTGTGTGTCGCTCATCAAAAATGTATTAACGAGCTGGCTGGCTGGCTGGCTGGCATAGCAGAAGATTTTTATCTGCCGGCGATGATTTCATTTTGAGCTTAGTCCCCACGCCGGTGGACTTAGGCTCATCCACTCATCTCATCTGTAAGTTTGCCTTAGATTTGTATCGCTGTTGGTGTTTCGTTTCAACACGTGCATGCAAAGTTGTTTGTGGCAGCTGCGAGGCGCCAGTTTTCCCTCGTTTCCTTTCTTCCGGCTCCCGGCTGAAACTTTTAATGGCGCATTATTTAATGCCATAAATTATGAGAGCAAGGCCGAGCCGCGTATTAACCGCCAGCAGCAGATAAAAACTGTTAGCATTTAACAAAAGTCAAGTGGCGCCTCGCCACCAATGACAAAGCTCTTTGACATTTACACTGATGAACCAAACAAAAAAGGTGCATTTTCGACTTGCCCCTCTGACATCGTCGCCGTCGCCCCTTTCATTTGGCGTCTAAGCAAGCGGAAACTGGGAAAAGCGATGGGGAAAAGTTTCATTTCCAGGCGTGACGCGATCTTGTGCAAAAAGTTTCCCCAACGTAACACACACACACACAGTAGCGGCAGAAAACAGAAAAACAAGACCACAGAACACCGAACAACTGAACAACTGAATAACTGAACAACCGAAGTAGTGCGCACAAGTTTCAAATGCCACTTTATCTTGCGGCTACTCTACTTTATTTTCTCTCGGTGTATCCTGTCTTCGCAATTTATGCTACTGCGGATTTTTGAGCAAAATAAGCAACTACCAGACGAAAAAGTTATGAGTTTTGTGTCATAAAATGCCACCGAAACGGCGGATGCGATTCCACCTGCATGGCCATTGCTTAAACGAGGGTTCGTGTGTGTTGGGGCAGCTAGAGATGTTTATGCACAAGCTCATTTCACGCTTCCGCTTCCGTTTTCTATTATGTAAGACAGCAGTGGCACTGGCGCTGGCGCTGGCGGTGGTGACGACGACGACGAAGAAAAAACAAAATCATAAATTTGTAATTAAATAAATATTCCTTTATCCCCGGTGCTGTAGTCTTCGCCCCGCAGCACACAAAAACATAACTTCAGCTTAAGATCTCCGGGGAGGCGGGTTAAAGCCGAGCGCCAAACAACGTTTCCTCTTATTTTGCCAACTTTGTAACATTAGCCGAGGGCAAAAAAATTAGCACGAAATTGAATTAAAAGCGTGGGCTAATGAAGGCGTGTATTTTCGGCTTGCTAATCAAATTAAATGCATTCAGGGCTTGATGAGAGGGCCAGGCCGAGGAATGAATCGAAGGAACGAAAAAGGATGCGAAAGGGCTTTGCATGTCACGCAGACCAACATTAACCCCAAAACGACTGCGGGGGTGGCTTCAATCTCAGCATCGCTGGCTTCTCATGTGAGATGCCACGCATCGTGTCGCCTACAATGTGGCAACATAAAACTATTACCACGACGACATGAACACAACTCCTAATTACCCAGGGATTTGCATTTGTCTTGCGACGTGCTCAAACACAAATGCAAACGCAAACATAAATACAAACATATAGTGAAAGAGGAGAAATGTGTGTGTGTGTATGTGTATGTGTGTGGCATGTTGAGGGCGTGGGTGTCATAAACGAATCTTATCTGCCGCGCCTTTTTCTGGGCTGACACGCCCCCACGTCTCCGGCATGCAATCTCCATCGCTCGCAATTTGGCCTTGTTTTTTCTTCCTTTCTGCTCTTTAATTTTACGGCTTGTAGCGGAAACGCAGCAGCCATTTTCTTTTCTTTTCACTTCATTTCCATCGCCATGTCGTTGGTGCTTTCGTCACCACCCAAAAATCCCCAAACCACATTGCAATACAACATATGAAGCCCTTGCCAAGGCAAAGCGTTCACTACTTCGCCCGAAAGTCATTAGCTTGTCTCGTTTATCTTTTAATGAGTGTAAAATAAAAACGACATGGGAGTGGCTGCTTAAAAGCTCACCAAAAAATCCAAGACAAACGCAAATTATCGGGCTGTTAAAGCCACACAGCCCACTTCCCACATTTCCCCCTAACATTTTATCTATTTCCCAAAGTCAGAGGCCAAAGGAGCTGGATAATCTAAAAAGACCTACTAATAGGCAAATGCTCGTCATTAGCCCGATATCCGGAACAAAAGCATAAAAAAACATATCGAGAGGAAAGCTTCAAAAAGGGGGTTAAATTAAGCATGTTACATCATTGTTATCTTCATCCACATAGTAATTCTCATAAGCAAGAAACAAAAACGCAACAATGGATAAAGAAAAATGCACAAATAATGATTGATTGGTAAGGAAAATTCCAAAAACTATTGATACTGATTACTTTTTTTAAGATTTACTTGTTATAGATTTATAAAAATTGACTAAGATTTCGTAAGAAATTTGCTTTAAAAATTCCTAGGGAATAATATACACTAAAAAAATAAAACCAAACTGATACAAATTCTATGAATAACTATACTATTTATAGATATAATAAACAAAATCCGTAATTACATTTCCGAATGAAACTCGTGTAAAAGCTATTCTGCTTCAAGTCACAAAATTTGAAAAGATTTTTTCTGTGCAGCCTTAAGCATTTTTTCGCTCTAGTGCATTTGCCATAGTTTACTTAGTTTTTCGCCGGATTATAAGCGCAATAATTTCCCTTTCTCTCTTGGGGCCGGGGGGACCGGACCGGACTCGATGTTTTCTAAAAGATTATGGTCGGTTTTTCCATTTCCATCCAACTTCCGTCATTTGTTTGGCTCTCTGTAAGGCTTTGCAGCTAGCAGATAGCAGCAGATCCCGCTGTATTACTGGAGCTGCTGATGCTACTCCTTATCTTCAGCTTCTACTTAACATTAAGCTTGCCTTTAACCAAACACTTCCACACAAATCAAGTATACGCACTGGGGGCCAGATGGCCCAGTGGCCAGCAATGTTTTAGACACTCCCTAAAGGAAGAAATCTCGCATTTTCCAGCTTCCAGATCTCGAGCTCTCCGAGACCGCCTCTTCCTGTTTATTCTTAAGCTGCCACTTAATCCAGCCACTTCATCCGCTCCACGCCCATTCCCTTGGATAAACAGCCACGCCCCCTTTATGGGGAGTGTTTGCGTGCTCACGATGGAACCATGGATGGGATATAACGAAAGCGACGGGGTTATGGTACGCATTTTTTGTTGTTCCTGGTTTCCCTTTTTTTTCGACCCTTAATTAAATATTAAATGCGCCTAATTGCGCATTTCATAACTCAGGCAACGGCAGGTAATTAATTATTTACGTTCAACTAAATTGAGCAGCGCCAGGCACACGTTGGCTCACGCACAAACTTTTAGGCGCCGCCGGGCAACGAAAACACGAATGTGTTTGGTTCAAAAAATTGGTCTCTAGATGGGTTAGCCAAAGTTTCAGGGTAGCGAAAATGTAAATTAACATGTCTACGGCAGGCAAATGAAAAGGAATTATTTGCAGTCTTAAAGAGTAAGAAGCGAACTAAAACATATCGACTTAAACATGCGTGACTTTGATGTTCAAAACTTAACCCGACAATGCCCCGCGGGGCATTTAACTATGCTGAAGCTATAATAGTGCTCCCGGTGAAGCTGCTCGTGCATAAAATGAGCGGACTGGCATGATTAGCTTTGGCATTTTGCACAAAAACACACAGCCAAAAAACAATCCACAAGCATCGAAATTAAAACCGAGAAATCACAGAGCCACCCGTCCATTGTTCGGCCACAATTTGCACAACTTTTGGCAGTCAGCGGTTAGGAAACTTTCCAAACACCATAGTAGATATATATATATATATATACTGCATAGATACATAGGGCTGCTTCGATGGAACTTGCTCTAGCAACTATTTTCATAAATAGCGCCGACGACGAGCGACAAATGCAAACATAGAGTCGACGTCTGGTCTCTGTTCGTTCGTCCGTCCGTCGGTCTGCCTGTGCCATGCCCCTCTGGACGACCGCCGACCTACAGTCACCACCTTCTTTTGGCCGAAAAACTCCTGACAGCCGCCGGACAGCCGGCGTGAATCCTTTAAGTTTCTTTTGTTCGGAATGTACTAATGCCGGTTTTTCACTGTGTGATTTATCGGTTTCGAGGTCCACAGTTCGAGTTTCAAATGCGTTTTCCATGTTACTCGGCTCCGGGTTCGGAATCGGGTCCGCTGTCAGGCTTTTGGACTCCCCAAAACTTCAAATAGCCTTGGTTACCACTCATTTCATTCCAAAGCCAGTGCCTTCTTCATCTGCACTCGGGTGGGCAAAACTATTTGGCTTTAAAGTTGTCAACTCATCTCGACAAGTAGTTTTTGCCTTCAATAATAATAACTGAATGATAAAGTTTTTGTGTGAGCGTGGGTGGGAAGGAACAAATTGGATACAAGTCGAAGTCAAATATTCTAAAACACCGCATTAGCTGTTAACGACCATGGGTCTAACCTAATGTTTCGAAAATGTAAATTATTTTAATATTTAGTCCGAAATATGAATATTGTTTTCACATTGATTATTATTTCTTCTATTATATGGTATTAAATATTAAATTATTATTAAAGGTCTGGATAAAGGTCCAAAGTCAAAATAGTAATTATTATACCCTTGTTAGTACAACATGCCCTTTTTACAAATTTTTATGGTAGGCTCAACTTTAAGGCCACGTTTATCAATTATTCCTAGCATTAAAGAATTTTTCCTATAATCAAGAAATTGTTCTTTTCTAAGTGTACATAAAACAGGAAAAAGTTTAGAGTAAATGTAATATATATATACGAAGTTAAACATTGTTTTTCGATTCTTCTATAAATTAATTTAATTACTACCTTAATAAATGTCATATTGGTTTCTATATTTTTCCACAATTTAAATAAGTTAGGCAAAATGCCAATTATGGCTTTATACTCCAAGGTATTTAGGCTATTAAATTGAGCATTTGTCGCCTGGATTTAATCACATATCGGCTGGAATCCTACGCTTGAATGGATGGAAATTGAAACTGCAATCGCAGAGGACGACAAAGAGAGGTGTAGTGGCTAATTAAGCCTCTGAGGTTGCCCAAGTCAGAGTGACAAGCCGCAATCGGCATTTTGATTAAATATTGACCCCAATCGAACTGCTGACCACGTCTTTGGCGGCTGGCGGGCTGCTGTGGCTGCTATCGCCGCTGCCTGCAAACAATTACGGCTAAATTCATTAGTGAGTCATGCATAATTAAGGGAACTGAGCCCTCTGTGACACCTCAATGGTGGGTGTCCTTGGGGTGGGATTATGCATAAGTGGTTCTAAAGTGGACAAGAAGGGGGTAAAAGGAAGGAAGAAGGAAGGAGAGCTGATCAAACAGCTATGGCATAAAAAAGAAATCAATGTCCTTGCAGGAAGTGCCTTGGCAATTTGCAATCCTTTGTGCCATTACACAAAGCTTCCGCCGTCTGGTCTGCGTGCTCCTGGTTTTGGATCCTAGTTGGGTTTATAGCCTGCAGCTAAACTCTTCTGCTGCTGCTGCAATCAAAACGTGGCGTTAGTGTTTCAAACCAGCAGCAAAAGCAGCAGCAGCAGCATTAATCCTTCATTGGCAATCAGTAGTGAACCTGTGATGAACTTCACTCTGCCCTTCGAAACGGAAGTTGTAAAAACGCCAACGCCGCACAAAGCAAACATGAAGGGTATTTTTTGGCTGCCTGGCGGCAACAGAAGATAAGGGCTAACCAGTGGCACGGAACCGATTATAGTATTCCGTATTTGGATTTGGATCTCGATTCCGCTTCTGATTTTGATTCACATTCAGTTCCGCCCCGGGGGCATTCGTCAAACGACGCATCAAGCAAGGCAATTGTTTCGCCAAGTTTCTTTGCCGCTTTCGCTTTGTTCATTATGTACTTTCAGTTCAGTTCAGTTCAGTTCGGTTTGGTTCCTTTATTTCGATTCGTTTGTCCTTAGGTTCTTGGTCCTTAGGCCTTGGTGCCAACAAAAGGGAATGTGGCATAAACACTGATTGATTGATTAGAGGCTTGAGTCGCTGGAGAAGTTGGAACGCAAGTGCTCGACTCACACGGGGCACTAAACCTAATGAGAAGCCCTCCAGCAAGTGTCGCATCAATCAAGGACGCAGTTAACGCGTAATAAGTGTGTGCGTATGATAGCAACGATTTCTCTTGATTTGCGATTATTGTATAGCTGTATATGCTTCGTCTGACAGCCGGCGATTAGCAGAGTGGATCAGCGAAATGAATGAGTTTCACTGGGAAACTCATGCCGCCACAGCTGACTGAATTCTTTAAGTGGATTTAATCTTAAAGTCCCGGCCTAATTTTTCCCCCAACAAATCAACAATGGCAATTTGCCCCGAGCTCTGAACTCTGTTGACGTTTGCCCAAGCTCAAGTGTCGGCGATTGGCATCAATAGCTCCGAAGTCTATGGTAACTGGACATCGAACAGAGCTTACCTGCTGCTGCTTACTCAGCACACTGGTCTGTCATGGCTTCCGCATTAGATACCGGTCAACAACCGTTCTGCAGTAACAACTATTTTTCATACACTAGACCAAATCACCACTGAAATGTATTGTGGCATATAAAGGATATAGGATTCAGTTTTATATATTAGATTGTGAGAAAATTGACAATGAAACGTTTAGAAATTCGTGGTATAACTGTATTGTACAGTTTTATATCAAACTGAGAATTTAGTTAAGTTGTGTTTTCTTAGTTTTGATTTAATTGTGTGTCAAAATAAATTGAAAAACGAAGTATTCTATTCTAAATGAGTACAAAACCTGGAGGAGGTCTTTTGTTTAAATGTAACAATTCATTGAATTATTTATTGCATTCTACTATTTAAAACAATAAAATATTAAAAGTAATGAGTTCTACTCTTTAACATTAAAACATTTTGATTGAAACCAAAGACGTCTTCTTTAAGGATGAAATTTTCAACTATTTTTGATGTTTAAGAGGATAAAGAAATATAAGAAACTTCTATTAACACAAACGAATATTTTTTCCAGTGTATCTGTTGTTACACATACACCATTAGCCTTTACTCTGCGAACTATTTCCAGAAAATCATATCAATTGGCTCGCTCAACGGTTTTCAACAGTCAGCATGATGGTTATACGAATGGGTTTGCTGACGTGCCATTCACTCCTATTCCTATTCCATTTCAACTTTATCTGTATCTATATCTATATACCCACACTCCATCGCTTTTTGTAGCCCAGTTCGTGACTGTCTGTTGCCCCCCTGGCAAAGTGCTCATTATCAGCTGAAATGTTGTCAATTACGGATTTTCGTTTGTTTTGTTTTGATTTGACTTTCAATTGAATTTCTCCTCGGAATTTGAATATCCGGCATTGTCCTTTGTCCTTGGCGTTGCGTTGCCATCGTCACGAGTGGTTGCCTTCCCCTTCCCCTACCCCATCCCCCCTCAAGAATCCAAACCCAAACTCCATCCACCGATTTGGCCATTAAGTCGAGCGCCCTCTTTTCAAAGCTGACTGCTTATGATGAGCTGGGTTCTTATTGGTAAACTGCAAACTTTGTACATAAAAAATTAATTTCATTATTTTTCTTCAACGCTTAGATTTGCGTTAATGACGCCATAATCAACTGTTTTATAGCACTTTTAAAAAAGTTAATCCAGCACATATATACATGCACTGGACATTTTATTAAGCTGAGCGCTGTAACTTTTTTAATTACACCGCTTTCATGTCTGCAGGGTAAAATTTGTTGCCACTTCGGCAAGCGAGAAATAATTTGTTAATTTACGTGCCGTTTATTATTATGATCTACGGACTTTGGCTGATTTTTGGTAAGCCACTGGACATACCTTAAATCAAATTATTCTCTCTTATTTAACCCAGCGATGCATAGCAAAGGCGGTTGGGCGGGCAGCATTTACTATGCGTACAAATTTCAATTAAAATCATAATGAAATATTTGAAAATTTGTTTTTATCAAATTCGACCCGAACAACAAATTTGGTGAATTCCTAACGCCAGAACACAAAGACAATGGGCCGGGAACAAAGGATGCCAGAGGATGCGGCATAAGTTTGCCAGGATATCACCCCCCCCAGGCAGCAACCGCAAAATAATTTTATCCCAGTACCCCGAAAACAGAAAGGCTATTAGTCAGAGAAAGCCCACTGATGCTTCTGCTCTGTTCCTGGGCCATTCAAACAATAACACCGAAACATTAAAGTTCAAAATGATGACCCGAACATAATCGACTTGCCTACAATAATATTTAAATTTAATTTAAATGCTCACATGAGGGCATTTAACAGAGTCGATCCTTGGCCGAAAACCCGCAAGCAAACAAATCGATGAGGATGTGTCTCAATCTGCCGGACAATTTGCAAAACGATATGCTTGAAAGCTTCAAATGGAAAGGTCGTCGGTTGGGCCATGCAAAATGCAAAGGCAACACTTCGTCCTTGGTCCTCGGTCCCTCATTCAGTGCTATATGTGTGTGTGTGATTGTGTGTGGGTTAATGCGTTTGTTGTTTTTGTGGCAGAGGGACTACGACTACGACGATAACTTTGAGTCGCATGCTTAAAAGCACAAAATGATTGGAAGCCGGCACCGAGGGCCCCGGTCCAGGCTAATGGCATTTTATTGCTCTATCTCTGGCGCTCTGGCTCTGGTTTTGAGTATATTTATTGGAGGGGGGAATTCATTCCATTCCATTCCATTCAAAATTAGAAGCAAACGCTCTGCGCACTCGACCTTAAGACGAGAAACGTCCACTTGGGTGCAGTAAATGACGTATAAGCCCCGACCCAGGCTTATGTGCTTAGGGCTCTCTGAGTTAATGCGTTGATATGATATCATTATCAAAATGTGAACACTGGCTATATCTCTGTAGCTGCTGTAAAATATCTATACTGTTTGCTTGCGGGCCATTTGTAACTTTTGACCATTAGCTTCTGTTTTTGCGGCCAAATGGAAGCTAAACAATTGGTCTTGCTGATTTTGTGGTCTAATTGATACAAGAAGCAGACATCTTGTCCTTGTCAGCCAACAGCTACAGCCAACAACCAACAACCAAAGCTGAAAATGCAACTAGAAACTGACAATTGTTTCCAATGTTTTGGTCAGCATATGCCCCTCTTTTCTCCTCCAGTGCCGTCCACATCCAATCTATTTCAGTTGTCAGAGACACACACACTCAGTTTTTCCTGGATACTGCCGAAACTACAGCCCCCCCAGCTGTCAATCAGTGGGTGTGTGGACAGACAGACAGATGGACGGTTCTGATGCATCTGTCTGGGCATACGCTACGTATGCTTAATGCCATTTGGCACACACACACACACACTGCTGAGCTGTTTAGTTAAAGGTTTTTGTCTTGCAGCTAAGTTTTTAAGCACGTGGAGCTGTTGAAACTTACGGATGCGTGTCACTGAAAGCCTTAAAAAGTTGTCAAAGGGGTACAGAGAAACAAAGGGGATAAATAGACTGAAGAACTGGGGTGCTGCAAAAGCAAGAGCAACATTTCAATTTGCTACTCTAAAACTTTGACAAGTAGCCAGGCAGTTATCAATAAGCCTGAGAGCATCATCTCAAATATGATTATACGATGCTTCAAACTTTTTCTCATGCACTGTGCACTGCAACTCTTTACAGCAGCAAAAACCAGCAGCAGCAGCAGCAGCAGCAGCAGATATTGCGACTGTAGCGGCAACAAACAGACATGGCCAGCAAAAGGATACGGCCAGAAGAAGGACGAAGAAGGATGAGCGCCTGTAGACCGGGAGCCTTGCATACGGCACTCAATATGCTGGCGTTGAGCTGGATTATAATCTCAGAGTTATTGCTCAGTGGTAAGTGTTCAAAAGACCCATATATAAATGGCATATTGCTGGGGTTTCCTTTTCCCTTTCCCATCCAGTCTATCCCGTCTGTCTGTCATGTTCAACAAGCTGAATTTATTATGCCAACTGCGTGCGCGGGGCGTGGTTAAAATTGATTATTTAATCTACCAAATAACGGTTTATATTATGCACTGCAATGCAGCCTGCAGGCCGAAAAAACCATTTCAACCAGAATATCCGCCGCCTTCCGCCCGAAAGTGGGCTGAAGTAGTCAATTTATTAAATGCCCCGGTACTGGTCTTTGATTAATATTGGTTTGTTCAATTAAAGTTGCC
Organism: Drosophila elegans; assembly: GCF_018152505.1. Classification (NCBI taxonomy): domain Eukaryota; kingdom Metazoa; phylum Arthropoda; class Insecta; order Diptera; family Drosophilidae; genus Drosophila; species Drosophila elegans. The sequence continues at coordinate 703,192 of NW_024545863.1, forward strand.
ATAATTTGGCCAGCCACATGCCTGTCACTCCACTCGTTTCTCGTCGAACTCGCCACAAACCGATGAAACGATTTCGAACGACATGTGAACAATTGCGTGGACAGTTTATTTATTGAAATCGCTACACTTCGAATCGGAAAGTATATATTTATTGTTTGGCTTTCATGGGCAACAATGAAAGAGATTTTTAAGTACCATGAATATAAAAAAGTCATTTATAATTTTGTCATTTCCCAGGGACAGAACTTAATCAAGTGCTTGGTTTGATTAACAAATATGAAAGTTGTTTGGCAAGGCTCTCTGTCATATTAAATTCCACTTTAATGATTAAGGCCAGAAATTATGAATTGAAAAGAAAGACAAATAACGGTGCACTTAAAGCTTACTTTAGCTTAGTAAATAGTATTTTAGTATTGGACTCATGATGACCATATTAATTTAAGAATCTTTCATTTTACATACTCTTTCATAGCACAATAAAACTTTAAGATATATTTCTACGAATATTTTAGGAAACAGAATGATTTTCATAAAACAGTTAGATATGGTAATCACAAGAATTGCATGTTAAGGAAAACTTTTTTTTTTTAAATTGGATTATACTAATCAATAGAATGACATGTTAAAAAAATAACTTTTTTTTTTAAATATCCTAGTAATTATAACATAGAAATGTATTAAACGAAAGAACGGTACATTTTGTATCAAATAGTTTTCTCTCAGTGTATAAATGCAGTCAATGATTGTTCATATGTATGGATGTATATATACATATATATTTGTGATAATTCCCCAAGTCCCGAATTTTATTAATAAGCCGACAGATAAAAGAATCTTAAATTAAACCACTTCACTTTAACTCCAACAATAAAAAAAAGGATGAAGAAGAATAAAGAAAACTACGCAATTAATAAACACAATTGTTGGCCAATGCACACACATCAACAACAAAATGCGTAGCAAGAGAAAAATCATAGGAAATGTTTAAAAATGCTTAATAGTAAATTACCTTTTAGTTTAAATACACAAACGATAAGTTAACTAAATTGCAAGGGTGTAAAAGTTCCTTATTTTGTATTAATTTTGTTTATTTTATCACAATTAAATGAAATACTGCATTTCACGATCTGTTTTTAGCAAAGAAGAAGAAGGAGATAAACAGCGTTGCCACTTCTTTAAGCTTGTGATGGGTGTATCGATATATCGTTAAGTCACGAGTATTTGCGATAGCTCCAGTCACGGGTTTAAGGTCACTTAAAAATGATTTCAAATTGTAACGATTTTTAAATTAAATACATTGGCTTTATTATTTAGGTACTTTGTTGTTAAATTTTCAAGCGTAAATTATTGTTACTATTATTATTATTACTTTCTTTAATTGATACTTACAAAAATACACAATACAGCGATACACTTCACTTAAATTATTTTCACACGCTTTGCGTATGCCATAATCATATTGACATATCTCTTTAGTGGTATTTATTTAAATTTCCACTGGACTCGGATGAGCCGTGTTTAATGTTGATAATTGCTGCAACTCGCGTTTAATTCCGCAATTCAGCCAGCGCAAATGAATAAACGAATCGAAGCCGAAATGAAATGGAATAAAATAAATAAATTGCATTTAAATGCAAGTCAAAATTGGACCGTTGCCCCGTGTGTCTTTGTCATAAATTAACATGCAAGTGGATCCCTTTCTTTTACCGCCTGGCTGGGTAATTGGGTTTTATTTTTCGAATAATTTTTCGTTCTCTCTTGTTTTATATACTCCCGTCTCTTCTTTTGTCCCCTTTTTTCCGTTTGGCCTGATCATAATCGAATACGAATGCGTATACGCCATGTGGGACTCGTCATTCTGGAGGTCCTACGGTTAAACGATTTTTGGGACAGCCCTTAATATTAATGTCTGTCACCTCCCCTCCCACTCGATTTCAGCTCACTGCCTGAAGGATCTGAAGATATTTGTACCGGAGGCCGTCATCATGGGAAATGCAGCGACATTGTCTTGTCAATACGATTTGGAGCAGGTAAGCGACACTTCCTCGAATGGAACCAGGCGACAAAACGAAGGATATTGTCGTCGGCGGCATGCTTAATTATTATAATTACTTGCACTTTGTCTTGCCGTCGACATCTTCCGTCTTGCGTCGCTCATTGTCCTGGCTGCTCCACCATCTGCATGTCCTTCTCCTTGTCCTCACTTTCCACTCGGGCTTTTCATTAACGCATTTTCCTACTGTTCCTCCGCAGGCGGCACTCTACGCGGTACGCTGGTACTTCGGCCAGGAGGAGTTCTACCGCTACGTTCCCCGCGAGGCCAAGCCCACATTCGTCTTCGCCGTTGCCGGCATTAATGTTGATGTAAGTTTAATTAAGCATGAGATCGCTCCTTTTTCTAGCTAGTAAGAAGAGTACTCCTTGGATAAGAACGCGCTTTAGTAGTATCTTTCTAAAAAGGTTCATTTATATATTTTTTTGTCATGATAGAAAAATAGAATATAATAAAATATTTCATTTCGGATCTCTCAAGGTACATAAAACTTCCTCTATCTGTTTAAATAAGACTTTTTTTGTAATCAAGTAAGGAAAGATTGTATGCATTTATGTAAAACAATATTTATGTAAAACCAGAAAATTATATCATTTTATTTGCATTCGATAATTGGCCATGTACATATTTGATCCATATGGTGTACAGAATTATTACTTAGAGACTTACAACAAGTATTCAAATCTTAAAACTATATTTAAGTGGCACTATATTATTATAAAGCCAAAAACATGTCATTTATTTATATTTATAGGTTATATAAATATATTCCCAACCAAAGTTCAACCGATTCAGATAACTTTACTTGAAAAACTTAAATTTATTTCCTGAGTCGGTACGATTTGTCAAGATGTCCCTAGTTGGTCTCAAACCCCAAAGATAGAACTTTGGTTACAATAAAAACGCAACCAAAACCTAGCTTTTTGAGAAAAAATTAAAAAAAATGATGATATTGGCAGACAAACTAAATGCTTCAAAGAGCACACCGGAATTTTTAACTCTATTCTTGTTTGAAATCGGTATCAGTTATCTCTTTGTCGGGGGTCTCGATTATATAAGTTTTGTTTTTGGCTTGCCTATCGTCAGCTTAATGGACAAATCACTGAAGCATCAGGGCATGTGTTTCGTTCGTTTGGGCTGAGAGTTTGCATTTCAACGAATGCAAAATGGGAAACGTGAAATGGAAAATGGGAAAGCATTCAAATGTTGTGCAAATATTTAAATGCGGACAATGCTGGGGACGGGGACTCTGGCCTCGGGCAGTTTGCTGCGAGCATCTTGCAGCCTCTTTGTCCCGCTTTCGGTGTCACCCATTTTATTTCTATTGCTGTGCAATATTTGTTCACTTTTATTTACAATATTCGGTGGTGTTTTGCATTTACAAGTGTGGATGTGTGCCGTTGTCTGTGTATGAAATATTCCTCTCTACAATTTGGAAAGTGCCACAGCACACACACACACACACAAACATACGCAACTGACTGAAATATTGCGAAAAGTGCAAAATAGTTTATGGCGCGGCTGCCGGGCAAACAAAAACAAACAAATAAAAATAAACATACATAGTACAAGGAGCGGATGGAACAAAACCCAACTAGTGGCGAAAAATGCCCGACATTCCCGCTTTCCCATGCTGCACTCATTAATAAAAACAGCAGCCGCAAAGTAAGCGATAAATTATTCGCCCAAAGTCCAGCGTGAAAAGTGGCAAAGTATTTCCGACACCTTTTTAAAATCACCGTCCTGCATCTGTCTTGGAAAATTCATTGTGAGGCCAGGCCAAATGGTTTCTGTTTTAAAACGTTTTAAATGTAAACACCCTAAAACAACTCAAAGCAGGAACATGTGAACCTTTTATTCGACCAAACTTTATAGTCGATTGCAGATATAAGGTTTATCAGGGACGGATTCTGATTTTTTGCCTATAGCCCTAACAGATTATATTCACTCTTTAAGACCTTTATTTAATATTTGTTTAAATTCAACTGTTGGAAATCTGATGGTTAATCCACACTAATGGGCTTTTAATAGCATTTTTAATTAATTATAAATTTTAAATGTATTTTCATCACTTTCAATTATAAAAATAAAGTCCCAACAGTTTCTGATTCTCTTTTTAACGATCCTTTTTTTTAAATTTTAAATTAATCTTTGCTCAAAACACTTTAAATTAAATACCATATCTTATAAAGAAAATACAGCCATATCAGTTTGTGGTTAGCTTTTCAATTAATATTTTTTTCATTGTTGGTAAAAATTAACTGTTGAATGCATAATTTGAAAGTGCACTAACAGGTTTTTTAGTAGAACTGATACTGTGTTGAATGAATTCTTATAACTTAAAACTATATTCCTTTGCTTGCAAGCCACCGCTAAAAACCATCTGAAACATTGAAGATAATATTTATTTGATTTAAAAACCCGATAACATCTGCTTTTTGCTGATGAAGTGCCTTGTACTCGAATAACCAGTCAGTGTAACAGCGTCGATTTCCGAGGGCTGTGAAAAACGAATCGATTGTCGTCGTATAATCATAAATAAATAAAATTGAATTCACCATGAAAAATTTGTGTGTGAACGACATATAAATTGAAAACTCATTCGTCCGCACATAAAGCTGCAAACTCATTTACAAACACTTCGGGCCACATTTTTCAAATGCTCCAAAAAGGGGGAACGTTAAATAATCATAAATAATGGCATAAAGCGAAGCGAGGGCGAATGATGGAGTAATGTTTGCTTTATGTAAGCGAAACAAAGCAATTTCGAAGGGAAGCCTGATGGCCGCCTTGCCCCATAGAAACAACTTCCGTTTCCTGTTCAGTCTGTGCTCCCCATTCCACAAATTCTATATATATATATATATATAGCAATATCCATTGGTCTTTCGTCGATGGTAATGGCGTACTGGCCACATCAATCAGCGTGGGACTTGATTAATTTGCTTTGATTGTGTCTTTAATTTGCACCCCGAAACAAAAGGGGAGGAATAAGCGAGCACGAAATAAAAACCGAATAAAATACAAATAAAATAAAAGATGTTAATTTGCCACTAATTAGCATTCAAAGGCATTTTTGCACTAATTAAATATTTCGATTGCAGCGGTCCTTGGCGTTCTGTGGGCGTGGATGTGGGCAGTGGGCGGGGCGTTAAGCTATGCGTGTTAATTATTTCCGTTTTTTCCCCAATCACCAATTCTTTCTTTCTTTCTTTCTTTTCGATTTTATTTAGCCTTACATAACCAGCGAATTGGAAACTATTCAAAATACACATATACATTGGAAATAAAAACGTAGTAGATCCAATTATTAAAGGCTTAAAAATATTTTTCACTTTAAATTTCATTCATTGCGGTTTTAAGTTGTTGTAAATATGAAAATATGAACTTAAAATTCATGTAACTGAAAATTCATGTAACTGAAATTTGAAATCTTATATTTTTACAAAAATTAAAATATTTCAATGTTAAATCATGCAATTTAATATACATAATACATATTTACATATTATGTATAACATTTTGAATTAATAGTCAGATGTGTGTTTTTACTGTATATGTTTTATCAGTGTACAAATACAGACCAATGGCATTGAGGTTAATGTGAAAATTTTTGTAGCCTACTTATGGCAGCTCGGCTGCATCGGATGGAAACTCATTTTAATTTGAGCAAATTTCCACTCCACTCCACTACCAATGCGGATTGCGAAATGCGAAACTGCTTGAGATGCAATCAGTCGTGAACCGCAAAAGGTGAAAAGCGTAAGAAAAGATGGGAAATCCGGGTGGAGAGATGGAGAGCTTTGGTCGATTGCATAATGCAAATGATTTAGCCAGCGTGCTCGCTGTGCAATTAAGTTTGAAGGTTGGCCATAGTTTTAAGACCCCCTGCTGATGAGGCCATGTTAAAAGGTGGCTTTTGAAAGTGCAAAAGTGCAAGAGTGCACAAAAAAAAAACAAAATGCTCTACACCCCGAGGCAGCAACAAATCGAAATGAGGCGGTGCCCATCATCAGCCAGCTGGCAGCTGTGTTTTCCAACTTAAATTGATAGTTGCCGGCACACTAACGAAGGCAAACGGCAAACGGCAACGGCAACCGGGAAACGTCAAAGGCCAGGCCGCAAATGGAAATGGAATTTTTAAGTTATGCCAAGGCAACCGGGTCAAATGAAGAGGGCGGCTACGAATACGAGGGCAGCTACAAAATTGTGGCAAGTGCCTTAATTGAGATTAAAACATTATAACTTGACTTGTTTTACTTTTGCTAAATCATTTCAAACACGCTAAACACGCTTAATGAGAAAAGTTACGACCATTATGCATATGTTCATATGTACGTGTGGTGGGGTTTTTAGGAACATCCGAAGTATGTGTGGGTGTGAGTGTGGGTGTGGGGGCGTGTCGTAGGTGTGTGTGTGTGTGGAGAGGGCGTGGCACATAAAGCATCGAGCACTTGAAAGGCAGCCGCTACTGCAACTGCAGCTGCTGATGATATCCTGTCGCTGACATCCAAAGGCACTTGTGGGCGTTGGGCACTGGGCGTTCGGGGGCGTGGCCGACCAAAGTGCACTCGTGTCGTCCACTTGAGCGTTATTGGAATGTAAATGTATGCATATTAAGGCGGTGGGCACAGGAAGTCTTCCACCGCGGCCGAGTCGCGTCGACAAAACTTCAAAAGTCATTCAGCAAGGCAAAGCAACAGCCACGCCTCCTGCCCCTATGCATTCAAACATGAAAAAAAATTATACACTTGAGGAAAATTCGTTAATTAAGAAGTATATTAACTCTGTTTATTCCATTCAGTTAAATTGTATCAACCTTTATTAATTTATTCAAAAAAATATAATTTAGAAATTCGATCTAATCTCTAAAATAATTTTTTTTTTAATTATACAATTCTTTAAATGAAAATGGTTTTTTTTTAAATACTTAAATAACTTATTTTTGTTATATAAAGTTTTGCAAGTTTTATTCTCGAGCAATTAATAAGACACTATCATTTAATTGTTACTGATTGTTTGAGTTTTCCTACAATTCAAGCAATTTAATAATATAGTGTAAAAAGTATTTTTACAAGCTTTTAAAAACCATTTAATTGATTCAAGAAAATGTTTTTGTTTAGAACTTCTTTACCAACACTAGCTAAAGGTTAACTTGCTTTAGCAAAGATATTACAATTGCATTGGAATAACAAGATTTTAATTAATTTTTAATGCATGAACTTTACAATTTCTGGAAGTGTACTACTTTACACATATCAACGGGGACAACGGCGAAAAAAATGAATAAATGAGAACGAAAAGGGGGAAATAAACAGGAAAACCATCATGTTAAATGTAATTAAATTTTTAATTTAGAGACAGCGCTCGCTTCGCTGGCAATCTTCAATTAAAAACACAATTACCATGGCCACCCGCTGAACCGGTTGAGGGTTAAGGGTCACCCTTCTGAATTATGAAAGGGGATGGTGGTATGCTGAGGTGGCTAGCGGTGCTGAGCGAGCAGGAATAGGATATGCCAAGTGCTCCGAAAGTTTTGCGGCTTATTCATTGTCCGCCGCAACAATTAAATCGCCGGCCGAAAGACTCGCTGCCATTGGCTTCTGGACCTGCTTTTCCCTGCTTTTCCTCAGATTTTCGCCGCTTTTCGCCGCGTTTTTCCCTCAGAGTTGAAGCTTCCAAAAATTTGCGACCCAAAAACTTTTTGCACACTGTCAACACGGAAGGAATTATTCCGCATTAAGTTTGCGGTAATGGCAGCGTCACACACACACAGACACACACACACATACAAAATGGTGTCCTTTTGGCTTTTAGTGGATTGTCCTGGCTGCTGGCGCGTTTGCTTTTAACATTGTTAATAACCCGACACGCCTCGCATTTATGCACAGCAATGTGCGCTTAAAATTAATGCACTTGCCACTGGGAAATTTCAGTAGAGGTCGAAAGGGAAAATTCTGGGCGACAGAAGTGACCAAAAAAGTTGCTCTGCCAAAGGGAGCCTGCCTCATGGTCTATGGTCTACAAGTGCTGATTTGAATGTACTCCCTAGGGCTTCTTTTTTGGGCTTCTTCAGGCAGTTGTTAATTAGTTGCACCAGACAGGAGAATGGGCCAAAAATTAAGTGGCCAAGGGTAAGGGTACTTTTTTCTAGCTGATCCAAGCGAGTTTCCAAAGGCTAATTGAGTTTACTTCTGTATTGCAGGGTAGTTAATGTTATTAAAAATTTAAAGATTATTTAAAAACAGCATTTTGTGAGTTATTCCTTTAAATATGTAAGGTTTTGTTCTATTTTTTTTAAAGAAATATGAAACTATTAATAAAATATAAATGACATAAAAATAAAAAAAAAATATCTTTTTCTTCAGGTATGCAACTTCTTCAATTCTCTTATACCATGCTTGCATTCCCCAGCGACTTTTATCATGATACCTTTAAAATTCCCCTCTTAATTTGAGGACTCCCTTCAATTTCCATTAACAACCCAAGCCAAGCATTCTCGCATGCCATTTTCCCAGTTGTTGTTGACGCCGTCGTTGCGGCCTTGGATGGAAATTGTTGTGTGTGTGACAAATGGCAACAAATAAACATAATAAATAAAAAGGCGAAATGCATTCGTGAAGTGTGCCGACCAAAGCTCGCCGGAATCGCAGAGTGTAACTAGCTGAGTCCGTCCTTGTGTCCCCTTGGTCCACCAGTCACCCCCCTGACCACCCACCACCCACCACCAACCATTCACATTGGCGTGCTGTTGTCTGCCTGCGCCAACAATGAGCACAATAAAAAGCCATGCATTTTCCAAACACCAAAAATTGTTCATAGCAACTGCTCTGGCAGCAGAAGAAGAATAACAACCGCACCGGAAACATCTCATTCACTAAATTTGTGGTCGGTTTTTCGCCAAGCGTTAGGCAGTCGAAGTTGTGAAATGCCAACGGCAACTGCAAAATTCGTGCAAAAGTGGTGGAATGGACGGATGAGGGGTAGGGGCCTGGGAAATTGGTTGGGAAAAGGGGGTTACATTGGGTTGGGTTGGAGTGGAAAACCCGTTAGTTACAACAAAGCTCGAGGCAACGGAAATTCGGCATGACATAATACGTGCACATGCGAGTGTGTGTGGCGTGTGCAGTGTGTGTGTGGTTGTGTGGCCGCGACTTGAGTTGATACAGCAATAATTCATAAAGTGTTGCATGCAAACGAGGATAGGATGCTGCAGCTGAGCCAGGCTCATACAGATACTCCACACTCTGCACTCCGCATTTGTATGTGTGTGTGCCGCATGCGACAGCGGTGGCAAAATTAAAATTGCTGCACAACAAATAGCGGAAACTCAGCGAGGAGCCATAGTCGGAGCGGAGCACGAGTCAGAGTCAGAGAAAGAGGAAAAGGAAAATGGTTGTGGGAAAATGCTGGGAAAATGGGAAAGTGGGGACCCCACTGCAATGAAATTCATTGTATTCTTACAACTCGACGACTCCGGCAGCTCAGCTCGAGCTTTTTTGCCGTAAAGTTATTATTTCATAAAGCCAGAATTATTGAAACAATACTTTACTCTCACACATGGGTTGAAGGGGTTGTAGCATAGTCTGCAAAATAGGGAAAAGGCAAACTCCTGTGTGGCATGCAAAATTACGCTTTAGTGGCGTAGTTTTTTTTTTACCCCTCATACTCATGCCAGAAAGTTTCAGCTGCTGCGGCTGCTAAAGCAATATAAAATATAAATAGAAATTAAAAGCCAACAAATAAAAATAAATAAAAACGGAAAACGGAGTGGGCCGAGTTGGACTAAAAAAATAACTTTTTACGACAAACGCAACTTGAGTTGAGTTTTCCCTGCCTTTTCTGGTTGCTTTTTTATTCCCTTCTAGTTGTTGTTGTTGTTGTTGACTGCCCGCAGGAGCAGTTACAAAATGGCTACAGTTTCATGCAAGGGATATGTGGGTGTATGTGTGTGCAAGTGTGTGTGCATATCATTCCTCAAAATAGCAGACATTTGCGTTTGTTTGGCGCGCTTCCTGGCGCTGCCACTTCCGTTTCCGCCGCAAAAAGCCACCGAGGGAGTAGCAACAAATAAAGTCACATGCAATTAAATAAATATGACAGCCACAGCATTCCAAACAACAAGAAGGCCCCATCAAGTAGTTGGATAAATAAAACGGGACAGGAACAACTTTTCCGTACATGTTTGATTACATAATTACTGTCATTTAATTAGACGAGGTTTAAAATAACCCAAAGGCGCAGTGAAAGCAGCCAGCCATCGTCTTTGTGTGCACAGAAAAGTTGACTTGGAAATATTTGTCAAATTAGCCAGTTAAGCAATATAATATCGCTTTTGGTAGAAGATCAAGTACTTCAAATACAGTTGAAGGTTTTTTAAATTGCAGAAATCACAAAATTATTACTTATAATCTATGTCAGAAGTCTTATTAATTTATCTTCTTAATAAGTATGAAAAATATAATTTATTTTTGAATGTAATTAGGGCAAAAGCATTAACAAATATGTTTTACATAAATCATTGAAGGTAAATTAGAATATGATAGTCAATCACTAGGAAGCCTTAAATATTAAATAAAGCGACTTATTTTACAAAATAGCTCAAATCACCATTGTGTTTTGAAAACTTTAAATTGCTTGACTTAAATATTTATGCAAAAACTAATTCGGGGGCAGTGGCAATCGGCGGCCATAACTCATGTTTACCAATGCGAAGTCATAATGTATCTCTGGCCCAGGGCACATTATTCATGCCCCCGACCGACCGACCGACGGGCCACGCCCCCTTTTTTATGCATATAGAGAACCTTATCAATACGTTTCGCATTTGTTTTCATTTTACGATTGCGTAACGAGATCAGCGTCGTCGTCAACAAATCGAAAAGCCACTAAAACCACAGCTCGCCAGGGGCCATTGGTTAGGAGTCGTGTGTCCCATGCCATGGCCAATATGCCAATTGTGTAAGCAGGGATGTGGATGTGGATGAGGATGCGGATGCGGATTCCAAAGGGGCTCCTTATCGACGGTGTTATCTGCGAATGAACTGGCACAACTGGCTGGAAAGAAAACAACAAACTAAATAGGAAAAGCCCGGCCAAGTCGAGCAATGCGCCAAAGTGTTGAAACAATCGTAAAAAGCTGTTGTTTGCCACGGGGCACTAGAAAGGATAGAGGATGGTAGGTATGCCAATAGCAATGGGAGCGAGCGACCAAACCAACCAACAAACAACAACCAACAACAGCAGCCCTGCCGGGATTAGTACAGATGCAAATGAACAAAGCGATGGCAACGTTCGCGCTCTGGCTTTGGTGGCATATGCAAAACTCGAATGGGTTGCTCTCGTTGCAGCCCGAACTTAAATACAAAAGGCCAGGACTGCGATAAAAGGGCCAAGCTCACAAACAACCAACCACCCAACCACCCATCCACCCACACACACACGGTAATCGCGAGTGGTTCGCTGCTGAAGTGGATTTTGAGTAGGATATTGCACAACTGTTTGCCAAGTGGCAAGCGTTTGCTGGCAATTAACAGAATATGCTAAACTGCGACAACGAGAGCGGCTCGAAATCTGAGTGCTTTCGATCCGTGCATACCCTATTTGATGGTTCTATCAGGGGTGGTTTTGCTTTGCCAACTAACAGACCAAGCTCAGCATACCCAATCAATGGGAACTTAGCTCCTGGTACTTACTCATGCCCTGCTGATTATAAACAAATGCATTTCCTGCGCTTTTCACATCTGCATTTGGGGACGGCCATCACCCGAGCATCCGAAAAGGATCCTGCTCAGAGCTGGAGCTTAGTTTGTTTCGGATATCGACAGGACCAGTGCCCAAAATAACATTTCCCTTACTCACTCACGCAAAAAGTGTTGTTTATTTTAAAAGATTATTCCGATTAATAATACCGTTTTGTATCGGAATTGGCTGTGTTTGAACATAAGGTTACCCCTTAATTATGTTCGATATACATTTGGGATTGGAATTGTAACTTTTTTTTGGGTCTGAACTATACATGAGCCATTAATACTTATTTTTGTCATTCAAAGATTTAAACTCGTAATGAATAAGAAAAATAAAATATTTCCTTATTTAACTTTTGCGATTAAAAGAAAATGTACTTGAATGTTAATTAATCAGGGACAATAACAAGTTCTAATTTGTTGAGCAAATAATCGTTGTTTGTCGAATTGATTTTAAAACTAAACGAGTTTTTTGAGACTCATATAAAAATCAAATAATAAATACTTTACTTCAAGCTTTTAATACAAATTTAAACTTTGAGGCAGAAATGATTATATTGGTATACATACTTCAAATATTTTACGATTTTTTTTTTCGGTAGCCGTAAATAGACGTAAAAGTAAAAAATTCAAGCATTGAAAAGTCCTAAGATATTTATACATAAAAAAGGATGTATTAGCACATCATTGTTTTACGTACAGTGACACATCCCAGCGATGGCGCACTAAACCGCATTTCCGTTTCCCTCACTTGCAGCTCTCCAAATCGGACGCCACGTCGGTGACCCTGAAAGGTGTCAACCGGGGCCTGAGTGGAACCTATCAGTGCGAGGTCTCCGAGGACGCACCGCTCTTCCACACGGAGATCCGCTCGGCGCACATGCAGGTGATTGAGCTGCCCAAGGACAATCCGGTGATGCAGGTGGACAAGAAGGTGATTGGCATCAACGACCACTTCAAGGCTGTGTGCACGGTAGGCCCTTCGTATCCGCCGGCCAACATCACCTGGTTAATCAACACACGCCCGGTGAGTGACAGGATCCCATATTAAGGGATATACACTGAACAAAAAAGGGCTAGCTTCTCATATAATAGTCCAAAAAGACATAATTGCACGGCCTTCAAATATGTTCTGTAAATTTTATGGTTTACAATATAATATTTGTATTATTGAATTATTCGATTTCAGCATTAGGAAAGAATTCACTGTATTCCAAAATTGCAAAGAGGCTTTATCAACTGATTTTAAATGGAATAGTTATAGTTAATATCCAGTATATTCCATTTTTAAATAATATACAATGTAATAAAATACAATGCACGTTAAATAAATATATGCCAAAGATAGTAAAATTAACAATTAAAAAAAGGGATTTCCCCAATATTGTATGTAACCAAAAACACCAATAGATGAAAATAAAAAATTGAGAATGAAAAATTCGTCTTTTCTACGTTTCAGTAAAATATATCACAACCCTATAAGGCTTGATTGCAATAAAATGTTGGTTAGAAGTTGTTACTGAGACATCCTTAACCAAGTTATTTTAGATTTTTGAGACGATAGCAAGATAATTAAAATTTGTTAAGATACATTGATAATATCTATAATGATAGTTTTCCATACTCAGTATAAATATTTGTATTGCTCCGATTTAAATCCAGTCTAAAACTGTAGTCTAAGCCCTTAATTATAAACCACATAAGTTACTTTTTGAAACTTTTGTGGTATTAACTTAATACTCATCTAATTGAGAAAATGTTCATACCCAATAGTTTAAAATTCAAATAGCAATAGTTTAGTTTCAATGACAATTATGTTTTTCGAATTTTTTAAATAATGAACGCCCAGTTTTCTGGCAAAAGCATTGGTATTTTTTGCTGTTTGAGCTGTTTATTGTTTGATCACTGACTGACACGATTCCTATTTCCATCCGCAGATCCACAGGACCCCGCAGCAGCGCATCACGCAGGACGCCTTCGACGGCTCCAACACGTACTCCTCGCTGGAGATCCTGCCACACAGCCAGGTTCTGCAGGGCTTCTTCGAGACGAACTACCAGCACAGCGTGAGCCTGCAGTGCGAAGTGACCATCCTGCACATGTTCCACAAGATCGTCGAGGCGCGGATCGGTCTGAACCGGGCGCCGCCGACGACCATATCGCCGAATCTGCTGGGACTGGAGGGTTCGAAGCGGTACGCCAACGGCGATCCCGACAATTCGGCGTTAACTGGCGCCTCGCAGCGCTGTTGCATCTGCTGCGGCGCTTTGGGTGCCATTTCCCTGGTGATTTTCACATTAACGGTGGCCCAACTGTGACCTTGCCGGACAGCAGCTTAAACCGTTCATGGCAAACGAATGGAAAACCAATGCAAACGCAGCCGGACAAGTCACCTCCAAGAAAGAATTAATTAAAGAATAACATGCATGTGCCGCATGATTAATTGTGTGAAGAAAGAAAAACAACAGGAAAGAAATGCAAAAATCAAAAGAAAAAAAAAAAAAAAGAAAAAGAAACATAATAATAATAAATATGGGAGAGGGGAAAACATGTTTGGCGACAGCGCCCGGTAGCATGTCCTTGTATTTTTTATATATTTTCTGTTTGGTTTGCCTCATTCGCCAAAGAAAACAAAAACCAGCAGCTGGGTCGCAGTCCATAAGTTCAAAGCGAAGGAATATTTTTAACGCATTCATTAATTTGCGGTGGCTATATACAAAAATTCTGATAATAACAATACATTAAACATAAGTCGGCCGGGGCTGAATTTCCACACACACACAGCTCGGGCAAAGGTTAAAATAATAATAATAGTAAAAGTAAATATATATAGCGTAAATTTAATACATAACACGCGTAATTTCATGTTATGTATAGAGGCGTGATGTTGAACTCTTCGTAAAAAAAAAAAATGGAAAACAAAACAAATCTGCCTGCAGACAAACCGAAGTATAGGAAAGATAAAAAACAAAAACGAATCCATAAATTTAAATAAATTAACACATGCACTTGCAAACAAAACTTGCAAAAACAAATTACATAACAAAAGAAAAACAACAATTAATAATCATAAGTGACACACATTTAAATACTAAGTACACCCTACCCTCCAACTACCGCAGCCTAGGCACATAAGTTATGTAAATAATTACTGTAAAGAACTCAAATAATATAAAAAAAAAACAAAATAAATTAATAAATACGAAACCCTCGCATGGGCAAACATTAATTAAAGCTAGAGCAAAGTGTGGAGAAAAAGTTAAATACAAAACTAATTAAGTCCTTATGAAAAATCAATGAAATCAAAAATGGATATCGGCCAAATTCAGTTTAATTGAATTTGTTTTAATTTCCATTATGGCTTATTTGCGCTATTATTTTGTCGATTGTCTGCTAAATGTTTTGTTTCCGTTGAACGGTTTGCGTTGGCAGCATAAGATGCACTTTGTTTTAGACTAAATTTACATGCGTACATGCAAAAAATATATATTTATCGAATAATAAATGTGGAGACGAAAGAATTTAGTGCGTATATGTTAGTTGGAAGATGTTAAGATTATATTCTGTCGAACTCACTAAAAGTAAATCCAAACTCATTGGCCGAAGGACTATTTTTAGATTTTCATGATTGTGCATCGTGTGCTCTGCATATACAATGTATATCTCATCTAAGAAACGAAAGCCCAAACAAGCTAAAAGTATTGTAAATCAAAACAAAGAAGACAAAACAATATGATTTTAGCGAGTTCGAGTGGCAGGTCGACATAACTAAAAAACAAACTAAAACTAACTAAACCAAAAAAGGCAACTCTAATAATAAAATGTAAAATCAAACTTAAATACAGGAAAAACGATGAAATAATTCAAAACCAATAAAGAGCCGAGCAAATGAGTCAACACACAAGAGGAAATTATATATTAAATATGCATAATTATGGATAATTTAATGCGATTTAAGCAAAGCCAAAAAGGTCAAACGAAATCAAGCCACACAGAGAAACCAACCAAACAACAACAAAGTGAACGCCAATGTGGGCGTCGAATTTAGCTCAAAATTAAATGCGATAATGGCAAGAATTATATGACGAAATAAATAAATAATACAAAATGTAGCGAATCGTGTTTTATTGCTATTTCAAGTTGTTTTGATTGCATATGCTTTAGGTGTGCATAATTAAGGCAATGATGCGACCAACGAAGTTGCTCCTTGTTCCACGCGTTTTGGCCAAACAACAGCTGCACTTACACATAGCACATGCAACACCAGTTACCAGTTGCCAACTGAAGCTGATATCGCTGACACAGCCGGCGAGTGCTGAACACACAACAAGGGATCTCTGGTGTTCTGGGTCTTTGGTCCTGGGAAAAGGAACAGGAACAGGAGCAGTAACAGGGACAGAGACAGGGGCAGACCATCGTCTCATGTTTTGTAAATTAAGCAAACAAATTAAGTGCACTTGGCGCCCCGGCGCTGGCATACACACTCTTGTGCCCCGTGTAAACACACATTGTGATTGTAACAAAAGCATATATATCAGAACACGTACACGCACCCCTTTGCGTTCGTCCTTGAGCAAAGCTGGCGCTCAAGGACACTGGTGGGTAACTCACCCTAAGCGAGCAGCGTTAGTTTGTCTTAATTAGTTGCTGCAACAGTGGTAACACCACCGCCACATCCACCTCCACATCCGCGGAGCAAAGACCACAGAATGGCAACGGGGTTGCGACCCAGGAGCGCAGGTAAGCGCTCGTATTATTTACAAGCCATTGGCTGCAGCCAAGACCCAACCACAATTTCAACTTTGCCTTTGCACCACCCACTAACCCACTAACGCCCATCCCCCAATCCACTTTCTAGTTCAACCCCATCGCCATAATTGTGCAGTCATTGTGCTGCTTAAAGTTTTACACGTAACCATATTGCCAAAGAGTTCACCGCGCGTGCACACACACGGCGTATGCGTAACGTAAAATGAGTAGGCAAAAGGCTCAGACATTACACATACGTGCTGCGGGCTGAAAACTCAAGACGACGAGACCTCTTCAATGCTCTTCAATACTGCTGACACAGCTACTAAGTAATACACGTGGCTCATTCTGCTGAGTAAATCAACCATAATTACACTTGTCAACAGGGCGGCGAATCCTATTTCTCCGATGGTTTAAGAAAGAAAGATGCGGAATGTAATGACAATTATTTAGCTATGATAGATTAACTAAGTGGAAAACTATTTGCGAGGGTTTTTGAACTGTTCAGCATTTCTTTGGAACAAGTATTTATTGCGAATTCGTTTTTAAACCGAATTCCTACCCATAAAAAAAATTTTAAGATTGAATTATGTAATTTATAAATCAAATTCTGAGTTGGCATAAAGTCTAAGCCACCACTTTATTAAAATTAATAATAAGAAGTTATATTATTTTACAAATATATATGTTTAATTTTATGTTAATGTTTTATTCACAATGTTTAATTTAATATAACAGAAAATGTTAAATAATTATGATTTTATTAATATTTTAACGTTGCGTAAATGGTTTAAGTTTAAAATGTATTATCATCACTGTAAAATCTACAAACTTATCCAACTTTACTGAAATGTGTTTTCGATTGGAATGAAATATTTACCACTATATATATTGCACATAGCTGATGCTAATCCGAGTAGCTCTGCGTGTAAGCCAATACTAATGCAAATGCGCCATTTTAATTAAATGCGTATCGGGCTACAAATAATGCAAATGGGCTATACTATGTACAACCAACCAACCAACCAACGAACAGCAGCCCCTTGCCAAAAACATCAGCAAAATGAGTTGCATATTTTGAAGCATGATCTCTGGCTCCCTTTTGAATCGCAGCTCCGAATTCGAGGACAATGTTTCACAGCCTCCGTTCCTTGGGGGCGTGGCAGCGTGGAATGATTTGGTTTATGGTCTCTGCATGCATTCAACAACACAAAATGTCGGCAGCAAACACAGTGGTGGCCATCGGCTGAACGGCCAGCTTGACGGGCTGAAAGGCTGACTGCCTGGCAGGACCAACGCAAAAACATTGTTAAAATACAGCAACATTTTTGGATTTATAGCGCGCTAATCGCGGCCAAAAGGCAAATACGAGTGGGCGGGAGTCTGGCATTCCGAATTGTAATGGAAATTGAAATGCAAATGCACGGCATGACATTTACGAGTGCTTCTGCAGTAGCAGTAGCAACAGCAGCAGCATCAGACAAGCGCCAGTGCCACTGCCAAAAACTCAACAATAATAAAATGTTGCAACTAAATACACTGAGGGAAGATCAATGGATAAGTGTTAAGAACAAGTTTATAGAAAGGGTACATACAAGGGTATGGTTAATACTTTCATGAAATCGTCAGTAACTTGTAACAATTTCTAAATACAATTGAGTCGTGTTCCTCAACCTGTGTTCCAAAACCTGTTTGTTTTAATATTTATGTTTTAAATATTGGTAATATATATGTCTACAATCAATTATGTCCGTACTTATATCCATAGATTATAAATGAACTATTTTTTAAAATGTTGTATACTTGAATGAGAAAATTGCAAGCATCGAACATAGTAATAAGAAAAAAAGTTGTTAACATTGCTTTTAAAATTGGCATAAAATTTGAAAGAAATCAAAAGCTTATCTATCTCGAAATTTAAATTTGATAGTAAAAATGTTTTTGGAAATATAAGACTAAACAATATTTACTATACAAACAAAAATATATTTTCCATGAATAAACTGATTTCATTTAGCTGAAAATCGGGCCAAAGTTTGAACAAAATATACATAAATTAATATAGATGATTTAGTTATTATTCTTATATAAAAAATAAGTTATTTTTAATGTATCCAATAATTAAATTCGTTAAATACAAAGGCATAGGTATTAAAATAACTATTTGTTTTAGGATCTCAGAAATTGAATGATACATTTGTTCAGTTTTTTCTCTCAGTGTGGGAATGCGGCGCCGAAATCGACGTGCACTTGGCAGGCCCGTCGGCTTACTTGGCCGGCATTGTGTTTTCATTTCGCAAATGCAAAACAAGACGCTGCCGGCCACGCCCTCAAATCGCGACTGCCTATGGATTTATGGCCGCGCAATTAGCGAAAGAAACAGATTTTCGCGTGGAGAAGAATGGAAGACTATTTATTCATGGCATTAGTCCTATTTGGGGCGTGGTCCCCTTGAAATGAACCAGTCCCGGCCACAAACGCTTTATGGCTCTGATGAGCATCTTTTATGACAGCCATCCGACGCCTTGGACATGCAGCTGACGGGAACGTGATGAATGCAGCTCTCCGAGACGACATTGCATCATAAATTCAGCAAGTGACGTTTAGCAGCATCCCAGGACATCTCCGGAGGCAGAAGGTAATGGTGCCATAATGCAGCAGCGACGTGAATTCCATTTGGCTTTGATCCGAGCATATTGATGAATTCAACTTCGCTTTAAGCAACAAATTCGGAAAATCTGAATTCAATATTACGTAGCAAATAAACACTTATTATTGCCTGTGTCTACGGCTTGTGCGAACTTTAAAAGTTGAAGTGCAGCTAAAGTTCTTAGAACAAATTGACTTTGCCTGTGCTGTCAGCCTTCGTTTGGTTTGGAAATTTGTTAATTCTGCGTTGAATTAAGATAAAATCTGCTTACACGGGCTTATGGAACCAAACATCTACTCAAACGGGATTGGAGGTTTCCCCTCCCCCTCAAAATCAACCCCTTTAGAAGGGAGAAAAACTCTTTTGTTGCTGGCAGGGGGAGGATTGCTGATTGTTTTCGGATTCAGATTCCGAGAACAACAAGGGCAACTCTTAGCTACAGTTTATTATTTTTGCTCATCAGTGGAGAGACTTCTTCAACTTTCACTACCACTTTCGGCATTATGTTGTAGGCACCCGGAGAAGCCTTTTCAGCAGGCAGCTACAACAATTTGTAGCGCAGAGATTAAAACTTTTAATTTGCTTTTAATTAATTAAGTTGAAAATCACAGCTGAAAGTCACTGGATTCTCGTTTACACGCTGCACGCTTCACCAGTTGCCAAAGAGTTTGAGTTTGGCCGCAGCTCACAACCCAAAAAAGTGTGTGTTTTACATGCCTTGTCGTTTCTGGGTGTTTTTTGGGGAATGAAAGTTGAAATTTTATAGGTGTTTAAGTTGCTGGGCAAACTCGTTTACCTGCCGCTTAGTTTGCCAACTTAAAGCGAGTGTTTTGTGCTATTTAAAGGCTCTCCAAAATAAGTTTTTGGACTTCTCTGTGAAACATTCATCGAAGTAAAAGTGGAAAAGTTCTGCCTCAATGCGAAGTAGCCATATGCAATTCAATTTGCTTGGTGTTTGCAAACAGATAATAATCTTTTGGTTTGATTCGGCTCTAAGCTAATTGAAAAGTTTATTCGATCAACGGAGGCAAGCTCACCCGGAAATTGCCTTGCTTCGGCTGAGAGTATCAAAATATTTTCTGCCCGGCATGTTCAACATTTTCACGCAGCTTTTTTTTTTTTTTTTGAGCCACACTTTTCGCCATTCATGTGGAAGCAGGCAAGATGACTGCTGATGCTGATGCCACCTGATACATGCAGCTGCAGCTTTTGGTCCAAAAGGAGGCTGCACGATTGTTACAACACTCGATGCAGTCGATGTCCGTTGCCTTTGATGTTTCCTCCTCTTTTACTGTAGCAGTTGCCCTTTGCCATATATCTTCGGCGGATTTTCCCTGCGCTCGAAAGAATCTGCTCTTCCGAGTAGACTTCTGCTTTTATGGCACATGAACACAGAGGGAAAATATCAATATCACATCTTAAATTGGCTCTCATGTGCAGCTGGAAAAACTACCTTTTGAATAAAGAAATCGTGTTTCTCAGAATTTAAACATAAAAAAGAAAGTAAATATAATTGTTTATTTGGTTCTCAGAATTTTTAGAACTATATAATTAGAATTTGGTTAGTTGTCAATAAATTTAAATGGTATCTATATACAGTTTACTTCTTAAAACTTGTAGAGTCTTTATTGCATCAACTAGTCGTATACGTAATTTTTTATTTATCTTTTTTCTAGACGTTACTTTTGTTCTCTTATTTAGTTCAAATAAAATATATATTAATTTACTGCATCTTTTGTTAGCTTTAAGTTAGATAAAATATAAACCAATTAAAAAACCTTTAAAATTATTTATCGAATCGTTTTATGAACTTTACTTCTTCATAACTTTTTTGGAAAAAGGCTAGAACACATGTGTGGCAGTGCTTGAAAGTATAGATAAGTGGTTTTTGGTATGCTTTTACCTTCAATATATAAAGATTACATGGTTCCATTACAATTCGAAATTTATGGTTCTCGATACATTGTCATGGGAAAATGCTACATTTAGGTCAACTAAACTAACTAAACTAAAATGGGCTTGGAATATTTTAGAAAAGTGTAAGATGACTCTGGGGAACCCATATTGATTTGTTTTTTTTTCCCGTGCAGATATTTTTAGGCTGCCTCACACGTACCTTTGCCGCTCCTTTGTATGCTCAACGTGACGGAAATTAGCGTGGCTTTTGTCTGTGTGTGACTATGTGACTGCGTCTCCTATTTATTTTTCCACTCTGCCGTAGTTATGAATGCACAGATACAGATACAGATACAGCTACAGACACATATGTGCATCTTGAGCTTTTCCAAAAAATTCTCACTGGGTTTTTTTTTTGTTATTTAATTTTTTCCCCCGTTGGCTCTGAGAACTGTGATTGATGTGTGCACATGGCCGGGGGGAATTGCCCATATTTCCACACCCCGTTCGACAGCCGCAAACAAACATTTTACGTTTGAGTACGCGCCACTTTTGGTTCGAGGCTCCACATTCTGCTTTACTTCGCCAGAACACGAATTTGCGCATATTTGCTTTATATACAAACACACAGGAGTGCCCATAAGGCAACGCTCGCTCACATGCATACACTTCAATCTTTTATCATAATTTCGATGCTGCACGCCTCATAAATTTGTTTGCTGAAAACATTTTCACTTCATTTATTAGAAAAAACAGGCCAACCAGCCCGTTCCAGCCCACTGGGGAAATGCATTTCCACCAACTGCTAACCATCTTCTTTTTTTCGGTTTTTTTTATTTTTTTTATGTTTCAACGCCCCCAAAAGCCATTTGCATATGAAATTGCAGCTGACTGTTTTCCATCTTGGTCAATTATTTGAGCAAGCCACCCAGCGTTCGGCCTTTTATGCGTTAATTGCTTGAAAATTGAAACATGAAATTAAATGAAAACAGCCTTCGACGCGCCAGTGTCCCCGGCATATAACTCATACGCCGCGTGCACCAGAGACTGGCAGGCATTCGGGCAAAATGACAGGCCGAAAGAAAGACAGACCGCTTACCAACCGCCGCGAGACCGCTGGACGCCACATGCAGGTAATTAATAAAAGTTCAGCCCTTGTACAGCCCCCAAAACCACATTAAGTGTGTGTGTGTGAATGTCTAATTGCACTGCGAAAAATACGAAAAAAAGAGAAAGCATTCTTATAAATGACAAACACTTAGAATACCGATTGAAATGCCGATTTGTGATAACACAAGGTACACAAAGTCGTACTTTATTTGACATTTCGACTATAAAAAAACCAAAATCCGATATTAATAAATGATGAAGAACAGCCCTACAATATATAAATATTAAATTAACTTTGGTGTATAAATATAGGATTAATAAAAATGTTATTTATGTTGAGATCTTTTGTTAAGAAAATTATAAGAAAAATTCGTTATGAAAAATATAACATGTCATTGACTAAAAATTTAAAAATTCAAAGAATCAGAGGGTGAGTAAGTCGATTGGAAAGAATGATACAAACTCGATTTTATAAAGACCATGGCTTCTTAAAAACTTTGTGGTATAGAAAATATATTTCTCCTTCTGCAGTATTCATTGCAACAGGGCTTTTCTACTTTAGATCCATAAAAAATGGACACTATATCATTATTTCTCTCGGTGTGCCAGTGTGTGAGGGACAATCAAGAGACATTTCGCAACGACTTGGGGCCATCAGGAGGGGCAATGAGGCGCAAATAGGAGCAATGAGGCGCCGTGAGGAAAGCGTTCGGGAATTATAAAATGCCAGTTGGCCCAGGATGCGACGTTGCGGCGCTTGACAAGTGACAAATAAATGCGCTTTCAATGTGTTCGTTGTCCGGCATCATTCCCCTCCTGTTTTCGCCCCTTAACCACTCGAACCTAGCCATCGCCATCGGCATCCTGACAACTGCAGCGAAAGCAAAAGCAAAAGCAAAAGCAGCACAGCAGACTGCGATGCGTCTGTTAAATATTGGAATATACGTTTTACCCCTGCCCTCGTTGAACGTTGAAAATTATGAAAAATTCACCCTGACATCGTACCGCATGTGGGCGTTCGTTTGTCCGGCTTTTGTATAATTTCGTGTGTTTTTATGCCGCAATATTGCTTGCATATTTTAATGAAACAGCCACACGGCGGCTGGCCAGGACGCAGGATGCTGAACGCAGGACCTGCAGTATCCACCACCGGCCCCTCAAGTTCTCGAGGAGCTGACGCTGGCAGCGGTGAGTGACAGCCCGCCCGAAGCATTTACGCACCTGAAACCCGGTTTTCACCCACGCCCAAAACAACAGCCATAACTTATTGACGTGTTTAACTGTGCGAATTGGGCTAGTGGTGCACGATATACTATATATATGCAATGCGAGTTCATGGCAATTAAATTCATACCACACTTAGTGGAAAAACTTTCGCAAGTTTTTTCGTGCGTTGACTAAATCTCTTAACATTTCCACCGTGCGACGCATTTTTAGCCTGCGAATAATACCTATCGTTTTTTGGCAAAAAGGAGGGCCATCCTTTTCGCATACTTTCAGTACGTACAATTTTCAATTTTTGCTGTCAAAACGGTGCTCACGACATGTGCACTATTGCCATAAGCCGATTTTCCTGAGACTTGGTACGTTACATCGTTAAAAATTGTTGAAATATTTGATAGCTTCTTGTGTTTCTGTCATTTTGGAATTCATATTGGCTTCACAAAAAAAAGAAGGATTGACGAATTAAATAACGTCGTTATTTAAAAAAAAAAAGTTGTAGTTTTTGTGATAATTTATATGTTTAGAAAACTGGGTAAATACAGTTTAAATAATAATTATAATTGGGCACTACCAAAATATAAACATAGAATGAGGTGCACAAAAAGGATGACTTATATAATGAACCATATCATTAAAGGATTTAGTTAACTAATCAATTTTTAAAAATTAAATGTCTCATCTACTTCTCTTACAAAATTCTTGATTTCAGGTGTGGATTCATCATGACTTCAGATAATGAAGAAAGTGTTGAAAGATTGAGCAATGGCGTGAGACAATAATATTTGTAAATATAGCTTTAGTTTCCAAGCCAATATTGTCACTAAAATTGTTGGGTTTTGCAACAAATTTTTTTATTTTGACAACTGCTTTAATACTTTTGTAGTTCTTAAAAATTTTTAATTGATACTAACTTTAGTAGAAATAAGAAAACTGGTGCCTTTGCCACATCATTCGGCTTTCGAAGTTGACAGGAAGATTTGCATTCTAGGCACATCCTCCAAAGCCGATTCTCGGTCGAAATTGTTTCAAAGCAATTGGTTCTTCGACCATCCTTGTGGCTCTAACTTTATTTATGAGTCAATGACGTCGCCTGCAACTTCCTATGACGTGACAATACCCCCGGGCACTTGCCACTTGCCACAAAGCGAAAGCGAGAGGCGCCAAATGAAAACACGTGACGCGCGGGCAATCGTTGGGCAACAAAGCTCCAGCTTTTGAGTTATAGCCAAAGGCAATGGTGTACCCCAAACAAAAGGAGGAGCAGGCGAATCCATTCCACTCCCGACCACCGGATACCAAGCCACCGGCCACGTTTGCATTTCAATTGACTTTCCGTGAGCTTCGCTTTCCACGTCCACATCCACTTCCATTTCCAAGTCCTTGTCGTCTTCGTCGTCCTTTCGCTCGCCGCATCTCTGCATTTTTCACGATAAAATCATAAATCAGCGCTGAATCAGGTAAATAAAAATAATGCTCAAATTCTGTATGCAAATTGAACCGAGAGTCGGAGCAGCGGAGACTTATTCGCCGAGATTTGACTGTGCAAAAATATGATAAAACTTGAGTCAGTCAAAAAACTTTCCAACTGTGGCCAAAAAACTTCACATTGCTTATGCGAGAGAGGTTTATGGGTGGTGGTTTTCGGAATGGCCAAGATTCTGAATAATATTGTTGAAGACAACGCTAGAATTTTTGTAAAAACTTTTCACCGTTTGCAGAAGGGCTGGGCTGGAGGTAATTGGAAATAGCTCAGCAATCACTGGCTATGTTAATTAGCCAGCGCACTAAAGGGCATACCAAATGATTTGGAACGAGGAGGAGCAAACGAAATGGGAATATCCTAAAACAGACTACTGCAAAACTTGAGCTCAATGAATTGCAGAAGATAAAAAGCAAAGATCCATTTTTAAATCTGTTTATTATTAATGAACCTCTTCTAAGACATTTCCCTTTAAGTGCTCCATTGTTAATAAATATTAAAAATCAATCTCTCTTTAACCAGAAATAAACGTTTCATTAAAATTATTAATGGTTTATAAGTAAATTCTTTAGTTAAAATTTTGTTATAGCTCATTCAAAATTCTAAATCTTTGAATCTCCGTCTTATTTTTAATTTACTGACTTTTTGTTAAGAATGTTAAATATTACCCTAATAAGTGCTTCATTGTTAATAAATCTTGCCAAAATTGACTTGTGCTTTGTATATATTATTTGATTTTAATTTTGCTAAGCTAATAAATAATCTGATTAATAAGGAACATTCGATGACAGTTTAATAAACCTACACCCAAAATAAATTTGTCATAGAAAATTCGTATTTTTTTACTTTAAAACTGTGGGAAGTTCATAGCACTGTCATTAAACTTTCAGTTTTTTTGTATGTATGCTAGATATACATTTTTTCAATGTTAAAGAAAGTTAAACACGCAAAAACAACGACTAAAAAACCTTGTTGACTGGTGTAATTGGCGTTCAGTGCAACCACAACACAGGCACACTCAGTTCAGATTGAACTGCGCTTTATTACTTCAAAAATGCGGCATTTGGCCAATGCTCAAAGGGATAGATCGAGTGTGTATATCGGGTATCGAGTATAGAGTACCGAGTGTGGAGTATCCAGGCCAAGCGTTGATGGTGCATCGCTGGCCAATTATACGGCTTTGAGGGCATCGTTCCGTACTGGCCCGCTCCTCAGGCGTCGACTCGTTAAGTATCCGCAAAGCATGCAATCTCTGCCAGTTGCTGGAATTCGGCTTTTGTGGCAGACAAAACTGCATTCAAATCGTTGCGGTTACGGCTGCTTTGGCTGGCCCTGGATGTGAATTTGGATGTGGATGTGGATGCCATGGCAATCTACTGGATGCCATTGCAAAGGCATCATCTTAAAGTAGACCAAGTTTATTAATTAACACAACATGGCTAAGCTCAGATTTGGGCCTTGCATCCTGCGTCCTGCGTGCTGAATCCTTGCCAACATGCCTGACCGCACTTATTTCGATTCGTATTCCTCTGCATATTGAAGTGCGATTGCCTGGCTTTGAGGTGCCTGCACCTCCTGCATCAATTATGGGCATTTCAAAACTGTTTGTAACCATTTTCCAACTGTTCGGCTAGCTAAACAAAAGCCAGGCCAATCCCATCACCAGCTGCTGGCCCCATGGAAACCGTATTCCAAAGCCTATTGAGAGCCCCTGTGCTTATCTTCACCGAACAGGTCAAGGGCCTAGAGGTATTGATTCGGCGTCAGGTGTTGGCATGGGATTTCAAATTTACAAAGCTGCTTATATGCAGCACTAAAAACATTAATAAACCTGAACGCAGTCAAATTATACTCAAGCATTTTTACTACGTTCATCAATGCAATGTACCAGACACAAAAAAAAAGGATGTTTTTTCGTTTTCACAGCCCATATATAATCGAGCCTAAGTAAATTTCATCCATAACTGACAACAACAGCATTTTGATTACAAAATAGTTATAAATTGAAATGAACATTAATGTTTTCAAAAACATTCGTTTTTTTGGCAAGCCCCTTGCTACACCAAAAATTAAACCTAGTTTTTTAATATTAATAATATAATATAAACTAATTTCAATATTTAAGCATAATTATTAATTCAATACTAAATAATATAACCCCTATACTTTTTTCCGTCTTTGCCTCGTTTTTAAACTACGTAAGTTTTATTTTGATATTTTCGTGGTACTAATTTAATACTCATCATATTAAGAAATTTTGTATACCCAATAGTTTAAAATTTATGTTACAATTGTTAAGTTTAAATGACAGTTTTTGTTTGGGTGTACAGCGTTCTTTATTTAAAATCTGATTACTTTGCATAAGAATATTGCAGAATTCCCCCTAGATGTTTGCATATGCACTAGATGGCTCGTTTTGGAAGAGGGCTGGGTCCCTATTGGCGCAAGATAGTAACTTTATTGCACTAATTGTGGGGTATGGCTCCAAGGAGCCAAGGAACCTGTGACCCAGGAGCCAGCACCTCCTTGCAGTTGGCTTCGTTCTCAAAGGCACGCCCCGCATCATTTAAAAGTTATTAAGCACAAATGCAAACAGAGGAAGGCTGCCTCCGAGTTTGTCTCCAAGCGATGGTTCTGTTTATCAAACTCGTGTGACGTAGATAAATATGCAGTGGGTGCATGCGCGAGGGGGTGGAAGGTGGAGTCCTGGCAGGATTCAAGCGGAAACGTTGCTACACAAACAGAGACACTTACAGAAAGGACACACACACATACGCACATTTGTAGAGCGAAGTCAATAAATTCTCATTTCGCTGGATGCGTGGAATATTTCACCTGCAAACAAAGTGTGCTATTCGCAATACTCTGCTCTGCTCTGCTCTCCGCAGACGCAATAATAAATACAAATAAAAACATGACGCATAAAGATTACAGCCACCGCAAGCGAATGTGGTAGCGAAAGGAGCCAACTCATCCAGGATGCCAGCATCCACATCCACATTAACATCCACAACCCATCCCTACACACACACACACACTCTCAATCCAATCTATATTAAGTATACGCACCGTTTGAACCATGCATTTTAATGATGTCTCCGTTGCCCTTGCTCGTCACCTAATCTTTCGCCCTGGCGAAACTCCTAGCCCCTAACCCACATCCCATCCTGCTGTGACGACGTAAATGTTCATTTATTTTAATTAGTATTGAGCTGGGTAGTCCTCGCACTGGCGGCTTCGATAGATCAAGGTAGCCAGGATGTGCCGTGCCTCACTGAGCCAATATCGCCAAACATTTTCTACACAAAGAGAAAAAAGAGGAGATGGGCGGATGGGGTTAATCCGACTAATTGAGATTTTTGTTAATATTGCTGTATTTATTTTGATAGCTTTTTATGCATTCCACGTAATTGTTATACAAAATCTAGGCAATTTAATGGAAAATCCAACTACAACAACACTTGCTCAAAAGAAATCTACATTATCACTTTACACCGCGACACCTAAAAAAAAATTAATAACCTTAATATCGATTGCTAAAAGAAAATATAATTCGTACACAATGGTGTATTCAAAACAATTTCTTTCAAGACCAAAATAAAAAGTTGTATTCTTAATTAAAATATTCATAATCAAATTTAGGTTTTATTTTTAAACATATTTTATGCCAGAATCCTATTGAGATATTTTTTATTTAAACTATGTGGCAGCCCTGTTATTTGAAAGGCATTGCACGTTTGCAATTTTTGGTAATTATCGATAAAACACATCGTTATCACGCCACAAGTGTCATCACTAAACAACTTAAAAGCACGTTTTTTAGAAGGTAAAAATACGCAATAAGATTTTTTAGCCATGGCAGAGCAGGAGAATAATCCAATTGAGCAGGAAAAAAACCAAGAGGATCATGATGAAAATATGCCTGAATCTGTGGATGATGTGCCATCTGCATTAGCAGCCCTTTCCTTGATCAGAATTGATGAGGACCAAATAGACCTTATGGATAACAATACTTCTGATAGTCAAACCTCATGGGAAACGGTGAGTTCTAGAGAGACAAATCTCGAAACTAAAAATGTATTTAACATTTATTAACGTATTTCACCAGATCGAGTTAACAGAGATATTTCAAAATTCTGAAGGCGCTATAGAGGATGTACCAACTACAGGCGATCTTTCGGCTCAGGAGAAGATTCCAGGCATCTGCGAGGAGAATAAGAACGATGTCCTAATTGTACAGAAAAGTACACCCACCAAATTGATCCAGGAGATTCCAGAGACTCCACCGATTGTGCCTGATCCCAAAGATGATTTTTTGGAGGAGATTTCTAAAGGAGCCTTAAAGGATATACCAACTTCAGGAGATCTTTCGACTCAGGAGAAGATTCCAGGCATCTGCGAGGAGGATAACGACGATGTCCCAATCGTACAGGGAGGTACACCCTTCAAATTGATTCAGGAGATTCCAAAGACTCCACCGATTGTGCCTAATCCCAACGAGAATTTTCTGGAGGAGATTTCTGAAGGCGCCATAGGGCATATACCAACTTCAGGAGATCTTACGACCCAGGAGAAGATTCCTGACATCCTTGAGAAGGATAACGACGATGTCCCAATATTGCAGAAAAGTACACCCTCCAAATTGAGCCAGGAGATTCCCGAGACTCCACCGATTGTGCCCAAAGAAGATTTTCTGGAGGAGATTTCTAAAGTCGCCTTAAGGGATATACCAACTTCAGGAGATCTTTCGACTCAGGAGAAGATTCCTGGCATCTGCGAGGAGGATAACGACGATGTCCCAATTGTACAGGGAGGTACACCCTTCAAATTGATTCAGGAGATTCCAAAGAATCCACCGATTGTGCCTAATCCCAACGAGAATTTTCTGGAGGAGATTTCTGAAGGCGCCATAGGGCATATACCAACTTCAGGAGATCTTACGACCCAGGAGAAGATTCCTGACATCCTTGAGAAGGATAACGACGATGTCCCAATATTGCAGAAAAGTACACCCTCCAAATTGAGCCAGGAGATTCCCGAGACTCCACCGATTGTGCCCAAAGAAGATTTTCTGGAGGAGATTTCTAAAGTCGCCTTAAGGGATATACCAACTTCAGGAGATCTTTCGACTCAGGAGAAGATTCCTGGCATCTGCGAGGAGGATAACGACGATGTCCCAATTGTACAGGGAGGTACACCCTTCAAATTGATTCAGGAGATTCCAAAGAATCCACCGATTGTGCCTAATCCCAATGAGAATTTTCTGGAGGAGATAACTGAAGGCGCCATAGGGCATATACCAACTTCAGGAGATCCTACGACCCAGGAGAAGATTCCTGACATCCTTGAGAAGGATAACGACGATGTCCCAATATTGCAGAAAAGTACACCCTCCAAATTGAGCCAGGAGATTCCCGAGACTCCACCGATTGTGCCCAAAGAAGATTTTCTGGAGGAGATTTCTAAAGTCGCCTTAAGGGATATACCAACTTCAGGAGATCTTTCGACTCAGGAGAAGATTCCTGGCATCTGCGAGGAGGATAACGACGATGTCCCAATTGTACAGGGAGGTACACCCTTCAAATTGATTCAGGAGATTCCAAAGACTCCACCGATTGTGCCTAAACCCAACGAGAATTTTCTGGAGGAGATTTCTGAAGGCGCCATAGGGCATATACCAACTTCAGGAGATCTTTCGACTCAGGAGAAGATTCCAGACATCCTTGAGAAGGATAGCGACGATGTCGCGATTTCGCAGAAAGGTACACACTTCAAATTGATCCAGGAGATTCCAGAGACTTCAGCGATTGTGCCCAAAGAAGATTTTCTGGAGGAGATTTCTAAATGCGTTTTGAGGGATATACCAACTTCAGGAGATCTTTCGGCTCAGGAGAAGATTCCAGACATCCTTGAGAAGGATAGCGACGATGTCGCAATTTCGCAGAAAGGTACACACTTCAAATTGATCCAGGAGATTCCAGAGACTTCAGCGATTGTGCCTAATACCAAAGAGGATTTTCTGGAGGAGATCACAGAACCAATAGCTTTTTCCTTAGGCGAAAAGGACATGATCGAAAAAAAACAAGAGGAGGAGCTCATTGAACTGCCTACTCCAGAGGTAAAAGAATCCTCCAATGGTATCTCCAGTGATCCCCTCTTGGAAAATATCCAAATTAACGATGATGTATACTACATACTAGGCGAAGATGGCACCGTTCACCAGGGGCAATTGCTTAAATTTCGAAAATCAAATAACTCATATGTAGCTGACGAGTACTACGTTCGCTATATTGGTGCAGGCAAAAAACCAGATGCCTGGGTGGACATACACCACATATCGGAAAAGGAGAAGGACTTTGGCGGACATTCGTCAACCAAGAAGATGAAGTTGACTAACCTTCAAAGCGAGCAAGATCTAAACATCAAGAAGAAAAAACAACAGGAAGCCAAGAATACGACAAAAAGGTACATTGAAAAAGTTCAATTTGGACGTTACGAGATTGAAACCTGGTACAGTAGTCCCTATCCTGGTAAATTCGGCAAGTTGCCAATCATTTACGTTTGTGAGTTCTGCCTGAAGTACATGAGCATGCGGAAGAGCTACGCCTATCATCTATACGACTGCAAGCAGAGGGCTCCGCCAGGATGCTTAATTTACCGAAAGAACGATATATTTATCTACGAGGTGGATGGCAACGAGAATACCCTCTACTGCCAGTTTCTTTGCCTCTTGTCCAAGCTTTTCCTGGAATACAAGGGCTTGTTCTACGATCCCGCTCCATTCTTTTTTTACATTATGTGTGTGAAGGAACAGGATGGCGAGCATATTGTGGGCTACTATGCCAGGGACAAGGACTCGGAGGAGAACTTCAATGTGGCCTGCCTGCTTGTCCTACCGCCATTCCAGCGAAAAGGCTATGGAAAGCTGTTGATCGCCTTGAGCTATGTGATCTCACGCAGGGAGGGCTTCATTGGCGGTCCAGAGAAGCCACTATCGTTTATGGGCCAACTTTGCTATCGCGGCTTTTGGGGCTACACCCTTCTCAAAGAGTTGAATAACCACGCCTTAACAGAGAAGATTACCCTCAAGGAACTCAGCGATTCGACCGGTTTCTTAAAGGAGGACATCATCTACGCGCTGCAGGTTATGAAAATGATCAAGTACTTTAAAGGCGCCAACGTCATTTGCACTATGCCCAGCATAATCGCAGCACGCCTCAAGCTGCCGCAGTTTAGCAAGCCCAGACTGGAACTTGATCCCAAATGCCTCGCATGGAAGGCGGACACCAACACCAAGGATTAATTTATAAATTTTTAAGACTTTCAGGAAAGAAAATATTATATTTTATTCTTAGTTTAACTGTATGCTGTCTGACAGCATTTGAAGCTATGATATATGTACACTTTTAGAAAATATTAATATCTTTTTTTTAAGGTTTTTGTCCCAAAAATACGACTAAAGTATATTATTACCAAAACGAGATTAATTTATTTTTTTAATCTTGTGACGTTTTTGGTAAAATCCATGTGCACTGCAAGTGTAAGACAATGTAATAACTACAAACTAAAACTATAAAGTTTCACATGTTTATATTTTGAGGTATATTTATATATATCAAACACTGAAAGCATTTAATAATGTATAATCAATAATTTTAAACTAAAGTTTCATATTTAATTGAAAAAATCACTATATGCTGCATCTGTAAGCTATCCGGATTGTCAAACACATGTATTTTTTTTTAATTTAACTATCGTTTTTTTTAGTTTGCGTACAAAATAATGAAAATTAATATCAATGTTTTTTTGTTTATAATTTGAACTTAAATGTTTTACATGCATAAAATTTATATAATATATGGCGATTAAAAAAACCCTCATAAGTTACAGCCACACGCATCAAAAATCTGATTGTCATACAAATGCATTTTTCAGAGACTTTTTTTTTTATTATAAAATAATTGTATTTGTCTGAATTTAATATTTTTTTTAAATTGTATACCCAATAAAGAATATTAAAAATTTTTTGGTTTATACACAATTTTAATAGACATTTTTCTTGGAAAACCGAATTACAGTTTTGATTTTTGCTGTGTACCTGAGACAGTCTATTAAAAAACACATTAGCCAGATAACGAATTTCCAAGGCAAATGAAAAGTAGTTAAATCTTAGAATTAATGAAAAATCAATTGACAACCCATGGACTTGATTTGTAAAGCACATTTGATCGGCAGCGAACTTTGATTGCGCAACCTTGCTGGCAGCAATGAGAATAGCAGAATGCAATTTGAGTGAAGTAATCAAGGCGGAGCTTTGGCGGCAGTCGGTTGTTAGGCAATTTCAAAGCTGGCAAAGTTGACTTTTGCACTTTTACTTAGCCCACAATCTCACTCCATTACGGCGTCCACTCACTTTGCCGTGTTGGCGGTGCCGAGTAAATATTTCCATTTATGGTCCTATATAGGTACTGAGGGGCTACTACTTGACCCGGAGACCAGTGCAACTGGCAACTGGGAAAGTCCCTGGCACGTTGCTAATGTGCATAGCCATTAAGTCAGGGCTGCGTGTTTTGTTTACGCAACGGCGTGAGCACCATAGCTTGGCAGGAGGTGCAGAGCTTCCAAGGGTTTCGTTCCTTCAACAATTGCTATTCGACTGTTGTTGAATGCATGATGCAAGTGTGGCTGACAGGTAACCAGCCACCGGGAAAGGGCAACAGAAAATTACATTAAATCGGCTGTAGTGGGTGTTACACTCAAGAAAAAAACCCCAGATTCATTGGTGAAAAAATGAATGAAAGGGAGCCAAGTTCGAAATCTGCTCGTTGTCTATATTTTCCGAGCAATAGTTCTTAAATTAAATAAGAACTCTACTCAAACCATGCCTGTTTTGTACTTAAAACAAGTAAAATTAAATTCATGGAAATTAATATAAATGGCCTAAAAAACTTATCAAAATTAGTAGATCCAAATTTCTTGTTCGTAAAGACACAACATTTTTGTATATACAAATTAAAGAACATCTCATGACTGGGATTAGAACCGGGTACCTCATGCTCTATAGATGGATGTCTGACTGAAGTGTTTTTTTTTTTTTTGTTTTAAGAACGAAATATACTGCACGTAAAAAGTTTTTTATTTCTCTGGCACATTTTATATTTATCAAAATATTTTTATTATTATTCCCATTCTTCTTTATTAATTTTCCCAGTGTAGTTGGGTGCTTTTTACCCTAACAACAACTAGTCAAGGCAACCAAACGCATAACCGGGGAAATGGAATC
The DNA here is from genome assembly GCF_018152505.1 of Drosophila elegans. Taxonomy (NCBI): domain Eukaryota; kingdom Metazoa; phylum Arthropoda; class Insecta; order Diptera; family Drosophilidae; genus Drosophila; species Drosophila elegans. Next base: position 737,383 of record NW_024545863.1, read on the forward strand.
AAAACAAGCAACATAAACATTTTAAACAACGCCACTATTATTCGACGTCTTTAAACCAGAATCAAAGTAAACCTGCTGTATATTTTCGTCAGGAATATGGAAGTAGTGACTTTCATCAAACGTTGTTAACAAATTGTGTATACCTGTGTGGGCCAGTGGCAGCATTCGAAGGCGGCATTCATATTCGGTTTTTGGAGGGGCTGGCGTTGGAGTTGGCCATCGCGGTGGCTGCAGCCGCAACTGTTGTCCTGGGATACACAAAAGGATTTGCAGACGGCGCCCAACAGTAAATACGCTAGGCGGAAACGAAACCAGTTGAAATTGATTGAAAGAGCAACAAAAGCGGAAAGGTGGGTGCGAGCATCCAGAGAGAAGGTATCCTGGCAGGGGAAATCCTGCGAAATCAAGGCAAACGTTTGATGTGCAGCCGCGCGAAGACGCCGACGTGGCAGAAAGACAACCAAAAAAGAGAGCAAGTAAAGGACCCACGCCACCACCACCCACTTTGAAGGACCTATTCAAATAAGTGCTAGCCCAGCCACAATGTCGCAAACCCAATTCGAATCCGCGACGGGGAGTGTTGATGCCCCGCCCGAAACCTTCAGCAATGATGAGCCCCGCGTTGTCTGGCTAAAGACGATTATTTCCAATCTGCTGGGAGTTTTCGAGCCCAAGTATGTGAATGCCACCATGAACTCAAACATGTCCGCCGTGGACGCTTTCTTCCGACGACGCTATGAAACCCAAAACGATCTGGACTATGTGGTCCTCTTCGTTTGGCGCACCTTCTATGACAAGCTCATTGAAGAGGAGATAACGGTGCTAGAGGAGGTGCCACGCCCCCCGCCCACTGTGCCCGATAAGAAGGGCAAGGGCAAGAAGAAGGGCGGCGATGCCCGAATGGCCGGTGGCAAGTCCGCTGGAAAAGTTGCGGCAGGAGCCGCCGCAAAGGGACGCAAGAAGGCTGGACAGGATCAGGCGGCACCAGCCGTTGGTGGAGATCAGGAGCACGCAGAGGAGGCCAACACGGGTGGCGAAACCACGGATGCCGAGGTGGAGGGTGAACTGGAGGGCGAGGAGGAAGCAACAGTCGCCGGAAGCGGGAAGAGCTCAGCGCGGTCCCGACGTAAGTATAAACACTTATCATACAAAATACAACATATGTTGTATGGTTAGTGGTATAAATAAATTAGAGAATATACAACCAGATACCCGGTACTATAGCTTAATTTGGTTTATTTTAGTTGTAAAAGTTATACCATTTTTTTTTTATACCATTTTGAACACTTTAGAATTTTTGCTTAGATAATTCTATACTGTTTTAAAAATGTTTTCAATCATAAATCACAGTCACAAATCATAATCATAGTCAACAATTAACTCATCGTGCAATTTGAATCCACCATGGATTTTATATTACTGAATCATAAATCATTAAAAATTATTAAATATCCGAAATATCTTTTTATTCCGAAAACAACTATTGATTTTTAGATTAAGTCTTTAATTTGAATAAAACAAACATTTTAAGGTACTTAAAAACATTAATGAGAAGTCGTTATAGTTGGATCTAAATTAAATATGTTTATTTATTTAAATAGTAAAAGGAAGTAAGATGTTATGCTTACATTTTGTTGTTTGCATTTTATTTTAGATGCCTGCGAGTTGTTCCCTTCTTAGGTATTGTGCCTGGTTAAAGCATACAATTACTTTTCTTCTTCCCCAACCACATTATACAAATTCCTAATAATAAATAATACTTTCAGCCAGCTCAGATACTGAAAACGGTAAATATGATGATGCATTACGCGAGTTTCCTTTGTTTCTGTCAAAAAAGATTTTAATTTCAAAAGTTTTAGTTTTTCAGTTTTTTCCGCCTCCATTTCACCCGGTCTTCTCCATTCTGGCGATGCATAAATTTTTTAGCCCGCCCAACTTGATATCAAACGAAAATCTTGGCCCACACTTTGATTCGCGCCGCCCACTTCACATCATAAATATTTAAGGGCCTCATTTTCGTTTCGCCGGTCGGAAAATTCATTTCTTTTGTAACTTTTAATTTGAATCGCCTGGCCAGGCATCCAACTCATTTGATTTTCCATTGCCTGGTGCAAAGATAAGAGAAGAGCAAAGTTTCGCCGCCTCATTCATTGCATTTAAATGGAGGCGAGCACAATGCGAATTTCGCCTGCTGCACTTTGTTCCATCCCATCAATCTCAATCAGAATCGTAATCGCGGTGCTGCAGTCGCTTACTCGCTTTTGACACGCCCATTTTTGTGCCCCCTAACTAATGCACTTTTCCCTTCCTAAAACCCCTAAATTCCCACTCAAAGGATCCAAGAAAAAGAAGAAACCCAGCTATGTCCCCGTCTACGTGGAAGTGAAGGTGAGCATTTGTTTGAACGAACCCTAATTGAAAGGCACAAGGAAGGGTGTGCAAATTAAAAATGACTTACTACCCTTTAAACCCGATGTGATAACAACTAAAACTAGTAAGTAAAGTTGCAAACAATTACAGAAACTGGTACCAGCGTACGTTAAGACGCCACAAATACACTGCCACTTCGGGAGGATGGAGTCTGAGGATCTGGACCCAAATATAAAATACACATACATATTGCGGAAGAACAGGAGAGAGATACGTGAGTAGAACCATAAAAGAATTAAAATTAACAAACAACAAACAACACCCATAAATAGAAATAAAAGCCTACAAGTAGCTTTTCGATATAAACAAAATTCAAAATAAAATTCTTAAACATATTGCGAATAGAATAAAGATATGTGGGTGGAATACTTAATAAAAATATTACTTGAAAAATAAATACCAAAAATAGGTGTCCCAATATACACATTGCGGGAGAACAGTAGAGATTTCCCTGTGCACTAAAAACATTGTTCAGTTGAGAAAAAATGTTTTTTATAAAAAAAAATACACTTATTAGGCGCACTTAAATGTATACATTCGAATATACAAATAAAATAAAAATTTCAAAATAAACAATATTTATTATGAAAATCAAATTAATAAATGAGTATTTAATAAATATTGGAATATATATATTTTAAAAAGCTTAAGAGTTTGTTTTATGACAAAACATTTTTTTTCAACTGAATAATAGTATAAGTATTAATTTGTAAAAATAAGTTAAGAGATAAGCTGTTAGAAAATATTAATTTAATAGTTACAATAGTAAACTATCAATTTCATATTTCTTGATCATTTATTTCTCAATTTAGCTATGCTATTATTTTGAAAAATTCTCCAAAAACACATTTTATAATAGTTTTTTTAATAAATTTAATAAATAGTTTTCAATAAATCAAAAATTTCTTAACCCATAACTTTCTAAAATTAATATCACGTTATTTTGTTCTTGATGTCCTTTAATCTATTATTTTCGTCATCCCTACAATTTGTAAACTTTAATGTCCTTTCTCAATTTCAGCCTGGTTCGATGAGATACCGGCTTGCTTCGCCCAAATGCCGCTTTACTTTCTGATAGGCACTGTCCGTGGGTCACTCATCAATTCGCTGCGCGATGACTTGAACTTGGTAAGCCGACGGAGCTCCGGAGCTCAAAACTCCGAGCTACCGCACATACCTTCCGCCGTAATCGGACATTAAAAGACGCATCACCACACCAAAATCACTCAAATTTGCACCCGATTCGCTCATTTCACACACCATAAAACGTTGTTCAATCAATCAGGGACTTTAAGAGCCGATTCTTCATTGTTTCAAGCCTTCGTCGTTGTCCTTTCGTCCTGCTGGCCGTTCGCTCTCCGACCGCAAAACAAAATGTTGTGACGAATTGTAATTAATTCCCGAAACAAGGCAGTCATCTATCAAAATGCCCGCTGTGCCGCAAGATTTTTCCGCTCGACTGCACCACTTGTTCTTCGAGTTGAGAGGATTTTGGGTGGTTTGAATGGGTGGATGGTTTGAATGGGTGGTTCCATCACGCCTACTGAACCGAGCCTTAAGCGTTGACCGCCAACGCAAATTGCTTCATCATAGCTCCGCAAAACGGGCTGCGGTTTCCATTAGGCTCTGCCACCCAAGACTTTCGGCCTTGCGAATTCTGCGGTCCACAAAATTCGAAAGAGAAATGGGCACTGCTGGCCCCCTAATATTAGCTTTTGCATGAAAATAAATTGGAAAATTGTTGCCAGGAGAATCGGTTTTTTGCGGGAGGGCGAATCAATTAGAAAGTCCTACCATCCTGCAGACCGCACTCCATCTTTGATTCCATTCGCCATTCTCGATTCTCCATTGTACATGTGCATTTGTTTTTCTACCCAGGTCTACAAGAGCGCCATTCAATTTCAATTTCGCGAACCGACCACTGCGGATGGCCAGCAAATGGACAGTTATGAAGGGCAGCAAAACGGAGCAGGAGCGTCCAGAGAAGCCGGAGGAGGAGGCGATGCCGGCGAGGATATATCCAGCGAGGCCAAGGAATCGGGACCGGGTCTATTGGAGCTATCCAAACCATCGGAATTTCGTTTGAGAGCACTTAAACAACAAAAGTATTTAACTTTTAACAAAGGCACAGAGTGCGGCATTCGCTGCTCCGCTGGGCAAAAATCAGGGTCCCGGGTTTATTGGTTTCCAGGCTGGAGTTGAGTGAAGTGGAGTGGAGCAGTGACTGTAGCTCCGATTGTGAATACCACTGGGTTGGCCTTCTTTCAGCCCATTTCTGGGGAAGCCTCTGTTTTTTTTTTTTTTTTTTGGTGCAAATTTTTCTGTTTGCCTTTGTTTTGCGCTTATCGCCGGTTACCATCGGCCACACAGTTGCCTTTTTTTTCTGCACAGAACCCTTTTCGCACATAAATTACAGCGCATCCGATAAGAAATTTTTATTTTTAATCGGATTTCATGGTACCATCAACGGAACGGCGCCGTTCTCCGTTGTCTTCTGGCCATTTTCCATTTGTTTGGCAGGCGGGCATTTATGGCACATCCTGGCGCGCCTCGCCTCATTCATCCTTGCATTGGCCTTTCATTGCCGTGCCGCCGCCTCGCGAATGCCACTTGACCGCCACAGTTAAATTTCTCCCCTTTCATTTTGGGTAGCCTATTTTTTTTTTTTTTTTGTTAACCAGGGAGATTAAAAAATGCCAACGCAGGGGGATTCCACATCCAGCATTCAGCATCCAGAATCCGGAGTTGGGTTCATGTCCATGTCCCTGTCCATGTCCAGCGGAGAAGCCTTTGTTAAGCTTTGTTTTCGGGCCGTTCTTGCATTTGTTGCTCATTTTGCTTATCAGCGAGCAGCCTTTCATCAGGCTTTGTGTTAATTTTGCATACTGCTGGGCGGCCCGTTAATTGTGTTTGTTTGTTTGTTTGTTTATTTGCCACTCCTTCCGATCCTTTACTGCAGGAAGAGAAAGGAGCAGGAGGCGGCGGCCAAAAAGGCGAAGGCCAAGAAACCGGACACGGAACCCACGGAAGAAGACGAAGAAAGCGACGCCCACAAAATCGAGGCACAACTGTCGTCCTCCGAGGAAGAAGGTAAGTAGATACTCCTTGCTAAGGCCAATAAACTTTTATCGGTTTGAAGTATTTTTTGGTTAGAAGAATATTCAATTATTTAGCTGTTATTGCCATCGGGACGAATGTACTTTGTTGACTTAATAAAATGTATTGAAATTAAGTCCCCATTGCTTACATTATTATTAAAAAATATATGTTGGGATAAAACGTGTGATAAAACTTTGTTGAGTCAAATATTATCGTATATCATATTATGTTCTATTTTAGAAATAATTTTTAAAACCAACGATCGGGAATAGTTTTAACTTAATAAAATTATGTGCTTATGTTTTTATTTTAAGAAAGTACATATCATAATTGTACATTTAAACTAAAAAACGTTAAATGTTTTTAAATTGTCTTATTATTAATTCTATAACCCCATATATAGTTTTGTTTTTTAAATAATTGGGAAAATATATATCATGTATATTTTATGATTTTAGTAAATGCTTATTATATTATATTTTCCTGAATAAATATATCTATGTTAAATAATTTAATTTACTCAAGAAAATTAAAGTTTACTTACACGATATTCCTCTTTAGTGGAAGTGAAGGTTGAAAAGCTGACGATTGGCCAACGTTGGGAGAAGATGGTCAGTGAGACGAAGGCCAAAGTGGAGGCGGAGCACGCGGCCGAGGAGGCCACGCCCCCGCGAATCACGCCCATTCAGAGGCGCCTGCTGAAGGAAATCGAGGAGTTCCAGAAAGAAATCACCTGGACCATCAACCACATTGTCTGGGCCTTCAGTCTGCCCTCATCGTACATTCTGCCTGGTCAAGAGGAGACCGAGTTCGAGGATGCCATTATCCGGGTACCAGTGGACCCGAAAAGACTGGACCTGGTGATCACCTACAGCCAACAGCAGTTGGAGGAAGTAGTCGACGGTTGGATTAAGTACTTGAAGAAGACGATGAAGACGCTGACGGATGCCAAACTGGATGATTTTACGCCGATGGCCGAACATCGTTATTGGCACAAGATGGAGGTGGAGCTCTACGGCACATTGGAGCAGTTGAAAACCGAATTTGTGGTGGCTGTTCTGCAACGACTGGTCGATGACAAGTCACCGGTTTTGGCCGAGTGGAATGCCGTTCTGGAGAAAACAGAAGCTCGCTTCAGATTGGCCAAGGAGAACTCAGACTATTTGGGTACCATTACAGACTACCTGGAGGTAAGTATAACATTTTGGTGCTGTAAAACAAATATTTTTAAAACAAAAGGTATTGAATCAACAAAGTATCATGTACTTACTTCTTTATTAGTCCTCAAAAGGTTTTAAACTATTAAATGGTTGATTTTGGTAATAATGGCACACACCACCAGCTTTCTTAACAACTATTTAAAAACGATTGCTCGTTTCTTTTTTGAAAATAAGTTTTAACCGGATATAACGGTGATCAAAAGTAAAAATGCTCAAGTGTAAACAACATTTTTGAACATGGTGGCAACTCTAATGGCGCAAGTTGCTTTTGGAACTACTGGTTCACCACAGAGCGAGTTCTTTTTGTAACCAAATCTTTACAGGCAACAAGTTTTTGTTGCTTTCTTCGTAAATTTTCTTGTTATAAATCGTTTAATCAAGTAAAATGCATAGAAAGACTAATTGTTTTCGTTTTCTTACCTTACCAGAAAGTGCGCAGCTATGAGAGCTTCAAAATGGTGGTGCTCCAGATCCCCAACATAATGGTTGGACTGCGCCACATCTGGACCATGTCCAGCCACTTTTGCCGTGATCCCGAGATGCAGGTCCTGCTCTGCCAGATCTCGAATGTGTTCGTCCAGAAGGTGAAGAGCATCATCAATTTCGAGAACATATTCAAGTAAGTGAATGCAATGCCAAATGCAGCGAGAAACTTTTATTTGTGAATCTACTAGAGATGCGCACGTGTGTGAGATGTGCGTGACAAATCATATACGATATGTATCGCATAAATGTAAATGACTTGTCAGGAATTTTTACACACTCTTTATATTAACAGTAAACTGTTAATATATGTATATTCTTCAATTTTATCACATAAATTGTATTATTAATTTTGTTGTTACATATAAAATTAAAAACATTTCTCTTATAGTCATGTTTATATTCGATGTTTTATAAGTTAATTGATTCGTTAAGTATTCTCTAAACTAAATTGGCTCCCCCATTGGCAGGTTCTCAGCGACCTACACCTACGACACGGCCACAAACTGCGCCAATCTGCTGCGCTGCTGGAAGCAGGCCTACAAGCTCAGCCGCCAGCACATCGAGGATTCTGGGGCCGGATCCCGCTGGGAGTTCGATAGCGTGGCACTCTTTAATGAGGTCAACCACATCCATCGCGTGGCCGTGGACATTGCGTATGTGGGCAGAGTGTTTGTCCAGTACGAGAATCTGTTTGGACATCGGCTGAAGGCCTGCATTGCGGATCCCTCGATTGTGGACAACCTGATGCGCAAGGTGTATCGCATGCTAGACGATCTGATCAAGAGCGTCGACTATGACATGTTCAGGCCGGGAAATTGGGAAAACTGGGAGTACTCACTGGAGATGTTCAACAAGCGACTGGACAACGTGGAGAACGAGGCCAAGAATGTGATCGACCAGAGCATAAACTCGCTGCTATCTTCGGAGAAGGGTCTGGACCTGGTCGTCAATGCCATGAATATTGATACGAGAGCTGGCCTCCAGGAGTTTGTGTCCACCAAACATGAGAACCTGCTGCGCTTCTTTGTCACGGAGATAAATGCTGTAGAACGCGTTTTCACGGTAGGTTTGTTATAAACTAGTTTTAGGGAATAGCTACATAGGAATCTCACAATCAATTTAATATATTTTTTAACCTTTTCTACCCCCAGAAATTAAAAAAATCACCGCCCATGGCCAAGCACCAGCCGGCCAAAATAAGTGCCATATTCTGGGCTCGGTTGCTTGGCAAGAAACTGAAGACCTCGGTGCTGGCATTCAAGAAAGTGGAGGATGAGCCGGCGATCAAGAACAGCTTCCTGAAGCGCAGTTCTTTTAAGCAGTACTTCGAGCTGATGACCGTAATGTTCCAGTTTGAAAAGGTGCTCTTCGAGAACTTCATACAGAATGCCACGTACTTGGTGAACACCACGAACCGTTCGACCGTCCTGAGGATTCGCATATGCAAGGACACCACAAGTAGGATTAAATCCATATAGAATGTTATTGACATCTTAAAGCAAATTAACCTTTATCTTTGCAGTGTCCTATATTTCGGATGCCGTTCAAACCCTGAAGGCCAAGCCCCGGGAACTGCAAATGAGCAGTTCCAGGCGCATGTCTCCCACGAAATCAAGTCTAATGCCTGTGCAGTCGGAAGCTTTTAGTGCCTACAGTTTGGCCGAGTCGGCGGGAACGGATCAAAGCACCTCGTCAGAAGATGAAGCCTTGGTGGTGGGCGACACATCCCAAAAGAAGCTCATGTGCCGCATAAACCGGTTGACCGTGCTGGTGGCCATGATCATGTGGATGGTTAGTAATACGCGAAAAGCCAATGTTCAATTGCAGAATTGCACGGCCTTTATTCAAATGGTCAAGGAAAAGAAGCCCAAGGATGTCACAGCCATGGATAAGCACTGTGTAAGGACCTGCGAATGTAAGTAATTAAAATTATTATATATTAACACTAAATTTTGTAAATTATTTTAACTCACTGATTTTATACGGATGTCGAATTCAATTGTCCATTTATTTTACAGTGCTGCAGCGCGCCGAGTCCCAGTATCTGCTGCCCATTTGGCGCGAATTGGTGGAGGACAAGACCCTCATCGAGTATGACATGGACTTTGTGGTCAATTTAAAACGCGATGTCTTCGATGTCCTTTTCGAGGCTCAACAATTCGAGCACCTGGGCTTCACACTACCCGCTGTTCTGCGCACGGCAATAATGAAGAAAGACCTGCTCTTCAAGGACTACGAAAGGATGACGGAGGTGATCGATAAGTACAGGGCCATCATCAGCAACCTATCCATGTCCGAGGTGATCTTCCTGCGTGGCCACATCTACGACACCGAGCTCTTTATTCAAATGGGCGTGGGCCGATACACCTGGACATCCTTTAACATAGGCAAATTCTGTGATCAAATCAACTCGCAGCTGCGAAAGCTGACCTCCATAGTATCCCAAATCAATTTCATTCGCCTGGACCTGCGGTCTCGCATCGATATGATAAGGAATTTCAACCTGTTCAACCTTGATGACGAACTAAAGGCTGAGAAAAGATCTTCGTCAGACGACAGTGCCAGGTCGTCTGGCGTGCAAGATGCACGGAAGCCGTCCCAAAGGTTCAAATCGGTCACTGGCGAAACTGTGACCATGTTCACAGTGGAAAAAGAGGTGCCTGCGGAACAGAAGGCGGAGCAAATCTGTGGCTCTGGCATATATCCTTGTCAGGGATATTTTGAACTTCTGGAGGCATCGCGCAATCGAAAGGCGGCCCAGATGAAGAAGCTTTACGATTCCCTGGGTCCCGTACTGATCAAGTTGGAGAGCTTAGTGCTGGGCACTTTTTCGGGCAGATCAGACCGTATGAAAACCTACTACGAGTACTGGGAAGAGGAGACTTTCAAGTGCATTGTTGAGTAAGCTCTGATTGTAACTTAACAGTTTGTCTTCGTTTAATAATTTTGAAGTAAACTATCCATAGTGCGTCCTTAAAATGTCGAGTTGATCAGCACAAATTTGACAAAGATATGGTCATTGAATGAAAATAATTCATTGCGTATCGAATTTTAAATTAAATGGAAAAAAATAAATTTTAATTGTCTACCTTATATGTCAAATTCATTATTTTTTTAATATTAAAAAAAAAAAAGATTTGTTCATGGAGTAGTTAACCTAATTCTATATATTTATTTTATGATTCAGCTCAATCAGAGAAATGAGTTTTATAGCTCTATTTTACATAACTAATCGACATTTTGTCATACAAAATATTAATATAAGTACTGTTAGAAAATGGATCAATATATTTTTAACATTTTTCTTTTAAATGTTGCTGCAACTGTTTTTTTTTTCGTTTTTGAGATATGTATGTTAATAATAATTCCCTCTTGCAGCATGACATATCAAAATCTGAAGTGCTATATCAACCGTCTGCTATCGAATAAACCCATGTTTGAGGTGAATGCTGTGCTCCTGATGTCAGAGATTGTTCTGGAACCTTCAGTGCAGGAGCTGCAAAATACCATTGTGACCGCCACGAAGGACTATATCTCAAGGCTGAGAATCTTTACGCGCTGGATGACTGGGACCTGTATCGCCTGTCCTCTCGTGGAAATGGGTAAACAGTTTAAGTACAACTATACCTACTATGAGGACGTTATCCAGATCAGATCGATTGTGGATCTGGTCATAAACATTCACGATTTGGCTGTTCGAGTGGCCAACGAAGCAAGAGGTTTCGTATCGCAGTAAGTATGCTTCACTCTTAAAGGGGAACGATGAACAAATTAATGCAATTTCACACCGAAAGATTCCGCAAGTACTTCAATCTGTGGGCCTTTGAGAAGAGCTTCATCTGCCAGAAATTCCTGGAGAAGCAGGTGACGCTCATCGAAATCGATGAGAAATTTACATTTTACTCGTCCATTGTGGAAACGCTGGCCAACACGCGCAAGTACCAGGACATCAAGTGTGTGCGCATAAATTTGCAGCCCCTGCTGGAGAGCATAACGCAACATGCCAAGGATTGGTGCACCACACTGGGCGAAGAGCTGTTGCGCCATGTCAACGACAACATGAGGGCAATGCGAAACGAAATCAAAGTGAGTCTCGGTCTCGGGTAGATATTCCTCCCCCCAAAAACATTTCCACTAATCTGTGCAAATCTGTGGCAGACCCTCGGCCTGAATCTCAACAAGACGACACGCGAACTGGAGGACTTCAAACTGGTCATGACCACCATTGCCACGATTCAGTCGACGACGCTGTCTAACGAGCAGAAAATACACGAAATGCAAGAGACCTTCACCATCCTCAGTGAGCATAAAATTATGGTAAGAATCGTCTTAAATATTCCTGTAGATGTTGCTGATTTTGTTCAGTTTCCCCGCTCATTTTTATGCTCTCGCTGGGTAACAGAGACAATCTCGAGTCTATAAAGTATATATATTCTTCACTAGTCTGTTTCTACGCCAACTAGTCTCTCTCAATTTTAAACTTCTTCAATAGTAAACGAACAAAATTATAACTTCGCTGTTTTTTAAATTATACAAACGTATTATATTACGGACTTTATTTTACAAGAATCGAAAAATTCATTGGAAAAAAGACAAAGCTTCACTGTTTTTTGCATAAAAATCCAAATAATTCGTTTATTATAATATTTTATTTTTGTATTAGCTGCAAGGGTATGAAAATTTCGACTTTTCAAAGCTAGCTTATTTTCTTTTTTATCCTAATTCAATTCTTTTAATAGCTATTCCCCGTTTAATGAAAGTTGCTTAAGTCTGCCAACCATGGCTCGCTTATTTGTGTATTCAAATGAGCAGCTTTACGAAAAATCCCATCGAAACCACAGTCGAGCTGGACTGAGGCTACTGCCACTGTTTCTATTTCTGTTTACATATGCATATTTGGCGGTCGGTCTGGCCAGGACCATTTTGGAAATGGCTTTCCGTTTTTTGGCGCAACCACCGCACAAATGGTTACGTAAATGCAGCTGCAGCAGCAACAGGACTATCCGGACCACAGTCCATAGTCCACAGTCTAGATTAGGAGCCTGGCCAATGCTGCGTATCCGAATCTGTGTCTGTGTACTGCCCATTTTGGGATCCGTCCGCCTCGCTTCGTTTCGGTCCGTTCATTTATTGATGGCATTCCGTTGCGGCGGCGACGACGCTTAGCTTTGGCCAGACAAAACGGAATTAACTTGCATTTTATATAAATTAATGAACGAATGAATGCATACTCCCGGACTCAGAGTCAGGCACTGAGTAATATATAAACAGCAATGGTAAAAAAATTTGCTTTTCAATATTAAAAATCTATAAAATATAAAATTTTAGTTAGGAAAACAAATATGATTGCAAATGATGTCCTTCAAAATATTTCAAGGATTAAAAAGTATTTTAAAATTTGTCTTCTATAACAAGTTAAAAAAAATGGATTTGTTTAATTTGTATCATTATTATAAACACTCTTATAACAATATAAGACCCTCCTATAACAATAAAAAACGATATTTTTAATTAGTCAGTTAAATGGAATATATAAAAAAAATACTCTACAAGTACAAATTTTCTTAAAATCATAATCTATAAAATAATATAAATGTCTAACTGAAATTGTGACCCTTAAACATTTTTTTTTCAACTGATTTTAATATTTTGCCCGCACCTGTATTTATTGGCATTGCAATTGCTGGAAAGTCCAAATGAAAATTTATGCGGTGGCGGCCCTGAAAGCTATGCCATAGTTTTTTTTTCCCTCCGTCAGCCTTGTTGGCTGCGGATTGTGGACTGTTTCTGTTGAAGCTGTGGGTTAATGGAGGTTCACAGCGGGTTAAGGGGGTGGTAGTTCAAAGAGGGGTGTAGAATGTAGGGTGTAGGGTGTTGAACACCATGCTTCGCTGGTCGTGGTCGAATTTCGGCACTTTTCATGATTATTATTTGCACTCAGCTGTAATTGAAGGGCACATTGCTTAATTTTTATGTGCGTTTTATATTTATATTTCGACTCGCAATTTAATTTGGCACTGCCATTTCCATTGCAGTTCCCCTACGAGGACATGCTGATGGCTCACCACCTGGAGAAGCGCTGGAAGAGGCTGTTCCTGTCGGCACTGTATCGCTATGAGAAGCTGCAACCAATTAAGCAGAAATTCGCCGACATGACTTCCGTCGAAATCGATGAGTTCTGCGATGATGTAAGTTGTCAGAGAAAGAGGAGATGGTGGAGGCAGGGCCTTTCCCGGAGGTCCCTTGTGGCAGGCAATGGGATTAGGGCCGCCGACTTTGCATTTCCGCTATTTTGCGTTCTTTCTCTGCATTTCTGTTTTGTTTCCTCCCATTATTATTTCCTTTCAATGGCATTTTAATTGGATTTTTCCGCGCGCTCAACCATTATTGTCAATTGTTGGCGGCAACAACGACGGCGCTGCCGTCAGCGTAAAATGAATTAACTTGAAGTGTTTATCATTTGAATTAGAGCGCGCAAGACGGATGTGGTGGTGGTGGTGGTGGGGTCAGGATTCTACTTTATGCTGCACTAACTATGTTTTATTTGCTCTACCCTACTATACTTTCCCTTCCGCCCTAACAGTTGGGCGAGTTTATCAAGGATTACGATGAGAACGGACCCGGTTCCGTGGGTGCCGAACTGGAGCGAGGGGTGCGCCTAATGGATCCCTATGGCCAGAAAATCGAGGAGCGTGAATTGCGACGCGAGGAATTGGCCAATGCAGAAAGGCTTTTTGATATGGCCATGGTCGATTACCATGAGTTTGCTCGCGTGCAAACTGAGTTCGAGGGATTGCAGCAGGTCTGTTACTCCACACTACATTTTACTGTGCCATTTATTTATAAATGATAACTAAACGCTATTTAATCTCAGCTATATAGACTGTATAAGGCGCAGAAATTCGCTCGCGAGGGCTGGGGCAAGACCTTGTGGGCCGATCTGGATCCCAATGTGCTCACCGAGGGCGTGGAGAGCTATCTGAAGGAGTTCCGGAAATTGACCAAGGCGGTAAGCATCTCGGGGGTGCTGAAAAACTTTGCCAATTAAACAAAGTTTTTCGGCCTGCTTGGATTTTCATAAAATTACAGACAACAAAAGCAAAATGCTTTTAAACTGTTAACTCGAATTTGAACTCGTACTCAGGGTGGATGGAAAGGCGTCTTGAGGCGTCTTGCCCACTTTAATGCCCTGGTATATTCGTCCATTCAAATAGCCAAAAGGGAAATCTCAGAATATTACAAAATATGCGGCTTCCAGCATTGGTTGGCTTCCCCTTTGACATGCTGGGTATTTCCCCATTTCATACACACCTCGTTTTGTAAGGTTTCCCCCGAAAGCTTTACTTAAACAAGAATTGAGAATTTTCTGGCCACGCCTTGCAGCGACAAAAATTTCGCACCTAAACTGATTATGACAAATTGATTTATTTACTTCACTAACAAGTTTTTGAGGAATTTCGCTGGCCGGGGCAAAAGTTTGTTGCAGTCAAAACTTTTTCGCCCGTCGCCCATTGCCCATTGCCCTTATACAAATGAGAGAGGGGGCTATCTGCCATCATAATTCCAGCGCAGAGAATATTAGTATGGAAAATATTTCACAAGCACCGCCATTAATATAAATAGCGGCGTGCAGTGGGTGCAAAACAAATTTGAATATAATCATTCGACACGCACATATTTTAATGCAGTTTTATCGCGCATAATTTTGGCTGCCAGGCCTTAGGGCAAAGCAAACTACCGAAAGGCTCTACATAATCAGCGTACTAAAATGTAAATCAATTTGTTCAATATTGAAAATAATTAAAATGCCAGCGGGCTGTCCATGTCGTCTGCCTCCCTTTTTTGCCATCGACTTGTTGACAGTGTTTTGCTGCTGTTTCAATTTATGTCCCTGAATGGCGGTCCGTAGTGCCATGCATTTTGCATGTGCAAACAAACGGACAGCAGCAGCAGCACAGCAGCAGCCCGGAATGCAAACAGAATGCGCATTTTGGCTAACACAGAGCAGCTAAAACATAACCGAGACCGAAACCGAAACCAAAAAACCAACGGCCACAGGACGCGCGTTCGTCATAATTCAATGGGGGGTTCGACGACCACAACCACAATATTGTTTCAGCTGATTTTCAGCAGCAGCTAACTAACCAGCCAACGCACTCCATTTCCAGGTGCGCACTTTGCCGGTTGGCGTGCAGCTAGAGATTCACATGAAGCAATTCAAGGGCACCGTGCCACTGATGGTTAGCCTCAAGCACGAGGCACTCAGGGAACGCCATTGGCTGCAGTTGATGGAGAAGACGGGCCAGTACTTCGACATGTCGCCAGCCAGATTCACGCTGGAGAACATGTTCAGTATGCAGCTGCACAAGTACCAGGAAATCGCCGAACAGATCCTCACCAATGCCATCAAGGAGCTGCAGATCGAGCGAGGTGTCCAGGCTGTCATCGAGACCTGGGCATCGATGGCCTTCAAGACCTTCAAGCACTACAAGGGCTCCGAAGATCGCGGTTGGGTGCTCGGCCCAGTCGATGAGATCATGCAGATACTCGAGGACAATGCCATGAACCTTCAGTCCATGGGGGCCAGTCAGTGAGTCTCTAATGCTAAACGTATCTGTTATTATTATAGTTAAACTACATTGTATAATTTTAATAAGGGTATACTTAAAGGGTATGACTTAAAGATTCATTGACAAGTTACTATTGTAAATAAGCATATACTTCCTGAAGCTAATTTAGTTTTCACTAAGACATGGATGTTAATAATAGTATTAAACATATACAAGACATCAACGGAAGTAAGGGTATACTCTCTTAAGCTAATTTAATTTTAACTTCAATTTGAATTAAATTATAGATGTTTGCAAAAATATTTTTATAAGAATTTTAAAACAGAATATGAATGTTATTTAATTGAAATTCCTTTCGATTATTAATATATAGAAATACATTTATAAGAATCAAACGTAATCTAATGCTTTTGAATTAAAGAGAATTTATTTTCTACACTTAGAAGACTAAATAACTTATATTTAGGAAACATTTCATAGTTTAAGTAATTAAGGCTTGAAGATGGTTGACTAATGTACTAATATATATATATATAGACAAAATTATCTTTAAAATTATCTAAGGCTTGATAACTTATATTTTATTTCATAATAGTATTTGCTAAGATATATGGATGGCTTATCGCTTAGACCATGTTTAGAATGAGGATTTTTTGTACTGGGTGCAATACTTACATCAAAATGAATCGTATTTATTATCAGGTTCATTGGCCCCTTCCTGGAGACGGTGAACAAGTGGGAGCGCACCCTGGCCCTCATCTCGGAGATTATCGACGAGTGGCTGGTGGTGCAGCGCAAGTGGCTTTACCTGGAGGGGATTTTCATTGGCGGCGATATTCGCACCCAGTTGCCGGAGGAGGCGCGGAAATTCGATGACATTGACAAGTCGTATCGCAGGGTGAGTAAGTCGCACTGTTTGCTTGTTCTGGTTATTTGGTTATTGGGTTATTTTGGTATTTGGCCACCGAAGGGCTGACAGAGCAGAGCGCACACTTAGTAGTATCTGGTATAATTTATTTGAGTTGATTTAATGTGTGCCGACAATATGGCGACTCCTTACTTAACGGTAAACATAATACGCATGCAAACGACTGCCTTTGTGTATGCGTAATTGTGTGGCCGAGCACACAAGCACACAGTCACACATCCGAAAATCCAAGGACCAGAGCAGGAACTTCCACATCACACATACGCCACGTAAGCCCGAGCAGTGTTTACAAATGCCAAGCACTTTCACCTTCCATCCACTACTGCTTTCTCCCTGGTGTTTAAGTGTGACTGTGGGTGTGGCTGTGTGTATGCGTGCTTGGATAGATTTGTGTTTGTGTTTGGCGCTTAACTTCACTTAACCTTGCCACAGCCACTGGCTTCATTCGTTTGCTTTACGTTTCATTTGCAACATTTGCCGCCATATTTGATGCCATTTGTGAAATGATTTATTATTTTGATTTGCTCTCGACATTCGTGTTAAGTTCCATACACTCTTGCTTGGAGAAGTGCCTCTCATTTGGCTTGACCGACTTTGAGATGCTTAAATTGTAGTACCACTCGAGTACTGAAATTGCTTCACAAGCTTCGAGTATAATTAAATGTTTGTTTTAAAATGGGTTGTACAAAGTTTTGATTGTTATTTAAAATTAATTTTGTTGCATGTACAATATAAAGGGTTTTAGTAAGCTATTAATTACAAAGCATTAAGGACATAATTGTACATTTAGAAGCACGTTATAAGTCATTAAAAAGGTTAAAAATTGTTGTATTAACTTCGATTATTTATCTTTTAAATTATATTACAAATATCTTTAATGCTTTTATATTCATATTCTTTTGACTAAACTATTAACTACAAACTAATTCATAACTTTGAGGCACTCTATTGGTTTTTATAAGGTTTAAAAACTGCATTGTTAATTTGAGTATTTGTCTTAAAAATATAAATAAATCAATTTACACAACTTATTTTTTAACAACATTATTCCACTTTTTGGCTGGATTATTGGCTTTATAAAATAGATTTGACGGAAATAAATATAGATTCAATTTTGGTAAACTTCTATACCACATATCTTTTATTTAATTTGAATTGTATAAGCTTTAATATTTGTTTTGTTATTTTAAAATACTATAACAACAAATTTAATGAGTGATATAAGCTTTGAACCATATCTCTTCCTACGTTTTTTTTCCTCTGCAATAATTATATTTCTTATTATAGAGTATACAAAATAACACATATCGTTTCGTTATAATTTCCCACTTTCCTCTAATATGTTTGATTGTATTTGGGTTGGTCGTTGCGCTCATTGCTTTTCATAATAATTTACTGCCCTGACTGGCGATGCCGCTTCCTTTTCATTTTCCTCTTCCTCTTCCATTGCAGATCATGGTCGATTGTGCCAAAAATCCGTTAGTGGTGCCATTCTGTACAATACCCGGACGCTTAGTGGATATACAGGGCCTGGGCATTGGCTTGGAAAATTGTCAGAAGTCGTTAAACGAATATTTGGACTCGAAGCGTCGAATTTTTCCGCGTTTCTATTTCATATCCACCGATGAGCTGCTCTCCATCCTGGGCAGCAGTGAGCCATCTGCAGTGCAGAACCACATCATTAAGGTGGGTATGCTGTACTATACTATGTATATTTGTGGGTGGGGTTCAAGATGGTAGGCGGTATTGCCCTTTGGTTTTGGTTTGGTGACAACAACAGATTTGCCAAACTGCCAGTGACATTATTTTTATGTATATGTTTGTATACGTATGTGAAGGAGAGTCGTCTTGCCATAAAAGTTAATGTCACTGTTTATTCGTTCTGGCCAATGTCCATGGCGGAAATTACGCCAATTTCTGCAACACATGCATGGGTTTTCCGGTTTTCGGGTCGCTAAATTTTTATGAATTTATTTCGGCTTATAAATAATATTTCTTCCCCCTGCGTTTGCATTGATTTTGCAATTTCCATTCGCCCCAGATGTACGACAACATCAAGTCGTTGCGATTGGTGAAGGAGGGCAGCCAGACGATTGTTACCGCCATGATTTCCAGCGAGGGCGAGGTCATGGAGTTCCGCAATTCTGGTAGGTATCCGTACCAGCAATCCAGCAATCCAGCAATCCTTGGGCCCCAAACGCACTGATTGCCAATTTTAAAATTGAACTTTTTTTTTATGGCAATATTGTCTGCTGGCCGGGCTGGGCTGTACTGACTTCGCACTGACTACTGGGCCAATTTCTTTTAATTAATTTGAAGCCAGCCCAGAGTCCAGTTCAGACGCACAGTTGGCATCAGGGAGTTGTTTGCTCCTTCTGTTCTTATTGCCTTGCCCGTTGTTTTATTGTTGTTGTATAACACTTATTGATATTGGCAACTGTGGGGTTTATTTATGCGGTTATTGTCTTTTCTTTTCGCTTTGGCTTTCTCCCCGCCGTGGATTAAAAAACAGCCCGAGCAGCAGGACGCGTGGAGTACTGGATGAACGATGTGCTGGATGAAATGCGGCGCTCCAATCGCTTCATAAACAAGACGGCCATCTACGACTTCGGCACAGATCTGCAGATTTCAAGGTAAGTGGCAGTGCCAGTGTCAGCTGGGCATAAACCATATTTTATGCCTCCTGTTCCTGTTCCTGTTCCGCATTCGCATCCTTGGATGCTCCGAGAGTGACACTTTGCCAGCCAATTCCTTTTATGGTCGGCAATTTACATTGAACTCGCAGCCAGTTCCCATTCCACGCGCGAGGACTGTATAATTTTGTCATTTCGCGCGATTTATTATTTTGTTTAAGCCAAGCATGGGCGCATGGCCGGGCATATTTATGGCCAATTGTATTAAATTGACAGTCATTGGGCACTTTCGATTTCGCCTTTGTTGTCTCTCTGCCCGCAGGCCCGACTGGCTAATGAACTACCAGGGAATGGTTGGACTGGCGGCGAGTCAAGTCTGGTGGACGGCCGAGGTGGAGGAGGCCTTCGACCAGGCCCAGAATCACGGCAACATGCGGGCCATGAAGGATTTCCTCGGCAAGAATAACTACCAAATCGAAGAGCTGGTCCTCAAGGTGCGATCCAATCTATCGCGTAACGATCGTCTGAAGTTTAAGGCCCAGTGCACCGTGGATGTCCATGCTCGTGATATTATTGACAACTTTGTGCGGGACAATGTCCTGGATGCCAGCGAATTTGGCTGGGAGAGTCAGCTGCGTTTCTACTGGGTCAAGTTCTATGACAACCTGCATGTACTTCAGTGCTCCGGCAGCTTCGACTTTGGCTACGAGTACATGGGTCTGAATGGTCGCCTAGTCATCACGCCCCTCACGGATCGCATTTACCTGACCATCACCCAAGCTCTGCTGATGAATCTGGGAGGAGCTCCGGCCGGACCAGCTGGCACGGGCAAAACGGAGACGGTGAAGGATCTGGCCAAGGCCATGGGGCTGCTCTGTGTCGTCACCAACTGCGGCGAGGGCATGGACTACAGGGCAGTGGGCACTATACTCTCTGGTCTGGTTCAGTGTGGTGCCTGGGGATGCTTCGATGAATTCAACCGGATTGATATATCGGTGCTCAGTGTGATATCCACGCAGTTGCAGACCATCAGGAATGGTTTAATTAGAAAACTGGATCGGTTTGTGGTATGTACAAATACGAATAAAACCTTTGACTTCTTTTATACCCGTTACTCGTAGAGATAAAATATGTAACAGGTAGAAGGAAGCGTTTATGACCCATTAAATTATATATGTATATTCCATTAAGTATACATCTAGCCATATCCGTCTGTCAGTATGTCCGTATGTCCAACGATATCTCTAAAACTATAAAAGCTAGAGATTTGGGATTTAACATGCTAATTCTAGTATTTCTAGGAAGCAAAGGTTATTTCAAAATTTATACACGCCTACTTTAACGCCCATTAATCGCGAAACTTTCTCATGTCACTCTGTGATATAGTAGATGACAGTTATTGGGAGGTTTATGTTTATTCGGTTAATATCCATCGACACACAAAATAATTTTCCAAATCGAACCATTATTTTTGAAGATATCATGAATGTTTCAATTATGACGTCACTGCATATTCCACACATGGACTTTTTACATTTGAGATAGCGAAAGAGAGTGAAATAACCATTAGCGGGATACGTTCTGTAGATGGCGCCACCTAAACAAATTGATCTACTGAGTAATGGGTATCTAAAGGTCGGGGCACTCGACTAAATCGTTTCTTCTTGTTAATAATTGTTTTTATCAGTTTGAAGGTGTTGAAATCAAACTGGATCCCAAATGCGGGGTGTTTGTGACCATGAATCCGGGTTATGCTGGCCGCACAGAGCTGCCCGAGTCCGTGAAGGCATTGTTCCGACCAGTGACCTGCATCAAGCCCGATCTGGAGTTGATCTGCCTGATTTCCCTCTTCTCCGATGGCTTCCTCACCGCCAAAGTGCTGGCTAAGAAGATGACCGTACTGTACTCCTTGGCGCAGGCCCAATTGTCCAAACAGTGCCACTACGATTGGGGTCTGAGATCCCTAAACTCCGTGCTGCGGATGGCTGGTGTGATGAAGCGCCAGTCGGAGGATTTGCCAGAGGCTGTGGTCCTGATGCGAGTGCTGAGGGACATGAACTTCCCCAAGTTTGTGTTCGAGGATGTGCCACTGTTTCTGGGTCTCATCAAGGACCTGTTCCCCGGCATCGATTGTCCGCGCATTGGCTATCCGGACTTCAATGCCGCCGTGCGTCATGTCCTGGTCAACGATGGCTACATACTGCTGCCCGATCAGGTGCGTCCATCTTCCGTCCTGCATGCTTGTGCCTCGTCACTGGCGTGTTGACATGGCTGTCACTCTTTCCCGGCGACCATCACTTTGACACTTTGTAAATTGCGCCATGTCGCATAATCACAAATGAAGGAAATGTTACAAAGCATTTTTCCCTGGAACCTGAAACCTGGAACCTGGACCCTGCCAATTTCAAACTTTGCCTCCATCTCTCTTCTCATCTCTTCTTGTCTCTTCTCTTCAACTGCTGACAATTTTCACTAATACATTTTTCCATTTCTTGTTCTGTCTTCCATTCCATGCTGGCAAAACCCTGGCCACTTTCATCAAACAAAATGTTGCCACCTCCTGCCGGAAATGGACAACTGCTGGACATGGACATGCCCTGCCCTCTGCGTTGGGGCCACATCATTTATGACAACTAAATCCCAACGATGGCAACGCCTTGCACCATCCACAACTCCAACAACAACCCCAACCCCAACCCGCTGGCAGGAGGACAAAGTGGTGCAAATGTACGAGACCATGATGACCCGGCACTCGACCATGTTGGTGGGTCCAACAGGTGGTGGGAAAACTGTTGTCATAAATGCTCTGATCAAGGCGCAGACCCACATGGGCCTGCCCACCAAGTGCCTGGTGCTTAACCCCAAGGTAAGTGGACCCCCAAACGCCATCCCCTAATTCCAGGCAGGCGCACAAATTGCCTCCCCCTGCGAGCACTTTTAGTTTCAGGTCCTTTAGTGCATGTCCTTTGACCCCCGTTTTGCCAGTCTTCAAATTGCACCACGCCCTGTGCTTTCGCATTTTGCTTTGGCAAATCCGAGTTTTTAAGTGCTTGTAAAATTGTTCAATTGCTTGCACTGTAATTAGTTGATGCAATATTAGGTAAAAAAAAACACTGATACTGATACATTCCAAAGCAATCGAACTTCGGACGAAAGAAGCCAAATATTTTTCCATGTGGTCGACCTTCCTATTATTATTGTGCATGCATTAAACTTTAAACAAGTATGATTGAACCATGTTTTTTCAGGCCTGCTCAGTGGTTGAATTGTACGGCTTTTTGGATATGGAAACGAGGGACTGGATTGATGGATTGTTTTCAAATATATTCCGTGAAATGAATAAGCCCATCGAGCGAGAGGTACGTGAGTGTGTTGGAGGTTGTGGTGGGTTTCTGGGTGGGATTAGGAAGAAGGGGGCTGGCAAGGCAACAAACACCTGGCAGGTCGACACCGTACCCACGGGAATTAAAGTGCAGCATGAGCAAATCCGCATCCGCCGACCATGCTCAATGTCATTTCGGGTTCAGACGCAAATGTATGTGCCTGGTGGGCTGCACCATTCATGCGGAAATCGCGCTCATTCAGTAATAAGCCAGGATTGCATAACCACCAGAATATACTTTTGGGGAAAGGCCATTTAAAGAATTTTAAAGAATACAATTATAAAATGGAAAGAATATAAATATACTTCAGAACAATACAAACAAGTTAATTTGCAGCAAGTTTTATACATTAATAAACTATTCTTGACATATTACTTTGAAAATGTCATGTTTCGAAAGATATTGCTAGTTAAGAATATTTAATATTAAAACTGGAAAAATTCAATGATAGGAAAAATACTTTGTACTAAGGGTGAACATGTTAATGAAACCTAATTAAAGAATTTTAAAGAATACAATTATAAAATGGAAAGAATATAAATATACTTCAGAACAATACAAACAAGTTAATTTGCAGCAAGTTTTATACATTAATAAACTATTCTTGACATATTACTTTGAAAATGTCATGTTTCGAAAGATATTGCTAGTTAAGAATATTTAATATTAAAACTGGAAAAATTCAATGATAGGAAAAATACTTTGTACTAAGGGTGAACATGTTAATGAAACCTAATTATTTTCCATTTAGTTCTTACAATCAATATAATTGCTCTTGAATCCTTCATATTTAAACTTGCGGTAAAAATACAAAGTTAAACTTAAATTTTGACTGTTTCTGCCAACTTAAAAAAAAAAAATTTATTATAATTATTTTATTTATTTATACGCTGATTTTGCCGCGATTTTATATGGTATTGCTAAGTGTTTACTTTCTATGTAAGTTTATTTTTGTTTTTAAAAATAAATCCATGCTTAAAGATATTCAGTTTAACTTATCGCACTCTTGTGTAAAGTAAGCTTGTAAAGCAAACTTAGAAAAAAGTACCTGTCGGTTTCGGTCTATTTTTTATTGAGTGAATCTACGCTGACTTCCGCATCCAAGCCCATTTATTCGACTTTGCAGAGTAATCATTTGGGGGTGGTAATCCAACTGGGGCGCTGTGTCAGCAGGAACTCCGGTGTCAGGCGTTGTATAACGCACTTAGGCTAATGCAACCGAATCCATTCCAATCCAACCCAACCCAATAACCCATTTTGCCGACAGGAGCGACGCTACGCCTGCTTCGATGGAGATGTGGATGCCCTGTGGATCGAGAACATGAACTCGGTGATGGATGATAACAAGCTGCTGACGCTGGCGAATGGTGAGCGCATCCGTCTGGAGAACTACTGTGCCCTGCTCTTCGAGGTGGGCAATTTGAACTATGCCTCGCCCGCTACCGTTTCCCGGGCGGGAATGGTTTACGTGGATCCCAAGAATTTGCGTTACAGTCCGTACTGGCAGCGATGGGTTTTCACGCGTCCGGAGGCCCAGCGAGAGCTGCTCAACGACTTCTTCGAGAAGATCATCACACAGTCCATAGCTTTTATTCTAGAGGGCTTGGATGGCACCACTCAGGGTAATCCCCTGAAGCTGGTCATCATGCAGACGGACCTCAATATGGTCACTCAGTTCTGCAACCTCTACGATGCCCTGCTGCCCAACTATGTGATGGATAGCAAGAACTATGATGAGCCAGTGCTGCAGACGTACAATACGGATAGCCTGGAGTGCTGTTTCCTGCAGGCCGTGTACGGCTCAATGGGCGCCTGTTTGGTGGAGAAGCATCAGATCGTTTTCGATGAGTATATGAAGCGCATTTCCGGCTTTCCGCTGGTGCAGGACACCCCCGAGAATCCCGCCTCCGGTGGACAGTTTCCGCAGTGCAAGCCCACACTGTACGACTACTTCTGGGATGTCAAGGAGAATGTGTGGAAGGCCTGGGAATGGGTGGTGTTGCCCTACACACACGACCCGCTGGTGAAGTTCAGCGAAATCCTGGTGCCCACGGTGGATAACACGCGGACCAACCGCACACTCAGCCTGATGAGCGAGGTGATTACTCCTGTTTACCGCACATAATGTAATGCCTTATTAATGTTTGCCCCTATTCCGTTCACACAGATCAAACGACCCGTTTTGCTGGTGGGCGAGGCGGGAACTTCAAAGACGGCCACCATCATGCAATATTTGCGCAATCTCAATCCGAGTGTCAACGTAATTGAAAAATCCCTCTGACAAATGTCGCGTTCCCTGCTAACATGGCGACCCTTTCTGCTTCTCGCATCCCTTTCAGGTCATACTCAATATTAATTTTTCATCGAGAACCTCGTCGCTGGATGTGCAGCACACCCTGGAGGCGGCCGTGGAGAAACGCACCAAGGATACGTACGGGCCACCGATGGGCAAGAGAATTGCCTGCTTTATTGATGACATGAACATGCCGCAGGTGGATGAGTGAGTTGGCACCGTCGTCGTTAAGGCAATCGGATAGAGTGATGAACCCTGTGTCTCTTTGGCTCCCAACCCCCACAGATATGGCACTCAGCAGCCAATCGCTCTGCTAAAGCTGTTCTTCGAACGCGGCGGAATGTACGACCGCGACAAGGATCTCAACTGGAAGAAGTTTAAGGACCTCACCTTCTACGCAGCCATGGGCACAGCAGGTGGCGGGCGAAACGAGGTGGATCCGCGGTTCATCAGCATGTTCTCCACCTACAACATCGTGTTCCCCAACGACGAGTCCCTCATCCAGATCTACTCCTCCATATTCAAGGGACACATGCGATTCGTTAAGTTCCAGGACCAATACATGCTCATTGCCGACATGATTGTCCATATGACACTGAAGCTTTTTAAGGTATGTGAATTGTTTAGTCGAAGTTGTGTCACTGAAATCATAATTGCGATTTAGTTCTAAAGTATTATAAAACTATAAACAAGTCATTTGCAAACTTGTATCACATTTAAGTACAAGTACTATAATGTTTACAACTATCATTCTCTTTTCAAGTGAATTAGCCATATGCTTAGTTCCAGTATTTGCTTATAGACAATATGATTTGAAGTATGTAAATGTTTCACAGAAAATCAAGAGTTTATTTCTCGAAGAAATAAAGAGAATTATAATAGCAGTATTTTATTTAAAATTCAATATGAGTAATTCCATTTAAGTATAGAATTTATAATGTTGCAAGGTGTTTTGTATAGGAAAAAGTTTCAATCTTTTAAAATATTTGAAAAACTTGGTACTGAAGAATTGAACAACTGTTATCATGTATAAAATATTTTTTTTAGGTCTTAAACAAGATAAAAATATTCCAAATCAAACATAATGTAATTTTCCATCGATTCAACCAAAATATTTTACATATTGTTTTTAGTTTTAATATTATTGCGTGATTGCATTTTGGGAAATTCAGTTAGGTCTAACGCTGACATACATTCCGAATTTAAGTAAAATTATGCTAATTTTGTAACTACATATTTATTGACCAAGAGAATTTAACATTCTCTTACCTTAAGAAAATCGATTAGAAAGCAAATGTTTTTGACATTTTGCATAAGTCGTTAACATATAGGCGTGTGCTCAATTGCATATATTTATCTGGCTTTGCTTGAATTTATTTCCATATCGAAGAACACCTTGACTGCATTCAGGGTAAATTCAGTAGAAGAAATCAATTCCTGCATAATGCTTTAAGGCCTCTCACAAATTTTATGAAATTCGATTTACATATGCAAATAACGACAATTTTTCATAATCTGCTTTGCTGTCCCGCCCCGCCCTCATTCCGAACCCCACGCCCTAACATCCCGTCTCGCTGTACAATGGAAATGGAAATTATTCAATGGTCTGTAATGCACTACGACGTCGGGCGTTTGTCCTTTCCTCTCCGTGGTCCTTGTTCTCAATCTCGAATACGAATACAGCTATAGCTGCTCCATTGGTTTTTCGAGTGCAGCCGTAGACCAGACCGAAACGAACCACCCGTACTTTTGCAGCACTCCAGCACTCTACCGCTGGCGCTCCAAAAGCCACTCCACTTTGCCCTCACAATGGTCACCCTCCTCGACGGCTGCCTAGTTGACTGTATCTGGGCCTCCTTCTCCTTCTCCTCCTCTTACGGATGTATCTGTATCTGCTCGTTGCCTATCTCGGCCGGAATATCTTGGCCGGAGCGAAATTTGATTATGTTCAAGTATTGAACTGCAAAGAGAGATGGCTCTTTTTGCAGCTCCCGTGGGCTGTGGCATTAGTTTATGGTGCTTTTAACAATTGTTGACACTAAAATATTATCGCATTTCATTGCGTACAGATAAAAATGCATTTGTCGCCGCAATTCCCACAAGCAGAAAGGGGTGGAAAAATGATTTACTCACACCTGCCTTATATATCCTATGGCCCTTCGTCCAACAAAGTCCACCATCCAAGCTCCTAGTTCGTATGTCTTCTTTACACACTCAGGCCAGAGGATATTAATGCCCCACGAAATGGAGTGAAATGAATTATTTGAATAGAATGGCCGTTTCTCAGCAGTGCGCTGCTTCTGCGGCGGCTGCAACTCGATAATGGCTGTAAATTCAGCAACTTGGCAATGTCCCCCAGTGTGGGAAGTAGGTCCTTGCTGCGTCCCTTGCTGAACGCATATTGCTAGTCGAGATAAAATTGATTTGTGTGGCGTGGTCGCCTCTGCAACGTTTACGTTTGCAACCGGGGAGGGGGAAACCCAAATGGGGCACCCCATTGTCTGGCCTGGTCTGGCCTGTTCTGCTTATGCTAATGCTAATTGCTTCCTGACCCCCAGATGGTGATTGTGGACCTGCCCCCTACTCCCTCCAAATTCCATTACATCTTCAATCTGAAGGATCTGTCGCGCATCTTTGCGGGATTGCTGCTCATCGAACCCACTTGTTTCAAGAACCTGAGGGACTTGATCAGGGTGTGGCGCAATGAGTACACCAGGATCATCTGCGATCGCCTCATCGCGGATAACGTAAGTATATTGAGACCTAAGCCAGTTCTTATGGCGTCAAAATATAAATAAATTGTTTATTTGATTAAAAACAAATTAAGACTTCTTTATGAGACAATTGTATAACAATTGCATTTCACTTAAAGTAAATAATCGTATCAAGGAAAAGGAAAAGCTTAACGTCCTTATAAAAGATACTTCAGAATTCATTATCAATGTGGTAATTATAGCAAAATATTTTTCAAATAAAATTACATATAAAAAAATATTATCTTTAAATTAGTTAATGTCATTTAGTATAATAATTAATAATAATTTGGCAAATCAAGCGACACATTAAAAAATATATTGTGCGGAAATAAATAACCGAATTACTCACTTACTGTATTCCCAAATTCTAGGACATTGCAAACGTACGCCGTAATCTGGCCTCGGAGGTGGCCGATCGTTTTCCGCCTTCCTTCGAGGAGGAGCATGGGTTCATTGATGCAGAGGCGGCGGAGGCAGAGGCTCGGGCTCGCCTTCTCTACGAGCCATCCAAGGCGGACTTCGACGGCGGAGAGGAGGAGGGCGAGGAGGAGGAGGAGGGTGAGGAGGCGCCCCAGGTGATACTCTCGCTGAAGGACTACGTGCTGCGGGATCCACTGCTCTTCGGCGACTTCCGCAACTTCACCAACGAATCGGAGGCTCGTCTGTACGAGGATTTGCTGGACTACAACTCCGTCTACTCCCTGTTCACCGAGATCCTGGAAGAGTACTGCGAGCGAAAGCAGAAGATGACTTTGGTCCTGTTCGAGGACTGCCTGGAGCATCTGACCCGCGTCCATCGCACGTTGCGCATGAATCGCGGTCATGTGCTGCTCATTGGAGTCGGCGGCAGTGGCAAGAAGTGCATCACCCGCCTGGCCTCCTTTGCCGCCGAATGCGATGTCTTCGAGATCACCATCTCACGTGGCTACAACGAGGCCGCCTTTCGCGAGGACCTCAAGGCTCTCTACACCATAGCGGGTGTGAAGCGTAAGAAAGTCGTCTTCTTGTTCACGGGAGCACAGGTGGGGTATCCTTGTTGTATTTATAGGAACACAAACTTAAATCAGTTAGCTTACAGGTAGCTGAAGAGGGTTTCCTGGAGTTGATCAACAACATCCTGACGGTGGGTCAAGTGCCAGCCCTGTTCCCCGACGAAGATAAGGATGGTATTGTCAACCAAGTTCGCAAGTTTGCAGAAGAGGATGGAGTTTCCGCCTCCAAGTAAGTGGAAAGAGAAAGATGCAGGGGGAAAAATATGATATTTTCCCAGACTTTGTTTATTAAAAAATACTACAATGTTTTTAAGTACTCAATATAGTAATTTAAAAGCAAAGATGTTAAGTACGTTTTAGTTATGGCTTTGTTAAAAAGCATAAAATAATGATTTTAAAAAGTAATGATCCGATTTTGTTTTGCGGTAACCAAAATTG
The DNA here is from genome assembly GCF_018152505.1 of Drosophila elegans. Classification (NCBI taxonomy): domain Eukaryota; kingdom Metazoa; phylum Arthropoda; class Insecta; order Diptera; family Drosophilidae; genus Drosophila; species Drosophila elegans. The sequence continues at coordinate 766,611 of NW_024545863.1, forward strand.
GAGTGAACTGAATCATACGAAACGGAATATAGCATTTGACTTTGCAAAATAACACCATAAAATAGTCTTTAATCGAAAGATTTTTAAAAATATGCCATGTGTTTAATTTTCACTTAAAAAAAAATCTTACCATTACCAGCTACTTTCGTATATAATATATTAATTACCCGTCAAATTTAAGTTATTTTAATCACCAATATAAAATATCATTTCCAATTGTCAGTCTAATTTTTTTTCAATGCGCTTATCTTATCAATTTTAAGTAACTTTAAAATACTGTTAACTTCCAAGTTAAAAGATTATTTGTCTTACAATACTGTTGAACCATTTCGCAATTTTCTCTCCCACAGAGATGCAGTTTGGGGCTACTTCCTGCGCACCTGTGCTGAAAACCTGCATGTGGTCCTCTGCATGTCTCCGGCTGGTGATGCACTGCGCAATCGGTGCCGCAACTTCCCGGGTCTCATCGGTAGCACCTACATCGACTGGGTGTTCCCGTGGCCCCGACAGGCGCTGTATGCGGTGGCCAAGCTCTTCCTGACCGAGCACCGCCTGATTCCGGCCGCTCATCGAGAAGCCATCGTCGAGCATGTGGTTCATGTCCATACGACCATACAACAATACTCCAAGGACTATCTGGCCAAACTGAGGCGAAACAACTTTGTGACGCCGAAACACTATCTGGATTATATAAACACCTATATGGGACTTTTGGGTATGTGAAATAAGTAATCAGATTAAAGATATTACCCACGAGCTAAAACAATATTTAAGAAATCAACTCAAAGAAGTCCTTGAAACATTATCTTCCTAGTATAAACTAGAACCCACACCACTTCTACCTAAAACCAATATCAGAAGAAGATCTCAGGATATAATAATTAGATTAAACGTTGGTCACACCGAGTGCACTATTAGATTGTAGTTTTCGGTATAAGATAGCATTAAATAATACAAAAAAAAATTATCCATTTAATGTTATATATTAATCTAATTCCTGTGCATATAAAATGCCACATTAAGGTTTTAGTTTTAAGTATTATATAACATTTAATAATACAGATATTAATAATCAATTTTAAATTATAAATTAACTTAAACCTTTTACAGAGGAGAAGGCCAAGTTTATCACCCAGCAGCGTTCGCGACTCGGCGAGGGCATCAAAAAGATCGAAGAGGCATCCGTGCAAATCGACGAACTCCGGATTATTGTCACGGAGCAGAAGAAAAACGTGGCTGTGGCCTCGGAGGAGTGTGAGGCCATGCTGGTCACCATTGAGTCGTCCACCCAAAAGGCCAACGTGAAGAAGGCCGAGGCATCGGAAAAGTCCGTTGAGGTGGAGATCAAGGGCAAACAGATTGCCATCGAAAAGGACGAGGCCGAGGAGATCCTGGCGGAGGCAATGCCTGCCCTGGAGGAGGCCCGATTGGCACTGTCCCAACTGGAAAAGGCACAGATCACCGAGATCCGATCCTTTGCCACGCCCCCCGCTGCCGTGCAGGTGGTCTGCGAATGTGTGGCCATTTTGAAGGGCTACAAGGAGATCAACTGGAAGAGTGCCAAGGGCATGATGAGCGATGTGAACTTCCTGAAGAGCTTGATGGAGATGGACTGTGAGGCGTTGACCCAGAAGCAGATAACCCAGTGCCGACAGCACATGAAGACTGGCAACCTGGAAGACATGGCCAAAATATCGGTGGCCGGAGCGGGTCTTCTTAGATTCGTTCGAGCGGTGCTGGGCTTCTTCGATGTGTACAAGGAGGTGAAGCCCAAGAAGGAACGCCTAGACTTTCTGGTGGAAGAGCAGGATGTGCAGATCAAGCTGCTCAATCACTTGAACTCCGAAATCCAGAAGCTGGAGGAGAAACTGAACCAGTTGAACGAGAACTATGCCACGTCGATGAAGCAGATGCGTGCCCTCACCGAAATGATGCAGCAGGCGGAGCGGCGTCTGATCGCCTCCGACAAGCTGATCAGTGGCTTGACCTCCGAGTTGATCCGCTGGAGCAAGGAGATGGCCAGTCTGGGCCAACAGTTGATCGACAGCGTGGGCGTTTGCCTCATCAGTGCCTCGTTTTTGGCCTACACGGGTGCCTTCACTTGGGAGTTCCGCAAGGCAATGATCTTCGACGACTGGCTGGAGGACATTGTGGCTCTGGGCATACCCATTCAGTTGCCCTTCAAGATCGATGGCTATCTGACCACCGATGTGGAGATATCGCAGTGGAGCAACGAGGGTCTGCCGCCCGATGAGCTGTCCATTCAGAACGGCATTCTCACCATGCGTGCCTCGCGCTTTCCCCTGTGCATCGATCCCCAGCTGCAGGCTTTGCAATGGATCCGCAAAAGAGAGTTCCGCAACAACCTCAAAGTGCTGTCCTTCAGCGACTTTGATTTCCTCAAGCAACTGGAGATGGCCATTATGTATGGTGTGCCTGTGCTCTTCGAGGATGTGGATGACTATATAGATCCGGTCATCGATGACATCCTTCAGAAGAACATTCGGATTCAGGGTGGGCGGAAATTTGTCATGCTGGGCGACAAAGAGGTGGACTGGGATCCCGGCTTTCGCGTCTACCTGACAACCAAGTTCTCCAATCCCAAGTTCGACCCGGCTGTGTACGCCAAGGCCTTGGTTATTAACTATACGGTGACGCAAACGGGTCTGGAGGATCAGTTGCTGAGCGTGGTGGTGGGCACGGAGCGACCGGATTTGGAGGCCCAGCGGGAGTCCTTGATTGAACAGACCAGTGAGAATAAGCAGCTGTTGCAGCAGCTGGAGGATTCACTACTCCGAGAGCTGTCCACTTCGACGGGCAACATGTTGGACAATGTGGAACTCATTGAGACGCTGGAGAATACGAAGACCAAGGCAGGTGTGGTCATGGAGCAACTGAAGCTGGCAGCTGACACAGCGGCTGATATTGAAGTGCTAAGAAATGGATACCGACCGGCCGCCAAACGCGGAGCGGTACTCTTCTTTGCCCTCTCGGACATGGCCACCGTGAATAGCATGTACCAGTATGCATTGGCTGCCTATTTGGATGTGTTTGTCTACTCCCTGCGCAAAGCTGTACCCGATGCCAGTCTCAACAAGCGGCTAAATAACATTATTAAGACCCTCACCGAGAATGTCTACTGCTACGGCTGCACGGGCATCTTTGAGCGGCACAAGCTGCTCTTCTCCTTCCAAATTGCCACCAAACTGGCCCAGCGGGATGGCATTTTGCTGCAATCGGAGCTGGACTTCTTCATCAAGGGCAGCATCGCGCTGACCAAGAGCGAACGCTCCAATCCCTGCAAGTGGCTCAGCGAGAAGAGCTGGGAGGATGTGCTCAAGTTGTCCTTCGACTTCCCGGACACTTTTGGCACCCTGCCAGACCACTTTGCTCGCTACCTGACCGAGTGGAAGGAGGTAAGTTCGAAATAGTAGTTATAGTAGTCTTTCTTTAGGGTATTTTTGGAATCTAAAGATTTGGTTTAACTTTTTAGTGTCATTTAACCTTTAATTAAATTGCAAGAAATTACTAATAATTAAGTTGTAATAGCTGGAATGGCAAAATCCTTATTTGATCTTTTAAAGGATTGCTTAAACGTTATTTAATAGCCATTTTTTGGGCTACATTTTATTTTAGTATAGCTCCTCAATATATATATATCTATCTAACCCCAATGGAAGTTTAACCACATAGGCTGTAAAATGTTCATTTTTGTAAATGTTTTTTTGTATTTTCTTTTCCGACTATAATTTTAAGTTTGATATATTTTAAATAGAAGAAATTACTAAGAGCCTATAGTAAAGATGTAAAGGCTAAGAATAGCTTAAGCTTTAATCCTCCCTTTAAATGTTATTTAATAGCCCAAAAAAGCTCAGTTTTGTGAACCCCAATGGGGGTTCAACCGTATACGTTGTTAAATGTTAATGTTTTCCATATATTTTTTTTTTTGTATTTTCTTTTCCGATTTTCCCGCTTGCTCGCTTGGGTGCATCATCTTCAACGTCGACGTCAACTGCGATGCCGTTATCAAATTGCTGCTCTGTGGACGGTGCTATAAAATGCACAACAACAATAATAAACAACCACCAACCCATCAACCCACCAACAACCAAACAACCCAAAAACCAACAACTTGGACTCTGGATGGTCGATGGGAACGAAACTGCTTTTGCTTCTGCTTCTGCTGCTGCTGTTGATTCTGATTCTGACTGGCATGTGGCATTCACTGACTTCCGTTCCGTTGCCGACGCTCATTTTGCCTGCACTTATCGCCATCGCCATCGTCATCCGAATGCCCATGAACTGGATGCTATGGATTCTGGATGCTGGATGCTGGATACTCGTCCTTGGTCCTTCGTCCTGTGTCCTGTGTCCTGTTGCCCTGCCTTCGCTCAGTGGTTCGACTTGGAGAATCCTGAGGAGGTGGCATGTCCGGGCGACTACAACATCAAATGCAATGCATTCCAGGCAAGTATATAGTATTCACCCACTCGCTTTGCATGCTTTCAGCTTCGAGTGGTCCTGGCCAGGAGCTGCTCCTCCAACTCAAGCTTCAGATGCTCCTCCATCATTGGCATTGCCATTGCCGTTGCTGTTGCTGTAGCCTGTTGGTTTTGGCCCGTTTGCCATTGAGCGTTATTGGATTTCGTACTTTATGCTCGCTTCTAGTGGATTATTATGTACAAGCCAGGCACAAACCCCATAACCCATACCCTATATCCTACCCAAAATGGTGGCGTTTAGTTTTACTCGACTTTTGCTACGTCCTGCAACTTTGGTGCACATTTTCCTCTCAAGTTATTAGCAGCCTGTTTTTGTCAGCCAGCATGCTGGCAGTATCTCTATGTATGGATGTTTCTCAGTGCCACTGCCTGTGTGCATTACCATATTTTATCAATTTTCCAAACCATTAGATGAGCGGCAATTTGCGCCCGCAGTCGCACTTGAAACCAGCGCCAAGCGAAGCGAGCCCAATTTGCACTTGAGTTGTGCTGGAAACCGCACAGCCAAAGGCAATAGCAACAATGGAGCAGCTACTGGCCAACTATGGAGGACGGATGACGAGCTGTCGTCGGCTCGTTGTCATTTTGCATGGTATTAAAATGTCTTAAGCCCACAGAAATTAATGTTCCTACGCTGCTTCCGCGTGGATCGCATCTTCCGGAGCATAAATCAATATATTGTCGAAACGATGGATGAGTTCTATATTATGCCGCCGGTGGTGAGCTTTACGGCCATTTTCGAGCAGACTTCCAGCACGATTCCCGTCTGTTTTATTCTGAGTGCCGGTTCGGATCCCACAAACGATCTGATCAAACTGGCAGACACCATTGTGGGCATGTCCAATTTCTGTCACATTTCGCTGGGACAGGGTCAGGAAAAGGCCGCCCTCCGTTTGCTGGATGGAGCTGTGAAACAGGGCATGTGGCTGATGCTACAGAATGGACACCTGCTCATCAGATTCGTTCGAGAGCTGGAAAAGTATCTGGACCGCATCGAGAATCCGCACCCAGACTTTAGACTGTGGTTAACCACAGATCCAACGCCCACTTTTCCCATTGGTATTCTTCAGAAGTCTCTAAAGGGTGAGTCGTCCGCTTGCAACTACTTCACTGCACTATGCATACAATTTGAACAAAACAAACGACAGAATCTTCATAAATGTATATTACTTTATATGTATTATGAGTTAAATCATGTTAAAAAGGCAAATTTTTGTGAATTATTTTTTGATGAAGCAGCTATATCATTTTCATTTTAATTTGCGGTGCTGGATCATCCGAAATCTAAAAATCCAAATTATATAGTTAGATAATCGCATTGCCCTAAACTTTGATTTTTAAACTTAAATGGGAAGAAAAAACTCCTAGAAATATAAAACAAAAACATAATAAAAAAGAACTATTCGCATATGGCCAAAACGGAATTTTATTTACAAGTATTTTTTTTAATTTTAAATTAAATATAATATATTTAACTGAGTATTCAGACAAATTGTATTATTTCTTCCGCAGTGGTCACCGAGCCACCCAATGGCCTGAAGTTGAATCTGCGCTCCACGTACTTCAAAGTGCGGCAGGAGCGGCTCGAGAGCTGCTCCCATGTGGCCTTCCGACCGCTGGTCTATGTGCTGGCCTTCTTCCACGCCGTCGTCCAAGTAAGTTAAACATCGTCAGGAAGCCATAGATATCGCTATTTACAGTGGGAACCCAGCTGGTCGAGTGTGTGTGTGGAGTTGTTTATTTATTAATCTCTTAATTTCTAGCAGCTGAAAGCTTTTCAGAGCACAGAGTTGCACAATTGATGGAGCAGCAGCATTAGCAGCAGCAGCAATAGCAAAAGTAGCAGCAGCAACAGCAGTTGCAGCAAATTGATATTGATCGTCCAGTTGGAGGCACTTCGATTAATTTGTGTAACCTTTTACTTTTACCCATCCGCAGGAGCGTCGCAAGTACGACAAATTGGGCTGGAATATAGCATACGATTTCAACGATACCGATTTCGAGGTGTGCACCGAGATCCTGCGGACATATCTAACGCGCTGCGGCACTGGGAAGATACCGTGGAACAGTTTGAAGTACCTAATTGGGGAGGTGATGTATGGGGGACGGGTCATCGATGATTTCGACCGGCGCATCACCAACTGCTACATGAACGAGTATATGGGCGACTTCCTGTTCGATGAGTTCAAAGTGTTTCACTTCTACGAGGACGAAAATGTGGACTACTGCCTGCCCGAAGAGGACACCATACTGAAGGAGGACTATATAGGTGGGTAGTAGTTACCCCGGGCTATTTACATATGTAATGTGCATTGATAACACAGCGCACATCGATAAACTGCCGCTGGTCAACAAGCCGGATGTATTTGGTTTGCATCCGAACGCGGAAATCGGTTATTACACAATGGCGGCCCGCAACATTTGGAACAGTTTGATTGAGCTGCAGCCGCAGACTGGTAAGTGGCCATCCAATTTTAAACCACCAATCTGCTCCAGAGATATTCCACATTTCACCCTGGTTATCACACGTTCGTTCGCCGGCTAGCCGTTGATAATTTGAAACGGAATCGAAATCGAAATCTCAAAAACAAAAAAAAAAACGTAATGATAATAATGTTATATAGATATGGCGAGCGGCGGCCTGGTAAATGGTTCAATTTGCATGCAACGTGTGCCAATTGTCAGCCGTTTATTACATTTTATCTTGTTGATTTTCATTCCCATACTCGTGGCTCGGCTAGCAATGTTGTATATTTTTGGCATGCTGAATTTTTAATTTAATTTAATTAATTAGTTGCGGTTTTGCAATTAACTTTATTGCATGCGCCATTATTGCCGGCGCACAACAGCAATGCACACATTAAAAATTAAAATAGAACCGCACAGCGTGGCCCACATGGGTCGGGTCAGATTGGAGGGCAAATTACGTATATTACACAAACACGTACACATTCCCATCGGCATTCAATTCAGTCACTTTCATCGCATTGCCGCAAATCGCAGCGAATCGAGTTCAAACCTCACCGCATCTACCGCCATCAGAAGTACCAAAAAATGGTGAAAACGGCACACAAAAGTCGATAATTTTGCGTTACGGGTTTAAACGTGTTAAAACCGCCATCAGAGTGCACTTCGCATGCCACGCCCCCAACTCCCAACATCCCACTTTGCACACCTATCCACCCACCCACTCACAATCATGCATATTTATATATATGTGGCCTTGTAAATAATTGTATATACAATTTGGAATACTTTTTTAAATATATTCGCACACACGAAGTGACCAAGTGGACACCAACCGAAGTCAATCCTGGTAAAGTATTCAGCGTAAACAAAAACCACTACCACCCATTTACCCAGCCATTTAGTGTAAATAAAAATAATAAGAGCAAATATTTCCACTGATTAAAAATCGAGTTTAACCATTTTATTTCAATTCATGGAGATGTGCATCAAGATACGATCGGTGAAAAAATGCAGCTGCAGGAAATATTTAAAATACCACCAACGAATTTAAATAGGAACGTTACTCTTAGAAAATTACACATTTGAAATTAACTTAAAATATTTAACGCGAATTCTTAAGCTCAATTCAAAATACCTACAAATAATTGTTGCGAATTCTTTTGTTTTAAGTAAGTAGAGATTTAAAAACAAAATGGCATTTTAACCAAATTTAAAATGTTTAATAAGTTTTATGCCAATGATTTTTTTCCCAGCATATACATTGCATGACAAGGATCTTACATAACTTTGATTTTTTTTATAGTTAGCTAATAGATAAAAATTGTAAAAAAAAATTGTTCATGCCTCCCTATCACCAATATGCTCGCCATCACTTCGAGTACCTCTCTGTAAAATGCCGAAAATTTGCATATTCATGAGCTTTAGTATTTGCTAATTGACACTTTAACAATAAATAAAGCAGGGACGGAAAAAATTCTCTTTAGGGTGCCAGATAAAGGGGAAAATTAATAAAATCAACAGATATAAAGGGAGTGAGATTACGAAAAAAGAATGGCAAGTGGAAAAACCACAGGCTGTGCATATATTACTGCGGCATTTTCCTTGCCTTTGTCCTGACACCTGCCACAACCACAGTCCTAACTCATGCTCCTCCTTTTCGGTTTTTTTTTTTGGTGCATCCAGGTGAGGGAACTGGAGGAATCAGCCGCGATGACTTCATCGACTCTGTGGCAGCTGGGATCCTGAAAAAACTACCGCCCGCATTCGAGACATGGCGCATTCGTAAACAGATCCAGATGAGCCTGTCACCCACTGGGGTGGTTCTTCTCCAGGAGCTGGACCGCTTTAATCTACTGGTCGTGCGGATCAAGAAGTCGCTGGAGCTGCTCCGCAAGGTAACCCAATATATATATGTATATATTATATTGCATAGGGATTTTACGCTCGTATATGGGCTGTCAATAGAGGCCGCACATAAATCCTTCAGCCTTGTTTTGCATTTCGCATTTGTTTATGCATTTGCCAACTTGGCTGGCGACCAAGCAAACGATGTCCAAATTTGAATGTGGGCGATGGAGGAGATCTCCAAGGCGGCTGCATTTTGTTGCCAAAATAAATTTACAAATGCAAATGAACTGGGTGCTTTGTCTTGGTTGTGCTGCACTCTCTTGATGCCCACGGCCACGCCCACACATGTACCATTGCCATTGTGCCTTTTAATTTAATTGCATACTCTCCGCAGGCCATCGCCGGCGAAATCGGCATGGACAATGTGCTGGACAACATTGCCAACTCGCTGTTCAATGGCCTCCTGCCAGCCGCGTGGAGCAAGTTGGCGCCGGCGACATGCAAACAATTGGCCAGCTGGCTGGAGCATTTGCGGGTGAGTCGTCTACTACTACTAGCGAATCCTTTCGCAGGCGCTGCTCGCTGCTTACTGCTCATTAATCAGCTCAGCACAAAATCAATCAAGGTGAGTTCGTGTCCACTAATCAGGCTTTCCATCCAACGTTTGTCCAGCTCCGGGCCGTGCAATACAAATACTGGACGCTCTCTGGCGAGCCCCTGGTCATGTGGCTGTCGGGACTGCATATACCGCAGAGCTATCTCACGGCCCTGGTTCAGGTGAGTCCGCACCGTCACCCACTTGCTGGTGGGGCAAACACACACTTCGCAAAAAAATTACCTTGCTAAAAATATTGAATTTAAGAAAAAATTTTCATTTCGAGAACGTGTACTTTAGAAAGTATTTCTGATTTTGTTGAGAGAGTGATAAGGAAAAACGTTTCCTTTATTTATTTAGCATGAAATTGAATGGTTGATTTAAGTAATTATTTACTTATTTATATGCAAAATATTGTGGCAAAATAGGTAAAGCTATGAAAATTTTACCATTCCCACAGAACTTTTTAGTATTAAATACACAGAAATATTAAAAGTAAGTAGCATTACTGTTTATGTAAAGTGTCATTAAAAATCGAATTGAATATTTTACGTAAAATCGACCTTTGTTAAAATTATAATGTAATTTAATAATATTTTTTAAATTACAATTGACTGGCTTAAATATTTTTAAACTCATAAAATAGGCAATAGCAAATACAAATAAATGCACATATAAAAAAAATGTAATTCTACATAATAGCAACCCCAATTGTTCCGAGTGTAACTTTCCATCCTTGCAGATTGCCTGTCGCCGCAACGCCTGGCCGCTGGATCGCTCTACGCTGTTCACCTACGTAACCAAGTTTGCGGACCCCGATGATGTGGAGGAGCGTCCCGTGACGGTGAGTAAGGGAACGTGGGGAATGGGAGGAGAGAGTCCCGAATCCCCAACCCCCCAGCCTTTCTAAATGCAAAACGATGACCCAACTCCATCCTGGTTCAGGGGCTGGCACTAATTTCGTAATTAGGAATTCTGTTTGCATTTTAATCGCTCAACTTTTTGCAGGGCTGCCTGGTGCACGGTCTGTACATCGAGGGCGGGCGCTTTGACTTGGCCGCTAATCAGCTGGCGCGTTCCCATCCCAAAATCCTGGTCGAGGAGTTGGCCATTCTCGCCGTGGAGCCCATCGAGGCGCATCGTCTCAAGCTGCAGGTTTGTATGGGTTTCGGGGACTTCCTGGATTGTGGAATGGCAAAGAGCTGGTCAGAAGGGTTAGCCAGGATAGCTGCCGTCTGGCAGTGACAAGTACTAATGTGCTCTTGTATCTACATATGCCGGGGGGGGTGGCAAACGACGAGGGGGGTGTGGCCGCGTTGATATTTGTTTAAATGCATCGCACTAAATTACCAGCAGCTTCCGTAAAACCTTCCAGCCAACTAATGGGGCATCTGTTGTGCTAATTGTTTTCGAGCTTAAATGCCGGAAGCTTTAAAGCAAGAGCTTACCAAAATGTTTTTGACCCTATCTAATATTTAAATTCCCTTGTATATAGAATACCTACCTGGCACCTGTTTATACCACATCACTGCGGAGAAATGCCATGGGAGTGGGCCTGGTTTTTGAGGCTAATTTGGCTACTTCCGAGGATCTGAGTCACTGGATTTTGCAGGGCGTCTGTCTAACTCTTAATACGGATAACTGAAAAGACTTTATATATAACCAGACTGAGCTTTATTTCGTATTTATTTTTCGTAGTCGAATTGTTTGTAACATATTCCAGTACTTCCATGTAATTTAATGTTTACATCTTGACTGTAAATAAAAGAAAGTTTAAATGCAGAATTTAATTGCAAACAAAGTATATATATCTAAAATTAAAATGCCTTAACAAATAAGTCTTATCAAACTTCCTTTAAATGAATTTTAAACTTGACCATTTATTTATTTTGAAATACTGTGATTTAATGCCTTTATATTCATTACACTTTATTTTTTCCTTTATTTTAAAAGTGACATTTAAAAGAAAAAAACAAGATGAAGGGGAGCTATATAATAATATCAACGTGGGTCAAATACAAATTAAACAAATTTATCAAGGAAAGGGGTGAGTGAACATATTTTATTTTAATATTTGTTTTACCAATATTTAATTTGTACAAATAAAATATTTTTCTTTACCATTTAACTGGTAAGAAGGTTATACCAGATTTCAATTACATCTGATTGCCTTAACATTCTTCAAAATATTTTGGTTTATAAAGTAAATAAAAATTGTTAGGTGTAAAACTTCCCGCTAGCATCAAATAACATAAATCAATTATTTTGTAAAATATTGTAATAACGAACTTGAAAGCTCTAGAGTTGTGATAGCAAATCTACAGAATATCATAAATTAAATGAATGGCGTAAGCGAACTATTTGTTGGGCAATCAAACCATGGGATTTTTATAAGCCTTCGCGGCACTTTACCTCCTCAGTTCAACCCCATTTCCTTTAAAACTTTTATTAAAAGACCGTAGTCGCGCTTTTCGTATTGATTAATATTTATCGAATGGATTTTACTAAGCCAAATAAATCTATGTTTACAGCTCTGTAGTGGCAATGGAGTTTATTATTAAGTACGTAGGTTGCTAGTGCCTGTCAATAACGTGGTGATTTGTGCCTGAATCGTCTTCGTCCGCTGATATGCCTCCGCTCCTCCGCCTGGCATTACCTGCGCCGCCAGCAGCCGAAGCACGCCTTAAACTTGTCCAAAATGGTGCTCTTCATGGAGGGCAACAGTAGCTCCAGATTCTGGGTGCCAGCACTGTCATCCGACTCCAGATCCGAGTCAATGGTCATCTCCTGTATGCTGAAGGTGTCAGTCAGTTCGTGGTTCTGCTGGCGGCGCTTCTGGGACCGCTTCAGTTGTGCCGGAAAGAACGAGATCTCCTCGGCCTCATCGCTGCTTTCGGATTTGTAGTCCACGAGGGGCTTGTGTTCGGGTTCGCCCGGTATGGGAAGTCGATTGATTGGAATCAGCGTTGACGATTGCGTCTTGGTGGCCTGTGCATTAAGGAAACGCTGTTATATACCACTGATTTATTGGTAAAGTAGTAGTAGTAGCAAAGTAGAACCCCACCTGCTCCTCCTGAAACTGAGTGTAATTCCGGCGGGCTCGCTCGACCTTCAGCTCCAGTTTACGCTGCAGTATGCGGCATGTGTTGGGTGGCTCGTGGCCTCGACCGCCGGAGGCACTGGCCGCCTTCTGCTGCTCCGCCTCATCGATTTCTATGGTCGTGGGGGCATACACCTTGCCGGCACCCCTAAAAGCCACCTCAAACTCCAGGTCCGACATATGTTTGGGGGCTCCGCTGGCCGTTTTCTGTGGGCAGTGACGTTATACCCATGGAAAATTGCATTGTACTCTGTAGGCTCCACCTCAGCTGTTGTTGTTGATGCACAACAAACACACTTACCAGCAGTCCCGCTGCCCCATCCTCGTATATGTTGGATTGCCTGTCCTCGCTGTCGATGCCGCTGTCCTCCATATTATTTGTTCAAAGCTGCTGGACTCTGTTTAACTCTTTTAAATATTTCTACAAAAAAAAACGTCTACAATTGCACGCGATGGCAATACAAACAAATTTTTTTTATTGTCTTCCTCTGTGTACGACTCCCAAAACTCCAACCAACCCCAGTGTCTAGAGCGCAGGCTCCGGAAAATCAGCTGGTGGCGGAAAAGCTGGGAAAAATCAATAAAACCCCTTTTTCCAACAGCGTTGCCAGAGATTGTAACCAAATGTGGTTCAAATTTGTGGATCATCCCCCGAAAATCTTGTATTATACATATGCACTCTTTATTATGTAGTTTTAATTTATTTACAATTATTTGTTTTTAGGCTTAAATGCTTTACTCGTTGCACAGAAATGTAGTTGTCGTAGAAACTAAAAAGTAGAATACAAATTCGTTTTAGCCGCTTTTTTACCTCGATTGAATTTAATGTTACTCGTAATCAAGAATAAATAGGAACACAAACATAAAAAACACTAATACTATTTGCTTTTGTTCTGGAAGAGAGTAAATACTACTACATTAGACGTTCGGTCGTTCGTTCTTGATCTTTAGGCTATGGTTATATGGCTAGGCAACGGTTGGCTTTTTGGTCTCTCTGCTTTTGAATAGAATCATAGAATAGAATATCCTTCGAGAATGTCGATCCAATTATTCTTGTGTGCTGGTTTCGGTTCTTCGTTGAAACTTTAAACTCAATTCAATGCGAAAATTAAACAAAAATACTCTGCTCTCTGTGTCCACGATGTGTGTGGATTTATACCGCATTGGGATGAAGGGGCCTGCCTGCCTGGCCCGCCAACGTGCAGGATCGGCAGCAGAACTTGATGTAGTACGAGTTTTTGGAACAGTATCTACCCTGGACGATCAGCTTGCAGTTGGCAAAGTACGGACTGTCTACGCACTCCGGCGAAACGGGTACAACAGCTGCATACAAGATCACTTTTATTAATATCAAAAAACCTAAAAAAACCATATAGTTACTTACACTGAATTGAAACCTTTGCTTCTCCGTCGGCGTAGGTGTATGCATTGCTGGCCCTGCAGGCATACTTGCCCGTGTCCTCAATGGTCACATTGTGCAGTACCAGGCGATGTGGCTGGGCTGTAAATAATAAAGATAAGACATACGTATTTAGTAAAATAAAAATGTATTTTGTATTCGTTCAAAAGTAGACAGAAGTTTTTCGACCCTTATAGTTTACATATTCTTGAACAAGATAAATAACCAAGCCAATCTAGTCATGACCGTATAAAGTAGAGATTGTAGATCAAAACAATTGCATGTTTATATGTTATTTATATACTTTTAAAAGAGAGGCACTACTCACATGTAATTTGAACGCGCTCATTGTTGTAGAGAGGCAGGAAGTCCTTGGTCCAAGTCACATTGGGTTCCGGATAGCCTTGCACGGAGCAGCTCATGGCAATGCTGGAGCCGGCTGTGTAGCTGTTCTTGGGGTCCAGTGCCAGCACAGCATGGACATTGACTGTGAATGAGATTAAGAACAAATTATTGCCTCCGCCATAAAGTGTAGCTCTCAACGAATAGTTCAATCACCATGCCAGGCCAGCCAAAACATGCAAATGCGCTACTTACCAACCGGTTCAGGCACATAGGCCGGTCGAGTGGGTCGGTAGGGATAGCTGGGTCGCTGGGTCACCGGACGGGTGGCCGGATCCAGCACATACTGCAGGTATGGGACTTCCTCGTTGGTCATAGCCCGGACTGGACCCACCGCCTTCAGGGTGACTCGCAGCGAAACGGGACGCCGCTGGTTGTACACCTCGCAAGTGTAAAGTCCAAGATCCGTTAACTGAACAGAGTTGAAGACCAGCGAGAAATCGCGGGCCATGCGGTTGTTCTGAAGGCCAAACATTTTCCCGTTGCGCCACCAGCTGACGTGCGGAGCCGGAAAGCCTCCGGCCGGACAGCGAATCACGGCCGGACGGTTCAGCTGCACGATCTGCGTAACATTCTTTTCACCATAAACGTATGCGGGCAGGTTTACGCCCTCTACGATCACCAAGTTGCAGGGAAAGGATTACAAAAAGCAAGCAGCATGCGCACAGAGTGCAATACAAAGCAGTTAGTTAAATATCCAGCACCAAATAGAGTACACGAATTTAAACTCCGGCACAGTCGGTCTTCCGACTATTGAGCATTCGTCAATAAACTTTTATTTACCCATGAACTGGGTATTTGAACTTCTGTCATATGACATGTTCCACTTATCAATCATTTTTATCAGAACAGTTGGGAATATTTGTGATTATGATTTAATCATTCTATGATAATTTATAGATTTAAAGTATGGACTTTGGTGTATTTATGGCACACCAGAATTAATTTTTTGGGGAAATTGGTCGGACTGTTTAATCAAACACAAGAAAACTTAAAAAAAAGAGTGATTTTTTTTTACCATCTTAATGGTTTGAAAAGGGGAAGAACAAAGTACTGCATTCACAAAAAAAAAAAATTGAGAGCTAAACAAGGACGTAAAACTCTTTCAAAGAATAGGAAAATCTCATGATAAACATGCTAAATTCATGCCATTTAGTAACGAAGCGGGAACAAACACCAATTAAAAAATATTTTTTAAACGCACCTGTAACCTGTAGACCAACTTCTCGTCGCACCGGATCTCCCAGGCCATTGCTGGCCAAGCAGACGTAGGTGCCGTCGTCGGTTTGACGCACCTGGACAATGGTCAAATCACCGTTGGGAGTCAGGACATAGCGGCCCTTGTTCGTGTCGATCTATGAAGAAGGATTCGAAAAAAGGTGAGGATAAGGGTATGGAAACTCCTTCCATTGGCTTACCACCAAGTTCTTGAGCGACCATGTGATGTTCGGAGCCGGATTGCCGGTGGCGAAGCAACGCAGCACGGCAATGCCGCCAATGGCCGTCTGGACATCCAGCTCATGCGGTTGCTTGGGTTCCAGAGCAGCTTTCACATCGCCCGGATAGACGACTACGGGGGCCTGAGTTGTGGGCGGCAAGGTGGGACGAGCGGGAGCCACACAGAGCTGTCCGCAACCATCGCTGCAGCACTTGTTGTCGCCGAGGCAGTCGGCATCGGAGTAGCACTCGCGGGCACAGCCACTGGCATTGGCCGACAGAGCTGGACACTCGCCAGGTTTGTTTATGTCGCGGCAGACTGGGGCAAACTGGCGATCATCGGACCTAGCCACATCGACGGCGCATTGCTGGCCCTCGGGACAGTTGTAACCCTCGCAGGGATTCTCGCAAGTGCACTGTGTGCACTCCGGTTGAGATTGGGCAGCTCCACGACGAACGCCATACGGACAGCGGAGTTCCCGGCACTCGGCATCAAAGGTATCGCACGGACTACGTCCAATTCCATTGTCTAAATCGTTCGTTTCGGCTGAAAGAGGAGGATATTACCATTAAGTTGCGTTAACTATGACAGCGTGATCTTCCAGCCCAAGATACCCGTGCAGTCTTAAATCTAGTGAAAGTGCTCTAATCGCAAACTACATATGCTAAATCAAAGTTTCTACGAAAACAAGCGTTTTGGGTGCAAGGTGCATTCGTGGTTGGGTGGATTTGAGGTGCAGAGTGAGAGTGCTCTGTGTTGCAAAAGTGGCTTACGTCGGCATTGGTTCGTGCATGCCTCGAAGGATCGGAAGTTGTTCTGGTTGCCCGAGCAACCCGCGTAAATAAAGGACAAACAGTTTCCAATCTTATCGTCGTAGTACCAACGGCGCTCTTGCACCGCAGGTCCATTGCAGCGGCCCATCGCCAACGGCAGCAGGCAGACTTCTACTTACGCAAGGGAAGAACCAGTTAGCCCAGTGACTCTATACACACCCACCATATATGTTACCTTTAGCCGAGCCCACCGTCGGTTCGCGGCCGGCTATGCAAACTGTCTGACATTCGTACAAATCGTTGAAACGATTTCCGGTGCCATCGCATCCACCATAAGTAAACGGCTCGCAAGCCTGGCTCCGCTTGTTGAAGTAGTACCGGGTCTGCCAAACAGTGCAGGGACCCGACGTCACCGGCTCATTGCAAACGTCTGACACAGAAAATTATATCACCTGAAACAAGTACCCCGGCCCAGATGCCCAAACTTACCCACTCCCTTGAACTCTCCGCACTGCCGCTCGCATTGGTCGCGCGTCTCGAATCGGTTTCCATTGCCTCCGCATCCGGAGTAGGCGAAGGCCGTGCAGGCCATGTTCTCGCTGTCGTAGAACCACATGGTGGTGCTGTTGTCACATTCGCCCGCCTCTGGAGGCTGGGTGCACACGGAGTAGGTCTGCAGAGATAGAGAAATTTTAAATATTGTCGGTGCTTCCATGATTACCTTCTCCGTAACCGAATAGTTACGTTGCTCAATGTATTTTACTGGGAATAGATATTTTAATGAAAAATCCGTCCGTAACATAATAATTACGATTTCTATAAATATTAGTTATA
Organism: Drosophila elegans; assembly: GCF_018152505.1. Taxonomy (NCBI): domain Eukaryota; kingdom Metazoa; phylum Arthropoda; class Insecta; order Diptera; family Drosophilidae; genus Drosophila; species Drosophila elegans. Next base: position 783,971 of record NW_024545863.1, read on the forward strand.
GTCGATCTCACAACAGACCAGTTGTAGCCCACATTCATGGACATGTCAATGAATGTGATCCCAACACTTTTGTGTGTCGTATGAGCGTTCGTCAAAGGGTCAACAGAGCTCTTTTCTATGCCAGCAACTGCTTTACACCACATATGCTTAGTCAATTATGTCGTTGATTATGTAAAAATCGCTGACCTTTGTACTAATATTCTTACCGGTGCTGGTGGTTGAGGTTCGGGTTCCACTGCGTTTTCACCGCGGCAGAAGCTGAGGCACTCCCTCTCCGAAATGAAGTTGTTGCGGTTGCCGCGGCATCCGGTGAACTCAAACTCGTGGCATCCGCCGCTGCGCTCATCGAAGTACCAGCGTTGGGAGGAGTAACTGCATCGTCCTCGGACCGGTGGCATAGCACAGGTGGTCTGGGCATCATTGCATTCGCTCTGGCACTCCTCTTCGGTGGCATAGCTGTTGGCATTACCGCCGCATCCCGTGTAGACGAACTCGTCGCAGAGTCCCTCTTGACTGTTGTAGAACCAGCGGGTTTCGTTTTCATAACAGTTGCCCGGCTCGGAGGGCAAGAAGCACTTGGACGTGTCGGGACGAGATTCCTCCACAGGTTCCTCCGGTTCCACGGGTTCGGGATCCGGTTCTCCAAAGCGAACGTCTACATTGGGAGAGCAGCGAGCAGAGCAATCGTCCTCGGATTCAAAGCGGTTATCGTTGCCGCCGCAGCCGCCATAGTAGAACGATTGGCAAATACCCGCCGTGGCATTGTAGTTCCACTTGATAACCCATTCATCGCATTCGCCCGGCGCAGCAGGCTGATTGCACTGACTAACAGTTTCTGGTTGAGGAGCCGGAGCAGGAGCAGGAGCAGGAGTAGGGGCTGGACGTTCTTGTCTAGTGCAGCGCTGCTGACAATCCGTCTCCGATTCGAAACGATTGCCATTGCCGCCACAACCGCCGTAGTAGAACTGGCGACAAGCACCGTACTTGCGATCAAAGTGCCACTTGATGATCCATTCAGAGCATTCGCCAGGAGCTGCCTCCTCGTCGCAAATGTCCCGTCTGCTAGGAGCCGGCGGTGGAACCGGGGTGGTGGTGGTGGTTGGTTCGGGCTTGCGTTCGCAGCGGGCCAAACAGGACTCCTCGGTGGGGAAGCGGTTCTCATTGCCACCGCAGCCGCCGTAGTAGAACTGGCGACAGGCCTGATCCTTGGTATCGTAGTACCAACTAGCCTCGTAGTTGGCACACTCTCCCACCTCGGCAGGTATCTCACAGATGTCCTTGGCTAAATGGGGGGGTAGAGTGTCAGTTAGGCAAGGTGTTTTTGGGGGGACAAAAGAGACAAACACATAGAAAGCAGCCGCCTGGGGCAGACAACATTTAAAGCTTACCAACTTGCCGGGGGCAGTGGTCCTCGCAGGACTCCTGGCTGGGGAAGTTGTTCTTGTTGCCACCACAACCCGTGTAGTAGAAGGGCACACAGCGCTTCTCGCTATCGGAGTAGTGCCACTTGGCCAGCTTTTCACTGCAATCACCGGTTTGCTTAGGAAGAGCACAGTGGTCTGGGTCGGTGGTGGTGGTGGTGGTGGTGGGAAGGTATCGGTGGGTGCAGGAGGAGGATCGGTTGCGGGTGCAGATTCAGAAAGTCGGCATAGCAAATAACAAGCAATCATGCGCATTCAACAAAAGAAGTAACCAAGCATTGTTTTTTTGGGAAAAGGAAAGTGGGGGAAAAAGATACCGTTAACCAGGATAAGCAGAGAGGTTCAAGCTTAAAAATACTTATAGATCCAAGCAAAACATTGCATACAATTAAACCCATTAACCCAAACAAGCCACCGCAATATACTAAATCTGATCTCAAACCTTTAAGCACGCCCGGTTGGCGGCAGTTGTAGTTGCAGGCGTGTTCCGTTGGATAGTTGTTCTTGTTGCCCTTGCAACCTCCATAGGTGAAGGGTCGGCAGATGTCGGTCTGATTGTCGTAGTACCAACGCTCAAAGTTTCCGGCACACGGTCCACTCTCCACAGGCTGTTCGCAGGTTGCTACAATGGGAAAATGTAAGGAATAATTAATATATAATATATCCATTATGTTTCGTCGAGGTTACCCCCTTGATAACCTAATGGGCAAGACTAAAAAAAGACTGTTTTCCAGAAGGTTCTAACACCGCGTCTATTAACTACAGATGCTGATAATAAAGGTTATCAAGGTAGTCATACAATTGAAAGTTCGATCTCAGTTTTGAAAAAGCAATCAACATTGACCTTGTTACCATCAAGTGGAAGATTGAATTGATTTGAGAAGCCAATCCGTTGAGTTTTGGTCCTATCAAGTATTGCGAAGGTTAGACTAGATTTGATCTTTTCGTACCCACAAGATGTAAGGTCTTAAAACAATCTCAATCTCTTGAAACGGTTTACTTACGAAGATGCGCACTGGCAGTGCAAGTTCCCTGGCACTGTTCCAAGCTATCAAAGCGGTTGGTGGTGCCGAAGCATCCACCGTACTGGAACTCCTCGCAGCGGTTGCGGTCAGCATCGAAGTACCACTTCTTTTTGTAGCCCGTGCAGGGACCGGTGGCCTTGGGCAGCAGACAGACATTCTGTCCGGTGTAATCCTGGCAGCTCTCCTTGCACTCGGCCTCGCTCCCGAATCGGTTGTCGTTGCCTCCGCAGCCACCATACCAGAACCGAGCGCATGCGCCGTATGTGGTATCGAAGAAGTACTTGACGCTGTAGCTGCTGCAGTTGCCCGTCTCCTTCGGCAGATTGCAGGCCTTTTGCACTGGCTCCTGGACATGCTCGCATCCGCCAAACTTCTCGTCCGTCGCCTTGCTAACTCCGTCGGGACAGCAGCCGAACTTGCTCTCCACGCAGGTGCATCCCTCGCCGTTGGGTCCCTTGGCCGGAGTCTTTTCGTCGTCGCAACACTTGAACTCCGTCTGGGTGCAATGGCATCCGTGGTGGTGGGGTCCCTTGGCAATGGTGAGCCCATCGGGACAGCATCCGAATTGGGTCGTCTCGCAGGGGCAGCCCTCGAACTTGGGTCCCTTGGCGGGGGTGATCTTGTCCGTACAACAGCCATGCTCGGTCGTCTCGCAAGCACATCCCTTTTGGTTGTAACCCTGAGCGGGTGACTTGTTGTCCGGACAGCAACCGAAGGGCGTATAGTGGCACTCGCAGCCCTCGAAGTTGGGTCCACGGGCGGCCAATATATTGTCAGGGCAGCAGCCGAAGGCGGTGTCCACACAGCAACCCTCGTTGTTGGGTCCATGGGCCGGGGTCTCCGAATCCGGGCAACAGCCAAAGCGTTCGCGGGTGCAGGCTGAGCAGCCCTTGCCGTCAGGACCACTGGCAGCAGTTCGTCCATCTGGACAGCAACCGTGGTCGGATTGGGCGCATCCCTTGGCGACCTGTTGTTCCTCACCACAGCCCTCGAAGTTCTCGCCCTTGGCGGGCGTTTGGGCATCGGGACAACATCCGAAATCGGAAGAGGAGCAGGACTTCTTGGAGGTCTCTGGCTCAAGTGTCGTTGAATCCTCCCCTGATCCCTCCAGCTCAGTAGTTGACTCTGGTTGCGACTCCTCAGTGGTAGTAGTAGGCGGCACAGTGGTTGTTTCGGGACATCCCTCATCGTCCTCACCACTGGCAGCGGTAAACTTATCGGGGCAGCAGCCGAAGAGCGTCTCAGCACACTGGGACTTGGGACAACCCTTGTGGTCTTTGCCCTTAGCCGGAGACACTCCGTCCAGACAACAACCGTACTTTGTATCGCCACAGGTCTTGACAATGGGACAGCCCTCGTCGAAGGGCCCCGTGGGAGTGGACTTACCATCGGGACAGCAACCGTACTCAGTCTTAGCGCAGGTACTCTTTTTAAGCTTACACTTACGAGGCTTGCCTTTTCCAACCTCAGACGCAAAGGAGTATGGAGTACTGGACTCCTCTTCGTCTTTGTCACTGCTGCTGCTCCAGATATCGCTGGTAGTGCTGTCGATATCTGTAGACTGTGTGCTTTCCGTGGATCCCTCAGATGTGCTGTCGGTCGATCCTTCGCTGGTACTCTCCTCAGTTGGCCCACTCTCTGTGGTGTCACTAGTTCCAGCACTTTCAGTGGACTCAGTGGAATCTGTAGGGGAAGCCTCAGTAGAGGAAACATCTGTTGACGAACCATCTGTGGATGAACCATCTGTGGAGGAGCCATCTGTGGAGGCAGAGGACTCGGTTGCTTCTGTAGAACCAGAAACATCAGTGGAAGATGAGATGTCTGTGGCGGTAGAATCTGATGAATCATCACTTGTGGAACTGGATTGACCGTCGACTGTTGTGCCATCAGTGGTTGAACCCTCACTGGCGCTAGCGTCAGTGCTTTCGGTTGATCCTGAGGAATCAGTGGCGCTATCTGTAGAGCCTTCCGAGGAGCTTTCAGTGCTTCCGGTCGTTGATCCATCTGTGGAACTGTCAGTGGAACCATCAACAGTGGTACCATCTGTGGTTGATCCATCGCTTGATAGTCCAGTGGATTCGGGAGCCAATGAATTAGCAGTGGAAGAAGAATCGAAGCTATCTGCTGATGTAGATTCGGTTGAAGAACCACTGGTAGAGGAAGCTTCAGTAGTTGAGGAAACATCCAACGTTGAGGATTCAGTGGTATCAGTTGAGGACTCTGGAGTACTTTCGGTTGTATCTTCCGATGTACTTTCGGTAGTATCTTCCGAAGTGGATTCTGTAGAAGCTGAAGAGTCTGTTGAGTCGGACGTGGCACTAGAAGTACTGTCCGTGGAACTGTCCGTTGAGCTAGAAACTTCGTTGGTGGTTCCATCTGTATTGTCACTAGAAGATGATGGCGAAGATTCACTAATATCAGATGATTTGTCCGTAGAGGCCGTAAATCCCTCAGAAGTAGAGTCTGTCGCATCAGTAGATCCTGAAGCATCTGTAGAGCTTGAAGCATCAGTTGAGCTTGATGCATCAGTTGACTTCGAAGCCTCAGTTGATCCAGAAGTGTCAGTAGAGCTTGTAGCATCTGTAGAGCTTGAAACATCAGTTGAGGATGCTTCCGTTGAGCTTGAGGGATCAGTGGAACCACTAGATAGGTCCGTGGTGTCGCTTGAATCGGACACTGAAGTTGGAGCTTCAGAGGTCGCATCGCTGGAAATGCTGGAGCTAGAGTCGCTGGGACTGGAGTCACTGGAGCTGGAATCGGCAGTCGTCGAGCTGGCCATATCGGTGGAAGGCTCAGAAGTGTCTTCATCATCACCACTTCCTTCTGTAGAAATGCCGCTGTCTGTGGTTGAATCGGACTCATCTCCGGATCCCTCAACTGTGGTACCAGTCGAATCAGATGAATCGAAGGGTGTCGGGCTGTCACTTTGCATTAGCTCTTCATCCTCAGGTGAGGATTCCGTTGTCGATTTGTCTTCGAAGTCGATAATATCGGCGTTCTTATCAGCCTCCGGTAAGCTATCACCGACCAGCTCAATACCATCCTCATCACACTCCTCCTCGTCATCCTCGATGGGTTTATCGGTGCTAGTCAGAGGCAATATCTCGTCTTCAGTGCAGGCTTCTGGATTACACTTCTCGGATAAAGATTCTACCTTTGCTTCGTCGCAGTTTAATGCCTTTGTTCCATTGGATAAGCACAGGACTTCGCGAACACGTTCACCTCCACCGCAAGGTTTGCTGCACTTGCCCCAAGGCCCAGTGAACCATTCGCCGGGGCATTGGTTCTCCTCGCCCTCGCACTCCTGTTCAGCTTCTGGTTTCGTTGCCTTGTCGCATTTGGAATCATCGCTAGCCGGAGTCACCGTCTTGCCATCGAACTCCCCGCAGATGACAATGCGAGATTTAACACCCTTTCCACATGGAGCAGAGCACTTGCTCCATTCCGAGGAGAACCATTGAGCCTGGCACTTGGGCGATTCACATGGTCGGGATAAAGTAGGCACCTCTGGCTCGCAGAACTCCTTGGGATACACCTTACCTTCCTTGTTACCGCAAATGGCCGTACGTGTCTCGGTGTTCTGGCCACAAGCAGTGCACTGCAGAACAATTACTTTTAGTGTGTGAAGGCATGATAAGTAAGGACAATACTTACACCACTCCATTGAGAGATAATCCAATCAACACCCTCACAAGGCGTCAGCAGGCAAGTTTTTTCCACCTCTGGCTTCTCCTCTACGCAATCTTCATCGGGCAGGACTCGCTTGCGTCCATTCTCCTTGATGAAACAGGTCACCTTACGCGTCTGCTTGCCCTCGCCACAGAGCTTGTCACATGGCGTCCAAGGTCCCAGATGGTACTTGGGACAGTTCTTGACATCGCGATTGCATTCCTGTTTGGTGGCCGGCTTGTTGCCCACCTCCTTTAGGCAAACTGCATCTTCTTCAACTGTACGCTCTCTGAAAAAGGTAACACAGATTGCATTTTATCCTATTTGCATGAACTTGGTAACTAAAGAATTTTTTTTTTTTATTTTTGCGAGATATGAACAGAATTGAAAAGTATTTAGGGGATTAGAATTCTTGACTATCTTACCAAACAGTAATTTTTAGGCTTAAGAAGTTTGACTTACCCTGAAGAGGAGATGCGCTCGCAAGTGATGTTTCTGTTCTGGAAGCCATCGGATCCGCAGCCCTTGGAGCACTTGGACCACTCTCCCTCCTGCCAGTGGGGGGCACAGGGCTCCGTGCCGCAGGCTTGTTCCTCGGCTGGCTTGGACTTCTCATCGCACAGAGAGGGGTTGACTTCGGCCAGGGTGATGCGGTTATTGCAGGTCACCACGCGACTCTGGGTTCCACCGCCGCACTGGGCACTGCAGGCACTGAACTGGTGGTGTGTCCACGTGTGCGTATCCTGTTGCGAGTGACTGAGGGACTCCGGGATGCTGTACTCGTAGTCCAGGCTGATGTTTCGCTCCTGCACCAACATCACGATGAAGATGCTCTCCGAGATGGGCCCGCTGCTGGTCAGCTGGTCGGGGGCCGCGAAACCCATGGGCTTGCGTTGATAGTTCCACCACGAGTTGGCAAAGAAGATGGGGCGCGGGAAGTCGATGCGCCAGTCACCGTTCAGGTAGTAGTGTCCACTGTGATTGCGGCAGGCCAGGTAATTGCTCGATGGCACTGTCTCCTCAATGCGGATATTGGTGGCACCCTCTGGCAGGAGCAGCAGGTCGTTGTAGCCGGAGGCCAAGTCCTTCGTGGCAATGGTGTTGCGAATGGTCTTGCAGGTGCTGCCATCGCCACCGCACTTGCGGCACTTGTCCTCCTTGGCATCGCTGCCCAGCATCATGTCACAGCCCACGGGCATGCACTCGCCATTCACGCAGACATCGAGGGTCTTGTCATTGCAACGCGTTCCGTCCACCACCTTCTCCCGTTGGCGATAGTAGAACCGCTCGCCCTTGGGCATGCAGTTCAGCTCGCACGGATTGGGCGCATTTGTGTAGGGCACCCACTCGTAGAAGACGCCATCGAACCTCTGGCTGTCGAAGCGGGAACACTGCTGCGACCTGAAGTCGGGGTCCTCCTCCGGACAGTCTTGGGTGTTGCAGGAGAAGTAGCGACGACTGCCGCCACTGCAAACTGCTTCGCCATAGTCACTGGGGGTTAAAAACGAAAGGTCACATATTTGAATTTAACATTAGGAAAACATATAAGAAAATGTCTTAAGTATATTTGGTAGCATCTTTTGAGGCTTTTTGTATGCTCTATATTATTAAATTGAATGAAATTTCAACGATCTTTCGATGGTCGAAGGGGGTTACATATACTCACTCTCTGCGCAGACACTCTCTTGTCTGGTAGGACACTCCTCCGCCGCAGGTTCGTGAACAGTCCGAGGGTGAGCTCCAGGGGGTCCACTCGTTGGGATCGTCGCCCTCGCCATCGGGCGTGACAGAGCTCTCCGGCAAGTACATGTTGGCGCCATATTGTCTTTTTTGTCTTAGCCCAGGCTGGAAAGGATTTAGTCGATATTAGGCCATAGGATACACCCTCTCCCCCCTGTGGGCATACTTACAAATCTGCTCTGGGAATCGTGGATGCCGGCCAGAACAATGAATGCTACCAAGGCAGTTGAGCTGCAAAAAGGGAAAGCGGAGAGGGGAAATTAAATTAAACGCCAAACCGCCCAGTCATAATCTCGCCCAACTAGGCCATTCATTAAAATCATGGGACCGAAGTCACGTGTTGACTTGTTGCACACTGTATGGTATATTTGTTGACTCTGCTTGTGGACACACGAGTGCTCAGACTCATTAGAGACGCTCAACAGGCTGGGAGTGAAAGGTGGTGGTGGTGGTGGTGGTGGAGGTGGAGGGACCAACTTCGACTGGGTCTTTTGAGAAAGTCCAGCGAAGGGGCACAAACACAAACTTTTGTGGGGCTTCGCGGCGACAACATGATGAACTTGTTTATGCTCGCCGGCCAAAGCAAGCAAACATTGAACTTGTTTTTGCGGGTAAATGCATTTGCTAAGGGGATAAGTAAGAGGGAAGGGCACAAAAAGAATGAGACTTGGTCAAGTAAAATTTGCAATCTCTTCGGTAACAATTTTTTTTTTTTATTATGCGCCGCGTGCGCATGGACCATAAATATGCGATGCCACATAAACAAGACATAATTTAGCAGGGCTTCCTGCCGATTTGCCAAAACGAAAGAAGGGCAGTACCAAGCAAATAATAAGTACCGAAGTCAGAGGAGAATATACGATTATGCCGCAGACAATTCGACGCCGCCGAATTCCTGCGACTGCTGGTACGACTTCTTAACTTTTCCAAGGAGTAAAAAGGACGAGGACGGGGATAAGAGTTGCGTGAATATGTCAAAGGCGTTCAATGTTGCATCCCCTTTTGTTGGGGGCTTGCCAATTTAATTTCTGACGCTGCATGCGGGGAGCCTCTCGGTTTGTTCCGCTTGGACGCCTTCGACTGATGTCCTTTTCGGTACTTTTTCGTCCTTTTGCGTCCTTACTTGCCGCAGCAGGCGTGCTGCTTATGACAGCCAAGGAGGAACGGGGCGGGCGCCATAATTTTTATACTTCTGTGTTGGCATTTTAATGCAATTTCGGGCGCATTTCCCTTTTGAAACCAATGCCAGGACACCTATTGCTTTGGCAAGGACAACGGCAGCCGACAACCGACAACGGCACACATTTCACAGTCCATTGAGCGCTGGCAGGTCAAAGGGCAGGAGGCGGTGGCGCCAGTCATTGCGTCATGCAAACAGGATACGAACCAACTCCATTAATTGGGCAGTTTCAGTTCCAAGGAAACCGCTGAGGCTGCAAAAAACCTTCTTGATTTCGATTTCATATGCGACTGCTGCTGATTACGCAAAATCTTCGGAATCGGACCCAGACCTGGGAACCCCTCCGAATATATGTGGATATGTGGGTGTTGTGGCACACAACATTGTTATTGCCACATGCGGTGGCGGATGTCACGTGACACTAGCACAAACAGTTGGCGCAATCGTCAAATAAGTTACACACATGTGTCAGGGGAACCTCCGCCACAGAAATGTCAAACAAAACATACAGAGGAAATGCTAAATTCGGCGGAAGCTTTACAATAATAAACAGTACCAGCTAATGTCATGCCCCAATCCCACAATCCCAATCCCAATCCCAATCCCTGACCCCATTTGGAGGCCAGGATTTAGTTGGCTGGCAGGCGAGATCAAAGCTGAACCTCTAAAGGGGCCAATTATTGCCTTTCTGGCCAGAAATAGTCCCACAATAGCCGCCCATTGTTCATTGTGCGCCGCATTACAGAGGCATTTGCAGTGCCACTGCAACTTACGAGCTCTCAAAGCGGTGATAATATTTTAAGGGGCAATCACTGCATAGATGCTGTGAGAGTGTGCAGTGAAATGCTCCCTTTTGGCTCCACAATTGCAGCCATTATCAGTCAACTTGAACAACTGCCGCCTGGATGGATGCAAATCCAGGCCACAGATATAGGAATACACACTCTCTCCAGACAAAGTAGCTAAAAGATATTTACTCCGCATCCATGCCAGAGATATTCACGATCGTGTAATTGCTTTCAAATGCCTTCCACGCAACAAGTGCATTCTGGGGTAGAATAGCAAATGCACATGGAAAAATGTACAATAGGTATTTATAAATAAACAATATACACTAACATAATGTGAAGTTTTCCAACAACTTTTCTCTTTTAGTCTAGTTTATTTAAATGACAAAAGAGTTTGGAAATTTATTTCTGAAGATACTAGAATCTTCAAATTACAGCCATTGGAACCGATCAAGTTACATTTTAATTTATTGAAAAACTTATAAGTTAACACAAATAAATTTTAGAACAGTAATACTGCCAAAACGAAAACGTGTTTGATATTAAAAATTTTCCGTTTAGGTTAGTTTTTTTTGATGGCAACAAAGTCTAGAAATACATACAATATTTAATTTTATTCTTTTTAATTATTCGCTGAAATAGATAATTACATTTCAGTTTTTTTTGTTATCCAGGCCCTTCGATACCGTTTTTAAACAGCATTTGTTCTATATTTTGAAACAGTGTTGGTACTACAAACGAATAAGATAATTTTCTCTGTGTAAATTGTTGCAATGACCATCGTAAATTAAGCGCCTGGTAATGAACCGATACAATAATATTATCAGCGGCACTTACTACACAAGTGCGTGCACTTAGCCGCCAACCTCAAGACCGAAAACAAATTATGGCTTATTTAATGCCAAACAAAAAGGAATCTCAAACTAACGAAAAGAAATACATAGTGAGATGAAATCCAAACAATTTCCGCAGAAACACAAATAAATTCTAAACAGATTTCACACCTGACGTTAGATTTGTTTACATGACTCATCCGCGAGGTCGATTTACAAGAATCCCCCCATTTTAATTCCACCCACTTGTAGAAAGGAGTGATTCTTCGCGACTTGCTTTCCCATGCCAATTGATCAAGGCAAAAGTTGCTCATCAAGCCAATCGAATGGCGGGGCATGCAACATTGGAGCTGCATATCCACGAGGATGGATGCCACAGCTGCCTTTTGGAGCACAGCTCCCGCAACGGAGCCCTTTGATGAAGATGGAATGCCCATGGCCCCCAGTTCGCCAGCTGCAACCGTTTGACTTCTGCTGGCCCCTTTCGTTTTTTTGTGTTGATTGTAAAGAACGAACGGAATTTCTGTTGCAAGCAAGCCAACTGATTTAATTGCAGCAAACTAAAAGTGCCGATAAATGCACTCCTCCTTACACAAAAAGAAAATTCGAAATTCAAAACAAACAAAATGAATAAACAATATTTCTTTAATTTTATTTACCCAACAGAAGAATAAAAGCCAGGCCAAAGGGATGTCAGTATTTAGCACTATCTAACACATTTAACAATAGGAAATACCAAATTTCAGATATAATACCTATTATACCATGCGACCTTACCCATAGAGAAGAATTCAACGCAATTTGATATTCGCAAAACGTTAAAGCCATATATTTGTGATATAACTCATTGATTAAAGATACAAGCACGTCAATATATAGTTATATCTAAAATATTGACTAATAGGAAATAGGAAATGCCAAAAATACTATATGTTATACCAAACGCCATAAGAAAGGTTTTTTTTTTAATAAATTAAAATATCTGGTAATTGTTCAAAGGGGAACAGTTCTTTTCGTTCTTATTCCTGTTCATTCAGATAAGTATCATCAAAAAAATTCAAGTTAGGTAAATGGAGCGTCAGTAAATATCAACTTTTAAAATATTTATTAACAATCAATTAATAACAAATTCCAGAAATAGTACCATTTAATCTGAATAAGTTAATCTATTTGATTTCAAAGCCGAAACAAAGTAGAACTATGCTTAATTTTGGACCACCCTGTTACTATAACAAAAGAACAAATGGTTTAACGCATTTAATGCTCCAAAAAGTCACATTTTTATTTCTTTTTTCTGAGTGCAATTATCTGCTGCAGATCAATCTAGGCAGTAAGTCCTAATCAGCCTCGTTACTGCGTTCTATTTGGCCGCAAAATACCAGGCAGCAATTATCCACAGATGCAGCTCATTAGTCGGAAGGATACGGATACGTGAAAATGTGGAAATGTGTGACACCCGTTTGTTCAAATACAATTACATAGTCATACAATTATCGCAAGACAAACGCAGACTAATGCAAAACGCCAAATTGTGGGTGAGGTGCGGCCAGGTAAATGTTCAAGTGTTCATGTTGCCATGATGCTGGATACTAGATTCCAAAGCTCTGATGTTGATGATGATGATGATGATGATGATGGGGATGATGACTCTATGAGGAATCGGGCTGGTAGGGTGGTGGTGGTGGAACGACGACGACGACATTTGTTGCAACGGAAGTAAATGTTTGCATTGTTGAAATTTTAATTGCATTTGCATAAAGCAATGCACACAGAGAGAGTCCCATTTTACCGTAGCTCCAATGGCAAATTCATGCTGCTGCTGCCATTTTGACTGGCAGCCAAACACTTGCGCACTTTGGCCGAGCAATTATCAATTTCGAAATTAATTTAACTTAATTGAGTAGTGAAAATAATAAACATACGACTTTGCCCCCAAGTGTTTACGAAATGCAGACGCATGGCATGGCTTGGCACTAGCAATGCTGGGAGATTATGCAACATTCTACTGCCTCTGACTGCAATGTTTAGTTGCAGTTGTGCTTTTGGGGCTAAGAGGCACAACAAAGTTTGCTTTAATGCCTAATGAAATATTTGCCACGCTTTTGGGGCAAATGAGCAGAGCAAATGAGCAAACAGAATGCACATTAAAGACACAGTGTTTGAAAGGGAAAAAGAGTTTCACTCTGCGTTTGCACTCCGCCAACTTACTGACCCATAAATTTCACTCACTGTCAACGGCGGCAGCTAAATGTTCGACTTGTAAACAAATTTTTATGGCCCCATGTTGGGCTTGGTGTTTGCAGCAAGAAGAAACATCAGCCACAAGTGCATCAACAGTGCACTGTGCAGCTAATTAGAGACATCATAATGCCTCTGTCGCGACTGCGACTTCCCATCCTCAAAGACCCCCTACCCACACTCACACAAACATTGGCAATTTTCTATTTGCTCAACTCATTCGGTTCGAGATTGCAACAAGCTGCTTGACTTCACTTATGGCTAATAGCACTCAAAATGGGGGAAAATGGGCCTGGAAACATCCACTTTTGCACCCTTTCGAACTTTGCACCCTTTCAGCGGTGGATTATTAATCAGGTATCTGTGTAAGCATTTTAGCGGCAACTATTGATACAAAAAAGATGGGGAAATCACAGGATGCCAAATTAACTGGCATATTTCTGCACTTAATTACTGTTCTTGAGGCATACAAAAACACGGAAAAGTAAATAAACCATTCGAAAGAAAAATTATTTTGGCTATTGCTTCCTTTTATAGAAATTGAGTTATGCTTGTTCATAATTTGTGCTCTGCCCACTCAGCATACGTAATTAAATTCCTCATTACTTATGCTAAATAGAAATGTCTAACTTAATTTCAACAACCTGTTCTCGGAACAAACATCTCTGATGTTCAAATCTAAAATAAACAATGAGCAACTCCCATGCTTGACGCACACAAATTTCAGTTATTTATAATAGCCTTCAAATGAAATGGTAACCCGGGCAATTGGGTTAAATGCTATCATGTCAGCAAGTACCTGGCGGATAAAATGTGGATCAGACATTGATTTATAGCGCAATTACGGGGAACGTTCAATTGTTTTACTTGTCAGTTTTAATGGTAGTGAGAGTATGGCTTCGTAACATTTTGCAGATTCCTGCTGTCAGCTTGAGGTACGTACTATACACCGGCCATCGGAAGTCGAAAAAGGGCTACGTCCCTGACCCTCGAAGGGCTATCAATTTGGACTGCTCTCGGTTCATTTGCTGTCATCAAGATGCGCGTCACGTTCCCAAGAACACCCCGGCAAACCGATCGTCGCCTGTCGTCCGCCAAAACATTTTTATGGGTTTTATTTTTTCTTGCTCTTTTTTGGTTTTGTCTGGCGGCGAATATTTCACTTGTTGCTGTCGCCCTTTACTTGTTGAGCAAAGGGGTATGTTGTATTCATTGAAAAGTATGCAACATGTAAGCGTTGCTGACTCTGTAATGTATATATATCCTTTAACAGGATCAATCCATGTCCGTCAAAGAAATAGAAATTTTAACTTATAGAGATTTGGAATTTAAGCACAAGTTTATTTGAAACTCTGTCATGCCCCAATAAGCCAATAATTGGTTGGTATTTGTGAACTTGGCTAATATCAATCGAAAGCCCAAAAATTTTCAAAATAAAACCAGTATTTTGGAAGTTATTAGGAAAGTTTTAATTATGACGTCACTGCATAGTTGAAGGTTCATATATTTAAGAGAGCAGAAGGGAGCGAAATAACTCTTTAGTCGTAGTGCTGACCCTGCAGGTGGCGCTACCTAAAACCCAATTATTTGTTGGGTCCGTATTTATATTATTTTAAGCTGGTTCTCTTAGTAATGGGTATCTAAAAGTGGACTATAGGGTTTTTTTTGTTTGTTTTTTTCGCTCTCGGTGGCTCCCCGTTTCAGACACAACTTTTTAGGCATATTTTACTGCATGTGACGCATCGTTTGCCTTTGCCTCCTTGTTGGATCTGCAGAATTTTTGGATATTTTTGCAGTCATGCCATGGCTGCTCTTCGTTTTTTTTTTTTTTTTCGGTTTCTGTATTTTGTATCTTGTTCGGCCTCTGCAATTTTAGCGGCGGCATATTTTGGGGCATCCTTTTTATCTTCCGCGTTTGCAGGGTGCGACGACCCCGTCTGCGGCTGATCGAACCGATTGTGTGAGCGTTAATATCTGTGAGTTTTAGTTTTATGAAGCATAAAACGAACAGAGATATTTTCATCTCACACATTTGATTTGGCTCTGGACTATGAGCATAATTAAACGCCGCCCAGTCGGCAGTCTTTTGCTAATTAAGCATAGGACATTAAGTCATGGGAAACAGAACCGATCTGCTGTCGCGAAACCATTAAGCATGCCATTGGGGGTCCATGGGGTCCATGGATCAACAGCACATGTGGCAAACGCAGCGTGCAACATTGCCGCCATGAACTTGGGAGGCAATTGAGGCATGCAATGCGCTGATCCGCAGGATTGTTGCAACTGCAGAAACAACAAGGAGGGGCGTCTGTCCAAACGGCACTGAGCATAATTTGCTGCTCATTTGCCGCATCATTCGATATTCTCGAGAAATCCATCCCCAACGCACATGTCGTTTCCGGGCGGCTCTTTGCCCCATGCCACAAAAGTACAGAACTGAATTTACAGAATCCGCACACTCTCAGCCATCAGCCACTTCGCTAGATCAACATTTGAATTTCTGATTTATTTATAGCCATTAAGGATCAATTATGTAATTCGAGTGTTTACACTCGACTCGTGTGTGCATGATTTTAGTTAGTTTCTTAGATTCAAGGCAACTGTATCATTTCGAAAGCATAAATTTTGGAAATTCACTGTTTATAGTGCCCGCGGCTCGCACAGATCCCACTCAATAAACAATTTTGGCCCAGCAACTTTGTGCGTTGTTATTCTTGGTGCATCCATTTTCCTGCCGGTCTGAATTTAGTGCTTTCCGCAGAATATTATACTTAAAACATAACAAACAGAGAAGTTCAAGTGTGGGTAACATATATCAGCATAGGTAAAATCTAATATTTAGATTAGGGATTTTCATTGAATCAACACAAGACCAAACATCCTAATTTCGAGGAAAGACGAATGAGATGCTTAAATTACAGATTACAGATGCAGATGCTTAAATACAGAGTAAAGCTCTGTAGACGATCTTCAATTCTCCAGCCAAATCTCCGTCAACTGAAGTCAAGTTCAAAGACGTCACGAGTCACAAATTTTGGCTTAATGTAATGTATATTTTGGCCACTTAATGACCACACACAGACGGCCCATCTGTTGAGATACTGCCTACAAGATACCCGCTTACTGATTTACCGAGTGCGTTAAAACGTTTAGTTTGTGCCATTAAACTTCAGACATAATGTTGGCTATATCTTTCTTGAGGCTGAGTGTTGACCCGTTCGAGGCTGTTATTTTGGGCCAGACAAACCGATCAGATCCCCTACACACACAGAAAAAAATCTATATTTCGTACCTATTAAGTCTTATAAAATGTTTAAATAGGGAGGAAAAGCTAAAACTAGCATTTATTAATGTACGTTTTACACTTTTCAACGATAAAAAATTTATATTTTAAATTGTTTTTTTTTTTCGTGCAGAAATGCCGCTTTCAAGATGAATTTCAAGCGATTTTCATTCTTGAGCAATTGTCGAATTCTCAAGAACAGCCGAAAAAAATCATTGGGAAATTTTGCTAAGAAAAACTATGATTTCCTGCTAATACTGATTAGTCCGCCAGATACTAGGCACATATGTCCCCAAAGTAATGCCAGCATGGGTCATCTGTTGGCCACATTTTTATAGATTTTCCCTGCCTCCCGTTGACATAGAGAGATTTTCGCTTTCAAGTGGCTAACGCACAATTTTCGCGAAAAACTTTAAAAAACTTGACGAATGGATGCGCTAACTGCCAGTTGGCCAGTTTGCCAGACGAGGAACGAGTTTCTGGCCTTTTTTATGTGTCGACTGTGTCGGGTCGGACTTTATGACTTTGGCCAAAAATAAAACGCACGCAACGCTTTTGTGGTCAACGGGCAGCAAGAAAGAACAGCCTCGGCTGGAGATTATGGCCAAGATATGTCCAGCATGTGCGTGAGATTCTCCGGACTCATAGCTGCCGTCAACTTTGAACCGGTCGAAGGTATTTGCTGCATAGGAAAAAATATTTTAGTTTATTTATGTCAATAAATCTTATTTTCCATAATTCCTGCTATGTTTCCCTGTTATGATTCACTTATTTATACCAACGTTTTATAACCATTCAATTGGTTGCTTAAAATATATATATATTATTTTTTTTTTTTTATATATATTCAATTATATCAATGATAAGATAAGAAATTTGTCTCTTCATGAAGAAATTTCGTATAAATTTATTTATCTGGGTTATTTCTTTAATATATTGAAATAGAGAAAGAAAGCGAGAAATTAACATATTTAATATAAATTTTAACGTATTCAATGATTTGTAAAAATGAAATTGATAACTGAACTTATTTTTTTCTGTGTGGCCTGTCCAGGCTTCTCACTTCATTTTCTCTACCTTTCTTTTGGGGGTAAAAGGGCACTTCAAAGCGCACGCACTTCACCTCCGCTGGGCAAACGCAACTCTTTGGGATAAATATTTACATTTCGATTTGAAAATTTGATTTGGTTTCTTTTCTTATTATTTTTTTTGGGAATCGCACACACATTTGGGGAGCCAACAAAAAGACCTGTCGATGAGTTGCAGGTGAGGTAATGGCACAATTACTGGGGCAGTGGGTGGATCTGGTTGTTTGAAGTAATCGCTGCTGCCGGAAATTGAGATGTTAAAAGGGAAATCGATGGGGCCAATCAACAATTATGCTTAAAATTAGGCATACAGAAAATTGGCTAAATAATACGGAGTATTTTCTGCACCATTATATCCCCATTAACTGATTAAATGTTGTTTATTAAATTCCACAAAAAGGGATACCCACTTATAATAACCATAACTTTTCATGAAACTTTCCAGCTTAATTGCTAATGGAAACATTTTTGCACAGCACAGGACAAGAGAGGTCCGCCCGCACATACACAAACACAAACATATTAGACGGGGCTTTGGCAATGCTTTGAAAATGCTTTGAAAAATGTTGCAATTTTCATTAACAAACTTCAATTAAGTTGGCAATGTAATTTGGCATGCAAACAAAATGCTGGCCAGGATAATGGCAGTAGAGCGGCGCAGTGTCAACATGGAGGACACCGCCTGTTGCGCGGTGAGCACGTAGCCAGGATATGTCTGCATCTGCTATACACCCACATCCGCACATGTGAAAGGACATTCGAAAGGAGCAGTAGCAGGAGGAGAAACCCGTGTCAAGTGTTTGCCCATGTAGTTCAAACGGAATTAAAATCCCAATTGACACAGTAATTTGCTAGCAACACAAAGGGAATCAATTTCAACGATTGCACTGCTGGGGCCACACCAGTCAGTCGCGTTCTGAAGGATACAGATACATGTTTGTCGGATGCTTACCACAGCCGCCTCGATAAATCCATTTTGCGGCTCCTTGCTGAGTCCTCTCACTCTCACTCCTCGCGGCTTGGCACTCGTAAATCTCGAATTTATATATATATATATGTATTTTTGGTGTATCGCGTCCCTGCTTTTGAGTGGCTAACACTTGAGTTTTAATTATCTGCGGCACACTTGTCCACAAGTCCACTTGTCCACTTGTCACTTCCAATTTTCAGTATACAGTATTCGGCACTTTGCGCCTGCGCATTGCCGCAGGATATTATATATAGATCCGTTCGCGCTGCGATACCAACTATCTTCGAACTTCAACTGCTCGCCGAAAGTATCTCGATCCGGCACACATCCGCAGGGTTAGACGGCACGCCAGCAACTGATCGAGTCGGGCGCGTGCGATCGCTCTAATTCTGTGCCACACTGGAGCAAAAAACCAAAGGCAGCAGAAGCAGCAGCAGCAGCAGCAGCAGTGGCAAAACGATATCGTAGCCACATATGCGAGTGTATAGCTTTGGCTCTATAGCGATAGCGCTTCCGCCCCTTCTAATCTCGCGTTCCGAATTGAATGGCTCTACAGATTCTGCAGTGGCTACTGTATAGCTGAATAGGGCTCCTCCAGTAAAGTAAATTAAAGTAAAGTAAAGAATATTTATATATAAGACTGCCAAGTTTATGGTCGCTTGATCCAGGGATCCTTTGCCAACCGGCCCCCACTAGAGACTAAAGTCGACTGCGGTCTTTTCGCAAGCTCTTCTGCTGCACTGCAACTGGTTCCAGCCGGCAACTCTCACTGATCTTTATGCGTTGCACGTGTGTGAAGAGCCATGCCATGTATCGCCATGCGATACAATCCGCTGTTGGGAAGTGATTTACTGGCCCTGCCCTCCACATTGTAGCCAAGAAGATACTCGCTGTACGCTGTCAAGATCAACTGGCGGTACTAATGAGCCGCCCAAACACACAAACCAACACATGGCGCGATCGGATCCTTTTTAGTGTGTAGCGATCCTGTCATAATCCCATCCCCATCCAAATGCATCTCAATTTCACTCTAATTGCTGGCCAGCACATGTGCAATATGTGTTTACTTTGATTTCTCGCCCGTTTCACATACAAATTTAGGCATCCGTTTTATTTTTATTGTGGGATAATTATAATTGCAGTCTGGCATTGCTCGGCCGTCATTGCTGCAGCATATCAGTTGGCTTTCAGCGATCGATTTCACGAAATTTGAAGAGTTCCATTCATGAAACTCGCCCATTCAGTAAAAGTCAGAGTCTGAACGATAATTTCCGCATTCCATAATTGGGTGTTTTCACCAGAAGGTTCACCAGGCCAAAAAAAAAAAACATATATTAAAATTAATAATATCATAGCATAGCTTTGAAATGTCGAAAACCACATCCGTTTCTTGAACCGACTTTATCAACTCGACCACACTTCAAAAATTCGCAGGAGCATATCATTTTATATACTAAATACTAAATAAATAAATCAACTATTTTAAAATCCAGGCTGGGTTTGAACCTCTAAAAAGCCGCAAACTCAAGGAATTTTGACTAAAACAATGCGCTTAAAAAATAAAAAACCTTCATGTTAGGAAAAGTTCTTAAGTTTCCTTAAACTTGGAGTAAACATGGTCTCAAGGATGAGCCTTCCAAATATATTTACATAAATTTTTCGTAAATATATATGGGTAGAAACTAAGCAATTTTGTCAAAGGTTTTTGCCTTTTTTTTCTTAGAGTATAAATGCTGTAAAAAAGATATTGAAGCTTATTGGACATAGTAATCTGATATTTATACGGAATAAAAATATAAAACAAATTTTTTTTAAATAGCTATTGGTTCTCCTGTCGAAAACGTCACTTTACTGGTTCGCAAATATCTGCTGAAAATTATAAGACCCCCTGCGAGAATATTAAAAGTTAAAAACCTTGGATAGCAACACAAACTAAAACTAAGCTATGCATTATCGACATTATGTTTGGGAATTTTTTAAAAATATTACTGCCAGCACACTGATAACGCGGTATATATTTTAAAACTCGAATAAGCGGTTATATAAGACTGATGTAATATTCTATTTTTACACTCCGGCTTATCAGTACTTGACCAGGGAAAGTCGCCCTCCAGTTAGCTAATAAGTCGCAGAAATAAATTATCCACTTTTCAAGGCGAGCTAGTGATTAGCGAAATATGGAACGCACTTGGTATTATAGAAATTTGCAAACATAAGTAAATGCTTCTATTCATGAATGTTGAACCAATCTCAAATAGGCTTCTCCGGCGCCGGAAGCCTGCTATCATCTCAAGTATTCGAATTCGATATGAGGCTACGGACACTGCCATGGTTTGGGTTTGGGTTTGGGTTTCGGTTTGGGTTTGGGTGAACTCCAATTAGCAAGGCGATGACCCATTTTAAGCTGCTTCCGTCTCTCAGACAGGGGCGCTTCTCTAGCTGTCGCTCTCGTTGCTAGATGCTAGCTGCTATATGCTAGCCCTGCTAGATGCTAGCGTTCCTTATCGCCGCCCAGTTCCGCTGACTGCTGCTGTATATCAGTGTATCCTAAACGCTAAGCATGTGGGTGAAGGGTGGTAACAACAGGAAGTCGGATAGTGGCTTGTTTTATATAAACAGTATATAATAGAAAACTAAAGATTACAATGGGCGATAACAGGGCGTATTTAGTGGCTCGTAGAGAAACTAGAAACCTGGATCCCAGTCCGTTTGCTGGGCCTCCATGTTCGTGGTGTAGCACTGCAGTATGTCGCCGGCTTGTGGCAGCACCTTAGTGTCTTTGAAGCGTAATCCGCACTCCACATCCTTCTTAATGGTGTCCACCTCGTTTTTCAGGTGCCTCATCGACTCCAGGGCCCCATTGTAGATTACTTCGCCATCCCGCAGCAGGCGGAACTTCTGGGCCTTCTTGAGCACTCCCTTGGTACAACGACAACCGGCCACGGGCACCTCCTTGCGGCCCTCGTTGATGAGGAAATTCTGCAGCACATTGGCCTCGCCCAGCACCTCCTCCACCTCCACTGGGGGCAATTTGCTGCTCAGCTGCTCCTTGAGGTCGTCAATCAGCCGATAGATGATGTTATAGCTCCGTATATTCACTTCTTTGGCGGCCTTCAGCTGAGGTGTCTCCACGGCAAAGGCATAGATAATGGCGTCGAAGGCCTTGGCCAACTCCAGATCCCCTTCGGTTACATTTCCCACGCCATAGTGCACAATGTCCAGGCGGCAGCTCTCGTTGCTGTTGTACGTCTCCAGCACATCCAGTATGGCCTCCACAGAGCCATGTACATCGCCCTTGATGATCACACTGACCCTTGGCTTGCCCTCGTTGTCGTCCACCTGCTTGATCCGCTGGCCACCTCGCATGCGAAAGCGACCGGCCAGTCGACGGGCCTCACGCTCCGCCCGGTACTTGGCCTGATGCTCCTCCTCCTTCTTGCGGATCTCGTCGCTGCTGGACTCGATCTTCTCCTTCTGTGCCTCGTGTTCGCGGTATTTCAGCACGGCATGGGCTTTTTTCTAAATATAAGAGAGGTTTGGTTATTTTCAAGGTATAGGTTATTGCCAAACTAAAACCACCTCTGTTTCCACCTCGAGAATGAGATCCCCAGCAAGTGGCAATTCCCGCCAGCCCAGAATCTCCACTGGTGTGCCCGGCGGAGCTTCACTTAAGGGCTGACCATTGTGATCAAAGAGACCACGCACTTTGGCATGAGCCAGTCCGCTTAGCAACACGGAACCCTTACGCAGAGTGCCCCGCGAAACGATGGCCGTGGAGAGCTTGCCGCGACGTGGATCTGTCTTGGACTCCACCACTATGCCCTCCACCAGGCCAGTGGGATCTGATTTGAGGCCCATAAGAGTGGCTTGTGTGCTGACAGCCTCGGCCAGGAGTTGCAGGTTAGTGCCCTTGAGGGCAGAGATGGGTATCACCTGGACATCGCCACCGTGCTCCTCGAGAGCAAGTCCCATTTGGGCCAGCTCTCGTTTGCTTTTTTCCTGAAAAATCAAGGGGTTAAAATTACTTGTAGGATATATACCCTTTAAAACTCCAAACTTACAATATTAGCCTCGGGCTTATCGATCTTATTGAGGGCTACAATGATGGGCACTTGCGTTTCCTTGGCCAGCTGGATGACCTCGCGGGTTTGCGCCATAACGCCATCTTCGGCGGCCACCACCAGCACAATGATGTCCGTGGCCACAGCTCCGCGTGCCCTCATTGCACTGAAGGCAGCATGGCCGGGTGTGTCCAGGAAGGTAACCCTTTCTCCGTTCTCCAATGTGACAGTGAAGGCACCTATGTGCTGGGTAATCCCACCAGCTTCACCGGCGGCCACATCAGCTCCCCTCAGGGAATCCAGCAGCGTGGTCTTGCCATGATCCACATGACCCATTACAGTGACCACGGGCGGGCGTGGTTGCAGAAGCTCTGGAGGAGCGGGTGGTCGGGGTGCCACATCGCGATCCTTTTGATCATCTTCGCTGGGAACTTCTGGGGTGGCCACCACTCGTGTTTTGGCACCCAGTTTCTTGGCTATTTCTTGGATGATTTTCAAGTCAGCCAGCTTAAAAGCGGGTTCAATGTTGTCGGCACCCTTGACATACAACATGGCCTCCTGGATGTCGTCTAAAGGATAGAAGATCATTAATTAAAGATCAATAAGAGATTATAAGAAGCACTTACTCAGTGGCCTTTCCAGTTCCTTGGCCAATTGGGCCACGGTCATGTGTCGCCAGACATCGGAGGCACCTCCACCCGCTGTTTGCGCCTTTTTCGGCGAGTACTCTATAATTCTGGGGGATTTCTAAAACAATTAGTGAGTGTGTCCTCTGAAATCCGAGTGGATTTTTGTATCTTCAACGTTAACAGTTTGAAATGAATTGGGTTTTTGAATCTGTAGCATTCACAGTTTGAGACTGATTGGTTCGGTGGCTGCAAAACCTACCTTCTCTTCTGCTGTTTTCCGGCGTTTCAATCGCGCGGCGTTGACATGGAATCCTCGTTGAGCTTCTGCAGGCTGATTCCAATGTGTGACTGCTCGGCTGGAGTGGAGGCAATTGGTCAGTCGACTTAAATTAATGATTCGCAACATTTTCGACACTATTTATCCAATTTGTAATTGATTTTAATTTAAGAGTCGCGTAACTACTGCTGCTGACTTCTACCAGGGATGGACAGTCCAATCAGCTGATCACCAGCGTTGCCATACAATTGAATAGTGGCAGCCTAGGTGGCGTGCTGGTGCTTATGTAGAATGTCGAGTATAAGCTTTACAGAATTTATGAAATAGGTGAAATATTCGTCAGTCATAATGAACAAAG
This sequence comes from Drosophila elegans, assembly GCF_018152505.1. NCBI lineage: Eukaryota > Metazoa > Arthropoda > Insecta > Diptera > Drosophilidae > Drosophila > Drosophila elegans. The sequence continues at coordinate 807,531 of NW_024545863.1, forward strand.
GAGTCTTTCGGAATCATTCAAATTTTAGTCTTGAAAGTTTCGTGAAAATAAAATGGGCTCTAAACTTTAATGTTAAAACAGTTTGGTTCAGTAAGAAAAATACGGTCCCAGAAACACATCATTTTTAAGCAGAGACCGCAAATTAATATTTGCCTTAATATAGTTATTAATTTAGTATTTGGAACAAGTCAAAATTATTGGTTTGTTTTTCAGTGGCGCCACCTCGTGGCAACCGTAACCATACTAGTATCCCAATATCGCCGCCAGGGCTCACTCTGTAAAAATAACATTACATTACATTACATAGTAGACATGTAAAAAGTTATGAAATTTTATACCCTCTCAGAGAGTATTATAATTTTAGTCAAAAGTTTGCTACGCAGTGAAGGATATACTTATAATAAAGAACTTATAATAAAGATATATTCCTGATCAGAAACTCTAGGAGAGTCGATCTAGCCGTGTTCGCTTGTTTGTTTATATGGAAAATAGTCTTTATCAAAGTAATAGTCTTTAGCCTTTGTATAAAAAGCTTTGCAATGGGCACACTTTAACCCCCTCTACATAGTTTATATTTCGAATTATTTTTATAATTCCTTTAATTTGAAGTCCGCATCCTTTAAATTGCCATTCTAAGCGGCTGCGTGAGTGTCAATCACTGCCATCGGGGCTGCAAACTCAAACTGGCAGCTAGTTTTCGAGAGATAGGGATTCTTGGCTCTCGAGCCCTTCTCGTGACTGACGCTGAATGCCACTTAATTCGGTTTTGAAGCGAGTTGCATGTCAAAATGATTGCTCTTCTGCAAACAGCGCATCTGTGTTTGAATTATGATGGAGCGCGCAAATATTCCAGATGCAAATATTTGCGCAAAACTACACACACACACACATGCATAGTCGGCGGGGTAGTGACTTGAAGTGCATGGAGAATGCTGGCCAGGACCTACAGATACAGATATAGGATACAGGCTACAGGCTACAGGCTACACATGCAGGACTTTAGCAGGACTCGGTACTTTGGACGCCGCCCCCCCACGAGTGCGACTACTAATGGCAAAAAGCGTGCTACGTTGCCAGCGCCAAAGCACTTTTGAAAATGTGTAACCGGCACTGACTGACTTTCGCCATCGCCATCGCCATCGAATCGTTTGGCCGGAGCCAACATTTGTTGGTGGTGCTGGTGCTGCAGACATCCGCTGCCGGAAATACGCTTACAAACTCAGCTAGCACGTACAAGGCGCTCCCTGGTACAGGGTGTCCTTTCCCGGGGAGTCCTTTCTTAGGGGTTCTACCTACCATCCCCATCGTGGTCCTTCATTGTCTGTTTACTTTGCAGCGCTCGAAGACGGCAGCGAGGCAGAGAACTCAAACAAAGTATAACTGTTGGAGGAAGCTGATGCAACGGCTGGATTCCAAAAGAGGGGGCAGCGTGCACAGAAAAAGTTTACAATTTATCTAGTAAAATGTAATTAGGATCCTTGGTGCAGGCGCCTGTGCTCAGCCACCATCCGCCACCCAAATCCATCCCATTATTTCAGGTTTTAAGTGCGTGCAACTTTCGTCAGTTGCCTGGCTTAAAGTTAAAGCTTTGCAGGATTTCAACAGAGTAGTTCTTGCACGGAAAATGAAAAAAGGTGTATTACAAAGTCTTACTGCTTTGATTTTATGATTTAAGTTATGTGCTACACAACTTTAAAAGCTAAAAACATTATTAAGGAAACCTCGTCAAGCAAGTCATATGTTTTAAATAGTGCATAACATATTTTAGAGAAAGTCTTCTTCATTATTATTTTTTAAAAAACACTATGTTACTTTTTAATTTTAATGTTCAACAATTTATAAACATATATTAGATAGTATATACATATAGACTAGGCCTAAATCATATTTAAGGAAACCTAACCAAGCAAGATATTTGTTTTTATATATTTTGCACCTCATCTTCATCTTCATATTTATAACTATTCTTTACAAAAAAACAAAAAACATTTTAATTTGTAAAATTCAGAAATATTGAATCATATATTTGAAAATAGATGCATATATAAAAAAATATTGTTGAAATGTCAAATTTTTAAAGACTAGTTTATTTTTACGATAAGTTTTCATTCTTTTGATGCTTTACTGTAATTGTTTTATACTCTAACTTTAATAAAACCTCAAAAAGGTTTTATTTTTAGGAGTTGTCGTATAATTAACTAATACAATTTTACAACTTTGATAAATTTTGTGGCATGGACATATAAATATTGATTAAGTCATAAATAAATCGAACAAAATATACACTATTTATATTTATTTTAAATTCTCATTCATTGCTGACCCCTGAAGCATTTTGTTTGAGTAAAATAATCTGAGGTTTATAGGCGCTTTCTTTTAGGACTGCTTGGACTTTCATATATGGACTTTACCCCAAAAGATAACCGAAATGTTGCTAGCTTAGTGTTGGCCAAAACTAGATCCCCACCTCAGACAGCTAATCCATTTCGCATTAAAGCTGCACTAACCGCTGTGTTTGCGTTGGTCGCATCTTAATTTTGGCACCACAGTCGTATAAATCCGGTTATTTGCTGAGAAATTGATTTTCGTTAATTTCTGGCACGGCGAAAATGGCGTGGCTTTGCGAGGGTCGCTCTCTGAGTTTTCCCATTTAGTTGAAGCACGGCAATGGTAACTTTTCGGGCGAACTGCGCATAAGACATGCGCAAGAGCGACTGAGATACAGACACTCACAGCACGCAACTCACAGATACGGATACACACATACGCACGGATGCGGGCACAGATACAAATATACAAGATACAAAATACAAGAGAGCGCACACCCATACAAACAAAACGATGAGGCGGAGCTAAGTAAACAAACATGGCCGAAAATGTTTGTTGCTCATCATAATCCGATACAAGTGCAAATGCCAGCACACACACACACACATACAAAAAGTCGCTAAATTTCTCGCAGTTTTCAACTGGCTGTCGATTTAAAACCACTTTTCAAGATGTGCGAATTTTGGCCAGGTGTTAATCACAGCAGCCATGTAATCGCCTTCAATAATTCAATAATTCAGCTGCCCGTTTCTTGGGCAATCGTAAAGAAGCTAAGTGGCCACTCAGGCGTTGCCAAATGATTCTCTCGAACTCGGCAGTAATCGAAATACAATTGGATGTGAAATCAATCCGTTTTGCAATTCACTTTGCGCTTAAATTTATTTCATTTTAATCTGCACACTAAACAGAAAGGAATTTTTAATTTTGTAAACACCAAAAATAATATAGAAGAGATAATGCCTTATTTCTTTAGTTTCTAAATAATAATTTTTTAAAAAAATATTTGGCTCAAAGAAACATAATCTCTAACATAGGAAAGATATTTTCAATTGGTAAGCTTAAAAATAAAAGTTAAATAGATTGGTATATGTATTTTAAAAAATTAAACAAAGAAGTTATCTTATCAAGAAAAGTGTATAAATTGAGACATTTACGGAAAATAAATAGTAATCATTCAAAAATTTTATTCATAAAAATATGACAGTAACAAAAATATCTACTCAAAGAAAAGCATGAACAATATGATAAGCCATAATTTAGAAGTATTCACATTCTTATAGTATATTCATATTCATTTGATATTATGATCAATTTCAACAAATTTACATGAATCTAAAATCAAAAGGATTTACTGTTGTTATTTATTTATTTATCTTAAATAATTTAGGACGGTATAAATACATGTACGTTTGTTGACCAAAAATAAGTTAGATTGCATTATTTTGTTTTCCCAAACCTGATAAAGGCCAAAAGGGCTCAAGAAAACAAATAAATTGCGCTTCCGATTGCCAAGGCAAATTTCTATTGTAATCTGATAACAATAAAAGAAGAGGAAACGCACTTGCCAGTGATAAAATTGTTATCTTGATTTCCCGGGGCCCAGCACTTTGACTTAATTTATCAAGCTATCATCAGTTCCTTTTCCGCTTGTTTACCTCGTTTGAAATTGATTTGAAGTCGAAACTTCAAGTGCCCAGAGTGCCAATCATGGCCCATTTATGAGCACTTCAAATTACAATTTTCCAGTTTTTGAAGCTCCTTTTTTAATTGAAGAACATTGCAGCTAATTAGTGGGAAACTTCGATGAGGTGACCTACGGAATTGACCATGGGCCACATGCGGTTCCGAAACTTTTTGGACATCTTCGCTGCACTTCAAAGCTGGGCCAGCGCCCACTTGAAGGGGAAAAGTGTCTCCCGAGTTGTGACCACTTGAGTTGCACCTACCACAGCGTCGGCATCTCGGCTTTGTAGGGTTAAGCGGGCTTGGGTTTTTTTTTTTTATTTCGATATTTTTTGTTTTTTTGCCAGCCAACAGGTAATCATCGACGCAATGGCGGCTTTCAAATATAAGCAAAATATTGACAGAGCGGCAAACTCCAAGGCGAAAAGGCCCCGACATCAATTTCTGGCCATATATATATATATATACATACATATGCATAGGGATCCGTCGCTATATGACGTTGCCGATTCATCCAAAAGCCAGGTAACACCGACTACAGGTAATTCGAATACTGCCAGCCCGCTCGCCAGTTCGTTCGTTCGTTGGGTTTCACTGTTTACACACATTAGAGCCCAACATCCGTTGTAGCCGTTGTCGACTGTCGCATTCAAATGTTGTTTTTAGCCATTGAAGTGGTAAATTTCACCTGTGTGCGAGGTGGAAGGAACGTCGATGTCGATGGCAACGGCAACGGCGACCCATAGACACGGCCACTTACAACAAATGCATTTTGGTCATTTACGTTGGCTCGGTTGTTCGGCGGTTTGGCGGTTCGGCCTTTGATAGTGGACCACACAGGCTCTCCTCATAAATGCGGCGACACTTGAGTTGATTGATTTCGAGATGCAAGCATCCGCGAGATGCAAAAAAAAGGGAGAGAAAAAAGAAAAATCCTCATGGGAGGGGGTTGAGACTCTGAAATATTCCACTTTGGTGGTCTTCCCTAACAGACCCGAGTTTTATATACCCTATATATACTTATGACCAAGGTATAATGCAATCAGTGAGCAGTAGTGTAAAGTTTTGATTCTTGGCTCATTTTTAGGAAGAGAGATTGTCAACTCCATCTTCTTTTTTTCTTGTCTTCAATCAGTATCCTACATCCCTACAAGTATAAGCTTATTTATTGCATGTCCTATATATATATTGACATATATATATATATTGACATTTGGCAATGCTTTGAGTGTATGAAGTGTAAATGTTTTTACCCTTATTATTTAACTTGTTTTAGTACCCTGATATCTATTTAATGTTAATCAAGGATAGTAATATAAAAAGGTATAGAACTATTAGTATTATTATGATTTGACTAATTATGGATATTTAAATATTAAGAACAATAATTCATTCTACCAATTCAAACATTATCTACTGCCTGCCTATTAAATCTAGGTACAAGGTAGTTATTTAGATGTTGAAAACCAAAACAATTTAAATATCAGTATAATAAAAATAGGTTTCTATACAAGGTATCCCTAAGCTAAAAACTACCGGGTATCTCAAAGTCGAGCACACTGCAACATAGCATTCCTTGCTTGTTGTCGTTGTCGTTGTCATCAAGAGATCGGCCATGGCTGTTAATTTGCTGGAGGAAGTTTCCATTTAGCACTTGGGCAAACAGTCTCTGGTTTCTGCAGTTGTCACCGAGCACCAGCGCAGCACCACCACATTCCTCGATGCCAAAGTCCGGCCAAGTTTGCCATAAATACAAAATATCAAAAATATTATTACCAGGCGGGGTGGCAGAAGTCTTATTGTTGCCACTGTTTGCGGTTTGTTGCTGCTATTGCTGCTTTTGCTGCTTCAAGTGCCATTCAGCTAAATTGTTTGTATGTCAATCAAAGATGAAAACGCGCAACGGAAAATGCGAAAATTAAACAGAGGGCGGTGGGTGGTTTTTGGGATGGCTTCGATGGTTCAACGTGGGTCATGCCACTTAAAGTTCATTGAGGTGACGCTTGTGGTTAACGAAAAAAGGGGACAACACAGGGCACAATACAGTACTACACAGTACTACAGCAAATTGCTTTGCTACATGAATTTCGGTTTATCTGAAGGGGTGGCATAAACATAAGGCAGAATAATAAAGCAATAACAAAGGCGGTAGTAACAATAACAACAGCGACGACACTTAATCAACCGGAGGCTGCTTGAAAACCTTTTTATTCACCCGCTCAGGACATGCACCAATAATGTTTTAACAAAATATTGATTCACTCGACTGGATTAACACAACAGAGTGTGCTGGCAAACCGATTTAAAAACATGTTTTTAATTATATTTGCTGAATGGTATGATAAAGATGTTAAGGAAGTTCACAATAAATTAATATTTTCATATAAAAGACATCGACTTAATATCGTCTTAAAGGTATTTCAAAATAAATGATGTCTTTTTTAAAGACGGTAACAATTTTTTTTTCATTAATTAAATAAAACTTTATGTTTCACTTGTGACATTTAAATGTTCTGCAAAGATTAGGGGACTATTAGGTCTATATTAACCACCAATTAAAACTGTCTATATAGTACTATTTTGTTTGGCCATAAGAAGCTCAAACTTTTATAATTTTCTAAACTTAAAATATTTTAGGAGAATACACATAAGTCATTAAGTTTAAAATTATAATTTAAGACTTTCTTACATCACCTTTAAATTATCAAATCGACTTTTGTCAAATATTCCTAAATTCATTTTGCACCATGGTGGGTAGAAATTAAAGTTTATTTACTTTTATTACATTTAATGATTTAATCCAATTAAATAATTTTTGGACAACATGTCCATGAGTTACACAAACTCAAGTGAATCTTATTTACGTTTAAAATAATAATTTTGGATTTTCTCACATAACTTTTGAGTTGTCAAATATTCCTAAATTTATTTCGCACCAGCTTCAGCAAACTGCAATCGGTTTAGTTTGCACACCGCTAAGTTTGGCCGTTCCTCCGTAATTTATGCTGTTCCCGACTCGACTTGACTTGACTAACCCATCAACAGCTTTCGACCCATCTAGTCCGTCCATCCAACCATTTGTCCGACCTTCGATGCTCCGGCGAGCCCCTTGTTGTTGGTTAAATTTACATTGAAATGCGAGACTCGAAGTAATTCGAAAGTTTGATTTTAATTTGTTTTCATTTCGCATTAGGTAGAGGGACCGAGCATCTGTACGTGCGTGTGTGTGTGTGTGGGCGTTAGGCGGTGGGCGGTGGGAATGGGGCTGTCTCTGTCTATTTACACGCCCAGTTTGCATCACAAGCTGAGTGACAAGGCGTCTCCTCCTTGGATGGAAAGCCATCATCACCATCATCATTGCCATCGTAGCCATCGCAGCCATCCCATGAGATAGAAAAGCTGAGCTTGGGATATTGCTCCATTTGCGCGCCCTGCTGTCTCGACTCTCCTTTTCTCCAGTTCTCCACGGGTGTTGGTAAACTTTTGCCTGATTTTGTGTGCTTTTAACAGTTTTAATCAAATAATTGCACATGTGCTAAATGTAAACATATTTGTTCGATTCCACTAACCAGACACGCCCCCAAACAACAGACGACCTCTCGCTCTCGCTTGTGTGGTAAAATTGTGAAAAAATTGTTAAGCCATCGCAGTGCAAAGTGGGTAGTGGATGGTGGGTGTTGGGGTGGTGCACTTTTGCAGCTCCAGTTGAAAACAGGAATATTTACAAATGCAAACGAAACAGGAGAAAGTTCAAACATACAAACAAATGAGCGTGCAAACAGCACCGAAGACATCGGCAGAAAGTAAGCAAAGCAAAGCAAAGTAAAGGGTAGAAGTACCACCCACAATCGACATCCATTCGACTCCAATTCCCCATAGGATTGCTGGACGAGGACGACGCGTGCCTGGCACATTTTTAATTTGCCATTCATTTTTCTGGTCCTGGTCTAGCCAGCCAACTCTAAGCCTAAAGGATAATAAGTTGCGCTTGCCTTTGTTTACACGATTCACGTGGCTCAGCGCCCGTTCGTTCGGGGATTAAATGCAACTTGAAAATATTAAAACATTTCGCGACAAGTTGGCAAATGAAAGCTTCGCCCAATCATGTCAACAGCCAAGTGCCGCGGCGGGGAGTGGATTCCGCATTCCGGACTCAGCACCAAGGATTCCGGATTCAGGAACCAGGGTCCTGGGACCAACGACACCAACAACAGGAAGGAATGATTTCTTGTGCCAATATTTTTCCAGAGCACACAATTTCGATTTGTCGAGTGCAACTTTGGCGCTCATCGTACTCATCATGGCTGGCGCTCAGCATTTGGCCCTACCTCGCCCCCCTTCCCCCCCCTCTTTTTTCCTCCATTTTCCTCCTTTTCCCCCTTGGTCCTGCCGGTGCTCCATGCCACGTCCTTGACACCCAGTCGACAGTCAGAGTCGCAGTCGCAGTCGACATTCCCCACTGGATGTGGATGTGGATGTCTCCGGCACGAATGTCAACGGAGCTGCTGCTGCACAAGGAAAAATAACTTCAAATAAAAATAAAAAAAAATTAAATAATAATAAAATCATATAGTTTACCATGTTCCTGAACAGTCCTGAAAAAACGATCATCTGACAGAAAACAAGGTTTTATAACAAAAAATTTAAGTAGGTAATCGCTATTTTTTAAATGTACTAAACTTTCTTTTAATGAATGGTTGCAGCACTAGTTGCTGAGTTTGATTTCATATTTGTATTAATTACAATTACTGTATCATCTTCAAATTAAACAAAGATTAGGTAATCTTGTTTGTTTCTGATATTCAGCCAGATATGTAGAAAAACTTTTGATATTTTAACGCTTCTTTTCTTAAGTCAATTAGTTTTAGAAATTAAAGAAATGAAAACCCTAAACCTCTACTTTTTCGATTAAAATGACATTTGAATATTTTTCTGTATAAAACGCTAGTAGTTTTAAAACGCGTAATTTAAATAAAACTGTATTTGGCTTTTGAATAGGAACTTTTGGGGTCACTTGATATGGAAGAATTTAGAATTTTGGTATGAAATTAAGGAACTGAAATGGCTATAACTTATTCTCAGTGGCGGCGCTGTTAAAAAATACGTTGGTTGGAACGTTCACATTCGCACACACCCACACACACATGGATGTGGACAAACACAAGCACACTTACAGGAGTCTGGCTTGGAGTGGGTGTGTGTGTGTGTGTGCGTGGTGTGCAGGGGAGGGGGTGGTGGAGCTGCTACTCGCTTGCAAATCAAGTGAAATGTTTGCAAATAGAATTTGTCTGTGCTTGCTCGAGTGTTTGACTGAAATCTATATACACATATAGTTAGTGTATGTGTGCCAGGATGCTCGCTCTCTTTCGTGTGTGTGTGTGTGTACATTATGATCAGTACAAATGTGAACATAACTGCACAAATATGTACATAGCAAGTCGCTCGCCGAGCCACCAACCCACCCACTTTGCCACCCACCAGCGCCCCATCAGCACCCACTTGGAAAAGCCAGGCAGGCGAGCCAAAGAGTCGTCAGCTTTTTATATTCGCATAGTATATTTGTGCATATTTGACTGCGCTCTCTTCCAGGCATCCACATCCACATCAACATTCAGAATCCACGAATCCAGGCATCAGCCATGCGCCCTGTTTGCCTTTCCCGGCGTAAGGATTAATTAGCGAGCAAGTGTGGCATAAAAGCAAAGCGAAAAAAAATATTTAAAAAAAGCAGCGCAGTATACACACAACGAGAATAAATAAAATTATCCCTTCAATTGCATCATTTACCGAATGAAACCCAATTGCCATGGCACATTTACTGGTTGGCAAAAAAAAGTTATTTGGCCTTTGTTGATCATATACCATGTAAACAAAATCTACCCAGTGTATTTGACTCAGAAATTAAACAGATCAGAGGGTTAAGATAATATTTTAAAAGAGTAGATAAGACTTAAGATCATACAAGTTAATCAATTTATAAAAATTGGTGACCAACTAATCGTTAATATTTTTGGAGATTTAACAAAATTAAAAATTGTCAGCTTAAACTTATAAATACATAAAAATATTCCTTTAATTTCATCATTTACCGAATGAAACCCAATTGCCATGGCACACTTACAGACTTTTAAAAAAAGTTCTTTTGCAGATAATGTATTTTGTAAACAAAATCAGAAATTACACAGAAAACGGGGTTAAGATAATATTTTACCAGATTATAAAAGATTCAAGATAATATCCTCCTTGTAAATTAATCAATTTCAAACTATTGTTTAGCAATTAATGGTAAATAATTTTAGGAATTTGTTAGCTTACACTTAAACACTATATATTTAAAACGTGAAATGACGCTGCAAAACTGTTCAGACAGCCAACAAAGCTCTCCAATAATGTACTCATATTCATGATAATTAAGCACCAGTCAGCCTGTGACATTATTTATATTTGTGGAAATTAGTATACTCTCTATAGGCACGACTTTGTCTCGTTTGTATTTGAATTCAATTAGATGTTATTGCTCTATTATCGGCCCTGTTGTGGAAATTATTGTTTGTCAAGCCAATTAGTTTGTTTTCCAATGTCATTTAAAGTACACATGTTGTACATATAGCCATACTTATTCAGTTATTCAATTTAGAAATACATGAGAGGTGTGTATTCGCAAGATTACAAGCCATTAAGGTTGTGAAACCAAATTGGTAAGGAAATCAAGAAATACATATTCACGTTTTTATATCCTCTCACAAAGAAAACCTCTTCTATTATCTGTTATAAAAGCCAAAAAACTGTTTGTTTATTAGATTTTGATTGAAAATACAAGTTATTTTGTGTTCAAGCTTACGCAAGTGGACTTTCTTGACTCTAAAAAATGATGAAAAACTTAATAAAAGAAAGCTGTGCCCACCTTCAAGTGCCTTGTATAGAATATGACCTCATTTATCCTCTTTTTGGGCTGTGATTTACACTGCTCTTCATTATCGGATCGACAACAAGATTATCGCCTGATTAACATTCCAGTTTCAAGTGCATTTGCCCCGTTTTCTGGCCGAGTTGCCTCCTTCATTAGCACAGAAAATTATAATTTTTTGTCAACGCCGCTGATGCTGATGGTGAGATGGTGATGCCGGTTAATTGTGCCCGACAATCTTGCAAAATATGCAAACGTTTGAATTTGACATGCACACACGAAACGGTTGGCAAATAGCAGCGCAGTGCAGCGCAGCGCAGCCAGCATCAAATTTACGGGGTCCAAAAAAGGAGAGGAGCGGCAAAGACAACTGCAACTGCAACTGCATCTGCACCTGCATGTAAATGCAAACAAAAAAACAGGCATTTCCCTTCTCTGGACCCCTCCTCTATGATGGAAAAACTGAGAACTGCAAAATGCATATCCCAGACAACTGAAACTGCAACTGCTGAAGATGCTGCCCCGGCTGCCTGGCGAATGACTTTGAAGTGGCAACGCGCATATAGGGCAGGGTGTTCTTAAAAATTCATTTCATTGTCCTGCATTGTCTGCTGCTGCTGCCAGCGGGGAAAGGAGGGCAAAAGAGGGCAAATACAGCTTTCTGCAACGGTCGCTGATGTTCCTGCAGCCGCCATCATTTCCGTTTTAGAGTTGGCTGGTTGGATGGTTGGGTTCTCCTCGGTCCTTCGCCGCTCGGCAAAAAGATGCAAAGACAGCTAAGCAAACATCATCAGCACAAAGATGGCAGCGACAGGACACAGCAGCAGGAGCATCAGGAGCAGGAGCAGTAGCTGAAGCTCTGTTTGCACAACGTACGACGGATATTGTGCCGATGTATAGCAGCGGAAAGTAGTAGAACCTCTGACACGCAGAGAAAAACTTAACCCTTTTGTACTATCACTCAGAAATGTGTCCAACAACCCAAATAAACAATCATATTAAGTTAAAGCTCGAATCTATTATAATTTAAGATGTTGTTTTATTTGTTTTTCAGAGTCACTTAGATCCCAATCAACTTACTGGTACTTACCTAAAAACATTGAATTAATCTTAATTACGTTATCTATTGAATACTTAGGTAATAAAAGTTGAGTTACAAATTATAAAAAAAAATACATAGGTTTAACCGTGAAAACATCAAAACCCTAAAATTATACCTTTGGATAATATGGTTTTATGACCCCAAACAAAATACATATGAATAATTTTGATCAATATGTTACTCTTTATGATATTATGTATCTTAAAAAATGTTGAGGTTCGATCAAAAAACTTTTAATTAAATAAAACTATACATTTCATATATATATTTTAACGGACACTTTAATCTATATCTCATCAAAGTCATTACCCCTTTCATGAAATTTTGTATTAATTTATTATAAATAATATTCTAGTTTTCAGAACTTAAGGTAACATATTTTTGTTTAAAACAATTTTATAAAATATCATTAGGATTACTTATTATATAAATGATTAATTTGGGTTTTGCATTTTATAAATTAAAGATTTGCTTTGAAAAAAATAAATGAGGTCCATTTTTCTGCTGTGCACTTCTGTGCGCTGCTGCAGCAGCGGCAGTCAAGCATTTGGGCAAACACAGGAGAAGAGGCGCCGGCAAAGGAACCAGTGCCCGCGGCCATAATAAGCGTGACCAGGACGAAGTGCAGTGTGTAGTGAGCACCAGCAACCATGAGGAACAGCAGCAGGAGCAGGAGCAGAGTCCTGATGGTCAGAGTCGCTTGGCCTGCAGCGGAAATCCAGAGCTAGGCCTAACCCTAACACAATTTGAGGCAGCCCTAAGACGACAAGCGGCCAAGGAGGCCGTGACAAGTGCAGCAGCAAATAGCCGCAGGATGTCGGCGGCAGAATCAGAATCTGAAGCAGGAGCAGGATCATCAGGATGAGCAGCAGCTGCCCAAATCATGCCAACGAAATATCTGTCACAATTACAAAAAAAAAGTAGGCACAAAAAACTGTCAGGCGACTTCAACAATTTATAAATATTTAGCTAAGCCAGAAGATGGAAAAAATGAGAAGGGGGAAAGGGAAAGGGAAGGGGAAGGGGAAAGGAAATGAGGTGCCAGGGTAAGGAAAACCAAAACGAATTTGTCATTGTTGTGCCATTTTGGCTCATAAATTTCGCCCTTTGCTAAATGTGTTTGGGACCAGGACCTTTATATGCCCCACCCATCCCCTAATGGACCATGCAATGTGTCTTGATGCAATAGACTGAGCCAGCCTTTTGGGATCTCCCGCTGGGCCATACAAATCGCATTACACGACTTTTTGACTCTCGCATTCAACTCTAATTACCCGGTAGTTGATTGTGTCCAGGGCAGGCCAGTGTGTCTTTGTGACCTGGGCCATCAGGAGCATCAGGACCATCAGGATAGGGGCGTTATCTGTTTGTTGTCCTGTGCGGAACATGTCCCCTCCTCAGCCTCCCCTTTGCAGCCAATTTGTCTGCACTGCCACGGTCGATTGTTGGATTTCGGAGAAGAAGAAAGCGACTTTCACACGCCGCAACAAACCTACGTCAAGTCGAAGGTCATTTGGGGTCGATCTGCCCTTCCCCCAACAACTAAGCTCACAGCATGTATAATGTATAATTAAAAGAAACGACGCATCGTTAGGAGTCTTATCACCATTTGGAAGATAATACTAAATTCAATTCTATTGTTTCCCCTGCAGAAACAACTGTGCGGCTTGTTCAAATATACGTATTGTACTGAAAGAGTGCTAAATGAAAAATAAGTATCTCTGTTTCAGCTAGGTAAATAGAACGCCTCGAATTTGAATAGAAATAAAGAAACTAAAAGGCGAAATTTTCATCAAATATTAGTGGAAGATTTAATGCTCTAAATATTGGAGTTCAATCACCCTTCACTATCTATCTTTATATATGATTTATAACTTTGAGACTTTAAAATTATAAAAAAAAATCATATTACAATCTAAAAATAACTGGATTAGTTTACAACCTGGGTAATGATAAAAATATGTTTCAATGTATGCATGCTTTGCATGCTTAATAAAATTATCTTTTAATATATATTTTCATAAACAACTTTATGATTTACACTTTTAGTAAAACTTAATCCTTAGCCGGTAAAAGTTTTTTTAAAAATAAATGTATGGAATTCACAAAAACTTTAAAATCGTTCAATAGGAAATGATATAAAGAAAACTGAAAGAAGCTCAACTCTTTTATATATTTGGTAATGAAACACTGTATAAGTGATTTTCCAAACAACAACTAAATTGCATATTTAATAAAATTCTCCTTAAACATATATTTTCAAAAAAGAAATGGAACTTACTTTGCCCTTGCTAAAACTATTAATTGTGGAACACTGTTTAATGAAAATTAGCTTATACCCCCGATAAGAGTAGACTGATCTCCCTATATAGTATCTCATCGATGCTGTCGCCTGTCTGGCAGTTCATCATGTTTCTAACTTTCCAAACAGCTTTCATTATCGCTGTCGGAGTTGTCGTTGTCGTTGGCGTTGTCGTTGTCGCCTGATATTTGTACAGTTGCTGCATTGTGGGATCTAGCAAAAATTCCAAATAAATGGGAAAAATACAAAAACGGACAGAAATGGGGAAAACAAAACATAAGTAACACAAAAATAACATTGGCGCGTTAGGTCAACACGGTCTGGCATTCGTTCCAATTTCAAGCCTATCAATATGAATGCTGTTTGCACAGGCCCCCAGAATCGAAACAATTTTGTAACGATCTTGGCCATATCTTTTGACTCGCGTCAAAACACACGTCAAATGTTTGCACACCCCCTCGAAAGATCGGTAATGATGGGAGAGGACAAGCCCAAAAACTAAAGGTAAGGGGAAAAGGCCCAAAGAAAACGTCTGCTTCCGCACATTTATGGCTAACAATGGCCTTTATCGGCCAGGTAGTAGTCAGTAGTAGTAGTAGTGTGTAGTGTGTAGCAGTCTGCCAACCTGTCAGCCTCAAAACATAACACAGCAGACCGATGGGCATGACATTGTCATGATCCACACAAAACACATCCGGCCCGAATGACAAATCTCTCGTTGCCAAACAACACACTTCTGTGGAGAAAAATTCCCCAATTTGTCCGTCATTATTACGAAATCCAGTCACCGGCGGCTTCTTCCGTTCGTCCAAAAGGCGTCCCATACATTCCCAATTCCAAAAATACAGTAGCGGATGCTGTATGCAAATTTTCTCCATTCAGTCTAAGTGCCGCCAAAGAGGCGACGGCGCTTTAGCATGCAGCTCGAATGGCGGAGGCGGGAAAAAGGGCTGAGATGGTCTAAAATGGGCTGGGCCAAGTGCTCCTCGGCATGGCTAATGAGGCACACGGGCACAGCCATAAAGTTAAAGTTGGTCACCTAATTGGGGCCAAGTGTAGCAGCAGACTGATTGAGAGGCAAACATTTTGAAATTGAAACTTTTTTCCCAGCCAAAAGAAACTAGACTGAGAGCCTGAGACGGGAAAAAGTAGCAAAATAATAATTAATAAATAGGCACTGCTAAAACAAAAATTAAAATTTAATAGATGGTTTTAAAAGGTTTAAATTGGTATTTATTTAAAGTTTGGCGGATTCATTGGCAAATTAATTTAATTTAAAAACAAGATAGAACATAAATTGAAATACAAAATATAGGTGTTAAAAAAGATGTGTTTTATTTTCTTTCTTTACATGCCAGTTTAAAAAAATCTAGCAATAGAGACAAAAAATATAAATCACATTTCTATCTTATTGTGATTTCCCACACTTAAGCTGACAAAGTACTTAATTTTTTCAGTCCAAAATTAAATTAATTTCAAGATTTTCTATCTTCTTACATTTCAGCTTAAAAATCAAGTCCTTTGACTATACAAGTCTTAATTATAAAAAGTCATTTTGGATTAACAAAGTTATATTCCCAAAAATTAAGATCCTTTTCCCCGACATAAAAAACAATGATGGCTATGTCCAATTATATTTTTAACAAATATGTACTTGCGTTAATCTCCGATTACCGATTCTTATGAAGCTTTAATTTGGCAATCGGTCATGACACAGGCCTGTGTTGGCTGTTTTTGTTGGCTTTGACCGACCAAAATGTTGATTCATTTTGTTGCCAAAAGTCATTGAGGCGGCTTAATACCTCATATAACGGTTGATCGGGCGTATTGATTGCTTCTGTTTCGGCGGCTGCATATTGCATTGTTTGGATTGACTGCGGCTGATATTTGCATTTGTAATAATTTTTAAAATTAATTACATAAATATCTTCCAAATCTGTAAAATAAATTTTATAATAATTCATTTATCGCAATGCACTTTAAAGTGTGTGCACACACACACACACGCGAAAGCACACACACACATGTAGCCTGATGCCAATATTAAACATTAAATGGCCAGTGCCAACAACATTAACGTCCATTATTTGCTTGGCCCGGACTTTTGGACGGACTGTGGCCAGTGGCCAATGTTCGATGTGGCCGCATGAGCCTCCAATTAGCAATAACTGTAAATGTGAAATTTGCACAAGCATAAAAAGCCTTTAGCCGCCATTTTTCATTTGTCAACCAACAATTGTAAATAGAGCAACCCAAAGCAGTTGCTACCCAAAGTTAAATTTCCCTTTGCCATGACTTTAAGATCTGACCCAAAACAATCTATAGAAATACCAGTTTACATGTAAAATTCCATCAAAAATCGTGGACTTTGCACAAATCAAAACTCCTAGCGAAAATTAAGTTTGCCTTCGTGGTTTTATAGCAACCGAGAATGGCAAGAATATGCCAAACAGGATGTGAAATACTCTTGTCTTAGATTTACAAATCAATTCCTTAAAATCCCCTTTTATTCACCTCCCTTACAACCCTTAATGGTTGAACATCTTTCTTTTGTATTTCTCTGTGTATTTCATATAATCTCTAACAATTGCCAACCGAATCGAATTGATGTTTTGCTGGTTTGTCATGAAGGATTTTAATATCTAAATTTGGCTTGTGAGTTTCATACCCCTTATCATTTTCGGCTTTTATTTCCCATGACGAATTTCTGGCAGGGTTTGTTTAATATAAATGGAAAAATAAGTTATATATTTTTATTATTTAATAATATATTTTTTTATGTAAAACGTTTTATATTCAGTTTTGAAATAATAACAAGGAATATTGTGTTATTTACAAATTTTATATTTATTTTAAATAAATTTTAATTTTTAAATAAAAAAAAATTAATCGTTTTTGATTTTGCTGCTGCATTTGCCATGAAAAAGTAAGATGTTACCAGTTTTCCGTTTCCTTTTAAAATTTATTATTAACATTAACATTTAGCCGTTAAATTTTGTTGTACCTCAATTTTAAAATCATAACTAATATTGACGCTCCCTGATTCCTGGAAACTGATAACCCTTTTTTGGCAGGGAATTCGCCAGGCTTGTTGCTGAAAACAACTTACCACTTTTTCTATTGT
The DNA here is from genome assembly GCF_018152505.1 of Drosophila elegans. Lineage (NCBI taxonomy): Eukaryota > Metazoa > Arthropoda > Insecta > Diptera > Drosophilidae > Drosophila > Drosophila elegans. The sequence continues at coordinate 824,977 of NW_024545863.1, forward strand.
ACTTGGCGAGCAAATATCGTGGCGCCGTGTACTGGCGGTGCACTGCTTCGAAAACCAAATTCCAATTGCCACGCTGCGTATACGCAACGCAATTTTTCCACAGCCAGGTTGTTGGCCCCCATTTTTCCCTCCTTTCTTTTTTTTGGCCACCATCTTCATTCCGCCTGCAATTCGCTTTATTTGCCTTCACAATTTCGGCTGTTTGTTGTTGGACCGCCTGAAGTTGCTGTTGTTTGTTGTTTTTATGAGCGAGGGTCGGCGAAAATTGTAACGTCCTCATTTCACTGGGCACCAGCACCCGCACCCGCACCAGCCGAAATCTGCCAGAGTCTATATATAAGTGTATACATAAATTTTCATTATAGACTGGAGGGCATGCGGACACCTCTACCGGCGATTAGTCAACGAGCTCGCTCGACATTTATTTGTCCTGTTGCAGCAGTAATCAGCCGACAGCGTTGAGCAACCAGCTCTTATTTGCCTTGGCACAAATCCTGGTCCCAGCCATTTGACTGCTCTCTGGCAATATTTGTTTAATTTGCAAGCCCTTCGCTTTCCAGTTAATAAAAATGACAATGAAGCTATTTTTACAGGCAGTGCAGTGCGGGTGGCGGAGTGCAATTTTTTGCTGTTCGCTGGCTGCACCCCGCGTATGTCATCAATTTTGGTTTGTGAATTTTTAAAAATGCTAAATTGCCTTGGCCATTGTTGTGTTTAGTGAGCGATAACCAGGCGGTCGGCGGAATGCCGTCAAACTAATACAAGAGCAGAAAAACCGAGGAATATGTGGTGCACAAAAAAATATATAGGGGAATAACACACTACACACGGTACACACTTCTGTGTGTTTCGGCCCATTCGAGTGTGAGCTTTTTTGGTTAAATATTTTATAATTAAAAAGCTAACATCGACTAACACCGTGCGAGGTGTGTGTGCAAACAATAAACAAACAAAATCCTTTTCAAATATTTACCGTTGGCATATAGCAAACGTTGACGGCGACAGCGACGTTGACGTCGAAAGCTGGTGACCCCGTTCACCACTCCTTTTCCTCCCTCCGCCCCTGACCAACAAAGAGCCAATGGGCTAAAATTTAAAATTTCTATTTAATTTCATTTTGTGGCGCCCGAAGAAAAGAGGCACAAAAAAAATGTGTTTGTGTGTGTGTGTGTGTCTGTGCGCCTTTGGGTCATTTAATTTTGCATAGTAATTTATTTAAAGCAAAAGGAATATTTTATTGTGCTTTATGTTTTAATTTTTTAGCACGACGCTGCCGAAACAATGGCCATCATGCCTGTAGTCTATTGGCATTTCAATTGCACACGCTTTTTGCTCCATTTGTTTTTGTGTTTCTGCCTGCTGCTGCCTTTGTGTGTGTGTGTGTGTGTGTGTGTACTTCTATCCTTTATTTATAACTTTAGCCAGGACGCACACACATATATATATATATATAGTACACATCGTGCTGCGAGAGGAAGTTGCCAACGCGGCAAAATCCTGCGCATGTGTCACATTTTATCGCAAATTTTCACTGCGTGATGAATATTAAAAAAGAAGTTTCAAAGCCGAACCCAAAAGAGAAGGAATTCCTATATGTATGCATAGAATATGTCAGGGATTAAGGCAAAATGAAATATTGGTGCTCTAGCATAAAGGATAATGAATGTCAGAAATCTTTTGAAGTACAAAAAGGAACTTTAAGAATAATTAAATTAAGATTTAAGCAAAATATGTTTACAAATATAGTGAAAATATGCTAAATTGAAAATATATCAAATAACTTCTAATTATTACTGATGCTCCAACATGAAGGATATGATATAGTATACATGCCAACAAAAAAAACTTGAGAAATTCAAAAAATAAAAACTTTTCTTTTACTTAAAAATTTTAACAATTATTAAATTAATTTAAAACAATATATATTTAACAATAAATAGGAAAGAAGTATTTATATATTAAGTAAAACACATTTATTAAAGAAATAAAGAACATCATTCAAAAGTTCAATATATACATATTAAATCTATACATACACAAATAAAGGCATATCAAATTTGAAGATATTTTTTTATGAAATACTGTTCTTTACTGCTCAATAAACTTTGCAATATTGCTTCAAAGATTTTCGAACCCAAAACAACTCTATTCGGTCTATTGTAGCGTACATGGGGGCTGGTAAAATTCTAATAATTTTTGCGCACTCCAGGCACAAACCGAATCCATCATAAATCTCGGCCCGGCTCGATGACAATGCATCATCCGTGTGCAAACAGAATGCTAAATCTCTTATAATATCCTTTATGTCCAGGATGCGCCATATGCGTGTGTGTAGGCTAAGGCATGAGCACACATTCATTTTCATGTGAATGTATAGTATATTCGTCTGGCACATACCGATTTTCTATTTTAAATTTCGTTATTAAATTGTGAGCAAAACTGTTCGCTTTAAGCGGAACTGAATCAGAAATGAAGGAAAGTGGGCAAACGTCTCTGTTCTGTGTTTTTGGCTCTCAGTGTGTATCTACAAGATACAATAACTTGGTCCACTAGTGCCCCCTTCAAAAGTAGCCGAAAAGTACCGACAAAGTATGTGCAAACAGGAGGCCAAGAAAGGAGAGCGCATAAAACAAATGAAACTCTTGTAGCAACAGCAGCAGCAGCCGAGAAAAGCACAAGAAATTTTCAAGAAAAATATTAAGACAACAACAAGGCAGGGAAAAGGAAAATGCTCGAGTGTCTGCCTTTGAGTTGGGCGGTAAATCAGGCAATGTTGGAGGAGCAGCAGCAGACTGCCAGCCATTTGTAATAGTTGCCAGGCTGCTTCCTGTTTGGCAGCCTGGCATCCTGGCATCCTGGCATCCCACACCCCCCATCCCGGCAGACAGCAATAAAATGATATAAAAGTAAAAATCAAAAGTGAAACAAAGGCAGGGGGAGGTGGATTAAAAAGGGAGCCAGTTCTTGATCTGTGTAGCTGTATAGCTGGTGCTGCTGCTGCTGCTGCGGGCGATTTCACGTCGTCGAATCAATTCAAAACAACTGCGAATGCAATTTAATAAAATCCGTGCACGGGCGAAATTCTTTCCAAGACAAGAGGAGTAAGTAGTGGTGAAATCCGGGTGGTTCCATAGCACTGGTGGTGGAAAGTCCGGGGCAAGGAGTAAACCCAGCCAGCCAGCCAGCCAGCCAGCCAGCCCAGCGCAAAACAATAAAGCGAGCTTGTGTACACAAGGGATATGCTCGTGTCTTTCAGCACAGAGACGTACACACACACTCATATACTCATGTACTCCCCGTATGTCCTGTGTAACAGTCGCCATATTGGCAGTCCTCCTCGGTCGCTTTCTTTGTTTGCCGAGCGTTGTTAATTTGGCAATACCCGCTTTCAATTATCTTATAAATATGAAAATGCAGCAGCAAACGCTGAAGGCAACACCCCAAACCCAGAATCTCGTAATGAAAAACGTTTCATTTTTCATTAAGAATTTTTACAAAGACCAACTGCGCTGTGTGCCTTTCAGATCAATCAAAAAATCATGACGTACACTCCTTGCTTGTCCAGATTGTTTGGGCCAAAAGGACCAAGACTCACGGAAGAGTGGCAAAAGTCAGCGGGTTTTTCGCGTACGTGCCACCAGCAACATTCATTGCATGTTGCCGCCGCACGCCGCTGTGACGCAATTGTGGGCATTACCTGGGTATATCGATTGGGAAACGGTCGCTCACGCACCTTTACTTCTAGTAAAAACAAGAAAGGAAGAAAACTTCGAAATGCCGATATTTACTTACCCTTGCAGCAAAATAAAATATATTATAAAAAGGTTATGTTTCGATTTTTATGCTTATATGTTTTGAAACAAAGAAGCTTTGGCGATTTTTCGGTGAATTTGCTGTATGCAATCGTTGTGCGATTTTAAAACCGTGACTTTACAATAGTAAACTATAACTTTATCTCGGAGAATATTTGTATGAAGATAAAAACTACAAAGTTATAATTTTTGTAATATATTTTTTTTATTTTTCTATAATAGCTATGTGATTTTTGTATTCGTCCAAATTAAATTAAAATATAAATTAATATGTTAAACTATAAATACTTCTTGAAATATTTTCAAAGAAATTGAAAATATTGAAGTTATCACTTGTTTTAATTCATGGGCGTTCAGACCTATAAGCATTACTACCTGCAGTAGAATAAAGATTTTTGGGAAAGTTTTAAACACATAGCCTACCAACTGAAAGTTAGCTGGTTTACTATGAAATGGACAAACGGACAGACGGACAAGGTTGGAAATGTCTCATTCACTGCATTGCAAACTTTAAACTGAAATTATAATGCCCTCAGCAAGGGTATAAAAAAAGAAATATACGGCGGACTAGGCGAGGTCGCCACTCCGTTGCGCATCTCTGGCAATGCGCAAATATGTGCACACCACAGCAACATCCACAGCGACAGCAGCAACATCTACAGCAGCAACAGCTACGATCACCGCAGCGACACTATTTCAATTAGCAACTGCATTGCACGCGCTAAAATATGCAAAGTGCCTGCCACTCGCGTCATGCCAATACCGATCGATCCTCCTTCCGCTCCCCCGATCATCGATGTTCGGCACTTGACCCCGCCATTTGCGATGTTGTTGCTGGCACACTTTGCACCGCACATTGCTTATTGGGCGTGTACCTCTGCCGGGTAAATATTTAACGCGAAATACCGCGAAATGGCCAGATATACCAGATACTCCAGCTTTTTTTTTTTAAAGGGGAGCAGCCATGCGAGGCTGCGACGCTCCTGCAAAAATCTTAGGCAATCTGCAGAGCATGCCCGTCGATCTGGTCAATTATCGGGTTTGTTTGCCTGCGGAATACCGCAATCCGGCACTGGATACTATGTCATACTCAAGATCGGGAGCAGTCTTCGAACTTACGGGGTTTGCGAGATTCGATGGCATATAAGGCCTATTTACCTTGACCGAAAAGCATTTGCCTGTACAAAACCTGTCCTGTACAGACCTTAAGAAAGAAATCATTATATCGATTTGATAGACACGACTGTGAGTTATTCACTTTTTGATATATAACATATTGAAAAAGTTCAGGCTTTAAAGAAACTACAATTTACGGCCTAAAACTAAAAATACAGCAACTTATCTTATATCAGCAAATTTTATAATTTTACTATAATTTTCTTATTAAACTTTATCGCTAAGTCAAAGAATTAAATTAAAAATTAATTTATAATTTTTTTATAAGCATAGACGAAATCAAGTTTTTTAAGGTAGATTCTAAATTAAATTTTGAAAATTTTGGACTTTCCAATTAAAATTTTTAATTTTATGCATATTATTTTTGGAGTCATATAATTTTTCATGAATTTGAGATTGGCGAAGGCGTAAGAAGGCTCCTTAATTTTAAATAATCAAATAAACAGTAAAGCATATTAGGAATGCATATACCTTTAAAGTTCCGTAAAGATTATTTTCTCCTGTTACAAACATTCAAACAAATTCAACATACCCCTTTACTCCATGAGTACCGTTTATGAAAACAGAAAAAACTCTATCCACCATTTAGAGTCAACCGAGCGCGGCATTTTTGTAGTACGAGTACCTCGTACTCGTTTCAAACACTCATTATAGATCCGAGCTGTGCTTGTTTGCGGTGATAATGACGCTCGAGCTGCGGGGACCAAAAACCAGAGACCCGGGCAGTCAATTCAACGTTAATCACGACTTTTACTTGTCTTTAATTTTTTTGGCAAATAAGCCAGAAGGAAGGAGAAACGACTCGAAACGATTCGAAACTCTCGAGCGTCTGAGAAATGGGCGCGGACAGATCGGCGGCGTCAGTCGATGGATCGAGTTAACATATAGTATGTAGTATACAGCGAAATAGCCAGATGAAAAGGTGGTTATTGCAGGCTAAGTATGGTCAAGTGGTATGTGTAAATTTTCACTGTCGCTTGCTTATTTTTTGGTTGTTGTTTTTTTTTTTTTTTGTTTCGTGTTCGAATTCAATTTAAAATGCACGTAGTTATGTCTGTTTACTTAAGTTTTTGACGGATATTTTAACGATGTGAGCTCAACACAAATTCACTTTAAACGTTTTCGTGTGATGAAGCGGGGGAGGCGGAGGGGGCATGGTCGAGGTAGGGGGATGGCGGATGGGTAGCCAAGACAGCGACAAGCATTCGCGTTCGCATCCGCACCGATGACGAACGACAACGACAAACATGTCGAGATATTCACGTCCGAGTGATAATGAGATGCGCGCCTTTTTCCAGTGGCTTGCCTGCTGCTTGTCTCTCCTTCTCCGTCACATTTTTCTTGCTCTCACTGTATTTTCGCTGATAAACAAGATGGAGTTACATTTTTAGGTTAATTATGTGCTAAAGTGTGGGACGGCATTCGAAAAAAGGAGGAGTGGAGGGATAGCTGTTCTCCTTTTGCCGGAGAAAACGTCTTGCTTATATAACTGCATGATATCATATGCCTGAAATTATACATTCACCGCAGACTGATTCAGAAATTGGACGCATCAATGGCTCTGACATTTGGACAATTACAAGGGATGTAATTTTAAGTCAGTCCACTCAGCAACATTCAACGCCCTCCGTCCCCTCAAATACACAAATCTTGTTTGCTCATAAATACATGTATGGGCGGACGCATATGCACCTCATAAGTTAAGTATGGGCTAGATTGGACATGACCAGCAGCTTGAAAGTCCAGTTTTAAACATTATATGTAAAGACTTTTAATGCAGGGTCACTAAGATAAGCTAGCCTTTAAAAAGGTTACTCTAAATAATGGAATCAATAAATCAAAAGTTCGTTTAGTTTACTCTATAAGCATGCCGTCTAATAAACAACACACATATTGTTTAGCTTTTTGAAAATTTTACATTATTTTAAGCAATAATTTCAGAATATATCTTAAAAGAGGACTACAAGATGCAAGAACTATTTCAAAAACGTAAATAAATATTTATAATATATTTATTTAAAATGTTATCTTTCTCCTTATAATTTTTTTTCCCCTTAGGAAAAGCTTTAGATTCGATATCTGCTTAAATTGTACTTGTTATAAAACTTAATTTTGAAAAAGTTTTTTTACTTTAAAAGTTTTTTTTGTATTGAATGTTCGAGAATCCCATTTACGTTGGGTACTACAAAATTCGATCAGTAGCCATAGGCAATAATTTAGGCCTTGATTTGGTATCTGCTGAAATTGTGCTAATTTATCAAAAATGACCAAAAACCAGACATGGTTCAACATGGCACAAGACGTTTGCTGATGCGGCAGGTTGTCCTGGAAAATGGCCGAGCCCCAGAAGCAGAAACAGAAATGGTCGAGCTGCTGATTCATTAAATCTGTGCTGGGAAAATGCCTGTTGTGTTGCCTAGTTTATGGACACGGACACGGAGTACTCAGTCCTCTCAAAGCGAGGGCAAACCCACAGCAGTAGAAGTAGCTATGGCAAAAGCAAAAGCAAAAGCATAAGCAACAAAAGCAGCAACAGCAGTGGCGTTGCACTAGCCGAAAGCTGTGCAAATATTTTATGCAAATGTCCGGGCCCCGTCGTCATTGCACGAACCCGTACCCGGACTATAGCTATACCGTTATACGGTTTATACGGTTATACGGCTACGGCTTTGGCTACTACGGTTGGGGCCACTGAAACGAAATTAATTTGTGTTTATACATAATATGCCTGGGTCCGGGTGTGTCCTGTTTTCCACTCAGTGCATACACGCACACACACACTCCCTGGTAAGAGGGGGCGTGGCAGGCCCTGCCGCAATGAAATTTCATTATGAATATGCCGGCCAGCATCATTATCAAGAGCGGCAAAACAACGCAGTGCAGCGTACACACCAAAGGATATGCATACACACATGTGGATATGCTATACACAAGGATATGCGAGCGGTTTTATATGAGCTGATGTTGCTGTTGCTTTTGCTGCTGCTGCAAATGTTGCTGCTGCTGCTGCTGCTGCTGCGGTGGCCTTACCTCCCACTGTTTGTTGTCGGCACTGTTGTTGCGGTCGGATAGAGAGCGTCCGCCAGATAGGCAACCATAATGCACATGTGTCTAAAATTGAGTTTGAATATACATACGACCATGGGCGGCTCAAAGAGTTTGGTTTAGGTTTTTATGTAGTTAGCAAGTAGTTAAACATATTTTAAAGAACTAAACCTTAATTTTATTTTAATTCATATCCAAGCGCATCAAGTTTACGTATACTTGTAGCAGTAGGCATTATGTATATATCTAATAATTATTTTATTAGTTGTTTAATATTTATATCGAGTGAGATTAATAATCGCCTTTATGGCAAGCTAAAAGTAGATTTTTAGCTGAGATGGAAGAAATGGTACTTACCCATATACTGTAAGACGAAAATTCGTAACATTCTAGATTAAGATATAATTTAGTATATTTCATGTATTTTAAAGTAGAGTTTAAGCTGAGTATAATTTGTATTCTGTTTATATAAACCTGTTTTTACAAAGAAAACTAATAAAATCTGTATGATAAGGGAGTTCTCAGAGAGTTGTAATAGGGGAAACTGCCAATCAATATAGAAAATGTACTGTTTTTTTGTTTTTCCTTGATTAAGCCCTTAGAACTCATTAGACCATCCTCTAGCTATTAATATATATGTATACATAGATATATACATATATATATATATATATGTGCAGGCAGCCTGACGACCAAAATCTGAAGTTAAATATTTCGTGTTGCAGCGGGCCAGAAACTTTGTTCAAGTTGTGCGGGCGACAGCCTCGACGCACAATGGTCACACACCCACACCCACACACACACTCACTATAATTTGTTGATTTTGCCATTTAAAGTCAGCTACAGTTCCCACTGCAAGTCGTGTTTCACGGCTCCTTGAAGAGCTGCATCCTGGCCTCACTTCACCGGGATTTTCCTTTTGCAAAGAGTACACTATGTGTGTGTACATTTTTTTTGGAAATTATGCCGGCACAGCAGAAATCGTTGATTCATACGGTTGACTCCGCTATGCAAACGCAACTGGCTGTAAATCGGGTAAACTGTTGATGCATGTGGCAAAGGCAGTGGCAGTGGCAGTGGAAAGGGTAGCCCGGTAAATTCAGTTACCACCCCACGGGTACTGGCCAAGTCATCAGCCCAGGGCCGTATGCATATGCAGGCAACTGCGATATTGCTGCTGCACTTCCAACTCGCAACTTGCTACTGGCTACTGGTTACTCCACACTGACTACGATTGCTGGTGCTGCTGCTGCCACTGCTGCTGCTGCTGCTGCTGTTGCTTTTGAGCAATCAATCAGCGAGCAAAAGTCAAACATTGACTTACAATCCAATCCACGGATTTAAATTGACGTATTTACCTGCGCAACGACTGTGCCTGGGCAGTAGCAGCCAGCCAAAAAGCCGTATAGCCGTAGAACCGTAGACAATGGCGGTAGGTTGCGGAGTTGCAATGGCCTGCAACTTGGACCACCAGCCAGGCAGCCAGGCAGCCAGGCAGCCAGTCAGCCACCCAATCTCCTCTCCACCATCCTGATTCCCCGCATTAAATTGGGCGATTCGACAAATTATTGAGTTGTCGCCGGCAGGAGGATAGCCATTGAGCAACGAGGTTTACCGGCCGGGGTTGAGGGGTAGATGGCATTTCCAGAGGGGTTGCAACTTTGGACCTCGTGTGCGGGCACGCTGTTTGGCCATTAAAGCTTCATATTTGACTTCTGAATAATTCAAATTACTAATATTGATTCGGGCCACGAGAAAAAATGTGAACGCATTGTTGTTGTTGAGCGAGCGACATTTTGGGACATTTTCCTAGGCAAGAGCAACAGCAACAGCAACAATAACAGCAACAGCGACAATAAAACAGTCAACATGACAAACGCCGCGTCGCTGACGTTGACATTTGGTTGATTGGCGCCCCAGTCGTATACGTAATCAACGGAATGTTGACCACGTCCACCACGCACACGCCCATATAGAGCATATACATATAGTAGAGACTGGCCTAGCTACAAACGATATATGCTTGATTGGATACGCGCGTATACGGAAAACCGTCAGGCTTCCAACGGCCAACGGCCATCAAAATCGAAAATGGAAAATGGCAATGGAAATGGGAAATGGGAAATGGGAGGCGACTGGCCATGGAAATGACTGCTTGTCATGCGAGTGTCAGCTCCATTGGGGCCCCGGATCCGGATTCGGATTCAGTATGGATCCAACTGCTTATTTCCTTTTTATTGACAACCACCCAGATAGACATGGCCGGGTTTGGTGCTGGGGGGCTGTTGGCGGAGTCGTAGCTTTTAACTAGTGTAAATAACGTCCTCATCAAATTGTCATAAGGACTCGCCAACACATCGGCACACACACTCACACACACTCGGTCAAAACGTAATATGCATGGGGACAGAAATGGCAACCAGACACGCTAAGCAGACCCGACTCAATAATAGAATACACTATCCCAGATGAGCAGTTCTCACTTTGGGATTAAGCAGGAAGCATGCAACCAAATTCAAACTAACTCTATGTTATATACCAATAAACCTAATTATTGTAGTTTATACTGTTCAAGCTATTTTATTCTGTTTCTTTCTTTATTAGCTACTTTAAAAGTTCTCAATTTATACCAAAATAGGTTATAGATATTAGTTAATTATTTTAACTTACTTTACTAATAAAATACAGATTTACAGATAAATTATATTATTATTGTTAAATTTAATTCAATGGGTGTTTACATAATTTGACCAAATCAATAAATGTCTTACATTTGTGTTCATGCTTTAGAAGCTCAACGTTATATTATGATATTATGATTTAAAAACTTATTTTTACCATAAAATAATCTTCGTTCCTTTATAGGAACTATTCGTTATCTCTTGAATTAATAAAAATTTGTATTATATTAGCAGGGTATTATTTACGATCGTTCTTTTATAGGAACTGTTCCAGAGTATTCTTAACGATCGTTTATGGAATATTTCAATGCTCTCGCATTAGAAAATCATTTCCTTACTCCAACTTGAGCTTGACATTTGGGTCGCACTTGCTGTGGTCGCTGTCCTGCGGGAAAGTGTCTGACTTTCCCCACCCACCCACGCCCATTGATAGGTCGCGATAAGCAAGGCTAACTATTTTCATTGTCTGTCATGTTTGCCGACTTGTTCTTAATTAAGCCAGGTTGGAGAGCCAGGTATACTTGGTTGGGTCAACAAGCTGTTCACATTTCCGCCAGCTCATTGCCACCATTTTGTCTTTCGTATTTCGCTTTTCGTATATCTCGCCTTAATCAGCAGCCATATGTAGTATATAGTATGGTATAGTATAGTACGGCTGGCCGATAAGGGATTGAGTCTCCTGGAGAGAAGGAGGCATAAGGCATAAGACTTGGGTCTCTGAGCCAACGCTCTATATATAGCCGTGCACACAGGCCCGACCTTTTCGCCAGTGGTTTTTCCTTATCTTCGCGGCTGCCAGAAGAAAGAATTTGCTCTGTTCTTGGGATTGTTTGCTCGGTGTCGTCGTCGTCGTCGTCGTCGTCGTCGTGGTTTTCATCGCCTCTCCGGATGCATTCTCCAGCGGGGCTTATCGCTAACCTCGACGACTGTCTCATTATACGATCTTTCATTTATTTGCATTTATGCAGCGTGTGATTAGATAAGCGTGTACAGATACAGATATAGCAGATATATACGTTTTCCTGTTCTCAGGTACAAAAACCTGATTCAGATAATGAGGTGGTATATCGTTTGCCCACGCCAGAGATAAAAGATAAACGACCTGGGTCTTAGCGTTGATTCTCCGCCATGCCCTGTTTACAAAGTGCAATTTACAACTTTTCCGAGAAGTGTACAAAAAAAAGTATGCCGCCAGTTGGGGTTTAATAAATGCCGTAAAAATCCACCCAACCCATCTGAGAAAGTAACAACGTTGGGCTCTGACTTTGGCTCTGGCTCACTCCAAAACTTCTCATGGACAATCCCCTTAATGCTTTTGCAAATAGTCCGCAAACATCCGGTGAGCGGCGTCGATCTTGTCCATTTGAATAACTAAATTATTGTTTGCCTTGCTGTGGCTTTTGTAGCGAAAAAATTAAGATCATATTGCCGGGGAGACAATGCGTCAAAGTAACCAAAACCACTCAAATGGACAAACAAAGCCAAGGCTGAAAGAAGGCTTGACCGACTGAGTGCTGGCTTGGAGCTGGGCTGGCAGCCCGTCGTCGGTGTGAAAAGCAAAAGCTTAACGATTCCAAGAAATTCCTGCACTTTTACATGGGCTGGCCATTAAGGTGGGTTCCACTCGTTTGGGGAATGATAAGTATTACTTCAGGATGGAAGAGGCCAGAAAAAGTACCCAGGAAAAGTTTTTAAATGAGGCTTAAAGGTTTATTTTCGGTGTCCTAATAAGTGATTTGTTGATTAAAAGCATTCTGAAAAAAATCATTGAATCCCTAAAACTGAAGTTCTTCAAAATGTTTCAGGATTGTATAAAAATCTATCTAAATAACTATGTAGAAAATCCTAGTAAACCCAAATTATTTGTTAATAGTTATTTTAATAATAAAAATATTACAAATTTTTAGACATTTTTCATTAAACTAAGTTTGGAATCGATATTTATATGTATCTGAAAACTTAATTTAAATTTAAACCATATGTTACCAAAATTAAATTAATTTGAATCGAAAGGGAAAAAATTGAAATCTATTCCATGTAAATTAAAATATTTTAATATTAAATCATGCAATTTAATATAAACTGTATTTATTATTTTGATTTAATATTAAATTTAAATTTTAAATATAATTTTTTGAATTCGACAGTTGCATATTTAATTTTACTATAAGCAATAGTTTATATAACAAGGTTATATAATTAGTATCTTTTTTCTGCTTTCCTCTAAATGACAATGGTTTAAAACATGCATAGAATGCTTAACACATAAAGAGATATTTAATATAGACCAGATTTTCGTACAAGTTTCAGGATTTTCTCAATATACTAGATACTAAATCATATTATGCTAATAAAGTAAAACTAATATAATGTAACCCCAGATTTCGAGAATGTTTGTTATCAAAAACAAAAAACTAATCCCCAACTATGCCTCTCGTATCTTATCTATTACGCTATAGGATTTGTCTAAATCCAATGCATCTCGTTGTTTTATCAGCCTTTTTCCAACAATCAACCTAGAGAAAATCCCCCTGTGTAAGACTTGACTTTACTTTGCCCAGACTCAGACAGCTGAAACTCCCTAGAGGCTCCAGCTAATTGTAATCCTCATATTTACCTATGCATATATAGTATGTGTACCTATGCACCTCCCACAAGCACTCTCAAATCACTTCGATTGGCAGTCGTGGGCGTCGTGTTTCGATTGTTTATTATTATCACCTACAGGTGTCGTTCCATAAACATTTTCAAACATGACGACAACATCACCAGCAGAAGCAGCAGCAGCAGCAACAAAAGCCAGGGAGCTGTATATATAGTGGGTATGGCCCAAGTTGGAATTGGAATCGGAATCGTCTCCGTCTCCAATGCCTGTATGAATCGAACAATTGCTGCGTTCGTTTGCACAAAGCAAATATTTTACAAATCAAGCGCTTTTCTGATTTTGTAAATGTGGGCTACCAATTTCCCTTGGCACACACACACACACACACACACTGTACACTTCGTGTGTACACATGGACGAAAGCGCAAGTCATTGGCAATGTGGCCTCCTTCGGAGATCTACATATCCCCACCATCTATACTCACACTTTGGCGGCAGTAAAAAGTAGGAGACCGAAAAAAAGAAGACTCGTGCCGCAGCCAGTTGGCCCTGCAAGTCCGCAAAGAGGCATTCTGCTAACAATATTTAACTGAAAAATATTTATTATTTACCAATTTGTTTGCTAGACTAATAACAATAATCGTAGCAGCACAAGAACAACAACAACAGTGGCGGGCGCAAAGAGAAGCCACAGCGGAAAAGAAAAAGTCATTCATAGAGAGAGGTCTCCCCAATGCACATAGCCCCACCATCGATATACATATACCCAATACACAGCCACTTCCACTTCCACGTCCACATCCACTTCGATTCCAGCCAAGGACACTGCACCGCTATGAAAATCGAATACGAAACAATCACAAATATTGGCAGCCAGCAACTGCAGGCGGGGATTCGGAGGAACAGGATGGGCAGGACGGGCAGGAGGAGCTGGAGCAAAAGCAGGAGCAGGAGGAGCAGGTCGCCCCCATTTCGCACTTGGCAGACATGCGCTAGACGGCGGCTTGTGTACACTCTGCCCGCCATTTGCCTGTGACTCCAGCTGCACTTAAAAAAAAATACGCCTAAATATCACAAAATTCAATAAAAGATGTATCAAAGTCAGTATTATTCAGTTGTGTTATAAAGTCATTTAAAAATCTTGTGTTATAGAGATAATAAAACATTCCATGGCCACGGAAAAAATAACTATATTTATGTATTAACTAATAAAACTGACGAATTCAAAAATAAATTCTTATCAGCTTGCAATCCATGATTAACAAAGATGTTTATTATTATATGTGGTAATAAATAATATTTTTCAAAACAAACAAATAGTTTATAGAATCTAGATTGGGGATAAAGATCTAACAATGGAATAAAAATATAATAGTTAATTTAACTAATAATTAATTTTTAATACGATCAATTAAGTTATTTGTTTAAAATTGGTAAAATTGATCATTTCTGTGCAGTAACTAGAAAATAACTCAATTAATAAATTATTACTTTTTAAATTAAAGTGATATATTTATTAGATAATAATTTTAATTTATTTTGTTCTTTCATAATTTTCACATGGCTTTGAAATAATTTGATTTCCATTTGGCTTTGACTTAGAAACGATTACGTATATAACCTTATTAGTATTTTAAGGAAACCAATTTTTTTGTAGTGTTTCAGCAGCGGTATTGCCTTCTCACCATCGACATCCTTACTGGCACAGCGGCATTGTTTTTGTTTGCCTTTTTGTATTTCTATTTACTCGCAAGCAAGTTTAGTTTGAGTTTAAATTTATTCCCACCGCCGTCGACGAAGCGTCCTGGTTCGAACTGGCATGCGTGGGCGTTTGCCGGTTGGATTTCTTGTTGATTCCGCTTTGCTGCGATGCGACTCTCGCTTCGATCCAATTGGAACGGCCTTGCCACCATCCTCAGTCCCACAGTCCCCTTTACCCTCCTTTTTCTGCCGGGCTGCATTAGAGCCAAAGTTGTTAAGCAGCGCTAGATAAGTGCTCGAATAAACATAAATAATAAATGACATTTACTAAATAAAAATATTTGCGTTCGCATAATATTTGAGCAGCAAACTCAAACTCGACAGCCAGAGCTCCAGCTCCAGCTCCAGCTCCAGAGCTCTCTTCCATGGCTCTTTAGGTTTTGGTTTGGGTCTGGGTTCTAGCCGGGTTTTTCGGCATAGTGTGTGTGTGCTTTTGGTATGGCCAACTCAACATGGCCGACACACACACACACACTTTGCTTGATTTCGGAAGCAATTTTGGCACCAAACGACGCGCTTTTCGTCTAGCTATGGCTATGGCTATGTCTATACCATGAAAGCGGAGAAAAAGCAGTAGTAGTATCCGAAAAAGAAAAAAAAACATCGCAAAATTTGTGCTTTCACTTTCATTTGTTTGCTGTAATAACAAGCGCAAGGTAGCGAGCGCATTTGAAGACTGTATTGTATAGTAGTTGGGCTCTGGGCTTTGTGCTTTGGGAGATGGTGTGTGGAGCCAGTCGCGTTCTTTGTTTATTTTTAGCTTTGACTGTGCATTTGTCAATGCAAATATACACAAAATTAAAACTGGCTAAAGCAACTGCAGAGGGGCGAAAAAGTCATTGACATTGACACATCGATTAGCCATGGAGTTGCTTGGGCTCTTTCGGAACCTTGTTCCACTTTTATTAACCTAAGCAAACCCTGATTAATATTCAGATTCAATGACAATTAACCACGCTAATTATGCAAAGTCAATTAAGAAAATTTTCAAATGCAAAAAGGATGTAAACTCAAGCGGTTTTCGAGCCCTCAATTATAATTATTTCCAGCGATTTTCTTTTGGGCCAAGACAGTCAGTCAACTTTGTGAACCGCGAGTGCAATTAAGCGGAATCAAAAGGGCAGATGAAAGATTAAACTGAAATTGGCCAGGCCAATCAAGTGAAGCTTTCTTTTTTTTCCCGCCTAGATTAATGCAAAAATGCCGGCAATTAGCTTGAAGTGTCTGCAATTGCAATTGGCTTATCCTTCGCGGCGGACAAACAAATGCCGGAATAAAAAAGCAATCACCAACTGCAACAACTTTGCCTGTTAAGCCGCAACAACAACACCAAACAGCCAAACAAAAAAGGCTAAACGCAGTTTTATATTAGCCCATTGCTGGGAATATCAATTGTATTAACGTCGCCGTAATCAAATCAAGATCATCTGTCAGTCACCCTCACCCTCCTCCTCCGTCGTTCAATTCATTCGGGGAAATCAAAGTTCAGTCGGAGTACCGAACTATTAACTGCTAAAACGGCAATGTGCATGAGGGCCATGAAAGCCGAGCACAGTTGGATTAACATCAGCCCAGCCAGCACCACCCCTGCAATCAGTGTCGAGTCGTCACCACATCCACATCCACACCACCACCCCCTCCCCTCAAGGACTCTTACCAAAACCCCCCCATTGGTACGACCTGCTCACAAATTGCTCGCCCCTTGCAGTCACACAAATGAATAATGAAACGCTTATTGTCGCAATTATTTTATTGCCCTGATATCTGTAGCCTCAAACATACACCAAAAATGGGAAAAACGAGACCGAATGGGATGTCGACGTCGATGGAAATGGAAATGACGATGATGAAGAGGAATCTGGCATCAGGCATCACCGAGTTATAGCCTCCCTTGCTCAATAAAAGAAATAAACATATGAAACTTAATAAATACCCTTTAATTTCAAGGGTTGAATGTTTTACAAGATTTGCCTAAACGAAATTATTATTTTAGTTGTAATAAAGTTGACTTAAAAAATAGAGTATGTTTTAATAACAAAAAACCAGTTTTAAAAACATATATACCTTACAAAAAAATAAAAAAATAAATGCCAAATAAAATTTTTAGTTAAGCCAATTCAAATTCAACAAATGGTTGGTCGAAAGTCATAAAAGTTATTAGTTATAAAACAAATTGGTTTAAGTGAAAAGTAATTTATAGTTTAAGCTATTGAAAGAGTATTTCATCATTCACATAAAACCTTTTCCTTATTTTTCGTTCTGTCAGGACAATGCACTCTGTCTCTATCGCTCCTGCGCCCCTTATTTCGGCAGGACCGAGAACGCAGGACGCAGGACCTTCGAGCACGAACCCAAGTCTGAGTCCTGATGTATGGCATAATCCTTGCTATTATTTGGGGTTGATTGTTCGTGAATCGGGAGTGAGCGCGCAGACGGGCGTTTTGTTTTGTTGTTCAGGGGTTGTCCTGGCCAAGAACAACAACAGTGCATTAGCACTTTAATGCGGCTAGTGAGCATAAAATGTAGAAACAAATGCTCTCGCCCCCATTTCAATTAAATGTTATACAGGCCAAGGGTCTGAGGACAAAGCCAAGGAACATGGAACAGCATCAGCAACAATAACAATAACAAAAACAACAACGACGACGACATCCTGCGACATCCTTCCACAACCCACACACAACATTTACCACCCACTTTCATGTCCTGGCAATTTATTTCGAGGGTGTTGATGGGCGGTTTTGTTTTCATTGGATTTCTGTTGCTGTTATTCTAATGCCGGGGATATTTCCAATCAAAAGGCGTTAGCCACCACCGGAACCCAAAAGAACCATAGAGCCAAAGAACCTGCGTGTTAAATGCCAGCATATGCGAAAATAAGCTGTGACAAATGGCTTAATTTAGTTGTCAGTGGGTTTCAAAAGGGTCCCGCGTCAATTGTTTAACATGTTTTTAGGCATGTAAAAATATTGGCACATTACGCAGAGATAACAATAACCTCGAATTGGCCCTAAATAACTAATAAACAGGCAATATTTAGTGCTGGCTAGTTAGTTAGTTGACCTGCTGTTAGCATATTTGTTCAAGAGTTCAAGAGTTTTGATCTGACCCCGGGACTTGCACCTGTCGCTCTGTCGCTCTGTCGCTCTCTGACATTTATATTTGCATGTCAGTCAGGTTTAAAAACATTTTTTGTGGGCCCTAGAACATCTGCCTGGATTTTCCACTTTTCCACGATTCCACGATGATGGGGTTGCTTCTTATGGTACACTGGTGATTGACAGTAGTCGCCTTATGAATGGGCGCCCTTTGTGCCGTCGCAGAGCAGGTACTTAGCCGCAGTATTACGGATTTTTATTGGGATTGCACCCGCGGCGACAGTCGGTAAGCTTCGCTCCATGCGCCGATCAATTACGTAGGATTTGTGAGCCCTGACATTTACATGTGCTACCAGCTATGCGGTGAGCTTTACCGCCGGGGTGCCCATTTTTGCCCCTGCCATATAGATTCTGTTAGTTTTGAAAGCATTGTTGTGGCCCGGCTGCTCAATTGGCCAGAAAAACTGTCTGAGCACTCTCGAACACATGACTAGAAAAGTGCATTTATGCTGCTCATTTGATGTTTTGCGGGGAATTCCGCCTGCTTAAATCATTTTGACTTGCCATTTCGGAAATGATGGCTTATCCTGTTTTCTTTATTGGCTAAAGATGCCGTCTGAATGGTTTTTGTTTTGATGGCTTAGCTGGCTTAACAGTTGCAGTAGGTTCCCTCGCACTAGGGCGCTTTCATGCCGAATTGATTCTGTTGTCCTGTTCGTCCTGCTCATATCCCTAGCCATTCATGAATGGCTTTACCTTGGGCAAAAAGGTATGCCTTCGATCTGTCGAGTGAATGTATCTGAACATCCTGAACAATTTATTTTAATTGAATAATAGTATTTTTGATTATTGCAAGAAACAGTATGTATGATTAATTCAAATTCTTTTTGTTGACTTACCTTGGTAAAAATATAAAACGGAATGTTTGAATGAAAAAAATAATGTTTTTATTTTTGTAGGCTTATAATTTTTGTATTTTTTTTTTAAAATCATTTAAGCCAGATCTTTAAATATAGATTTAGTTTTTAGTTGCGGCTCAACCGATATCGGTGAAGCCATATTGTCCCGACAAAGTTGGTCAACTCGGATGTTTTTCGGAGTCTAACAAGCAGTGGCTCACATGCGATATGCCAAGAAAAACCATGGAAATAGGGCAGCCGGTCTGTGTGTCAGCCGGAGTCGCCTTTTCCCGGGGCTGTTGCTCTACGGCACTTGAGCAATTTGAAGGACACACATGGACCCTACGATTCAAGCGCTTCGGCTTGGGCTTCTTGCTGAGCTATGCAAATCCAAAAGCCCAACACTGGGGATGGGGGGTGGTGAGGGTGAGGGTGAGGGTGAGTGGGGCGAAGTGCCGCCCACTTGACAAATACCATTTTCGAAATTGAAAGACAAACTTTTGAACAGTCGACGTCGGCGTTCAGCTGCTGCTGCTGCTGTTGCTGCTGCTGTTGTTGCTGCTGCTGTTGCTGCTGAAAATGGAAATGGAAATGGAAATGAGACACAATGTGCAGCAGGCACAGGCAGTGGCGACGGCATCCGCATCCTGCTGACGAATTTGCTGAGTGTGTTGATTTGTTGATTCGTTTCGCCTAATCGCACCATCACCACCACGGGCAGCAGGATCCGGAATGCTGGAGCATCACTATATGTACTATGGTACCGGATGGACGAGAAATGGCAGACAAACTTGTCCAGTTGGCGAGCACATTGTGTCCCAAGTTGGAAACGGGCCAGCTCTAGCTCCAGCTCCTTTGGTCCTTCGTACGCAAATGTGTTTGTCCTGTGCACGGACATGTGTGTCTGTGTGTGTGTGTGTGTGTGTGTGTGTGTGCAGGAAAGTCCATGGGAAAGTTTGACTCTCGGCCCCAGAGTGTGTCGAAATGTGTTAAAAATTTATTGACATTATTCAATTAATGATTGTGCAAATATTTTCGCTTGCAAACACAGATACACATGCACATTGGTAGCAGTAGTAAGTGGCAGGGAATTTGTCATTAATTGTGAATTAGATTGCCTGTGCCAAATTTGTTTATCCTTGTTCTGTGCCCCGTTGTTGTTGTTGTTGTGTGTGTATCACATTCAATCGCTCACTCGTCCATTTATGCAGTGAGGCGTTTTTCGCATGTCCATTTCCGCTATACGCTTTTCCCCAACCGGAAATGCCACGTCCACGCCCACGCCCACACTTGCATTAATTTCGCCAGCGTATGCAAATACATTTCGAAACAAATCGAATTAATTTAATACGAGATTTTGATTTGATTTTTGCCAAACGCTATGTCAAATGTGTATATATTTTATCACCGTTTTTGTGGGCATTAACTTAATTGCATTTAAATTAAAAACACAGCAAGTGCATTTCGTGCGCGTTTTAATTAAAAGAAAAATAAATAAAGTAGCCCAGAGCGTGAAGCATTCAATCGGACGAAAAAAACTCTTTTCTCGTGCTGGCTTTATAGCCATTAGAAGACTTTGTTCCGCTGGCCAAACAGGATTCATTCATCATACTCAGGACCTAATGAGTTCCCCCACTATCCCCACTCGCTGGCCTGTCAAAACGCAATTTGATTATTAGATGCCAGCCATGTGGTCGTCTGAAATTTCATCCAATCGAATGGGCTGCTGCTCGGCGATAAAGGTGTGTTCGAACTGCCAATCGATAAGCTGGCTTCTCCTCCTGGCACATCAGTCACTGTCACCCCACCCACCACCAAACCACCCACCAACCACAAATGGGCAACCACCCACTGCCCCATTCCTCACCCAAAAAAGAACCACCTCCACATGCCGAAAACGTGATTAATGCGTTGATGTTGCAGCTAAGCCCGCTGTTTTTGCCGGCCATCAACATCAGATATGATCCAAGATATCGGCCCAGAAACGTATGGCATTTACAGCTTTTTAGATAATGCCCAGCAGATTTCACACCCAACCCACAGAGATTTGTAATGTTTTGATGGCAACGCGTGGCAGGACTTTTTCTCCTTTTTCTCCTTTTGGTCCTTGCACGTGCCAGCGTTTGGCAGCGTAAGGTTTCGCGGATTAATTTCAATTTGCCAGCTAAGCGAGGGGGTTGGCGCAGAGCTTTGCTGCTAATTATGTGTGGAATGTTTTAGATAAACAATGCAGCAAGAAACAAGAGCAGGCTGCAGCAGAAAAAAGGACAATCGCTGGATGTTGTTGTTGGTGGGTGTTGCTCTTGCTGTTGCTGTGTGTTGCTGCTGCTGCTGTTGCTGATGTTGCTGGCCTAATCCGTAAGTGTCGTTCTCAAGCACGCAGCAGCGGCAGGCGCTGATAGAGCACACACACAGAGTTCAGAGTCGCGTTGAAAGGACACTCAGGACATCGACCCCCCCTTCGCCCCCTTGGCCCCCTCCCCGGCCAATTCCTACATAATGATGTGGCGCTGTCGACATCGACGTGTCATCGACAACCGGCAACGGTTTTGGGTGGGGTCACCATCACAGTCACCCAGTCGCAGCCTGTTGGTCAGAGATAACAGCAATTTATTTTCAAGTCATCATTTTAATTATCCCGTTCGCATAACCTTGCGTTCTGGGCGCGGCTGGCATTAAAACGTGACAACAGCAACAGCAACACATTCACAGCAGCCACCATCGCTTGGATGGCAGCCATTTTGCTCATTAAAATATAATATGTATTTTTTAATTTCAGAGAAATGTTTGCACAAAAATTTTCTCGAAACAAAGTTGCGAGCCAGCCGTTGTCTGTTCCTTTTTTCCTCCCCACCAACTTTTCCCGGGCCTTGTACATTTCCATCTTTTATTCCCTGTCTGTCTCTGGCTGCCGAAAATCCTTTTTTTGTTTCACTCTTTTTTTTCCGTTTTTCATTTCCCATTTTCCATTTGCCTAACCGAGACCCACCCACCAAGGCGTAACCCCAAAAAGAAACCCCACCATTCCACAGCCCACTCAACACAACCCCATCCGCCATCATGCGTTTTTATAACCGGAAGCGTTCATGAGAAAGTTTCCGCTTTCATAACCGAATTTTAATTAACTTTCGAAAACCTAATTACAAAGTATTATTATAATGAAAAAGCAGTGCACAAAGCGAGTGGAGAGCCGCCGAAAGGCGGATGAGGGTCCATGGGGCTCCAGTTCCACGTAGAGACGCAGCCATCCAGCCATCCAACCATCCAACCATCCAGATCCAGCCAAAGCAGCCAACCGAGTGAGTGCTGCCCCTGCAGCGACATCCACGACTACATCCTCCGTTTCTCCAGTTTCCCATCCAGTAGATTCATACACTGAGCAAAATAGCGGAACCAACTTTGGGGACTACATTTTTTTTTAGCAAGAAAGTCTTAGTCAATTGAAATACGTTTAACACTTCAGGTTATTTTATATTTCAACTATCACTACCACATTTCCTGTCATTTTCAAGGCTAATGGTAATCAAATAATTAAATAATTAAGAATTGTTTCTTTCTGGATGTATGAAAAACCACTTAAGGTCA
This sequence comes from Drosophila elegans, assembly GCF_018152505.1. NCBI lineage: Eukaryota > Metazoa > Arthropoda > Insecta > Diptera > Drosophilidae > Drosophila > Drosophila elegans. The sequence goes on from NW_024545863.1 coordinate 847,639, forward strand.
TTTTAGGAGTGGAAATGTTCAACAATCACATTAATGAATTCTAAAAAAAAAAAATTCTAAAATTATTTCCTTTTTAAATGTTGTCTGTTAAGGTAGTTTAATGAAGATGGTAGAGTTTAAGATTTTAAGATTCAAACTTGTCAACAAGTAAGGTCTTTTTTGATTTTCTATTATGTGGTAATCAAATTAATCAGTATTACTTTCCAAAGTTCAGTAAAAATTATTAAAGGTATTTTTAAGGTATAAATTAAACATTAAAAAATTAGAACATTGATATTAAAGAATTCTTGGACACATGTTAAATGGTTACATTTTAGCTACTGTTAATTTTTAGCTAAATAATTTAAGTTAATTTTGATGCGAAAATTCTTCTGTATTAGTAAAATGGTAAGTTTTAAAACAAACAACAAATAAGGACCTAAATTAACCATTCATTGTTTCTTTCTAGAAGTTAAAAAAATAGTTTAAATTAATTTTAGGGCTAGAAATGTGAGACATTCACATTAAAAAATTCCATTTCAGTTTGGATATGTCCCTTTTTCATTTGAACTTGAATGTAATACCTAACTTAACACTTAGAAAGTGAAATTTCTATAAGTGATAATAGTTAATGGCTTTAGGGACATATAGGTAGTAAAATCTTAAAGTAACCAACTTTTTATAACAGTGAACGTGCGCTGTCTTTGAGTGCCTTGGTTTACGGGGAAAACGGGAGAAGGATAAAGGAGCTCGGGGGATAGCAATGGCACTACTTCCTGTGTATCCATCCGGCATAAGCTCAGGAAAAAAGGGTTGCCCGACCACTTTTTCTACGCCGCCAAAGCAGAGAATTTCCCCCACACTTTGTGTATGCCCCAAGTTGGCTGTGTCTCGTTTTAAAATTAAATATTCCATTAGAAAATTACTACAAGATTGTGGTTCTTTATTAGCAGCAACAACAGCAGCAGCAGCTCCAGCCAGGTCTTTTGGTTGCAAACCCAACCGAATTTAACTTTGCTGCCGCAATCTCTGTTGCGGGAACAAAATGCAATTTAAACTTGATATTTTTAGTAAATTTTGTCTATGCAAATAATACGTTTTATCAAAATAACACATGCACATTCAGAGACATGCAATGACTGTCATGGAACTGTGGCATTCATCAATTTTTAATGACCAACCAAATGTCATGACAATTTTTCCTATTTTGATATTGATTCCAAATGGTTTTCGTTTGTGTGGAGGAGGCTTTAAATCGAACTTGTTTGTGAAACTAGAATTTTAAATCTGTCCTCGGCAAAAATAATTGGAAATTGATGGTGGGCGAGATATAAATATGGAATATAGCTGGGCCGCCTTGTCTACAGAGCTCAATAAACTCTAGGGCTCCCGTGTATTTCAGCGTCTTTAGAGCGCATGTCTGGCATTAAGGCATCGATATATAAACTGTGGACAGGCTCGATGGGGGTTCGAGTGGGCGGTTGGGTGGTCGTCAGTTTAGCCGAACCAACCCCAAAACACAGATTTCCTAAGCCAGCCATCCAGCCAGATGGGGTTGTTTGCCAGCCGGGGTAAAATGAAGAAACTCCGCCAGAACGCCGACAGTCACAATGTCAAGGAAAAATCGAAATTGAAGCGACAACAAACGAAGCGCCATTTTGTTGTCGCTTTTAGAGAACGAAACCCAGACTGAGAACGAGAACGAGAACGAAACCCAGACCCAAGACCCATTTTCAATACCATTCCCCAGCGACAACAAAGCGAGCTCTTTATGGAACAGCTCCAGCTCGGTTTGGAGACTATAAAAAATGTATTAAAGCCAGTACGTCGCCCACATTCCCATCTCCATCCCCTTGCATATAAATAAAATGTCGCCTTTAGATATATAGAAAATTGTGACCTTCCTGCTTAATTAAAAAGAAGAGACACCAGCTTGTCAAACATGGCTTGCAGATAAGTGAATGTCCGAGAAGAGTAGAAACCGCAGGAATCGTAGGTTCTTCCAAATGAATCACACCGATGTTAATCAACGGTGGATGGTTACTGGTCCGACGGATCAGGCTCTGTGGCTTGTTTATATTTCTGCGATAAGGTCTGCGATAGGAAAGGTACTGGTAGTCATTCTACTCCACACTTAGCAAAGTTCTATACTTGGTTTTAATAAAAGCGGACTTCCCTAGTCAAGCTCAAAATGTTCTCCATTTTGTCAAAGTTTCTTGGTTTAAAAGGATTTTGAACAAAATTAAGGAAGAATTCTTATTGTTTTCATAGAATGGGTTAAGTACTAAATATACTTAATTTTTTCTTTTAATTTTGAGAGTATGGTACTTCAACTATTAAATCTGAGTGAGAATACTACTTAAATCTTTTTTAAATTACTTTTATTTATTTTTGTACTTATTTTAAATCTTTTAATTTCAGTGCAAATAGTATCTGTTTAAAGAATTGAACTTTTACTTTTAAAAAGTATTTTAGGGTCTTGAGAACAATTTTTTCTTGATTGAAATACGGAAAATACAAACATTTTCTTTATTTAAGCACGATCACATTTGTTTAAAAGTCCTACTTAAATTTAGAGAGTTTTTTTCTGAGTGCATGAATGTTACTAGAAAGCAAACAAAATGGAATAGTGGCGGGCAGAAGACTTCCCTCCCCGATTTCGGGAAGAGATATATTGGAATAGGGGGTTGTTGGGTTGTTAGGTTGTTGGGTTGTTGGGTTGGGCTGAGATGGGTTAGTCAGTCTATGAGGTCCGGGTGTTCCACCCATCCCAACGTTGTTTACCTTCTTGTTCCGTTGCAATTTATGAGTGCACCACTGCGATAAGGGTTTATCATATAGTGGAAAACTGCACTCTGCATCTGAGTGACAGCGATAAGATAGCGTCTCCTGGAATCGCTTAGCTATCGGTCGTTCAATTCGAATTCGCTGCATTGATATAGATAGTGGTATAGTGGGATAGTAGACCAGCCAAAACCAGACCAATCAATCTATAAATGATTGTTGGAGGTCAGTTGTTTAAATCAACAACGGTGTCCCCTACGATGATTGAAAAAAATGAAAACTAATTTATGATCTTTTTTTCTTTTTTCTTGTATTTCAAACATTAAAATAGTCGATTTTGTTGTCGTTGACGTTGTGTTTGTTTTTGCATGATTTATAATAATATTAATTTTTACTAGCTTTAGAGTTGGATTTTAATTCTTGCATTGACATTTATTGAATTTTATATTGTGTATTTTACAATAATTTTCATTTGTTTCTGTGTCAGTGTGTGTGTATGTGTGTTTATATTTAGACTATTTTTTATCAAGTTTTATTAATTAGCTTAGCTCAATGTAAAAATGGGTCTTTGTTTTGTGTTTGCATTTCGGTTTATTTTTTTTTTTTGTTTTTCTTTACGCACGATATAACTAATATTAAAAATTATTGAATAATAATTGCAGTTTTTTCGCTTTTTATGTGATTTTTTTTTTTTGCCTTTTTGTGTTTTGCTTTAATTATTTATGCTAATTAAATGTTAAATGCTATACAATATTTATATTTATATTATATTTACTTTCAAGTGGTGTGGCATAATTTCATACAATTTGATTAATTCTCGAGTTAGTTAAAAGTTGTTTTGTTTTTAAGTTTTTTTTTTGTTTGGGAGAGGGTGTTGCTTAAATTTATTTATTTATAGGTTATTTACAAAATGTCTTAAACTAACGAATTCGTACAATAACAGAAGACACACAATGTAAATGAAATGCGGGATTTTGCGATATATGTATATATGTTTAAACGCGAATTTGATAAACTACTCAATAAAAAAACATGTCGTTTTGCATGGCCAGATTTTTGTTTGCTTAGTTTGCTTAGTTTGAAGATTCTTAGGGTGTTTTGGTTGCTGGACTGCTGATGATTTAGATTTTCGATTTCTTTTTGGTTTTGATCATTTGCGATTCGAATTCGATTGCGATTGCGATTTGCCTTTGGATAAAGGATTATAGTATTTGTATCTCTCTTTTTGGGACTGTTTTAGTTAGGTTTTGCATTCTGAAAGAACATTACACACGATCCCCACTCTTCACCTCTCAGTGTTACATTTAAAATGTTTCAATTTGTAGTTTTAACCGCTTTGATTGTTATTGCTTGTTTCGAAACAACGAAAACAAATGGCACGGAATTATTATTTTGTGTTAGCAAAACGTAAAAAATGTTAACAAAAGTTCTGCTGCATCTGCTTACAACTACATCACTTTTTCTTTCGCTTTTCTGTCGATTAACTAACCGATATCTGTATAAACCCCCGGTAACAGAACTGAATGGTTGTTATTTTGTGGCTGGAACTCAGGGAACTCGGGAAACTCAGAGAACTCAGGGAAAGGCATATGTACAAGAGCGAGTCGCGGCCTGAAACTCACGTGCTCAAAGGATCTCGACCAGGTCCTAAAAGCCACTGGCCCTGCGCTCGCTAATTGGCCATGGTCGCTATGGCTACAGCTATAGCTACAGCAGATTCTGCAGGGCGGCGGCCCCATTGAAAGCCAGGCTGTGATTCCAGTTTCGGTAGCCAGCCGCTGCGGCATATTGCTGGTAGTTGTTGTACAACTGCTGCTGTGCCGCCTGGTGTTGCTGCAGTTGCTCCTCGCTCAGATCGCTGGTGATGTTCGAGGAGTCCTCCTGTTGCAGCTCCTGCAGCAATTGCTGCTGCTGCTGGTGTTGCTGGTGTTGCTGCTGCTGCTGGGCCTGCTGTTGCTGTTGTTGTTGCTGCTGCTGCTGCTGCTGTTGATGTTGCAGTTTCTGTGAGTAGTTGGAGCTGGAGCCTGATCCCGATCCCGATCCCGAGCCCGCTTTACCGCTGGCCTTGGCTGCTGCTGATGCTGCTGCTGCTGATGTTGCTGGTGTGTTGGAAGCGGATGCCAGTTGCTGCGCCGCCTGCTGCTGCTGCTGTTGCTGCTGCAGCTGCTGCTGTTGCAAGTGCTGTTGCTGCTGCTGGTGCTGCTGCTGCTGCAAGTGCTGCTGCTGCTGGTGCTGCTGCTGCTGCTGCGAGCGCAGCATCTGCTCCGCGCGTCCTTAAGCCAGCGGGTATTGGTGATGTCACAAGCTTGTGGTGCCGGCGGGCGCATGGTAGCCGAGACTCTGGTAGTAGGAGTCCTGGCCTAAGGCAGCGTGTGAGTTGGTCAGCGGACTGAGCGCGTTGTAGCCGGCGTACTGGCTCATGTCGTACATCTTGATGTCCGCCTTCGACTCCGTGGGCAGCAGGCGGTTGATGGAGAAGGGGTGGCTGGAGGGCGTGTAGCCGGAGGGCTCCTGCTTCAGCGGATGCATCGACGAGTGGTAGTCGCTGATCAGCGACGGATGGCACCTTTGGGCCATCATGGCGGACAGCTCCTCCTGCTGCAGCTGGTGGTGCTGGTGGTGGTGGTGGCTGGGCACGTGCTGCGGCTGCTGGCTGAGGCACAGCTCCGCATTGGCATGCAGCATGGCCAGTGCCTCCGCATCCTTGCTGTGCGCCGCACTCAGCACATTCACACCCGCAATGGGGGCCTCCTTGTGGTGCTGGTGGTGGTCCAGCCGGCTGTGATGGTGATGGTGCATGTGGTGCGAGTCCTCGTGGTCCTTCTTACCCGGACTGGTGGCCTCCAAGCTGCTGTGCGACGGACTCTTGTGCAGCTGCCGGATGGCCTCCTTCTTCTCGTCCTTGAAGCGCTTCTGCCGCCTCAGATAGCAGCCGTTCTCGAACATGTTGCCCGAGTCCGGGTGCAGCGTCCAGAAGGAGCCCTTGCCCGGCTTGTCCGGCGTCCGCGGGATCTTCACAAAGCAATCGTTGAAGCTCAACGAATGCCGGATGGAGTTCTGCCAGCGCTGCTGGTTCTGCCTGTAGAACGGAAACAGGTCCATGATGAACTGGTAGATCTCCGACAGCGTCAGCATCCGCGTGGGATTGTTCTGTATGGCCATGGTGATCAGCGAAATGTAGCTGTACGGCGGCTTGGCATGCGTGTAGCTCCTCCTGTACGTGGTGGGCTTGTCCACCCGTGATCTGCCCAGCGAATTGGGGCTGCCTGTCTCCATTTCCCGCGTGCCCGGCGGCATTGCTCCATAGCTGCCGCTCAGCCCCGCCGCCGACATGGCCATGCAGCCGCCCATGTTCCCCAGCGGCGATCCCATGCTGGCATAGCTCATCGAACTGGGCGTCATACAGTTGCCGCCCATCGAGTTCATGGCCGCCGCCGCACCCATGCTGCCATTCATGCTGGCATTCATGCTAGCACTCATACTAGCACTCATACTAGCACTCATACTGGCGCTCATGCTGGCCACCGCCGCTGCGGAATCCAGGACGCTGGAGCTGAAGGTGGCCGCCGCTTGGGGGGAAACGGACGACATGCCGCCCACCGGCAGACCCATGCTGTTCATTGTGTAGGCGGAGCGGGCCAGCGGACTCATGCTGCCTCCGTTGCTGGTGGGATTTGGATTGTTGTTGCTAGGCGGTGGCGGACCACCTCCTCCTCCTCCTCCTCCTCCTCCTCCGCCCCCTCCCCCTCCCGAGGGAGGGCCACTGGCCATGCTCACCGGAGCACTGCTGGGCGGCGGCTCCGCGTAGAGCTTCTGCATGATGTCAATGGTGGTCTGGTGGGGGCTACCCTTCAGAAAGCTGTTCAATAGTTGCGCCGTTATGTTGCCGGCTTTTGGACGCGCTGCCCTCTGGTCAAACGTTTAAAAAGGCAACGCGTTTGTGTCAAACGCGTTATTGAAAACGAAAAATGAATAAAAAATGTTCGTGTATTTTATGTTGTTTTTTCTTCTGTTGTTTTTGTTATTCGATTCAAACAAATATCAATGCACTAACACTGCTTTAAAGGTTTGGCATTTTTCTGGCATTTTATATAGCACTTGTCACTGGTTCAACGAAAGTTTAGATATTATATTTGTTATTTGCGATTATATATATTTGATTTGATTTGATTTGATTTTCTTTTCTATTTTTGTTGTCTGCCGCACGGCGCGGCCACAAAACACCGACGCACGAACGTGGATATTTAACTGAAGTCTGAAGCTGGGAATTGGAATTGGGAGCTGCAGCTGGATTGCTGTTGCTAATGTTGCTGCTGTTGCTGATGTTGCTGATGTTGCTGCTGCTGCTGCGGCTGCTGCTATTGCTGCTGCGGCTGCTGCTGGTGCTGTTGGTCCGCTCGAGTGTCTCTTTGGCTTGAGCTCTTGAATGTGACTGTTTGCAGAGGGGAACGCTTGTCTACTATTTGGCTTGCGCTTGCTGCCAACAAATATTGTTCGAGCCGCGCTCAAGTGTCTGCGCTGGCAGCGACGTCGACCGAAGCAGCGACTGCGGCGGCAGCAGCAGCAGCAACAACAACCGACTCGTTCTCGCCAATGGCCCAGTGGATAGGCCATCTCACCACTTTCGACCGGCGGCTTTGCCAATGAAATTCAGGGGTTCTCTTACGTACACAGTGCTGTGGCGACGCAAGCGCATTGGTCGAGCGGCCTCTTGTATCAACAGAGCACGGCCGGTTGCCAGGCAACTAAACCGAAAACAGGGGGCGTGGCCAGCGTCAGCCAGCGAGCAACGCCCTCCACTCACACACCCTTAAAAGATACGGATACGGCTACAGATACAGATACAGATACAAATACAGATAGAGCTGGCAGAGATACAGATACAAATACATTGGCTAATGCTGAGCGACGCCATGTTACAGTTAACGATTTTCCCTAATGCGATCAATAATCGCTCGCTCTCTTTTCAGTAACCGAATGTAAGAAAATAAAATTACAAAAAAAAAATTGAGGGAAAAATAAAAGATAGATTCTGGAGACGAACGCTTTGTTTTGCCAGAGAAACCAAAAGCCCACCTTGGCTCCCAAAGAAGACATTTAATGTGTATGTGTGTGTGTGTGTGTGTGTGTGTGGTGTGTCAGTGTTTTTTGCGTTCGTTTGGCTGCTTTTTTGTGCTGAGGTTAAGGCATAGTATGTTACTCCCAATGTCACTCTCATTCATTCCCATTCGCATTCGCATTCGTGGCGAGGCATCGCGACCGGCAGCAGCGCAGTTCTCCTTTTTGGCAAGTCATTGCGAAAGTGACCCAGTTTCAGCGGGCGGTCAACACCAGCTCATCATCTCAGCCTCAGCCTCAGCCTCACCTACTAACTGCATCACATCCACATCCTACCTGAAATACCCTGCCAGAATCTGCAATATCAACAGTTCATTGATAGCGCGTGCTGGCGGTTACTTCCTGGTACTGGTACTGCTACTACTACCGTGCATCTCCACGTTTATGGCCACGGATAAAACGCATTTTAATTTCGGCCATAAAACCAGACGCCTTTCATTGTGCATCTTCTCCGCTTAACCCTTTCGCCCGGCCAAGTGTATTTGTGTATCTGTGTGTGTCGTATTTGTGTGTGCTTGTGTTTGGTTGTGTGTGTGTGTGGTCCTGAGCCAGGTTCATTATTACGGCCATAAACGAACAATTGTCTCGTTTCTCAATGAAAGTTTTTACTCAATTAAGATCTACCTGAGTGGGAGGGAATGCGCGGAATTTCCGCATTACGTTTCGTTTTGTCAATGCAGCAATTCCATTTCCTCTCACATTTTGAAAGTCTACATCTAGGCGCATGGTCTATGAATTCATTTAAATGTTTAGAAACATCTTTACTGGGCTATATTCATTTAATTTTAATAAATGTATACCTTTATAAATGTGTATTTCTGAGTACAGTTGAGTTCAACTAACCCAAAGTAATAGTTAGTCATAGAATTATACAAGTTTCAGTCACTTATTGCTCGTAGTATTTATCTTTGAAAAACTGCGCTTCCTGAAAATAAAATCCAATTTCTGAGGAGTATTTAAGCTAAGAAAGATTGAGCTGAATATATTCAAATAGATTTACATAAGTAATCACATGATAAATCACCGTGTAATGATTCACTTTCGTTTTACATCATTCTCATTATCAGTTTTAAGATAAGGTAAAAAGATAAATGTAAATGATTCAGAAACAATTGCCTTTAAAGTCTCAATCAATTTCAGGAATCCCAAATTTATACCAAATTTTCAGCTTTGGCCATTTGGCTAACTACATGTATTCCATCATCATGATTATTATTATTTTACTATTACTTAAAACAAGCTTATAAAGATGATTCACTTTAAAAATCACAGTAAATTTTTAGGAACCCCAAAACTCTCCATAATTAGCTGCCTTCAACTTTGTATGCCCTGCCATTCGGATATCTATATCCCATCATTGTGATCATTAAACACCAAACACTTTTGGCGACTGAGCACACATTTGTACTTAAATCTTTATGTGCACTTCTAATAACCGTAATGTGCTTAAATATTTAATATTTTTATTGTATTTCACAGGCAATTCAAGTGGCTTTGGCTCATTAATGTTTGTGTTCGGTGTGGGCGGGCGCATCCAAATGTGTGTGCTTTTTTTTGGCGTAGACTCTCTGCAAATAGTAATGCCAGGCAGTCCAAAAATTGTGTATTTATTTACCTTTTAGTCATTTATCTATTTATTTATTTGCTTTAAAAGCGCGCCACTGTAGGTCGGATCCGTTGCCGTTTCGGTTGGGTTTCTGCAGCGGTACGATTTGATTCAGTTGGTTCGGCTGCTCTCGGCTCTAAGCCCTGCTCAAACTTTTTAATTAGTTTCAATTGTTTGGCGCCCACCCCGAAAAAACACCTACATGCATACCCAAAATGGATATTTATGGATAGTATTTGCTCTTCCACTTTTTTCCCGCTGTTGTTTTGATTTTGTTGCTGTTGATATGGCTTTAAAATGCGCTTTCTGTTTGTTTTAAGCGTTTTTGTGTGACGCATGCGCCGTGTGGCAATGACTTTACGAAAACACATATATCTATCAAAGCATTTGACCAACATTTCTCAGATAGATGACGTATCTATATCGGTGTATGGCCATAATATGTATAATATTTATTTTTATTGTTATTATTTGCTATTGTTGATTTATTTGTTTGTACAATATTTTCACACAAATTAAAATACCAGACCATCGCACATTGGAAATCGGACATCGGTCGACGAGCATCAATGTCGTTTAAACGATTTTTCGCTGTTTTATTTGTTTTGTATTTTTTTTTTTTTTTGTTTTACCCAATTATTGGGGCTTATTAGAGATTATTTAATCGTTTGCAACAACAGCAAATGATCACAATGTTCTAATATGCAGTTAAAACAAATCGAGATCTTGCAGTCGTTCTGTGAAAACTCAACGTTAAGAGTTTTTTTTTGGTATAATTAAATTATGCTACTCATTAAACATTAAATAAGAAATGCAAAAAGAAGGTGGGATTTTCCATTAATAAAAAAACTGGCAATATTTTGTTTATCTCATTTAAAAACCACATGTGTTGTTAAGCCGGTTTTGGTTAGCAGTTAAATCTTTAAAAAGAGCCGTATTTTTTACTAATTATTGATTCATTAATTTAACAGAGAGAAGTAAGTTTTAAAATTGATTGGTATCAACATTTCCATAATATTGATTAGATAAAAGTAAGTTTTAATGGTAGAATATTTGTTCTTTGTTGATTTCGTGCCTTCATTATTTTCTTAAATACTTTTACGTTACATGATTTCTTTTTTTCAGAAACAACATAGCAAAGAATCGTATTATATTCAATTCTATTTAGAACTTCATCGGATATTGTTCTTATTATAATATTAGTTTTAAGTGTATTGAATAAAATGATTAAATAAATACGAGCTACTCAATCTTTTAAATTGAGACTTAAATACTTTCCAAACTAATATATATTTTATATTTTATAATACGTAAACTACATTCCGCAAATTAAAACAATTTCAAAAGCAAACAACATATTGTTGTTTAAGATAAGAAAAATATTATTCTCTTCCGATTCTTATGTTTAATTTTCATTTGCAGAGTTTTATTGGGCATTGAGAATTTGAGGTGTATCTGCCGGGTATTTCTCCATGGGTCTATGAATTGGTATCCGTATCTCTGTGGCTGCGTGTGCATTTGTATATGTATCTGTAGATAGGTCTTTGTACTGCGTGTGCCTTAATGAGCGTTACCATAAAAGCGTCTTTTGTTTTACGACCGCATTGCGCGCGTGTTTACCGTAGAAAACAATGCCAATTTTATGGCCCGGCAGAACCGCATCCCGGCAGTCCAGCATCCGATACTATGCTCTATATATATATATATACAGTACTTAGTATACCTAACCCAAAGGTGACAGCGAAACTAGAGCAATCGGGTCGAAAAAGGGACGCTGCGTTAATTAGGTTTAAGGATCGCGGTGGAATGTGGATTGTATTACTTTCTTCGGGGCTATAAAACTCGGGGAATGGACTCAACTGGCGGCTCTTATCTAAATTAGGATGTTGCTTGTTTGCGGCTGTGTCTGCACATCGCCTGCACTATTTGCGTAGGTGTTTCATTTCCGTTTCACAATTTATCTGGCAGCGCACCTTTTCGCCGCCTAAAGATTTTCCATTTCCCTTACTTTCACATGTGATTTTCTTTGTTGTCTTATCAGTTTTTGGCGCGTCAGCCGTCGTCGTCGTCGTCGTTTTCGTCATCGTGATTCACATTTTCCTCGTACTGTTTGCACTCGAAACTGCACTTTCAAAAGGCGCTAAAGACGATGCAGTTTTTCAAGTCGAGTCGAGTTGAGTTAAGTTGAGGGAATTTGGCGCATTTCGGGGTGCGTGCCTTATCGGAGCCACTACGATATCGCATAAATCACAGCCTAGTCGCGCTTTTGCTTGATTATTTCCATTTTTATCTATAGTATTTCGCTGCGGTCTCGGCTATAAAGTTTCTGGTTTTTATCTTTGTGCAAACACGGGAAAGCAGCGCCATTAAGGCCCTGGCGACCTTATTTCCTCTGGCCCCAAGAAAACAGCGAATTCTATTCTTTTAATTAAAAAAGACCGAAGGCAGGAAAGAGCCCCCTACCCCAAAATCCAAACATTGAGGTCAGCATGGCAACATGGAATTTAACGATAAAGGTATAAGGGTTTTAAATCGATTAAAGACCGTACTTACAGAATCTTAAAATTTAAGAATCTTATAAATTAAGATTATTAGATTTTAACCTTTTGCCCCAAAATACTTTAAAAATGTTTTGAATTCTTTCGTTCATATAGTTAAATATACAATTTTAAACATTGTTATTTATACCATTTAAAATCCTGAGAAAAATATTATAAGTTTAATGTTGGCAAGTAATTTTTAATTAACATTAAAATAGGAAACAGGAAACTTAAACTTTATCTATTTCTTTAATTTTATTGATTTTGAACCTTTTTTTAAAAGGACCTACGTATTTGTCCAAATAAAATTAATTTCAACCAATTTTCTAAATTTATTGACTTAAAATGTATATGCAATTTTAACTTGCCTTTTATTCGCTTTTTAAGTAATTTTCCAAACAAATTAATTTTTGGCTTAAATCGATTGGAGTCGCTTAATTGATTAATTAGGACCCCGGAACCGGTTTTCACCCGCCAAACCTGTTTATGCAACCCCAAACTACAGAGGCGATTTCGAGAATGACCACCACCACCAGCATCGCCGCCCAAATTGATCATGCGAAAGAATGTTTTGTTCATCGCGAGATTTGTTGCCGTCCGCTCCTCTCAAAATACTCATGGAACTTAGCACATGGCTGCTAATTATTTATTCGTTGCCTGAAAAATTAACTTTCCAGCGTTTGGGCATTGGGCATTGTATGGTAGTACGCCAGTGGCGACAACGAGACTGCTGCCGGTTTTATAAAGCCCAAGAAAAAAAATTTGTGTGTTTTTTATCTACCTAACATATCTACCTATCTATCTAACAATATGTTACGGTCTGAGCCTGGGCCCAGAAGCCTCACGAAAACTCAATGACGAGCGTTGCGGCAGCCGAAAAGCTGTCAAATTGTCGAAAAAATTATTGTTATCGTGCTGCCGCGTTATTGAGTGGCCATGTTCACACGAAGCTCCAAGCTCAAGATACAAAAACAGCTACAGCTGCAGATACATTTACAGATACAGATACAGCCGACAGAGATACATTTGTATCTACACATGTCCGTGCAAACAATTCAATTAATTGTTGTAGAGCGGAATATGTCACATCGGTTGTGGGATATGGATGGATGGTTGGGCGTATTTAGGGGGCGGTAAGGCGGTAAGCCCCGAACTTTTCGGTAGTTTATTGATTTACAAACTCTGTGGCCCCCTATCGCAGATAGATGATAGTTTATGGGTGGCGTCCACTTCGGGAACTGAAACTGAAACTGAAACTGTATCTGAAACCAAAACTGGAACCGACTTATCGCGGTGGCGGCGTTGTGATTTTTGGAGTGTCGAAACGCCAAAGCAAATATGATTGGAGTTTTATTTACTCAGCCCACCGTCCGATTGGGTCTTAATTACTTCCGAAAACAATGACAACCGATGTCCAGTGGCGATAGTCCCCGCGCATTAATCAATTTACAACGAGATTTAAGCAATGGCATCGGTAAATAATAAAATAAATACAATTTGAATACCGGTTTGGCATTTTCTGGCTATCATTCATAAACTGTTGCCCCGGCTGACATGAAAATTAGCTCTTCAGCCAAGGCAGACAGATCGCAGAGATCGCAGTGATCGGAGGGTCCCAGCTTTAGGACTTCGAAGCAGACTATAGCTTTGGAGTTGAAGTTGGAATTGGAGATGGAGATGGAGATGGGGATGGAGATGGAGACCTGAAGAGCACCCGTCCCATGGCTGTTGATCATGGTGATGACTGCGTAAAAACGAAAAAGTAAAAAAACCAAACTGGCACACAGCTTTAGATGCTTGAGATGTGTTGGCCGTTTGTGTTAATCCCATCAAGACCCAGCACATTATGAAGTAGCAACACCAGCAACAATAACAGCAGCACCACCAGCATCGACATAGCACAAACTGGAGCTGCACTGGAAAAAAATTTGCTTAATGTTCTCTTAGTTAATTGCAACTTAAATTTTTATCTACCACAAAAAAATCTCAACATTTAACTCGCAAAAGATATAGATACTAGATTTTGTCTTGTAGAAAAGTTTAAGACAATAAAGGAATTACCTATACTGTGATTTAAATTGTGTCAGTTAAAATAAATTAATAACTTATATAATCAGAAGACTGTCTGCTACTTCGTTTACGAAGATACTAATTAAATATTAAAAAAGTATCAAATCTTACATCAAAGTTTTTACCTTTGATATTTATTTGATAAAGTAAACAAAAAAGTTAATTTGATTTAAATATAAACTCTGATTGTTTTAGTGACAATTAAAATTTGGAAAAGGGTCTGATACAAAGTAATATGAAAATTAATTTGAAATACAAACAAATGCATCTTATATGGAAGTTATATCTTTTGATATCTATTTTTCTTACAAAATATTAATAAAATACATGGTGTTATAGGAAATAGCAATGGATTTCTCTTGATTTCTCCTTGATGAAATATCAAATTGCTATAAATTTATTATTATTTTCTCTGTGTAGAACCTGAAGCTGCGACTGGAACCCGAAGTTGGAGTTGTAGTTGGAGTTGGAGCTGCATGTGGTGAGTGCTCGTGTGCTCCATTGGAGGCTCCATCTCTACATCTCTACATCAACGGCACAAGTGACATAAGTGGCGCTTACCCGATGATGCGTGCGCATCCAACGAGCAGCCAAAAGTCAGTCCCAGAGCTCCATGGCTTGTCTTCATCGTTTTGTAAGAGTCATCACGATCATCGTCATCTTGGTCGTTGGACTTTGGTCGTTGCCATCTGGTTTGGCGGTTCCCTTGGCTGATAAGAAACGTGTGATGTGCCATGGAGTTGTTAAATGCAGCGCCGCTGCTTCGTGTGTGGTCCATCCATCCATCCATCGATGGCGATTGATAAGAGAATTTAGGATATAGTTGGTCCATGGATTCATAACTGACTCTACTTAGTTTTTTTGGTTTTTTTCGGTTTCGGTTTTTAGCCTGGTACGCATGACGTGACGGGCCGCTGACGTGCCAAGTGCCATCGAAAATGGCAAGTCATTGGCATTTCAACTGGACATTGGACATGCGGCACCCTTGTTAGCCCGAGCTGTCTCTGTGCTTCCACTCTCTCTCTATATCTGTGGTTGTTGTGTGTCGGTAAAGGCACATCCTTCGACGCATAACGCATAACGCATAACGGGCTGAAACAGGATAGCCACCTCCAACCTCTCATCGTCCTGTAAGATGACGCAGCAATCGGCAAAAAGCGTTAATTTAATAAAGGCCAAAATTGTTACATTAATTTGGTGCAATAAGGGAAACATGTATGTGTGGCACCTTTCCGGCACGGGAGTTATGTTTGCTTTCCTTGTCACTGCTGCCCATAATTGTTACACTTGGCTGCACCAAAGTCAAAGCTACAAAGTCAATGACATCCAGAGCAAATAGCCCAGGAGCCAAGAGCCCGGCAAAACCGAAAGTTTAAATCAATCGATAAGTGAAAGGGAGGGAAACTCAAGGAATAACTACTGAGCGAAACTGGTACTCTGAAGGTTTATTATTTATTATTTTAATATAAGTTATCGATTTGATAAGATAGAAAACTAGAAAGGTGAAAAACTGAAGTAATTATTTTATATATAATTTTGAACTGTAATTTATTTTGCATTAAGTTATAGACTGAAACAAAAAGTCCTAACATATTCAAAAACTAAAGTACAGCTATTAAAATATTTTAAAGAAATCAGTAAAAGTAAAGACACAACCTTAAAGTAAACAAACAAGTATTTTATATTATACTTTATGATAATTAAATGTTAATTAGGTAAAATACAGTTATTTAAGACAAAAATTAAATAAAATTACTTACATTTCTTAAAACATTTTAAGGAAATCAATCAATAAGGTAGAAACGAAAGATTGAAATATCAGGATGCAAATTTTCGTTTCGCTAAAAATCAAGTGGCACTTAAGGCCCATGACTTTTATTGCCGGCCACAATAATTTGCTAGGCAAACAAAGTTCGCCGGGCGGTGGAGCACAACACTTCATAAATAGTTTGCACTTGACAGCTACTGCAGCAGCCGTTGATTTGATTGCTGCCCCAAGCCACCAGTCCCAAAGTCCCGAAGTCCCCCAGAATACTGGTGTGAAGTTCTTGTGATTCACTCGGTCGGTGCGAAATCAAAGAGATAGCCCAGCCAAAAGCATCATAAAAAGATGGTGTGGTATGGTATCTTGTGTCCAGCAGCAACAGAGTTCATTGATTTTTCTGTTGGGCAACTCAATCAAAAATCAAAAAAGAGTAAAAAAAATAAAGAATCGAGACAGAAAACATAAAACATAAAACAAAACGAAGAAGTTGGGAAAACGCGCACGGCGGTGGCACTCTATTAGCACCTTTAAAGCACAATTTACAACAAACATTTACAACTGTCAATTGGCAACAAAGCAAGGGCCCAGAACAGATCTTGATCTTAGCCAAAGAAGAGATCGGTCAGCACTGAATTAAGGATACAGGTCACACGGGGAACAAAGGGACCGCCAAATCGAAATGAGATGGTTTTTCGGGAACTGCCCGCTGACGAATCGCCGGCAATTTGTTAGCATTAAACAACAACTAAATGGGTGCCATTGATGAGAACGTGCAGCAAGAACCTTTTAATATACTATATGCACAATCGTGTGTGTGTGAGGTGCAGTTTAAAAACGAAATTAATAAAAATTTCACTTGAATTGACAAAGTGCCCGAACGCCGTGACGTTCAACTGACGACAAGTGCCACTTGACAAGCTGCCGAACTTGAAATTTTTTTTATTATTGTTTTTCCCTCGCTCGGCAGCTCAATATTTCATTGTTATATAGAAGTCTGACTCCTTGTCTGGCTCGATTCGCTGGCTAGCTGATGTTACCTGTCCTCCACAGCTGGCGATTAATCTTGACATTGAGTCGCAGTACCCAGATGCAGAGACAATAACCCATTGGCATATATAAATTCGATGACAATAAATAATTTAGCCATACCATAATGGGGCTCTGATGATGAGTGTTTAGTCGATGAAGAGGAGACTATATCCCACACTTTGGCCACTGGCCATGTTGCATGTGAGATCATTATCATGGGAGCTCACGTGCAGAGCACGCGGCGGATGTACTTTACTATAAAAAGACAAGTGCCAGGACATGCAAAGGGATGTACAAATAGATTCCCAGGCCAGCAGAGCTGGTGCTTCACGACAAGTGCAGGTCATCATAATCATCGGCATCATCATCGACATCATTACAATGAACCGCAACTACTTTAATTACACTACCTAGCCGCAGGCCAAACTACACTGGCAAACACGAATTCAAGGCAGTGAATAAAAAGTAAATAAGGTGAGAATTATAAGGGTTGACATACAGATATTTAATATTTATCTTTCTAATACAAACAATTATAATAAACAATAAAAAATTATTCAAAAGTCTTTTATTTATACAAAAAATTAGATTTCTATTTTGAATATAGAACTATAAAGCATTTGGATTTGGTATAAATAAACTTTTATTCAGCCCTCTCTTTTTCAGAGATGAATGTTATGACCTAAACATCTTAGGAGAAACTAGCTATCACGGAAAAATGTGTAGTCAATCAAAAAAAAATTTGTAACAAAAAATTTGACTGCTTGTAATGGTTTGTTAATTGTTATCAAACATATAAATCTCTTCTAATCTATAAACTTAAAAAGTTTGATATATTACTAGGTTTATATGATATGGTTCCCCAGCCCCCAAAAAATCCCTGAAAAAAACACACAACCTAAAATTTAAATAAATTTCCTTTGTAGCTAAGTGTAAGCTGAGGTTAATAACTGTAGCATGCCGTGGGCGTAGGTCGAGGGGGTGGGCGTGCCAGTTCGTCAATTGTAATGCAAAGCGCGCGCGTGTTTGTGCGTGAGTGGTGTGCCAGTGTGTGTGTAAGTGTGTGTAAGTGGAGTGGACTTCCAAGCAGGATCCCCTCGGGCGTATTGCAAAATTCACTACCATTCGATGGCAAAGTTGAGCGTCTCGCCGCTCAAGAGCCAGCCCGCCGGGCTATTGACAGAAATCAAAACGGTCCAAGTTGGGCGGACTCAGTGGGATCTGGCCAAATGGCAAGCGTTGCCGGGATTTTCATCTTCCCTTCCAGATGATGACGTCGTCGGTTGGCGGCTTATCACGGCATCAAAACAAATTCGTTTGAAATTAATGCGGAGATTTGCTTTCATTAGGCGGCTTGCCGGGTGCAAAATGTAACTGTTACAGGGCAAACACAATGGAGAAACCACCAGCCCAACACGCTGATGATTCTGAGCTGCGGCTAATCCCTAAGCCAAACTTTTGGCTGGTGGAAGAAGTAAGGTCGTTCCAAGTTTCAAAACTACCCCTTCCCATTCCCATTTCCACCCCCACCGACACGTGACCCTCAATTGTTAACATGCCACCCATTCAACCCTCCACTGATAAAAAATGGAATTATAAATATAAATATCTGGCTATTGAATCCAATTAAAATTTAATACATCTTAAACTGCATGATTTAATATTAAATTAGTTTAATTAATGTGAAATATTTGTTTAAAACAAATTATATTTAAGTTTAGAATGGTTTAAGAACTTTAAAGTTTTATTTTTTGTCTTTTCCCTTACGGAATACATAGCACTTTACTAATTACTAATATAGTAATTTTCATTACAGCAATTTTAAACAATAAAAATTGTATTTTTATGAGAGAGCTTGAGTTTTTTATTTATATAACATTTTCAGATATTAAAAAATGTTTCAAAAAGAGTCAAATGATATATTAAGAAGTTTGTTTGAATTTAAGAGTGTTAGGTACACCGTACACCAGACTATTTACCAAGAGCAAAAATTATTATAAAATACTTTGGATTTACTGTAGTATTTTTTATCAGTGTCTCCCACTCCATTTCGATTGTGTGCCCGGAATCGCTTTATGGGCTGCGTCATCGCTTTGCATTTCGGTGGAAGAAGAGTTGCTCCTAATGTGACAGTTTAATTGCAGGTGAGGTTCGTAGGTCGCGTGGCCAGGAAAGCGCCGCTGATGCAATTAGACAGCCAACGACTTTCCCATTGTCCTGCCGTGACTTCTTCACTGGGCGGGATGTGTGCGGGTATCCTGGGCTTCCTTGTATCGCTTTCCGTGTCCGGTAGATTCTGTTCTTTGGGGTCTCATTGTGCGGGTGCAGTGCGGCGTACCTGGGTAAAGCTCTTTTCTGGCTCAATTGAGATGACTTTCAAACAGATTTTGGCAGGGGCTGTTGGAGGTGTTGCAATTAGTAGTTGATTCGGTTCCAACATTCCATTGGACAAGCTAAGCTGTTTATAGACGACAATCCTTAAACAAAAAAGTATATTGTACTCTTTTAGAAAGCGGGTACATGTACAGATCAAAATAACAAAAAACTATTAAATAAAGATTTTTAAGGTCACTAAAGATTTATCCCTTCTTTATTTGGATTACCCCTTTTAACGTTCCATTTTAGACGATAATGCTAAACAAAATAGTATATTTATATTCCCACAAGAGTCTAGATGAAGCAAATATATACAAAATTCCTTCTTTTTTCAATTTAAAACCCAGTGAAGATTAGGCCAAACTAGTGGGCAATTAAACTTTGATTTTATACATTTCTCAACCCTGAAAATACGATTTTTGTAACAAAATGTAGTTAAAGAATCATGGCTTAATGAAATATTTTTCAATATACTCGTATTATATGAAAAACCAGCAAGTTATAAATCAGTCAGTGACACTATTCCCTTGGGAAAGCTAAGGTCAATTAACCCGTCGTTATTTTTATAAACTTATTCTCAGGGACTCGCCCTCACGGCCAAATAGATCAAAGGCGTTCCCCTGCGTCGAAAACCCCAGAGCAGAACTCTTCTACCCCTGCACTCGACCAACGACCGAAAAAAAAGTTTCTCACATTACATCACGGACCAGCGAGGACGGCTAAAACAACAAGGACAACTGGAGCGCTCTAAATGGACACCGAACAACATCGTTTAATATTGATGGACATTGTTTGAGGTCTTTATGATGGGAAAGTGAGGCCATCGCTCAGCCACTGCCTACGCTTGTTGTTGCTGCTGGTGCTGCCGGTTCAAGTGAATATTTAATTAAATTGTTTTCTAATAACCACGCGCAACTTTGTTGGACGCGAAACACGCGTTCGCAAGCGGCGGGCGGCGGCAGGACACGCGGCAATCGGTCCGCTACTGGGCCAGGACACACCTTGTTGTGCCAACAACATTAGCAGGGTCCGAAATAAAAAAATAAAAAAAAAAAATGGAAGCAAACTTCGGCTAGCCGCAGTTGACATACCCTTGCAGCTATTACAAAAATTATATATATTTTATAAAGACAATAAAACAATAGTTCTAAAATAGTACACTATTACTACATCTCCAAGCTTATTTGTATGTATTAAAAGAACGGCGAAGTTTTTAATTATTTATGTATGATAAATCGTCCGATTTTAAGAAAGTGTTGTCAGGACATGTTTATAACTGAGAGACTTGTTTGTGTAAAAACGAACGGACCGATAAACGCACAAACGGACAAATGAACAAACGGATGGAAAAACGGACATAAAGATGATGATGAAGAAAACATATTAATATTATAGTGTCGGAAATGTCTTCATTACTGCGTTCCAAACTATTGAGTGAAATTATAAAACCCACTGCAAGAGTATACAAAAAACGAGAGCGAGAACGAGAACGAAAACGAAAACGAGAGCCACCCTTTTTTTGCTGCGTATCCTGGTTCTAATTTTCCAAATTACGCACCATCAATCATCGCAAGCTTTGACGAACGTCGAAGTGGATGATGTTGATGATGACGTTAGAAACTACCTCCACCCATAGGGATAGGGCCATCCACCCAATCCCAATCCGATCCCCTGGCGCAATCACTTGAAGCCAGCGACGTTGTGGCAGCCGCAAGAAGAAATTAAATTAAACTTCAAGTGGCCGCAAGGACCTGCTGCATCCTCTATCCTCCATCCTCCATACTGAAACCCGTAAACCGTAACCCGTAACCATGGGAAGCTCTGCCGCTTCTGCTGTTTTCCAACGTAATTAACGCTAATTGCGTTTGGGTCATAAGCCGGACTTTTTGACTTTTCCACGTGTTTTTCGGATTGTCCAAAGGATTTTCCCACCTTAATCCGAAACCCGAGACTGTGTTTTTGTTATGGCTTGACTTTGGCTGACAGAAATATTTGCATTGCATAAATAAGCAATAGATAATGCCGACGATCGGAAGTGATTATTGTTTATGAGTTTTCTTGGGAAACAGTCTCTGCTGTCCTGCTGAGTCCTAATCTTGGAAATACTTTAAACTCCGGTGGTTAGATAACTCAACTGACCCCTACTACATCTGGCAATTGAGATTGTACTCCGGCTAATGAAAAGCGGTCATTGTGATGTGGAAGTGGCCAAATTGACTGGACAGTGGAAGGATTTGGGGGAGGCAACGGCTCAAGGATTAATATCGCAGTGCAATTAAGAGCTCAATCACAGTGACTCGACGACTCGGGTCTTGTTTGCCTCTCTCTGATTACATTTATGAAATTATTATTGATGTTTGGCAGTGACCACCACCGCCCACTGTCCACTCTTTCCCACCATACCACCATCCCACCGTCTAGCCCCATCATCCACCCCATTTCTAATTTTGTTGAGTAGCCGTAACTCCGATGGCTCGGACATTGCTTTGGACGGCCCACAGACAGGCCATTTTGATTGAAATGCAGACACAAAATGCTGGCAGGCGGCCATTATGTTTAAGCCAGCCCCGATCTATACATAAGTATGTGCAAGTGCGTAAGCACAGAAGGGGACACGTTTTTAGATTAGACTGATTAATTATTTTGAATAATATTAAAACGAATTTTAAAGGATTCAAATCTATGTGTATTTATAGTACAATACATTAAAAGTGTATTTCATAAAGTCGCTAAAATCGAAATGTATATGTTTATTAACTTTATATAAATATATATATTGAAATAAATTAAATCTGTGCAGAAAACATTCCGTTGCATATGAACACTTTAAATTTTAATCAGATTTGTCAAAAACTTATCAATTAGTTCAACGTGATATCTTATTTTAAGAATTACATAAAATGTATACGAATTCTTAAATTACAAAGCTTAAAGCTTTTTAATAATTGCAAGGTGGTTGTACAAAGCATTCCAATGTTTCTTACAATATAGCACCACATTGGATTGCATCCTTATCGCTATTGTTTTGACCGCAGCTGTATGTACATCCATTCCATATCCTCTCACACTAATCTGTACTATGTACACAGTTGATTTGCCTGCCACTCATCCATTCCCGCTACCATTTCGTCCACATCCTCCCCATGGATTCCCCTGCATAAGTAACGCCACATATGATTTCATTCATATGCAGAAGAACTATGCTCCACCCTGCTCCTCCCAACAAGCCACTCATTGATTTGCAATGTCTAAAATGTTTCAGCCTGATGATGGGTCTGCCCCATACCACTTCTAATGCTCCCCCTGAAATCACCCATTGCTGTTGCTGTTCCGCTCTGCCTAACTGCCTAACTGCCTAACTGCCAAACTGCCAAACATTCCCAAATGCCGAAGTGCGTGTGTGTATGTGTGTGTGAGTGTGTGTGCTGTTTGCCATCGTTTTTGGAAATATTATATGCTCATACCTCCGTTTTCGAGTAAATTGTGTAAATATTTGCGCTCGTAAGTGGATTGGAGATGGATGAGTCTATCAACAGAGAAGTCGGCGTCGGCAGCGCCGTTGGCATCGCCATCATCATATGCGTATGGGTTGGCACTCGTATTCCGCACCCTTAGTTCCCCAGTTATCCTCCCTCAAGGAGAAGTTTCTCCCAAAGCCCACTTGCAGCTTGTTGCATTTTACAGAATTGGTACTCTTTGGCAGCTCTTCAATCTGACAAAGAATTTATTTCACTATTACATTGAGAGCAACTTACTTAGTGGGTCTTCTAACAAAAGAGCAAGACATAAACAAAATCAGCCTCATTTAGTGGCCTTCTTGCCGGTTTCCTTCTCTGGCTCACTTTCCGTGGTCTCATCCTCGTCTTCATCATCATCATCATCATCGTCTTCATCGCTCTCATCCTCGTAATCCCCATCGGATTCATCGTCATCATCATCACCGCCGTAGGAGTAGCCTCCGCTGGCTGCACCGCCATAATAGCCACCACCACCGCTTCCACTGGCTCCAAAGTAGCCACCATATCCCTCCTCGTCATCGCTATTGCCACCCTGTTGCTGGCGTCCAAACTTATGCGAACGCGTGGACATGCTGAGGTCCTTGGTCACCGAGGTGTCGTAGTTGCATTTGGGGCACGGAATGGCCTTGTTCTTGTCGTACTTGAAGCCCTTGCGGCGCACATGATCCTCGCAGTAGCAGGTCTTGCAGCGCAGGCAGGAGTACTGACCCAGTTTGTTGCACGACTGGCACTTGTAGTTCTCCGACTCCAGCACCTAGAAGGGATGGAAAGTGAGTTTTAAAAACGATTCAAGAAAGAGTAACTAAAGATGGTTGTAAACGGTGCAGCTGGGATCTTTTAGTATCGGTTTAACTTCTACAAATTCTTGTTAGGTAAGCTATAAGTCCTCTTGGGGAAAGATTTAAATTAAGATTTGTTCTTTAATCTCTTCAACTTTACTTCGAAACACATCAAAAACTTTCAACATGCACACATTTGGAAGTTTGACGCCTCTTAAGATTTCTTGTTATAACTTGGGTAAATGATTTAAAAGTAAAACCCGGACTGCGCCAAATATCTGTTATTTGAACATATTCATGAGAATTACGTTGAAATCTTCTCATATGAGAGAAAATCCAATTTGATAGTTACATAGGTTCCTAGCCAAGAAGCCCCACAATCGCTGCATCGTCTACAAACTGGATGGGGTTACCCACCTGACAGCTGGCCTGGTGCTCGAACTGGTCGTCCTCGCACAGGAATCCGTTGCAAAAGGAGCACTTGAAGATGCGTCCGCCGTGCTCCCAAACGCCCCGCTCGCACTCCAAACAGGTTGCATTCTGCAGCGGACACGTGCAGGCGTGATTCTGCAGGCACTTGCGTCCGTGGCACACCCACGCTTCGCAGAAGTCGCAGATGGCGCCCACCATCCCAAGGCCGGTGGTGTACACCCCGGGATGCTTGACCACACAGTCGCCGGTCTTCAGCATGCACTTGATCTTGCCGCATTGGGCGCAAATGGGCAGTCGCTGGAGGCTCTGGCAGAAATAGCAGAAGGCCCGCGACTTTTGCTTCTTCTCGCACTTGTCGCACTCCATCGGCGCGTTGCAGGGCACATCCGCCAACGGGGTCTCTCTGCTGCGGATCTCCTTGAGCCGCAGCTTCTGCTTCTCGGCCTTTTTGCGCTGCCCCGTTTTCTTTTTCGGCATTTTGCTAATTCAAGAAATTTATTTTCCTTACGTGTGCGGCAGTGTGGCTGCAGCAGGTGCGGCAAAAAATACCATATAAAGCTTTCTAACGGATAGTCAGTATTTTTCATTGCAATTTAATATTTAACCTATGGCCACTCTAACTGCTAAATAACATTTCCTAGAGTTGCCATAACTTTCCAATAAATGGCTAAAATAGACGGTACGAGATACATTTTTAACTCAAGTTTTATATATTAATTAAAAAAAAATTATTTAAATAATGAATCGCTACATCTGTCGAATAACTTGCTGAAAAAGCTATGCAATAAAAGCTAAAAAATACAGTTATAACCATAACCATGTTAAAAATATTAACTTCTTGCAATAATAGGAAATAATGCAATTTGAGAGTATATAAAGAAATACAGTTAATAATTGAATAATGGATCTCTTCACTGTTTGAATTATCATTAACAAATTATTCCTATATGTTGTAGTCCTCCAAAGAAGACAACGAAAAAATTAAGAGACCAAAATATTTTTGTTAAATTAAAAACAAATGTTGGTGGAATCTAGCTATTAGAGGTTGATTTTTAACAGTCGATTTCCAGCAGGTATTTCAGAAACTATGAGCATGGGTCCCTCTTAAAAATATATACGACGTTTTAATGTCACTTTTCATTACATTGTAACTTTTAAAAGAAAAGACAGCTAGAGACAGGCGATTTTCTCAACTTTTACAAAGAAAAACTGTGCAAGTGCATAAAAACAAAACGCATAAGAAACGTGAAATGGGCGGCCACGACAACTGGAACTATAAACGCAATTCCAACGGCAATAGCGACGATGTGAGTACTAACAAATTCTTTACATTTTAATGGCAGATTCCTTTAATTATTAAAATATGTTGTGCAAAAATGATTTACACTTCTTGTAAAATGTTTTAAAAATATTCAGGGCTTTGTTTTCATTTTGGCAAGCTGAAAGAACAGCTTAAAAATAAAATTAATTTATTTGCGAAATTTAGTTTGGCCGGTAAAGCTCGAAACTAGTATAGCTTTTTGGTCATGCGGATGGTGTAAGCCCTAGATAAGACCCCCGATTCTGGTGTTGATATTTGCAGTTTTTATTTCTTTATTATTTAGTACCAAACGAACGTTGTTTTTTTTTGTCATATTGTATACTAATATTAAACTCTTTAATAAAATAAAATAAACTCGGTTATATATATCACTACAGGCGTTCGATTAAGGGGACCATGACATGTTTAGGCAAATATATGAGAAAAAACGAATTTTTTCAAGAAAATATATTTTATTTATAGGTTGTCAGATTTATTGCAGATATTGGCTTAGTTTTGTATTGTTTTTTTTTTTTTGGGGACCGTTTATTAAATTTTCAAGACTCGTTAGAGATGGGAAACTATCGATGATGCACTGTCAAAGTACCGATGGTTCAAAAACATCGAACTTGGCATCGACGTTTCGCCATCTCTAATTTTCAATTTTTTCAACGAGAGAGGTTGTGTCAGGGGACTTTCTCCGTTTTGAAAAGGGAAAAATAGTCAAAGTACAGCTCACAAACGATTAAAAACAGTAAAATGGTGAACAACTCGAACCAGAATGGAAATTCCAACGGCCACGATGATGTAAGTACCCCCATATATAGGAATAGAAAAAACAATGCGTGCTGGTGTCTCACCTCACCGGCCGCCATTTTGAAAATTACGCATGTGTCCCATGGGGGCAGAAGAAGTGAGGTTAGGTCTGAAGGTGAAAAAATCAATAACTTACGATTTCGCTTAGGATTCCATCACCGAGCCGGAGCATATGCGGAAATTGTTCATCGGTGGGCTGGATTACCGCACCACCGATGAGAACCTGAAGGGTCACTTCGAGAAATGGGGCAACATCGTTGACGTGGTGGTCATGAAGGATCCGCGCACGAAGCGATCCCGTGGTTTCGGATTCATTACCTATTCCCATTCGAGTATGATCGACGAGGCCCAGAAGTCGCGTCCCCACAAGATCGATGGCCGCGTGGTGGAACCCAAGAGGGCTGTGCCCCGCCAGGACATCGATTCCCCGAACGCCGGCGCCACC
Organism: Drosophila elegans; assembly: GCF_018152505.1. Classification (NCBI taxonomy): domain Eukaryota; kingdom Metazoa; phylum Arthropoda; class Insecta; order Diptera; family Drosophilidae; genus Drosophila; species Drosophila elegans. Next base: position 874,196 of record NW_024545863.1, read on the forward strand.
GTCAAGAAACTGTTTGTCGGCGCCCTCAAGGACGATCACGATGAGCAGAGCATCCGGGATTACTTCCAGCACTTTGGTAACATCGTAGACATCAACATCGTCATGGACAAGGAGACGGGCAAGAAGCGCGGATTCGCCTTCGTGGAGTTCGACGACTACGATCCCGTCGACAAAGTTGTGTGTAAGTAGAAGAATTTAACCATCATAAGATAGTAGCAACGTTTAGAAGATATCCTCTCTTGAAGATTTACAAATCAAATAGACAAAGAGCCTTTTATAAACAACATTTTAAAATTAATATACAAGTGACTTGCACAACCTTAACCTTTGAGTACAGTACCATGTTTAAAATATAAGAAGAATATCCATTTCTTAAGATGGAAACCATACAGATGATACACTATTCCCACAGTCCCAGCTCCGCATAGCAATGTTTGATGTGTTCATGCGGCGTTTGCGACTGTTAGATAAAATTCGGCTCATATTATATCTTTGTTGCCTGCTCACCCTGCCTGTGCAGTCGATGAAAACGTATGCGCCACAATTGGCTTCTGGTTAAAACAACCCCTAATTATATGCTCGGACAGCACTGACAAATTGACGGGCTTCATGTAAACACCCGGCCAGTTTTCCTTTAAACGCTGTTAGACAAATCATAGCGTCGGCTAAGCTATGTTATGCGAATGTAAATTATAACCCAATTCAGTTTAACACGCAGCCTCGTTACAATTGCATTAATTAGATTAAATGCACAGTCCCAGCTCCGCATAGCAATGTTTGATGAGCTCATGCGGCGTTTGCGACTGTAAGATTAAAACCCAGCCAGTATTATATCATTGTTGTTGGTGCTTTGCTGTGCACCAACGATGAAAGAGTATATGGCACAATACCACCTGGATAAAGAATTTAAATTACAAATCAGATCACAGTACTGACAAATTGTCGGGCTTGAATCCGATGCCTGGATAGTTTTCCTTTAAATGCTGTGAGATGAATAAAAGCGTCGGCTAAGCTATGTTATGCGAATGTAAATCTTTACCCTATTCAGTATAACACGCAGCCTCGTTACAATTCCATCTTTTAGACCTCTTTTCACAGTCCCAGCTCCGCATAGAAATGTTTGATGAGCTCATGCGGCGTTTGCGACTGTAAGATTAAAACCCAGCCAGTATTATATTATTGTTACTGGTGCTGTTTCGTGCACCAATGATGAAAGAGTATATGGCACACTACCATCTATATTAACACATCATCTGGAACTATTTATAATCTTGTTTAGGAATCGAAAGTACCCCTTAATTTTAACTCCACAGTACTGACAAATTGACAGGTTTGAAACAAACGCCTGGATGGTTTCCCTTTAAATGCTGTGAGATTAATAATAGCGTCGGCTCAGCTATGTTATGCGAATGTATATATAAATCCTATTCTGTGTAACACGCAGCCTCGTTACAACTTATAAAAGTTCTCTCTTTCTTAGTTGCTTTCTATGTGACTAGAAATCGAGACGCATCTTTCTAGAAGGATTGATAGGTACTCTATGGACACTGAAAAATATAGCAATGTTTTATATAGAACTCGAATTCCACAGTCCCAGCTCCGCATAGCAATGATTGATGTGCTCATGCGGCGTTTGCGACTGTAAGATGAAAACCCAGCCAGTATTATATTATTGTTGCTGGTGCTGTTTCGTGCACCAATGATGAAAGAGTATATGGCACACTTACCCCTGGATGCAGCAATTGTAATTTATTTTTGGACCAATTATTAATAGCATGTTTCTTCTACCATTTGCAGTGCAAAAGCAGCATCAGCTCAATGGCAAAATGGTGGACGTGAAGAAGGCCCTGCCCAAGCAAAACGACCAGCAGGGAGGCGGCGGTGGAGGTGGACGTGGGGGTCAGGGAGGTCGTGCCGGTGGAAACCGCGGCAACATGGGCGGCGGTGGCGGCAACTACGGCAACCAGAATGGAGGCGGCAACTGGGTAAGTACAATTAAATGGGTTTTAACACTCGAATTGTGTTTTCTATAGCTGGTTAATTCGACTTTGCAGAATGGCGGTGGTAACAACTGGGGCAACAACCGCGGAGGCAACGATAACTGGGGCAGCAACAACTTTGGCGGCGGCGGCGGATACGGCGGTGGCAACAACAACTGGGGCAACAACAACCCCTGGGATAATGGCAATGGCGGCGGCAACTTTGGCGGTGGTGGTGGCTCCAACTGGAACGGTGGTGGCAATGACTTTGGTGGCTACCAGCAGAACTATGGCGGCGGTCCTCAGCGAGGTGGCGGCAACTTTAACAACAACCGCATGCAACCCTACCAAGGAGGTGGCAACTTCAAAGCAGGTGAGCCCGAGAACACACTGAATTAACTTAACACCAGATAACAAGACACAGTACCCTGACACCTAACTGTTAGAACGTCGATAGAGTTTGGCAGTTAGCTTATTGAAATGCTGTGAGATTAACTGACGATGGCCATCGCTATGTTATGCGTATGTAAGATAAACCCAATACAGCGTAACACGCAGCCACGTTACAGTTTTGAAATAGCCATATCCACTAGTGTGGATTAGTTGTTAGAGGAGAAAGACAAAGATTGGATGCTTTCCTAACGAACCTCCTGGGTTTTCTTTTAGGCGGTGGCAATCAAGGCAACTATGGCGGCAACAATCAGGGCTTCAATAACGGTGGCAACAACCGCAGATATTGAGACACATACCAGACGAGGTGAGACACTTCTATTACCACCATTAACACATAGTTATAGTCCAAGGCGAAGTTAGACCATTAACCAACCAACAACTAACCCGTATGATCATTAACATTTGGCTTGATTTGACAAGAGTTTGTCGTTTTTTTTTTTTTTTTTTTTTTTTTTGTTTTAAACTAGCGCCCTTATCGGCATTTTTGGTAGTCTGTAACAACATCTCTGGGACTGAAAAGCAAAACCGGCTCAGACAGTCCGACCCACGTCAACTCAACAACCTAAATTAAGCCTTACGTATTTACTCTATAAACGTATTTAGCGAACAAAACCAACCCATCATCCAATTAAGAAACCCTCTTTTGCATACCAATTGTTTTAAATAACGTTTCTCATTTATCGACATTTTATAGGTGATAATGTAAAAGTCGCTCAGTATAAGCCCAAAATTCAAAGTCAAGTAAACGATACGCAATTCAATGATCAATAACGAGTATGAACGCACGTTCGTTCATAGACCTAAGAAGTTTTCCGAGCACCACAAACCAAACCAAACCAAACCATACATGACAGAGAAGAGAAGAGAAGAGATTGATCAGGATCAGTGCAGTGCAGTGCAGTGCAGTCGTAAGGAGTTTGGTTCAGACTTGGATTAGAACAGAAAAAGAGAAATATCAGTACCAGAACCAGACCAGTGCAGTACAGAGCAGAGCAGTGTGTGAGCTAAGCAAAAGAGACTTACAAATCCAAATCATTCAGAGAGAGATCGCACACAGCAAGTGGCAGTACACGTACACAGCAGCTGGCCAGGATTCCGTTCGATTTGTGTTTGCACACGGTGATTGGTGATTGATTGATTTTTAAGGCGCATCGAAAACTATCCAATTACCCATAGAATTGTAATCTTATCTCACATTGTAGCAAACCCACTCTTAAGTAACATTGTAATTAGCAACAAGCCGACAGGCCAAACATTTGTATCTCCACACAACAACCAACCTATATAACCGCAGCCATATAAATGAATCAGCTATATATGTAAAATTCAAGGCGGCAGCCGAGAGAGATATATGTTTATTTGTATCTAGACAGCTCATCCAGCCCATCGGCCGCCGAAAACTTTTGATAATCAGTGCAGAAAACACAAAATATAAAAAAAATGTATTACCATTTATGACTTCACTAGACTAAGTTCTCATAGATTTAAATCGAGTAGAGCGTGCGGCGATCTTCAGCAGTCGCACGCTGCCCTAGACTTAATTATTTACTATTCAAGTTCTAAGCGAACTTGACGGTGTGTGGAGGAACCTAGATACTTAGATTTCTTTGTAAGTGTCTTGACATGGAATTAACCTATCCCCGCTGTTTAGATGTAACCAATGAACAAAAACAACACTTAATGTAATCTATACCTTTTAGCAAGCAGTCTGTCTGAGGTCAGCGCAATTATAATTAACAAAATTTACATTTTAATGTAGCGAAAAAATACAAGATTTCAAATATACACAAGTGTCCAGCAATTGATGTAAACTTCGAGCGAATAACCGAACCAACTTTTAGCTATTTAGCTAAGCCTAAGCATCGTAGTTTTGTATTTATTTTTGTAGCAGCAGCAGCAGAAGGATCTCGATCAGAAAAAGAGGAGGAGTATTGGCGAGGTAAAAAAAAGGAGCAAGCAAGCAAGTAGGACCAAGTCCAAAAGCCAGCCAAAAGCAAAGCAATTGTTGTTACCGTAGCGTTTGTTGTGGGCGGGCCATTAACATCATTCGATTCGAGAGTTTTCTTGTTATTCGCTTAACAGGTTTCATTCTCCCCGTTTATTTGAATTGCAATTGCCCACACCGCCTGTACACCATGTCATTTACAACCATGTATATTATTGTAATTTCTGTTGCAAGTTGGCTGTGAAAAGTATGCGGAGCGCTGAAAGACTACCGCCGCGCTACTAAGCAGCCACGGATCTTCGCCTCCGCACTTGCTTGCAACCTCCTCCAGCCATGGGACTCGATTCCTCCCGTCCTCTGTCCCTGATACAAAGGGTAAGTAATTTTCCGCAGATCCCAAAACTGGAAAAAGTTGTAACTTTCAGGTGGTGATGGTTGTCATTGTCTGTCTGGTCGATGATCGAAGTTGAAGGAAGTTCCAGTCCAAAGCGGCGTAAATATACAACTAATTCTTATTTTTGATTTTGTTTTTATTTTACATATTACATTTTTTTAATAAAGAAATTGCTGAACTTATTTGAATGGTTTTTATTTCAACGGTTCTGGGTTTTTTGAATTTGAATAGCGCAAGTGTGTGCACACTGAAACATTCTAACAGTTCTGCGCTACTGTTAGCAGTGACACTATAACAGTTTTCTTTGCTGCTAACAGCACTAAATTTTGTTCACAAAAAAAATGTTTAAAATATGGCTCGGAACTAAATGTTAAATTGTCTAACAGAGTGCAGTGTATTACAGTTGAATTGGTTTGAGTCCGTGCTAAACGAAATTAATTATTTCGCGGTATTTTTAAGCGGTCGCAATGCGGTCTCACTAATTGCATTTTTTGGGAGGGGGCGTTAACTTGCGAATTAATGACTCTAACTAACTAAGAAACCAACAAGAGACCCCCAAAATGGACTCTACTGCCACTCGCACGCTGCCGTTTGTGTATAAATACAAAAACCATGAAGGCCAAGACTGCGAATCACGACTGGACGTCACATTTCCCTTCGACCAGGAGAATTTGGAGGAGTGTATCACCCAGTTGATGGCTCCCAACCAGATGGATCCCATGATGCGGTATCTGGACGAGAATGTCAGTGAGTATCGGTGGGATACTGGCATAAAGCGACCTTCTAAAGAGATATAAACATCTGTAAAAAACAGATCTGGAGAAGCAACTGCAGGAGTTCGTGGACACGGAGCAGCAAAAGTTCATGGATGACCAGGCCGAAAAGCTGATCGATCAGGCGGTCAACGATGAACTGGACGTGGAGGCCATTGTGCGGGACACGGAGCGACTGTACAAGGAGGAGCTGCTGCAGTTTGCCGATCGCGTGGGTCCCAGCGATGCGGACATCTTTGCCCAGAGTTTCCACCGCCTGGTGCACTCCTCCTCCCTGGAGGAGATCCTCAAGCGGGAGCGCACCTACGCCAAGGTGGTGGCCGACATGACCGAGCACATGGACAGCGAGGTGGAGACGCTGAACAACTCGCAGCAGCAGGAGATGGACAGCCAGATCAACCAGCTGGACATCACCACCACCTCGGAGGATATCAATAATCTGCTGGCGCAGCAGTACACCACACAGAATTTCGTGCGCAAACGCTATGAGTCGGAGCTGGAGGCCTTGATGGGGCATCAGAAGAACGAGTATCGCGACTGGATCACCAGCCAAGTCAGCCAGATGTTTCAGGTGTCACCGGTGGCCACGCCACTGGGCAATCGCTCCTCCATGTTCGTCTCACAGCAGCCCTCGATGGAGGAGAGCTTCACCATTCACCTGGGCTCCCAGCTGAAGCACATGCACAACATACGCATCCTCAGCGCCAACGTCACCGAGCTCTGTAGCCCGCTGCACGCCGAGGAGAGCCTGAATGGCCTGAATATGGCTCTGGGCCTGTACTCCAGCTCCTTGTGCGGCGTCGTCGTGCTGACCCCATCGATTCAGGCCCAGGCCAACAAGAGTATCATTAAGAATGCCAACAAATCCACCGAGTTCCATTTCGAGCAGATCGATGTTCAGCTGGAGAAGATCGAGAAGCAGATTAAGAACCTGAGCACGGCGGGGGATTCCAGCGGCAGTAGCAATAGTAACAGCAGTGCCGAGGGCAGTGCCACACCGTCGCCCACCAAGAAAAGCGTGCCCAGACTGAAAACGGGCGACTTCTTCATCACCAAGCACTCGAATCTCTCGCAAACCCATGTCATATTCCACCTGGTTTCGGATGAGCCCATCAACAGTCCCAGTGAGATCAACTCCAGGCATCCGGTGATCTTGGGCCTGCGGAATATACTGAAGACAGCCAGCAGGCATGACATAACCACGCTGACCATTCCGGCTCTTTTACGGCATGAGATGAGCGAGGACATGACCGTGCAGTGGTGCATCCGCAGGGCGGAGCTGGTTTTCAAGTGCGCCAAGGGATTTATGATAGAATCTGCATCTTGGGGAGGCGCCGAACTGAGGTGGGTTATTGGCAGAGTTTGAAAAATTGTGAGCAAGGAAGCTGTGCTGTGAAAGCAAAGCAAAAGCAGAAAAATCTGTTCTTTCTGTTTTTATTGTAAAAGCTTTTAATTTATCTTTCGCTTTGCTTTGAATTTGGGAAGCAAAGCTAAGTTAACAGGATTTTTAACTTCCAAAAGCGATTTTAATGCAAATCTTACATTCATAAACAATGTTATAGTTATCTTTTTTCATTTGCTGTTGCTTTCAAAGCTTTCACAAAAAAATCAGAAACATTGCTTTTGATCATATTACTTTTGCATTGCTTTCGGCTCTTAAAATGTTTTCAGCAAAGCAAAATATGTAAAGCATTGACTGCATTTTCAAACCCTGTTTTCTTTTTTGCTGTTAAAGCTAACAGATTGTAATTCAATTTATAATTTCAGCACTTTGCAATTGCTACTGCCTGATGACATATCGGAGAGCCTATTCACCACGTTGGCGGGAATGGTTCCTAGTGTTTTCCATGTGGCCAATCCCAAGATACTTGTGGACACCAGCAAATAGACGACTGCATCAACATTCCTCAAAGAATATTCAAAAAAGACTTTAAATTATTTGTATGAATATACAGTTTATTCAGATTCAGAGTTATATATGTATGTATATGCTTCGTTATTCGTCGCTTCGCTCAAAAAGTGTTTTTTTGTTTTGTTTTTTTAGCTTCAACACACTCAGAATTTTCTGTAAATGTTCCTGTATCAATTTTTGTCAATAATTCATCGCAACCTTTTTCAAAACTACAACACTACAATGTATAAGTACATATTCTCATATATATAGTTATATGTTAGGTATAGGTATCATGTGTATATTACTTCCAAATGTAAATGTTTATCTTTGGTTTCGACCCCTCGTGCATTTTGTGTGTAATATGTGTGTATCTCTGCGGATTGTATTTTAGTCTGTTCGGTTATCTGTTATCTGGTTATAATTATGATACTTTGAATAACTCTGATTGGTAACTTGTAAATATGCTTTTGAAATATATATATATTTATATGTATCTCTAAACAATTGTATTCTGCGGTATTTTATAGGTTTTGTTTAACAATTAATTAGGTTCTGTTCTGTTCATTAACATATTTCGCTGTTCGACTTTCTTCGTTTCTTTTTGTTTTGTTTTTTCTTGGTTTTAGCCCAGTGCGTTGTTTGCTGCGTGTCTGTGATTTGCTGCTTTGCAGTGGGGAGTAGAGTTTCAGAAAATATTTAATTAATGCTTCAGTTGTGCATTTGATTGGTTTTTTAGTCCGGCTTAAGGGTTACATAAAATTAGTGACAAGTGTTAAGGTACAGGAACGGACCGTTTTGAGTTTTAGGTGCGAGCAATATAATACACATATATTAATCATTTCTCTTGGATCTCTTGCGTGCCATTAAAAGCACTTTATGGGAAAGGATAATGGATTATGGATAATGGGTTTTTGGTACTTTGGGGTACTGCATTTGAAAAAATTGACAGACAGCGTAATTAAGTATTAAAGTAGCAAGTATAAATAAATTACATTTCTATAGCCGTTCGCCAATAAATTTCGCATTGGAGTAGTATGGCTTTCAGAACTTTATCCCTTTTTTTTCGGGAAGCTCGGTTTCAGCACAAATTATTTTATCGTTAAATTATAAGCCATTGCGCTCTGTCTTATGCAAGGTGATTTAATAAATACTTTTAAATTAATTCTGAGAACAGTGTGGTGATCTGAGCCCTCTTAAGTATACATTCGTGTTGTGATCTATTTAAATTTCGTTAGATTTTTCGCTACATTAAAGAAGAATTCTGCCTACAATTCGCATGCCAAAATGGTAATGAAGTACTTTATATATGGGTTTTTAGCTTAATACTTGGCTCGTGCCTTAAACTACTTTGTATGGGTAGTAGTATGCCTAAATATATTTAGTTAAATCAGAATACGTATTAAAAAAGTTTACTAAAATTGAAACTATCACAAAAAACAAATACTTTATCAAAAAGTACAATGGTATAAAAAACTCAAATAAATTATGGGTGTAAAGGTTGAGTATGCAAGTGGGTGTTGGTTGCTGTGTAAAGGGAGTGAGTTTATTTTGTAATCCGGCTTTTTTTCCCGTGCTTGCGTTTACATTTGACTCTCCTTGCGCCACTGGAAGGTACCGGACTTGACGCCAATGCTGGAGGAGCCCTGATTGCTGCTTGAGGAGAGTATGTTGTTGGTGCGTCGGATCAACTGGGAGGCGGCATCGAAGCGACTGCGGATGAGCCGCATCGCCGGGTTACTGGATACCCCACTGCGCTTGCTTTTGCTGTGGGCGTAGAAACATAGGAACGAATAAGTTATTGGGTTCGGTAAATCGACTTTAAAATAGTTGTACTTACCCCGAAGAGCTGGGCTGGTTCTCCTTGAGGTTGCCCAGAATAATACGCATGTGCGTGTCGCGGGCGAAGTGATTATCCGGCAGCTTGGCCCCTCCGCCACTGCTTGTTCCCGCTCTTTCATCGTCCACGAAGGCATTCAGACCTGGTAGTTGGCCGGGTGAGCTCAACTCGCTGCTGGGAGAATGTGGGGGCGTGGCATACAGTGGCGACATGCACTCCATGTCGTACATGTCCGCCTCGTTGGTCATGTTGGATGCTATTTGGTGGTAAGTCAAGTTAATTTGGTATTTAGGTGCTTCGATTAATTGCACCTACCAAGCTGATGCTCGCTGAGATCGGGTAGAACCTGCGAGTGCCGCTGAGCACCTCCGCCTCCTCCGCCACTGGACTTGTGTCCAGCTGCTCCTGAACTGGAGGCGTGCTTCGAGTTGACCATCAGATTGTTGCGTGAGCTGAGTTTGCTTTGTCGCTGCAATTGCTGGGTGAAGGTAAGCGGCGCTTGCTGTGGGGAGATTATACGGTTAAAGATGGGCTTACAGAGTTAAAATATAACAAGATGAAATGCTAAAATAAAGTGCCCACTTCTTTTAGGTGACCGTTACTTAGGGGCTTTATGTGGCGCCATCTGCCGAACTGCAGGGCCAAGTATAGCAATTGCGTTGTTCAACAATGACGTCATATTTAAAACTTTCCTAGTAACTTCTAAAATATTGGTTAGATCTGAACAATTTTTGGTGTGTCGATAGATATTGACAGAATAAACACACATCGCCCAAAAATTAGACTCTACCATGACAGAATTGAAATAAACTTGCGCTTCGTAGGTATTAGTATAATCTTTTTGTTAAATCCCTGGACTGGCATGGCCATTGAGTCGAAAAGTTTTAAACGCTTCCTTCTTCCTGGTAAATACTTTTCTACGAGTACAATATACCCTTTAAATCTAAATCAGTTACTCACATCATTGCTGCTGCCCGTGGACTGACTAGAGATGACGCTCTTGCGCTTATGCAAACTGCTCGTATCCGACTGCATGGTGTTCTGATAGAAGTTGTTCGAGCTGTGCGTGGAGCTGGAGGCATTTAGCACGTGCAGGTGGCTGCCATTGTGCACCGTGGCCGTGGTGGCCGCCGAGCAGACCGACGTGGCGGAGGCGTGCGCCGGATAGGGAGCCAGGTTCTGGTGGAGCGGCAGTGCCGGCGGCTGGTCTGGAGATCTCAGCATGCTGGTATGGGCATGGAACTTGGGTTCGTTGGGATTGCTAGCTTCATCTAGATAAGGGGGATAGGAGATTGGGAAAAGCGTTAGTAACAGAGCAAGAGGCTTCTCCTGCGGTGGACTGGTGGACTACTCTTACTTTTGGTGTAGCTCTCGAAGATCTTGAGGATGCTGGTGCGACTCGACTTGGCCGCCAGCTTGATGGGCGTTCGTCCGCAGTGGTCCGACTTGTAGGGATTGGCACCGAACTGCAGCAGAGCGATTACACACTTCTCGTGCCCCTCCTGGGCCGAGATGCCCAGTGCAGTGGCTCCCTGTTTGCAGGCATGATCCGCCAGAGCTCCGTAGTAGAGCAGAATGTTCATCACATCGTGGTTGCCCTGCCAGGCACAAGAGTGCAGTGGCGTTCGCGCCTCCAGGTCCATGGAGTTCACATCCGCCCCCGCCTCGATCAGGGTCTTGACCATGTCCGCATGTCCCTGCCAGGCGGCCACATGCAGAGCCGTCCGGCCCTCGCTGTCCGGAATGTTCACATCCACATTGGTCATGTCCAGCAGGTACTTGACAATCTCCAGCTTGTTCTCCAGCGCCAAAATGTACAGAGTGGTGCGCGAGTCCGCATCCTTGGAGTTCACATCGCAGCAGAACTTCAGCAGGAACTCCACGGTGTCCATGTGTCCCTCCAGGCAAGAAAGTCGAAAGGCTGTCTTGCCATCGTGCGCCTTTTGGTCCACGAAACTGGAGTGGATATCCAGCAGGGCCTGGACGCACTGCAGCCGTCCCTCCTGAGCGGCCAGATGCAAGGCCGTCTTGCCCTCGTTGTCGCACTCATCGATCTTGGCTCCCGACTCCAGCAGTTGCAGGCACACCTCGTGGAAGCCCTCGAAGGCGGCATAGTGCAGTGGCGTCCATCCGGCATTATCCCGGTGCGTTTCATCCAGCCCGCGATCGAGCAGCTGCCTCACCGTCTCCACATTTCCCTGGGCGGCGCCAATACTCAGCACTGTGCGTCCCTCGGAGTCCATGCAATCGATGCCGCAGCCCCAGAAGAGCAGTAGTTTGACTACCGTAGCATGTCCGGCCGTGCAGGCCGCCCACAATGGAGTGCGACCCATGAAATCGGCCAGATCCGGATCGGCGGCGTTCTCCAGCAGCAGTTCGCACACCTCGGCGTTGCCCTCGAAGGAGCTGACCAGCAGTGGCGACATGCCATCGTTGTCCAACTGATCCGTGTTAGCTCCATGGTCCAAGAGCGTGGATATGACCTTACTATAACCAGATGATCCACACAGGGCGGCCACGCACAGGGCACTGCGTCCATCCAGATCCAGATGGTTGACATTGGCACCATTCTCCAGGAGAATCTCCACGATGTCATAGTGGCCCATGTAGGAGGCGGCTATCAGGGAAGTGCGTCCCTGGCGATCCACCGAGTTCACGTCCGCCCCCGACTCAATCAGCAGCTTCAGGATGTCCTCGTGCCCGCTCCAGGCGGCGGCCCTCAGAGCAGTGCGTCCCTCCTTGTCGGCCAGATCGATCTTGCAGGCCGGCTGGGCGATCAGCAGGCGCACCACCTCACTGTGTCCGCCCCAGGAGGCGGATCTCAGGGGTGTCCAGCCATCGCGATCGGCATGGTTGACATCCACCCGCTTCATCCGACCAGTGCCATCGTTGCAGGGCTGGGAGAAGCTCAGGAGCAGCTTGACCACCTCTAGATGCCCATTCCGAGCAGCTATATTCAAGGCAGTCTGCCCGTTGTAGTCCTCGATCTCCAGATCAATGGGACTCTTGCAGGCATTGAGCGCCCTCTCCAGCAGCTGATGGTTGCCATCGTTGGCCAGGATGTGGATCAGAGCCTTGCCCTTGTGCAGTTCGATGTGGTGCGAATCGGACAGCTGGTGCAGCGTGCTCGAGGCATTCTCGTCCTGGCTCTCCGCCGGTGGCTCACTGTGCTCCGAGGGACTTCCAGCCCGCTGGGTCTCCATCAGGCAGCTCTTCTCACTCGACAAAAGCAGGTCAGCCAGCTCAAAGTCTATGTTTTGCGATTTCTCAGAGAGTTCCGGCGACATGAGCGAGGATTCACAGGAGTTCTGCGATTCGGCGTTATTAATGCCCGTTTCAATGAGCAGCTTCAGCATCTTGGCATCCGTGGGCAAACTAGGCTTGAAGAAATCGCACAGGAACTGGGCGAAAGGTTCGCTCAGCTCGCTGGACAAGAAACGCTCCAACATGGCCCGCGTCTTGGGCAAAAAGTTGACATCGTACTTGAAATCATGCTCACACTGGGCACAGCAGTTCATTTGGTTTGTGTAGAAACAGTCGCTCAGATTGAGTCGCGATTCCAAGAGCATCAGGATGAGATCCAGGTCCACATGCCGACTGGTCAGATACTCCCCCGATCTTATGAGATGGTAGGCAAACCTGCGAACCGTATTCGCACAGAGAGTGTCCGCCACGAGCAGGTAATACATGGAGATCATGACATGACCCTCGTTCACATCGCAGATGAACTTCTTGGTGGCGAACTTCACGTCCACCAGCCAATCGGCAAAGGAGTTGTGGAAGATCTTCAGACGCTGGGCATTGGAGTCGTAGGCCAGGATGTTGCGCATCAGCTGCAAACGCTTCTCAAACTCCTGACAGTCGATTGTGTAGTTGTGGGTACGCAGGCAATTGAAAAGGAAGAGCTTATCCACGTAGCCAGAGGAGGCCAGCAGGACATTCAGCAGAGGTCTGATCTTCATGTACTGTTTCTTATTAAAGGACTTCTGGCAGATGTACAAGTAGAGGCCATTTAGAGTGCAGGGAATCAGCTTGATCTCCCGGAAACTGAAAAAGTTGTCCTTAATGCCATGCAGCACCTTCTCCAAATACAGGATGCAGCCATTCGACTTGATGTACAGCTGATGCAACGATTCGATTATCTCCTTGGTTAGCATTATGCTGTCCTTGAAGTCCGAGTTCAGCCGATTGATGATGTACTCCTGGACATCCTTCACAACATGCGACTTGCGCAGATCGTCCAGGGTGATCTTCTTGAAGCCGGTAAACATCTTGGTGATCTGCTTCGTCTGCTTCTTGGTGGTGCACACCAGGAAAAGCCACTTGGGAAACAGGTGGATGTGATTGGAGAGGAGCTCGGCCACATTACGACTCTTGTGGTTGGTGGCCGTGCCCCTGCCGCCCTTCAAAGTGGAGATCAGGTTGCCCTCGTTGATGTAATTCTCATCGATGGAGTCGATCAGCAGGAGTAGAGCCGTCTTTGGAGGAGTGAGTTCCAGGAGGGGAAACAGAAATGCCTTTTTGAAGCACTCATCGGGATTCTTCTCGATGCTGTCCACGCTGAGGCACTCGAGGATCTCCGGATTGGAGAGCAGTAGCTCGTAGTAGCCATCGGCTATGATGGTGCGACAACTTTTGGTCTTGGGCAGCGGTGGTGGCAAAGTGTTGGTGCTTATTCTGGGCTTGTCACCTGGCAGTGGCGGCGGTGCCTGCTGCACTTCCTCCAGTTTGCCATTGGCTTTGGTCTCTGCGAAGTCAATCAAGGGTTCAGCGCTGCTATTGGTTGCACTCTCCACTTTGGACTCCACCGCCTTGCCTTCCCCATTTGTCGATTTATCCAGCTCCTCTTTGAGGCTCTCATTAAGATCCTTATCCACCTCGGGCTTATCCTCCTCTTTGTCTTCGTTGTTGCTCGGTGGCTCTTCAACCTTGTCATCCTTGATTGCCGCTTCGATTTCGTGCTTTTCCTGGTCTGTATTTAGATCGGCTATGTCCTCGCCACCACCTTGTTGGATGGACTGGCTACCATTGCTGACGGTGGCTAGTTTCGAGGGCGAGAGCACACCGCTGCCAGAACGTCCTCGCTTGACGGGTATCTTTGACTTGGTTTTGGCGGGACTTGCCTTGACAGGCTCCCTTTGTTCCTGCGCTAGCTTCTGCTCCTTCTCGCTGCCCATGTCCTTGTCCTGTTCGGGGTCAACTGCTCGTTCTCGGGAGACTCTCTTCGGTGGATGTGTGCCATAGTTACAGGTGGTCTTCTCATCCGCATCCACTGCCAGGACGCTTTGCAAAGGAGCCGGCTCCGATTGCTGACGTGTGAGACTCGTCCTGGCCGACGCCGCCTTGTTGACCGTGGAGGTACGCTGCGACTGGAAGTTGTCCAGCTCCTTGGTGTCGCACTCACTGGCCCCCCTCTTCAGCTCCTCGATCAGCAGCTCCTCGGCATTCTCACTCAGACTAATGTTGTTCATGGCCTCGTCCAGCTTGAACTCCTGCTGCTGGGCCTCTTCGCGCAGAAAGGAGAAGCCCTCGTCGATGATGCGCTGGCTCTCGTCCCGACTGATCAACGAGGCATGGCTGAGCAGCTGCAGCACAATCTTACGCATGAACAGCGATAGACTATGGCACTCGGGATTCTGGGACTCGATGAGGTAGCAGGCCAGCAGCTTTCGGTTGAGTATGCCCTTGGTGCCGGAGTTGCCCTTCATGATGGCCTGGCAAATGGAGGTCTTGCCGGAGCCGTTAGACCCTAAAACCAGGCAGCCATTGTAGCTGGAGCTGGACACGGCTGCCGCCTTTGCTCTGGCGGATACATAGCTGGAGGAGGCTGCTCCCAAAGCCACTGGCACTGGCTTCTTGCCCGCCGTTCGCTGCTCCAGGCAGAGGGCAATCTTCTTTAGCACCCACTCGCGATGAATGTAAACGGTGCTCACAATGCGATTATTTGGTTCCACTCCGCCACTGTGCACCAAACCATTGACCTCCTTGTCCGGCGACACCTTGCGTTGCATCAGAGCCTCCAGGTTGCCATCTGTGTCCTCGGCACCCTGCGGCTTGGCTCCACCTCCGGCCGCCTCCTGACCGTCCTCCTCTGGCGCTGATCCGCCATTGGCTTCACCATTCAATGGGTGAGAGCCCATTTCCTGGGGGAAATTCTGCTGCACCAGATTGGCAAAGTGCTCCTCGCGCGCCAAGTTGGAGAAACTGGCATTTGGACAATCGCGTCCGCTGATCTCCAGCTTCTTCTGCAGCTGTGTGGTGTCCTTGAGGAAGTTGAGGATGCGCCGATCCTCCAGGTGTTGGTTGGGTGTGCCACCACCACCACCACCCGTGGGCTGATTGCTGTACTTGGAGGCGCTGGTCGAGGCACAGATGTCCACACCCACACCCTCGCCCTTGGCCTCCTCCTCGTCCGCATCTAGATCGGTGACTTGAACGGGGTTGCCATTGCGAGCACTGGCCAGGCGATTGGAGTCCCTGAAGTTTGACAGCTTCGTTTCGGGATTTCCTGTGGTAACCACATGACGACTCCTTTCGCCGCTCTTATACCGATCCGATTTACGCAGAGGTGTGGCATACAACATCTCCTTGGGCAGATTGCTTTGGGCTGGCTTGGTTATCGCCGGCGTGGAGTTACAGTTGCCAATGGAGTTGGCATTTTGGTTGTTACTCACTGCATTCTGCTGCTGCTGCTGCTGCTGCTGCATCTTGCGCACCGAATCGTTGTACATCGCCTGACAGGGCAGATTTTCGTAGATGTCATTGCGCAGATTATCGTTGTCCGTGTGCTTAGACATTGTGGTTGGAGCAAAAGAGTGCTCTGCAGGATGTGCGTAATCCGTTTGCCGACTGTCTGCTCCCCAGTGGCAAGTTCGTTGGCTTTTGCCGCCTGCCTTTCACTTATAGTAAGCCGCTCGCTCGGTTCGGTTGACTGCAAAGAGAGAAGACAGGGGAAATGGGCTTAGTTTTATCACTTTAATATGCAAGCAAGCAGGCAACTCGAAAAAACTAATCGCTGCAAGCGAATGGCAAATGGTTTTAATTGCGTTTTTATGAGGAGATCAGTTGATGTTGAGTAACTCGTTGGGTAGTTCGCTAGCTTGCACATTGATTTGATTACCAAATGGTAATTCAATTTATAGAGTTATCCATTTCGTAAACTCTTCTAATCAGTAAACTCTTAAACTTGCACATTGATTTGATTACCAAAAGGTAATTCAATTTATTGATTTATCCATTTTGTTAAATATTATTGAGTAAACTAAATTGAATGAGCATGCATAATTAATATAGAACATCAACGTTAACATAAATGGGCATTGCTACTTTTATTTTGAAATGGTAGTTTGAAGCAATGGTAGTAAAATGGAAAGCCTCTACACATATTTTCAATGAAGCATTAAAATGTTTAAAACTTCTTCTTCCCCGTTAATTCTTTTATGTAAAAAAAAAGCACTTTAATTAAATGGTAATTCAATTTGATTTCTGGTAATGGTAATGCTAATTCAATTTTAATTGATTTTTATGAGTCTTAAGGAGCATTAGACTTTAAAGTCTTCCCATAAAACTTAAACTTGCATGTACCATAAACCTATTTAAACTTTAATAACTTTAACTTTAAACTTTGAGAACCTCCAAGAATGCTGCTAAGGGAAAAAACAAATGATAATCATCAAATGAGATTTAAAATAAAAAACCTTTATACACAATCTCATGGAAGCATTCAAATGATTAAAATTGTTACATCCTCGTTAGTTCCATTATATCCTTAAGATAACAGAAATTACGTAGCATCCCCCCATCTTGTGACTTTTGTGTGCCATTACTTGAGCTTAACTACCACTTTCTTCTACCATGTTTTCCAGTGGCTTCACTTTTTTTAGCATCCTGCAAACAATTGACCTGATTTCTATACATTTTTAACCCTTTGGCAGCTCTGGCGGGGCGGGACGGGGCGGGGCGGTTTCTTTCCACCCAGTCCAGCCATTCACCTCATCTACGCCCACTCACTGCCACCCACTCGCTGTGCACACAAAAATACATATACTTGTCATCATTTCTCCTGCGCTTGTCTTTACGCGCAGTGTCTTTTGTTCTCGGGGCTTTAGCCACATCTAAGCTTATATGCCATTTATGTACGTCGTTCAAAGGATGAGTAGGAGCTCGGAGCTCGGAACTCTGTGTAAATAATGTTCTTCATGCCACAAAGTTTTTATTTTAAACTTCAATTTACTCGTTTGGGGCGGGGGTTTGGTTGGTGCAATGTAAAATGTAACTAATGATACGTCCCAGCACGCTTGTTGTGCAACTTTCAGCCAGAAAATGGAGCAAATTCAGCACGTCCGCTGATGGCGAGGCTACGAAACTCTTGCCCGTAAAAAAAGAATCCGGGCCAAGTGAAATGAATGATTTACGCCGGCCTGTAAAGGAGAAAACCATTTCCAAAATGACAGCGTGGAAAGGACCAGCGACGACGGATTACCATAATGTTCAGCAAGTCAGCTGTAAAAACCAGTGATTGAGTGGGATGCTTCAGGTAGACAGGATGGCAGGATAGCAGGTTAACAGGGAGCAGGAAAGTCAAATGGAAATGGTCCGGACAGCAACACATCACCATCAGCATCAGCTTCCTGACCGCAACGGCACGTGAGTGCTTTTGCTTCTGCTTTTGGCACTGCGGCCGTTTAAGCGTAATTATTGGATGGATGCCGGTATTGTTCAACCCGGTTTGCCGCCAACGCGGTTTTCCATCTACTCAGCCACACAACCACACAACCACCCAACCATCCACAACAATGCGGCACGTACACAGTTGCATTGGACTTTGCCACATTCGAGTATCGCACGTTCTCCGTGATTCTCCTCTTTTATGTGGGAGCAAATTGATTTGCCATGGTAAACGAAATGGAAATGTGATTTCTCCTAAGGATTTTAAAGATTTTTAGCAGTGCTAATTATGCAAGTTTATTGGCTCTTGACGAGACGAGTGCGTGTAGCAGGCAATGCAGAGGGAATAGAAACTGGGGGAGCCCAGCTAATTGCAATTTCCACAGCTCGGCATAAGTTTTCCCTTTTCCCCTTTGGAAAAACTTGACAAACTGGCAGACCGTGTAACTCCCGATAAAGTTTCCTTGGCTATTACGGCAGGCTTCCCCATTTTTCGCAGTTTCTCAAGTTTAATTGATGTTCTGCTGGCAATTATGCTAATTAAACGCCAAGCACCTATCACGCATTGTAATTGAGCCAATTTTTGCATATGATTCAGCTGCTAGGTATTTCCGATATCGCTCTCGCACATTGTAAATGCCAAAATAAACAGAGGAGGGAAATTGTTCAACAAATAGCCGAAAAGAGATTTAATTAAATGGGCAAAATATTTGTTGCTCTCGGGAAAACATATACATTTGGTAGTAATCACACAAGTACGAAGACAGACAGATAGACAGACAAGCCACATGGGGCATGGTTCCACAGACATCTGGAGCTTGAAATGTATCTGCGGCTGGCAGCTGGTTGAACTTGAGCCATGGCGGCGTGGGAATATATTTTTCGCCTGCTGCCGTGGGCCCACAAAAAAAAAAAATGCAAATGGTTTTCCACATTTTCGCCTGGAAAAACAGCTCTCCGATGCTTGGGCCCGCCCCAAAAAAACCCAAGAAAAGGGAGCCAGTGGTCGGTTTGTTGGTCGTAATTGAAATGTTGCACCCACAGACAGGGCGTTTAATGCACTTCACATTTACATTTGCATTCGCCGCCTGCCTGGCATTCAAAAGGATGCAGACAGGAAGTACTCCATTAATTCGCATTTACATATTTACATATTTCGGTTTCGCATTTCACTCTTTTTTTTTTTGGCCTTTTTTCTGTGTTGATTATGATGGGCGCTCTGCTCATGTTTAAATAATCACTCTCTGCCTTGCCGACTTGCTCAATTATTCAGGCAATAACTTTTTCGTAAACAAAATATATTCCATGCATGGCAAACAGTGTTTTGCAGTCGCAAATATAGTAAATGTATGCAAGCCGAGTTAGATACAGCATATATTTATTGCATGTCTAGGTGGCTGTTCCACCGATTCGATTCATCAGTGCGACAATTGAGTGTGCAGATACACAATCAAATATTGCATCAAATGGATGGTTTTTGTTTGCCAGACAGGCAGCGAATGGAAAACAGGTAAAAATCAGGCGAATTTCGCTGTACGTGCAGAATCATGTGAAAAAAACAGCAGCACAAGCAGCTTAGAGGCATCCAGAGTTTGCGAAACTCAGGAGCACTTCCGTATCGATTTTCAGGCTCCCTCGAGTCCCTCGACTGCAAACCATGACAAACGAGACTGAAAAGGCGGCAAACTAAGCTCAAAGCCTGCATACTCTGCAATAAAATGCAACCAGAAAAAAGAAACACTTTAAATGATGATCAATGGTCTAAAGTTTTGTGAAGAGAAACTTTATCCCCGGCTTTTTTAATCGATAATTTATATTCCTTTCTGATTTTTCAGAGAGAAGTCAAATTTTGTTACGAAAAATAAATATAACAAATGAAATCTTGTTTAAATACAAATTGTTTGGTTAAAAAAACATTTTTGCAGCTAAACTAAACTTAATCCAATTTAAAATTCATATGGTTTTGTAACTCCAAAGTCGTTTTCAGATCTCTCAAGGTAATTCAATCCATAACCGATTTTCGAAGTGCCACCTTCTAAGGCGGAGAATAGAATCGTTTGAAGCTGAAATCAAAACGAATGCTCTGGGCTCTGTTTTCAGATGCGCTTAATTTTGTAATACAATGCCGCTGGAGGCTGAGCAATTCCCAACCACCTAGACGCTAAGGACTCCCAGTTGGATAAGGGGTTTGCAGCTTGGAACGTGCCCAAAATCGATGGCATTGTGTTTGGCTGGCTTTTGGTGTTGCCCCAGGTCACCGCTCCTTCAATATTTGCGGCTGCACCGGAAGTGGATTCAATGCGGGCATCGGAAAGGACAATGGTGTGTGTTCATGGCACGAATGGGAACAGGATGTCACAGAGCTGCCGCCAGGATGCGATGTCCGTGGGCCCTCGGGGTGAACGCTTAATTAAACTTAAATTTTTCATGCCTCCGTAAATGCATTTTGTGCATTCACAGGACATTATGGCTTTATGGAAAATGGGGAAAAACAGCGCATAAGGGCAAACATTAACTCTGACACTGCCATCATCATCATCATCATCATCACCATCATCATTCTTGGCAGGGATTTCTGTGTAATATTCCCAGAAATGCCTGACGGCCTGCACATCCTTGCTCCATGGCATGCCAATCCAACTTCCTGCCATGCATTTTTCAACACTCGCTGAGAACGAACAAAAATTTGGACGAAAAAGACGAGAGTTCTTAAGTGCACATGCCAGCCATTACGCTGCTTTTATTTTATTTACTTGGAAAAGCAACTAAGTTGAGCGCTGTATGATAGTCTGGAAAACGCCCATTTTATCTCTTATTCCAGTCACTTTCTTCTGCGAATGACTGCTATTTTTAGTGCCAAAAAATGGCAACGGGCCAAAGCAAATTGGCCACCAATTAAATTCACAAACCATATCAATTATTCGAGTCATGCATTCTAACGGCTGAAAACGCATTTGTTTTTGCAACAGTTTCTGTTATCAGCCAGCTGCATTGTATCTACATATTGAAATGCTGGCCTGGCCCCCTGAAGCTCTCCCCTGGTTTATCTGTGTCAACTGCCTTGTTCGTTGTCTGTTTTGCTCCGAGCACACATATGGACATGGTTTTTGACAACACTATGTGCCCCCGATATCACCTTTTCATCTTAACTACACCCATCCTCACACTTCGCCCTTTTCCCTTGGAAAACGCAGGCGCACGCACTTGCCTTTTGGCATTTCCGCCCACTGCTCCCTGTTTTCCCATTTCCCATTTTCCCGTTTCCTCGTTTCCGCTCCATGTTTCTGTGTATGCCTTTCAATAACTGCGTGCTTGGTCGTCTTGTGTAAATGTCACCAGATATGTACACTGGGAAAATTCACAAGTTTAACAACCTGACATCATAGTTCACTACTTTGAGGTGTTATTTTTAAAAGGTTTCAATGATTTTATTGTAAGGGACATAATTGTAAGAGTGTTATGCTGTAGTAGTTTAAATCTGTCTAAAAAAAAAGTCTGTTCTCTTTAACAATTTGAAAAATGATTTTTAAAGCAATATCACTTGCTTTAAATATGTTAATATTTATGAAACGAACAAGTTTACTCCAGTAGCTCTTCAAGAAAATTAAAATAAATCGTCTCCTATATGTTAATCAATTTTATTATTTTACATTAAATAAATGCTTATAAATTGTGTAAATACTTTTAAACACCCCTGTATATTCCAATAAAAAGACATACAACAATTTATTCTTTTGAAGTTCCTTAAAAAAGTACAAAAAATACAAAAAATTAAGAAAATTAAAAAGAGAAACTGTTATCAACATTTTCACATATGTGAAAGCCCAATATTGTAATTGCATAAATATACAATTTTATACCAAACTATTAATATCTTTTTCTCCGTGCCAGGGCTAAAACCTGCCAAAGATGAAAAAATTTGTTGCATTTGGGTTATGTTTCATGTGTGTGCCGAGCAACATTTAATCAAATTAATACACACACAGGCGGACTGAAAGACGGGCAGACGGACAGAAGGAGCCGCATGTCCTGACAGCTGCCTGACATTTTACAACCTTGTCCTTTCCGCCGTTTATTGATGAACGAGCAGGAGTGGCTGTGGGCTGTGGACTGAAAAGAAGGAAGTGGTGGTGCTGGAAGCATGAATACTAAATTAAATTCATGGCCTCTTTTTTGTGTTAACTTTAATGGGAAATTGTGTTCCCCTTTGGGAGGAGCAATTCTCTCTGCAGTTGCCTTTCATTACTTTGACTTGCAATCTAATTGAACTGAATACGTTGGCAAGTCTCCGAAAGGATGAAAGGGCATTGGCAAGTAGCTTTTCGGGGGTTGGCCAAAGAAAATGGAATTAATTCAATCGCAGGAGCAGTCGAGCTTGTCCATTGGCCAGACACACAACTTCAGTTCAATTAAAGTGAAATGCAGGAACGCGTTGCCGTTGTCTGGCATCCTAAGCTCAGTTTTAATTAATGCTGCTGCTGCTGCTGCTGATTACTAAGAAGTAGGGACGACCAGAAGGGCCAAGTCGCTCCAAAGTAAGCAGTAACAAACGGCCCTCGTTTTGGCATTGATTTAACCCATGTTGTCGCCGTTGTCGCTGCGAAAATGGTAGAGGAAAATCCCGGAGAAAATAGGGAAAATGTGGGCGGTGCGTGTGCACTTTGGGTCAGCTTATTGCCGCTTAATTGCGGAATTTCCGCTGGGTGCAGAAGTGGTCAAGTGCAAGACCGCACATCAGCGGAATTAAACTTGACATTAAGTGAGCTGGCTGGCTGGATTAAGTTCGACTAACCTCAACCTAGAACAAGGACAAAGTGAGAGCTGAAGTGCACTCATAAACATGATGAGGAGTGCCATCAATTTCATAACAGTTGTGGTGGCAGTCCATTGTTTAAATTTATTATAGAAGATAACTTGACAAAACCCCAATTGAGCTAAATGACAGGTAGAATTAGGTTAAAATGTGCAATTTGAGTTCGCAAGCTAATTAGTTTATTAAATATCTGCACAAAATTTAATTTCGTTTATTGTAAACAATTTAACTTGAAAAAGTGATACAAATATCCGCCCTAATTGGGCAAAAATCAATAAACCGAATTTCGTGCCCACATAAGCGGGTGCTTGTTAATGATCAACCAAGGGGTTTTGCCCTAATGAAGCATGTAATCATGGCGTGGCATCAATTTGGGCCAGCGATGTGTTAACCAGCTGCCTCCAACTTATGGGCTAAGTGAACTTTCGTGATGGATGACGCTAATTCCGGAGGCAGGTGGCAGCATCATCAGGTGAACGGGATGCTAATCAAAATCAACAACACCCAAATGAGCAACGCACGCCGAAGAACACCAGTGAAGACCAACGCACGGGCCTTAAACTCTTCTGTAGAAGTTTTCAATTTGCCAGACAAGTTTAGACCATATTTTGTTGGCTTTCCTGTCAAGCGTAAATTGAATCAGAGCAGAAGCTTTGCCAGGACGCAGGATGTGTGGGAAAAGGCTTAGATAGATTAAGGTCTCTGACATGGGCTACATTTTCGATAGTAATACTGTGCAAGTAAAATTGTCTATCGTGTTCTAAAATTTAAGACAGAAAAGCTGTTATTATTTAATCTAAAATAAATTGCCAATTGAAAGATGTTTAGCTAATATGTTGCGAGGCTTTAGTCATGTTTAAACATTAGTTAAGTTTGACTTATTGACATTAGAGATTTAATTAAAATTTAAGACAGAAAAGCTGTTATTATTTAAACGGAGTCAAACGCCAATCGAATGATTTTTAGGTAATATGTTTTAATGCTTTAGTTATGTTTAAATTTTATTTAATTTTGGCTTATTGATAGAATAAGAAGAATACAATTTTTATTTTAGTTTGACTTATTAAAAGAGAAAATCTGGCCATAGAAGGATTTTCAGTTTTAGTGATTCTGAAGTTATGATTTAATTTTATTTAAGTTTAAGTTCATATATGAGTAAGAACTTTGCCAGTTACTCTTACAATATAAACTGTATTTGTTTTTTCATAGAATAGTTTCTGTCACATTTTTACTGCTTAATTTTTTGCCATTCCGGAATATCTCTCGTCCGGAAGTTGACACAATTTCGACCTTGAGCACGGCTCACTTCGCAGCGCCGTACCAGCGCGATAACAACAATAGCGGATCGCATAAATTACAGCGCTGTTCCATTAGCATGTAAATGCAGGCGCACCACCAGCCACGCCCCCAACCACTCGGTTTTTGCCCCACGCAAAAAGTAGATGCGACAGTGACAACGCTCATATTTTACTCTGCACACATTGCATATTTTATTTAATTTATTGCCGCACATATTTTGATGGCAATGCATGTGGACGGGGCACGTGTTTCGGTTGGTTTGAATTGGATTGGGACTGGAACCGCAAGCTTAGATTGTGCTGTATAGGAATTGAAAGTGTGTCAGTTGGACGCAGTTGGGCTCGGGCATGGTCATGGCATCCACATACCCATCCCGTGTTCGGCGCGTGTTGTTGTTTGTCCTGATATACATTTCAAACGCTCGACAAACAGTGGTTAAATATAGGGGAAAATAAAATACATAGAAAGAAGAGCATGTATGTAATTATTTGTATTTTATATTAAACAAAAAATAAAATACCCCCTTTTTGTGTAAAAAGATTTAGTATTGTCAAATTAATGGATCACACTTAAGCGGATTAATCCATCAACTGAAACTACTTAAAATTGCTCACCTACAGTCGTTTATAGTTTTACAACAACAGATAAATAATTTTGTAATTTTACCCAAATAAACTAGAATTAATTTAATTTTCATTTTTGCTACTTTTCCTACAGGTGGCAAATCATATAATTTTGCATTTAAGTCTTAAGAAAGTTTAGGCGGAATTTTTTGACTTTAAATTCTTAAATTACTTAATTTCTTTGTGTGTACCTTGCGCTGTTATCGCTCAACAGTCGACGAAACAATTTAAATGACATCTGAACAATGTTTTGCCACTGTTCGGCCACAGTGTTTTGCGATTTATTTTTGTTGCTGTAGGGTTTCGCTCGCTGGCCATATATTTCAAAGAAACGACAGCCGTGGGAGCCATGCAAATGACCCATTCCAACAAAGCTAGCCAATTGGTCACTTGATACACATTTCGACTCGTTCGTTCGCCACCACAACTCCATTTTCTTCCTGGATTGTCTGTCTTTTTTATTTTTGTGCCGGCAATGTTTGTCCATTGCTTTAACTAATTAAAATGCTGTTTGGCCAGTGCCACTTGCAGCTGTCTCCTCGTCGTCATAGTCATCGTCGTCATCAGAGTCATCCACGCGACTTTGGCCAAGCCTACGTTGGCTTCTTGGCCGCCTTCTTCAAAGCCAAAGTCAGTTGGCAAACTCAGAGTTTGCTGGCCGGCCAGCACTTTGCATAATGCAAAATAAAGTCCCAACGGTGGCTTGCAGTTGGTTTTCGTGCCGCCGCCGAATGTGGGTTAAATGCTTTTTGCGGCTTTTTGTAACCACAGCAGCACAGAGCGACTGAGTTAAATTTCTTGCCCGGCTTTTGTTTGTCCAATGGAAATTTTCAATTTGCCGCAAAAGTTTTTCATTTAATTTAATTGAAACACTCAACAAATTGCGAATGCTAATGCAAATGAAAACGATGAAAAAAAAAACACTACGGAAAATTAAGAAAATAATGTTTCCGAGAGTGATAAACTAAAAATAAAGTCAATTATTTTGCAATTAAGAGCAGTTGACTCTTTGCGGTGGTGGCACTACTAAATGCAATTGAGAGTGCAGAGTGGCGCCTGTGTGGGCGGTGGTTGGGGTCAATTGGCGTGGCCAACTAATAAGCTTTTGAGTCGTAAAAAGACTGGGATACTCGAGTGCTGCCATTAATCTCGGCTATTTGCGTTGAATAGCCGCCGACGAACCTTATCTCAACTCAGTACAAAAAGAAACCATATCAGTGCATATAAATAATTGATGTAAACGCTTGCGGCCTGTTGGTTTTCCATATAGCGCTAAATAAACAAAGGAAGTGCATTACAAATACGCCCTGCAGTGCGTCATATTTTTGGAAGCGTTGCCCGTTTATCGTTGATTTAAATCGGTTTATTTGTCATTTCAATTTGACCATAAAAACAGACTCTTTTCTTTTTTCTGCTGGTCAGTGGGCGATATCGGGCTAACTGCAATTTGAATTGTAAAAGCCGCAAACGAGTTTGTTGCTCTCCGTTTGGCTGGTGAATAATAAAATAGCCTGCGGAGAGACAGGCTGGTAAATAAACTTGTTTGCTGCTAAAAACTGCTAATAATGACAATCGAATTTCCGCCTAGCATCGAGCAGTTTAGTTGACTTAACTATGTCAACCCGATAAGATTTGCATTTGCATCACAAAGAGGAGGCTGTCTCGTCTGTCAGTCAATTATTTGTGCTGACACTTTGTGCGGTTGGGAACTGCATGGGTAATTGGCAGGCCCGAACATGGTTTGCTGCACACGTGGCGTATGCGTAATGCTTGTTGCCCACTGCATGTTAATGCGTTGGCAAACAGCATTAACGCCAAATCCGCGTTGAGAATCGAGCGAAACAGACTTTGACCATAGACACCGCAAATACCCGAAACCCTCTGCACAACTTAATGGCTACGATTGGCGCTGCAGCAATTTGCTGATTTGGAGGTCCCAATGCCAAAAATGCCGCATTTAATTGCAGCACCCTGTGGCATGGCTAGTGGTAGTGGTAAGCGCCAAAATGCAGTGCTAATATTCTCATAATTGAATTTTGTCGCTGTTAAGTGTGTGCTTTGCAACGGAAGCACCGGGCCTGAATGATGAAGAAATCAGTCGGAAAAGATAAGCGCTAATAGAAGTGGAGTAAGCGTTCAAGAATGCTTGACGTTTGAGTCAACAGAAAAGAGGAATGGAAATAAGATTATGACGGGAACAATGAAAAGCTTGCGTTCAAAGATTCCTTACTGATTGGCCATTGTTCTTGCCAGTTGCTAAGTAAGTTCTCAACAAACTTATTCAAAGCTTTTTCGGCTTATCGGTTTTGGTTTTGGCCAAGAAAAACAGAGAAGCCACTTGCCACCAACAATTAGCCCAAGTCATTGGCATTTTCCGACATTGTGGGTTCCGTTTTTAAGCCCCTCAGACGACATATGTGCATATAATGCCGGTAAAACCTTGGTAAACAACAAACTGGCGCCAGACAACAGTTGCCCCTAGAAATACGCACAGAGCAATTCATTCATGGAACTTTTGGCCAGATTGTTGTTCACGCTTCATTTGGCTATTATTTTCTACCACGCTTCATTTGCTGGCTTTTCTGTGCCTGCCGCTTTTGGCGTTTTGGGGCAGGCAGCAGCGCTAATTAACAGTTGGTCCCAAATCGCATACATTAACGTTGATATATTTATTGCCATAATTGTGCGCTGCCTGGCCATAGTTATATATAGATTAAAGGCATTTAACTATAAGCTTCGATTGCCTCACTTCTGTTGGAGGGGCAAACGAAAAACAAAACCAAAACAAAAATAAATAAATAAAAAAGGCCAGAGCGAAAAGTAATGAATAAACAATTTGAGTATTGTGTGTACTTTGGAATTAGCGTAGTGCAAAATGTGAGGGGCTGTTTTGGCACAGATTGCACAATTTAAAGTCGCACCTTAGCACTTAAGTAATATAGCAAAAGCAGAGTTAGATTTTATTACACTAGTGATTGGTGGTATCCTGCGGCGAGGACATGGTTTTGTAGCTAATGAACAAAGATTTCCCAAGCATGGAGAGCCGAACAACTTCATTGGGGCAATAAAACAAAGCAATTAAAATGGCTGCCCGGAACCGGCAGACGTATATGGGTCAGGCTGGCAAAAGTTTTGGCCACTTGTCGGCCAGCTGGAGTGGTAGTGAAAGGCCATTACAATGCCAATCGGCAAACTAAAGTGGCAGCTCCGCTAATGCAACCGGGGATGGGTATGGGGATGGCAAGTACTCTAAACTTTTAGTTGTGGATGCAATGGAGGTTGCACAAAAACTGCACAGGGTTGACAGACAGAGACCCGTATTCCTTTTCCCTTCGAACAATCCTCCCCGAAAAGCACTCTCACTTCAAATTACATTTATAATATGCAATAACGAGACGTAGCATTTAAGCAGAATGAGTCAGCGACGCTGTTTACGTAAGGATTTCTCCGTTTTGTTGTCAACATTTTCCCTTGCCTTGTTTTGTTGTATCCATCCAGCGACTGGAGCCGTAAATTAAACAACATTTCTGTCACTTGACTTGGGTATTCATTCATTAATCAGGCCTCCCCCGTCCATAGAAATTGAAATTGTCGCTACACAATAAAGCTAAATGGCAACCCAAGAGATAGCAAGTTGGACACATCAGAGGCGTACTCGAGAGTTGGGTGCGATGGAGGGAAATGTAGGAAAAAATCCTCCAGCCACGACACAGACCACCCACTCACAGATGGCAACACTTTCCATTGCGTAAATTGCCTGGGCGCCCATCCAAACGTGCCATTTGAGCTCTGCCATCGATGATAAATGTTTGCTGCATGTTGCACAAGGCTTTCCAATCGACTATCAATGATGGACTCCAAGATACCAAGGGGCGAAGCATGGTAAAATGTAACCCATTAAAAGCCGACACCCTTTAAAACCAAAAGCCATTCCATTCTATAGTTTGCCCTGGGGGAAAAGAACCATAAAAGTGACTTACAATGCCTGGAAACTTTCAGATCTATACAAGTTCTTGTTTTTCTGTAATTCGGAAAAATGCATAAAATATTTATTTCAGTTCCAAACTAACAAGCTTATACATTTTAAATATACCAAATATTAATTAGGAAATCTAAAATGTAAGTTACTCAATTGCTTAAAAAATTTTAATGTAAGATTTGTTAACCATTGATTTGGCCGAAAATTTTAGAAAGCATTTGATTATTTTCTAGGTGAAAGGCTAAATGGCTCATAATAATAAATTATGTTTGTAAATGTTGTGTACTACAATATAGACAAACATACAAAAAATATTAACCACCATTCATTGGGCGGTTAAAGTGCCCTAATGGCTTTTCTCTATTTTCCTAGTCCTGCCGCAAAACGAATTAAGCAAATTGCTGAATTTATGAATATTTAGCTAGAGCTCTAAATAGACCCGCATTACGAGCATTTTCGCTTTCACCTCACGCCTTTTGAGGTAGACACGAAATCCCTGACCTTTGCGGTTGCCTCCGCTCTTCCCCCCCATGTTAATTACACAGCCCGCGATCTCTGGATTTTCCCGGGGCTGCCTACTACCACCTACCATTTCCACCTTTTCCACACAAAGAGCCCCATGGAATTTCCTTTCTGGCAGCGACAGCTTCGTTAGCAGGTGGCTGTCAAATTTAGGTCAGGCACTAAGTGCAAGTGAGTGTTATGTAAATTATGGTGCGCTGCTTAAAAGGACCTGCAAGGTCTGCCCATGCCACATTCTCGTCCCAGTTTAATTTTTAGGAGTATTCCGCTGCTGTATGGTGTGTATTTGTTTGCATTCATCTTTTGAGCAAATGGAAAACTAACTGAAAATAACAGCACCACCGCCACGCCCATTTGACAGCCCGTTAGTTAAACTAAGCGGCACTTTTTTCTTTTTCTTCATCTTTTTATTTGACACCCCTTTCCCCTCAACCCGTGTTTTAATTTAACCATTGGTACTGGCTGTTGCCAGCTGACAAAGCTGAAATGTGTGGATATGGTGAGTACTTTGTTACTCTGGGGATCCCAGAACAAATGATGGAGCTGACACCAACAGCAGCAGCATGGAAGTCTTAGAAGAAGAAATGTTATTCTAGTTGCTGGGTAACCGCAGATTATATCATAACACAGCTGAAGCGCTCGGCATTGCCGCCGCCCATGCCACATGCCATGCCCATCCCCCAGCCACAAAGCCCCACTTTATGCAGCGGATCGGCCATTGACCATGGCGAAGAGCTCCGCCAAAGCGAAATGTAAATACGGCACAATAACAAGACGAGCTGCGTAAAAGTGCCTGATACCCAAGTACACACAGTTGCCGTCAGAAAAAGAGAAAAATAATTGTAAATCCCTTTTAAATCCTACTGTTAGAAGGAACTTTTCTATGATATTTTTATGTTTTAGATATTACAAAGCAAATTGAATTTGGAAACATTGTTTAGGGTTCACCACAAATTTAAAAGTTTATATTATTTTGATCGTTAAAAGAAATTGTGTAGGCAATAACCTTTCAATGTAGTTTTAAATGTCTGTAATAACTCTTTCAATATTTACAATATCATAAAATAATTGATAAAATATGTATGAAATTTTAATAAATGTACTAGAGAAAATATGAGAATGGGAATTTAAAAGATTAGGAGTTGGGAATATACCCAGTGGAAAAAAGGTTGATAGAATAACTATTTTTCCTACTGAGCTTTTGTTAGGTAACAAAAGTACAAACAAGTTTGGAAGCTGACAATTGTTTTTTCTTTTGTCTGACCCCCCTAAAGACTTAATTTTTTAATAGTCAAATAAGAAAAAACATATTATTTTCACAGCGCTCTGATTGTGACTCCCATTGTATTTATTTATAGCACAAGCCCCAGCACTTTTTCCCCTTTTCCACAAAACATAACGCACAGGAAGAGAAGGCGCACACACGAGTCAACAATCTCATAATCAGTTGAATTTCAAGAGGCAAAGCCAGCACATGGGCAAATACAGTGAATACAGAGGGGGGGCGACTTGTCTCGATGGCAATTTCACTTAATGAGTGGGGCCTGTGGGGCAGACAACCGATAGACACATAGGCTGCACAACTTGCAACAATTTAACATGCCAATAAAACGCAATAACCAAATTTATCTGATTCTGGAGCAAGGGCCAAAAGGGCAAATTACTTTATGGGCGTGGCATGGAGAGCGTGACGCAACATGGGCTTATAATCATGATCGTCAAACAAAAGGCAGGAAACTGCCTGCCCGGCTTACAATTGCTGACCCATTTCAGAGTTGAGGTGAGTTGATGTGAACCGAGCCGACCAAAAATTGTTTGGCCAATGCAATGAATTAATTATTTCCCCTCGTCATGTGCAGTACCTTTGCCTCTTGGGTGCGTCCAGCATTTGTGCTAAAAATATCAAACTACACACACTTGACGCCGGAAAAAAAAACGTAAAATCTCTCAACGAGTTGGGCCTTTGAACTATTTGTCATGGGTTTTTTTACCCCATTTTTTTCTGTGCCTGGTTGCAATGGTCACAAAAATAGCCGTGTGCACAAATCTCATTTTTGGGAGTTGCGCCGTGTGCTCCATTTGGTCCATAGAAAAGCACGGAAAAAGTGTTGACTTACAGAGAAGGACGACTAGATGCTCTTTAATTTATATATAAATCTGGAAACAAATGGATACTTGATTGGTAATAATCTTAAAAAAGCTATTTTTAAAGGGACTTGACTAGAATAGAATGAAACCTAAAATATAGGGATTATTAAAAGCAATATTTTAATTTTGCTGTCAAATCTTTTTAGCTGCACCTCAGATTCACCCAAAGCGATAATTAAGCACACTTTTGTAATGGCTAATTTTAGCATCTTCTACAATCCGTTTAATTCTCAGACGGTTTTTGATCGTTTGATTTCCTCAATAAATTCTCATTTCGTGTGATTAATCAGTGACCAATCTGCTGCCCTGGGAAAACAAACTGCACGCGACGAACATAGCCTGAATCATACTTCTTAACCCCGCCGAAAAAATAAAATGTGTAAAAGATGCTGGATGAGAACGTAAATCTCTGGGGTCCCAGCTGGCTGGCTGGCTGGCCGATCAAATTGAAACGGGCTGGGTTGGCTGGTTATGCGGCTTTTCATTTCGCTGGGCCTCTCTGGAAGTGTTCCAAAAAAAAAACGTTTGTTAGAGAGGAAAATTTAATGCGGTCACTGGCTTTTTGACATGCCGCACAAACTATTTTCGAATGTGTACGAGACGGAGTCGCCGCCGCATTCGTTTCTTTTATGCGAGTATTATTCATTTCGCTTTGGTCAGCGCATTGGGAGTTTTATTTTTGTTATTTTTAGCGCCGGCTAGAGTGAAGTGTGCCCGGCCCGTGGAGCATCCTTCAGCGTTTCTTATGTAAATTTTCTGTCGATTTTCTGTCTATTTTTTTTCTCGTTTGCCATAAGAGATGACGACAATAATGATGATGATAGTGGTGATGATGATGTTGTCGGTTTGTTAGAGTGTGGCTGCTTGGGGGCGGCTACAGTTGGAAACTAATAAAACGTCAAAGCAATTTTGACAACATGCAACTTGAAGATCTCGAGAAGGCACTGAAAAACACACAAAAACCTACACAGCACAGCCTGCTCCTCTCCGCAAACTAAAAGTTAGTCTGTAAGTTTTTCATCTTCTGCGAGGTTTTGCGTTTTTCTTTGGCAATGCTTTCATTTGCCATATTTCTTTTGGCCCTTGTTTGTGTCTGGAGGGAAATTGGGGAGTTGAGCCGGGCTTAAAGCTATCTAACTGGCATATCAGCCATAAAACTGAGCATTAAAGCCGTGTGAAAATTGAGGTTCAAGTGCTGAACTGTGTGGAACTGAAAATGGAGAGGCTTCAGAGGGTTGAGGAGATGTTGTTCTCGTGGCGATAATCGTTCTGTGTTTATAGAGTTGTCAAGTGCCCATAAAATCGCTGCCTGCTTTGACCCGACGACAATGTAGACTACCTGACGGGCGGCATTGGGCACGCCTATTTTTGGGTAACATGGGTTAAGTGCGGCGTCATTAGCACACACCCGCAGTGGGCCAAAATACTGAGGATGGACAGCGCAGCGTGTTGCCAACATATAAACAATACTCTCTGCTACAAGGTTGCACGACAGTCAAACATGCGCTGTTTTATGGCCGGTCCTAAGCGGCGCTTCACACTCCTCAGCTCAGCTCATTTCACTCGACTCGACTGCGAATGACTCAGACCGGATTGCCCCTAGACTTGGAAAAACTAGTCCCTTATTTATTTATTGTAATTTCTTTAAAAGATGCTTAAAATAAGCAGTCAAATACTTTAATAGTATCTTTTCAGTACGCAACAAAGTACAATTCGAAATGGAATTACAAAAAGTTCATACATCTTTAAAATATTAGTTTAAATACAGAGCGACACATTTTTTTTCAGGGTATTTTTTGCCTCTGTCATGGTGTGCGTGAATACCGAACATTAACGGCCAAGGACCTTTAATTTGCCTGTCATTCCGGTGAATGGAAAAAACTCTCCTAATAAAATTATAAATGTGTTTGATGTGCCAGCCAGCCGCCCGCCCACAAGAATTATTCCCAAAATAATTTCTCTTTTTTTGCGGCAACTCGAAAATGTGTCTCAATTCAATTAATTTGTGCTCGGGGCGGCGGAGTTGTTTTGGGGCAAGTGTTGGGCTCTAAAGTGGCCCCAGCCCCAGCCCCAGACAGTAGGCAATTTGGCCGCAGGACCTGCTGCGTTGTTAAATTTTAATACTGCGGTTTATGTGCCCTGCTATATCTCGAGGTTTGGGCGAATTAAATTTTAATTGCTTGTGGTCCGCCCAAATTGGCCGTCAGCGGTGCTGCTCCAGTGCTGTTTGGTCTGCTGGCCTTACTAGGCATCCAGAATATATTAGACCATTCATTACTTTTGTGCGATTCCTACAATAACACAAAAATTTTGCCAAAAACTTTCAACCAAAAGCTTGACGAAAGTGCAACGAACCGTGCAGCAAGGCAAAAGGAAAAATTGTGCTGGAAAATCGGAGTGCGCAGCAAATTATGAAAAATACCCGCTGAAAATAGGAGAATTTTCCAGGCGACCACAAATGCAAATTCATGAAAAGACCAAGGCAGAGGCAGCCGGCTGCTCTTGAGCTTGAAAACGGCAGACGGGAGCGCGAGTTCCAAATGGAAATTGAAATGCAAGCGGCCATGGAGCCGGGATTTCTGGAGTGGCGGTGTCAGACTGACGGCTCAGTTCAGTTCAGTTCAGTTGAGTAGTGTGTCTGGGCCGGGTCTGACAATTACGTCAATGGCCCAAATGTCGAAAAATGTAGCCAACAAACAAAAAACCCGTTAAGGACAGAATGCCATCGCAATTTATAGCAGACTCATCGTCGGGATCTTTGTCATGGCATTTGATACACTCCGAAACCAATGGGCTATAAAGCTAGAACATTGTTGAGTTCATTTAATAGTTAGTCAGCGCTGCACAAGTTTGTTATAATATGTAAGAAACAACATAACGGTTATATAGTTTATTTTTTAGTTAACTTATACTCTGGCGCATTTTTGTTTTTATTATTTAGTTATATTCGAAAAACTGTATATAGAAGACAAGTCATGTATTTGTTGTATATGAATCTTTTCTTAATTTGCTTTTAATATTGCAGAAGTTTTTAAGGATATTCATTTGTAACAATAAAAACGGTATAAAATTTGCATTTTAAGTCTAGATTATTTGTCACTGCTAGACTTAGACTATGACTTATGTTATGTTAAGATACGTTTTGTATAAGCAGAAATTTCTTCACATAAAAGGGTATAAAGCTACCAGCTATCACTTTTCGTGTTGCCCCTTTTTTTCTGGTTTTTCCTTCTGATTCATTGCAGATTCTAGTGAAACTTTAGTGCAATTGTTTTTGCCGTTTTGTTTGTTGTTTGTTGATAATAGCAACCAGAGAGCTGGGCAGACGATGCGTCTGCTGACTGTTGCCTTTTGGCGCTTTGCCTTCGCTCTCTGATTAACTCATTCATACATTCAGGCTTTTCCAGAGAAATAAAAAGCAAATAGTAAGGGAAAACTGCTGGGGAATTTGAGTGGGTGTGGCATTGTTGAAGAGCCGCCTGCCCTTTCGCTCCCAACCCCTTGATTATTTTCATTTCAAAAGTTGGCGGCGCAGAAAAAAACCGCAATCCGAGCAGAGTTCTGTATGTAGTTAGGTGAAATATTTAAAGTGCGCGACTTGGGTGTACTATTGCGAAAACACATACACCCACAAAGTTGCACCAACACTCACGAAACCTTTGCAGCCTCTATACACTTTTCCTTCTGTAACTTGAATTTTATAAAGATGAAATCATATGCATATTTACTTTGCATGGATGACTTCTTAATTATATTAATAATACAAAGATGATAATTTGCATCTATTTGCTTACAAACAATATTCATGGTAAGCTAAAAACATGTTGTAAGCTAAAAAAACTTATGAACAATTTAAACCCAGCTTAAGCTTACCGTGAGGATGAGAAAACGGTAAGGCTTTGGAACTTATGCTCAACGAGTAGAGGATTCAAACATGGCAAATGGTCTTTCCCATGAGAAGTTCCACTGTAGTTGATGCGTGGTTTTTGTTGTTTCTGCAGTTACTTGGCTCGTTTAACTTTGGCAGCTCTGAATTGCAGCAGCCGGCATGCCGGTTTTTCATTTCTTTCTTTTTTTCCCCGCTGCAACTTTAATTGGACATGGGTTGTTTTTGCTGCTGTTGGCGTTGGCAAACGTGTTTTTTTTTGGTTTTTTATTTTAGGTAAATTTGGCATTCGTTTCGTTTCCTACGCGACTTGCAAGCGAGGTCAAAACTCATCATCGTTTTGTTGAGTGCATTTTTGTAGAATGATTCTGATGATTTACTTACCTCCTGGCTTGTGACCTATGACCTTAGAAGGCGGGGGTTGCTGGTGGTGAGGACATCCCCTTGGTATGGAAATTCAGCCGCTCTCGTTGGTTTTGTAATTGCAAAATCGAAGGAAATTAAACGATTATTTGTTGGACACACACACACGCGAGAACGCACTGTTCGAAACACAGATACGCCAAACACTCCCTCTCCCTTCTCTCTTTCTCTCTCACACACTTTGTGTATTTTGTTTGTTCTGACTTTGGTTTTGCTTTTGCTTCTGCGTTTGCTTTGCTTTGTTTTGCTTTGCTTTTACTTGGCAATGCAAGTAGCGCGACGTTGCAACATAGTTCACATTTCACATTTCCCCCCGCTGAATGCACTTTTTGTCTCGCTTTTGTTGGATATTTCCTCTTGTGTTTTGACTGCGGCAGATGCGGCTCCGCCTTCTGCTTCTTCTTCTTCTGCCACTTCTCCCCCTCCTTCTAATCCTCGCTTCGTTCGCTTCACACAGCTATCCTGCGTGGGCCAGGATATTTTACGTTTTCTTGTACTCGGCTTCCTGAACGGCACGTTTCGGTTTCGCACAGTTAACTCGGTATTTTCACTACAATCGAGTCCGCACTCATCGCGATTAGTTTTTCCTAATTTTTCCGACGGTCCATTTTTCCCGTTTTTCCAATCGAATCGCTCGAAATGCTTGTTCAGTGTGACCGTGGAAAAATTATTAAAGCAGCTCACACTTGAATGTAACGAAAATTTGAGTAGTTATCGATAGGTTTTCAAAGTATCGATAGACTATATCTATAAATTTTTAAAATTTTACATCTTTCTAACAGAGAGGTTGCATGTGTATTAAAAACTTTTTTACATTTACCCGAGTTTCTCACCAAATCATCATATGAAGTGGATAGCTCCGCTAAGCGAAAAATTTAAGAAATTGCTTAAAATCTACCTGAACTACATTTAAATATAAATAATTTAAACAAGAAAAATAGAAAGTTTAAGAACAATATTTATTCAACTAATTAAGAAAATACTTGAAAACAACCTCCGTATTAACACGCTTGCAGAAATATTGAACTTCACTGAAACCATTGAACCAAATATATATATAATTACTTTTTGAGAATTGAATTAAAAAGTCATAATCGTCAATTTACTAATGCATTATTTTATGAGAATTTTGTAATTAGTATATCATGAACTCTTCAGGCATGAAGTTCGCATTTGTCGTTTGGCTGATGTGGGCATTCAGTGTCCTAGTAACTGGCGGTATAGTTACTCGACACACTAACATCAAGTGTGAAATTCACGATCAATCCTTTGCCGAAGTAAAAGTGTGTCGATTGAAAGTCCTGGGTCGTGGCATTATCGGAGCTAACGTGCACTTGCATATTCTAAGCCTGCCAATAAAGACGACACTAATCAATTTTAGCGTATTTAAAAAAATGTCCGGCTATCATCCATTCCTGTTTAACATCACCGCGGACCTTTGTCACTACATGAAGCACCCGAATCCCTCAAATGTGTTCTTTTACTTTTACAGGGCTCTAACGCCCTACATAAACGTGAATCACACTTGCCCAATTAACGTAAGAATGGTTCGGAATTTATTGAATGATTATCTAATAATAGTATTTCTCAAAACAGCACGATGTCATTTTAAAGGACTTTGTTCTAGATGACAAAATGTTCTCCATTGTTCCCGCGCCCGTGGGCAGCTATATGTTTCTGATTAAATTAATAGCTAATGGTGCCTTGAGGGCAACTATTTATTCCTACTTGGACATTAACGTTGATAAACCATAGTATGTTAATTTATAAACTTTCCAATTTAAAACATATATTCTTTGTAAGATTAAAATGCATTCACAGACTGTGTATTTAGTTTGCGGTTGTATGAATTGTGTTAGCGCATCTAAAATTTTGGTAAGGTCTGTTAAAAAAAAAGTAAATGATGACTTGAATTTTATTAAATTATCAGTTCTATCACCATCATGTATGACTTCCTTTACGAAACAAAAATAGAATTATCTGACATGTGTAACAAACATTTTTAATTTGTTAGTTAGTTGCAAATCGGTTGTTAAGTTCTTCCAAAAGAGCTGATAACGCATGATGGTTGGAATCAGTAAATGCTAGAAGTCAGTGGCAAGTCTACTCAGTCTGAAAACGAACTTCAAAGGCTAAACAGCCATGATCAAATTATTCTACCCGATTCTTAAATGGCTTTGCCTTTGCTTTATAGCCGTAATTGTGATTCTCAATCTGAAAAATCAAACTGCGAATACTATATACCGGAAACTAAGGGTTTCGGAACTTACAGTGGAAGGATATGAAAGTCCTGTGACTAGTGCTTATACTGCTAAGGAAAATCCGGAAGCAGATCTGCCCCTTTTCTTTGTGGAGACCGCAAAGTGCAAGATTCCGTATGTGAATCCGTTTGAGGCGGATGTCATGGATAGTTTCCATCCCGAGCACTTCGAGACCTGCTCCAACGAATCCGCTTTGGTGACCCCGATTTATGACATCAGCCGAAGGCGGTATGTGCTGTTCATCAACAAGACGTTAGCCTCGATTTTACTGAACTCCAGCGAGGGGGAGTATAACTGTTATTATCAGGAGATAACACGCGATCGGCAGCACGACAGTTACGATAAGTTAGTGTCTTTTGTCGTTTCGATATCGCTCACATTAAGTGGCATTCTTGGAAGTTGCTGATTAGAGACATCAATTATGATTTCGCAGGGTGGAGCGGAAGTATTTTACGCAGAACTACGAGTTGCCGCTGCATGTTCAGGGAATGATTTTGGCCTGTCATCGCCTGGGCAACGAGTCGGATGTCCTGCAGAGCGATGCATATACCCTCATCCAATACAAGCCATTGCCCAAAGGACTCTCCCTGGAACCGGCCAAACGGAAGCCAAGTGTACTTATGTTCGGCATAGACAGCATGTCGCGGATAAACCTACGACGAACCATGCCAAAGGTTTATAGCTTTCTACAGAGCAGTGGTTGGTACGAGCTGCAAGGCTACAATAAGGTGAGTGAGCTTAATATAGACAATCCATATACTCCACGAACCCTTTGCACTTTTCCATGATATATGCGTACACCAGAGTAGAAGTCCCATATAAAGTAATACTCCATCACTTACCTTAAAAAACAAAAATCCTATGTTTTTAATTATCTAGCAAATATAATTGGAACTATTTAATTCAAGCTGAAATATACTTTTAAAAATATGTCCCTGGCCTTGTTGTTAATATTTAAACCTCTAAATTTACACAATTTTTCTGATTTTAAGGATGTTTAAGTTTTGATTAGCAAAATAAATTCATACATTTTTCTTATTAAATTGAAGAAAAATAACAAAAATAGTTATCATTTACTGCTACAAGAATTTTGATAAAATATCCTTAAAATACTTTTAAGATCGAAATATAAGCATTTAGATCACAGAAGATCTTAGCAAAGAAATAAAATTATATTGAAGTTACACTCATGAGCACCCAATTATCATGGAAAAGTACAAATGGTTCGAATGACATAACATAATCCAAAAATAATTGACCTAATCTAATTGTTAGGTAGGCGACAACACCTTTCCCAATCTAATGGCCATCTTGACGGGGTACAGTGAGGATTCGGCCTTGAAAAATGTGTGCGACTGGAAGAAGAAAGGCTGCCTGGACGAGACCCCCTTTATATGGAAGTACCTCCGCAATGCCAGCTATCTGACAGCCTATGCCGAGGATGAAACTGGCATGGACACATTTAACTACTGTAAACCCGGGTTTGTGGAACAACCCACCGACTTTTACTTGAGGCCCTCTCAGAAGGCCTTCGAATCGGGTCTGAACACCTGGAAATGCCATGATTGCACGATGAAGTACTGCATTGGCAGGCGGATCACGAGTAGTTATGTCTACGACATGGCCAAAGAGTTTGCCAAACGCTTCGTCGACGAGCGTCCCATTTGGGGTTTGTTCTGGTCGAATAGCTTCAGCCACGACAGCTGGGAAATGCCCTCGAAAATGGATGATTATGTGCTGCAGTATTTGCTGGACTTCGAGGCAGATGGCGTGTTCGAACAGAGTATAATGGTGTTCCTCTCGGATCATGGATCTCGGTATGGCAAGCTCATGTCGCTGTCCAGTGGATTTCTGGAGGAGCGTCTGCCCTCGATGTTTATCTACTTGCCGCCCTGGTT
Source organism: Drosophila elegans (assembly GCF_018152505.1). Classification (NCBI taxonomy): domain Eukaryota; kingdom Metazoa; phylum Arthropoda; class Insecta; order Diptera; family Drosophilidae; genus Drosophila; species Drosophila elegans. The sequence goes on from NW_024545863.1 coordinate 913,990, forward strand.
TCGAGCTCAATATCCGGAATATGCCAGTGCCTTGCAGGTGAATCAAAACCGACTGACCTCCAACTACGATCTACACAACACCCTGAAGCATATCATCGAACTGGACGGCAGTACGGTATTGCCAAAATCAGCCGATTGTCCCCTTTGCCAGTCTTTATTCCTTCCCATCGCAGAGGTGAGATCTTGTGAGGAAGCCGGCATACCGGATCACTACTGTACCTGCGTGCCCTACAAGAGAATCCAAGCGAATTGGGCCAAGAGAATTGCGCCTGGAGTAATAGGTCGGATCAACGAGTATCTGGCCGGCAGGAATCTCAGTGGCATTTGCTGGGAACTAACTCTGAGCTATATTCACGAGACGGAAATGAAAATTGGGCTGGATCAGAATTATCACGGTGACTTGCCCCTCGCAGAAGTGGCCACCTATCGCACCATGTTCAAGGTTAAACAGAACTCCGCCGATTTCCGAGCCACCGTACTCTTTAACAATGTTACGGGTTCTGTGGAAGTCTCAGTGCCCAGCATAAGTCGACTAGATAGTTATAAAGATGTTTCAACTTGTGTCGACGACAAAACCGACAAAAAGTATTGCATTTGCAAAAGTGATCTCAAAGAGTAGTCTCTATCAAAGTACAATCTTATTGATTTTATCTTAAATAGTACGCAGGAAACACCGTGTTGGCTCGGTTATTTTTGGCAATTTTGGCAATGAAATGTACTTTCTCGTTGGGTCATGCGTTTTAATTGATTGAATTGGAAAGCATTTCTGTTTAAAACAATGCGATTCTTTTAAAAACTATGTTTACATAAAACCAAACGCATATCTCAATTTAGTGTCGGCTATTTATTAAGTATATAGTAAGGAATACAAATTTTTCGAGCTATTAATTATTAATAATTGCTTCACGCCAAATGACTCCCACAATCTGTCAAATTTTACTTACATGTTACATTTAGTTTTCACGATTACTGTGCGACATCTAGCGTGGGTGGATATGTATACTACATTGTACATTTTAATTTTACAATAAATTTACAAAGTAAAGTATAAAGTTCAAGTACCCTTGATTTTTAGTGAAACTTAATAATGATCATGAATGGTCTTACGTTTAACCCTGTTAAGCATACGCAGAACTCATGTAATGATAATTTTGGTAGTAGCTCTATTTTTTACGATCTTTAAAATAATATTCATTTTTCTACATATAAGATTGATAATTTCGTGTAAGCCGAATCCATTTGAAATATACTCTGGTAAAAAAACGAAGAAACACCAAATATTTTGTACACAATTTTAATATTTTCGCTTCGATTTTAATCCATTGCGGTTTTGAGTTTTTTGCCTCTTAAATCTGCTATCAACTTCACACTCCCAAATTTTTTCGTAATAAATTGATTAACAAAAAAAAGGCCAGTGTACTAGGCGGATTCTAATATATTTGAAATTATTTATTGATGAAATGTATGTAGCATAATTATAGGCGTTCAATTCCTCGTACTGTTAAATGCCAATATTTTAATTTTTATACTCTACCCTACTTTCAAAAAAAATCAAACCCAGGCTGACCCTGATTGCCTTTCATCTCAGCAAATACCCGACAGATGATTAATATTTCTCAAAATAAAATCGTATGGATTGCAGCAGACAGTGTATCCCACTCCATTCAGATTAAGATTTGGATGGCAATTGGTTGTTGTGCAGATCTGATTTAGGTCTTGACGACTAGGGGGATTCACATCGTTGTAGGTTAATATCACCCATTTATCTCCGGAAAGGTGACCAACTATTTTGTACGTCCACTTGGGAACGGGAATTTTGTCTCCCAATAGGTAAAGGGGTACCCTATTGTTATTACTCAACTCATGCACTCGCAGTGCGCCTGTGCAAACTTTCAGGACATCGTAGGTTCGACTATGAGTATCATAACGTCCCATAACCAGATTGTTTACCCAGGCCTCTATGTTTTTCCAGTTGCCAATATTGACTAGTTTGTTTTGGGGAACAACATTTAAGTACTTGTCAGTCGACTTCCTAAACTCTTTAAAAATAAAAGCAGAACTTGGTGTCATGTGACCTCGATCGAGCTCACAATTCTGTTGACCTGCACCCAAGTTGGGGGATAGGCAGGCTCGATATTTCTTGGCCATGTAAGCGCTAGCTTGTGCAACTGTCATTATCCCATCCGTTGTAAAGTAAGCTGCAGGACGCAGAGCGGCTAAAAATTGAGGGTTACAGATAACAAGTTGGTTAAACAATATTTTAAGCTTACAATGTATGTAGCGGTAAGCCTTATAGATGGAATGCTGCAATGCCAAGTGTTGACCATCGAAGCAGTTTCGATAGAGCTCAAAAAAGTGTGTGCCTTCTTGTATACCCACGGCGTATGTGAGATAGGGAGATGGGCAAGACGAGTCTATTATCGTTTTAACGGACGCTTTGACTCCCCTTGCACAATTAGACGTGGATAAAGGCGGATTGAAAACATTGTTTTGGCACACGAATGCGGTTTGGTAGATTCCTTCTGCACAGAGCAAATGCACTGATTGTCCTGTGGCCACAATATCGCCGCGCTGAATATCGAAGTTACCATTGCTGCCACTTAAGTAAACGTTTTTGGAATTCAGTTGATCTTCAGGGATAATGCATGCAGTGCTGGCAGCTCCTACAACTGAGAGTCGAATTTTTGTATACAATGCTGAGCAATCTATTAAAATAACTCACAGAAAAACAGACTCAGACTGAGCAAGAGATTGTGCAAATCGTGCATCTTGACAGCTTAAGCTTCCAGCTAGAACTGAAGCTAATATTATCTCAACGGGTTTTATAAAAGGGCAACGCAACGAAAGTTGTATATATTATATTATATATTATATTAGTAATCAGATTAAATTTTTTTAGTTTACTATAAAATCGGCTACAGGCCGAAGTTTAAATGCTCTTTCAGCTAGCTTATATATTCTTGATCAGGATCAATAGCCGAGTCGATCTAGCCATGTCCGTCCATCTGTCCGTTTGTCCGTTTGTATCGGAAACTTTTAAAACTAAAGATTTGGATTTGACATGCAAATTATAGTTATGACAGAAACTGCGTACTATAGATGTGAATAAGATCGTAGTTGCTAAAGAATACGTAATGGGACGACAAAGTCCGGGCATTTCCCAAAACTAAAAATCAGATTACTGGGTCATAAGTTTTGCTGATAGCCAAGTAATCTTCGATGTTCATTTTTAAAAAAAATCAGACCCAGGCTGACCCAGAGATATATCAGATCATTTAATTGAGGATCACGATGAGTTCACTTGTGTTTTATACTCCTTTAAAGGGTCTTGTAAACATCCGAGTGATCAGCGTAAAAGAGCAGACATGTATATTTCATCAGCATCATCACTGTAATAAATATTCCGAATTTTTGATGCACAATAGTCTCTTCGCTTTAAAGTGTTCCTTATAATAATTATATCTTTATATCTTGTAACATATAAAATAATAATATAATATAAAAATTGACCCAACAGAGTATTGGAATTTCGCCTGTATTCTTTTGTATATTCTTATCACTCAAATTGAAATTAAATTATATAGTTAGCTGAGATGTCACTCTCTCAAAAGCTCGACTGCCTGCCTTCTCAGCAAACACCAACGACATTTAAGTACTTGTCGTACTTTATAAATTCTAAGAAAACAAATGCAGAACTTGGTGTCATATGACCTCGATTGAGCTCACAATAGGGTTGACCTGCACCCAAGTTGGTGGATAGGCAGGCTTGAAGACATTGATGTCTTGGCACTCGAATCCAGTAGGCTGGATTCCTGTTTTTCAAAGCAAATACAATGTTTGACCTGTAGCCACAATATCGCTGCATTGAATATCGAAGATCCCATTGTTGCCATTCACATACGGATTTTTTGAATTCAGAAAATTCAGAACACAATTGCGACTGTAAGAAATATATATAGCCTCAATCGAATTATGTATTTTATTATAAACAAGAAAGAAAGCTTACTTCAGCAAGAAGTTCACTTTGTGTAGCAAATGCATTCTTATCAATATTACAGTCAGTCGTGGCATTCCCATAAATAAAAATATATTTATGAATACGATAAAGCAAACAGTGTCAGCTTAGTTCACAGAGAAATAGATTCAGACAGACACACAGATACAGTTTGGACCCCTACCTAGAATAGAGGATCTAAAAATGAGCTAAGTAATCAAGGGCTAGAGCTTGTTTCTTATCTCCCTAGTTCCCTAAAATCGCGACGTTCATCAAGGCTCTTCGCAGGTCATCAGTGATAAGCGACTGGGTACCTTGCTCTGGGCCTTTAAGTTGGTTGGATGAGTGGGGGGGTAAGCCACCCACTTCACCTCTGTTCAGTGTCTTTCACCCTGTCTTATCTGCACTTATTATCTCCCATCGCCGGGTGGTTTGAGCTCTGCCTTGTTTACCATGCCAGCGCTCGTTTGATAACAAAGGAGTGGCCCTACCGCTCTTTTCAACCTGCATCCAATGAACTTTATGTGGCTTGCATTTTGTCAGCAGCACCAGCACTCATAAAAACCTATCTAAAATTGAATCTAAGGTGCAGCAGGGGAAAATAAAATAGGATTCCGCACTTGAAACCGTTCGTCGGAGCAATCATTAAGCATCAGCTACTTGAATTTCTTAATGGGATGGGCTGGGTTTACGTGACTCAGTCAACGGTACGGAAGAGGTTCAGGAAGATTATGGATTTCTCAATCGCAATGTTTTTTTTTTTTTCTTAAATGGATTCCTATGTAAATAACAAAATTTGTATATGTTAAGATAAAACTAATATGAATATGACTTTAATTACTAATAAAAAGATCAGATAAAAAATGCTCTTATTACTTTGCGTGTATGACAAAAAAAAACTTGATCTTAATAAGAATACCACATTCATACTAAATAAAGAAGTTAAAAATAGCAAAGTGACATGAATTATTTTGACCTTAAATACTGCTTATAAATATAACCCTACGTAATAAATTAAGAAAAAACTCAAAATAAAATAAAATTATTTCTTAAAAGCCAAGTATTTGCTGCTTTCAAATTTTTCGGAACCCATCTCCAAGTGTCTGTAATAAGTTTCAAACCATATTTTTTTTGGTTGTTGTTTTTTTTTAATAATTTTTCCAATCAATTTTGTGTTTAAAGGGTAAAGGTGGTGGCATTGCAGCAGTAGGTGTGTCCGGCGGCTGCCACATTCTCAAGGGTCATGGGGCAGGGAATACTGGTGCAGAATGCGGGGGCAGCGGGTCGGGCAGTTGCATAAATGTTGTTGAGGGTGACGAACACGCTGTGCGGTGCATTGGCGGATGTGCGCACCACCTTATAGAGCCACATGGGCATGACGTTCTTGGTGCCGGCACCCAGAATAATGCGACGCTGGCGATTTCGGTTGTCGGGCAGTGTAAGATCGCCATTGGTTCCGGTCTTGATCCTCAGCGATCCGCCGGCACTAATGCGGGTTCGCACCCACCTTTCGATCGTCTGCCAGTTGCGATCGTTGATGCTCTTCCACATGGGCGCCACGTTAATGTACTTGAAGGTGGCGCACATCTGGTCCCCATAGAGATAGTCTGCCGACGGGGTCAGATGTCCACGATTGATTACCGTATCCCGTTCGTTGGGAATGTACCGCTGGTTGTTGCCAAAAATGGTGCGGAATGCCCGGAAAATTGTGCGGGGTAGGAAACTTTGGGCATCCGTATCGCTGATGACGCCATCTCTGGTGAAATCGGAGCAAGGACGTTGCGGGACTGTAAAGAATTATTACTCAGTAAATAAAGTACAAACAAGACTTTTTAGTGGACTCACAGAAGGTCTTGTGGTACACCGAATGGGTAGTGAACCGGGCCCGGACAGCAGAGCCTTGGTAGCAGGCGCGGTACAGCTCCAGATGGCGATTGTTGATGGTGTAGCCCACGGAGTACATGGTGGCCGGACAGGAGGCATCGGTGACCACCGTGGCCGAGGCAGCAATGGGTCTTTGGCAGCGCAGCGGCAGAGGTCGACTGAAGTTGGTATTCTGCTGGCAGGTCGTCTGGACAATGTCCGTCGCAGTGCAGAACATGTGGAGCACCTCGCTGGTGCGGACTCTCTGGAGTCGCTTCAGCTCGTATTGGCCGGCAGCATTGCGGTTGGTGAATATCCGATTGGTGCCCTCGATCATGGCCCTGGACAGCGGGCAGTCCGCCTGCGACAGGAGCACTGAAAGCACGAGGATAATTAGTCAGCAATATTTAACACCAATGGATGTGCTTCTAAATTTCAAATCCTAATAAGTAAGCAATTTAAACTTTTCTTACATAGATTTTAAAATGCAATCATTTTATTAGCTGCAGTTAAAAAGGTTTTCTTAAAACTATTCCTTGGTATTTTAGAAATCTCATTTAACCCAATTCGTATAAAAATTGCACATAAATTCGATTGGAAGAGTAAAGTTAAAATCCATTTAAAATAAGAAGCAAGTAAATTACGCAAATATGACTTTTACTATTAAAATCTTTGGCAAAATTTAGTAGGGATATGCTCTAAACATTTAAGGGACTCATTTTAAAATGTTATATGTTAAAATCCATATTATTTCCAGCAAATATTTAAATTGTATACCTCTTATTCGCTCCATTATACAGTGCTTTCTCATTACTAAATTTAGGAGGACGTGTATTAAAGTAAACGTTTTTATTTGTGTATTTTAATTGCCAGGAGTCGAGTTTTTTGGAGCCCTTGTTTGTTTTTTCTTACCCAGTCCCAGTCCAATGGCAACGATAAGCAGCAGTTGTTGAGCTTCCATGATGTTTGTTGATCAATGAGCTGAGCCTCTGGTGCTTATATACCTTCAAGGGCGGCTTGATTGGGCTGCCTTCATTGTTCTGGCCAAGCACGTGCATTTCAGACAACAGACTATTTTTGGCTGTAAACATATTTCCCCATTTTCTTCATGCTTAAATGCTCGAAAAACGCTTTTATTACGTTGCATTGTGCTGGCACTGGATGGGCGGCTGCATACGGAAATATTTTCCATTTTGTAACTGTAACTTTGCCCACATATGAAATTTATTTTCCAAAACCATGCAGTTGATTTTGCAGCAACAAGCAAAAATGTACAGTTTATCCCTGGATGAGCATTAGTGCGGCATATAAAACTGGTATTTAGATGGGAGTTTTGTAGGTGTTGTCTTAGACTGCTAAACCGTTGTTCTCTATAGATCATTGTGGTTTGCGAATAAGGCACAACTCTGAGCAAGACGGGAGCCAAATAAAAGCCCTGTTTAATTCGTCTGTCAGTCGTTGTCTGGTCATTGAATTGCTCCTTGTCTAAGTGGCCATGCATTTGAATGTAGAAGCTGCGAAATGGTTAATGCTAGGCTTTTGTCTGCCTTCCCTTTGACTGGATTTGGAGAGGGCGTAACGCAATTTCCGCAGCTTACGAGCAATTTGGCGCTATTTGGGCACTTTTAATGCATGCTCACAGGGGCGAACCAAATTATGCCATATAAAATTTATGACTCAAATCGTGGCTGTCTGTTTTGCTCGGGTTGAATCGTAATGGTCAATAAAAATAAAAGGGGCAAGACAGCAAAATCAACAAGCCGGCCACAAAACAGGGCATAAATTAAATTGTGCCGCAGTGCAGGATGGATATGGATGCATAGGCATGGATGGGATGTGGGTGGTGGGTGGTTGGGTGGCTGCAGCCCATTCACAATGCCATTGAGTTGCGTGTTTACAGCACAATTACAACTGTTAGGTTTTATGAGAGCCCAGTTCAACGCATGTCCGGGTTGCTAAATTTATTCCGCACTTTTATGAGCTCCCACTGTCCCTATTTTTCCGTCCCCTTGGCTCCATGGATATTCATCAGCTTCCACAACGCACAGCACACGCACACGCACACACACACACACACGCACAAAACAATTTCGCAGACGTGCGTATTTAAAAGCAACGCAAACGCAGCCATACCCTGCTGAATAATTTATTTAATGTCTACTTTTAGGCGCAATCCCCGACGAAGCAATTGCCATGGCCTTTATTGCACTCGCACTCGCACTCGCACTCGCAATCCCAATCGCAATCGCAATCGGAGGCATTGAAAAGCGCTCGCCTTCGCTCCACAATCGCAGCTTGAATTTAAATGGGCCACAACCACAAGCAAGTTGCCGGGGGAATTTATGAGAAGCCGCTGAATGACCATTAAAACAAGCGGCTGGAGTCCATTCCGAATGAGGCATGAATTCGAAGAGTTTGCAATGCGTTTTAAACTGCCACGCGAACTTTTACGATTTATGAAAATTGATTTGCGGCATGAAGACATAACAATATATTTAATTTGACTTTAATTGGTCTTAAGTGCCGTTTTATGCGGTTTTGCAAGGGAAATGCAGTATAATTGGTATTTCTTAACATAATATAAAACAACACACATAGGAATTACGTATTAATCCTTTCGTAATTTTAATTTAACTTAATTTTACTTATTCTTAAGTACGATTTTAAAATTAATCAATCAAGCGGCTGGAATTTATTCCAAAAAGAGGTATTAAATCAAAGAGTTTTTTACGACTTATTAAAAACTATGTGTGCTTTTGCAAGAATAATTCAGTATAAGCTTACGCTTTTATACTCAATTAACTTTATTTTTCGAAGTCCCATGAAGAGAATCCAGTAGATAAAATTTACAAAATATTTATTTTGAGTAGCAATGAAAACTACAAATATTTTAAAGTAGTTTATATGTTGAAATGTTTTTTAATTGGCAGAAACTTTACGGATTAGGGTCTGAAAGTAGCGGGATTGCAACAGAAGGAATATCCGGCCTGTGCTGTGTTGACCAGGTTAACTGGACAGTTCACGGGTTGGCAGAAATTGGGAGCCGCTGGACGTTGACGGGCGAATATGTTGTTGAGGGTAAGGAAGGCCACGGTGGGCTGGTTGTTCGCGTTCCTCACTATCTTGTACATCCACAATGGCACTGGGTTCTTGTTGCCGCTGAGGAAGACGTTCTTGGGCCCTGGGCCCGCGGGATTGGGTCCAGATGGTGTCAGTGAGAGGACATCCCTGGCCCCTGTCCGCACATTCACGAATGCGTTTCCGGTCACCGAATTGCGCACCCACCGCTCAATGGCCTCCCAGTTGCCATCGTTGATCGACTTGAATTGCGGCACTGCGTTCACATACTTGAAGGTGGCGCACATCTGATCGCCAAAGAAAAAGTCTGCCGAGGCGGCCAGATGTCCACGATTGATGACCACATCCCGGTTGTTGGCTATGTAGTTCTGGTTATTGCCAAAGAGCCTGCGGAAGGTAGAGTAAATGTTGCGAGTTGTATAACTGGCTTCGTCAACCGGACTGATCACTCCATCGGCACTGAATTGCACGCAGGGCCGAGCGGCATCTAAGTAGGTTAGAAAATAAACACTTTATTAAATAAGAAGTTCTATATATAATTTATACATTATGGTATTTTGAAGACCGTTAATAATATCTTATTTTGTATAAGTATAAATGTTCCTGATTTCCACAAAAAACGTTTTTGTTTAAGATTTTTTAAAATTTTCACACTATAATTTTTTTATAAAAAACAGTTTTTATATAAATTGAAAAGCAATTTCATTAGTGTTGAACAAGTTTTGAAAAAATTTACTCTAAGGTTGGTATTAGTTTTTAAAGCCTCTATTTTATTATTTTTTTAATCTCTTCTCAAAGTTAGGAAAATACTTGTGGCCGAATGGCTTAATTTTTTTTGGAAAGATATTTATATACATTTTATTTTACGGAAAGTTACTTACAGAAGGGCTTGGCGTACACCCGATGCTCCACGAAGACCGCCCGCGCGGCTCTCGTGTTGAAGCAGGCACGATAGAGCTCCAGGAACTGATTGTTGCCCGCGTTGTAGCCCACTCGGTACATTTGGGCAGGACAGCTGCGATCTTGAACAGGCGTGGTCAAGGCGGCAGGAGGAGCTCGACAGGTCATGGGCAACGCTGGCTGGAAGGCCGCCGGACGCCTCTGTACCGACTGGCAGGTTGAGGTCACAATGTCCTGGGGAGAGCAAAACATCTGCAGGACCTCGCCAACTGCCGAACTGGCCGTTCGCTTCAGTGAGAGCTGACGATTCTGGCCACGCAGCATGAAAATGCGGGTGGTTTGCTCCACCTGTTGCCTGGTGAATCGGCATTGGCCATTGGCTAAAAGAATAAATATTATATGCTCATTTCATGGCAAAAATAATATTTATATTACCCAAGGAACAAAATGCCAGCAGCGGTAGCAGAACTCTCAACATTTCCGTAAGATTCGCCAGCTGATGACATGCAGGTTTATTTATATTGTTTGTTAATTGGCTACCTGCTTTTTAATAAAATGTATGCACAACTGTTTCATGATAATTGCCATTCATTGTTGAACATTTATTTATTTAGTTGCACTTGCGACCCAAAATTAAAAGTAGGTTTTGATACTTATCAAAACGGTGCTTAAAAGTATGCAACAATATATTTTCAAAGATATAAGTTCCCTGGTTAAAGTAATTACATTGTTCACTACTTTTAAAGTGATTTTAAAACCCTAGTGATTAAAGCCAGAATATACATGAAAAGGCAACAATTTAAAGCTGATTTAAAATCTGCCCTGTATTATCAGCTTGCTTTGGCTTAATTGCTTCTAGAAGATTCACAGTCAGGTAACATGCCCCGACCTCATGTGGATAATGTCAACTTTTGTGTGCATATGATGCCATCCGATTGCAAATGTGCTTGGCAGAGTAAATGAAATTAGTTATTGGCCCGATGCCAAAACCTGACCAGAGCCGAAGCGAATCACTTTCGATTTGCCCAGCACCCCATGATTTCATTATCGTTGTTTGTTCCACAAATAACATTAGTTCGGTTTGGTTTAGCATTGATTTTGTCCCATGTCCATGTCCAGTGACCAACAACAAGTCGTGCTGTGGCTGCAGATTGTATTTGTTGCCGTGTAGCTATACAGCTATATAACATGGCCAAAACTTTCTGGCTTTCTGGTTTTCTGTTTGCGAAAAGGTGCAATAGCAATCTCCCGAACAACTCGTTGTTCTCCAGTCGAATATACGAATATTTCATAAATTTATATTTGCCTGCTAAATCCCTTAACGACTGTAAGCTTTACCGTTTGTACGGCATTGCACGGCCAAAACTAATACATGCGCATATATAACGCCGACTTAGAGAGCTATGTGTATGCCAAAACGTGCTAACTTTGCATGTGTATGTGTATTGGAATCTGCGTGTGTGCCAAGTGGCATGTGGAAAGTGGCAAGTGCCCAGGAAAAGCTTTTTGGGCAAAAGGCGGAGACATTTGACTTTTACGCGCAATTGAGCCTGAGGAGCCGGAGAAGCTGAGATAGTTTGGATTTGGAGTAGCTCTTAGCAGCAGATCTAGGGCTGCCATCGACGGCCCACTCAAGTCACGCCCATCGCACCGCTTATAAATATTTATAACAGCCCACTCGACACCCACTAAATTATTAAGTTAATGTGTCGCGCTATTCAAAAAAGGTATGCCTCATTCGCCCGCCAAGGGGGACCAATAAAATTCCTAAGCTCCGCATGAATGTGGTTGTGCGGAAATGTGTGTGTGTGGCTGGCCAAACATTTTGACAATTTCACGCCAACTACACTGATACAAAAAATGGAATGGTAATAATAAATACCTTGCTATTGAAGACATACTGTCGTGTTATATATATAAATAATATATGAAATTATCATATTAAATACTATGCATATTAAAATTCATGATTTTATGATATACTAAAATTAATGTGAATATATATGACTTATATACTTTAAAATAAGATTATTATTGAAATCAATTTCCAAAATCGTAAGCTTACATATGAAAGCACAAATGTAATGATTTCATATAACTAAAAGCCACCAATCATAAATATTAAAAGATTTTAAATAGTGTGTAAAATATTGGATTTAGATCAGATAATAAAATCTTTTTCTAAAATAGTGTACTTAAATATAGAAACAAAAAAATTTCACACAATGCGAAAAATGTAAAAATTAAAATTTGTTTGCGCTTTGAACTGAGTAAGAACTTCTTAAATTAACTATATTTTTTTTATATCAGTGCACACTTCAGGATCACAGTCATAATCAAGAGACGTGCTTGATGTTTCTGCCTGCGTGCGGGCAACGATTAATAAGCCTGTTAATGTTGCGCGAAATTATCGGGGAAATGGGAAAAGTTTAGCAAGTCTTAGATTTATAAATGGTCCATGTTTAGAAGTGCAATTATAAGGCGGCAAGGACATATGAGCGATGGCGCATTAAGCAAGTTAAGGACCATAAATCAGAGATGGGTCTTAGACGGGGCAATCTCGGGGGAGACTTATGAAGTTTCCTGATATCAGGGATCAACTGATGTCAGTCCGGCATTTGCTTGTCTCCAAAATGTGTCACGGGTCGTATACGTTATATTACATATCTTTGCACCGACCCGTATGGACAATACGTATACGTCGTGGTTATACAAGTATGCATTTCGGAGTGCCACCTTTTCGCTAACATTCCCGAATGCGGTCAACGGCAGGTGCAATGTTTGGTCCGTCGTTCTTTTGCCTCTCAGCTTGACGTTTATTAAATTTTTCGCCCCGGCCACAGGAAGCGAACAACCAAGGATGCTGAATTCTCGCAGGGAGCTGGATGAGGGGTCTGCACTTTATGCTCCAGTGCGCGGCAGCTTAAACTCTTTTATGGCCAGCAGAGTCTTTAAGCTTTTCTCCATTGACTGCCATCGCTTGAGCAAACACTTGCCAAGTATTTCACTTCATTTTACTGTTTTCCACGCCGCCAGGCCAGGCGCTTTATTTGATTCAGTTCTTTTCAGTTTTTATTTTGTTTTTTTTGGGAAATATCATCATTAGGACTACACATGCGACGACGTTCAAAGCGAAACGGCTCCATTACATTACAGTTTGCATGGCCCCAATTTCTGGGGCAATTATTTGCTTTGTAGCCTGCCAAAAAGGCTGCCTCTGCCTGCCAGTAGCAGAATGTAGCAGAAAGTAGCAGAAAGACAGTCAGACAGACAAGGCTTGCTGCTTTTACACAATTTCCTTCCGCTTTGCTTTCGCCGGCAAAGTATTACGATGATTTGCATAATTTTAGCGCACCTACAGCAGCCGCACGAATAAAAAAAGAGGGAAGAAAAAAGAAAGCGCAAAACGAGGCCTAAACCACGAATCCTCCAGCGCATCCTTGTGTGTGCTTCACAGCCCTTCATTCTTGTTCGTTTTTTCGGCTCGTCTTTATCTGCTCCGCTTTCAGAGGTCCTTTGTTGAGGTGTGGGTGTCGGTTTTCCAGGGTTTTCCTGGTCCTGGGTTTCCCAAAGGGGAGAGGTAGCCTACATTTTGTAACTGATGTGCTGCGTTGGCCCTCTCTGCTCGAATCCGCTCCTTATCTTTGCGCCTGATCGAAATTGCTTTTGTGTGGTTGCCGTGCTGTCCTCCTTGCTGAGCCCCACCCACCCTCCGCCCCAAAAATATCCTCATCTTCTCGAAACTCGGCAGTTGCTGTTGCTATTTTAATTTCAGTCATGTGTGCAGCTCCGCCGCCCTTTTCTCTGAATTCTTTTCTAAGCACTTTTGCAATTTTCTGCCTGTTTTGGGCTAGATATTCATATCAGCTCTATACATATTATAGCTATTTTCCGCTATAACTGTTACTGATTGCCGCTTTGTGGCAGCATTTTTCCACCCATCTCCCATCTGCACCGACCAATCCCACCCGTCGCCCCTCGATTTTTGAGCACCAATTGAGATGCAAATTGCTTTTGCCTAGAATGATTTGAAAATAATTCAGTTGGTTAGCATTTTTGCCTTTACATATTTTGCTCCTTTTTTTATCTTCATTTTCCGCACTCGAATTAATTTGATTCACTGGCGATAATCTTTGGCATTAAAGTGGGGTATTAAATTTTTAATCATGATATTGGTTCAGACTTTGTTCTTTAATCAATGGTTTCAGTCCCAGAGGAAGAAACCTTTTTGGTCTATATTTGAGAAAAGCTGATGAAGAATTAAAGAATTTTTGTTTTATTATTTAAGGGAAATCAATCTGAAAGTATTTTAAAATTTTTAAATTGTACTTAGCAATGATAACCTATATATTGATTTAATATTTATTCTCAGCCTTAGAAAAAATATGTTAAAAATTTAAATTTGATTTCAAGCGCTTAGAAACCTGGAAAAAATTAGTTCGACCTTTTTGTAAAAAAAGGAATGGCTTTCTTGCCCCACTATTCAGCATTAGAACAATGCACAAATTTTCCAAGAATTTTCTTTGAGGTATTTCGGGATCAGGGTTGCTGCAAATTGTTGTGTGGCCAAACAGCCGCATTTATTATCGTTTCGGACACATGCTAGTATATAAAACGATTTAGCGCTTGTCGCTGCCACATGGCGCTTCCATTTCCATTTCCTTGTTCATTTTCATTTGCAAATATTTATTTATACATTTCCTCCCTGCACTATTTACCCACTTCCGCTGCACACCACCATGTGCATGTGCACCATGCACACACCATGCACACCATATACACACAGACACTAAGGATAAGGGCTTTCGTTTTCACTTGCCAGAAACTTGGGCAGGCCAACACATTGCACACTCGCACATTGCTGACCCAGACTCGAATGCAGCTCAGCTCTGCAGATGTGAGTGCGAAATGCGACGTTTTAGTTTTAGTTTTCATTTCGGTTTCGTTTCTGGTTGGGGAAAATGCCTCCCTGCAATTTGCTAAAACCTAGCCAAAATGCCAAGCCTTTCAGGCGATGTAAGGAAGGCCAAAGCCGAAAAACCGAGCTCCAAAAACCCAAGAGTTGGTTTTTATTAAATTCTTTAGAGCAGGGACTTTTAATTAACGTTTTATTGGTTGTCAAGTGCAGATGTCTTCTAAGTCAATCTGTCAAAAATCACTTGATTGCTTCGAGAGTTGCCCAATTAAATGCAACTTATTTGGGTAATTTATTATTTGTTTTCCAATAATTTTGAAGACGGATGTTAAACTAAAGCGTTTTATGAAGGCCAAGCCAAAAACCGAGATCCGAAAATCTCGTGATTATCAAGAGCTGCTCAATAAAATTCAACTTATAAATAGAAAAAAATTGAATATCTCTTTATAGGTTCTCAAAAGCAAATGTCTTTTAAATGAGTATGTTCAAAATTACTGTCAAAAATCACTTGATTTTGTTGGATACTGCCAAATTCAATTCCACTTATCAGGGCAATTGATTTTGAAGAAGATGTTACTTTTCATCATCAAAGCAGATAATAAAGACCCAAAAACCCATGAAATTCTTAAAAACAGATACTTTTGGCCAATATGACTTTCAAAAATCATTTGATTTTGTTGAGAATTGCCCAACTAAATGCAATTTACCAGGAAAATCGATAATGTTGATTTAAAGCCTTTCAGGTGGTGCAAACCCAGAGTTCATTTTTATTAAACTCTTGAAAATAGAGATTTTTGATTATCACTTTATTGGCCGTCAAGAGCTGATGTCTTTAAAATTAATCTGCTGTCAAAAATCACTTGATTTCGTTGAGAGCTGTCCAATTAAATGGAAATTATCAGGTCAATTGATTAATTTTCTTATGATTCTTAAGCCAGGCTGTTGAATTAAAGCAGCCCATCCTGAAAGTCCGGTGCAGCGCAGGTCGCCAGGGAAATCAGTGCAACAATGGGTTCTGCAAATCCTGCGAGTCCTGCGAGTCCTGCGAATCCTGCCTGGAGCTGCCTGGAACTCCAACGCTGACATGAGCATCATAAATGCTTAATGGGCACACACGCACTGCAACAGCAACTGCTTTCACATTCACATTCACAATCACATTTACATTCACATCTGCAACTGCATCTGCATCCTTGGCTGACATTCGACTGCAGCGATGCAAAAATTCGAATTGCTCGATATCACAGCGGATGTCAGGAATCGCATCGAGATAACTCCATGTGCATTGCGTGTCTGTTAAATTAATAAATAATTGCTCGTTCAATTTCCCGCTGGCTGTCCTCCATTCAGCCAGTTTGGTTTACCTGCTCTTTTCTTCCTCGATGTCCGAGTCCGGCGAAACAGCAGTTTCCTATGCAGGTTATTCTCGCGGACCCACCTGTCGACAGCTGAGCCAGATTAATTGCCTATTTATTTGCCACCGCCGCCACCCCAATCCCAAACCAATGCCATCCATCTGCTGCGTGGCTTTTCCTTTGTTTAATGATAAGCCGTGGCCGAAAATCTCTGACACTGACATGCTAATTAATAAATTAGTTTGCAACAAATTAATTAGATCGCTGCGTCTGTTGAAAGTGATTGGTCATGTTGCGGCGAATCAAAGGGAGTTGGAATCCGGCCCTTAACGAAGCGGTGCGGCATTGGACGATTGATTGATGGTTTACTGCAGTAAAGACAGTTTTCATTGGGTTTTTAAAATTATAGAGAATTTATTCATAGAAATATTGAATATATATTTTTTAATACTTCTAAATGTACCACTCAGAACAGACATTTATCAAGACTGGCTGTAGGTTGCCATGACGTTATTAATATTTAAAAAAAAAAGTAGTATATAATAACCCAAAATTTGTAATTTTTATGAAGAAAATAAGATATTCAATTATATATCTTTATGCATACCCGAAACTTATAGGTACAGAGGACTTTAGATTTTAAGAAAAACTAAAACTATTTGTAAAAAATCAAATTTTCATGGGCACTTAAATATCGGAGAAATTTGCATAAAATCAGGGGTTCAAACTATAATGAATGTTTTTTTTATAGAGTTGTTGAAATAAATATAATTTAAATTTTACGGGTTTCATGATAAATGTCACCTTGGTTGCATCAGAATTCCTAGTTATAATGCAAAACTTTTAGGTGATGGAACACAAGTTTGTATGGGACTTTTACTCAGTAGAACCCAATTATCATGGAAAGTACAAATGGTTGGTGAAATTTTGTTGGCTGTGTATTTACTTTATGCACCGATTTCTTCACATGTGGCTAATATTAGTGGCTACCTGTGGCCCATCCTTGGCCCGGATTTTCTTGGCTTTTGTCCTGGCACGCACAGGTTCCTGAGTCCTCGTCTGTCATCATTAAAATAATTTATCTTTCCTGAATCTAGTGCTTCTTACACCTTGCTCCACAGCCATTGCTTTTTTTTCTTCTTCCTCATATATCTAATTTAATAATAAATATTTTAATTAAAGGAAAGTAATTATTGGTCAATGCTTTTATCGCATGCTCAAGCTTTTGAGTTAATTAAAATGGGTGCTCTTTTTATTTGTTTTGGCAAAAATAGTTGTTAAAGTTTTATGACAGCCGCATAAAATATGAACTCTGTCTGTTTTCAATTACAAAAGCAGAGCAGAGAAAAAACAAAGCAATTTCGGTTTAAATATCGTTTATTACTTTGCGCTCAACCATTAATTAAGGGCAAATGCCGGGCGATTATTGCGTGCCGGGGCTGGCAAGCAGTCGCAACCGTGACCAAGCGACTGCCCACCTTGCCCCCTTGACCCCTGACCCCAGATACCCCTCCCCCAACTGTGCCTCCCCTTATAAAAAACCATCTGGCATCTTGGCGAAGGGCAAATGAATGCGGAGACAATTAATTGTTGCGCTGTGTGTTCAGTTCGCGCTTTCAACATTTCATCTGCAGTTGTCAGTTACTTTTGTCGTAAGCCTCAGTTCGCTCCCCCTTCCCCCTCCCCCTCTCAATGCCCACCCCCTTCATACCACTGCAGCGCGCTTATGATAAATGAGTTGTTTTCACAATGCGGTGGCAGTCCGCCGCCTTTGTGTGTGCAGCGAGCATTTAATCCTTTGGGCTTCAAGGCATTTCAAGCGGCCATTCATTCAGTTTCCATTCCCAATGCAGGAGCCACTTAGCGCGGATACGGTTACTCACCTGTATCCTCGGCAATGGGTACATAATGAGCACCCGGTCACCAAGGGTCAGCCTTATGCACTCGCAAAAAGAATTACTGTTCTAAATATTAGAACTTATGATCATTTCATGATTTTATATATTTTGTATGTCAATAGCTAGTAAACTTTTACTTGGATATTTTCGATTTCTTCTTTTATTTTTAAAAGTGTCTTTAAATAATGTCGAATAAAAACTACTCATAACTTTGACGACATAGTATCTTCTTCATTTAAACTTAAAACTATTTTTTCAAAGTGTGAGCGGTAAGTCTGGCAGTGGCATAAATAGCGTTGCTTTAAAGCGATCCACAACCGAATAGGAAAAGTTAGCTGGGCCAAGTTCGCGCCCAGTTGGGCAAGTGGTGGGTGGAAATGTCGCAACTTGCATGTGCTGCCACATTCAGAGGAAAGTTAACCACTTCGGCTTTGGCCAGTGCTCAACACACCTGGTGGCTGCATCAAGCACATGGCCATATATAGTATTTATTTGAAACTGGAAAATGGAGCCCCAGCCCCCATCAACTTTGGCGTGCACTTGGCCAATTAATGTGTCAAGGGCCTGCATACGATGATGATGATGATGATGGGTCGGTTTGGGAAAAGTGATTGGAGGGGGCCATATCGCCTTTGTGTGCATATTCGATTAACCAAATCCCGGCGGAAGCGCGTGCCACAACTTTTGTAATTTATTATTTTGCTTATTTTGTCAACAGAACTTACAAATCCCTGCCCCTGAAACAACGGTGCCACAGAGCCCTGACAAGCCGCCGCAATGCGACCAAATCACATATAAATTATTTGCGTCAAATTGAAGCTGCTGGCCGACCAGAAAGCCGATTTAAAACTTGACACTCTGTGACTGATATACACATGTGTATTTATCGCACGCGGTCCAGGTCGAATCGAAATCCAGCACATAAGCCGAGGGCATTAAATGTTTTATTTTATTTTACTTTTAAACTCAACGCATTCTCGGCAAGCTGAAAGTGTGTCCTTGGTTTCTATATCATCCTTTTTGCAAATACGCATAATAAACTTTGCCAAAAGAGCTTAACATTTCAGACATAAAACCCATTTAGTTGAGGGTGCTATACGATAATTTTGAAAAGTTTGTTGTGGAACTTCAGAGGAAAATATTGCATTTTTAGATGGCAAGTATAAACAGCTTTTCTTTCATCTAGAGCTAGAAAATTCTTCCTATTTAGACTTATTGGCTTAGAATTGGATAATTTTAAAGACTAAAACAAATTGCAAACATATTTTGATATTTTCGGACAGCTCAATTGACGTTTTTTTCTTTGTGTATAAAAAAATGTAAATACATTACTTATATAGAAGTTATTTTATGAAATTATAAGAAATTCATAATTTGTAAGTATTCCATTAGGCTTCCGGTCTCAAAGTATAGTGTTGCATACCTTGAGATATATACTTTGGTTATTTTTGTAGCTTCTCTTAGTATAAAAAGTTATTTTAAATCTCGTGATCTATATTTAACTATCAATTAATTTTATTGATGATTGTTACAATTTTGGCTCGTCAGCACTACCAAGGAGGCAACAATTTAATGGGTGAAAGGGTTCCGGTTTGTCCTTCGGCGCGAGTCCAATGCACGACCAGTTTCGCATCACTCTGGCGCTCAAGGAATTGCAATGGGTTCTTCTGTTCAACAGGCTGATCCAATTTCGACTTGCCTGCGGGCGGTAATTAATGCGTGCATTTTTTGGCTTAGTAAAACAGTTTAGGGGAAGGGACTTACAAAGGCATGACTGCTTGGGTGGGTCAATTCCATAGCGTTGTGGTACTTGACGAGGCATTTTGTTTAACCGAAATCCAGGCACACAAACTTTACAAATGTATAAAGATTTTAACACTACGAATATATACAGATGTGTTGAGAGTGACACGTAAGTCGTAACAAATCGTGTGTATTGATACAAACAAGCACGTGAGTAATCCCCCACAATTGTTGTGGGGATCATGAGAGGCCTTGGGGGGATGGCGAATAACACCCATACGCAGTGTTGTCATCGTTCCGCTGATAAATCTAAAGAGATTTGTTGCGCATCCATCAAAAAGAGCATTCTTATTATTCAAAGTACTTACACTTGCGTTGGATGGAAATAAAACGTTGATTCGGGCAAGTGCGTGTCCTGTGTCTGAGTTGTTTGCTGGTGTTGCTTGGTGATACTCTGATATGTTAAGGAGCAAAAGTGGCAAATCCAAGGCGCACAGATAAAAAGTAAGCGCCACAAATAGCACACTCACACACACAAAATCCATTAACTAAAGTGTCAATTTAGTGACAGAGATAAAACGTCACACGCACAAAGACTTGGACTTGGACACCCACAAATACACACACATATGTCCTTGCTGGGGGGCGGTAAAGGAAAACAAAAAGCACGGGAATGTAGAAAGTGGAAAGTGGAGGAAAGGACAGGAGAATGTCAGTGGGACTGCCTTGTCTCGACCTGCTTTGCCTTCTCTTGCCTTGGCAAATAGCACAGCACAACACACAATGAATGACAGCACTTTGTATTTTTCCACGTTTTTTTCCTCTGCATTTCTATCGCATTTGCTCCTTTGGCTGTTGCGTGTGCTTTCTTCTTTATTTGTTTGCTCATGTCAAAAGATCTTGGGATAACTTATCGTTATCGGTTTTTCTGCCATTGTCTGCGTTTGCTTGGCTAGGTCAAATCACCTGTTACGTGTCACATTCTGCTGTCCTGACTCCCCATGTCTAAATTACGCATACGCCGCTTGGTCTTTGGGTTCCTTAATAAGCGATTGCAGGCCAACGTTGCGTTTCGAAAAGCAAAAGTAGGCAGTAAAAGAAAGAACAGAGAATTTGACTCACATTAAATTAGCTGTCAAATATTATCGGTGCTTTTAGTTAATGAGGGTTGAACTGATTTACAACTATGAATATTTATAAATATGTTTAATCTTATTATTAATCAAATAACATTAGACTCATAATGCGGTTTATTTATAATCTGTAGACTGAACTGTAATGATTTCTTTTCATTTTGCAATTAAAATATTTAGAAAGTTTCATTAAATTTGTAAAAAAGTAAATAGCTTTGACAGTTCAACATAAATACAACAATTAAAAATACAACAAGGTAGTTAATAAATATCGATTACAGAAAAAGGTAAATAAACGCATGATACGGCTTATATTGATTAATTTTGTATACTTATAAAGTAATTATTTTTTTGCCTATTTGTGGAGCAGTGTATATGTGGAGCAGTATATATTGTCAAAGTGTAAACTTTAGGTTTACAAGCAGCCCACAATCGGTTGCAAAAACAGAACAAAATCCGAAAATAAAATCCGCTCAATGACGGAACCGCGAATGAAACTGGTTTTTTGCACCCTTTTTTTCCGGCCACTGACGCTGACGCTTCATTTTGGCGAATTGTCTTGCAGGCATTTCGAATGCGCCACGCAATGCCGCAAAAAGCTTCAAAGTGCAAGTCAATATAAGAGGAGCTGCAGTTGCCATTGCCGATGCAACTGGAGCGTCTTCTTTCAATCCATTGCCTGCCAATATAGAATACGCCACGTGCGTGCCGCTCACGCCGTTGCTGAATTTCCACGGCTATGCAAACATCGGCAAGAACACACATAAGCACGGCGCTGAAAATGTTTCGATTTGCTTTTATGCAAAGTACGGCAAATTTCATAAGCTGCATTGAAATTCAAGAGCAGAACCACTGATAAACGACAAGCTCGTGCAAATGCAGCTTCAGCTTCAGCTTCAGCTTCATCTTCAGTTCGGCCACTCGAGCAATTTGAATGGGGATGGGGATGACAGGAGTGCCATAACGATGTGCCTCCTTGTGTGGCAGCAAAAAAATAAATTGAAGAGGCGTGTAAATTGAGCGGAATTGCCCGACACGTTTTAATTATTGGCCCCTGTGGGCGGTGTACCAGCCCTTCGGGTTGTGAACACTTCATTAGGCCTCTGGCGCGGCTTAAAGTAAGACACGCATATTTTTCATACTTTACAAAATCCACAAACAAAGCGAAGCTCGATTATTCAAAACAGCTGCAGAGTACCAAACCAAAAAAAAGAATACGGAGAAAAAGGGAAAATGCTATAAGGAAACGAATGAAAAATACCCAATAAACAAATTTGGTAAATTATAAAACTGTAAATATATTTAGGCAATGATTTATGATATTCATGATTAAAACTCATTTCACTATTATATAAAAACGCTTTGGCATCACAGGGATCTGCAAAACATATCTAGATATAATAAAATCTTAAACTTTTTAGAGTCCTTTCCTAAATCTAAATAAGCACGAATACAATATACCCTTTACTTCACCGATTACCGCGTATACGGGAAGGGAGATATGAGGGCCTAGACTTGGGTACTCCCTTACACGACATTGACTAATGTTGATATGTCGTCGTTTTTTGTTGTCGGTTTTTGCCAGCCTTGGCCTGGTTGATGGTTTATTTTTGATGTGTGTGCAGTTGAGCTTTGGCGACGTGCGTCTCCGGTGCCGAAGGATGTTCGGAACCCAGGATATAGGGATTCGAGGGATACAAGGGGATACGAGGGATACTGGGGATACTGGATACACGGATACACTCGGATACGGGTGTACTCGGGTGGTGGTCGTCCCTTTGTAGCAATTGCTGTCGTTGCTGCCAATTTGCTGCTGTGCGTTTTGTCCTGTGACAGGAAGCGTAGGCTTCTATTGCGCTACTCCTTCACCCTGCAAGGATGTGAATGCGAGTGTGTGTATACGTCCTTTGGAATAGCGAGTGGGTGGCTGCGTTTTGACGTGACACATGGTCGTAAAGGATTTTCTTTGATGATGTTATCGTTAATGGTGCATGGTCGCAGCTTAGCTCAACTCGGTTCAGTTCGGCTCGATTTCGCATCAGTTTCAGTTTGAGCTCCAGCATCATCTCGACATTGGCAGATCGTTAGCGCTGCCAGAGAACTTTTTCCCAACATCGTACTCCTTGAATAATGGTGTTGTGGATGCCACCCCACGACGACTAAAGTCTTTAAAAGCATGCCAGCTTAATTTATCCCACCGGACTGTGACTGTATTCAAAACAAAACAACAAAGCAATACATTTTAATTAGCCACCCGGGCCCAAGGACTAAAACTTGGTGCTAATTCAACTGCTGCTACTGACCATTGCCAAGCAAATAAGCTTGGCGGCTCGGCTCGGCTCGGCTCGACTTGTTGTTCTGTCATGTTTTCGGTTGGCGGCTTTATCACAAGAGTGTCGTAGTTGTTATTGTTAATTACCTGGCGTTGGACGTTAGTGAGTGGTGGTAGTGGTATAAGAAGGCCTTCACATTCGCCTTCGCCTTCTTGGCCAACTGGAATGCTAATTAAAATTGAAGAGCCTGGACTGGCAGTTGCTTATTTGCGTTGGCAAGTTATTTGGCTTAGCCGGGCTGGTCTTACTTCTTGGCCAAACTGTTTGCCAGCCCAACCAGATGGAACAGAATGCACTCAGCTCGGTCATAATGCAGCACTTAATGTCTTATTTAATTTAACCACACAACATAAATTCATCATGTAATGGGGCCTGGAATTTAATTTCCTGCTGGAATGCTGTGCACTCCGTGCCGAGCGTCTGCATTAAAATTCCTATTAAATGATATGCACTGCCCACAGACACTTCCTTTTGCTCCTTAACAACCACGTTCGGCCACAATAATGCAAAACACATGGCAACATAGCATAAATATCATCAGGCTGTGTGGGCGTTTGGATCCTCCAGCAGCTGGAAGCCACAAAAACCTATGTTGACCGCACATTAATTAACTTGTGGGGGCGGTTGGAGATGTTCTGTGTTTCCAAAATAGAATACGCATACGCAAGGGGTGCACAGTGCGTGTGCATAAATCATTTTAAAATTGGCAGCAGAACACCTCAAATTTGCAATGCAATCCATTACGAACTCTCGATAGGTGTAATTTTATTTGGGTTGATTGGGTCGTCATTTATATGCCCCACCGCGGCACGCCCCTTTGCTGTTTTTCCAGCTAATTAGCTAAGGTAAGGGTAGGGGAGGAGGGTAATATACCCCTTTCAAAAAGAAAACAGGTACAACTGCAGTTTGGCTGTCTAGTCAATTAGCTGAAGCGTTTGGTTAATTCAAAACTTGGCTGGTTAAATGGAAATTGCGAGGTCTGTTCAACAATTCGCAGTCGTGTTTAGCATTGCTGTTGTTGCAATTGCTGTTGTTGCAATTGCTGTTGCAATTGCTGTTGCATGTACCCTAAACAAGCGGACTGCACAAATAACAATTTCGGTTTTACGTTTTACATGCATAAGGAAGCACTTTAGAGGGAGACTACCCCATTATCCTTAGTTCCGAATATCGTAAAAGTAAACTCTTAGGGGTTGGTACTTTCTCTTAGCTGGTTTAGAACAGGCAAAAGCTCTCTCTTTCTCTCTCCGTAGATTATAATTTCTCTGAGCTTCGTGTTGGTTCGGTGGTTGGTTGCATGTCCTGTCGTTTTTCAATTCCTAGGACAACGACAGTTCAGTTGCCTTTTGCCTCGACCACTCCGTGGTTTGCTTTCGAGCGTTTTACTGGGAAATTATGCCAGGACCTAATGCGTAAACTATGTAGTTTATTAGTTCACCAAAGCCCGTGGGCCAAGCGCAGATGCTCCCCTTGTAGTTACAGCTGTTGCTAAACATCCATCTTGCCCGATGCAACTACAGCTGAACTGATTTCATTCCGGACACGTGACAAAATGCTTAGGAGTAATCCCGAATAGCAGCGTCACCCGCTGGCTGTTCTACAATATATCCGCTTGTTAAGTTTTATGATATTTTGCTTATAAATAATGAATGCATATCGCTGCAAGGGCTCCCGAGACTACTCTGCCCGGTGTCTGCTGAGCAGTGGGGGTCACGTTCATTGCAGACGTTTCACACCAATTACTCGCAATTTGCATACAACGGAGAACCGCATGCAAATGACACAATGCAAAGTTCTACTGGTTGCTTGTCCCTATTCCTGTCCCTACTCCTGTTCCTGTTCCTGTTCCAGTCCCCCATTTGCATTGGCCATGCATCTGAAATGTAATCAACGAAAGCCGAAACCAAAGCAAACTTTGCTCCCTAACCGCCAACCAGGCAGCCCAGCCATCCAGTCTGTCTGACGTTGACTCTATTAAGTAATGAATTAAGATGCGAATCGAGATCAATTGTTCGAAAAACGCCGCAGCGTCGAGTTTCGGGTGAGGGTGTTGGATGCTGGATGCTGGTTGCTCGATGGCTGCAAAAATGCATTCGGCAAATTGCAAAAGTTTCCACTTTTCATTGGTTTTGCATTGGAGTTAGAGAGTTTCCGGTCGCACTTATAAATTAATGATTTTGCCCGAAAACTTTCTGCCAGTGAATTTAGTCGATTGCCATGGCTGACAAGTAATCAATGCCAGAGTTCCTTGACTGCTGCTGCAGCTGCTGCTGACTGTCCAATGCTTAATGAGGTTTAATTGTGTCCTCCGATAGCCGCATTTAATTAACAGCCCCATCGTATGCACGGGGCGTATAAGTAACTTGTCTATGCGTGACGTGTCATTAGCCAACCTATAAATACGCATACGGCCAACATGGCCCGAAATCAATTTGTCGAGCTCTGCTCAACTGGTGTAAGTGGCGTTTCAATTTCACTTGAATAATTTATAAAGACGAATCGTTAATTGGCCAAGCCGGGGCACAACCATATGCGTGCGATGTCATAAGCCAGAGTTCAACAAGTGCCAAATGAAATTTGCCGCTGATTTTGCCTGTGCGTCTCGTCTTGTTTGCAAAATAAACAGGCGAAAAAAAAATTGTTGTGCTGTAAACAAGCAGATAAGCCCTTGGTATAAAGCCCCACCATACATCGCCTGTACATATAATTTAGAATGCAAATGGAAATTGGCATCGACGGGGCGATACTTTGCGAGGTCATGTAGGTATATAGTGGGATCAGGATCGAGTATATAATACGAAATCATTTGATACACCTTATTGAGAATTGAAGATTATAAAAATGATTGTAAATTGAGTCCTGGCTTGCAGTGTTTAATATAGGTGCCTGTACATATAGTTTCAAAAGCTAATTGGCACCGATGGCGGATTAGTTAGTAAGAATAGAGCATAAAAGTGCATTCAAAAATAGGCCCTGGTCAAATAACATTTTTGTTTTGTTTATCTTTTAAAAATTTAATATTCAAGCAATGTAAATTAAAAATCCAATCCCGTCTTTCAGTGTTTAATACATATTAAACTTATTTTTTCCTCTACTTAATTAAGGTGTAACCAATCAGATACCCACTCCATATTACCCTCAATGAAAAGGGTATCTTATGAGATCATTTGCATACACGATATGGCGAAAAGGCTCGCAAGAAGGACGAGAGCTGGGAGCTAGCTGGTAGCTGTTTGCCGACGCAAAGTCGATTGTCGATATACCAAATTGACGTTTAGTATAATAAATTGTATGCCATGCCTCGCATTGTTGTGTTGTGTCCCCATATTGTTTGTTGGGGATCCTGGGATCTGGATGAGCACAAGCAGTTGCCATTTCGCATTGTAAATTATATTAAATATGCAAGACAATGCTTTCATATAAATCCTCTAAATGAATTTCAAGCACGCAAACACACGCGCCACAGCACACAGATTCTATATATATATAAAGTACAACACCCACACTGGTACATGTGTAAGTGGATACTTTTGTTGTGCCACAAATACGGAGACATTTGTATTAGGGGCGAATCCTGAGCAATTTGCTCCGCTGTTTTACACGCGCGTCGCTAAAAAACTTTCGGGCTGTTTATTGGAAATTAGTTAAAGCAACCCCCAGGACACACACAAGTCCTTCGGCTAGTTAAGCTGCTCAGCTGCTCAGTTGCGAGCTGCTCAGTGGCTTAATTTCTAGCTAGGGCTCGTAAATCTCTGCAAAATGCTGCAGACTGTTTAAAAATTACCAAACCCGATCACGTTCTGAAGCGTAGAAAGTTTCGACTTCCTATAAACACTTGAGTTGCTTTGTATTGTGTCGTAAACGGAAATGGGAAACAATTGCATAAGCGTTTTGGCTGGTTTTGGGGGTCCTCCCCTTTACGATTGATGCGCTTAGCAGTTTGTGCGCAATGCACACGTCGCCAAGGTGAACCGCACTACGAGGCGTATACTTAACCCCATTGACACTGGGCTTAACCCAACATGGCATGGCCCATTTGTTGCCGCTGCTCTTTGGCACGCTGTCGCATTGAATGCTTTACGTTCGATTGAGTATTTATTTGATTTCTCATTTGTGTCTGCCATTTGACTACTTTTTTTTTTTCTTCTCTACCCTTCTCGTTTTCTCGACTTTTCTCTCCATTGGCTTGGCTTCTTCGTGTCGCATTGCTTGGGGGCAATATTCCTTCTTCTCCTGCTGTTGTAATTCAAGTCCTGTGGCCAAAAGTTAGCCACAGTTGATTGGTTAGACAAGGCTTTTTGTTCCTGCGAACTTCGATGGCTGTTTCTGGTTTATTTTGCAAGGATTGGACGGCACCAAGTTAATGAAACTTCTGCCATGTAACAGTAAACTGCATTAAAGGTGCCGGAAAATTGCAGAATCAGGGGGAAAATTGGCGGTGGCATGGCATCCATTTTCCATTTTCCATTTCGCACCCGTCGCACTCGGTTCATTGTATTTTTTCGCTGAGAGAGTGCAATATATATGGCCTGCCATTTGTCGCTGTTGCCTGTTGTTGAATGCACTAAATATTTGTTCAGTTGATATAGTGAGCAATATAGCGCATACGCCACGTGGCCATAAAATACTCAACGAAAAAGCCGCCAAAACATCAGCATCGATGCTGGGCAACAACTTTAGCATACTTTATGCTCCGCGGCAATATCGTTTAAGCGGAACACGTGTCCGAACTGCCAATGGCCATGGGGTAATTGCTATCGTCTCCGTTCTGCCACATCAGATTATCTTGGCCATGGCCAATCGGTCTTTATTCCGCGCTTCGCTTTTTAGTGGCTACAGTTTAATGTGCCGCCAGCTGAATTCAATTCACTTTGATTGGCAAAGCGATTCCTTCAGTTGACATTTTTAAGTGGCCCTAAAATCAGAAGATAGCGATAATTATGTCATGAAAGTTTGTCCTGTTTCACGACAGCTTATCTCTGTGCAGTTGGGAAGCTTCTGTCCCGATCTGTCAACGGCTTGAAGTTTCTCCTTTAAAGCAAGGCCTTGGCGTTTATTAAAAAATACCTTCTGCCAGGGCAATATGTCGCTGGGCAAAATGTGTGTGATAGACAGACAGCCAGCATGCCATGACCTGTCATCTCCTGAGCCATTCCCACAAACGTGTCTACTGCGGCCAACCATTGACGCTGATTTGCAACTGCCACTCACCGAGCGTTCGAGTTAAAAGCCCATGCTCAAATTATAGATTCCGTTTTTAAATGTTAATAAAAATGAAGCAGATTTTTTTGTAAGCAATTAAAATGCCAGCATTTCAATTTGATAGAATTATAAAAGGCTTTCGGTTTGCTGTTGGATTTTATTTCGCCCACAGAATAAACCATTTTTCCGTTTTAAAAGTGCATTCACCAGATTTACTGGTTGATTTCATCGAAGCGTAAGCTTTTTGCAAATATACAGCTATGTTCAAAACAATAGAGGTGTTATAAAAACGGATTTTTTAAATAAAAAACGAAATTTTGTCAAAAATATCAATATGTAACAGAAATTCTTGCAAATAATTTATAAGGATTGATACCCTTCATCTAAAAAATATATATTTTCCATTAAAAGTGTTAAATAAATTTAAATTGGCTTAAATATATTTTTTTCCAAATTTAAAGCTATGTTTAATTCGAGAGAAGTTTTTGTATACATTTACCGCAAAATCCAATATGTAAGAGAAATTCTTGAAAAATAAAAATGTATTACGCTTCACTCAAAAAATTTTTATTGTCGAAATTAAGGGATAACTGCATTCATAATTTTCCATAAAAATTTATTAGAGTATGTTGAGTAGTTATTGACTTAAGTATATTTCCTAAATATTTACCACACTTGCTCATATTATTTGTAAAACATCTGTAGAGAGTTTATGCATCTGCTTGGCCGGAGTTCATTGCAGTTGAGTGTGCAGCTGTATGTGCTCACTCGTTTCTCATTAAACTAACATGGATTTTTGGCAAAGTTGGCGTACCCAACATAATCATCCTGCCAGGCAGCACCACAAATGTCAAATAAATCTGACAAATTACTCGGGGCGCAGCTGGATGGCACGCACAAATTTCTATATACTACCATTCTTGTACTTTACATTTGACAGAAGTTGTGCGAGTGCAGCTCAGGATTAGGATCAGAAACGTTGTCATTTATTTGCGAGAGCAGCAGCTTTTTTGCGTCAAACAATGCGAATGCAAATGAATGCAGGATGCAATGAAATGCTATCAGTTTGTGTATTTTTCATATGCATATCTCGGCACTAAGCAAGCTAAATTACAAAAACTCCAGACATTCCATTTGAGATTCCCATGGAGTCCAACGTCCGATAGCATTTGAATATTTAAATTCGATTAGAATGGCAGGCAGGCCTTCTCTTCATTGTCGATGCCCAATGCCCAATGCCCAATGTCCAATGTCGAAGGACCATTGTCCAATGTCTGATTTTACTTGTACAGTGTTACTGGGAGATTGTTTCTGTGGCAGCTACACGTGTGTGCATTACCTTTTAGCATCGGCGCCTCTGGGGCATTGCTACGATTTGGTAGTAATCTGCTTTCGAGCTCGGCTCCTCTTTCCCGGATGCCAATCGACCTGCTTTCGGGTCTGCTTTCTTTGAGTGCTCAGCCTGAATACAATAAAAGCCTCCTTCACTGCGTACAATCAACAAATACTTTTCAATATTTAACTTGCACATTTGCGGATTTCCGCCCCAAAGGCGTGGCACACATCCCAAGTCCTTAGTTGCTTAACTTGTGGGCCCGAAAACCCTTTGAAACTCGCTTGAGTGGCTCTCATAAATTTCAGTTCGGCCTCCCCGAACACGCCCCCCTATTTACACTCACCATATAATTTGGCTACCAATTTATGTGCCATGTGCCACGAGTCGTTTTTCCTGGGCTCTGCTCTGCTCCACTCTAACTACCAATTTGTTGTCATAACTCATTGACGAAATTATTATACGGCAACGGCAACCGTTTTCAAATTTAATTGGCACTCTCCGCAAAAGTGGTAAAACACTTGGTCAATCACCCGATTCCAGTTAACTTTTTGCTTACACTAAATGCCGGCCCCGGGGGTTTTATTCTGTGTATGCTTCATAAGTGGCCTTTATCTGGTATGCAAGCTTTCGTAAAAAAGGAATATGGCTGGCTTAATCTAACAAACAGTTGCCAAAACTTTAGCATAGAATAGAAGTCGTCGCCCCGAAGCAGTTTGCAAAAATGTTCCTCCATCTGTGGGTTTTTTGTTTATTTTTCCTTAGTTTTTCATAAATTATTCACGACAAAAGGACTTGCCAGCTACTGCAGCAATAAATGCAAAATAGTTGACAATGTTTTATTGCAGTCAGCTAAAAAGATGGCGTATAAAGCAAAGTGGGACATGCAGACATTTGGCAGAGAGGCTCAGATATTATGTTGTTTTCACTATAACAGAGTTTTTCTTATGTACACAAAAATTCATCTTAAACTGGGTGAGTGGCCTATTTCTTTAAAGATTGCACTATCGCAAAATTCCTACCCTAAGATAAAAGAAAATATATATATAGATATATATTAAGTTTCATATTTTATATATATTTATTTAATATGAATCTCAAGCTTATAAGTCTCAAACAAAAAGTTTTCAGATTGTTTTCGCTTTTTTTTTTCTTTTACTCTTTTTTTTACCAATGGTAAAAATAAAGATATTGGTTAAGCTTACATACCCCATATAATAGGTATTACTTTTTATACAATTAATTTCAAGCTTTTAAGTCTTCAATAAATATTTTTATAGCCCTCTTTATTTATGAAAACACTTTTTTTTTTTGGAAATTTTCCCATTGCGCTTCGCTTTAGCATCCACTCTGATTTAGCTTTGAGAGGTTTTCCTCCTCTAGAGTTTTCCGACTGTGGTAATGCATTAACGGCAAATAGAAGCACACTTATCTAGCCAAATGAGTGCGTTCAGGAGCTCACACACAGGCGTGGCCAGCACACATGCTGCCAGTCTCACCTTTTGCAGGTGCATAATGACCGCAATAATGGATGTTGCGTCTATGTGCCACCAGTTCGGGCTGGCCCACTTTCCTACTATTTTCTTTTTTGTTGATTCTCGCTTTGGTGTTCGGCGTTCTCCTTTTTTTGTGCCACAAGTGGGTTAAGTGATTTTCCAGCTCAATTAAACTGGCTGGAAAAGTCGAGCGGCCAATGGGGCGTATGAGTGCTCTCACCGCTGACCGGCAAACAAGGCTGCAAGGCTCTAAGGCTCTGTCATATTAACTCGACACTCCACAGCCAGGACATAGAGCCCGACAGGCTGACAGCCTGTCAACCGTAAAACACTAAAGGCCACTTGCGGGTCGGTTCGTTGCTGCTGGTGAGTATAGTCGACTCCAGCTCGACTCGACTCGAGTCTTCCTTTGCAAACTTGAGCGTGAATTGCTACTAAATTGCAACATCACAGTTAACTGCTCTAAACTTACGTGACATAATTATGCGTTTGACTAAGGAGTACCAACAACAGTCTGGGAAAAGGAGGGGGGTGATAGAGGCTTTCTGGGGGCAGGCATATGGCCGCCCGGGAGTGTCTGTTGTGCTGTTGTTGTATGAGCGTGTGTGAGGTTGTTTACACAATTACTACGAAATGCATGCACCACGCAGAACGTGCAGACAGCAGGACAGCAGACAAGCACACAAACAAACACTCGGAGAAAATACTTCGTTTTCTCTTCATTCAATTTATATATTTATTAGTTTAGTGTATACCCGAATATGAATATTGGAGATAACACTTAACTATTAATATGTTTAAAAGTGTGCAATATAAAATATATTTTTAATACAAAATTGGAATTGGAAATAAAAATGTTGTGGGCATAAATATTATATATGACACTAAATATAAGACAAGGCTTTCCTTTTCTTAAATATTTATGGCTAATGGAATGCAAAATACAATATACAACCATACACACTGTAACAAAGGTAAGGTAAGGTAGGATCCAATAATCTTTTCTCAGTTTAAGAAAAAGTAAGCATACTTTTCGGTGTTCGAGTGTGGCAATTATTAATTAAGGCATGCAGTTTGGTATGTGAATGAATACAAGAAAGTCATGTGTGTAATATTTATACTTAAAATTATAGAAATTTGGGAGCAAGAGAATAACACTAATCAAAAGTATATATTCCAAATACATGCTCTTCAGACTGATTAGGCCATGGAATACTGCGAAAACTATATGTTTATGTACCTACCTATTACGTTCTCTATTTTGGCAAGCAGCAAGTTAACTTTTTGTCAGTGCAAAGGAAATAAACGGCAGTAGCAACCCCTCAGTTCGTGCCTGGCTACATTTACATAAGAGTGCGCTGATGTCCCCCGAAAGCCCCTTTCTCTATCGTCAACTCACACATTCGCAGCTGTTTGCCAGCGGAAGATGCTTAATGAGCAGGCACACACTCGGCACCATAAAACAGATTTTTATTGTGCCAGAATTAACTTTGCAGCACGCGCACACAGCCAGAAACCCCTAAAACCAAACATAAGGACAGACGGATGGGCGGCGATTTCAATGAAGTGGCCCAAACATTTGGCTGGCCAAAAATCACTTCAAGGTCGCTAAATGGAATTCCCCGACATGTCATAATGCCATGGTCTCCTGTCTGTGTAAGCCATCTCATTGAATTAGTGTAGGTGTAGGTGCGTATGTAAGTGGGTGGGCATGTGGGTTTTTGGGTGTGGGAATGTGGAAATGTGTAGATGGGGAGATGGGGGTTTGGGTGCCTCGATGTCGGCATAGGTCGCATAGCTCCCATTCGCCAGGATTCACCCAACCATTGACATTCGACACATGCCAGGCATTAGGCTGCCAGTTGTTGGATTCGGGATTTCAGATTCGGGACTCTCACTCCTGAATGTTGGGATACTTGGACTCGAAAGCATTTTGATTAACGACATTGTGCACTAATGTCAAAAGTCATTCAATCAGCTTGTGAGCCGAGAGTAAAGCAAAGTCGACTCGAATCGAATCCAGTTAGACGATGCTTCATTCATGGCTCCGCATCGCTGGCATTGTATTCTACGTTGACAGTATCGATTGATCATTGGCACGTGATTGAATTCAATTTGATGAAATACTTTAGCCAATATGTCGTGGCGTTTGCGCAAATTTTTAACGATGTGGATTTTTATTTGTCGCGCCGAGCGAACAGAAATAATAAAATCGCTCTAAATAGATGATGATGTTCGGTTTTAATGGTTGGCACTTTCCCCAGCCATGATGACATTATAATAAAGCCCTGACATTGGATGACAAATGTGTTTTCGTATCGAATTGGCTGATCCAAAGTTATGCGGCACATTAGCATTCCTTCCGGCCGATCCATTCCAATTAGAGTTTGTACATCGGTACGCATCGATGGGTGGGTGGTTCGATTTAAACATTGCCTCTCATTCCAGGGACTCGTCACATCTAGCAAATCAGCGAAAATGTGCTGGCATTGCAAACTAAAAACCACCAAAAACAATCTGCCCCGAAACGTACCAAATGCAAATCAATTAAAATGAACGAAGCGGTCGATCCTGACCAAAAGTTGACAGCCAGCAGAGCGAAATCCGCTTAAAATGTTGTTGCTACTTCGGATGCTGATGCTGATGCTGCTGCAGCAAACAAGCAACAAACAGACAAATGGATATTATCTTTTTATCTCCTGGGTTTGCCATTATTGTAACTGTTGTTCTTCTTGCTTCTCAGTTGTTGTTGCAAATGGGGCAAAGCTTTTAGAGCAGCAACAGCCGATGGCCAAAAGTACGGATCCGGATGGCTGGGAGCTAAAAAAAAAAATAAAAAAAGGAGCTGGAAACTCAACTTAACTGAGCTGAGAGCTGTTAAAAATACTTTAACTTGCACAGAGGGATAACGAAAAAGGGAAGTTTTATGTGCAAAGCTACGTATACGTAATGTGCTTAAGCCTCGAAATTTAATTTGATTTTCCAATTAAACCAGGAGCACCAGCACCAGCAACCAGCACCAGGATTCACGGAGTCAAAATGTAAAATGTGTAAAACCTGTGCAAACTCGCGTCGCACAAACTATATATAAATGTGTACAAAAATATGCAATTCTTAATTGAAAATTGATTTCGGCTGGAAGGCAGGAGAAGGCAGACGAAGGCAGCCTCAAGTGCAAATTGCTTCATTTGTATGCAATTTGTGGGTTTGCCTGTGCGTTTCGGCTTTTGGGTTGCTTCGGTTTGGTTTGGTTTGGTTTTACGGTTGCAACTGCATTTACGTTCTGTCTGCTGGCATTTTTCTCCCGTATACCCACAAAAGTGGCTTTTACCTGACAGCTGTTTACTTTGGCCTCCCGACCATCGACCATTAAATTTAATGCATTATTTAAGGCAAACAATTTGGATCTGGCTGCCAACTAACTAATGCCTAACGACATGGCCTAATTCGTGACATGCTGCCATGACCCCCGCATCGGCCATAATATCAATCATTGCATACATTAAGGCGCATCCGCTGATTGCACGCCAGGTTGTGGGTATTTCGGAAATTCGCATTATTATTATTATTGTTATCATGGCCACTGACAGGAGACCAGAAACCGCATGACAGCTCTCCACAGTCCCCTTTCCAATCCCCCAATCCAGTTAAATAAGCGATGACTGTGCATACAGTGGCTCACAGTTTGTTTAAGCCAAACACCATTCAAAACTTACTAGCCTACATAAAGCTATTGATGGTATTAAAACCCTTCTGTTGATTAAAAATTTAATGTTTTTTAAGGATATTTCGTATTTATAATCTAAAATGTAAGATATCGGTTATGTTTGGAAAAATCCTTTAATGAGGACGGATCTACATTAACCTGGAAAGCTTTTTAAAATTATTTAATCGACCGGAAGAGTAATTTTTATTATTTTTGACATCAATAACTTACTATTTAATACGCTAGTCACAAAAAATGACAATATAAGAAACAATATAATAAACAACATAAGAAACAATATAAAAAGTAATATAAGAAACAAACTAACCGTTCTATGCATTGTACCATTACTTTAGTTAAATTACAAATAAAGTATTGTAAGATTCTCAACATTTTGAAACCAATTATCCTTCAGGATATGAAGGTAAACTAGATTTTGAATTGCAGGATCCATTCAAAATTTCTTTGGAGGACCAGCACTTGACATTTAGCCACTGTATATGGTGGGGAATCATCAGAGGCTGGCTGTGTTGACGTGGGGATTAACATGTTGCGGCTTGTCGCATGTAATTTATTCAAGCAACATATCGGGACTTTACCAATGGACCCATGGACCACAAAAGATGTTAATTAAGAAGCCAAAGTTAATCGATTTGCGGGCCGGCATGTTGATAGCTCTGCGGATGCTTTTAATGTTGATTTTGAGGGGGGTCAGAACCAAGCAGCCTAGCAACCAACCAACTGTGGCTGATACCGTTGACTTAACTTGGCCAGCTGGCCGGTTCAGATTCCATTTTTGCTGGATGGGAAACGCGGCTTAGCGCAGTCAAAGCAAAGTCATGCAAGCTTTGCTATTCCAAAAAAAAAACCTGTCAAACAGAAATAGAAAGAGAAAGATGAAAAAAATATAAGACTGAAAACACACAAATGACCAGTAGATAGATGGATCAGTTTCCCCTTTGGCCCTTACAATTGTTGCAATGCAACCGAGATTGCAGATAACAAAAAAAATAAATAAACAGAATTAAAAACATTTTTACCAGTTACAGAGTTGTTGCCACCGGAAATTCACTAATTCAAAGATGGAGTCCGTTGCTGCAAACTTTAACTTGCACTGTTTCCGTTTCCCCTGTTAGACCCGCCTTTCCTGCTACAGTTTTCCGCCTTCTCAGCCATTTTTCTTTGGAGGGGTCAGAATTTTCTCCTTTTTCATTTCTTTCGAGCGATTGCTGTGCCATTTCTTTCGTGCTACTTGGGGAGCTTTTAATGTTTTATGCCTGATTGAGTTCTGCTTTCGGGTTTTTGCAGACTTTTGTTCTGTTTGCGTTCGCTGGACATTTCTATGAGATTTCCGCCTTTGTGGCTTATGTTTTGAGCATTGCTGTTATTAAACTTACAGCCACTTCAACTGGCTTTGTGCTCCCGGCCGTTGCTAAGTAATGAGATCGATTCTCTTTATTTTCCGTTATTTATCCCCTCGCCTTCCAATTGTTTTGTTTTTCTTGCCAGCACTCGTTCTATGTTTTTTTAATTGTTGTTCTGGGCCTGATAAATTGGAATTCATAAACGGTTGGCGTTGACTTTGCTTTTGGATTTGGTTTATTTGCACCGCAACGCTTATTGATTTCGCCAGTTTTTTTCCGGCCACATGAAAATAACAATTTGAAAAGGATACCCATTGTAGAATTTTAATACAAAACTTGGTTAAAAACTGTGTATTAAAAATTGGATTGTGGCATGTCTAGATTACTTCTTCCTTTAATATAGAGTCCTGCAGAGTTAACGTACATTTGTCAAATAATAATTTTAATACTACTTTATTTAATAATTTTCCACGTTCACATGAAAATCACAATTTAAAATAGGTTACCCAGTGTGGAATGAAAAGATATTGATACAAAATTGCAATGTCAGAGGTTTTTTTTTTAAATATATAGTGCTGTTGAGAAATATAAATTATTGCAAAGTATTTCATTTTTGATATATATTGTTTTATTGGGAAAGGTAACAATTGTTAAAAAACGTTGATCAAAAAATGCATTGTAAGGAATCTACAGAATATCTCAATAAAATAAATAATTATTTCAAACAATACACTACTTTTGAAAAAAATAAATTATTGCATATTATTGCTTTTACGATACATAATTTGTAATCCTACCCATTTAGACCACATAGTTACATTCACAATGTTATGACAAGGATTAAACTATTGTTTTAATCGGACAGCCCTTGCAGGCTGAAAATTTCTGTAAAGGTTCGCGTTGCATGTGAACAAATCGAGTACTCAATTAGTCATTACATTAGTCGGCTCTCCTATGTATCTAATTGATGTATTTGCCCGCCAACGTTTTGTTTTATTTTCAGTCCAGGCTCGACTTCACCCCCTTTTGGTTTATTCATTGTGCTGTGCTAAATAAATAAAGCAATTTGTAACTGAGTCACGTAAATTGTAATCTGGCAAATAAATTGATTTGTTTGTTAAAATCGCTGCAAGCCAGCACGAAGGACCAACAGTACCGGCTGTCAGGCAGAGCAGCTTTGATGGAACTGGAACCGTGGCATCCACAATCCCACCTTTCTACCAACTATCTAAAAAATATCGATATCCATTACGGATAGCCTGTCAGTGTGTATTGTTTTGCCGTTTTGCTTAAACAGGTCATGGTACAAAGAAGCTGGTGGAAAGGCAAAAAGAAACACAAAAAGATAGAACCATACAAAGCTTTGGTTTTTCAAGGATGAGGTCTTGCATTCTGCCAGAGGCATGTTTTTCCTGGCTTCGGATTGAATTGTATGCCTTTCGACACCTGAGACACATTGGCATTTGTGTAAAACCCAAAATTGTGTTTAAATTATTAACCGAATTGCAATGCAATTAATATAATTTATTACTGTTAATTTGTTGCATACCGTTTACAAGCGTTTATCTTATTATTACTCATGTTCAACTTCAACTTGTGGCTGCTGCATTACTGACATTATAGTAAATAATTAAATGCAAAATGCCTGGCATGAGCAAATATTTGTCTATCTGTCTGACGTGCAACGTTTTGGGCCTGCCAAAATGAAATTTATCTCAAGGAATTTGATTTTAATATTAAACAGGTAAGCCCACCACACACTCTCCACTTTTCATCCCAATGCTGGAGTCACATGCAGAGTGTTCTGCCAGGTTCAACCTGACACTCAACTATTTTCCAATGCGAACTTTTTGGTTTTTGCCCGGTTTTTGTCCGGTTTTTGCTTGAACTGAACTGAACCGTCTGGCTGTCTGCCTGTGGCTTGGACTTGGACTCTGATTTACAAGCGTAAAATAGCAGTGGCATAAAATATTTAACTATTTTGTATCGACCGAGTCTGAGAGTCTATGGCGTTTTACTCTGTGGTTTTTTGAGTTCGACGGTCTGAACTGGACTGCCATTTTGTTTCTGCGGATGCTGTGAAGCAGGCTTCATTTTTGCGGGGTGGCTTTTCTGGTCTAATCCATTCGCACTCGAGTCTGTGTGTGTTTTTAGAAAGGCTTATGTTCATTTTTAATTACGCTGTTATGAAATATTCGCCATTTAAAGCCGCAACACCATCATATAATTGCTTAAATTTCCATGTTAACAATGGCTGGTCAAAAAGTCTCTCACTCTCTCTCTCTTTCTGTCCGACGCATTTATTAAATTTTCATTAAAATTTATAGTTGCCTCGCTGTGGCCTGGGCGGTCATAAATCAGCAAATTAATATTAGGTTGTGGCAATGCCGACGGAAGGTCGGCTAGCCATTGTGCATAACACGTGGATAAGCATAATTCATGTTCGCCAGTGGGCTGGGTGTTCTGGGTGTTCTGGGTCTCTCGTTTTCCTTTCGTCTGTGTGCAAAATTTGTGACACATTCGAAAATATTTCGTCCAAATATGCGGCACGGCACCCTGGCATGTGACAAATTGAATGTACAGCCTCTGGCCTCCCATTCTCATATCCATTCCCATTTTATTTTAAAGGACCAGAGTGCACTTTAAGGATGTGCCAGTTTCTCATCCATTAGACCCTTTTCAGCCATTGGTATCGGTATCGGTAACGGTATCGGTTTGGTCATGGCTGCCGGCTGCCTGGCTTTTGGTCCTGTATCCATCGTCCTTCGTCCTGCGCCCTGAGATTGTGGACTCTGAACTCTGGCTGCCATGTAACGTGCAAATAACAAATAAATGGCCAACTAAAACCAACATCAATCAGGTCATGTTTATGCGGGCGTGATGCGACGAGTTTGCCCATTTCTCTGGCTCTGAGCACTGATGCAGTTCAAAACTGGCCAACAGTTTGCTTGGCTGTTTTGGGCCGACAGAAACAGCCAACTTAATATCAGCCAGTGACATTAAGAGCTAAGTTATTGCAACTGGCATTCCATAAGTATGCAATAAGTTATGAAGGCCTTGAAAGGGTAAAGAAAAATTATCTTCCATTTAACATAATTTTGAGCTCATCACATTTTAAAATTCTAAATGTAATATTTCATATGATTAAATATACCACAGTAAAAATATTTGAGCTAATATAAAGAATGTTTTATTTATAATGGTCCAAATTGAATTAAAATTACATTTTCGGATATTAAAATGTAGTCAAATATAGTCAAATATAAAAAAATATTAAATATTTTCATATTTAAAATAACTTAAAACCGCAATGGATGAAAATCACAGCAACAAATATTTAAATTAAGTAAATAAGACAATAAAAAATAAGAAAATAAGAAAAAACGGAATTACTATGTTTTTTTGCCAGTGGAGGTATCTTAATATAAAGGCAGAACTTTAAGAATCGAAATTCTTGGAATTCCCCAGATCGCAATAAACATTAAATTAATTTAAGGACTTGAAAGATAAGATGTAAACAGAGACAATAGTCTTTTGCTTATAGAATTATAACAAGAAGTAATTGTCTTTTGTTTATGGAGTACCTGATTACCCGAAGGTGATTCAGGTTTTTATCTTATCGGTAAGAAGTTTCTTTATTGCCAATTTGTCTGCGATCCTCAGTCAAACTTTTTTGCTCATACTGTAAAGATGTACAAGCTGCGATACCTTGTTATAAGTCTAAGTCTGTTCCTAAGTGAGGAAGAAGGTTACCACTATATAGAATATTTAAAATGACAACTTTATTTTCAGTTATAGGAGATGTCCAGGGGTTTTGTCAGCTAACACAGACAAATACATGGACCGATCGTATTTTTGCCCACAGCGTTAACAATCACTACGAACTCTTGCTCACGGATCGATTGGAGATCAATCAGCAAATAAGTCTGCTTTGCGGTGGCAACCAGGCTGTTTTTAACACCACTTGCCAGAAAAATGGTAAATTTAACCCACAGCTGCCCAAGGCGAATTGTACCAAGGCTATTCCACCATCTGTGGTCCCAGCTTCAAGTTCGATTTGTGCTCATACCATGTACCACGTGGGTTTTTGGTTTGGGAAAACTTTCATGGAGCTATATCGAAATTGCTACGCGGCGAATACAATGACAGCATTCTTTTCCATCAGCACTGTCTACCCAACGTATTTAAGTAAGTTAATTTATTCTCATTATTGATGTAGTTTCTAAATCCGCTTTAAATTCAGACTCTCTTCGACCGCCGACGGCTTTCGACCAAGATGGATTAATTTCAGCCGCAGATGCGGCTTCTTTTCAGATGAGTAGTATCTATAATCGATTTGTGTACCTTTTCGGCAGCGGACAGCCGTATATAGCTTCTCCACAAAGCCTCTCCTTCGACCGAGGACATCTAACTCCGGTCGCGGACTATACCTTTCCCAACGTGTTGCGACAAACTAACAAATACTTAAACGTCGTGCCCCAATTCTATAGTATCAATCGCA
This sequence comes from Drosophila elegans, assembly GCF_018152505.1. NCBI lineage: Eukaryota > Metazoa > Arthropoda > Insecta > Diptera > Drosophilidae > Drosophila > Drosophila elegans. The sequence continues at coordinate 954,804 of NW_024545863.1, forward strand.
GCAATTGGAAGATCGTAGAGAATTGGGTTCGTGACCAGAAACAAGTACTGAATGTCTGCACGGGGGCGTTGGGTGTACTTGAGTTGGGCAACACGCAGATTTATTTGGCGCCCGGCAAAAATCCCGTTCCCAGGTGGACATATAAAATCGTTCACAGAGCAAACACCAGCCAGAAGTACGTGATTTTGACCTCCAACAACGGATGGGAAACCCAGATGCCAAACCCAGCATCGGTCTGCAAAGTTATAGCATGCCCCAGCAGTTTGAAACCAACAGGAACTGGATTTACCTTCTGCTGCGATCCAATTGATTTTATTAACAGAAATGTGCCTAATCTTAGAGGTTCTTGCTAGTATATACATATATGTCGATATATATACGAGTGAAACTGAGTGAGGTTTAGCTAAAGCCAACAACCAAGCTTTTATCAGCCAATACTATTAAGAGCCAAGTTATTTCAAAATATTATATACGCTTTCCCGCTGTAAAAGCTACAAAAATAAAATATTCTTTCAATTTATAAATTTTCCTATGAGAGTTTTGGGATATAGTCGGCCGACTCTGTTCATTGCGATTTATGTACTTCATGCAATGAACAAAGGGATTTTGGGAAAGTTTCTGTAGGATAGCTTCAAAAGAGATGTTGAGGGATGTTGAAGAAAAATATATATACTTATGGGGTCGGTAATATTTTCTTCACTGCTTTGTAAGCTTCTTACTAACTTTATCACACCCTTTGCAAGGGAATAAAAGTTAGCATTGATAGTCAAACATTTTTTTTCTCTTATTTTTTCGTATGCACACATACGTGAGTTTCTTGAAAACATAGAAAATATTTCTGCTTTTATTTATGCTATAAACTTTGGTACACTTTATGGTTTCAGCATTTGCCGCACAGATGTCGCACATAAGCAATAACCAATAGGTGGCGCCAGGTATCAGCTGCTGGCACCATCTATAGGATTATTTAAAATGATGTGCGAGGGAGTACACTATATGCGCAACTTGAAAGAAAAGGAAAGAAATAAGAGCGAATGAATACACAATCTAAGCAAAAAGGGACAACTATATGCGCAAGTGCGCGCATTTCAAAAAGGGGAAATTTTTCTGTTTTCAATTGAAAAAAAAAGCACATTGATAAAACATGAATTTAACAGAATAAAATTTAATTGGAAGAAAATGTAAAATTTTTAACAACATTATAATTTATAAAACTTTATTTTTTTTAGAACATTATAATTTATAAAACTTTATTTTTTTAAACAAAAGTTTGAGATTAGAAAAAAACCCAAATTCGCAAGTTTTATTTCTTAAAATTAACTTTAAAGAAACTGCATTGACTTTGGAGGAAAATATTTATGTTCAAGACTTAACTGATTATGTAAGTCAATAAATTACTGGATGCTAATCAAATCATAATTTTTTTGCACCTCATTTACACCATAGTCCATTTGCAATTGTTGACAAATAAATAACATTAAATTGACTTTTAAGTGGCTGTAAACTATATAGCCGTTTAGATGAAACTCCACTTCCGATTAATGACCAACTACCACAATAAAACCAAACGGCAATTGATGTTGCTTTTGGCCAATTTACTTATTGGCTTACTCTACATACATCGCCGCTGAACGTTGACCATGTTTGATAATTACACGCATTTTTTCCCGTCTGTTGAAAGTTTATTCAACTAATTTCATGCTCTTGGAAAAACGATTTTCCCGTGGAACTATCTTTTCCCGACTTCCGTCAAGGCGGCTCTGGCAAGCCGGTCGCCCAGTCGTTATGTAACGTTTGCAAATTGCAGTTTTTCTTCTTTTGCGGTTTGGTATTTGTTCGCCAGCCACTGTCGACTCGTTGCTCATACGACGTGTGTACAGTGTACAGTAGTGGTGTTTCGGTGGTCTGATGTCGGTCGGCTTCGGCTCTTTGGGCATTGTGCAACTTGTGACACAAATTCTTTGGCGCAGACGGTGGTGGTTTTGTAATTTTGGTTATTTACCCGGCATCGACGAGAAAGGGAACTGGTCGCCGCCGCCTTTATTGAATCACCTAGCTTACTCTCGTAATTATCAAAATGCAGTTTTGCCCATTTGCAGCGTTACAGCCACGGCGGCAAGCAAACGAACAGACAAAAACCAAAATTCGAATTCAAAACCGCCAACGAAACGATATCAAAAGGCAGGGGTAAAAAAGTGTGCTTTAAACTTTCTTTTCATGCGCCACTTTTAGCATTCATTTCTTTGGGCAAACATTCGTAGTTCGTAGTTGTCTCGCGATTCGTTTCTTCGTTTGTTAGCCGCTTCATTGATTTTCATTTACACCGACAACTCGCCACCGTAATTGTTGCAATTTAACGACGCCCGCCGATGAGGTAACCCATCCTCCGGTTTTTGGCGGCAAGTGAAAGAGCATTTTTTGTTGTGGCTAAGAGAGCAGCCGACTCCCATTTGCATTTTGGGAAATGCTACGACAGTTTGCCCACCATTTGCATACCAATACGGCCTATTCAAAACGATATAAATATTTAGATAAGCTTTTATTTAAGTCTGCGGCTGCTTAGTTTGTGCTGCAATTTGCGCAAGACTTACCTCCGCTTTCACTGACCACCCGAAACTTGGAATCTGACCTGGGAGATCTGGGAAATCGCCTTGTTTTGACTTTGTTTTAATGCATTTGATTGGATTTAATGCCTGACCAATGCAGCGTGAAATTTTATTGTTATTTTAAATGGAGATCTCAACAAAATATGCGATTTTCTAATTTGATCTCTGTCACGTTAACGCAAATGTGTGAATTATACAAGTCGTATGTGGAGAAGTTTTCACCGACTCAAGTTTAGTTTCGTTTTTTATTAACGCTACTAATTAAACTTGGTAAATGTGGTACATAAATTTATAATTTACTGGCATAAAGATACCTTTCCGTTGATGGGTTAATGGTAAATGGCCACGGCTTTATAATCGCCTTTAAAGTTCATCACACTGCCGAGTAGTTCACAATTTGTTGTGGCGCGTAACGCGACAGTAAGAGGTGGTTATTTAGGACCCATAAGACGCTTAGGGGGACTGTTAACGGTATCGTGTAAGGTCTTAATTAAACCGCAACAAATGCCGTGAAAAATGGTTAAATGAAGCCCAGTGGGCGTAGCTGAAACATCCTACAAATATGCTCATGGTATTGCTATAATTATGGCTTTTAATGTAGAGATTTTCTAAGATTTGTTGATTGATGTGTTGGAAAAAATTACAATTGGGAAGCTTGGTGGTAATAGTATTTCGCTTGATACTCTAACTCTTTATCTTTTATTTTTGGTAAAACAAATCCTACAATATAAACAAATACCATAAACCGGTTATGTATTTAATTACTCCCCCAGGTCATTTATCTCATCGATGTTTTTCTCAGATTTTATGATAGATGTGTTGAGGAAAACTCAAGAAGGAAGTTTGGTGGTAATATCATTGCTTGATACTCTTAAAAATGTGAAGATATGAATAACTGTATATTTATATATTTATTCATTATTAATTTGACTCTGTGCTGACTCTGTTATTTTTGGTAATGCAACATATTATATATAGAGTAAATATATGCTTTATTGCTCCCCCAGATAATTGAGGTGTTATGGAAAATACCATTACGCTTAATTCTCTTAGAAATAAGAAGAAAAGGTAGTCGAATATATAAACATATTTATTGCATTTTTTAACTGTCTCTCTTAATCTGTTATTTTTGGTAAGACAAACGAAATAATATATATATATTTATATATATAAATATATATACATACATACATATATTTATATATATAAATATATATACAATACACCGGTTATATATCTGATTACTCCCGCAGCTCATTTATCTCATTAACTGTCGGATGAGTTACCAGATTTACATTCCCTCAACAAGTTCGTTGGCTTGGAGTGTTCGATTTTTCGATTTTTGCTGCCCCATGTGCATGACTATAACCATGCATGTTTATCTATATGGAAGAAACTATATCAGCGCCGAATAAAATACAATCTCTCTCGCTCGATCGTACCCTCTCAGTGGCTTTTTGTTTTCAACTCTCGATAGCTCTCTCGTTTTGCAGCTTTGTGTCGCATTTCGGCAGCTCTTGCGCCTTATGCGCGCGTCTTGGGGTTTCAGTTTCGTTCACGACTTCGACGCGTTAGGCAGCAGCAAAAATAGCAGCAGCTACAAGTAAAGCTACAGCTATAGCCATAACAAAAAGAAAAAAAAAACGATATCACTTTGTGCTCTTTTATTACGTGTACCTTATAAAAAAGAGTTTAGTTATAAATCAAATTACGTGCTTGTGGCCTGTTGTTGTCATCGCGTCGTCGCATTTGTTGCTCGCGTCCACGATTTAGCCCAAAAACTCGAAAACAGATGTTTAAAAGACAAAGCTAGAAAGCAAAGCCTAATATGAAGTCTTAGTTCGTTGCCTAAGTCTTTTGTTTTGTGCGAAGGTGCACGCGAATTTTTAGTGTGAGAAAAACCGAACGGTGTGTGTGTGCAGAAACAAATTGAAATAAGCAAGACTATTTACTGGCAGCTGCGGCAGGGAAACCAGTTGTGCAACTGCTATTCGCATAATCCATTGAACCATTGACCAGTAGTGCATCCCTCTGAAGAAAAACTGAGAAACTGAGAAAATGGCGCCGAAGAAAGAGTCAACCTTGAGCCAACAGCAACCGCAGCAACCCATAATGGACCTCGAAAGGATAAAGCGTCACTTCAGCTGGTCGGACTCCGGTGCCATGTGAGTCACAGCCATTACATCTGCCTGAACAGTCCGCATTAATGGTCCATAAAGTAGTCGTTAAGACGAGAGAAGCCGAAACGGAACTTGATCCGAACTTGCCAGCAACTAAACACCTGAAGTTCGTAGCCGAAGTCTTTTTATTGTGTTCTCATACTTCAGTTTTTCCCTAGGCAATCACAAGGCCGCTGCTCAAGAACATTGTGTCTTCGATTCGATTGAATAGAGCTGCGTTTTAAAAGTCAAAAGCTTTGATTAACTTATTGCATAACACTCGCACGTGTTGTCTGTTGTTTATTTTTGGGAGAAGCCTATTTATCAATAAGATTCGCCGATCAATGAATATTTGAATAATCGCATTCATTATTGTTTTAGCTGTGAAGTATTTATTTGAAATTCAAACGTAAATGACACTTTGATAGGGAGTCTTAAACATACTATAGTACAATATATAAAGTTCAGTGCATTGGCCAAGGCTTACAAGATGGTGGTGGCTGGGTGAAATGCTAATTTAGACAACTCATTGTGGGCTCTGATCATTATCGTTAAGCCGGGAATTCGTAAGCTTGTCGCCGTGCAAATTCAAATTCAAATTCCCAATTTTGCAGCTCGTAATAGTCTGCACAAATTCCACGTCATGCTTATTAAGCGCTGGGCTTTAATTGCATTTATTCACATGCTAAGCAACTTCACAAAGTGGCGAGTGAAATTTGCAATTATATAAATACGTAGTAAGGTAACAAATTCATAACAAGTTATGACACATGCGCAGCCATTGGGCCACTGAACGCTAGTCGAAGGCTTAAAAATAGAACCCAGGGTCGACGCTGTGTGTAGGGCGATTAAAAAGAAGAGTCTACGACTGTTTAGCCTCAGTCGGCAACGGCTGGCTGGCTTTCAGCACTTGGCATTTAATTTCACTAATTGCAAATTTCAATAATTTCCCTAACCAATCCGAACAATAATAATAAATGGCAAGCAAATGAGTTTTCGTACAAATTAACGTCTATCAACCGCCGCAAACGGCGTCGATTTTTAGCGATTTTTGCAGCTAAGTGGATTGTGGCACATCCGGCAATCGGTCGATTTCGGACGATGTGTGAAAATTATTTTGCCATAATTCAATACAATTGTTGGCACAAGGGAGGCGTGTATGCTTTGCTTGTATCGGCTTTATGTAAATACAAATTGGTCATTCATTTATGCTAAGTTTCTTCTTTCGTTTGGTTTTTAAATGACATAATAAATTGGCAACACATGCGATGCTAAACAGGGGCGTAGCTTTAAAACCTGATCTTCAATAGTCCAACAACGTTATCAGAATTTTATTAACTTGAGGCAGGCCCTTTAAACTTTAGGATTATTTAATATTTAAAAACAAACAACATGCAGCTCACACGAGTTTTAAAAAAATATTTTTACTTATATTTAAGAAATAAAATGTTCTTAAGCTCACAACTTTAAACATTGTTTTCAGAATTTCATTGACTTAGGAGAGACTCCTTAATTAAAAATAACTTAATAACTGAGCTTTACATTTACTAATATTTTTATATCTTAAGGACCCCTTTTTTTTGGCGACGTCTCTGTATCATTTTATATGTCAAACATAATCATATTATTTGCATCCAAATGCGGCTTTAGGTCGGGTCTATAACCGACGTATCGATGGGCCAAATGAGTTTGTTTGTTGCTTTTAACGGTGTTTCTCTTTTGATGGCCTTCATTATACAATATCCACCACTCAATCAGCTACGTCACTTCCGCATGAACTAGTTCAGTTGTGAGTGGCATCGAAATATTGGGAAATCACGACGGCTTCGTTTTTTTTTGTCAACATGTTTTAGTCATACCTGTCGCTCCTGGCGTGCCGTTAATTGTTGTTATTGATGATTAAGGTGATGATTTGCAACCCAAGCACGCCCCCACAGAGACCATACCGTTTAAAACAGTTTAAGCACGCTCAAAACTTAAAATTCTAATTGCTAGATATAATGGGAATTCCGAAAGCCATAATCCATAATTGGGACCTGTCAGTCAAGCTGCGCAATTGTTTAATAGGATCATAAAAATGATTTTAAATGTATAGCTCCTTGAAAAAGGCTTGAGGAATATTGATTTTACTTTCCCCTAACTTAATCTTACGTAAACAATTTTTTAAATTATATTGATTTAAATTTTAACAAATATTTAAAAATTTCAAGTAAAATGTTTTAATTTTTTAAAAAATAAGCCCTAAACTTTGTTGCTTAGTGTTAAAAGCTTGTTTTTAAGCTTGCATGTATTTCATAGCTATCAGGTTGGCATTGCCTTACTATAAACTTGGCTTAGCTTTTAAAAGTCCGCTCGCTTTCAAGCTTTTATTAAATTTATCATATAGCTAGATGATTTGAAACTTAAGCTCAAGACACACAAGCTTTTAAATAGTTTTTAAAATTATCAACGCTCTTTATAAAATGACATTAGAGGAAGCTCGGCTCAATAGCCATTTGATTACCCAGACAGATGAATTTAACTACAGAGTCTGAGAATTTATAAGCTCGTTGATCTACAGTAATAGCCTGCAAAGGTCGTAAACACAATTTGTAATTATGGTTTGGCCCCAAACTATCTTTGATAGAACATTTGTAGATATTGTTGCTATGTTCTATAGAAATATTTTTTCACACTCTAAGTTGAACTTTAAGTTTGGCCATTAAGGTAGATTATGCTTAATTTCTTTTCCACTCTGTGTGGAGACAGTCGTTTGCCCTAAAAGGCCACATATTCTTAAAGGAAATCGCCAAGTCACCTTAATAAAAATAAAAAGAATAAAGCACACGCCTGTCATAAGAACTGGCAATTGAAGATTTATTTCCGCAATGTGCAAGTGTCACTGGCTTTTGCTTTCCTGAGTAACCTACCACCTTCTAAGAACTCACTCTTGAATTAAAATATGTGAGCTAAATTTTAATGAATATCTGCCGTATCACGTAGGCTTAAAGTAATTGTCCTGATTAAAGTCTGTCACATAAATATTCCACGATTCTTAGGGTTTTTGTGTTTTCTTCGAAACAATGACGTTGCCTTTGCCGTATGTGTTGTTTGAACTTTTGTTTTGCCTTTAACTTTTTTTGGGTACTTTCACCCCTGTTTTTGCCGCACTGCAAGAAGCCATATGCATTGTCTTAGAGCAACTATTTCAGCGTATTTGCCCATAGCATTAACAGCAATTTGGCTAGCCTGCTAATTGGCTCAAAATGTGGTCGAACAGACAAAAATATTGCACAATGCGGCCAATCAACTTGGCAAAAATCTCACTCAAATGCTGTGCATTGTGTGCCAAAAAGTTTTCCTCCGATAATTATAGACATATAGTATATATCTAAAACGTTGAGCCCAATATCCCACAACGCTCGACCAGCTTTCGGTTTCCATTTGATTTGGTTTTTTGTGGCTTGTTTCTTTTGCTCATTGGCCAGTTTACAAAAGACCTTGACACATTTGGGGCGTGTGTTTTTTGATGGCTTTGGCCAAAATCTTCACAAATTATTCAACTCAAAGACGATTCCGAGCTTAATATTAACCTGGTCAGCTTCATTTGCGACTGGTAGTGGACCAAACAATTACAGCAAAGGCAAAGAAAAACCAATTGTGCGTTTGCGTTTGCTATTTCGCAGATCTTTGTTTATGGGGCGGCCACAGCCTCTAATTGTAATTAATTAAACTGTTGCATTAGCAACTCTTTTGCATGTGGCGGCCGCTCGAAAATAAAGCAAAGTAGTCAAAATGCTTAACTCCGAGTTGCAGAAATTGCATAATGTTTGGCAAGTCGCGAAAGAAACCACTTTTGAGTACCAAAAAGCTTTGCAGCAGCTGGAGCTTTCCACTTCTTTGCTTCGAGTTGCAGTGAGCAAAACTAGGGGACAGTTTAACAAGTTTTAAGCCATAATTACCTCAAAAAAATTAAGTGAAGAAGGTTGCTAGAATTAATTCGAATTTTAAAAGTGTGGAATGTGGTTTGTGATTCAAATGTTGTTTGTGGATAAAATGCGGAAAAAAGGCTAAAACATATAAATAATTATAGCTCAATTTTAAATTAGATAATTGCTTGTCTGGCTTATTATACTCACCTTCAGTTGAGTTTTCTGCAGTTTTGTAACCAAACAATTCTGTTGCTTTAAAACCTCTTACTAGAACTTAATTAATCTCTATTAATTAATTATTAACAAATTTTTTTTTGAGAAAAATATTTAGTAATATTATAAAATTAAATATTTTTAACTAGCAAAAAAACTTTGATTTTAGACTTTGCTTATATTTATCTTCTAAAATTTCATAACAACTTTTTTAAAGTCTGAGTCATTGACTTGGACAAAATTAGTATAAAAGTGTCTACATATTATATGTCTAAATATTATACTATGTATTAAGGAATGTTATTTAAGAAAATATTTTTGGTGAAAATTCTTTAAGAACTTCTTTGTTTTATTTTTCCTGTGAATCCTGTGAAAAAAGGGATTAGGACACAGCGCAAATGAGACAGCAAAAAACGAGTTTTGAACGAAAGGGAAATTGTAACTTTATCGTAAAGTGCAATCCGTTTTATGAGCTTGAAATTGCCGCCGTGTCGTCTCGTGGCTGGATGCAATTAATTTAAAGCCAGGCCTGAGCTTCTGCTGTCTGTCTGAAATTCCAGACACTTTGCACCGGCAAAGCCTCTTTCCCAGCAAACTTCCTACTCATCGCAACGGCGACCTTGTGCCCATTTTCACAGCAGCATAAAAACACAGAGAGATACACTCAGCGATACACACAGAGGGAAAGAAGTCGAAACTAAGACAAAATGAAATGGTATGTCAACATGGGGAACCAAGTCTGGGAATGGAGGGCTATAAATGCGATGGAGTAAACAATACGAAAATGTAGATTTGAAATGTGCACATCGCCAGACAAAAGGCTGAAATTGTAAGTGAAGCTGTCGAGAGTAAAATTGATGCCATGGCAAAACCCCGAAAAAGTTTGTCAACCAATTTCTTTAATATTTCTATGACCATTTTCGCAGTTACCAATTGTTGTTGTTCTCGTTTTTCCAAGCCCGAAGTCAACAAACTTGTCCAAGGTGTTGTTGTTGCTGTTGCGGTTGCTGCCACAGCATGACTGTGCAGAAAAAATCAAAAAACAAAGACAAAGTTAGAAAATTGCAAGCTTAGTTTTTGGTTTTGCGTATTCGAAAGCAAACTGTGTTCGCTTGGACTTATATTTGTGTGGGCGGTAACCATTAGTTGAAACTAAAACAACAGTTACGAAATTTGCAGCTGGTAAAAGCTAAGAGATTGAAGGCTGTTTACATGGCTTCAACTGCACAAATTAGTACACCATGACCTGACTTATTGTAAATTAGCTGGAAACCAGACGATGATGATGAGCTGAGGCTGAGTGAATCATAAACGTTATAAGACCGATTGCCACATATCCAAGTTAATGATGAACGAGGAGTTTTCAGGGCTCATTAGCACGTTGCCTGTCGTCTTCCAAAAAACCATGTCAAGTGCGACAGCAACGCACTTCGTTTATTTATTTCTTGATATTCCACATATATATATATATATACTGTATGTGTACCTGCCTGAAATTGCTTGTTTTTCAACTACAATTATGCCCATTGCACCGACAACGAGGATGTTTACAGGCCCATCAGTCAGCCGCGAAATCGGTTTTATGCGATTCATTAAATCCCACTGACATGCCACGCCGGTCAATTCGGCGTATGAGTAATCTGTAATCTGTTAAGGAAAAAAAATCCACACCGCTTATTAAATAACGATTTGGAAGCTAGATAAATCTAATGTTTTAGGTCTCGGGAATGGGAATGCATGACAGGCAGATATATTATAATGTATAGCAGTCGACCTTGCCAGTTAATTGTCGTTTAATAGCAAAAGAAATAATGTATCCAACGCTGTCCATTGACCATTGACCACCTGCTTAAGATGTTCGAGCGCGATTTGTTACAACACCCGCTTTTGATGGCACTTTTGGCCAGAAACACCCACAACGCGCTAAGTTGGCTGGGCATTTTCAATGTCAGCATTGCGCAAAAACTGGACTGTTTGGTCTGTTTTCGATTTTTTTCTATCTTGTTTCGTTTTTCCCTAACTCGGCAAACGCCCTTAGTCAAGCCCTTAACGCCGGCTTGTTAATTTTTTTCGAATTTTTTCTAAGATGACATTGAAATTGTGCAATAGGCAAGCAACACAAAATTATTAATATAGACATGTTTATTGATTTTGCTAGCTGGCCTGTCCATCACTTCATCGCACCCAAAAGCATTCTTTGGCATAGTAATTATAGTAATTAAGGCATCTAATTTTGCCTTGGGCAGCTGCAAAAAAAATTAGTATCCAAAAAAAATCGACATTATCAATATGATATGCACAGAAACAAAAACATTGAAAACTACTAAATTATTAATAAATTGGTATTAATCCTTTATTATTCTTTAAAAAAACTTCAAAATTTTTGTTTCTGTAACCCAATATATAATATTAAAGTGATATTCAAATTCATAAAAACGATTATAAATTTGTATCTATTTTACTTTTTCTGTGTGTTTCTCCTTTGACCATTTAATCTATTAGCAGCGAACTTTGAACTGCCTTAGATTGGCATTTACTTATGTAAAGAAAGGCAATCTTAATTAAAAGTGTATGGGAATTTTAATCGAATTACAATGGCAATAACGGCCAAATGAAGCCATTAACCGATCTAAAAGAGAGCGGTCGGTTGGGCTTTTGCAATTCTCGGACGAGAAAGAAGTTAAAGCCAAGGTCGATGGTGGATTGCAATTGCATAAGCGTATGCCAACGTCACAACGGCTACGTAAAAAAACCCAAAAAACCGGGGCCCTTTTTTTTCGAAGAGACTTTTCCCCGTTTGCCGCGAAGGTGAACCGCCGCCAGGAGCGAAGTCGAAGCCAACAAACCTTGCCACTCGTTCACTTGTTTATTTATTTGCCAGACGCATCGCGCTCATTCGATATTGTACAGTGGTTGGTTCACTCAAAAGTGAGTGGCTTTTTGAGTGGCTGTTTTTGAGGCACAGGTGCTTCGGCGCTTTGCTGTGGCTTCGCCGCTGCTTAGCTTTTCAGTTCAGTTTCGCAGGTCCAACGTCTAGACGCGTTTAAAGTCGCGCTTAAAACGCACGTGCAAAAGTGCAGTATCAGACCGCTCGTTTACCGCCTACCGCTCACTGTACCGCTCTGTACCGCTCTCTCATTCTCTCTCTCTGCCTCCGTCTCTGTTTCTTCCGTTGACAAAGTGTAAAGTGCAAAGACAGCAGCAGCAGCAGCAGCGTTAACGCAGCGCCAGCGTCTCAGCATCAAGTCAGTTGAGTTTAGAGCTCAGGCCGCCTTTTGGCCAACGACTCGAAGTCAGTCTGTTTCGAACCTTTCAGCGCAACGCAAGTGCTCCGGTTTATACGCTCGCTCCGATCGTAGCTTTTTCGTGTGAGCCGCCGATCGCGAACGCGTTCGTGCCCTAAGTCTTTCGTTTGGCGAGAAGTGGATTATTACAAAAGCACCAGCACCAGCGAAAACGAAACGACTGAAAATTGTGTGCAAATACAAATAGATTTTGGCCCAACTAGAACGCGCATTGTAAGTGTAAATTTGCTCATCAAACACAGAAATGGGAGTTTTTGGAATTTGCCGAGCTTGAATGGCTTTGTGCCGCCGACACACACACATACGTTTCAGGAAATCGCCCAAAAGGCAGGCATACACCATGATATTTAAGCAAACAACAGCTTATTCTTGGCAAAAACAAATGGCTGCCAGTCGCTTTGTCGTCAATTACTTTGTTCGCGAACTTCCATCATCATCATCATCATCGAGATCCACATCATCAATAACAAAGTGTACCTCGCGTTTCCTTCCCCTTAACAAAAAAAAAAAAAGGTTCCAACGCGTGTGCTCCGCGCTTGGCATACAAATAATAATGGGCGTTATCGTGTACCCAAAACGTTGTTAGAATATGCTGATATATCTGATAATACCTGGGCAACTCCATCATTTTTTCCTCTGTAATGTAATGTGAATTGCATCTAAAAATGTTGTGCAAATGTGGCCATAATTTCAGTCATTAACTGCATTTTACATCATGGATACTATCGCCATAGCACTTTGCTTAATATTCGCTTTATTGATCTGTAGCCCTTGGAATAATACCTGTTTTATGGAATTTTTTGTATTCTAGGCGCTGACTTCCAGCACTTTCCTTGCGTACTTAAAAAAAAAGCTCTTTGCGACCTAAGACCCCCATGAATAATTTGTTTTTGCTGAAAGCCCAGTGTTTGTCTGAGATCAGCAAAAAAAGTACCGAGTTTTTAGAAAACGCCCACCACCCATGGGAAGAGGTCAACAACAATTGGAGAGCAGTTAGCCAGCCAGCCAGTTTTTGTGTGCTCACCTCAATTTGCACTGGACATTGCATTGCAATTCGAGCAAAGTTCAGCGCAATTAGGTGCTGTGACTTTTTGCATTTTGCAGTTTCATTGCACAAGTTGAAAATCGTCATAATAATAACAATTATATCTTACAACAAACTGCATTCATCGTCGTTTTTGTAGAGACCTTCGGCGAGGGCCCTGAAATTAGTTGTCAAGGTTTTGAGCGCCTGCATTTCCGAACTGTGCAGCATTTTAAGTTTAAGTTTAAACTTGAACTGGTATTTTCGACTTGGGGTTTTTTTCTTTGGGGTCTCTTATTCTCTGTTTATCACGTCGCGGCTATGCTTCGAGCAGAGTTCAAGGTGCCCGCCATACAAATCCACTCGGCAACAGAGACTGAGAGCTATAGGCATTATTAAGCCATAAAACGGTGCGACATTTAATTAATACCAAGGTAGCAGCCGCTATTATAGTAAGTTGAAGCCTTATATAAATAGCCGGCAGAAGTCGAGAATACTCGCTTCGATCCGATCCGATCCGATCCGATCCGACCCGATATGATTATCGGGATTGTTACACTAATTGCAAACAATTTGCATTGCTCTAATCGATTTCAAATGAACGGATGATGATTGCTCCAGGCTGCATAAGCAATGAAATTATACTTTAACTGGACTTAATGCTATGCTCTGGCGCTGGTCACTTAATACCCGATCAACAGGCCCTAATTGCTTAATAAAGTCAGGCTAACAATCTGGCTGAGATTTAATCAGACAGTTCGTCATATTGATTTTTTAATTGGCCTTCTTTTTTTAAGGGTGTATACCTTTAAGGAGCACATTTGTAATTCAAACTCGAGTGGACATTATAAATTCAGAATTTGTAAGGCATTCCAGTTGTTGCTGCTCTCATGACCCCAACTGAACTCGCCATCGATTGTGCAACTGTGAGACAACTCACAACTCACAACAATTGAGAAAATTAAATATTAATTGAGGCAATCGGACATTCTCTTTCGGGTTTTCGCAGGAATCGGACTCCAGACTGGTTTTTGTAGAGCAATAACATTAACAACAACTGCCGATCGATACACGCCACTTGTGAATTGATTAGTTTTGGTTGGCTTTTAGCTTTTGCAGACTATCTGGATTATCTAACGCTGGCTAGTGGGTGACTAGTGCTCGAGACTATTTATTTTTGGGCAGGGGCGCACAGAAAAGTCTAAAGACCTGTTGCAGAACCAGTTGCGAACTACCAGCGAACGACCAGCAAACGACCAACCGACTGGTTTGCCATTTGCAGAAATGGCCGAAGAAGTTGCAGTCACGAAACTGTGTCGCACACCGTTGCACTGAAAGTTAACTCACAGACAAACGTGCCTGAAATTATGTCATCGGAAAAGCCAGTCGAAGAAAATGAAAACTGAAATGGCCACAAGAGATGGAAAGTGTTGCTCAGTGCTCGGTGGATTTTCCTCTTTTCCCAAGGCAGTTCTAATTAGTTTAGAGGCCGTCTTTTACCCACTTGCCTAATGCCACACACGTAGCCATTAAAACGCAAATGGTTTTTCCTGTCTGCAGCTGGAGATTGCCCAATTGATATTTAAATTGTATATGCATAAATTCATCCAAGCATTGTCTGCAGCTGGTTAAATGGTTGTTAAATGCTTTCATGCTCAAGTGGCCAGCCGATTGGGCAATGACTTAAATGCCTTGCCAATACTCTACACTACAATGACTCATGTGTGGCCAGTTTTTTTTTTAGCACATTCGCTGACGCAGTTGCTAGCGCTTAGATAAAACTTTCCGCTGCACCGGAAATTCACCGATAGCCATTGCATGATAGCAACTATATTATTGACCTTGTGGCATCGCAACGCACTCGGCATGCAAACTAGGCATCATCTGTTGTTAAGAACTCGCTTGTTTGTTGTTTTTCACAAAGCTCATAGCTTCAGTGCCCAAGTGGCTCCGAAAACAACTGAATTCCAATGCCAAATGCGTACATTGCTTTCGGAGCTCAATTGTTATTATTATTATTACTACTACTTCAATTGTTAAGCGGCTTTTGGACCGTTCGCATATCGAATTGCCGCTGCGTCCAAGAAATATTCACAGTTGATCGTATATGATGCATGATTCAGCACTAAGTGATTATACTGCGATCACAACAACAGAAGCAAACACCGCAAGGTGTTGATTGATTGTGTAATACTTCAAACGGGGAATTCGATTCACCTATTAGTGGATACTTTCCTAGTGATCTAGAGGTTTTTTTCTCGCCACAAAAATTCTAAGCTTCTTATGGAGCACAAAATCATTGATAAATATCCCGCAATGACTAGCCAAAATTCCTGCCAGTGCGATGTACAACGTGACGTATGCGCAATACTGCGCGCCAGGTGAAAGAGATACAAAGCAAATATAAGCTCGGCAAACTCCAGTGCATAAATCAAACAACAATTTACGCTCAAACATGATTATTATTTATACATTTCAGCAATGTGTGCCTGAAACACATCAAACACAGCCTCAGCATTGCAAAAGATTGGTCCGGCAGCGAAGTAAAAGTAAACGCTTAACAAAGTAACTAGCATTTAGACAAAGGCAAATAAAAAACAAGAAATAGGCAAAGCAAAGCAAAGCAAACAAAACAACACCCACCAGCGGCGCAAATCCAGTAAATCCAAATCCAAATACAACAAATAAAATGCTGATATCAACGTAAGTAAATTCGTAGGTAAACGTGCAGAGATTACGGCTATAAATTGCAATCAAGGTGCGAAACAAACGCAATAGTTTCGGTTTCTTTTTTTGACCCACTGATGTTGACCCACTTGGTGGCAAGTCAATCATTGGCTGGGATTCGGTTTTTGTCTTCCAGTTTCCTGCTGTCAACGCCCGATCTCGACTTCAACACTTGTCGACCCTCTATTGTTGCATAAGCTTTGTGCTGCCTTTGATTTGACTTTTCCAGCGCTTCACCCTTTTGGCCATAGTTTGTGTTTCTTTTGCTGCTGTTTTTTTTTTTTGGTTGCTTTTGCATATTTGCCAGCCTGGCTGGGCCGAAAAATGCGACCGCATTTCTCAGCGGGGCGAACAAGTTTGGTAATTATGTCAAATACCAAAAGGCTCATTATGCAATTATCGCCAGCGATCGTCTTCTTCTGGCCATAAATCCACCTGATCCGCACTCGATCCGCACTGAAGATGAAACATGGTCTGGGTTTAGCCCACTCACTGCCCTGTAAGTCATGGAAGTTTGCTGATTTATTTGGCAAATGACAAGTCTGTCATTTCAATGGCTTCCTCGTTGGCTTCAAGAATAGAAGCACTTAATTATATGCGCGAGCGAAAAGAAAAACGAAGCGGACTGAGTACAACAAAAGGCAATTACACGACATTTGCATCTTCCGCGTGTGTGGCAGTATGACTTGACTTGTATGGAAATGGTTAAGAGGTGTTTTGCCTGTCAATAATACGCGGTCTGGAATGGAATTCCCCCCAAAGTCTGGAGGCAAGAACCGATTGGGGATCGGTGTGTTTAGCATTCAGCTCGCTGCCTTCATCGATGCGTGACAGACTCCAGCAGAACGGAGCCAGGAACAATTTGAATTGAGTCTCCCTTTGCTGATTACTGGCGATTAGGCGACTCGATCATCAATGAAATCGCAGCACGATAGGCAGCCTCTTTAGCTGTTTTATAAAGGCAATCAGTTACAAAAATAGGCTGCATATCAATTTAAACCTTTTTATTATGTCATTTGCTAACAAAAGAAATGCTTCTAGTCTCTTTTTGTGCAATGAGTTTTTTGATATATATTATTATATGACAGGAAAAAATATTGTGATATATATATTATTATATTTAACTGTTATCGATCAAAATTACATGAACGAATTACATGAAATCGATTATAAAATAATTTTCAAAATTATATTATATTGGTCATCAGCTTGTATCTCTTGTAATGAGCAAATGTTCATCTTTCGATAACCTTACTGTAGTTTCGGTGGAAGTCTCTCTGCACTTTGCCTCTCCGTACTCGCTTTTATTTTAGACTATTCGCCACGATAATTACACATTCTAAAGTTCGCATTTAACACGGTGAGCAAAGGGCGGAAAGAAAATGTGTCAGTTATGACAGAGAGTAGTTCAGTTAAGCTTATTGATGGTTTCTGGTTAAAGGGAAATGACGAGTGTTGTGAAGTGTTTTTTCCGCCCATAACTCAGTGTGTGTGTGTGTGTGTGTGTGTGTGTGTTAACAAACCCTGTCCCATTCTCACGCTATGTCATCCAACGAGGTGCGCCTCTGGAGAAACCAACCGAAAAAATGCCCCAAAAAACAAAAAAATGTGAGCCCGTGCTGGGCAAATCGCGCTGCATGAATAAATAGCGCTCTAATAGTTAATTAAATTATCAATAAGCATGCACACAAACACAATCACAAGCACCATCGACGGGCCCAAATTTCCAAGCCATAAATGTCAAGCACAAAAGAGTGGCGGAGAAGAGGGAAAATGTCGGTTTGTTGTCATTATAAAAAACTACCTGGCCTGACCTTGTCCATTGTTGACTGGCTCACACAGAGACGCACCGATTTACGCAACTAGCTGGCGTTGGTTTTGGCTTTTGGCTGTGACTAACTCCCTCCACTGTACGCAAATACGCAAATCGAAAGACTCAGGCAACGAACTTGAAACTTGATGCACATTTCGTCAACCAAGTTGGTCAGCTGAAAATTGTAAAATTGCAGCATGGCATATATATTTCTGAGTTTCGTATTCAGAATTCGTGCGGCCCAGCCCAAATTTGTGTCAGCGCGCATTATGCTAATATTCGATAGGCCGTCACATAATAAAGCCACTTAATTTTCCCTGCAAATACAAATACCCTGTTTGCTCGCCACTCGACCATTGGGCAAGCATCTTATAATAAATGCAAATATTTGCGGCCGGTCGCATATTTATCTTAACGAGAAGTAACGCAATCGATTAGCAAAAACACTGAGACGGTCAAAAAACGTAGCCAAATCGTTTTTGAAAGCGCGAGTTTGGTAAAGAAAACAACAACGATTTAGCGATCGAATGCGTTCAATCAGTGACCTTGAACTAGTTTCCCCCCGCCAGCATGTTATTTATATTTTTTTTTGGTCTGTTTGTCTCGCTTCTCTCGTTTTCTGGCTATATGACTTGCTCGTTTTAAGCCAGCGCTAATGATATGAAAACCCCGAAAATAAAAAGCTGGCAGTCAAAATATACATATAGACGTTAAAAAGGTGCGAATGTGATTAATTGCAGGCAATTATGAACTTTCTTTCGACTAACAGGGCAGCTAACCTTGACCCAAAATTGAAGAAGCTTTCGGTGGCTATTTACACGTTTGCAATGCGTGCCAAAACCGCATGGGAAATTGCATAATGGGCCCTGCCAATGCAAATGCAAATGCAAACTGCACACTGCAAATTGCTTGCATATTTGCTCAACGGCTGACCAACTTGGTTGTGGTGGATGGATGGACGGATGGATGGCTGGATGGCTGTTAAGCAATCGGTTAAAAGCTGGTCCAAAACCAGACTTGGCCAACGACTTTACTTCGCCATTCAACTCCAGCTGGACTCCAACTTCGACCAAAAAAGCGCGTTGCTCAAGCGACGAGTGCTCCAAGTGCCTAACTATAAATATTGAAATGAAAAGTGTTGCCAAGCTTGTCCATTGTGTGCCCGCTGTTTCGCTCTGTTTTATGATTTTTGTTGTTTTTCTTATTTTTTGCAATGTGTGCCGCTGACATAGTTTTTGATGCCGAGCCATTGAAGCATACCCCACAAACACACATCAAATGCAAATCCGCTAGTCGTTCGTTATGCAAATTGCTGCATGCTATATGCGACAGCAGGAAGCTGCCAATAGCGGGCAAATTAAAATACGCTAAAGTATTCTATTAAACGCGCTTATCCGAGCAAGTTTTGACCTGTAATCATAGCATATATTCATCATTTGGGTATCGTTAACGATTTTTACAATGAATGCCTTTGAATATCCGGATTTTGAGGAATTACCCCAGAAACGGGGCTTACAAAAAAGAATCAAAACAATTGCCAAGGCATTCAAAAATGTAAATATAAATAGTAGCAGCCGGCATTCATTCATCAGGATTTTTAATTGAAATGCGAGCTCATTGCTTACTTTTAGACATCTTTACTCCGGCTGGTAATTAATTCATTATAATAATTTGAATATTGCTAATTTTAGATAAGACGGTTTAGTGATCTCCATTTTTTTCGATCTCAATAACAGCCTGCATTTAAAATGTAAATTTTTATCTGTTTTATTCATTTAAATTGCTCGTTCATTGTTAACTTTTTTGATGCCTTATGTTTTTTTATGGATTAGACTCAATAAATACTCGTTATATATTTTTTAGCAATATCTGCCTATATTATTAGAGCGCTTAGATGTTTTATATAATTTTTCACAAATTTGTATGGCATATTTAGCAGAAGTGGCTTGTGTGTCGAGTTACAATTCTTTGATAAACAAATATTTTATATCAATTGACACAGAAATACATAAACAAATTGATATGTTTTGATTTTCTAAGGAGGCAGCAATATTAACTATAATGTTCAACCCTCAAATGTTCGGGGTGACAATTTGAAACAAAGCCCTAAACTAACTTATATTTCTTGATCTCCTTGCAGCATTTCCACAGACTCCGCGATGGCGGCCACAAACAACGATGGTGGCACACAGACACAGTCGAATGCCGTGGCGACTTGGGGAGCTCCGGCAAATGGACCCCGGAACACACAGGCCGCCGTATCCGTGCGGCATGCCTTCAAGGCCTACGGCAAGAAGAAGAACGCCAACCAGGTGCTGAATAACCTGAACATGACTGTGCCCAAGGGAACAATGTGAGTAGTGAATGTGGGGATCGTATCAGTCAATAAAAGTGAAATGTTGACAGCTCAATTTAGCGAGTTCATAAAATAGAAACGGCGAAAGTAATTAGCACCTAATGTTGGCTGAACTCGAAGTTGAAATCGAAATTAGCACCGAATGGGCAATGCTAAGCGATTTCCTTGTGACGGCGATTTGATTGCAACGATCTACGATCTGCGATCTCGTCTATATCAGAGGTCACTTGGTAACGCTTGCGTCTAATTGCGGCTATTATATACGGCACGGAAAACCTGTTTAGTCGTTCGACTATCTTGCAATTGAAACGGCATTTTTGCATGATAATTTGAAACGGCTAACGAGGGTCGCTATTAAAGTTCCTCGAATCTCGCGGAGATGGCCCCCCAGAAGTGATCCCAATTAGGCCGCTACCCCAACTGACGTCAAAATCCACACGTCGTGGCAATTAATCCAAAAAGAAACCATTCGTATGCCAGGCACTTACGTTATTTGTTAAATTCTCGAACGACAGACAGCCAATATGCCTAGTTATATTGATCGATTATCGTCTCGATTGGAGTCTCGAAAAATTGCAAATGGCTGGAGAACGATATTTATGTTTGCTTCCGAAGACCCCAACTCACGGCACATGTGCTTAATTGCGATGGCGAACCCCAAATAGACCCCTTATGGGGTTCACGAATTTTGGCAAACATTTAGGGGCCATAAAAATAAATGTTTTTTTCTTCGCCGTCTTTGGCATTGATATGGCACGAGCAGCGCTTTATTATTAAATTTTGTTTGTTTCTACTTTTTTTGCGGCATTCTGAGTGATTTATTAAGCTGCCGAATTAATGCTGTGTCGTAACGGAATTTTATTTTATTCTCTGCCGAGTGTGCAGCAGTCTTGACCCAGTTCAGCTTTTTGACCTAGGTTAGGTCGCTGAGTTAGTCATTTAGCGGTGGCAAGTCAACGAACTGCTTTTTCGGCGCATTTACGATTATGTCAATTAAAGTTGGAGCCAACTGCCAGACAGACACTCCTCCCCAGGGGTCTTATTATCCGATTTTGTATCGCTTACTTCGTTAAATGGCGCAGCGTGCTAATTATAATTATAGATTCAATAACAGGCCAAAACGTGCGACCTACGTGCTGCAATATTTTTTGTCAAAGGCCGAAGACCAAACGCAAAACAGACAACAAACTAACAAAGCGATAATCACAATAATCACAACCGCTACCAAGTTCATCATGATGATGGTGATAATGATAGGAGACGACGACTATCCCCTCAACAAAAAAAAAAAAAAATTAAAGAGGCGGAGTCGTTTTTGATAGCTCCGGGCATTTCTTACATTTCAAGGTAAACATTTCGAAATAATTCAACTTGAACTGCTGGAATTAACATTGACATCGCCGTCGACATGCCACACTCGAATATAGTACTATATACGGAGTCGAGTTTATCGTGGCGACAGTTTTCGTGCTGAATCGGCACAAAAGTTAGCCCCTCTTTCAGCTTACTTTTTATGAAACTTCTTTGTCTCACTGTCATGGCTGGCTTTATAACCTTTGACAACCCGTCAATAAGCTACATTTGTATTTATACAAAAGGAATGCAGAATCGTAATACCTATTTGCTTACTCAGTAAACTATCATTTTTATGCGTTTCCTGCTTGCCATTACCGTAATTTAAAAAGTAATTTAAAAATTTTTAATGGCAATACAAATATTAAGTTCTAGAACTTAAACTTTGTGATTGATGATCGAAATTTCACTGTGCCATTATTTATTAAACTTAATTAGGGTTCCTAATTCGACATTTTATTGGAAAAAGTAAATTAAGGTAAAGCTTGATTTCGGAAATGCCAAGATTACACTGGCTTACAAAAGTAAATCAAAAGAAATGACACCCTAAGTCGACTTTTTATTAGCTGTTTTCATTTCTATTTTTTTATTTATCTCTAGTTCTGCTTAACCAATTTCGGGTTTAAATAGCTTCGTTTTACTAGAAATAGAATATTCTTCAATTTTCCTATACACATTACACGAACTATTTTGTTAATTTAGATGTTAAAAATTTTTGGCATTAAAAAATCCTTACTAAGAGAGTTTATATACCGTGCGTAAAATAATTGTTTAAATTTTACATTTAATTCAATTCTATCATTTTTTTTTACAGCTATGGTCTTCTGGGAGCCTCCGGATGTGGCAAGACCACACTGCTGTCCTGCATTGTGGGTCGCCGCTACATGGACGCCGGTGAGATCTTCGTGCTGGGCGGCAAACCCGGCACTCGGGGATCGGGTGTTCCGGGAAAACGTGTGGGCTACATGCCCCAGGAGATCGCCCTGTACGGCGAGTTCTCCATCCAGGAGACCATGATGTATTTTGGCTGGATCTTCGGCATGGAGACCAAGGAGATCTTGGAGCGTCTACAGTTCCTGCTGAACTTCCTCGATCTGCCGTCGGAGAAGCGTCTGGTCAAGAATTTGAGTGGTGGTCAGCAGCGTCGTGTGAGTTTCGCCGTGGCCCTGATGCACGATCCCGAGCTCCTGATTCTGGATGAGCCCACCGTGGGCGTGGACCCACTGCTGCGACAGAGCATCTGGAATCACCTGGTGCACATCACCAAGGCGGGCCAGAAGACGGTCATCATCACAACTCATTATATTGAGGAGGCGCGACAGGCGCATACGGTAGGGAACTGGAGAGAAATAATTTACTTCTTACATTACTGGTTAAAGAAACAAAGTATTTATTACAATATATTATTTAAATATTTGCCGGTTTGATTTTAACTCATTGCTGTTTTTAGTTGTTTTAAATATTTAAATATTTAAATATTTTTAGTTATATTTTTTGATTGAGTAGTTTAAATAACTGAAAATTTAATTGAAATTAAACCATAATAGGTTTAAATTTAACACCAGATAGCAGTACTTTTGTGCAGGCCCAAATGCATATGATTATAATCCAATATGCTTTTCTTAGCATAATTACCCACAACAGCTCATAGCTTTTTCTTTTTATGTTCTCTATTAACTCAAAAATTTGAATATTTAATAGACATTGACTTTAATATTATATATTTATATATAATTAATTTAACTATGAAGTATGAAATGTTCTACAAAATAGCCAGATTTGAATTTGTACTATTCCAGTTTTTATCAGTGTATTAATATCTAATTTCGTTTATAGATCGGTCTAATGCGATCGGGTCACCTGCTGGCCGAGGAGTCGCCCAGCGTCCTGCTCTCCCTGTACAAGTGCATCAGTCTGGAGGAGGTGTTCCTCAAGCTATCCCGCATCCAGAGCCAAAAGGGCGATGTGACCCATGTGAACTTCAGGTAAGGATTCGCAGGGATTTGACATGCACTCAACGTGGCTAACCCGTCCACACCACTCAAATGTAATCTAATCACCGCTCTGAACTCTAAACGCTCCACTCTGAACTCTTTTCCATCCGACACTCGCATGCTCGCAATCTGTGTTCCACACCCCCCATCTGTTTGTGATTGGTTTGATTTTGGGGGAAGTAGTAACAACATCTCGTTGCACGCCATGGCCTTCGGCAGCAAGATGGACAAGCCGAGCTCCAGTCAGGAGGGCGGCGTGGTGGGCCTCAACTTCCACCAGAGCAAGGAGGTGCTGATCAACGACAGCAATGGATCGATTTACACGGTTTGTTTGGGGAATTCCCTTTGTGCGCGATTTCCCGGCTCATTTAGTGTGCTTTTCCAACAGCTCAACCAGGAACCATATAGTCCACCGCCGTCGAGGCGCAACAACAATCCCAATGACGAGGAGAGCTGCCAGGACTGCTATGCCAACCTGTGCAAGATCACCTCCAAGGGCAAGATCCGCGCCCTGCTCACCAAGAACATGCTGCGCATGTGGCGCAACGTGGGCGTGATGCTGTTCATCTTCGCCCTGCCCGTCATGCAGGTGATCCTCTTCTGCCTGGCCATCGGACGCGATCCCCAGGGCCTCAACCTGGCCATAGTCAACGGGGAGATGAACGACACGGTAAGGGTAAGACACACACTTATACAATACTCTCTTCAGGCACCCCTTCAAAATTATTTGGCAGAAACTTCTTTAACATTTGATTCAAAAGCAATTTCAAACAGATCTGATATTAGTGGGAACTGATTTGAATTGTTTTTTTTTTACTTTTTATTTTTTGTTTTAAAAATATATTTAAGTCATCAATAAAAGGCATTTAGAACATTATAATATTTTAATTAATTAACTTAACATTTTAATTAATTAACTAAAACCCAAAATAAGATAAACTTCAAAACAAAACAAAAGCGGACTTCACACTTAATTATTACAAATCTTAAATTAAATTCAGGCCTGATTAATCCAACAATGTCTAACTAATTAATCTGCGATTGTTCTTAGGACAACTGTTACTGGGAGGACGGCTGCCACTTTAAGAACCTGGGATGTCGCTACCTGAGTCACCTGAACACGAGTGTGGTCAAAACGTATTATGAGGACCTAGAAGATGCCAAAGAAGCCGTGCGAAAGGGGACAGCTTGGGGAGCCGTCTACATAAGCGAAAACTTCACGGACGCCTTCATTGCCCGAGCAAATCTGGGACGTGACTCCGATGACGAGACAATCGACTCCTCCGAGGTGAAGGTCTGGCTGGACATGTCCAACCAGCAGATCGGCGTCATGCTCAACCGAGACATCCAGCTGGCCTTCAGGGACTTTGCCATGGGGCTGTTGGGCCAGTGCGGCAGCAATCCGAAATTGGGCGACGTGCCCATTCAGTTCAGGGACCCCATCTACGGCACCATGAATCCATCGTTCACCGATTTCGTGGCACCTGGCGTGATCTTGACGTAGGTTTCATACAGCCATTTGTTTTATGGGTGTGTCATTAATGTTTTATTGTTATATTTAATAGCATTGTATTCTTCTTGGCTGTCGCTTTAACGTCATCGGCTCTGATCATTGAGCGCACTGAGGTAAGTCAAGGAATTCTTACTTCATTGCCACATATCAGCAGTAATGAAAAAATAATACCAAACTTTTTTTTGGTATTTTATATTTAAATATACAAACAAATTTCTAAACAAAGTCAGAGATTTAGGACCATTGCCAGAACAAAAAGGAATGCAAAATAGTAACACAAGTAAACAAAATAGCTTGAAAACAGTCCGATTCGAGCTAGAAATTTCGAGGTCGAGATTGACAAGGGTTATCAGGCCCAGATCGAGCGGGAAGTGCAGGAGGCCAAGTCGATCGCGCTGCCCGACGACGACGAAGATCTATAAACCTAATTATAGTAAACTGAGAAAGTTGTCCGCCTTTACACAAGAATTTAAGAACAGGAGCAACAACCACTACTGAATAGGAAAATCAGCAAAAACCTGCCATCCGTTATCCTCTTTGTACCATCCATCGGATTCCCAGCAAAAGCTGCAAGACCTTCTACCGTCAATCTTTGATAAGTCGGTTATACACGATACAGATACTGAAATCTCCTTATTGGTAGAGAAAGGAAAAACATACTCAAAAACCAGGTTAAATTATAAATCGAAAAAAGACCATGTCAGATATATTTTGTTATTGCTAAATAAAACAGTTGTGAAAAAATACCAAAATTATTGTAAAACACAGACAAAAAAATTTTTTTAATTAAAATTAACTTCATATGTACTTCATTCCTTTGCAGGGCCTTTTGGATCGCTCCTGGGTGGCAGGTGTCTCTCCTTTCGAGATCCTGTTTTCCCACGTGATCACCCAGTTTGTGGTGATGTGCGGACAGACTACCCTGGTGTTGATCTTCATGCTGGTGGTGTTCGGAGTTACCAATAATGGCGACCTCTTCTGGGTGATTGTGTTGACCCTGCTGCAGGGCATGTGTGGCATGTGCTTTGGTTTCCTCATCTCCTCGGTCTGCGAGCTGGAGAGGAATGCCATCCAGCTGGCGCTGGGCTCCTTCTATCCCACCCTGCTGCTGTCCGGCGTGATCTGGCCCATTGAGGGCATGCCCGTGGTGCTGAGGTGAGTTCGCGAGGCGATTTCCTGTGTTAAGTAAAAATTTAATGTTTAAATCTTCCCCAGATACATATCCTTGTGCCTGCCATTAACACTGGCCACCTCTTCGCTGCGCTCCATCCTTACACGTGGCTGGGCGATACTGGAGTCGGATGTGTACATCGGCTATGTGAGCACATTGTCCTGGATCGTGGGCTTCCTGGTGCTGACGCTCCTCGTGCTGCGGGCCAAACGCGGCTAGGAACTCCAGATGTCACCGTATTTTTAGATGCCTACTTTAGATCACGATTAGTCGTCCTCGTCGTCCTAGTTAGTTTACCCCCTATACTTCGGCTCTACTTCTTATCTGCTTACAAGTTTCACTTCCCACGTATCTGCCCAAAATGTCATAAATTATTTAAGCACATTTCTACTCGGCACCACTCGTTTCCCTAGGCTAAGTTTTGCACATTTCGTAGTTTAAAGCGTAAGGTTTAGGTACCTAAATGAATTGTTGTAAATATTTTGTGTCACGAATTCAGTAATCCGTTGCTAGATGTCCATTATTTGCAACCCTCTGTACTAGAACTTTTCTCGATTCCGAAACAACGGGCAATTTATTACACACACATAACTAATTTTATATATTTTTCAATGGACTGTGATTGTTTTTTCTACATAATTCACGCGAATACACGTAGGGCAAGCATAAAAAATAACAAAAGAAAAAGAAAACAATGAAAAGCGAACAAAAACAATGGTGGGTTTTGTCAATAACATTAAGTAGCTTAAAGCATTTTTTGTATGGGTTTAAGTTTTTTAAGGTAAAACATAATTAAATACAATAATGTGCACTACCCTAAAGAGTACGTAAAGAAATCTATTTCAGGAAATATTATGCGCTGAGCATAAGTATTTCACAACGAACAAAACATAAGACAATGAACAACGAACAAGTGAAAAAACGTTCTTATTTAAGTAAAAGTAAATCATTAACTATGTGAACGCAGTTATGTATAAATAATAATAAAAATAAAACGTCAATAAACAAAAACTACTGGTTTTGATATAGTTAATTTAAAATGCTTTTTAAAAATGTCTTTTATCGATAGCTTTGGCGCCACCATATAACTTCACTGTTATTTAACATGCCCAGAACAGAGCGATAAGACTTAAGCTTAGTCATTGTCACTCTACTGCATTGTTATCGATAGTCGTATCGCTTGTTGCCCGATAGTCCGAAACTGCATCGCCTCATATCGACTGTGTCGGTATTTTATGGTATTTTTTAAAGTCCAAATCAGCTGGTTGAAATCATAACAAAAGAGCGATGTTTTTTTGTGGTGTTATTATTTGTAAATAGCGTTTATTAATGTTATTTGGGCAGTGAAATGGACAAATCCAGGTCCAGCGTGTACGATAAGTTCGCTGGTTTCGTGGAGCAGCTGCGGAACACAGAATGCAGGTGCGTTTTCACCATTATATGTTTGTTTTTAATTGCAGCGTATTGAATGGTTTGGGAAGGGGACCGGCAACAGTTTGTTGCTCGTTATGGAACAATATGGATCAGATTGCAAATGCAACTCGATTTCTTAAGGGTTTAATGCCCACCAAATGGTCCAGTTTACTGATTACTCAGTTCACAAATTCTTTGCGAACAAGTGCATCCGCTATGACGTCATGCCACATACCTGTGTACAAAACTAATTACCTGAAATTCCCACAGTCAAAAGCAGAAGATAGCCTGCTTCCAGCAGATTGCCGAGTGCATCATGTCACCATTGCTGGCGGGGCACATCAATTATGCAGCACACTGCGGCACGGCCATGAATGTCCTGCTGCTCTTCTGCGAGGATGTGGACTCCGTGGTGCGGATGAGTGCCGAGGAGAACCTGAACAAGATCCTGCGGGCACTGGAGAAAACTAGGGTCAGTCGCATTCTCATGGATCTGTATGGCGAGATCAAGAGGAATGGTAATCAGAGGTAAGTTATGGCAACCGCCAAGAAATCACATACACTAATGAGGTGTCTTTTTCAGATCTTTAAGGATTTGCCTCAACCTGTTCTCCTACTATGCCCCCCAAATAAAGGAGAAGCACATCAAGTGGTATGCCATGCGATTGCTCCAATGCATGACCACCATTTCGCAGCGCAAGGAGACACTGCTCCAGGAGACACTCTGCGATTTCATCAAGCACTTTGGCCGCTATATACAGCAGGGTCTCAGCGATAGCGAAATTTGCAAGCTATTGGAGGTGATACAACTGTTCAGCGGTTTTTGTATCTATTTACTTAACTCCTTGCTGGAATTTACAGACTTTTCTGGACAATATTGGCTCCGATTGTGCCGTGAAGCGTCGCTGCTCTGCCCAAAATTGCATCAGTCTGATTGAGCATGCACGCAATAGAAGCCTTATGGCCAAACATGCAGTCAACAAAGTGATGGGTAAGTGCTGACACGAAACGGAAATTAAGATCCTGATGGGAATGCATTAAATAGTCTTCTTATTGCTAGTATTTCTGGCATTTTTAATTGCTAAACCTTCTGAGGGATATTAAGAAATAGACAGGAGCCGTACGTGATCAGTAACCTTAACAAATAGTATCATTGCTTGATGACTACATACATATTGTTTCATTAACTAAGTGGCTTTATTGTTGACATTGTTAATCCGCTGAACTCTTTATTTGAGTTTTTTATAATTAGTTCAATCAAAATAAAAAGTATACTTAAAATAAAACAGTAAAAAAACAGTGTTTATGAAAAAAATGTATGTTGTTTAACACGATGCATATTTTGAATACTAATCCACAACAATAAAGCTTCTAAGGGGTATCAAGTAGCAGATAGGATTAGTACCTAGTCAGTACCCTTAACATATGTTATTTTTAGTTAGTTTTTATTTAATATTAAGATTTACATTTTACATGCCATATTTTATAGTTTTGGTGGTTTTATTATTCTTGTTTATAAACGACATTTCTTCATTTCTTCATTTTAATTGGTGTAAAATAAATCTTTAAATTGGAAATGCCCAAAGACACAGTTATTATAAAAACAATGGTATTATTGAAAAGCCCAGCCTAAGACCGTTTAATTTGAAAACAAAACAGCTCTCACAAAAGCCCCTATTGTACCTTTAGATTTGGATGAACTAATCCACAATTCGGTGTTATTGCTGTTAGTTATTTAACGCATTTACGCTTTGAACACGCCCAACAAAACGCTCTTTATATTTTCATCAATAATGAAAGTGGTGTTTAAAAAGCGTGTAACGGCCAAATGCTAAGCCCCACATAGATCTGCATATATATTGTTGGGCATACTCGTGCTATTGGTAAAAAAAAGTTTTAATATTCTAAAAAGCCGCAAAATCCATGAAAAATACCTTACCAAAAATATAAAGCCATCGAATGTGGAAAAACGTGGGCGGGAAAAAAAAAAGGGTATTGGATTTTATTCAAACTCGCATTGCGAATGCAATCACAGCCATGGGTTTGTTTGTGGTCTGTGTGCAGCACAATAAAAGTAACTAGACAGTTGATATAAATTATATTTCTACATTGCAGTTGGTTACCGTTCGCAATCGATGGACGAGCCATCGAATATATACTTTTTTTTTGTAGATTTGTTTTGATTTTAGACAACGATAGCGGGAAGTTTTTATTTAAGCATTTGCTGACTGGCAGACTGCAGCAATAACTACTGCAGCGGCAAAAACAAAAGTCATGGCAACGAGAGCCACGTGAAAATGCTTAAAAATTGCAAACACAAATCATTTTTTATTGAATTTTCATGAAAATATTATTGGCAAACGAATCGACGAAGAGGTAAATGCACCTTAGTTACCGTTTCCAATGCTTTTTTATGAGCCAAATTGCAAATGCATAAAATTGACGTCCAAAAAAGTTATAAATAAGCTTTAGAGCAGATCTCTTTGTATTGCTTTTCCAACCTTTAAAGTGAGAGGTCTGGCTGGATAAAACTAATTAATTTACTTGGATTACTTTTCATTTTAAATTCTAATCTCACCTAAGTTCATATAAATTATGCTTTAACTTTGCTTAACCTTTGCTCTTTTAGCTTATTACCCTTTAAATTATCCTTTTAGCTAAGTTTGATTTTGTATGAAAATGCATAAAATTGACGTCCAAAAAACTATAAACACACAAATATTGACGTACAAAAAAGGTATAAATAAACTTTAGAGCAGATCTCTTTGTATTGCATTTGCAAACAAATAAAGTGAGAGGTCTGGCTGGCAAAACTAATTCATTTACAGGGATTACTTTTCATATATGGCAGTCTAAAAGCTAACCACACCTAAATTCATATAAATTAAGCTTCGACTTGGCTTTACCTTTGCTCTTTTCTTGTCCAAATGTTTACCTTCAAATCAACTCCTTCAGCTCCTGTTCCTGGCCATGCTGCTCCTTCCCCAGCTCCCGAATGGTCTTCCAGTCTTCTAGTCCTGTGTCAACGTTATGCCACTTCTCGGCAAAGGCACAATGCCAGGCCACTCTTCAGCGCATCCTTATACAGTCTGGCGCCTCTTTTTATGGGCACCCATCATAGTGGCAGTACTTGGACTGCCTGGCATCCCCTGGCATCCTGGCATGCCCCAACAAACAGACACAAAGTACAGAGAACCGGGTTCCTAGACCTCCTAGTCCTAGTCCGCCCCCGCCGTCTCCGTTTGTTTGTCTCCGCCCGTAGACGAAATGAAATTTATGCACTTGGACACTTCCATGCAATAATTCATGCGAAATTGAATCAGATATTCATTCCTGTGCAGCTTTAAAGCGGATAATCAACGTTGTAAACAAAATGCCAGCCGAACGAACGAGGGCAGCAAAGCCAACAGCTGCAAAAGGGGAGTATGCTAAATTTATGTTGCCTGCCCACCAGTCGGTGATGCCAAGCTAAGCAAAAAGTGCAAATTATTTTTCATGTCAACTATGGCAGCAGCATAAATAGCCAAATGACCAATTCATTCTCTGAAATCGCTGCACAGCAGCCCTTTATAAAAATGTACTTTATGTTTGCATATTGTCCAACTGGTTGAGGATGTCAAAGTAATCAGAGTTGCATCACCTTCCTATTTACCATAAATCATTTGCATTTTGAAAATCGTTGATTGCGGTTTTAAAAAACTGAAAATATAGTTAACAAAAAGGCAAGCTTCAGGGGAATAACTAAGGAGCTTTTTTAATGAAAACTTAAAGCCAGTCTTAGGATAGTTTCGTAGCCTATTTTAAACTATAATTAATCCCATATTTACTGCTCTCCTGTTTTAATTATTTTCATTTAAATATTTAATAACTGCTTTTTAAACATTAAAAATTTAATTCTTATAAAATGCCCAAATTAAAGGCAGTCAACTAATGAAAACTTAAAGCCAGTCGAAGGCTACAAAACTATATTTTGATCTCTTAAAAGTTAAGATCTGGGTTTTTCTTTGGGACACTATCTCCAATAAGTAGACCCCATACTAAACACCTTTCGGAAGGCCTATTAATTGCAGTCTTTAAACGTGCTCAGCATGTCGCCCTCACGACCATTTCGGGCTCGCCAATTTTGCAGAAAGTTTGTGCGGCTTCTGCCGCAATTAATTGATACACATGGAAACAGGCCGCAAGTTGTGCTCGGCAAAGTCACTTGGCTGCCATGAGGGCCATGTAAAAAGTTTCTCCGGCGAGAAGTGTTTTCAATTTTGCGCCCCAAAGGAAGAAAATGAAAACTAATTGAGTAACAAACTTCCAACATGGCGTTTTGTGATTGGTGGCGTATACGTAATGAAACGACAAATAAGCGGAGACAACAAGAGCAAGAACTGCGGGAGGTCTCAGTGGGTGGTCGGTGGTGGGTGGATATGAGTGAGCAGGAGTCTATAAATATCAGATGGAAAGTTTTCAACGAGATAAATTTAATTGGAGGCAATTTGTTGCAAAACATATGAGGGAAAAGTTGCCAAGAACACGAAAAGAAGTAAGAACTGCAATTGGCCGGCCAAACGCAGAAGTGGTTAAAGGTATTTTGCTATATTATATAAGTATCGGTATCTGTATCTGTAGCCTTGCTTATTGAGCAAATTGGAATTGCCAGCGCACCCTGCGCAAAAAGTTTTGAAGAGCGTTTTTAATTTGTATCAACAGGAGCAGCAGCAGCAGCAGCAGCCATAAGTTTCTCTCCATTAACTAACTTATCCCCTTATCCACTTTCCTTTGCAGAACTCCTGCTGGCGGATCAGCAAACCAGCAGCGTGCTGGGTGCCCTGGGGCTACTGCGTCTCCTGTTGCCGCAACTCATACGCGGCTGCTACTCCGGAGATGGCCACGAGGATTCCGATTCCCTGGCCGGGCAGCACCAGCACCACAAGAAGCAGCAGCAGAAGCAGAAACAGACAACGACCTCCGACTGTCGGCAAATTATTGAAATTTATGATTATTGTTTGCACCTGCTGAGCACGCAGCACACCACGAATCACGCCATCATAAATGCCACCCTGGAGGTCATCAACGGCATACTCCAGTCGCTGGATGCCCATGCCAATGCCCATGGCCATGCTTATGGCCCAACCGCAACCGATGGCCAATGTCTGAGTCTGGGCCAAAGTTTGCGCCAACTGTTGTGCAATCAACAACTGCAACACAATGAGTATTTGCGGCGAAGGAAATCATTAAAGAATCAAATATTCCAATTGAAAAATTACGAAGTGGCGACAAGTCAACAGCAACTGGATGCGGACGAGTACGAGGATGAGGATGAGCTGCCGGATGGGGCCGCTGCAATGCAAATGAAAAAGAATTCAAATGCAAAACTGCAGCAGGCGAAGTGTCAACAGCAACTGGGAATTAATGCCGGGGAAGATGCCACTGCGACCGAGGCAGCAAGTTCCGTCGCTGATGAAGGTATGGCAAATAAGGCAGAAATGCAAGTCGAAGAGATGACTTGTGTGTTTGTGTGTGTGTGTGTCGGCGGGCAGTCATGTGGAAATGTGGCATGCTGACAGAGAATCAGGGGATCACAAGAGGAGCAACAACCAGCAGACAGACCAGACCAAACCAGACCAACCAACCAGCCGAAATCAAGAAAATTGAGCAATTGCACAGGCTGATGGAGATGGAGATGAAGATGAAGACACCCATGCCAACGCCCATCCTCACGCTCACGCCCACACACAATGCACATATGAAAATTATTAGTGCATGCTTTTAGGCGGCACATGCAGCAACGAGGTCAGGCCAAATTTGCATTTGCATTTGCATTTGCCGCCAGCGGAATCCTGCACAAATATTTACACAAATTGTAAGGCTAACCCACACACCACTCACCACACACAACCTTTTTGTATTTTCCAGGGGGAGAGACGGTGAAGCACATTAGGAATGCCGCACGCAGCATCAGCGAATGCGTTGCCTCGGATGAGGACAGAGGGCAAGGACAACCCGATGACATAGAGATGGAGGTGGAGGTGGAGGTGGAGGACGAGGATGACGACATGGAGCTGCTCAGTGCCGAGTGTGATGACTTCACAACCCTGTCACAACTAAATGAACAACAACAGGCGCTGTCAGCGGCATTGCAATTGCCCGCAACAACAGTGGCAGCAACAACAACAGCAGCAGCAACCACATCATCGCAGGACGATAAACTGATTGATGTTGATGCCAATGCTGGTGCTGATGTCGGGGGGCTGGAGCTGCCTAAACCGCAGCATCAGTCATCTCTGCAGAATCTGCTCGCCGGCAGCGATGACAAATCCCAGCATTTGAGTGACATCGACAATGAATCTTTCAACAGCATCGATTTCGAAGCCGAAATCACAATTGCCGGCAGCAAAGAGCAACAGCAGCAGCATCAACAGCAACAACATCCTCTGGCAAATGATTCGACGGAATCCGGTGATGCAACAGCAATTGGCACATTCTTTAACAATCTGCTGTCGCATTCCAATGCAGGTGAGCCAGCCATAACTATACATATAAGCCAAACAAATATTTCATTAGCAAAGTTCAAAGTCAGCGAAGCAAGTTCAAAACTATTTCCATTCGCTGTTATTGCATTTCACGGTCTACCGCAGTCGCCACCAAATTCTATCTTCCCGCCCTTTTGATTTTTGTTTTTTGATGCTTTTTTGTTTTTGCTTGTGCGCCAAACAATTCCGCATTTATTTGCAATATTCGGGTGGTATTCGATGGCATTATTTGCATAATTGCGGCAGAACTGCAGACGTGACTTGCTGGCAAGTGCAATTCTCTATTGCCAATTGCACTTGCGATTTAATGAAGCGTAATTGTTGCCACTGCAACTCTCTACGGTCGTCAATTGGAATTAGGCAATTCGTGCACAAGGTTCGCCATCTCAGTAGAAAGGATATTATTAGTCTGCGAACATGGAACTGCACAAGAGAAACATTTAGTGTTAGATGTTCATCAACTTGCATTTGTTACTTTAAAAAGTTCTTAAGATGTGCCTTTGTAAATAATTGAATAACAAATATATACAGTTCCAGTAAAAATAAGGCATTGAACCAGTCTTATTTTAATTTACTATAATGGCTTCCTTACCTATAAACATAAATCAATCTATTTTCTACTTATTTTATAATCGGATTTTTATATTTCTTTCGTACATTTTTAGTACTAGCTTCTCTTTCTAAAAGCTAAGAAACAACCTTTATTTTAACTGCAGCATGGTTATCATGTGAGATTGGTTGGCTATATTTTGAATGAGATAAGATTTTCTTTTCGATTTTTTTCTCTGTGTATCTTTGATTTATCACGTTGTTAGCTTTTGGTTTGTGAGTCGAAATGGTTGCGAAAGCTTGAGCAAACAATGCACTCCCTTCGATTTTAATGCTGTTTACTGCCGTTTCATTTCACATTGATTGCATTGTCCTTGATATAATTTATTTTAATATTTAAATCGCTTGCTGCTCGACTTGCTGAAGTTACGGGTAAAAGCCAAGTGCATATATGGTTGCATAGTAGTGTGCCACACACTTTTCCTTTTCCCCTGACCTATAAACGAGAAAGAAGGAAGAGTGGCAGACTTGATGCCACAGACAGACCCATGTCCTGTCGTTAGTTAGTGCGCGAGGGTGGGGGCTAGTAATAAACAAAGGAAATGTACTGCACTGAGCCGGAACTACTAATTAAGCGAATGAGTTGTGGGCGGGGCTCGGGTGCAGGGAGTAGAGTATGGCACAAAGACAAGTGCTAGAGGAGTTTGTGAGGGGAGGGGGCTATATAAAAAAAACCCACATCTACTTGACGTAAATGTTGGGCTTAAATCCGGCATTTCTTGTGTGCGAGGGATGCGGATTAAGCTTGAAACATGGCAATGCATTTGCTGTGCAATGGCGATGGCGATGGCGATGGGTAGGGAACCCAAAAGTCCGCCCACCACCGCGGCAACCTCATTGCTGGTTTTCTTGTGCCGCCACTGCCACTTGGCCAAAGCATCACACTGCAAGTTGGCAACAAAGTGGTTAAGACAAATGGGTTACGTGATAAAATGCGGTTACTCAAATTGCATGTATGCAAGCTTACATGTTGTGTCACAGTATACATACGTGTCTGTGTGTGTGTTGTTGGCGGGGGTGTGTGTGTGTGTGTGTTGTGTGTTCTGTGTGTACGGGTTTATTTAGCATTGCCAGGAACAGTCAGCCAAAACGAGAGGAGCCAGCCATCAGTTGCTGCACTTTGCCTGGCCCGCGTTTAGCTCTTTTTTTTCGTCCTTTTCCCTGCTCCTGTTGTTGTTGTTATCCTTTCTGGGCCGTGTTAGTTGTTTTTGCCATTGTGCACTTATGCGCTATCAGCCTTTTTGCGCTGCTTTGCTCGTCCGTCCGCGGCAGTTATTGCCGCTTGTTTGTTTCTTTATTTTTTTTGAATATATGTACATATATGTTGGGCTATATATGTGCCTCAACCACTGCCGCAGCCGCCCGACTTTATCTGCATTAAAGCCCGACGATTAGTGTACTCTAGCAAGGACTCTCGGGACATAGCCTTGAGATACGATCATTCCGAAGAAATAACTCTCTTTCAGGTTAAAATATTAAACAAAAAAACTGTTTAGATTTCCATTGGGTATCGCAAAATAAACAATAACAAATAAAGTAATTTTAACAGAATATATATTTTTATTAAACATATAAAAATTCTTAATTTATGCATTTCTTTGGTTTTGATTATGCATATAAAAAACCTTATTTAAATACAATAGTTTTTCTTTAAAATTTATATATTTATTAAATCATTTATTTTTATTGCCCATTTATATTTCAATTTTGGAAATATAGAATAGAGTTTTTAAGATATCAAAATAATCTACTATAATAATCGATATACTTAAGATCTGATCACTTCCAAGAAATCTCTCACTTTCAGTTTAAAACATCAATTGCTTCGCAAAATATACAGAACAAAGTATTTTCGGCTCTCATTATATTTATAAAATTTTACTTAACATATTTATCATATTTAACAGTATAAAACAGTAAATTTACAGAATATATATTTTTTAATTCATTAATAACAATTTAGTCATTTATTGTTATTGCACGTTGTATAATTTTTTAAGAAATCAAATTAATCTCAATCGCTACAACCTAAGATAGTGAATCCATACTTTCATTTTGTTTAGGTCAAGCATCTTACCATATTTTCATAAACAAATTTTTTGCGACTTTCCTTTATTTATTTTTTTTTCCCCCTTCGCAACATCCACATATGCAAGTTGAGCCGTAAAAAACATTTGCATGGGTGCTGGTAAGCGGAGAGGTTTTCCCGTCTGTGTTTCTGGCATAAAGTAGCAGCCATAAGACTTTTCCCCTTCCCGAATCGGTTTTCCCGACCAGACCGCGTATCCTACGCGGGTTTCATTGTCGTCTAGTTTGGGGTTTTGTTCCTTTCTTTGCTTATGCGCTTCAAAGTTTTATTTGCCCATTTTTGTGTGCTGCATTTTTTGCTGTTTTTACTTGCAACGTGATTTTACAATAAAAAAGAAAACACTCGACAGAAGTTGCGGAGCTGCTGCTGTTGCTGCCGTTTTCACTTTTATGGAGGCGAAACTATTAATGCATAAAATGGCAGGCAAACCCCCGGCAAAAAACCCCAAACATAATTACTGGCGAGTGTATGAGCATGAAAGTTGCATAAAACTGCATGTGCAGCGCTCTCTGATTTCAGGGTACTTTTATGAGCGTTGAGTTTTCCCTAATTTGATGAAATGCAAATGTAATTCAAATTATAAATTTGGTAAATCTGTATCTGACATATGGGATTACCACAGGTTAATTACAAGATGAGCTGATGAAAATCGACTCCCTCAAAAAGTTTTTGATTGTAAACTTCATTTTGCCAAAAACTGAGAGCAGAGCTGATTAGTAAATCGAATCTAAATAAAATGTGTTAAATTACTAAAAGTGAAAGCGAAGATCACTAAATTCTGTTCTATATGCATTAGTTAAAAATGCATTAATTAAAGCATGGCATAAATTGTGAAAATATCATAAATAAGTTTAGGAAAGAAATAATTAGTAAATCGAAGTATTTCATACTTAATTTAAATATTTTTCGCATTGATTTTATATGGCTATAATCATTTTTTTTAAAGATTCATTAGTCTATTTTTGAAATTGATTTCAATATATTTTTTATATATATTTAAAAATCTAATGTTTTCCATATTAATTTAAATATTTTATTATTAAAACGTGCCTTTAATATGCATGAAATTTCATATTATAATTATATATTAACGTAATTTGTAAGTAATTTTTTCCTATAAATTTATGTTGCAACCATATATTAGGTAATTGTTCCCGAAATTGAGGAATCATTTTTTCTGGATGTAGTTGAAGGATGCTCTACTAAAAACACTGATCAGACTTCCTCCACAGTTTATCTCCCTCGAACAATACATGCGAGCACTTTGAGCATAAAGTGCTCTACTCCTTCCGTTGGCCGCAGTCGCAATCGTGGTTGTTCTAATTTTTACAGCGCTTGCATGCGGCCGGAACATCCATTAGGACAATAACAAAAAAACAACAAGAAACAACATAAAGCAACAACAGGAAAGCCACAACAAGTGCATCTAAAAGATGCAGCCATTTTTAACCCACTTAAGTGGTCAGTGGGGGTACTCGAACACTATACTCGTACTTTCCATGAAATTGAAGTTTTCAATTAATTTTCAATACAAGATGGAGAGCCGGAAAGTTTTCCCCGCGGCGGCAAGCTAATAGAACAGCTAAGGAAAATAGTTTCAGCGGTTTTACTAGCACACATGCCGCCCATTTGCCATTTCCCATTTGCCATTTCCCACATCCTTAGCTTACAAAGTTTTGCCAAAGATAGACGAATGTGCCCGGTAATTGGCCGTCTGGAGTGGCCGCAAATTAGCCAACGCCATCGCTGGCATTAGTGTCAAAGCAAGTTATCTCTGCTAGACCTAACTCCTGGCCTTACTTTTACTTGATCTTGTACTTCTACTTCCAGCCTCGGAGTCGGTCAGTAAGCTCTTTCGTCAATCAAGCGGCTCTAAGTCGGCAACGGCTCCTCCCTCTGCGGACAAATCGGATGCCATTTCGACGGCCTCGCTCACACTCTCGCTGAGCTCCTTGGCCAGCAGCAGCAACCTGGAGCGCCAGCCCTCGATTGCGGAGACGCCCACGCCCGTGGAGGATTCCTTATCGATGAGCGCCTCGCACACCGCCTCCACTGCTCTCATGGTGGATACTCCAGCAGTGGCAGCTTCTAAGCTGCCCGAAACACCGCAACTGCGAGGCACGCCCAATGGTAAGTCTGCTGGCCATCGCACCTAGGACTAGCACTAATTAGAAGCTTTGTCTCCGCAGCTAATCCCTTTCTAGTGGAGAACTCGCCGCTTCGGCAGACAGTCGTCGGTCGTGCCCTGATCACCGTGAAAATTGGCAGCATCCTGGAGCAATCGCTGGTGTACTATACGGCCCGAGTGGTGGCAGCCCGTTTCCTGCTCAGTGGCCAGGCGGCGGGATTACAGCCGGATAGCTACAGTAGGGTCTCCATCAAGAGTCTTTCGTTGGCCGTGATTGCTCAGTGTGTGCGATTGGCGCCCAGGGTTCTCCAACTCAGCCTGGAGATCACCGATCAGGAGCTGCGGCTGCTGGAGGAGGCCAGCTCACAGGCTGTGAGTAATGACAGCACTCAGGTGTCGAGTCCGCAGAGCAGTGATAACTCACAAGTGGGTGGGGAGAAGCCCTCGCTCGCGGATAGTGCCCTGATTCAGACCGAACTGGAGGACAACCTGCTGCTGCTGGACATCAAGGACGATCACTTTGGCCCTAGTACTTGCCCGGCTTACCTGCAGCAGGCCACGCCCACGTTGAGTCGCAGTGCAGATGCTTCGGTTTTGCTACTGGAAGGAGGTGCCTCATCGCAGTCCACCAAGAAATCAGCAAATGAAGAAAAGCTCTCCAAGTCCGAGATTATTGGCAGCTCATTCCGACCCACAGTGGCACCTGAGGATGTGCCGCCTTTGAGTTTGCCGCCACGTCCACCTAAGCGCACAAAATCCACGCGTAGTCGTGCGGGCTTCACTGGATTATCTTCCTTCTCGGAAAATCCTCCTTCGAACCAAGCATGCCAGGCCCTTTCCGATGTCCTGCTTTTCCATGATCATTGTGATCCTATCCTAAGAGGTGGCGTCCAGCAGGTTGTGGGTTACTATCTGCAATCTAGCGGAGCTGGACTGTTTCTGGAACTGCAACGTAATCTTGGCCTGCAACACTTGCTGGCCATTTTGCTGAAGGTAAGCTAGGTCGATAAGCTCGAACACGATATTTGCACAAAGCGTTTTGATAGCCAAAGGCACTCCGTAGTAGAATGTTTCTTTAATGGGTACCACCCATCTGCCGGAGTTCGGTTAATGGTAAGCCACATTACATGTATGCTAACCCGCTTTGTATATCTGGCGCTATATCTTTGTCATAGAACGCCCACTTGCTCTGTCCCC
Organism: Drosophila elegans; assembly: GCF_018152505.1. NCBI lineage: Eukaryota > Metazoa > Arthropoda > Insecta > Diptera > Drosophilidae > Drosophila > Drosophila elegans. Next base: position 994,909 of record NW_024545863.1, read on the forward strand.
CACTTTAGCCCTGTTACTCCATTTTCTTCCCTGCGTTTGCATAACGCATACGCCACGTAGTACGAAAGAATATTTGCTTTACCCTTTGAGGGGTATGGACACTTACCCTGGGGGTTTGGTTTCGGTTTGGAATTATAAATAAGAAAGTCTCTGTTAAGAGAGCAGTAAATTAGGTTTAAATACTTATTTAACAAATTTATTTTTATTTCAAACTTACAAGTGGGGGTCAAGAACTAAAAAATTCTAAGAGCATTCCAAGTTCGCTTTCTAGATTATCATATGCCAGTAGCGTAGTTTATCCTCGTTTTTACCCTCAGCGCAAACATTCTATATCTATAAATATGTGCCCCCACCTTTTCGCTGTACTTTTTTCTATGTTAAACCATCAAGCTAACATATTTTAACACATGCGGGCAAACACACACACGGACATGGACACGTGTCCATATCAATGGTGCTGCTGCCTTTTGAATATTTTCCCAGCTCCAGCTCCACTTGCAGTTGCAGTTGCAGTCGAAGCTTAGCCGGCGGCATTTTCTGTGTGGTTGGTTGGCTGGTTGGTTGTTTTTCATTTGAAAATAAGAAAGAAAGAGGGAGGGCGAAATTCTTATCGCCTTTGCAATGTGCAAGTGCAAATGCCCCTAAAGGGAGCATCTTACTTTCTTCTTTCTCCATCCGCCATGTCCTGCGATGCCTTCCTGTATGCAGAATGTGCACATAAGTTGCACATTGATTTCTGTCTGGGGATTGGCCGTGGCAGTAAGTTGGGCCACCGAAACCAGCGGGCTGGCTTCTTATTGAATTCAATAATTTAGTGGCTAGCACCGAACATTTAAATTGCTGCTGGCTCTAACTCTGGCTGCCCTCCCCAAAAGTGCAATTTGATTATGCAATGTTGTTGCAGCGAGATGCAAAAGAAGGGGGTCAAAGGGATGGGAAATGGGACGCAGGACGTGCTAGCTGAAAATCACATTAGATGCCTGCTACATAATGGCTGCAAATCCGTCTCAATGGCACTTGCCAGCATACCAAAATTGGAGTCAAAACGAGATAGGGAATGGGAATGGGAACGGGAACGGGAAGATCTTCCCGCTGGAGCCAAAGGCAAAGCAACTTTGATAACAATAGCCCTTTGGCCGGGTCTTCAGATGTAGGAAAAGCTTGTTAGAGATTCGTTAAAAATGCACACACTCTCAGATGGATGCCAGGATGGACAGATAGATGGAGTGAAGTGGAGTAGGGGGACGAGAGCTGGCCACTGTGTGTGATTGTGGAAAAGTTTTTGCTTGTGCAAACAATAAAACACAAATTCGCTTAGCCAACGTCTCGTTTTGGCCATCTTATGCCTGTTCTTGAGACCCAGATCCCCAGATCCCCAGACCGTCCCTGTTCTGTATAAAGTATAAAGTATAAAGAAATTTAGCCGAAAAACTTTTTCTACTCTTCTCCACTTATTGCAGGGCTTTGAGGATGAGATCCACACAGTGGTTATACAAGCGTTGAATGCATTCGATAAGATATTTCCGCATGTGGTGTCCAAATATTTGACAGAGCCGCCATGTCATTATCATGCTCATCAGCAGCAGGAGCGGCAGCAGGGAAAGCAGGAAAAGCTGGAAAAGGAGCAACAGCAGGACGAAGACCAAAACCAGGACCTGCAACGACATTCAAGTGGACAACAAAAGCGTTCGGATCAGGCGCAAACATTTGGCCAACAAACTTTTGCAAAGGACCAGGATAATGCCTTTAGCAGTCGACGGCAGCAACAAAGAGCTCCTAACGATGATGCCGGGACATGTGCCAACTCCTTACTGGTCACCACTGATAATGATGAGCTACTGGCTGCTCTTTTGAATGATTTCCAATGCCAATCGACTGGGTTGCAGCAGCAGCAGCAACAGAAGCAACAGCGGCAAAAGAATAATGGCCAGTTGGGCAGTAATGAGACCGATTTCGAACCCTTCTGCGTATTTGCCATCTCACCCAAATTGCTCTTGAGCAAACTCCGGCTCTGCCATCACAATAAATATTGGCTGGTCCAGAATAAATACGCCGAAGTTATTTCGAATTTAAATTACGTGCTGCTGCGGTCGTACTACGCAAATTTTCCTTGCCGCTTGGACAACAAAAACAGTGGCGAAAGGGCGCAGGATGCTTGCGGTTCTGGACGGGATGCGGATGGGGAGAACGAGGACATTGTCTGCACTTATGAGGTAAGCAGCTAAATCGTCTTATTACAGCCGGGCCCGCTGGCAGTCCAGCTTGTTTATTGTACAGATTATTTTACGAGTGTGTTTTCGCCCAAGTTGCCGAGCGCAGCCATTCGCAATTCGAGCTCCTCTGACAACTCTTATTGAACATTTGTGCACTCAAGTGTGTGGCTGGCTGCTGGCTTCTGGCTGATGGCTGCTGGGCTGGGCTGAGCTCTTTGTGCATTCTGCAGGAGACTGTCGAGCGCATCCTGCCGAATGTTGGATGCCCCATGCCCCATGCCCCATGCCACTGACAACAAGACGAACTGAATGACAGGCAGCTCGCTCGCTGAGCTTCGGGATGCTTTCCCGTGGCCCTCGCACATACATTTGTTTATTTATTATTTTGACAAAGCTTAGCAATTTACTAAATGGCACAGCGAGAGGCAGGCAAAACGTACATCAGCTCGAGAGTCTGCAAACAATTGAGGCAAAATACGATTGACGGATCAAACCGAATACGAAGAAAATGTAATAGCATGAAAAGAGCTAAACTGCTACGCCTTCTACCATTTCTCTCAAAAATTTAGTATTCCAATCGCAGTTGCAATTATGGTTGACTGTGTTTTCACAAAGTTCAAAACTTAAGATTCTGCGTTTTTGATGGTTTGTTCACTTAGAAAAATGTGGATTTAAATTGTTGTTTTGATATAATTAACATTTGAAATACATTCCTTTTTTAAGAATAAGAATATTTAGAACCGCTTGACTTGGTTTACTTTTAAACTAAAGATACAAATAGATGAGGCTAATTAATTTTACAAATATGTAAATTTAAAGATCGTTGCTAGGCACTTTTTTCTGTGTTCCACCTGGCAGGTCAAATCGGCTGAGCAAAACCGCATCTGCACGGGCATTCGCATTCGAATTCGAAACTGCCAAACTGCATAATGAAAACTTGGCTCACTTTTTGATTTACAACGTGCCGTCTTGCCATCGTCAACTGACTCAAAAACACTTTGCTCCCCCTTCTTGCAGGCGCAATTTCTGGCCGAACTTTTACATTTGCTGGGCGATGATGATGCGCGGGTGCGGGAACATGCCGCCTGCTGTCTTTGCCGCTTTATAATGCAAACGGCGCGACGGGATGGGAATGCGGATGCGGATGCGGATGAGGGCCAGCAGGGAGCTGGGAGCCAGATCGAAGGCAACCTCAATGTGGAAACTCAACAAACTAATTTCAATTTGCTGTGGGATTTTTTCGACTATCGCATATTTGGCAGCATGTCCGTGACGTTGCGTAATTTATTCCGGGCCAGTTCGACGATTGTGCCGCCGCTGGCTGAGTTGGATGCAATGGCCACCTTCTCCTCTTCCTCCTCCTACTCGTCCTACTCGTCCACCTCCACCTCCACGGATGCTGGCAGCACGTCCATGCTGGGCAGCTCCTCGGGATCGGCATCTGCCACATCGGCATCCGTAGCGGCAGTCTCCGCGGCGTCGGCCTACTTTGAGGCAAGTTACGGCATCGCCAACGCCGAGGGGCATGTTTTTGCCTTGGCTTCCCGACGTCAAATCGCGCTGGAGGAAAAAGTTTTGGCCAAAGTTTTGTATCGCTTGACAAATAAATTGATGACGCTGAATGATAAAAATGTGCAGGTAAATATTTGTGTGCCCAGTCCGCCCAATCGAAGCGAATTGAACAGAATTGAACCGAATCGAATGGTATAGTATAGTATCTCATTGTGACCCCTCCCTCTTTACAGCTTGGCATAATTTACGCGCTGCGCCTCCTGCTGAGGCACTTCAATTTCGTGGACTATCAACAGGCCTGGATGGAATTCAATTTCGTTGAAATTTGCATTAGCTATGCCTACTACAACAATGCAACAGCTGCGGACCTCAGCTGCCAGAACGATTTGATTGATGTGATGGGCAAATTAATGGCAGGTGAGTGTAGTAAAGGGGTTTCTGGGGGAGTAACTCGGTTACTTCCTTGCCATCCATATGTACATACACAATTCAGCAGTAATGGCAGACATTCACATTCACATTTGAAGCCGAATTAATTCATAGCTGGCATTGGCGTGCTTGATGATTTCGATTTCGATTTCTCTTGCGCGTCTGAATGCCCTGCTGATATTTGCGTTATGTATTGGATTTATTCGACGGTCGGCGCTTTGTGGCTCGTTTGGCTAATTTAATTTAAATGGAATTACAAAAACTGTAATTTTTAGTCTCAGGCTGCATATTTAATTGCATTATGCTGTAATGAATGCTGTGGAAACGTTTGCATAAATCATTTTAATTAATTGTTTGTCATTAAATAGATTTGCATAAATATTTTCGTGCTGCGGTGTAAGTGACTGGGCGCAGTCTATTTTTTCTAGCTGTTATTATTTTTAAATTTAATCAAGAGAAACGGGAAATTAGCATAAATGGTTAGCTACTAAAAAAAATCGGAAATAGTGTTGCACATTGTAAATTGGTCGAACACAAAATACACTTTAACGAAATTAATTATTCAATTGATGCGGTAAGCATGTTGCCACAAGTTGCATGTGACAGGCAGACAAAGCATTTTTGATTCCAGCTTTAGTTGAAATTTAATTTGGTTATTATTTATATTTTAAAAGAGATTTCACTAGCATAATTAATAGTCATAGTTTTGCATTTAGTTTTGTTGCACAGCATCATTCACAAAGTGCGTCTAAAAAATATCCACTATGTATAACAAGATTGCCAACAACGGCAGCAGTAATGTAGATAGTGCGCTAATAAACATTTCAATTCAATTTACGAAATGTTTATAGCACGCAGCAAAAAAAAGGAAGCATAAAACCAAACTTCAACTCAATTTCATTAGTGCATTTCACAATTGCCAACCATCGAACTCCACCTCCACCTTTCCCAAAATCGGTCGACGTGCATTAGGATGCTATAAATTTTAGGGGGGAGAACAACGAATGGCTCTTTATTATTTATCATGCCAGCCGCGTACTTGCTACGCGCTAATGTAATCCACCATAATCAAAAAGTAATTAAATTATTAATAAACCATTAAATGTTAAACAATTTTTGTGTCAGTGGCGCCGGCCGGCTGCTCCCACACACACACACACACACACACCTAACTTAACCCACTATCGCTATGCTATTGCAATTTGCATTTGCATTTGTGCCGCCTGCATGCATTGCACATTCAACAATTCAATATTAAAGCCGGAGTGTGGACTTATGTGGCTGTGTTCGTATCTGGACATCGATGTGAAAACAGCACCACCAAATGTTTTCCGACACTCTGGCAGCGTCCGCTTCATGATAAGTTTTGACAGTTGCCAAAATGTATGCAAATAGTTTCCAATTCATGCCCGCGACCAAAACAAACAGCCAACGAAAATCCCTTAATTGTTGCCTATGTAAATTCACAGTTCACCGATGGCTTAAAGCCACTGAACCACCTGCATTACCATGGTTTTGAGGTAGTAATGGAAATTAAGTGTGTTTCTATACCTACATTTATGACTATGACCTTATTTTCGACTAATAAATTGAAGTTTAAATTTCTCTTTTCCTTAATTTTAAATGAGCTTTCGAAATGACTGAGTTAGATGAACGAATGGCATACTGCAATAAACTGAGTTGTGTAGCAGATTTGTAGTATTCACTAATAATAAATGAATTTTAAATGGCTTGGGGAGTAATTTATCACAATTGTCCGTATACGACTGGCTCTGTGTTGTATCCTGTGGTTTAATTCATCTACTTACATATCGTGAGCAGTGCAAATGCACTCCACCTTTCCGTGAAATAATAATCGAACGTTGCCCTGGCGCCAAAAAGGGAAAAAATAACTGAAATGTGCGATAAATAAATATAAATTGGTAACGGAAGAATGGCGGCGTCTCTCATTGCGATTGTGTGCAGTTTTCAATTAATTAGTAAATGTAATGCAAACGGCGATCCAGAGCCGCAGGCATATCCTCATTTTGCCCATTGTTGGCCCCCAAAGGGGTTCTTTAAATGGCTCCCTTAACACTTAATTTTTATAAATATTTATGTGCATACAATTTAATTTATTTGTAAATAATGTTTTTTTTTTTTACATTGGCATTTCCTTTGCAATTACAAAATGCAACTTTATATTGCTTATTCGCTGCATTGTTGACACATAAATTGAAATGTTGCGTGGATACACACCACGCACACATTAATTAATGAATGCAGATAAATCATAGCGTACTTTGAAGCGTTTTCCGCTTGTTACCTATGCAATTTTTGTTTTAATTCCACATTATATATAGTTCAAACGTTGGATATTGCCATGGCAATCCCATTCCCATTGACTCGTGCATTTTTCAATTGCAAATCCATTAATGCGTTTTTCATATTGTGAGCCGCAATTACGTCGCATTTGTATAATTTTAAGAGCTCGTTTGCATTTTAACACAATTAGCCCAGGCGGGATCACTTAATTTGCCATTATAAAGCGAGGATAACCCATTATTCCACATAACAGGTGCCATGTTGAGCCATGGAGAGCCATGTGCCGCACATCTGGACTTTCTGCTGCGTCACAGCGTCAAGATGCTGAACATCTACCACCATTTGGTCACCAATCAGCGTCCCTCGCATCCTGGCAGCACCAAGCTGAGGGAACAGGGCGCAGCGGCTTCCCTTCTGGCTGTGGGTTACTTTGCCGGCGATTACGTTTACATGAAACTTTACAACATTTTAAGAGGTGCTAATGACAGCTACAAGGTAAGTCAAGCCACACGGACTCGCAGATTCGCGGATTCAGAGCGAGCAACCGCCATTAAGTCGCTGGCGGCGCTGGTGGCGCCCAAAATGGCAAAAGTTGCACAGCACGTGCACTGAGATTTCCCCCCAGCATCCATCTGGAGATGGCGATGGAGTTGGAGACGAAGAAGCCCATCCGTGAGTTGCACGTACAGCGCAATGCGCCGTTTTATATGCAACACTTTCTACCAATGAGTTGTAAAAATTCAACCCGCAACGACGGAATGCAGCCAACGTAGCATCCTCACTTGACTTTTGTGCCACTCGCAGACGCAGCTCAAACAGAAAACTTTCAACTTAATGTGCGGATTGCATTAGGCCACATCTTCTATTTCCACTTTTCTACTCCCCAGATAACCATAAATCACGAGGCCGGCAGCTTATTAATTTGTCTTCTGAAAACTTGCCTCAACGCATTGAGCCTCTGTTTGGAGGCCATGGCTGCCAGCTCGCCCCCGGAGCTCAAATTAATCGAAGAAATTCTCCACTATTTGACCAAGCTCATAAATTATGCGCCCGCCGAGTGCGTTGCATGTCTGCGGCAACTGTTGAAATATTTATTCGCCCAAAATTATGCCAGCCAACTGCGGCTGCAGCCAGCGGTGGCCAACGATGGTGGCCACCACCACTACCATGCCGCCTTCATACGTCCCTACTTTGCGGCCAAGGGCAGGGGTCATGGCGCCGGCTCCATATTGTTGCCCACAATAAATTCAAAACCAGTGGCCGGTGGTGCAGGAGCAGCAATTGATGCCACTGCCCCACTCCAACAGATGGGCATGCTCTTTGTGCAGGGCCTGCAGCAGAACACTCCGCCGACGGGCGACTGCGTCCGGCTTATAAAGCTATTCGAGCCGCTGGTCATATACTGTCTGACGGTGAGTACACTCTACGAAACCAGCTAACCATAAAAGACTTAACTAAAAAATATGAATGGTTTAATGGGTATTACACATTGCTCACAAAAAATGTACACAATTAGTTAGCAAATGACTATTTAAATAATCTTGAGGGATATCAACGAAATAACTAAATTTGTATCTATATAAATAAGAAAATCAGCGTTTAATACCTTTATTAAGTATTTGTCCGAGTGTAACAACGAAACGGTGGCCAGCGAATGCTAATTAATTTTAGTTGTAGCCAATTTGTTAAAAATGCACAGACACGGAATACCAACCATCCTCGGGAGCAGTCCTTAATCTATTACGTGTGTGTATGTGTGCTAGTCAGTGTGGGATGGTGGGCTCAGAGTGCAACCATTGATCTTTTATTAATGGCAAAATTTTGCCGACTACTTGTATTCCTGTATGTAACATATACCACCTTCCATTCTCTTACCCTCATTCAGCTCTTTATGAAATCCAATGCGCTGATTCAGGCGCCCATACTGCGATTACTCTCACAATTGCTGGATCTAAATGTAACCTACAGTATACTGGACTCCAAGAATGTGATATTCGAGCAAATTCTAAGCAACATGGACCTCATCGAAAGTGGCATAGATAGGTGAGTAATTTCTTGCACATTAATCTATCCTGAGCTGTAGTAAAATGATGTGAAATGTAGTAAAATTATATATTTGCCTTTGCATGTTACTATGATGTACGAAATAAAAGCACAATAACATTTAAATTTAAATAAAATAATATAAATGTATATCCAATATAATAGAAAGTAAATTACCGTTTAAACATGTCTAACGTGACTTTTATTTTAAAACATATATTCCCAATTTTTTTTTTAAGGCATGTTAAGCACATTATAATATTTATTTATTTAATGCAAATAGTTTAAATATAAAACCCTTATGTTTTACTGCCTTACTTTGCTTTATTATAATTTTATCTCCTTTTAGGAACGCCTTCATCATCGTGCCCCCCATGCTGAGATTCCTGGTGCAGTTGACGCACAAGAGCGACCGGCAGCTGATCACCATACCCAAGATCATCAGCGTCACCAACAATCTGCTGGCCAACGGCTCGATTCGCGAGGTGGCCCTGCTGGCTCTGAAAACCCTCAGCTACGAGCTGTTCTTCATGCACAGCCAGCTGGAGGAGGCGCTGGACAACAGCGAGGTTGTCCATGGCTCAGGCTCAGGCTCAGGTCGCACTGCTTGCCAGAGTCCCTTGAGTGCGGCCCCTACTCCGGAAACCAGAGAGGCATTGCTGGCCCAGCGACGGGAACTCGACACCCAGCGGGAAGTGGTGCTGGGCATGCTGGAGAAGTTCATTGAGGCACGGCCGAGCCAACAGGTTTTGGCCCTGCTGCTGCTCTTCGAGCGCAGTGTCCAGCAGCTGGAGACTCCTCCATTTCGCAGTGCTCAGGATGTGGACGTGGTCTACGAAACGATGTGTCGCAGTCTTTGTGCCCGCCAATGGCGACTCCATTCGGCAGGAGATCTGCGGCTGCTGGAAAGTTGCTTCCGCAACAATGGCAACCATGTGCTGGCCGATAGTAAGGGATTTTTGCAGCTGCTGCAACTCTTCATCGAGCAGGTGAGTTAAATATGCAGTGGCCTAAAACTTGACAGGGCACTCAGCCAATTCACAGCAGCTGCCCATCAGTTGCTCAATTACGGCGACTGGCGACTGCCGCCTGCCTCGATTGAACTCATAAATATGCGAAATGCCTGCTTAAATATACATATGCTCACACACACACACACACACACGCACACGCACACACTTCGAGGCGTCAAGCAATTTGTAATATTTATGAATGCAGACAGAAACTTAAAATCCCGAACGACCGACATGCAAATGAACACATACAGTTTGGCAAACTGCCAATGGCAAGTGGCAAATGATATATGAATGTCCTGAGTAGGTGTCATCGGGCGTGCCTGGCATCCACTTAATAATATAATTGAAGTAATGCCACAAATTACAACACTCTCAGTTTGGCAACGAGCGATGGCCGAACGATGTGTGCGACTTAACTGGTACTTAGGGCCAACATCAACGCCTGCAATTGCATGAATTGAAGTCGACTTGATTCGATGGGGCATTTAACTGGCAGCTGTTTGGGCTCAAAGATGACAAGCGATTGCTGCGATGGCACATCATTTCTGACTGCCATCAAAGAGTCAATGCCTAAAGAGTTTTATGAAAAGTTTCAGTACAAAAGGTTCTCCAAAACACCTTTAGGCCCTCGTCAACGATTTGTCATGGCCGTGGTCCTTCCCATTTACATACACACGAATGCACTTAGTTGCAGTTACGGGGCAATTTTTTATTTCGTCCTGCCCCTGCTGTTGCCACTGCTGTTGCTGATCCATGTGGCGCTGTAGTTAATGTGGCACATGTCGTATACGTGACATTTTTAATACCTACGCTTCAACGCCGCACATTTTCAACTATTAATGCGCATTTAAGCTACACATGCATTAACTGTCGGCACTGCTGCCTTGCCTGTCTGCCTGCCCTGCAACTCGTGTTGCGAGAGCGTGCCTTTAGGGCCAGCCACGCCCCCTTTGGCCACCCATTCCCCGCCCCCCACATAGACCAGTCAACCGTTATGCTACAGTTAAAAGCAACTTAATTACACAGTCTCACTAGCACAACTGGGCGTATGTGTGTTGCTACTCGGGGTTTTCGTGGTACTTGTCGTAGGCAGTCGATGGCATATGAAGATGCATCCACCTGTCTAACGCCCTTGGCCGCTGGTCGCACAAACTCTCGCCCACACGCAGAAAAAAAATCTAATTCACAATTAGAATAAAAAAATATTTTTTCTGTTATTTTTATTGTTGAAATACTTTTCAAAGGCCAAAACATAAAATAACAAAACAATTTTAAAAAATATACTTTTTCTACTATTTGAATTGGCTTAATGCTATTCAATTGACTAACAAATAAATCAATGAAACACAAGAAATTTGTATAAACAAAGAAATCATTTTTCTGTGTTGGCATTTTTTTTCTATGTGCAACATGCCCTCCCAATTGCCCATATTAATGGCGACCTGACACTTTACTGCCCAAGGCAATTCAACTTCATTTAACTTGTAAGCTATGCGCATAGCTTAAAAACTTTAACCAATTATCGTTTATTTAATTAAGACATATAAAAAAGATGAGATGGTTAGAGAAACTAACAGGGCTTATGCATTCTTTGTCGCTCAGGTGGCATGAGTAATTAAGTTTCCCCTTTTTGTGTGGTGACTAGTTTATGGCAGCAACATTTTAATTGAAATTGAAATTGCACCGCAACTTAAATAACATTCTGCGTGTAAACATTGACTCGAGGAGGTACAAACGGAGCGTTCAGAAAAATGCTTATTTAAAATGTATACCACAGGCGCAAATGGAATTGCATTCGACACATGTGCAGGATGGGGCTGGGTACTGGGCTCTGGGCTTCGGTTCCTTTCTAATTACTGCCGGAAAATATGTTGATGTTGGCACTGGCAACTTTGTCACACAAATTTATGCAAAGTTTCACACTTTACTGCACTGGCGGTCAACAACGAAAGGAGTAATCAGCCGGCGAACTAACATCCAGAAAAAAATGTCCTAAAAAGGGGAAAAAATTACGTAAAATTTTTGAAAACATTACCAAAAAAAGGGCGCTAGGAACATTTATGACCTAAAGATTAGGAATAAGATAAGGGGTACAAAAAGGGGTACCTAAAAAGTGAAAAATATATCTAAAAGTTCTTGAATTGGAGTAAAAAATCTTGCCTCACATGTTTTAATTTAATTCTTATAAATAAAATAAAAACATTAAGTATTTTATATATATCTCTAAAAAAACACGTACAGTTTTTCTTGTCCACTGCTGAGAATGGAACCGTGACCTTCTGCGCTATGTAAAGTAAAAAATATTTCCCAAATCTCAAATCTTATTCCACTAATTTTTCTGAGTGTACATCCTGTTCCCTTTTCGCTTTTTTGTTTCCAGGGCGTCGGCAACTTTGGTGATTTAGCTCTGGCCATGGTGATGCTGGAGAACGTAATCCTGAAAACCGAGGAAATTTATTTGGTGAATCACATAAAACTTTATTTGAAAAATAATCGAACAGCCGAGCGGCGTCTGCAGGAGCTGATGCCACCGACATCATCGGCGGCAGCTTCTCGCTGGCAGGAGGACGATGCGCCATCGACGTCTTCGGCGGCGGCAGCTGCTAGAGCGGCTGCCTCATCCGCTTCCTCCGCCAGCCGCTCGGTCATCAGCGAAATAAACTATTTCGCCAAAGTTCTCAGCGAGAAGCTTCTGGCCTGTTTGGATACCCTGCTGGGCTGGGACTCCGCCTCCGCCTCCGCCTCCAACTCCAACCCGAACTCCTCCGCTCCTGCAGCGGGCCACGCCTACTGCCAGCTGGCCGGGCGCTTCGTTGACTCCGTGAACAACGTCTGCTGCCGCTCGCGGCACAAGGATGCACTTCAATCGGTTTTCCGTTTGGTTTTGGCCGAGTCTGAATTTCTCTGCAAATACTATAGCCTGCTGCTGCTGATGAGTGCCGCCGGCCAAGGAGGATCCGGACTCGGATCGCTGGATGCCGTACTACTGGCCTGCCTGAGGCTCGTTTTGGCCATGCGGCTGGAGGAACCGGTGGCCCTCATGGAGCACGTCGCCCAACTGCCGCTCAAACGGAACCTGCAGCGGGAGGTGCTACGCGAAGTTTGTCGTGCAAATGTGGTAAGTAAACTGAGAGAAAATGTACTTAAAAATTCTACAGCACTCACTAGTAAGGTAATTATTAATTGAACAGGCAATTTGGGGGTGCTAAGTACTTTACATAAACAACGAAATATCCAAAATATTTAAAAAGAGTCCTTAAAAGTTCATTTAACAAGAGCTTAACTAAAAATGTTATGTGATAAAAGCTGAACATAAAATCATAATTTAAACTGTAAATCAAAAATTACAAAACTTCAAAATTTAAGTTCTGAAATTTTTTAACATCCAAGAAAAGGGTTTTTTTTCCAATGGTCATTTCCCAAAGCTAAATTAAATTTTTCAAAGTATTTCAAGTTCTCCTCAAATGGCCTTGTGACAAAACATTAACTCCATATTTGGTTGATGGTACAGACTGTACAAATTGTTCCCAGTGTAGCTGAATAAAGAGCGGGCTGCGGAGTAATGGTGAATCAGACACATTAGTTTAATTTGAATTTGGCATACGGCAGACAGCAGACAGCGTTGCTGGGCCGTCAATCCCCCGGTTTGCCCAGACCATATACTATACGACAATGCGAATTTTTCCAGCTGACAGTTGTCGCACTCGCAATTTTGCGGTTCACCGCATCGGGTTTTTGGTTTCGGCTTTCGGTTTCCAGTGTTCAGTTTTCGGTTCACTGTACCGCCGGCAACTAAGTGAGCGCTTAAACGGTTGGCTTACTTTAAGCACAGTTCATTGGCGGGCATAATTTTAAACGATTGCCACTCGAACATGCGCCACTTGTTGGCTAATGTCCCAACCCCTCACCCCCCTCGACCGATAAATCACCGTGAATGCGAACAAATCACAATTGTCCACTAATTGCAGGGCTGCGATTGGAGTGCGCAACAAGTGCGCCGCTTGTTCGACGGCCGGTATCTGAATTTCCTAATTGCTGACCACTTGGAATTCCTCAGCGAGCTATGCCAAGAGCGTCCCGAGTGCGGCTCATTACTGCAGGTGGCCTTGCTCCGGAACGCGCACCAATTGAGTAGGGTAAGTGTGCGCAGGACTTTTGCATAACAAAGCCCTTTCATCCGCCCTGTTGTCCCCCTCTTGTTCTTTCCCCCTTATACTTTCCCCCACAGCAATCCATTCGCATCGTACTGCGGCTATTGGGACGTCTTTGTGAGGCCGGCGAACAGGAGTCGGCCTCTGGGGACGCCGGCAGGGATGCGGATGCCACACTGCAGGCCCTCCAGCTCCTGAGTCGCCTGCACCAGCTGCACGAGGGCCAGCGCTCGGTGCAGCTGCCCGTGGAGCGGCTGGCCCGGCGACTGAGCGCCCAGAGCGGACCGTCCGCCAGGAACGTCATCTACGAGCGGCTGGTGGAAGGGGACCTGGCCGGCGGGGGAGGACCAGGACGCACTGCGAACCCTGCTGTAAGTAATACCCCTGCAATTACTCACTGCAAGCCAGGGCAATTTATATTCAGTTGATTGCATGGCCGGTTTCAAGGGTGGGTCGGTTTTCAGGTTTCATGTTTTTATTGTATTATTTATTTATTTAAAAGTTTTAAGAAAGTTTACAAAACTGAAGTAGGTTTAATGGTATAAATATCAGGGATGGAAACTAAACATTAATAATAAATAATTCAGTTATAAAAGCCCAATAATTAATACAACTTTACAAATTGGTTGCTATTTAAATATTATTTTCAATTTGTTTTAATTTTGAATAGGTTTAGCATGTCAGGCCCCAAACTCTTGGGCTGCTGTGATTATAATCAAAAGTATTTAAAGAATCCATCAGACCACTCCTGTAAATATTTTCTAAAATCCAAATCGACCCACCCTTCTGTGAGGGCTTTCCCCTGCTTGACAACCGAATGTACCCCCACTAAAAGAAAACCGAAGAGTACGTACTCCAGGTTCGGATCAGCAGACTCTCATTATGCTTGATGCTTTTATTTATGTTTCATTGCGCTGCTTGGCCTCGCAGACTGAAGGACTTTGAGTACCGCCGCCAGGACAATGAGACTGCAGCGCCGTCGCGCATAATTGATGAGGGCTGGCTCTTTGCCCAGGTAAATGGGATAAAAAAAAAAACACTCGGCCATTATGGCAGTGCCACAGCTAATTTGTTGTTCTTGCTTTGACGACATTTTGTACCGCCCACCACAGCTAATCAAATTCGCCACCCAGCATGCGGATGCTCCGCAGCAGCAGAGGCAACTGATGCAGCTGCTCCTGGAGATCCAATCGGAGCCAAAGTTGCAGCGACTGCTCCGAAGTTTGGGTGCCGAACAGGAGGCCAGGTTGTTGCGCCACTCCATTGCGGGATCACTGGCTGCCATGCTGTCCGCCTTCCGGCAGAAGTGCATCCAGCATGCACCGCACATAAACTACATGCAACTGCCGCCGCTGGCGCGTGTTTCCTGCTCCCTGCTCCTGGCCAAAGTGGAGGCCACACCACAGCAGCAACAGCAGAAGGCGCCGCCCACTGAAGAGCAACTGGACATTGCCCGAGCGGTGGCCACCCTAATGCAATGCATTCGGAATGCGGAGCAAACAGCACTCATCTACATCGATGCCCGGCTGATGGAGAAGTTCGTGGGCGAGCACCTGCTGCGTCCCGAGCATCTGGCGCCTTTGCTGGCCTACCTCGGTTGGCTGGTCGGGGCGGCCAAACAGATTTTGGCCAGGCCAATGCGACAGGAGTCGGAGCAGGGCGCCCTGGGCGTGCTGCTGGCCACCATGGATGCACTTCTGCAGCAGCCACGCGTCTGGCGGGTGCTTAATGTCGGTGAGGATGCGGCTCTGCGATGCCAACTGCTGGACATGCTGAACTCGATAGCCCGATGCACTCTGCAGCACACCATTTTCTATCGAAGACACAGGGGCAGGGATGGCAGGGAAAAGGGTGCCGCACCGCAGGCCATTTTCCTGGCCAAATTGATTGAAACTCAAATTGAAATCGAGTCCCTGGACAGCGGCAGGGTCTTGGCAGGCGACGAGCAGGATGCCCGGCAGCAGTTCGCAGGGCAGGAGCTGGCGCAGCTCCAAGTGCCACTGGTAAGTGACATTCCTTGGCTGGTCATTTGTCAGTCTGAGCCAGCAGCACTTTCCATTTTCCTTCCTCGCTTTATCCCTACCCAGTCACTGGTGGCCTCCATTGGCATCTCGCTGCTGCGTACACACCAGTTTTATGCCTACGCCGTGACCCCGCACGAGCTCATCCAGCGGCCGGAGGAGCAGCTGCAGCAGCAGAAGCAACAGGCCGATGGCAAGCTGCCCTCCATTCCTGTGGACAGTCTGAGCGATGTGGATATCCTGCGTCAATTTGTCAAGAGGTGAGTGAGGGGAGTGGGTTACAGATGCAAAACAACGTTGAAATTAAAGGTTGCTCGCCACTGAGGAATATTACAAGCCAAGTCAATTGATTTAACTTAGGCACAGGTTGGCAGTATTAATTGGCCTCTGTGAAAATATTTTAAATCTAATATGTGTTTTAAACGATACAATTTAAATTTTGTTCAAATTAATACTGTTGCAAGTGGAGCTCAAAACATCCAACTTCTTCTCTTACCACCAATTTTTACTTAAATACATAGCTATTAAAAGTAATTTGTAATTGCATTTTATATGTTTTTATTATTCATGATTACCACACATTTTTTTTCGTTAGTGACCCATAATTTTGCATTTCACGGAATAGAAACATTTTCAAAAAATTGTTTGTTAATAGTCGAGGTTCATTAAACTATCATTAAATGTAAATACGACTCCACAAACACTTTTTGAATATTGTATTGTAATTAAGGTTATCCGATTTTGTGTAAATTCATTTTCTCAGAAGTAGTTTATTTTTAAGTCAACTGAAAAGTTTTTATTGATTAAAACCTACTTCCTAAGTGGGCCAAATATTATGGGGAATCATGGTACTTCACACTTCAAATGCTGCTAATTAAATCTGCTTATTTTTGGGGACTCACCTTAAACCAGTCAATTTGGGAGGCTCCATTGTCCGCCTGGTCAACTGTCGTTTCCCTTATCAACTGGCCGGGCTCTGTTGCATTGTCCTTGCTGTTGCTGTTGGTGTTGGTGTCGCTGGTGTCCTGCCTTTGTCACTGAGTCCTGCTACACAGCAACAACAACAACAACAACAAGCAGCAGTCGAGCTGAGTCGAGCAGAGCGGTAGCGTCAGCATAGTTGCTGACAATGGTGTGACAGCGTTGACGAGCGCATGCCAGCTACATGGAGCGATGATGAGCATGGAAACGACGACGGCTAAACCGCAACTGGAAACATCAACATCCTGTTGTTCCATTACAAACACAAGCACCAATCCAAACAACTAAACATTCAAACATTGACATTCACACATATGGCCGTAAGACTTCATTGTCATCGTCATTGTCCTTGGCTTGTTTGCCTCGTCCTTGTCACTTGACAGGCTCCCCAAGCCCAAGCCCAAGCCCAAGTCATTGCTATTGCTATTGCTAAAGCTCCATTGTTTCGATGGCAGTCGTCATCATTACGCTGAAAGCGGAATCGTCATCAGCCAGGAATTGGGCGGAATAATTGTATACGGCTAGATGTCTGTGGCACTGGTTGGTTAGCATGTCCGGAGCCTAAAACTTGACTTCACCGCCACCTACTGCATACTTGCACTCGCACACTCGCACTTGTTGGCCGCACAAACATCAAAACCACATCAGCAGGGGATCTATAGTGGCGGAGGAGCAACAGCAAGACGGCGAGGCAACGCGGAAAGCTGCGAGGATGATAACGACAAAATCCCCCAAAGGGCTGACGGAGCGGAACATCAACAACTCTATTAGACGAAACTGTGCGCAGGATCAGCATCAGCAGCAGCATCAGCATTGGACATGCTTTTTGGGGGCAGGGAAATGGGAAATGGGAAACGGGCTAAAAGCTAAAAGACAGCGCAGCGGAGGAGGAAGAGCCGCCGACGTGGCAGCCAGCGATATAAACAAATTATGAGCAGCAAAGTGAGATAAATGTATGTGTGCCGGCTGCAGATGGTTGGCAGCAAAAGGCACGTCATGCCAGGATACCAGGATTCCAGGATGCCAGAATGCGGATGCTGCTCCAGAAACATTGTTGCTAATTGCACAGAAACCATCGTGGTGGTGGCACAACAGAAACAGCAGCAGCACCAGTACCTCGGGCTCCATTCGATGGATGGTGATATCAATGGCAATGGCAATGGCAATCCGGCCATGGCAGCCTAAAGTAATCAAAGACTAATTGACATTTTAGGCTACAAACTACCATACACACTTTATACGCATGCATATTGCATATTTTAAATATTTGAAGAGGTCGGGTACTAATTGAATTAAAATTTCAAGCATTTGGCTGGAAACATTTTATGCAGAAATTTCAATTTTCAATTAATTACTTACACATGTATACAGTATATATAGTATATACGTAAATACGTAAATACGTATATACGTACATACGCACAGCAGCCGACTGGCTGTCCGTAATTAAATTGACACTCATAGCCACTCTGAATTCTCGTTTTTAGGCTCTCCATCTTCGGCTTCACCACACGGCAGCAGTTCGAGGAGTACTTTATGACCTGCCTGCTGCTGATCAATAAGCTGTACGACGAGCACATGGTCGATCAGCAGGAACAGTTCCAGATCAAGCAGGTCTGCCTGCAGGCCATCCTCGAACTTTTAATGACGTACAAAACTTTTCCCATTGTGGGCCAGACCAATGGACAGTTCCATCACACGACTCGCTGGCAGCGCATCACTTGTGACAGCGTTAGGTGAGTTTTCCTCCAGTTCGGTATTATATGTAGTATGGCGGGGAAAGTCCTCTCCGATGGGCAGGAATTTATGAAAATTAAAATTCACACAGAGAGCAGTGGTAGTGGTAGGAAAAGTTTTTAATGTGTAAATGGCAAAAAGTACAAATTAAATGCGAACGCCAAAAGTTGGTGAGTGAGTCTGTGAATGAGCGTGTATATCCTGAGCCCCATATATACATATATTATATAGTCCCTTCGGTTACGAAAAAATCCTTCAACTTTAAATGCGCAACTAATTTGTTAACATGGGAGAGCGAGCAAAAACAATTTGGTAAACAAGTTTTCGGGTGCTTTTACAATGTCTGCGTTTTTAATTAAAAGCGACAAAAAGTCTTTGTCGATGGGACCACGGATATTGCATATACCATAGTGTACTTGTATGGATATGGCGTGACGTGAGTGGAGCACACATGAATTATGAAAATAATTTTAAAAGTTAACGAGTGCCAAAAACTCTCTTTTTTCATGTCCCCGTGGTTGCCGGGATTCAATTGCCTGGAACGGAACGGCAGAAGCATCTGAAAAAAGCGATGCAAAGTCACTAGCTAAAGCTGAAATATCAAAAACTCTGTTTGGCAGACCCCTAGGAAATTTTGCGTAACAAACATACTTTTCTTATTAGCCAATGGCTTTTATATATGATATAGTGTACTGTGCTCTGGCTTCTGGGTAACACGAAACTCTGACAAATCCTTGTCGTCCGTTGTTGACTTTATAAATTAGTTTTTAATTACAAGCAAATAGTTTTAACTTGCCATTTCTGCTGCTCTGTCAACAGTGCGTATGTGTTATTTAATCGATAGCAGCTGGGCAGCAATTAGGAAAGGACGAAACCTCCTTTACACTCACGACAAATAGGCAATTTGTATGTTTTTATTTTGTGATTAACTGATAAGTTTACATAAATTTTTGCCGAACAAAAGAAGCACTTTATAAAGTGTTTTCATTGTGTATACTGCAACGTCCTTAATTGTGGTCTTAGGAAAACAAACCTATTTTTTTTTAACTTTATGATAGTAAAGACTTAAATACAAAAAAAATAAAAAATAAAAATTGTTTGCAAAATTCAAACAAAAAATTAAATAATTTTTCAAAAAACTATTGTTGTTAAATGTAAGATAATTTATGTATCTAACAAATGAGGCGTAAGAAAATCGCACAGCTTGATAAATAGTGCAGTCTGCCATTGAATAACCATATTTCCAAATGGTTTCGACCCGATATGACCCCCATATGACAAACCGACCTATTAAACTTTGATTAAATACTTTTAAATGCCGTTGCAGCCTGAAGAAACTGCACAAGGTGCAGCTGCTGGTGGATGCGTGCAATGTCTTCTATCAGCCCAATCTGGAGCGACAGCTGGCCCACGACAATGTGATTGGCACACGCACCTTTGCGGCCAATCAATACGATCTCAATTTCAGCTGGGCCCAAATGGAGGGCGTGGGCTTGGGCATGGGCATGGGCATGGGCATATCCGGCGGAGGGCAGCAGGAGACCACGGCCAACATGACGGACATTAAGCAGTCCGGCGATGCGGATGTGCCCGACATGGCAATGCGCAACTATCGCCATTTTACGCAGCTGTCGGGAATTGACTTTCGCAGCAGCACGCAGCTGGTCTTTGACGTACTGCAGCAGATGATCGAGGTGGGTTCTGGATCTGGTTCTGGTTCTGGTCTGTCCTGTCCTGTCCTGTCCTGTCAAACTTTCGTGGCAGTCACGTCCTGTGCATTCGTTCATGCCGCACATTCGATGGGTTTTAATTTGATTATGCAAGCTGCTCGACGGACATTACAGTTTGGGCTTGAACAATCCTTGGGGCATCTCTCTGTCGCGACTCGTGATTTGGCAGTGATTTAATTAGCAGCTGCACAACTTGCCATAACTCTTTCGACATTTCTCTCTATCTCCATACCGTCTGACAGCTGAATCACATCCTGGTGCTGCCCAATTTGGTAAAGTTTTGCGAGATCTGCGAGAGCCGCGACCACATCAAATGGATTAAGGAGCGCTGCCTCAAACTGCAGGAGCAAGTGGCCATGGACGATACTATTTCGCATCAGGTGAGTGAAGCCACAAAGTGAGAGAAAGAAAACGTATGCTTATATTTATCAGAAAATCGATTATATAAAATGTACAAGCTCTGATAAATGTGGTAAATACAAGGGTTTATTTAAAATCTTTATTATTATTTGTATATAACATTCTTTACTATAATATAATAGTATAACAATTATTTAATCTTGTAACTTAATTAGTTTTGATATGTAAAGGTAATTCCTATGAAGCATTCAGGCATTTCATTGTAGTTGATGCTAATGCTTCACTTTGCAGCATATACTATCTATTAACTGCGTAAATCCAAGTTGGTTGAATTCTTTGTATAACTATATTATTTATTATAAGAATTATTTTTTGCCAATAAACTAATTATAGAAGTTAATTAGTTTTAATGGCAATCATGCCTATATATTCACTGTCCATAATTTTTCATGGAGAATCCAATTTGTTGAATTGTAAATCATTTCATGTCATTATTTCTTATTTATTATAAAGATGATTTAGTATAAATTTAATCCAGGAATTGAACTAGTTTTGTCATACTTTTAAAAAGCCATTAAGTTTATATATCCTGTGCAGCATACTGCCTTTCCATTGTTTTCGCTGCTAATGTTCTCCGCCCTCGCACTCTGCAGCACATAATCTACTTACTGTGCCGCAGCCAGGCCCTCCTCATCCCCAGTCTGGGCGAGCTGCAGGTCCTGTGCTCCTTGATTGGCAACATCTACTTGAAGAGCACGCACAGCTTCATTCGCATCGCCACGCTGCAGGGGCTGCTCAGTCTGCTGGAGTGCTGCAGCAAGACCAACACGACAATGGGTCGGCTCAGCGAGGAGCTGGCATTGTTGCGAGCCCTAATTGTGGGCTACATCAATCGTCATGGCATCATTGATGAGAGGTGAGTCGGGATACGGGATACGGGATACCTGATGGCTGGGTATGGAAATTGAGAAGCTGGACTCTGTATCTGAATCTGCTGTCCATAATTTGGCTCTCTACGCAATTAACAACCCCTCATCCAGTCGGTATTATCGGCCTGTTTGCAGTGCCCTCGGATTAAATCGAAAACGGAACTTACTTAGAAAGCCAAAAGTCGTACCTGCAACCTGCTGCCTGCAACCGTCTTAAATTGAAACTCATCAACTCCTGCGGCTCCCCTGGCATGTCTACTATATATCTGTTCCACAGATCCACTCACTAATGGCAAAAGTTCTCATTTCGCATTAGTTACCTCGGCTCATCGGAATCTGGGCGCTGTGGTTTTGAAGCTGCTGCTGCTTCTGCTGCTGATTTCACCTGATTCCATCAGCCCTTCTTGTTTAGGGTGTTATCCAAAACTTTTCAAGGACTGCGCCGGAAGCAGGCAAACCCAAACCCCAGTCTCGGTAAAGGATATGTCGGCAGAGGAAGTTGCCATAACTCGACAACAACGTGCAGAACATCGATGAACCATGGCCATTGAAACTTTGCCATCGCTTTCTATAGATTTTCCAAAGTCAATGGATCCATGGTGTTGTTCATGCTTGTGTTGCATTTGCTTGTTTATGCTCGCCAGTAAATTCTAATTATTGGCTGAGCAGCAGCTGCCTTCTCGTTCGCGGCTTTTGAATGCAATTTTGCATATACTGCTCAAGAAGTTTGTTGCCCTGTTCTTTGACAAAACTTACGCTTTAACTGGCCGCCTTGAAATAAATTACTTAAATTACTTTCCCGTTTGGCTGGCTCTTCAAAGCACACAACTTTTATTGCGCATACGCAGCGTAGGCGAAACCAATATGCCAGCACCAAAACCTCAGCAGCAACACACTGCCCATAAAATCAATAGATGGCCCTACATTTTTGGGAACTAATCAGCGAGCGGCGAACTAATTATTTTGCAATTTTAAGCGCGAAAAGCAATGAGAGGGGGTTTTTTTGGCCATGGCCAGCGGTGGATGCAATTCTGCGGTCGTCAGACTTCTAATTAATTTGGCAGCAACTCTCCTATATCGTTTTATAATCATTTCTGGTTTATCTTTGCAGTCCGCTGCCCTTTAGCGTGGAGCACACGAAGCTGGTGTGGACGCTCAATTTCAGCCTGATCGAGTGGACTTCGAAATTTGTGCCGCAATGTCATCTGCTATCGAACTCAATCATTGTGGCCAGCAACGTGCTGAAGAAGACCGCCGACGAGGAGCTGTATCTGTGCGTTCTGCATGTGAGTACTGCAACTTAAGGCAAACGACTTAGCATGCCACTTAAATGCTTGTCAGGCCTGTCTAGCCACTTACTAACTGTCAGCCAAACTGACTGAACTGACTGCCATTGACCGGGGTAAACGTAAACGTAAACGTAAACGTACCGCTATCCCTTGACTGCTGTGGCTTAGCTACGTTGCGCTTAATTGGTTTTTTGATTGACAACTTTTCGAAACGAACGGCGGACCCCGATTTCCCGAAAAAAGCAGCGCGAAAAGACCGCAACGGGTGCTGTCATAACTGACGCAGGGAGCAGCAGCCAACAAAACGAATGGCCAGAAGCAACAGAGCCAAATGTTTATTGGCCTGACTGCCAAATTGAGTTTAATACAACAAAGAGTAGGTAGTGTATTTGGTTTTAAGCGCTGCACCGTCGCCATACTCGTGGTATAGTATAAAGAAATTCCTCAGTTGGCGAACGTAATTTGCCAGCATTTAATATAGAGTTGAGATTTTAATTGCAGTTTACGAGAGTATGGCGAGCAGCGGCAAGTAATTAAAAACTGTTTTTGCCCTGCATACTTCCGTTCGTTGGGACGAAAATTAAATTCGACTTTTTAAGCAATTTATGAAATTTGCACGCAATTCAATTGTCCCATTTTGTTGCTTTCGCTGTGGCTCTTTCTGATGATGATGTCCTTGTTGCTGTTGGCTTTGCCTTTTGCTTTGATGATGGTACTCGGCCCTCGGTATCCGAATCAGCATCATCATTGGCAGCAGCAGTAGCAGCAGCAGCGGAGAAAGCGCAATGGCGCGCAGCGACAACAGCGGCCATAACAATAACAATTTGCCACTCAATTAGCGTGGCCATTACTGAAAAACCCACTTAAGTATGCAATGATAAAAACTCAAAAGCCCAGTCGCATTGCTATTTCTATGAGCGGTTGTCCGTCCCGTATATATATGGCTTATTGTATGTATTTATAGAAGATCTCTTTGTATTTTCCCAGGGTCTAGAGCGCATGGTGGTCAATAGCGGAAGCCAGCCTATGGGAAAGGGCTCTGGAGCAGTTGAATCCGAGGCTGGTGGCGTTGGAGTCGGAGTTGGAGTCGTGGTCACACCGCAGATGCGACATAAAATTGAAAAACTTGCACTCGAATTGCTGAAAATGGAAAATGAGAAATTTTCGATTCCGGCATTGAAATTGCTTTTGTCCTGCATGTATGTGGGTGAGTATATATATTCGAGAATTCGAGGACTTGCGCCAAAGAAAATAACAAAAATAATACCAAGATCAAATAGGGAACAAAAAGGGGGAAATCGATTGGGTAAGGGCGACGGGCTCAGAAATATTTTGTAAATTCATTTAATGCCGCATGGCCCGCGAACGGGTTCTGTTCTGTCTGTTGTTATAAGAAAATTGCACAAAGCGAAAACGGGGGGCGAAACAGAGACAATTGAGTGCGTTGAGTGGTTGCAAATGGCGGGCCGAAATTCCCAATTTCAAATAAGAGAGGAGCACACAATTTAAAAAGGGACACCCTCCTGATAGAAGGACACTGGGGACAAGCGAACTTTATTATCTTTACAGTTCCAATATTCCAATTACAGAAACCACTAGAGTTTTAAAATTGCCTCAAAAGCTGTCTACAAGTATGCAACAAACACTTTTGAGCTCGAAAGTTCTTGAGGTTTATTTTTAAAGACAAAGTTTGTTTTTCATTGCATATTTTTAGACACCTTTTTAAATCATAACAAGACACCCTTCAAAAGTGATTACTCTATTTCTTTTATTTCATTATTTGGAATTTTATTGTATTGAAATATAAAGTAAAACAAATGTTTTGGAAAACGTTATACACAAGACATTTGATGTGGTTGGGGAATGAAAATGAAAATTTAAAATACGAGAGGAGCGCACAATTTGAAAAGGGACACCCCTGACAGAAGGGCAACATTAATCGGCAGAACCCTCTGACCAAGTGAATTTTATTCTCTTTGCGCTCGCAATATCCTTTATTTGGCTGCGGCCACGTCCGATTTCAGGTTCTGCGTCCAGTGTCCCATTTTAAACGCGCTCGCTAGCTGGACATGGCGCACTTTGTGTGTTTGCGGGTCAACAATTTGGCGCTGATCATTATGGCCATGAATGCATTGGGTGTGCGAGTGTGCTAGTCCCAGTGAGTGTGTGCGAGTGTGTGCCCTTGCCAGCGAAAGGCTAATTGCTGTCGCCGGCCAACACACCACCACACCGACTGTTGCTGTTGCTGCTGCGTATCTCTGCTGGCGCTGGCCAACAATTATCCCTGTTGCTGTTATTAGCGCAATTCCAGGACAATTATTATCGTTTCCACTGTCACACACACACACACACACGCTCGATGCTCTTATGCTTAAATGTTAGTTGACTGCTTTTCGGGGGCAAAAATTCAGTCTAGTGCGCTTTAATAGGTTTAAGCCCAAAATGCAAGAATAATTTGCATAAGATAGTCGTAAACTCAATGTATATCTGGAAAATATATTCGTGGATATGCTGAATATCTCTAGACAACATTTATGCTATTTAAAAGTGGTGACATTTCTGTCACCTCAATTACTGTTCTTAAGTTTTTAAAGTTTTTGAGGGCAAATATCCATTGCAATGCGTTTAAATGCAAGAATAATTGCATAAAACATTCGTAGTCTTAATGATTGTCTAGAAATTGTTCGTGGCTATCCTGGAAATTCTTAGACACCATTTTTGGTTGTTTAGAAGTGGTGACACTTATGTCTCCTTAGATATTTTTCTTAAATGTGCTCCAAGTTCCCAAATACACAGACAATTTACATAATATATATGTTAGCTCAATGTGTATCTGCAAATTATAATAATATATGTTCTGATAATCTCTTTAAAAAGGTAAAGGTCGTTAAACACAGACATAAGACAATGATGTTTCTGATAACTCACATTGGTTTTAAATTTTAAAAAATTATAAGAGTACGAGCGAGTTTTCACCGGGAGAAGTAAATATCTCCAGAAAACCCCAGATCAGAGTGCAGCAATCTGCCAGCTTATTCAACCTGAGTTTTCATTCTGGTTAGGTTCATTAGCTGGTACTCTTACTTAAAGCTACGTGGGTGCCTATGGAAATCGCCTAGATACGGGTCAATCGTAATCCGCTCAGTCTCGTTTCATTTAACATCCTAAGCCAATCGATTCCTTAACTCCACAACCTTCTCTTTTCTCATTCACTAACGAGAAAAAATAACAGACGTCAACCATTTATAAGAAGAACAAAACGCAAAAGAAACAAAATAGAATAGAAAATTTGCTCTTAGGTTTTTGCCTTTTGCCCAGTAGAGAGTGGGATGTGCTGCTAACTGATTCAGCACATTCAACCTGCTGTGCGTGGAAACTTAGCACAGCTTTCGACTGGGCCACTCCTGGCCAGAAATTATGCAAGTTGCTCCACAAATATGTCGAAGAATGCGAATGTGTGGCCAAAATTGGGAGTGGAGCGCAGAGCGTTGCGTATTTGCCTTGCACTTTGTCGGTGCACAGGATTGCCGACTGCTGAGTCCGTTTTGCCATGGCCACAGCACGCAAATCCTTTGAGAAACGTCAATGTTTGTGTAGCAGGCCATTCGCGATGCTTACTTCAGCCACTAAATGGCGGCGACTGCCTCGATTTTCGGGCCCTGCCAACACACAAATCTCGAATATGGCAACCAGGCAGGATCCCGAACCACCGAGCCCAACCCAGCGGAAGTTGGCCATTTCTGGGCACGCTTTTTTCCTCTTTTTATCCGCGTGCTCGTTTTTTTCTTTTTCAAAGCTGCGCTATGGGCTCCACGCGAAAATAAACAAAAGACCGCGTCGCCGAAGACAATGCAGATTGCCCTGAACTGCTCGAAAAAAATATGGTGGAGAGCGAAAGCTTAAAAAAAAGGAGCGCAGAACAGCAAAACAGGGAAAGTCGCAAAAAGCGTATATACATGTGCCCTCAAAGTTGCAAAACGCAATAATAAATATTTGCGGCAATATTGGTCAACCAGTTGTTGGAAAATGCTCGCAAGCCAAAGGATAGAAAACCCTTTACAAGGCACACACCCTTTATTAGGTAGGTTTAGCATTCTGTTTTGTTGGTTATAAAAAATATTTGAAATGGAGAAAACAAACAAAAAGTAAAGAAAAGCAGGAAAAATTGATATTGGTTTGTAAAATATTATTTTTTTTACCGAATTTATTAGTTTTTGTTTCAAAAAGAAAAAAACTATATATAAAAATTAAACAATTATTTGATACTGCAATAGGCAAGTAAATAATTACCTCAAAATAAAATATATAACAAATTAATTATTAAAATATTAAAATAGGTACAAATTAATATAATATTAAAATGGGTATAAGTTATTCGTATGGTTTAACTGTTGTTTTTATGAAAAATATTTATTCTTTCTAAAACAAAGCTTGTTGGGTTTTCCTTTATATTTAACTTTGTTCTCTTTATGCTTCCAATACATTTATTTGTTCCAGTCTAAATAGTATTTAAGTAGCTATAAAATATTTATGTAATTGGCGGAATCCATTATGGATTAACCCACTGTTTTACTTTTGTTTTTATAAAAGATAAAGATAAGCTCTTGTATAATGAGTTATTACGGTTTTATTGGTTACAAAAAATATTAAAAATGAACATTGATGTACTTACCAGAATTATCAACATAATATTCAACTGGGTATAAATTATTTGTATTATTGAATCAGTCCATTATGTTATATATTATACATATTTTTTCTTGGTTAAACGAATTTTAGAGATTTTTTTTTTTTAGTTGGGTTTCGTTTATTTTTTTCTGCTCTTGCATTGCCAGCGGCTTTCGTGCCGCGCATAATTGTGGCCAGGCGTCAAGCCCTCCCCCACTTGGTCACTTGGCCATGCCTCATCCGCCGTCCAAAGCAAAGCCAGCAGCAGCTACAACAATGCCAAAATTGGCAACAGCCAACCAAACAAGCTGCCCGCAGGCCAACAGCCAGCCACGGCCAACAATGTTAAGCTGCAAAACAAAGGCCAAAGCCAAAGTTGGCGCGGCCGAGTTGGAGTTGGGTTTGGTTAGCCAGGTGGATCCAGATCCTCCCCCATTGTAAATAATTCGATGCCCGCTAAACCACACTAAGCAGCACACACACCCACACACACTTACACACAGGTTGTATGGCTTTCAGCGGTCGCTGCTACACCGCCATCATTTTTCACCTGGCTGAAGGGAACGCACATTTATTTGGTGACCTTTCCCGGTTGCGGGCTTAATCGAACAACTCTAATCTATGGCCAGCCTTTTGCTTTTGCTTCTGCTTCTGGTTTCGTTTTTTGTTTAGTTTTCAATTTGATGGTCATGGGAGAAAGTTTGGACAAAAAGCGGCGTCGTCAGGCTTCAAAAAAATCCATAAAATTTAAATGCAAATTTATGTACGTGTGTGTTTCCTGGGGAGAAGGACGAAAATAAATGGGAAGACTGACTGCCGTGTGAAGGACCCGTAGCATGTGAATAATGGCCATTGGCATGTGCCTTGAAGCCAGAGTGTCTGCCTTGGTTAATTAGAAAGTTTCACTTTCTTGCCTTCTGCTTTCAGGCTCTGCTGCCCAGCTGGAGAACACGGAGCTATCGAATGGCATTGTGCAAGACGATCCGGAGATTATCGCCCAGCAAAACGATAAAGTCGACATACTTTTGCATTGTATTAAATCATCGACTCGAGATGCCGCCTGGATTTATGGACAAGTGCTGTGCCAAATTATTCGTGATTTAGTGCCACCGAATGAAATATTGACGAAGGTCATAAAGGAGTTTCTGGCCATAAATCAACCGCACGGCGATGTTATTGCCATGATTGTATATCAGGTGAGTAGTGGTGGGCCTAAGATCTAGCAAAGGTAAAGACGTTGGCCATTCGTGCGTGGCTTGGTTCCTTCAAACACACACACACACACACACATGGCTTCACGTGTGTAGGGTTCATTTTACGGGGACGAGATCGAGGACCTCGTCCTCATCCTCATCCCCTGTCTGTGTCCTGGAGACCGGAACGGAATGGGGCCAATGCAGCGCTAATGTTCGTCCTTGCCACAAGTCGAAAGGGTAAAATACTCGCTGCCAGCTTCCAGCTGCCATCTGACCAATGCCCACTCTATGCCCATTAGGGTGAACCAAATTTGTATAGCACACCAGATTTTATTGAAAAGCCGGCGACTTGGCGTCTGCCCCAAGTATAAAGTATATCACTTAAAGTATATCACTTATACGTACTTTTGCCTGTGATCAACTTATTTATTTTAACTGACATAACTTTTTAGACAAATTTTTAGAACATTGAGAAACATTTTAAAATTCAAGATTTATTGATTATAAATACATTTATTGCAAAGCAAAATTGAGCACGTTTTGGGGTTTGTGAGTTGAATTTAGAGTTTATCACTTATACGTACTGTTGGTATGAGACTTTTGAGACCATTGCAGAACCTTTTAAAATAAAATGTTTTGTTTTTCAACATTTTAGTTATTTTTTTATAACAAAATATTAAAAACTTATGTGAAGAAATTATATAAATTAATGTTAATTAAGTTAATTTTTGACTTTCAATGTTTATATCTTTGTCAAATTATTTCTAATCTACTTGAAATTCTAGGCTCGTGTAACTAAAAATTAAAAAAAAAACAAATCTGAAATCAAGTAAGAGTAAACCCTTTTTTTTGTGCCACCCTAATGCCCATATGTGAGTGCGTGTGCGTGTGCGTCTGTGGAATTTTTGGCAGCTTGAAAATTAATGGAATTCATGGCTTCAACTTGGCCCCTGTCCAGCAGGTGCGACTCCGTGTATGCGAGTGTGCGAGCGGGTATTGGGCATGTGGTATGTGGGTCAATGCGAGGAGCCGCCGACGGCGACCACTGTGGTGCCATAAAATTTTTTCATTAGGTTCAAGGTTAGCCAGAGTGGGTGCTGCGTGCATGGAAATTAATAAAAGTAAGGGATCTCGGGATCCCGGGACGGCGGCACAATTTGCACTGTCATTTGCAGGGCCGGATTCCCAGGCTGCGGAATTTCATTAGCCCAACTTTCTGCCACAAAGTGCGCGTACACGAGTACGACCTTTGGCTGGCCCCCCGAGTAGAAAAGGCACCTCTTTGGAGCAGCACAATAAAATTTAATTTCCGTATTGTCGGCTTGGCTTGGCTTGGCTTGGCTTTTATTTAAGCATTTCGTAGCCAGCTCTTAACTCAATCCTTTTCCTCTTTCTCTTTCAGGTTTTTCGTTCCGCCATCGACTCGTCTTACCTGCAGATGCTGCAGGACTGGCTGATCTGCACCCTGCCAACGTTTCTCGAGCAGCCGGAGCAGCAGGGTGTCTGGGGTCTCAGCGTCATCTTTTTATCCGCCTCCATAAATCTGCATTTGATTAAACTATTTCCGCTGGTGCTCGGCATCGGAGCAGCCAACTCAGCCACTGCGATAGCGAATGCGACAGCGGCGGCGGCAACAACTGAGGCAGCAGCAGCAGCATCGGCGGCAGCAGCAGCTCCGGCGACAGTCCAAAAATTGGGTCAACACGAAATTGCATTGTTCGTGACAGCTGCACAGGATTTCCATGCGAAATTGAGTGGCGAGCAGCGGCAGCGTTTCCGCGAGGCCTTCAGCAGCTTCGAGCGGAGTCAGGTCTACGGCCGGATGTTGCAGTGCCTCTGAAGCGAGTATAATCATGGGTTTGGCTATTTAGCTTGCGTTTAATTCTAAGAAAAATGCAACGCATTCGGCATGGGCTAAACTTTTGGGGCTCCAAAGACAAGCGCAAGCGTGAATAACTAATTGCCCCAAGCTGCAGATAAAGTTTAAGCGGATGTCCCTTTACTTAGCGCTCCTTAGCCTCCTCGTACTTCTTTCATTTCCTTTCCTTACCCTTCCTTTCCTTTTCCTTCCTTTCCTTTCCTTTCCTATCCTTTCCCCAACTTGCGAACGAAAAAGTTTTTTAATAGTTGCCGAATACAAAATTAATTTATGCTTTACATTATGTGTAACTAATATTTAAATTATTGCAAACGAATGTTCGCCGCACCGCACCGCCCTGCACTTTCTAATGCTTAGGCAAAAGTTTAACGAGGCCACAAGCGAGCGACCCGCAATTAATTCCTGCGGCTTTCGACACGGAAATTATGTTCTTGTCAGCTTTTGGGGAAAAGTTTATCATTTATTTACATTATGACGATGACGCTGCTTGCTGGGCAAGAAACAAGGAAAAACGTGGTCAGAGGACGCTAGTTTTCATTAGTATGCGCCTTAACCAATTGCTGGCTAATTCCTAATCAAAATTAATTAAAAATTCCATTATCCCCTCTGTGTACTTCAATTGTAATCGAACTAATAACCATATTGCCTAACGAAATAAAATCACAAATTAAAACGAGTTTGAAAGTGTGTCGTCATTTTTGGGTTGGGGCAATGCAAAATGGAATGTTTGATTTTATAAATGCATAAAAGCTGAGCCAAGCACTTTGCCAACTAACCGAGGAATGCGTTTTTTTGGATTACTGAACTATATGCAAATCGGTTCGAACTTTTGCGCTTTTACCTGCTGCGCTGGCACATGTAACGTGGCTCCTGAACGTTTTTTTCGTTTTACCGTCTTAACAACAAAGCGCATTAAAGTTGACAAAATGTTTCTTCCTCAAACTATCGTCGAAGTGCCGGACTGAAAATAAAAGTTTAACCAACCGGCTTTTACTTGAATAACAGATGCCCTGAAAAGTAGGCTATTCAGATATTGGTTAGCTGTTTAGTTTTTATTAGATTAAAGTATTTTGTTTATTTTTGTATATGCTAGAGCAAATACTAAATTTAAGAAACTAGATATATATAGTTTCGTTCAAAATAAGGGTAGTAGAATATTAATTTATGACAATGTTTACTTGTAAATTAAGAAATTGGGAATAAGAAGATTTTTAAGGAAATTATAGTAAATATAAAGCTTAAATAGTAATTTATTTTATTCTGCCAATTGAATTAGTAAAACGAAACATACCTGCGATTACAAATAGTTTTTTTTTTTTGCAACAGCTAATGAGTTCTTTGTGGATTTATCTTATCAATCAGGTACAATGATCAACGATGTTTTTTTATTTTCCAGGATAGATCTTAGGAGCATTATACCCTATAAAGGGTATTGAAAGCGGTTCAGTGCGTTACCGTTAGCCGCCTGCGTGAGCTTGTGCACCGAAATTGACAGATAAACTTTCGTTTGGAGTGTGGGTGTGAGTGTGCGTGCAACAAGGAAGGAAGATGGCTTTTGTGTGCATGCAAAGCTTGCCGGAAATTTGCCAGTTCAACGCGAAACGACAAAAAGCCGGTAAAAAAAAGGAAAATATACATAAAGGGAAGTTGCACTACACACCGAAATGAACTGCAAAGCTGTTCAAAGTTGTTTTTCTGTTTTGGCGCGACCGCATTATGCAATCGAGCTCCCCCTCCTTTTATATATATATTCCCATCCCCTTCTAGCACACTGATTCAGTGTGAAGACAATACGCGCCTATCGTCGCCATTATGGCACACGCCAAGTGGCAATTTGGCCAATGCCTTGGCCATAAACTGCAACATTTGGGCTATCAGCATTTGGTTACGCTTCATTTGGCCAGGAAACTTAGCCCAAACCATGCCCCCTTTTGGATTAGCAGCGTGTGACTGACCGAAAAAGCAGGTGGGCGCAGATTGCGTAGCCGACACGTTGCCATGACCTACGCTCAAAATTCGAGAGACTCGAATGAATGAAACAAAAAAAAGAGCAGACTTAACGTGGGCGGTGTTCTAATTCCAGTTTGTTCCTCCCATTTGTGCTCTCTGCCACTGTTAACTTGCAAACTCACCACTATTCGGAGTCGTTCTCTTCAAGCCTGCGCTCTCTTAAATCCTTAGAGCCGCTCTCTCACTCTCTCTCTCTACTTCTCTCTTTATCATTTTGAAGACTAGGTCAGTAGTGTAACGGTTCCAGTTCCATTACGTTCCACGCGTAACGGTAACTGTTTTGGTAGGAAGAGCCGCAATATCTTATTTCTTAATACTTCGATGGCTTTAAGCGGGAAAAGGACGGAGCATGCAGGACGACAACTGTTACACTCACAGTTATGATTATTGTTATTATGATAATGTCAGCAGCATAAGCACTCGTTGTTGTTGTTCTACTCGGCTTTGGCGTTATTGTTTGGCTATTTGCTCGGTGGATAAATGACTTATCCTTTGGGCCAACAGAAAGAACTTGGATTAATAAAAAGTAAAGAGGGTGGTAGTATTTACTACTATCGGTTCTTACGTTCATTAAAAATGGTATTCTCGAGAAGAGAGAAAAAATTCTTGTTTTGAGATAAAATTGACGAAAATAAATTGAGAAAAAACACTTTTACTTGTATAACTTTTTCCAGTCCCTTTTCTGTATTAGATTATATAAAATGGTCTTTTTACTTTATATTTTACTATTTGCACATTTTTTTTTTTTTTTTTTTTTTTGGTCAAAAAAATATGTTTTTTTAAATTTATGATTCACAGGTAAATCTTTTTTTTCTAAATTTAGTCGACAACGATTTAAAATATTGATCATAACTATTTGTATCTCCTCACAAATGTTTCATAGCGTAAGATAAGTTATTTCAGATACATAACAACAGTCGTGGGCTGAGCTTTATTTTCCGAGTGCAAGAAAGGAAGGGAAAACAATAGTATGCCCTTTTATGGCGCCAATACATAGTTGCCCGACTTTATTTCGCTGACTTCCTGGGCTCGAATCGATCCATTGATTTTCCCGCCTCATTTGCAAAGACACTTGGATGCCGGTCGCCATCTGGGCACTCTCCACCGAGCACTCCTCGTAGCTCATTTGAAATTTTGATTACATCGGTAACTCAGGGCAAGGCAAGGCAAGGCGGTGAAGGGGAGCCTGTCAGCGACTGATACGCATTAATTACGTTACCTGGTGTAAAAAGCAACGCCTCAACGCTAGACGGGGCCGCTTATTAAAATTGAATAAATTATGCAAAAGTGCCGGTGGCCTCCTGACAGCCCAGAAACCCGAGTCAATACTCCTACTCGTACTCGAACTCGAACTCGTACGCCCCTGCACACTATACACACACACACTATATATATACGCCTGGATCCGCAAGATGGACACAGCATAATTAATTCCGGTCAGTTGCCAGCGCAGAGCGAAATGCAATCAGCATCTTGAGCCTGCTGCCAAGTCAAGAGCTCGGTGACAGAACTTCCACGGGGCGTGCTACCCATGGCTTTTATTTTTGAGATGGAAACGCAGGCGGTAAGCGTTTTTTGTGGTTCGAATTATCGTATTTACTCAGCACTCAGAAGTAGGAATCTTGGTGTCTTGTTGAAATATTACACCTCAAAATGTTACTGTATTACTATTTCTATGACTGTTTTGTGCACTTGAGGACCTAAGTAATCATTCTAGGATTGATTTTTAAAGTGTAGTTTTTGAACAATTTTGGCATTTTTTATAAGTGGTACCCTCATTATTTTTTACACAAGTTAACGAAAAATTAGAAACTGGGAATGGAAAGCGTAAAAAATATTATCAGGAATTTAACGGGGCTTGACATGCAAACTTATGGTATTTATATTATAATCGAACATAAAGATCATGGCATTACTGGTTGGCGAAGCATTAATTTCACTTCATAAGTCGAAATTCAGTACATCAAGTGGTTGACTTGGGACTCCCCTTAGTTTCTGGGTGCCTTTTGTGGGACGAGGGGCCTTAGAATTAGTGAATGCCTGAGTGGCTGCGCAAATGAATGCCACTACGAGTGATTGCACAAATGCAACGGGCACATATATAGCCGATATCGATGGCAGCGCGAATATTCGACAAATATTTCAATTTCATGTTTCACGCACCACTAAATGCCAATTTAAATGCCGGCAGCCGAATTTGCATACCTATATCCAGATCCTACCTGCAATAGTTTGGGTAATTTCCTCATGAGCCGCAGGCTGACAACTGATTGTGTTGTTAACTCATTTCAGTACAAATCAAATACGCATAACACCGTGTTGTTGTGTTCGTTAACTCTTTAATGGTTTACACAAATAACAAACTGCGGTAACATGTTCAACAATATGGCTTTCAGCAAGGGAGCTTGTAACACATTACATTTCGATAAGCATTATCTTAATAACAATTGTTATGGTACCCATTAACATTGAAAAAATGTGGCTTAAAACCAGAGAGTTTTGCAGTGATTTATACTTTGATACTATAACCTTTGAAATCAGCGTACATTTATTAAAACACTTTCGAAGTGGCAAAGAAGCTTGCTGCACTAATATTATAAATAACTATTTAGACACTCACTTATTGCTAGACTATAATTGTAAAAAGAGATAATTTGTATTTACAAAGTAAAGTTCCTATATTTAAATCGAGCCATTTGAAGAGCATCACTTTGCAGTCCTTTGGTCATTTGGTCCTCTTGTATTTTGATTCCCTGTAAAGGACATATGCATCCATCCACGTCTGCCCGTCGGAGATTCACTTGTTAGGCCTCCTCCTTTAGGAAATTACACTTAGAGTCCTGTGGTGGAGGTCCTGGCACAGGATGTCTTGCGCGGCGGCGGCAAATCAGATGTGTAGTTCTGATATCGAGACGAGCAGTTAATGGCCTGCAGGAACAAAAGCAGAGGGACTGAGAAAACAGGGGAAGTGATGGAAAATTGGCAGAATTAAACGCTAAAAATACATAAAGTGCTGATGGCCCAGTGTATTCACAGTTTGGCCACAATATTTGATTAATGATGTGCCTTGATGCAGAGTCACTTCTGGGTAAAATGCGGCATGGGAAGTGGGGCGAAAGCTATTCCCTTGTCAAAGCCTCTGGCTGCGATTGCTGCGATTGCTGCCGTCGCTTTGCATTTGAATGATTAGATTTGATTCAATATTCAATTATTAAAGTGGTTTGAGGTGTTGAAATGCCGGCAGACAAGCAGCGAATAGTCGACCCAGCTGGCAACTGGGAACTGGGAAATTGGGACCACTGGGTTCTGGATCCCGGCTCGCTGGTCGATTGAGGAGTGAGAGCTTGCATATAAATGATTTATGAATTTGCGCTTTGATTGAACTGGCTGAAATTGTTGATTAGTGCCTCGTCACATCAGAGGCGGCAACAACAACAGAGCCACTGGCTCTGGGGAAATGAATTACGGCTATTCAACCGTCGGCAGCTACGGTCTTTGGCTTCCTAGGTGAGCTATGCATTCACATTGTCTATGCTTAAACTCATTATTCGATTATGGCATAATGGACAATGGGGGAGATTTTAAAGGCAGGCATTTACCCACAGATTTATACCACATTTGTTTAAGCAAAGTTATGCAATTCTATATTATTATGTGGTACAAAAAAAAAAAACAAATCTATATTAATGTGCATTAAGGTCTTGGCAAAAAACATGCATTCATCATTCAGCATAACACATTTTTCAAGCCATATTAACTTTTATTTAAATGGCATTAACCGAAAAAATTGTTAATGAGCAAAATTAGGAAAATTTTTAAAGCTTAAATATAAAATAAATTGGAAGTGAACTAAATTTTAGATGAGGTAACCTATGGAAAACTGTTTATATTTCAAATTAAGATGATAGTAAATATTGTAAATAATAATTTTAATTGAAGCAAAATAAGGTTCCAATGTAAATTTAATATGCCTAAAAAAGAGTCTGAAAGCTTAAAGGAAATTTCTCTTTTTTACAAATTATAGTAAATAGTTAAGTCATAGCCAAATTATTTTTATTTTAAAAAAATATACAAAATATTATAAATAAGAATATTGATTGAAAAAAATAAAATTGAGAATATACTCCGCCTTACAATTTTAATAGGTAGTTTTCTCTGAACTCACATCCTGATGTGTTGTTGTCCTCATGCCAAGCCTCTTGGATTGCAAACTCTTTAGGCATTTGTATTGGGTTAAGCCGTGAAAAAGGGAAAGAGTAATGGAGAAGTGGTCACATTCGACACATGAATATAAATGCTTGACTAATCGAAGGGCCAGTCAAATGGCCAATTAATCAGATTGACATATTCCCGACCACGTGGTATCCGGAAAATATAAACAGAAAAGGCATTCCAAACACGCCGCTGGCGTGGACAAGGAAACAATAGCGAAAAAATAATACAATACATACAACATCGGCACGGAAATTTAATTAACGTAATTAATCTAATTTAATGACTTGACAAACACATCAATTAGCGAAAGGCAAACCAAGACAGCAGCAGGAACACAATTTATATGCAAAGTGCCAAAAGCTTTGCGCAAAAACAAGGACGACTCACGCACCGCAGCGGCAAAACAAATTAAAATATTAAAATTAAGCCACAAAATGATTGAAAGGAAATGTTGAACGCGAAGTAGCACAAGCAAAAGCTCTCCGATCGATGAGTACAATGTCGCTTTCTTCTCCCGCTGGTTTTCCTGAGCCGTTTGTGTCTGTTTTTCCCTAAAGTAATTAAAAGTAAGTAAAGCGAAATCCCCCCCGCAGAGGGGGCGGCAGTGGGCGGTGGGCGTGGCACGTCCAGTGATTTGCCACCCGCAACGTTGTTTTTTTTTTTGTTGTCTGTGCTTATGCAAATGACCGCTGACCAAAGAAATTAATGCGTCCCGAAAGTGAGTTGAATTGGAATGAGCCTGTGTCAGCCGTCTGTTTTCACTTCGTGTCAATGAATTTATACAAGGGAATGCTATAAAAAGACCGAGCCGAAAAAGAAAACTAAAGCTTGTAATTTCCCATTGTCTCAATGCGTTGCTAATTTGGGCATATCTTTAAATAGCCAACTCTGACTGGGAATCATTTGGAATTTAAAGCCCAATCAAATTGTGCGATTTCATGGAACATTGTGGAATGCCATTTGTATTTGTACTTGCGTAATTCCTGTAATGCCCCGCAGAAATACTTCGATGCACTTCATTAAATGGACAATACAAAAGATTTTTACACACATCCAATAATGGAAAATATCTCTTTCATAACAAGGGCATTGCGAAGTGAAGGGAAGAGAAGGGGGGGGGCTCTTTGTTTAAATGCCCGGCAGCTGCGAATCGTCGGCTATATAAATAGAGAAATCGAGATGGACGATGATGATCCAGTTTGATGGGCCAGCCTAGGCTGAAATTGTTCTGTAAACTCTACCTATTTATATCGTAAATATAAATTTTTGATGATGATGCTGATGCCGATGCTGATGCCGATGCTGCAGCCCACACGGCGTATGCGCGTTTTTCACACTTAACTCATTAAAACGGTCGTCGAAATATAATGGGAAAACACGCGCAACTTTTTTTTCCCTTTTAGCCCCCTCCGATTGATTTTTGTTTCTTCTGTCTATTATGATCATTAATTATTCAATTGCATCTAAGATTTTTAATTTGATGTGGAAACATTTACCCGTTTAAAATCTAATTAGGAATGAGAATGGAAATGTTGCTGAGCGGATGCGAATGTTTATAGATCGTATACAATATGAAAAGGGTTTGTTTTTTTTTCTCAGTCTACAAATCAATATGATGCCCCACATAAAATGTATGACAAAAATGAGTTGCATCAAATGAAATGCAAGCGAAAACAATGCTGTGACAATATTTCATCCGACATCGCCGCCAGTCGAATTGTCGATATATTGACCCAGCACTCAGATGCCGGCCCTTCAAGGACCCTCCCACTCAACCCACTCACTCGATGGCACCCACTCACCTTGTAGAAGGCCTTCCGGAAATTCTCGGAGAGGAAGGCGTAGAGCAGCGGGTTGATGCAGGAACTGCTGTAGGCCAGTGTCTGTGCGGTGACCTGGATGACGAGTTTAGTGAGGCTGTTCATCTCGACGACACCCAGTGCCTTGAACAGGAGGATAAGCTGCCCAATTAAATGGAAAAAAACTTAATGTACGCTCAAGATGAATTTATAAATAAACCTAGTATTTAGAAAGCATAGAAACTAGTTTTTAAATGGATTAAAATATGAACAAGAAAAAAAACTATTTGACTACTTTAAAATTGGGTAAGCATAACTTGCTCCATTTAATTTGTATTTTTAACAGTGCTGTATTGCGTATATAAAAATGTTCTAGAATACTTTAGTGATGTCAAAGAATTTATTCATTTCGACGTTACTCGCAACTTAACTTTGAAATATCAACACAACAAATATTTGTGTCCGAAACGACATTTTAAGTTTTAAATTTAATTCGTTTAGGAAAATTCTATACATATATATATTAAAATTTTCTTGTAAGAACAATTTTAAGCCTTTTAGTCTCAGCCTCTGACATCACTTTAAAATCTGTTCAAATGTATGTACTTAATAAATAAACAACGTCTTTATAAATAAATCCAAGTGCCTTCTAGATTACAGATATATATTTTAAACATATAGTTAAATATGTGTCTATAACTTTAAGAGTTCTAAGTAAATATTCATTTGATTAAGAAAAAACCATACAAATATAAATAGTCTTGAGCTGTTGTGTTGTTTATTTGCGAGGAACATATTTTTAAAATTTATTTTCAAGGTGTTCAAAAGCATGCATTACAAAATTAGGTTTAGGTTAGGTTTCTATGGTTTCAAGAGTTACCTGAACGGGCAGCCAAAGTGAGGCGAAGGCGATGACCACGACGATGACCAGTCGGGTAACCCGCTTGCGACCCCGCTGCGACTCCTTGGACATCCGGACTCCGGTTCCCTGGCGCCACAGCCGCATGATCATGCGCATGTAGAGCCCGCTGATGATCATCAGGGGCAGCATGTAGGAGCTGATGAAGAAGGTCACGTGGTAGGTCCTCGAGTCCATAATATCGTTCGTTATGAACATGCACATGCCGTATGTGATGTTCTTCTTGGCATCGGACTCCACCTGCGGAAATCGATGATTGGAAGGGGGGGTGAGTGAATCGAATATTGCGCATACGTCATGTTGTCGGTGACAGTTGCATGGAAGGCAAGCAGCAAGGCAGCCAGACATCGTAAATAAAACTAAACTGTCATACGAATAGTTCGGACGTCGACAACTAACTCGCAATCTCACTTTTGTTTCTCTGTCGCTGACATTTGGCTGACAAATTGTTCTGCTGGAGTTTTTGGATTTGGAGCAGGGTGGTCGATAGGACGGGGGGGAATTTGGGGTTT
Organism: Drosophila elegans; assembly: GCF_018152505.1. Lineage (NCBI taxonomy): Eukaryota > Metazoa > Arthropoda > Insecta > Diptera > Drosophilidae > Drosophila > Drosophila elegans. The sequence continues at coordinate 1,034,822 of NW_024545863.1, forward strand.
TTCGGTTCACAGAATTGCTTTATTGGCTGAACGGACTAGACGAGACTGATGCGCTGACGCTTAGGAGGGTCATAAACTGCCTGGCCTATCGTAAAAAAAATATTTGCAGCCTTTTGTTTACAATTTTGTTTACAATCCCCGCCACCCGCTGAAAAATTGTATTTAAAAAATCTTGCCGTTAATGCCCCGAAAATGCTTACAAAAATGTTTGTTTATTAGCCGCCCTTGTTGTTGCTGCTGTTGTTGATATTGTTATTACACTGAACGCGAAATGTTGGCCTACAAATTGAGTTCAAATCTGAGCAGCGTCAAGTGGCCAAGGCCACTGCTGAAGTACCCAATCACGGCCAGACCCTCCGCTGATTTATGGGTTAATTTTGTTCCACACAAAAAGCAAAACCAAACCCAGAGACTTAATAGAATTGACAAGCCATTAAGGCTTTTCTCTCGTTCGAGAGAAAAACCAGCCAGCAGCTGTCAATCAATGCCATGACCTGGAGATCGCATATCTAGTTACGCAGTCAGACATATGTGCCTTTATGATTATTACTTATCGATTTCTAATAAAAAGATAATGGCGCAATCGCGCCCTCATTGCTTGCATATATAATACAATATACTCGTATGCGTGTGTGCTCTGTGCGCCTGGCAATGTAATATGGAAATAATTAATGGCAAACTGTTAATTAACATGTTGATCAAACATGACTTAATTATGCCTTTTTATCGCCTGTTTCTTTGTATTTGCACACGCAGGGATCCAGATAGCGAAAGCAAAGCACACATATGAGCATTCAATTTGGCGGCCTCTATTTTTCCAGCTTAATCCTTAGACAAAGCAAAGCAAACATATAAGCAAACAATAATGCGACCCACTGGAGTTCTCCTCCGCCCTCAGCGTAAACAAACTGAACGGGAAAAAATAACGAAGCGTGAAATGCCATTTAATAAAATATTAGGTTACAATAATAACAAAACACGAAGAGCAGACATCTCATAGATAAAATAGCTCATTGTTCGGGTGACGATGGCACGATTCGTTTAATTAACTGCGACTCTTTCGCTTTTGGCCAGAAAAAAACGGAGAAAACTCGACCGCACAAATAAAAAGTTGGTCGTTTGTGATGTGGGATTCGCTTTATTGGCACTGGGAAATCAATGGGGAAAAAGCCTCTCGGCTATTTAATGACGTCAACAGAAAAATAGCCCTATGCACTGAATGCTCGTGATTGTGAAATCCAACAGTCAGAAAGGTGGTACAACAAACAGCAAACAACAAACAACAACAGTTAGATTAATTCGGGTAATCGAATCGAAAGTCTTTATTATAAAAAACTAAGGAATTTCGTCAGTTTTAATTACTTTGATCAATTTATAAGCAGGAAGAAAATGTCGTAAAATTTTAAAATAAATTGTATAACAAGGACACAAAAAACATAGGAAATCCAAATATATTATACTCCATTTAAATATTATTTGCTTTGGTTTTCATCCTTTTTGATTTAGTTTTAAATGTAACCATATTAAACATTAATAGAATGCATTTTAATCAAATAGAAACTATTTTAATGTTTTCTATTATATAAACATTTATTAAAATCATGCAATTTAATATGCATTGTAATTAATATTATTTCTTAATATTTTATATTCCAATTGAATACAAAATTTGGAATTTAATCGCCAGATTTAGTACAATTAGAATAAAATTTTATAAGAATCCCTAGAACTCAAACGCACACTATCATTCCAGTATATTTTTTATATCGCCCGCTGATCCTATGATTTTGGCCGATTATTCCGCAATTAAATTGTTTCTCGCACTTTGCGCATCGATCATAAAAGCTGAAAGGCCATAAGGCCAAAAGGAGAGCTTCAAGGTCGCCACCCGCCAAGACATTTATCATACGCAGTGTGCGCCCGAAGTTCGCACAAAGCGCAAAGTTTCCATTCCATAATGACCACTTGTTACGACTTACGACTGGCCATGATTTACGTGCTTTCAGATCAACAGTTGAAACTGAAATTGTGCAAGGCACAGAGAGTCTGGCCAGTTGGAAAGTGTTTCTCGCTGGCTATCTGGCTCTATAATTAAAAATTTATGAATTCAAAATAGCAATTTAGTAACAAAAACAAATCGGGCGTCTAGCTGAATTTTCAATATAAACACGAAACAGAAAGCAAGATTAAAAGGGGAAAATCTTTAATAGGGGTATATAGTATAGCAGAGGCAAATGATTTGTATCAGGAGGGTTCACCTTCTGGATTACGATCTCCGCGAAGGCGGAATATGCCATTGACGTGCAGCGAGAGGAATCTCGAATCTAACGAGGTGACGATGATGGAAAGCAATAAATTTGCCTGCTCCGTGTTCTTCGCAGCAGATTTAGGCACAGCAGCAGGCCCACTTACCACCACGTCGTGGGTGAAGGCAACTGGCACGGAAACGACCAGCACCACGATCCACAGCGTTACGATGGCAATCAGGGTGATGTTCTCCGTGCGCATCATCCGCGACCGAATGGGATGAACGACGGCCAGGAAGCGATCGATGGACATCAGCACCAGGGTGTAGATGGAGGCGAAGGCCGTCACCACAATCAGATACTGCACACTGCGGCACCAGAATCTGCCGAATGGCCAGTAGTAGACCATGTAGTCGGTGGCCGTGAACGGAATGCACAGGATCACGAACATCAGATCAGCAGCAGCCAGGTTGACAATCATCAGGTTGGTTGTAGATCGCATGTTCTTATTGAAAACCACCACAAGGATGACCAGCAGGTTGCCGAAGAATCCCGTGATGGCAATTGCTCCAAAGAAGAAGCCCACTATCCAGGGCAGAGTGCCGCTGATGGCCAGCCACTCCTCGTCCGTGAAGAACGAGGTCAAGTTCTCATCGTTTCGGCTGGCATTCAGGCTTATGTTGGCCAGCATCTCAGCTGCTGACTCTGTAATGTTATCCATGTTTTTTGGTGACCTTATTTCACAACTATTTGGGTAGTTTCACTTGATTGTCTGGGGACATTTTCATTTTTATCATTCAGTTCATCGAACTTCGTATAACAAATTTCCAATTAGGATATTCCCGCAAAGCAGCCGCCACAAAAATTCAATTATCAACGCGCAATACTCCGAACAGAACCGAACCGGACCGGAATTGTTCACTCGTAACGGGTGGCAAAAGCAATTTCGATAAGGGTAATTGTTCCAAAGGTAAGACAACAATAAAAGGACGCACAAGGCGAGGAACAAGGACGAGAGTTCAAAGGTGAGGCAACCAAAACTGGGCCGAGTCACACCCTTGACGACGGGTGTATATCTGGGTATGGCCCCAAAAAATATCCTCGAGAACCACGTCGCTGCACCTACACCATAAATTCAATATGATGTCTTTCCTTTCTCGCTTCCTACGCTTTCACGCACTTTTTTTTTATTGACAAGCGAATGGCATAAAAGTTTGGGAGGGGGGGAGGTGGGTTCTAACCAAAAACAGACGTTTCTAACGTTTCAATATTTTTTATTTTCTTCTAGTCTTCTACCCGGTGCTTATTTGTGTTTCGATTTTTAGCTCGGTTTTTGTCCAATTTGAGAGTCCACACTGCACGCGTTCGTTTCCAGCGCCCAACTGATTGCTGGCTGTAGAGCTTGTTGCGGAATACTATACTCTTTGAGGCATCGACGGCAGCAGTGCCAGTGGCAGCGGCAAAACGCCGACAGCGACGCCAGCCATCCCAGCAATAACCCAGAGTAATGGCAACAATAGCAACAACCAGCAGTGCCGCCGCCGGTTGTTGTGCGTGTGAGTATGGTGTATGGAGGTTTGGGTGGCCGCCGGTGCCAGATACCCCGCCTCAATCCCCCTCACCTGGATGGAATGTTTGCTCTTGTTGCTCCAACTGCTGTTGGCCCAGCAATTGTCGAGGCAATCACTACTACTACTACTGGGTCCTGCCATTGTCCTGCCCAGCGGGATGTCGTCCTGGCTGATGTCGTCAGCTTTGGGCCGCACAGCTGGCGTCGCCACTCTTCCTTTGTCCCCTTCAAAAGCATTGCTTAATTTCTCTGATTAACTGCTGGCAGAGAGAAAATAACAAGTAATCCCCTTTCTCACAGTGCTCAAAAAAAATGTAACAGTATCAATTGGATAATTCAAAAAATTTGTTTTATATTACCATTACAAAATGGTAGCTTTTGGCTATCTTTCTTGTTAAAAAAAAAAACAAACAAAGTTGGAAATATAAATTGGTTAGCTCATGTTTTAACCACCCTATTTTTGTAAATACATATGTAACATTATTTTAATAAAATTTAAAAATTTACACAATTTAAATCCCCTAACTACAGCTAAATAACAATCAACTTGAACCACCGTATAATTTCCTAAACATATTTTTGCTCTGTGTGCTTTGAGATCAGATCCACGCTGGGTTAGCACCTTGTCACAACATTATGTAACCGCAGCTGGGAGATTTCGCTATGTAAGCCCAGTGTTCTGGGCCTCATTTACATGCTTTTTATTGCCGCTGCCAGCGCAATACTCACCTGTGAGCTGTCACCTGCAGACGTCGACGTCGACTGAGCAGTCAGCCACGCCTTCTTTACCATTAACCAACCACCGCCCATCACCCACCCATCAAAATCTGCGGCGGCCTGTCGGCATTTGCCGCTGATGTGGGTGTAATGATTCACTGCACACCTGACGAGGACGTCGCCAACCTGATGAGATTAAATGCGAATTAAGCGCTACGAACAACAACAGCAACAGCAGCAGAAAGCGGCTAAAAAAAATAAACCAAGAAATCGCCAACGACAATGGACCAAGGCAAACAGCAAAAGGCAAAAGGCACACTGACCAGGTAGAAAATTATGTTTATTTAATGGGCAGCAGTACTGCTGATTTAATGAAGTCTTTAATTCTTAATGCAGCTTCATTGCCAATTTAAATGACCAACAAAGGCGGTGGTAAGCTGTGAGAATTTTGGCTGAAAAGCGGGGCATCATCATGCCCATTTTCATTTGATTGCATACTTTGCGGGTGGCAAACAAAATTTACCGGAAGCGCCAAGGAAAATTAATTGAAAAGTGTTTGCCAGGTATATTTTAAAGTGTTGACGATTATTACCATAACTAAAGTTAAGCCAATATGTTATAACATATTAGTTTAAAAAATTTCATAGCTTTGCTTTGCAAACGGAAATGGCAAAAAAAATTCATGTAATTCAACAAATTTGCTTACTATCCTTGCAAACGGAAATAACAAACGCAACTACCAGAAAAAAGCTTAAATATGGTATTTTCACTTTGAAAAAGTTGTTGATCTCTAATGGTATTACTAAAAAATATTATTTTAAATTGTGGAGTGTTGTTTGATTTTTCATTTCTATATTTCAACAATTTATTTTATTTTTAAAATGCATTCAAAACTTGGCATAGCATAACGCAGCAACCAAAAATGGCAAACGCAAAACTACTACAAAAATATGATATTTTAACTTTGAAATAGTTTTATTTTTGGCATATCATAACGCAGCAACCAAAGACCTCAAGCGCAACTACCACAAAAAAGCTTGATATTTGAACTTTAAAATAGTTTTATTTTTGTTATTACTATTGCACATTTTAATAAGTTGAAAATTTTAATTGATGGCGTATACCATTTCATATTTTACCAATTTCATTCTGTAAATATGCTAAACTACCTAGCTAAAACTTAAAGTTAACATAATTTAAATCCTCCAACCACCCACATGAGTGTATCTGCAGCGTTTTAACAAAAATTGAAAGCATTATTCCAGGCGCACACTTAAATTAGCATCTAAATAAATGACTGCCAGACATGAGAGTTGGGTGGCATACTTCGCAACCTTCACAACCACACGTCCTTTAAAAATACCACTCCGTACCACTCGCCCCTGCTTTTTCACTTTTTCCCCAACACAAGCAACAATTTTTGTGATGTCAGAAAACTTTCGAAGTGATTGAAATGCTTTTTAATTTTTCATCAAAATCATTTCATTGCGTCAAAATTGTTTGGGTGCTGCTCCACCTGAGCGACATGATAGTCCCACTCACCCACTCGTGGCGGATCGAAAAGCCCCATCTTGCAGGGACACTGAGCTTAACCTTTTTCGGCTGCTGCGATGGATTGGTTCATTTTTGGCATAATCATGCGATGGGGATTACAAGTCTCTGCCAGGGACAGAGGGTCGTTAAACACACTACAATGGGTGGTAGAACTCTGAAAAAATATATTGAGCAGCTTGAACAAATATTGGGATATGGAACTCGAAGTATTTTATTTTACTTTAGAAAATATATATAAAAATAATATATATAATTCAATCCGTATTAAACTGCATAATTTAATATTATGATACTTGAGCTAATATGGAAAATATATGGTTTAAAATGGTTTTTATTTTTTGTTAATACAATTTCTGTATGAAATTGCTTAACTTTATATTGAGATAATTGAGCAAATGTGGGTAATATAAGGTTTAAATGGCTTATGTTTGTTTTAAATGCAGTTGATTGGTTTATATTCGTTTTAAATGATTTTTTTTTTAAATTAAAACGATTCAAATTCAAACAGCATTTTCAGATTTTAAATTTAATCCGCAAATATATTTCATATTTAAAATAACTAAAAGCAAAAAGTTAAAGCAAACCATATTTGAATTGAGTATGGAATACTTGAACTACTACTTTTTTACCCGTACCTCAACCTGTTAAAATGGGAATGGATTTGAACTTTGAGTAATTCTTCGCTAATCAATCATATAGTTTAAGTACTCTAGCTCATTTAAGAAAAGATATTATGTTAAGTACATCAATTTTCTTAGGCGGGCTAAAAGATCGGGCCACTGTTCGTGGGCTGCATTCAACCTGTGACGAAAATGATGGATTATCGCCTTTTGCGCAAACTTTCACATGTTTTTATTTACTTGTATATATCCCGGAGTGAAGTCTGTGACCCTTTTTTCGGTAGCTTCCAGGGGAATTAATAAATGTAAATCCGCATGGGAGTGCTCAACAAAGGAGGCAATGCCACACAAAAGACCACACTAATCGCTTTTTTCTCTGTTTTCGGGTTCTGGATTGAAAATGGTGGAGTTTGGGATTTTTTGCGGGGTCGAACACGGTCCGGCGACACAACTTTTACACAGCTTTCGCTATTTAATCATTCAAATTGACTTTTTCCCGCTCGATGGACGTTAATTTTGAAATCCCTTTTTAAACGCTGCTGCCGCAACTTCGCTCTACGCTCGCGGCTTATAAGTTTTTTAGCCTTCACCGATTTGGTTTTTTTTTTCGCGATTTTCGTATCCTTTTTGTTTTTCCGCCGTCGCACTTAGAATGCGCTGAGTTTGCATTTGGTTTTCATTTCACCATTTCTCCCCGCGCCCAGTCCCTTTTTTCGTTTTTTAATCAAGATCTTTTAAATGCGGCCACGCCATTGAATGATGGATTCCATTTAGTCTTTTTTTCCTTTCTTTTCGGCCTGGCCCCCACCAAACCCCAAACAAAGTAAACAGAAAGTTGGTTGGTCTCGTTCGGCAAAGATTTATGCAGATAATAAAACGAGTCTTCAAATGAATAATCAAGTTTTGCATGGATGGCTGATGGTAGCGCTCATAATTAAGGTTCGTCCTTGGGCTCAGTTTCCAGTTCGCTGGGGTCCACGATGATAAAGCAGCTTTTTAGAAAACCATCCAGCCTTTCAGAGGCAATACAAATTGGGGCAAATCCACCTCAAGAAGTGACCCCTTTAAGTGGTCCAGCTATTTTACCTGGACAGGACAAACTTTATAGAAAATTAAATTTTCTAGTGCTTCGCCGTTTTATTACCGAGACACGTTTTATTGTTGTTACCTGCATTCCAGGTGCAGGACAATAAGTTTGCGGAAACCAGAAGAGGCAAACCCAACCACTGCAACTTGTTAGACTTTCCCAAACGGCCACCGAAGGCTTTTTGTTTTTATTAAGTTCCGTGAAAAATGCGATTTTTACGCGCAGCTGGCGCAGCTGCTGCTATTGTGAGCAAAATATTGCACTGGCTGAGTTGTCAGTGCCCTGTGGACACACTTGTTGCCATTGTTGAGATACGAAATTAACTTTTACGCTTTATTACCGCAAGAATGGTGAAACAAAACAAATCTTAAGTTGCCACTGCACTTTGCAACTTGGTTGTGGATGGGGGGGGGCTTCCACATCCACATCCAGATTCAGATCCAGATCCAGACACACCATGAACTTCTGTTTTGTGTTGGCATTGTTGGTACTGCCACTGCCACTGCTACTGTTTCTGTTTTATTTGCTCTTGTTTCCGGAGTCGCCGCTTTTTGTCGACCGGCATCCGGAGGCCATCAAATTGCCGGAAGCGCGAGCCGGGCAGTCAGTGGCATTGTCATCAACTCAATTACATTTGCGACTCCTTGCAGCTCGCAGCTCGCAGCTTTTGTTCGCTGACTGATGACAGTGACTCCTAAACAAGGCGGCGTCGTTGGCTTTTATACTTGCCACGCCCCCCCTTATTGTGTCCCTTCCCGTGTGACGGATGCGACAGGAAGCGCTGCGAGTCTTGATAGTCATCCAAGTCCGCAACAAAGGCTGCAAAACAGCAAAAACCGGGAAACATTGGAGTTGGGCGCGGCGCACCTTTCCGTATATGTCTATGGCGCCATAATTTACTGCTTCCCCTGTAATCTACGGCCCGGCTGCTCCGGCAGCGGAAATGTTTCACAGAGATTAGCACAACATGTCAGCATTTTGATTTACCTGCATGCCCAGGGATTTACCTTTACCACACAGCCACAGCCAAAACCAAAGTTAAAGCCAAAACCAAAACCAGAACTCCAGAAACTAAGAGGCTCAGTTTCGATATCAATTCGGGTATCTGGTATCAGATATCAAGTATCAACTATGTGGTATCATTAGCCAAGTTTATGTGTGTGTCTCCATTTCCAATGCAAATTGAAACGACTGCGAGGGGGCATGTGGACGGCAAACGCTCAGCTCCAGTCGGTCCGTGAGCGGGTTATCCAGGCACAGGAGTGTTCCGGCATGGAGAAGATGGGTGCTGAGGCGTAACCATCGCTGGGTCGTCCTCGTGGTCTCATTCCTGCCACACGGCTCCAGGGTTATCCGCTTCGTGGATGCCACGCCCAGGCAGAGTTCCCGCTGGGTGCTCAGTTGTCCACTGCTGCGCAACATGCTCCACTGGGTCACATCGCCGAGGTGGCAGCTGGCCAGGATCAACTGGGCGTCCTTTTGTCTGGCATGCAGACAGCGATCCCCATTCCGCAGCGATCCCGTGGCAGCCAACTCCTCAAACTGCATCCTGTGGATCATTTCAGGGTTAGTTATTTTTTTTTTTTAATTAATCAGGACTCAGATAACTACACAAAAAGAAAAATGTAACCATAAATCCCAAAAAATATTTATAATCAAATGAGTTCCTTAATAATTTTTCTGAACATAATAGCATAACATTAAATCTTCAAACGTTTAGGGTATTATGATGATTTTATGACTATTGTGATGCATATTAATTTTGTAGAATAATAACTATCTGTTAATGGTTTTGTTTTAATGTTTAAGTCGTATTGACATAATATTTAAACAAAAATTTTACTAGTAGCTAGATAGTTTAGTAACCGAAATTTGGAATATTGATGTAACTTAAATAATTATTTGTACGCAGCCAACATTTTTCAGGAATAAAATATTCAACAACGTCCTTACATTTAATGCCAGAAACCTTTATTGACAACCAGGGTCAATCTTTTTTTGCAGTGCACTGACCTTAGTTCGGGACTGACATGCCTCAGATACCATTCGAACGGTTGGCACTGGAGCTGCCTGCTCAACTGCTGCATTTCGTCGGCGGTGTGATCCAATGGAATTCGTCTGGCCGCCGGCCTCAGTGCATAGAACATATTTTTATATTTGTCCAGCCAGGACTCGGCTATGATTTTGGAGTTGCTATAGTGGGTGGAAGAAAAGGGGGGAATGGAGAATCCAATCAGCATGCGGCTGGAATGTTTATATTAAACGGACGCTGTGCTGAAATAAATTAAAAAATACCAGAGGCGGTGCGTCCTTTTCACACCTAATCCCCGACCTATGGACTTTGTACTTTGGACTCACTGCAGATAGGTTTCCTGGGCGTCGGATTGCGGGGGAAAGTCGAAGGCATGCCGTCGGCGAAAGATGTGTCCGATTCGACTGCAGGGCACGATCTCAATTTGTCCGCCGCAAAGCCACAATTTAGTGGCCAGCTCGATGGACTCACCGCCCCAGATCTGCAGAGGGATAAGGAAGTGTCCGATTGACACTAGCAATTAGTGCTCACTTGACACCGGCTAATTGGGTTTGCTCACCTTCAGATAGGAGTTGAAGCCACCGAGCTTAAGGAACCATTCGCGTGACATCATCAGGATGCCGCCGGCAAAGGCAGGACTCTTGAACGGCATCTCGGGCAGCTCCTTTTCGGCCAGCTGTCGCCTCAGCCAGTGGAAGTGCAGGGACCAATCGAAGCCCCCTTTTAGCAGCTCATTGCCCTTCCGGTAAGCCAAAGTTAGGGGGTCAATGGGGTCCAGAACTGGACTTACAGCCAGTTGGGGATTCAGCGCGAGTCTTTCCAGCAGGGGCTCCAGCCAGCCCTCGTTCACCTCGCAGTGGCTGTCCAGAAAGAGCACATAGTGTCCGCTGGCCAGCGAAGCGCCCCTGTTGCGCGACCAAATCAGACCCATCCGCTCCCGGTTTGCGAGGAACTGCAGCCCCAGGCGATGCCTCGCCCCGAAAACGCCGCCCATCCAACGCCTAAGGTCATTAAGCAGGGTCACTGATAATTAAGCCATAAGTGGGTAGCATTAATGGCTGGAAACGGAGTGGGTTCGATGGCCTACCATCCTGACTGCCGTCGTCCACCAGGATTAGCTCGTGCAGATGGTCCTCGGGGGTGCGAGCCAGCAGGGACACAATCGTCCTCAGCAGCATGGAACGCGCCTCGTTGTGAAAACTGATCACCACACTCACATTGGCTTTCGAAGGCGGCGGAAGCTTACGGGGGCGGTAGCCACAGCTAAGGAGAAATTCAAAAAGAAATACTATAAGATTAAATCGAAAAAATACCTTAAACATTTGCATTTACCATTGCAGATCAAAATAACTACTTTTTAATTTTGAAACATTTTTAAAATTAAAAGAAATGCTAAGAAAATATCGATTAATGCAGAAATCTCCGCAAGGGATTAAATCAACTGAATTGTGCGTTTACCTAAGCAAGTGAAAAAAATATTATTCATATTTTCTTAAACAATTAAAATTTTTTTAAATAAAAGAAAATTGCCATATTTCTTGATTAATATTAATAAATGGAGCGTTCCTTATAAGATTTAAGCTTAGATCTCAGAAACGGATTATAGAAAAATAAATTATTAAAGAGTAATTCTATAGCATTCTCATTAGATAAGATTCAAAATTAAAAATAAATGTTTTGTTTTAAATTGAAAGAAAATGGCTTAATTTCTTAAATAAATATCAATAAATGCATTGTCATTTATAAGACTTTATAGGCAAAAATTGTATTTCTCAAAAAATATATAACTCTTGGAGTTGATAATATTATTATAATCCAAAGTAGTGATCAGAAGCTCTAAAAAACTTAACTCATTTTCTTACCTGTAATGCCTTGTTGAGGGCAATTTACGTATTACTCCCAAAGTGTTACTCAGGTTAAGATTGTATAAGTAAAACTTCGCAGACCTTTCTGATGTATAAGAAATAAACTCACGCCAGTCCAGATAGTGATCCCAACTGTCGTTATCATGTTTTATTTGCTAAGAAAACGACTCGATTGAGATGATTGGTATTAATAATTATATTCTTTCTATATCAGACTCACTTGGCGGAATGGCACATTATCGAAGCTTTCACTGCGAAGAAATATGAGAATGAATAGAAATTGCGAGAACAGAAAGGCTAAGATATAGAAAATGCAACGGCGCGGCCGACCATTATTTCTACCGGCGAACATGGCAAATTTAGGGAGCAACTGAAGCGATTCCGCATGGTGTTTCTTTCCAAGTGGTCACAAGTCGGGGCAGAAAGCGAAACTAAGTCGCTGAGATTGAGACTTCACGCCTTCAGCGTTTTGGCTTCTGTTCGGCCGCCTTTCATATTATCACTTTCAGCCAAAAAGGTGGGTTTCTATATTTAATTTCTGTCAGCTTTTTTACTTACCCCGCTTTGATTGTGTCGTCACATGCAGAATGAATGAGCGATATTGTGTCGAATGCCCCATTCGTGACTCGCCCGCCAACACCATATCATCGCTTTCTGTCACACTTGTCATTGATAAATGTTTGATAAGTTCAGCAAATATTTGTGAGCAGCTCGCAAGGTGTTAATTGCACCGAACGAAACTATCTATTACCCATGAGCTGTCAGTTTCTGCGGGGGCTTTATGGGGTTAAGAGAGGAGTGTGTTCACTACACAAGCATGCTATCGATGTTGTTTCATTCATGGCCCTTGGCGCAATTCGCTATCAAACATTCCCAGGTTTTATATCCATCCAATTGTGATTGAATGTTATTGATATACCAGCAACTATTTTGTAAAGAGCTCAACAAAACCAAAAATCGTTTACAAGTAATTAATAAATCGACTTTTGCCACGGGAAGAGCAGAGCAGCTCATTTGTTTACATTATTTTTGCATTATAATTGCATTATTTATCTTGTCTATGCAGGCGTGGAAATATATTGCAATTCATATTTTGCCTGAGCAATTAATTGAGTGTAATGATTTGCACAATTTTCCACCCACTCATTATAAACTGATTTGTTTTATTTTCCCAAACCCCCTCAAAACAGCAAACATAATTTGGTTGGGTGGAAAACATAATACTGTGATGAGATGGACTTGCAAATATAGACTATATTTCCTATGGCAAATAAATCGACGCTGGCGAATTAAATTGGCTAGCAAATGGCCAGAGCTCTCATCGAGTCGAGATTCAGTGGCTCACTCGCATATTGACTTTGCCTTTTTATGGCCTTCTGTTGCTGCCATAAATATTTCAAAGACCATGCACATTCACGCTCACACTCACATCTGGAATACTGGCAGAAAGAAAAGGATAAAGCAACTGCTATACACAGACACCATTGTCCATATCGGTTAGAGTCCGAGTTTGCTGCCTCTGCCCTTCTCTCGGATGATGTGATTTTATTTAAAATTGTTAGGCAAAGCGGAAGTAACTCATTCAGTTAGCAACAAAATCAGGCGCCATTCCCGGGCCAAATTGGAGTGTGACTTCCGCATTGCATTAGGGTTGTACTTAGTTGTTAGGATGCTCTTGGTCCTTGGTCCTTGGTCCTTGGAGCTGTGGTCCTGCTGCCCAGTTGCTGATTGACTTACGTGCCTCTCGTTTTCCTCTTCGCTCTCAGTTTGCCGTGCTTCTTTTTTTTTTTTTTGGTGGCTCCTCGCAGTTTTTACGTGCAGCGGAAATGCATTTTTCCAGTCACGTCGCCAACGACCAGACAAGTGTGCAGACAGAACTCCAATTTCAGCTGGTGCCAGGTAAGACATACGCCCCCACTGAGTGGCAGCGACTGGCCAAGGATTCTATTGTTTTTCGGTTGCCATTGCCGTTGCCACTGCCGCTGCCGTTGGCAATGGCGTGGGAATTTATTAAGCCGGGCGTGATCTATGCGTTCCAGCTCGAACGAATTAAAGTGCTTTGTAATGAATGCATAGGGCAGGACACCTAATTGTATCCCGGGCCGCGTGTGCAGCTTAGCAATTGAGTGGCCGGGGCAATTCAAGGGCGGCCAGGATATACGATATACGACATACGATATTCAATATGTTTTCAATTTGCCGCTTTTCTCTCTCACATCTTTGCTTTGGCGTTCGCCTATCAAGGGGCAATCGCAAAATGCCGTAAAACAAATAAAAATAAAACGAAATTATGCCAATAAATGAATTATAAGGCGCACGCACAACGCGGCGTATACGCAACGCTAGTCAAAGGAATGGGCGACAATGCCTAAGTGGCATGTAAATGTGTGTGTGTGATAGCGTCGCGTTCTCGTCTATGTGGCATGTCAATGTGTGTGTGTCGGCCATGATTATTATACGGCCACTCACACACAAACACAGATGGGTGTTTGGTGCTGTTGTGTGTGCGTTATGATAATGCTAACAGCCCGGCACAAGGCTTCTAAAATTTTATTAGCAAGCGTCTCATGGAACTTTGAAAATAATAACAAAAAAACCAGTAAGGACTGCCACTGTCCCTCTCTCTCCTTCTCTCACTCACTCCCTCTCTCTTTTGCTTCCTCTCTCTTTCTCTCGCTTTCGCCGTGTCCTGTTTGCCATAAAGAATATTGAGGAAATTGCTTTCTTTGCACTCGAAATGCTCAGCAGACCCAGCCGCTTAGCAGGGTGCACTCATTTCGAAATTGTTGCGTATTATCGTTAAATTTTACGCACACCCACAGACACACACACACACACATATGCACAGTCGACGGCCAAGGACGTGCGCACACATACAAATGCGTTTTAACGCAGAGAGAGAAAAATCCTAGGGAATTTGTTTATGATGAATGGCTATTAACGATTTAATAGATTTTAATAATTAATTTTAATTAAAAGAAAGCCATTTATACAAATTTCTGGGTATATAATTAACCTTTTTGTTATTTTATTTTATAACTAAAATTCATAGTCAAAAGGAAAGCAAGTAATTTTATTGCTGCCTACTCCCAGCGATCTGTGTCTAACTTATTTTCTTTTAAGTGCATGGTAATATTTTTTCGCTACGCATAGTTCGAGTTCTCCCTCGAGCAGACGACCGCGTTTTTCTTGTCAAACATTTACATATCCAGCTGCAGCCACATATTCGGGAGTATGTCTGAGTGCGTGTGTCAGTTTGAAAATGTTTGCAAAAAACAAAACAAAAGATTGCGAGGCGCAAATTTTATTTGTTTATTTGAGCCTCATTCTAGTAACTGCGGTCGCGCCCTTGAATTATTTAGTTTAATTTCACAAAGTGCTTTTAGCATAAAGTGATATGTGGCTAATTTGCAAAGACCTCGTTCCTAGGGGGT
This sequence comes from Drosophila elegans, assembly GCF_018152505.1. Taxonomy (NCBI): domain Eukaryota; kingdom Metazoa; phylum Arthropoda; class Insecta; order Diptera; family Drosophilidae; genus Drosophila; species Drosophila elegans. Next base: position 1,049,947 of record NW_024545863.1, read on the forward strand.
GAATGCAGAAGATCAAAAAGAAAATCAAAAAAGCAAACAGAACACATGGGTGGAAATATAATTTCAATGATTTTCCATTTCGATTTGTGGAGGAGTTCATGGAGGAAAAACCATTTTAATGATGTTTACACAGTTTGAATGCGCCTGTCAACATCTCCAATGTAGCTCCATATTCGCAGAACCCCCAGACCCCCAATCCCTCAGTCACATTATGTCCTCTATGGCGATTGACTAGAACTTTTCACTATGCCCGACGGAGTACTTTACTTGATGACATTATCGCTGCAATACAAAACGTTTTTTTGCCACTGCCACTTCATCTCAGTGTTTGTTTGTACTTCTGTAGTACAGTTTGCTCTCATTCATTCGACTGAGATTTTTTTTTTTTTTTTTTGTCAATGACACTGAGCCGAAGGACTTTGCCGGAAAATATTGCTAAGCGTCTGCGCGTTTAATGGCTCTTGTTGGGGAACTTTGATTTCGATGGCGGCAGAGGCAGCAATTTTTCATTAATTTGATTGAACCTCAGCCAACCGAAAGGAAATGAGGCAGAACAATTTAATGTCATATTTGAAACACATAAAAAATTGTTTTTATTTGATCTTCGCCAGTCTAAACTTGGCTTGGGCACCGTTTCATTTAAAAGAAATGAGCTCAATAAATAAGGCGATAATGATATTATCATTACTAAAATTGTAATGTAATAGGAAAGAAATAACCTTTGGTAAGTGTATTATTGACATGAACGCTGTAATTTTGTTATTTTGTAACATTATGTCACTAGTGCCCTAATTATAAGTTAATCTTGTAGCACTAGCATTCTTAAAGTACAAATAAATTCAAATTAAATGACTTGCAAATAGTCTTTTATTTAAATAAATATTTTTATTCGTTGAAAAAAAAACTGTTTGTTTTAAGCACAGTCATTTAATGCTGAGAATAAACAGCTTGATCAAATCAATCAACGTTAAGCAGGCGAACAAAGATATCCGTTTTTCCGTGAATTTGACAATTATGTCCAAGGATATTAACGCCGCAGAACGTGTTGCGCCACACGAAAGGTATACCAAAATTTTTCAAACATCGCTCGGATAAATCACTGTTTTTCAGGCATACGGTGTCATTGCCGATGACCACTCCGTCGGGATCGTGGATAAGACGCCTGCAGTCCGAGTTTGAGGTTTGGGGAGTGATCCTCTTACGCAGTATCGTCCCTTTTTTATTCAAACTCCAATACTCCACATCCTCATGTGGTGGAGGTCGATCCCGACAGATGGGTGGCTTTTGGGAGAACCTTTCGTTCAGTTCGGTTCCCAAATGCAGCAGAATCAGCAGATCACTGGCATCTTTGGCTGTGTAATGCTTGGACACAGTGCTGTGCGTTATAGTGTTTGTAGTGTTGTCGAAAAGTACTATTTTAACTCTGGGTTCTTGATTATGAGCCGGCTTGCAAACACCGGCTGTAAGCACTTGATGCCGATTCACAATGAGGCCGCTGCAGATGACCGTGTCATGGAGCATCAGACGCACCAGGTAATCCTCTAGAGGCAGTCTAGTGCGCATTCTACCCATCAGAAGTTTGACGTGGCTTAAAAAACACAGCAAAACTAGGTAAGATATGCGCCTTCTCAACATGGCCACCTTTGAAACTAAATTCAGGGGACTGAAATATATTCATTTGCATGCCTCCCATTTGATTCGCTTTTTATGAAATGGAACCAATTTGGGCATTCATAATCGGTTTATTTCGCAATAATTATTTACGGCTCAGCAGTTTTGTAAGTTCGGTGGCGAATATTAAAGTCATTAGAACAAATACTCCTGTTTTTAAATAAAACTTTTTTATGTTTGGAAATATTTTATTATGATAAACTTTTTATATTTTACTATTGATAATGCATTTTTGGAATATACGATCCACTTTTTGGGGTCCTTCATTTGTTTAGCAGTGTTAAGAGATCATTAAATTTTTTTTTTAGAAAATTACAATTTGTTAAAATAATCCATTTTTAAGATATGCATGGCCGGTCTAGTACAATACGTCTATCACCGCAATAACTTTATTAAATATTTAATATTTTAATTGAAATAAGTAGTCACCAGATCCTGAAGGCATCGATCAAGTCAGCCATGACTTCTTGCGTAGTGACTGGGCTTATAGCCAAAGTGTGGACGCCATTCCCCCAATATATACCTCAACCGGTGATGTTTCATTGAACCAGTAGCTATCATATCACTCTGAGAACTATGGGTTAAGCACAGAAAAGTCAATAGAAATAGTATTCCTGTTCTCAACATGACCACGTTTGAAACTGATTTTTCAAGACTAAAATACTCCCTGTACTTTACTTGCATTTTACTAAAGAAATTGGAACCAATTTGTAAATTGTTACTGCGTTTTCTCGTAATCAATTATTTATGCATTTATTAACTACAGGTTTAAGTGTATTCTTAAGCTTGAAATTCATTATTCAAGAGGAGCCAGCCAATTTATTATTATTTATTTTGCAGCGAAACAGGGTGTTTATAATCCACTAAAGTATTGTATCTTCTATGCGGGAGTTTTTAATGATTTCCATGCCTCGTATGGAGAAATCCAGGGCATCGTAGATTCTAATGTACAGATCGACACCCGTGAAAGTGGGGCAGTTGTGGCCGGCCACGTTGATTCCACAGATCATTTCGGCGTGGATCAGGGGATTCCCGATGGCCAGCTGGCAATGGGACGTATACTTCATGTTCTTGGCGCAGATCATGGTGCTGATGGTCACATGGGCGTTGGGATCCTTCATGCGGTGCCGGCACTCCTGGATCGGCAGGACATAGGATATTTGCGAGTGAATGCTGTGGCGACTTCTTATCCAAAGTGGCAGCTCAACGGATTCGTAATTTTCCAGCTCGGCGCTGCAAAGCTTCACAGTGTCACCAAATAGTTTGGAATTTTTCGGGGGACTGGTAAGTTCGATGGTGGTCAGCAAGGGATCCGCACCCTTTAGATAGGTGCTGTTGATTGGGATTCGGTGCCCATCAAGCACTGAATTGTCGAACATCTTCATGGTCACCACATCGTTGGCCGCAGATTCAAAGCAGGTGTCTGCCGTGACCACCAGCTTCTCAGAAATCACCGTTCCCATGCAGGCATACTTGTTTTTTTGATAGATGCGAACCATCAACTCATGCAGCGGCACTTTCCTCAGAGATTTGGTTAGCATTACCACGGGTTCCTTGGAGGTGCCATAGCGTGCCTTACGTTCATCCTGCTCTTCCTGGACTGCTCTTCCTCTTCCCATCTGCTCTTCCTGGACTTCCGATGTCCGACGTCGTCTGTAGTCCATCTGGGTCTTTGGACTGTGCTGCGCTCTATAGTTGGCCAGCATATAGCGATGGTAATGCGTCTGGGACGATTCCAACTCATTTATCAGGGCAAAAAGTAAAAGTTGAAAAATCCAGAGAGCACGCAGCATTGTGACTCAAGAAATTTTCTGGTACTGACCCCATAACAGCAGTCATCGAGCTAATTACTCTTTAAATCAATTTAAAACGCTTAATCTGTTTTTAAATGCCACAAACGAATGACAATGAATATATATGTATAACAAACCACGATATTTTTTTTATTTGGTTCGGCTTAAGCTGGGCCTAAAGATTTCATGACCCATTTTGAAGTCCCTTGGATTGCATCCGGAGTTTGGATCTGCGCATCGCCCTTTTTACGGCCCGTACATATTTAGGATTGGCCAACTCCGAATTGATGTTGACCAGAACACCGAGTAACAGGAGTTGAAAAATCCAGAATGAGGGCAGCATCATCACTCAATGAAGTTATTGTTACTGGCCCGATAATAGTTTTCGATGAACTAATCGCTCAGTAAAATTAATTCGATACGCCTCAGCCGGATTTTTGATGACCAAATGAAGCGGTTTTCATCTTCATTATTAAGTTTAAGTTGTACATTTTAAAAACATACAAACCTTATCAACCCCCAAAATTGGGTATTGGTATTTTCTTAAAAACCTAACAATTTTTTGGCGAACCATTTAAGAAATAAGCCTTTATTCTTCAATACCAAAAGCTAGGGCACATCATTTCAGTATTTTTATTAGGGTTTATTCCTTACGAAGCTTGAATTTTGATCCATCTTTTCGTTGGGCCTTACTCACTAATAATTATCATCATACTCAACATCAAATATTAGCTCCCCGCCATTTCGCGGATCGTCGAAGGGAATTTGGGGCACTTTGTTGCCCACGTAAATGTTGGGCCTCTTGTTGGCCAGCGACTCGAGCAGCGGTGAGAGGTTGCCCATTATCGATTCATTGAACGGACCGGTGCCCGTGAAGGCCCTCAGGGCATCCGTGGCCGTCTGGATGAATGGTATGACGCCCCTAATGGGTAGATATATGTCCATGTTGACGGAGTCATTGTCCTCGTCGCAGTGCTCTCCGTATATGTTAATCCCCGCCAGCTTGTTATCCACAATTAAGGGATCGCCGGGTCGGGTAAAACAGGTGGTCTTCAGCGAGTGCCGCTTGTTGCGCACACAAAAGAATCCCGTCTCGAAGGTGGACACGTGGAAGAACTCCTTCAGGCCGTAGTACACCCGGCAGCGATCGTAGTTGAGAACTCGCGTAATGTAGTGGCTGATGTGGTAGTCCGGTGAGTCAACGAAAACCATCATGACCTGATCCCCCTCCCTGGGAATCTTCCTGTTAAGCGGTATGTAGCGGTAAGTATTCCGATCGAGTTTTTGGGCCAGGGCCAGCAGGGCCACATAGTTGACGATCCCTTCGCGTCGGTTCACGGGCATAAAGAAGGCCAGTACCTGGTGCGGTGTTGGATTTGGGGGGGCGTCCACGCCAGTCAAAATGGTCATACGCTTGGCTGCGAACTCGTACGTGGCATCGCTGCCCGGCGTTAGGAAGCAGTGCGTCGACGTGATGACCATCCTGCGCGAGATCAGGGCCCCCGAGCAGATCACCGAACCCTCGTTCAGCACACTCACATAGTAGCTTTGGTCCGTGTCGACATTGAAGGGCTGTCGGTTGACTGTGGGTTTGGGTACGGGTATGCTCCGGGACTCGAGCGCCTCTCGATCGTAGTTCACGTGTTTTCTGGCCGGGTGGTGACGGTTGTAGTAAGTGGGTCGATGGTAGTTCTCCTCGTACTTTTTCATCCACATGGAGGCAGTGTATTGAAGTCCTATAACGAGCCAAATGCATGTGATTAAGTGTCGCATGATGATACAAAACTGGCACTAAGCTGAACTACTCATCTGGTTTCTCCGTGGCAAAAGGGATTTTGATAGCTAAGCTAATTAGTTTCACTGCACGCGAGGAAACAGAAATGCATCTAAAAAAAAAAACATAATTTCTTAGAAAAAAATGCTTTACTCGAAGAAAAAAATTTAAGAAATACTTTCAGTTTCTAATGCTTACTTTATTGCTTTAAAAAGCTGTTTCTGAAATTTCATTATTATTATTCACCAAAATATTAAATAAATCACTGAATTAGTGATAGGCAGCAAAGGGCTAAATACTATATGTAAACCCATATCATGTTATATATTTTTGGGTAGTTACAATTTTTTAGTTGGATGCAATAATAGTAAAAAAAATAAATCTTATTTTTAATTTCTGTTGGCTTCCTTTTTATCACACTTTAATAATTAAAACCAACCTTAGGAAAAAAGTTTTTGCTTTGACAGAAATAGTCATTAAAACCTTAGATAAATGCCAATCGACTCATTTCGACATTTCGACAGCAATTGCCTAAAGATTTACAAAGATTGCCAAAAAGCTAGTCTTTAAGTACTAACAAATTTTTTAATATATTTGTTGGCTAATTACACTTTTTCCTTAACAGTTGCATGCAAACAATTTAAATAATTAATAAATATAAATTTCTTGATATATTTATTGGCTAATTAATTTTTTTTTACAGTTGCATGCAAAATAAATTTTAATAATAAATAACTTTAAAGCGGAAACAAAAAATTTTTTAATGTACTGTTGATTTACAGCTTTTTCAACTCTTCTAACAAAATTTGGTTTTGTTTTCTGTTATTTAGTGTTTTCCCCAGTGCGTCTGCAGCAATATTAATTAAAAATTTTTTGATGAAAGCCAATCGACGGACTCATCTCTAATTCTCGGAATGTCCTTTATTTGCCGTGTCTTTCATTGTTTTGGCATTTGCATTTTTTGCAGACTAAGAAAGTGTGTGAAAGAAGGGAAGTCATCGCATTGTGATGTATGCTGTAGTGCTGGATTGCTGGATGGCCAGAATGTGGCTGCACATTGAATTATAAACCAGGCATCAATGGCCGTCATTTAACTCTTGCCTTTTGCGAGCCAGACAGCTGAGTGGAATTGGAGGTGGGAGTGGACCTCGGCTGACAACGCCAGACGACATTGTGCCGGACATGAAAGGCGCAATGCGAAAGGCTTGAAAGGTACCAGTCTACTATACAAGCTAGATGGCTGCATAAAAAGCGCCGCACATCGAAGGACATAGATAATTAATTTGCTTTGATTACAGTTGTCTGGTGGCGCAACGAAGGAGATCGTTTGGTCGGAGAAAAAACTGATTCCGAATCCTTCTCTGAAGTGGACTCTGACTGGCAGACGGAAATTGAAGTGTTTGTAATGTATGCACCGCCTGTGGCAAAGAAAACGGCTGGGGATGAGCCGGAGCCAGAGTCACGGCCAGTGCCACGACCAGTGCCACAGCCAGAGCCAGAGCCAAAGGCATCCTTCTCTGCCGACGACAGCAAAAAGTGACAGCCATGTCGACAGGCTCGACGACGACGAGTGCGTCTAATTGATGGGCGGACAAAGGCTTTTCCATGCAAATATGGCGCTGGAACAGCTGCCGGGTCGGGTTTGCTCATCAATTATTTAAAATATGTTACACTTGGCACATAACTTCTCCGGCAAACATGTGTAAGCCGAGCCAACCGGCCATAATAGCTGGTCATTATGTTTATGGGCCGACTCAAGGGGACAGGACGCACTACGCACTACGCACGACGCACGACGCACACCTGACTGGGGAACAGCAACAAAAAAAAAGGATATTCAACGGCCTTGTCGAAATTTATGCGAACGTGCCCGGCTGAAAAACATGGCCCAAAGTCAAGCAACCTCGGGTCATTTATTATTAGCTGTAAAATGCGTGCTGGATCCGGTTTACTCCCGGATTTCAGTGCTTCTACGGGCTGTCGGCTATCTAACATTAATTGGATGCGCGCCAATCTGAAACAAAAGACGAGTCGCGTTTTGTTAATGGAAGGTGTGAAACATAAGAAATCCCTGAAGACACTTTTGGCATTAAGGATGTGATAATACATTTAAATTCTTTCATATTCATAACAAAACTTTCCTTAAATTTAGTCACTATTATATTCTAAATCATAACTTATTCAAGTGTAATGTTTCTTAGATTGCATTGCAAATTTTGCTGATATAGTAAAAGCTATACAAATAAATAACCCCTGTTGAATAAACCGTTTGACATTTTTGGCATAAAGAATATAACTAGTAAATTTGTATTTATTCATAATCATTAAAAACATATATAACACAGGAATATTTTACAGTAAACTATAATAAAGAAAACATTTGATTTTATTAGCTTACATTTTTGTATTGCTTACATTTTATTTTGAATTCACATTCTTTTGGATTATTAAATTTTGTCCAATTAAGATTAACAATATTATTGCATAAATGCATCGCTTGAACAAAAGCCCATATATTTACCTAGTTTAAGGGTAAATTTACGCAAGGGCGCCGCTTAAAATTTTATACGAACGCCGTTGACGGCAAATTAAATGTCACTCACACGCCATGTAAGCCGAGCAAGGATTTTGCAGCTCATTATGCAGCATGACGCAATGAAAAACACAGAAGGGGGTGCTGCTGGCTTAGCTTATTTGTATTTACAAGTGGCCCACGAACGACTAATGGCAAATTGAATTTTGAACAGAACAGAGTAAAACGCTTTAAAGGCAATCAAAGCAAAGGCTGTTGCCGACTCGATGGTTTGGATCTCCAGATGGATCTCTGGCTGGGATGTGGCTGCAGGGTCAGCTGTGCGAGTACATTTATCTTGTGCCATTTTGCAGATGGACACGGCAAAAGGGTGGATGTGGATGTGCATGTGGGTTTGGATGCAATGGACACGAAATGCCGAAGGCCACGAAAAAAGTGGAGCATCAAAAGGAGCTGGGAAAAGGAGCTAGCTGAAGCAGCGATCTCGGCGATGGCGGCTTCGTCTTTGATTGCACTGGCTCTCGCCTGTCTTCTACTCAAGCACAGTTCGTTGCACATTTGAACATACCCTTAGAAAATAAATGCAAATTTAGCCATGGCAAACACCATAGACACACAAACACACACTCTGGATCTGAAGCACATGGGCCATAGACAAGAGGACTGCTTCTTTTTTGCTCCTTTTGTTGCTCCTTTTGCCGCTGCACATTTCCCGAACGCCAAAGCGCCGCTTCTGCTATATTTTCCGATTCCGATTCCGCTCTTTTCCCTCGCTCTTTCAACATATTTGTATAAATTTTCGATTTTCTGCTTCACTAGTCTGCCGGAGTTCTATAGCTCCTCTTCACTTTGTTTATGTCTCAAGAATTCAATATTTTTTCAAACTATTTCTGCTGTTTTTCTCGCACTTGCTTTGTTGTTGGACTCTGTTCTCCGTTCTGTTCTGGTTCAATATATAAGCATTACCAACTGGCAAAGGATTAAGCCCTGGGGCATCTTTAAGCTGTGTATATCTGTTCGAATTTACTTTTCACTCTCTCATTTTATATATGCTCATTAAATTTTATTGTTCCTACATAGTTCTATAAGTCCTTCACAGCACGCAGAACTCGTTTTGTTTTGGCATGTACGTGCTTAAACGCTGCCTGCTGCCGTTTGCTACTTAATGGCTAATTAGTGGTATAATTTACACCTTAATGACTCTACAACAATGCCGGAGAAGGAGCAGGAGCAGAAGCAGGAGCAGGAGCTGCTCCAGCCAAGAAGCCACAGCCCTGAGCCCAGGGAGCTGCTACTAAGCAGAGCTATCTAGTTTAATCCCAGCACCTCAGCCAGGCAGCCAGCCATCCCCCTCCAGACCAATTTTATCGCTCGGCTCATATGTATGTGCTTTGCTTTATGTGCAAATCAGCGTCCATTAATAAAGACAGCTAGCGAAACGTTACGCATACGTCGCGTTGCATTAATCACAGCCAACGATACGTAGACCTAGACCGCAGCGTGTTAATTTCATCGCAAATGCCTTTTCCAGTATGAAAATTTATGTATGCCATTTTAGACAGTTTGATTTATGACCTCAGCACGGAAGTGAATTGGGTTTGGGCTTTAATCGTAAAGCGGAAGTTCCTGAAAATAATATGCCTAGTAAATAAATTTATTAGTTCATTGCTGGGAGAACATCTAAAGTATATTTGCAAAGTTTTGTGCCATTTTAACATTGAATATTTCGGTTACCGATAAGCAAAATTACTTTTCAATATGTCGCGCCACCAGATTGATTGACTTGCATGCGAGGCGAGGTGAAAAAAGTTGTCACGCACTCGGGAATTATTCAAAATGACACAGCACACACAAAGCCAACCCGCCAAAGCTTCGAACTCCGCAGGTGGCAATGCAATTTGCAAATTGCCATAAAGCTGCAATTGTGTCAAATATTTTAATGCAATAAGGGTCGCAACACGATAGCTGCATGTATAGCGCATTCACCGCCCGACTCGTTCAGAGACCGCACTAATGGCGGCGACACGCTGCGTATACGCAATGCGTCAGCCATGACATCAGCAATCGCTGGGTTAGATAGATGCGCACTAAAGTCGTCTTGCTATCGAGTAGCTTATCGCCCTGGCAATTTCGACCAATAGATCTATTACGAACAGACATAAATCCGTTTAGAACCACAAAATCTAAGCGGCATCCCCTAATAAAAGCTAAGCCAACCAGTCGAGCTATTCAATTTTTATTCTCTATTTTTATTTATTGCTCTGTCGGCGGTCCTTAAACCAAAACTAAAAATTTATTTTTCGGCCAGTGAGTGACGGCAATGCCAAGCGACAAGGACAATCGGTAACGCGTTAAAAAACAAGCGAAAATATTACAACATTTTAATAGCGAAAATGAAGATTTATTGCCCACGACGACGACAGCGACGGATGACGACGCCAAAAATGCCTCGAAAAAAATGGAGCTCAACTAAAAAGCGCGTTTAAAACAAAAGCAATACAAAGAGCCACTGACCAGCGAAATCAGAAGCAGTAAATGCTGGAAATCATTTAAGGAATCGACTAGGAAATGCTATATAGACTTGTGCTAGATTAAGTAATAAAATATAACAAATTGTTAAAATGTGCTTATTTTCCCGAACGACATTATGGCATATTTTAGCGTGCATATTCTGTGTTGGAACATTCGACATATGTATAAATTATTGTCCATTATTCTTACGTAGGCAATGTCACAGAATATCGCTGATAAGAATTTTAAGGTTCTAAGAAAAGTACTAGAGGGTTTTACCGACGTGATCAATATTCAAGTTTAAATAAAAATCAGTCCTTAATAAGTTAAATAAATAGATGAGTAATAGAATATAGTTCTTATTGGATATAAAAAATAATTGAACTTAAAAAAGTGGTTCCTAAATATTGTTTTTTTTATCTCAATAAATAAAATAAAAAAATGTTGAATATAAAACAATTTTCAATGCATGACAAACTGGCTTGGACTTTGCCTTCCTTATTAGAAAATGTAATTCATAAAACTTCTTATTAAAGGCAGCTCTCCAAACGGAAACAACCTTTAAATTTTTTAAAATGCCCTGGGTATCGGTTTGTGGAAAAAAGTGCAAAGTGTAAAAATCGCTGCCGCGTCACGTCACGTCAGCCGCATGATAGACCAGTCAGGGAGTTGACCGCTCCGCCCCGGTCAGTGGGCGTGTCCAGCTCCCGACTCCCGACTCCCGACTCCTGATTCCCGACTCCTGATGCCCTACGCCTGATTCCGTTATCGCAGCCATAGTTGCCGCCATTGTGTTGCTGCTGCCACTGATGTTGTTGTTGCTACTGCCACTGTTGTTGCTGCGGGCCTCCTGTGTTTTTGCCGCCGGGGTTGTCTGAGCCTACACCTAGAGAAAAGTTGTTCCTCATATATAAGAAATTTACTTTTTCTTACCAAAAATTAGTTGTTTAGGTGCAGTAGGTTTAGACATATTATTTGAAAATGTCTCATATTACCTAAAAAAACAATATTTAAACATCATATTTTTTTTAATGTTATATTCCTAAAATTATAAATTATTTTTATTTAGATTTCGACACAAAAAAATGTTAGTATAATTACAAAAGAAATATAATATTTAATTGTTCATATTCACTTACAAGCACCAAATCATGTAAGCGGAAGCAGAATTTCATAAATGTCTATAAATATATAGAAAAAAAATCTTCTATATAATAGGCAATTTTTAAGCTTCTAGGCAATATGTTTTTCTGATTGTAGGGCACGTCGCAGTTTGTTAGCTGCATTCCAAACCGTCCCAAAAGCGTTGTCCTTCCTTCTCAACATCATCCTCCCCCCATTGTTTGCTCGCTCACTGTGCACACACAACTGGGCGTGTCCAATCAAAATATGCAAATGTTTTATTCGTAAAACGTCGCTTTGATGGAATTTCGGCACATTTCGCTTCTCGCACACTCAGTTGCTCCAGCTGCTGCTGTTGTTGTTGTTTGCTTTGGTTTGGCTTGGCCGCGTTTGCCTTGTTTTGGCTGTTTTGGCTGTTTCTTTTTTTTTTTTTTTTAGATTTTGTAAGGGCGATTTTGGGGGTTCGTAGACCCCCGTCCAACAAATTAGCAGTAGTTTGCCGGGCTTGGCTTGACGGGCACACGTCAATCAGCAAGCGCGGCAACGGCGGCGTCCACGTTGCCTGATTTATATGCATAAATTTTCGCGTGCGGTTTGCGAGCTAGTTTACTGGCGCTTTAATTTAATGTGTTGCCAACAACATTTGCGCGTCATTTTCGGTCAACCGTTTTTCAATAGTCATTGCCGGTAATGAGGGCGTGGCAACTGGCAGGCTGATGATGAGCTGACTGCCGCCTGGTTACTCGTTGAAATGTGAAATGTGAAAGCTCATTACTGCGGTGGCTACTGGGCTTGTGGTTTTCGGGGGCGTGGCCGGTTGCCTCGTGGGTAATGAATTTATGATATTACTCACCAGGCCAATAGTTCGGCAATAATACAAGCACACTTTTGAGGGCCACGGCAAGATTGTCAAGCATGCGAATTGATAGTTACATTTGCGGTTTTCGTGTTGACTGCCCTGCATTTGAACTCAGCATACCACTGATTTCGCATTGCAGCAGTGCTGGCACTTATTTAATAAATAATAATATTTAAAAATTTGACAAAACAATTTTTGAATTTTTGAAAAATAATTAAATAGTTTTAGGTTTTGTCTTCTTTCAGAAAGATAGAAATTCTTTCGTCCTTTCGTCTTGTGGAAATTATACTATTTAATAGCATAATTTTAGGAAAACTTATACATATTTTCCGAATATATATTAAAAATAGTATGATTTCAATTTTTGAAATGTAAAGCTGTAAGAATTATAGCATTTATTTACCTATAAGTTTCAACTTTACTATAAAATTTGTTTTTTTTTAGAAAAAACACATTTTTTTGTAATAAAGTAAATACTAGAGTCCTGCATGAGTGTACTTAAATGAGAAAACTAGTAAATAAATAGAGTAAGAGTTCAAGTCACCTCACTTATATATATACCTACATTCCAAAATATGCAAAAAGATGTCAAATTTAAAGAACAGGTATAAGGCAAATAATTTGTTTAATTAAATTCCAAATAAGCTGGCTGCACCGTCCTGCAGTCTCAGATTCCAAGTCCCGACCAAAACCAGAGCCAGAACCAAAAACTATAACAATGTCGGTGTGCCCTGGCAACGGCCATTGTAATTAAGAAGTAACTCAATAAACAAGTGAATTACTGTTCGGAGCAACTGTATGCAAATTGCAATTAGTTTCTGTTTTGCGTTTGCCATTATTATTGAATTTGGACTAATGTGCAAATAGCAATGGCGCAGTCACAGTTCTCGTCGTCCAGCAACCTGTAACTCAATCAATGGTCATGTGGTTAAATTACGGCTCACAAAGGGGACTCTGAATACTCGATACTCGATATTTGTACTCATTATTGATTCACAATGCACACTTTTTGTTTTGCCAATTAGAGTGACTTCTCCAACCACTGCAACCTGCGATATCGCCTCATTAAATTTAGTAAACCCTCTTCCGTTCTGGTTAAAACGAAATTTATAATGACAGCTACAGCTACAGCAAACAAACAAACAAATCATGCCCCTTCCAATTATGTGATAAAGTTGAACGATACAACTAAAATGTAATCAGCCAGGACCTTCTATATATATATATATATTATGTTTGTAAGCATCGATCCGTGTGTTTGTCCGTTTGTTTGTTTTAATTAAAATTACAGAACCATGTCTGTGGCCCTGTTTGAGTCTTTGTTCCCGCCTTGTTGGGCACTCTCTCACTTGTACTGCTTTTAATGCTTTTTTTGGTAAATAATTTATATTCAATTCTCAAATAAATTACAAACAAAAATAGTTGGCAAACAAAGTTAGCTGCTACCATGGGATGCATCAACTTCATTGTTATCATGGATAACAAATTAAACTGAAGTTGCTATGCATTATTTAATTCCATTAATCCCGGATAGTTGGTTATGAAAAACTCAACAAGGTAGATTTACCGATAAAATTAAATTGTTTAATTTGACAATTGATTTTTGCTCGTTCCATTGTGCAGTGTGTTTCAGTGTGTTTTCCATGGACATTGTCTGCATTTAGTGGCAGTGAGGATTATTATAATTGTGTAAGCTATTTAAGCATGATAAACACACGGTGTCACACTCATCTGCATGTGAGTGTGGGTTGGTGCTGGTGCTGGTGCTGGTGTGGGTTAGAAAAACACACTTACACCTGCAAAAACCACATGCGTGTGATTGTGACGTGTGTGGTCGAGCTTTGATATGGAATTTTCGTGTATTCGACCTTTGGCCAAAACTGAATCTCCAACTATCACAAAACTTTCAAATTCAAGTGTCAAATTAGCAGTGCAGGCAGAAGCTAAAAACCCTTTAAATATTAACTCTTACTTAAAAATGTACACAGCTCCACGTCTGGTTACCAATTAAACTAAAGTGTTGCGTTTTAGCCAACCATCCAATCTGAAATCTGCAGCCAACCATCTAGAATCCCCGCTCGGCCGCAGCATGCACACAAACTCCAAACTGCAGCTAGATAAACAGTCCGCCCTCACAGGCGCAAATATTGATAGTCTAACACAAAAGTTTTATGCACTAAAAGAACGCCTAGGAGCCCGGCAAAGTCAATTTTCACCCAAGTCGACGTTAGTTGAAAAGTTAGCAACACAAAGTAACGAAAAAAAAAAAAACGAAAACTCAAAAACTCAAAAAAAGGAACACACAAAAAGAAAATGAAAGCCGAAACGTAAATTTTTATCTCTGCGCGGTGCAGTGCAAAAAGGTTTCGAGTGCAAAATAAAGTTACTTTGGCAATGCGATGCATCAAACCGCAAAACAAGATAATTTCAACGGTAAATAAATCACAGCCACGAGTGTTGGTGCAGTGGGTGGCGCCTGAGTGGGTGGCAGATTGTGGGTGGGTGGTGCTGAGGGCACCCACCTACACGGTTCACTGCCTTGCCGCTTTCAAGTGAAATTCGGCTCCCCAAAGTGAAACAACTGAAAAGTTTCAGGTACACACAAAAAATAATAAGGACTAAAACAATCAAAAGTTGTCGTAAATATATTCTATGAACTGAAAGCCTACACTCATTAAAAAGTTCGAACTCCTAAAGTCATCGAACGGTAACGGTAAAGAATCAGCACTTATTTAAAATTTAATTTAATATCTAAATTAAAAGAAAGCTTTAAAATTGCATATTCTGAAGTTAGGAAATGCAGTCCCTATGCAGAATGCAAATTAGCTTTTATTAGTGTTGTCCCAACAGTTTTATTTTGAAAACCAGTTCCCTTATGTGTATTCATTATTGGCATACTTTTTGCTTTTAATCTGTTTTTTTTTTTTTTTATAGTGCAGTCTGGCAGGCAAATCCGGAGCCAAATCATTCTATTACCACCTCGTGCAACACTCGCGCGTGTTGCACAAAAAGCTGATTAGTTGCCATTGTGGCTCACACTGCCATAGTTGCAATTTGTGTCAGTTGGGAGGAGAAGTGCTAGGTGTTGCTAATACTTTCCCACTGAAACCCCGAGGATTATCCCCATTCAAGCGGTTCCCAGCTCACTCACGATTACTCCTTTTTTTTATATTGCGAAATTATAGAATTGCTTCATCATTAGCATTCGAAGGCACTCGATGAACTTCCAATTTGTTTAGTTCAACTAAGCTGAAATTTATTATTAAACAAAGCTAATAAAAAGGATTAATACCTAAGTACTTTTAGTGACTTCGTGGGAGCAATGGAGGCCATAAAAAGGGCTGATTCAGGACTAAGCACTAGAGTGGAAGCCAGGCCCAAAAGAAACTGGGCAGAGGGTAATAAATAAAATGGCCTTGTTACCGGGCAAAAAGGTGTCACACCATGCCACCTGGAAATGCAGCCTGCAGCGAGTGCTTAAGCCAAAGTTGAACTTTAAGTAGTTGCCACCTTAAGTCGGTGCCAGCTGCAGGCAAGAAAAAAATACGAAAAAAAAGGCGTGGTAGCATATTGCTCTATATGGACTGCCAGTCCCAACCATCCACATCCACCAGCTCTCACAAAAAGTGAGCAAAACTTTTCCATTATTTTTATCTGCTTCACATTTTCAAGTAGCAAAAACTTTGATGCTGTATGCAAAAATAAAAACACAATCCGCACAAGGCAAAACAAAACCAAAAATTAAATACGATTTTTTTTTTGTTTGGTTTTCTTTCTGCTCACACTTAAAAGGCAAAGCAGATTTTCATATATACCCTGGCTAAGACCTTCCCCAAAAACAGTTATTGTGCTGCTGGTCCGGCCAATTCAAGGCCCCCTCGGGCTGGTGTCTCTGACATTTTATTTAGTTTCTTATTTGTTCATACTTAAGTGTGTCGCCCAGCGTCTTGTATTGGTTTTATTCCAAAAACTTGTCGTGTGTCGTATGTCGTCCTCGAATCGAAGAAGCCAGTCAGCGCAGCGATGCCCAAGACAATAACCCAGAACCAAGAACCAAGAACCCAGAGCCACACCCTCAGCCACAAACACTGATTTCAGATCCCCACCCCCATTCTTATATAAGCAAAGTATAGTAAGTTGTTGAGCAGATTACGTTTTTGTTACGTCCGCCTGCCATTGTCTTTAAGTTTTTGCCATTGCCTTTGCCTTCCTTTATGGGCAACGAGGTCCTCAGGTCCCCGGTGACCCTGTAAACTTCAAATTGCTACAAGTGACACAGTCCCATCCCTTCGATCTCCTTCGAACATCCACATTCACATCTACATCTACATCTTGGCCAGGACAATGGTCAGGTGAGTGAGTATGTGATTGTGATTGTGATTGTGCTTGTCCCTGTCTCGGTGCCAAAGCGCCTTCAATGACACAAAGCTGGCGAAAAAATCCAAAGATAAACAAATTCGAACCATGTCGTATTTAATTTAAACACTTGTCTCTAGATGTTGCTGCTTGTCTTTGGCAAGGTTACAGCCATTTTAGCTGTGTCCATTTTAAATGGTCATAATTTTTACGTTTTATGCAAATAGAGGTTTGTATTATCGTAGATGTGAGTCATTTTAGACTTGTAAAAAAAAGACTTTTTCCAATGAAAAAATTCTCAGATAAATAATTAATATAATTGCTATTCTTTAATATTTTTTAGTTTAACCATAGTCTACTTCTGTTATCAGGTATATAAAACACATCGAAGTTTGAGAACATTTTGCGGTATAATATGAGAATTTTCAACTTTTCAACTTCATTTTGTTTCAGGGCAAAATATATATTTCTGCGATGCTTTTTTAAAATATTTTAATAATAATATTTATATTATATAATGATTAGGTAAATAATATTTATATAAATAGATATTAATAATTTCCAAACTTTTTGTTTATAAGAGCACAGCATGTGCATTCAAAAGTTTAATTATTTTATTGAGTTTAAATGCTTTTAAATTCAGCTGTAAATTAAGTCCCAAGCCTTTAACTATGACCACTAATTCCCCTATTCTTTCGGCTTAGCCTACTTTTATAGGGGTTTTCTGGACTGCTGCACACATCCCAAATAAATATAATTCATACTCGGAGGCAATTCAATACGGGTGAAATTGCAAAGGGTGGGGGCAACAGGAAAAGATGTAAATCCCTTGGGCCATACACATGACATGCTATGCCATGCCTAAACCATATTTTGTGCCACAGTCATGTAAGTACATAATTCAACAAAATGTTAATTTAATTAAATTATGAATATGAAATTTTCGGTGGCTGCCTGCCGTGTCAGGTGCAGAGGAAGAGCAAAAAAGGAGGGGGCCCATTTTGAATATCACCAAAAACTCGTCGACGCGCTTCGACTGAACAAATTCATTTATATTTCGCACACGGAAAGGACTCTCTTTGCTCCAGCTTTTTGTGTGGCAGCTCGGAATACGCAAACATATACTGTGGGGTAACTGCAAAACTGAAACTGAAAACGGAACACTGGGAACCAACTCAATAACGATACGGCCAGCCGTACAGAATGTGGCCCAAAGCCGCATATATAGTATAGTGTATGAGCCAAAAGGCAGCATGACCAGCAGCAGCCATTGCCACATGTTGATTTTGCAAACTGAAATTATATAATGCAATGCCTGGTAACTGGTAAACAAGCCGCGGCACACATGACTGCATAAATAAACTGAAATTCGAAGAAAACAACATCATTAAAGTAGTCTTTGGGCACCAACATGGAGCAAATGTGTTCTGCTCTCGCCATACACCGTACATACATCACCAAAACCCCAAAAACATATATATTATTCGGGTAAAAATACACAAATACACGTGCGGACCGCCACAGCCCGGCTAATAGCAGCCAAATCCAGAATTACTAAAAACCAAATGTGCAGCCGCATTATAAACATGCAGCGAGCCAGTTACTAAAAATAATGAGCCCGCTGACTGAGTGTTTGGTCAGCAGCAGTGAAGGAGTGGAATTGAATGAGGCACATACAAAAAATAGTTATAAAACAAATATTAATGGCATAAAATACAAATTTTTTTTACTGAACCATCAATATTCCTAACTAACGTTTCCAATTTATTAGTTGGGAAATATATTATGTACTTAAAAAATTAACTTTTATAGTTGCAAACATGTAATAAGCCATAAAAGAAATAAAAATTTGAAGTGTAAGTATGTACGTCGCTCGAACTAATAACATTTTTGAATGGAAAAGTGCGAAATTCACTTGAAATTCGTAGTTCACCAGCTCGGGCAATTTGATTTCTGGGAGGGAGCTGGAACTGAAATAAAATCCGTTGGCAGATGAACAGATGAAAAGCAGCGGCGAGCAGCATTACGACCGAATTGAGTTGCTGAGCCAGGCCAAAAGCTATCGGTGTAAAATCTGCGTGGCCAGCACAATGCGAAAACACCCAAAGTCGCATCGCAAGTCGCATCATAAATTCAATTTTTTTTTGTGTGGCTGCTAAGACAAAACGCCAAGAGTTGACATTAAGCAGCCGGATGACGGGGCAGGACAACTCGGAGGACTTCAAGGACTCCAAGGACTCCGGCTGCAGTGACAGCGATGACGACAAGTGGGAGCGAACATCAAGTGAAATGCAACCGAGGCTTCGGCTTCAGCTCCCAGCTTCAGAGATTCAATGCGCGTGACAGAAACCACAGGGCTGTCAGCAGAGCAACCGCCTTGGATGGCCATTACCAAAGCATCCAGCATCTAGCATCCTTCGTTTGACATGGAGCTCTGGCCAGGATGGTCCCCACATCCAATGGGGTTGTCAACTGTAACTGCAACTGTAACTATATACGGCAGTCGCTCTTATTGTGGGCTCACTGCTCCTCGCTCTGCATTTGTAACAGAGCTTTTCGTAAATTGATCCAATTTATGCTTATTTTATGGCAAATTACGAGCGAGAGAAGCCGGTCGTCCAGAGACCTCCGCCACTGACACCACCACCAGAGAGTGCTGTAGGTCCGAGGATCTGTTTAAAGGGTCCTTAAATATTCATATCGTCAGCTAAATGATGTACATCAGCAACCGGAAAGTTCTTGAATCGAAATTCTTTGGCAAAATATTAAATCAAATTACTTTTTAACTCTAAAGTATTAAAAACTTATACAAAACAAAATAGGCTAAGTAATATAATAGTATACATCTGCCATTTAATTACAAAGCCTTAGCCAAATGTTTAAAATTCTTTTCATTTTCAATAAGTAATAAAGACTATAAGAATTTATAATTTGTGTTTTTTTTTTTGTGAGCGTTTACTTTGGCAATCATTAAACATTTTTGACTTTTAAACTGTAGTTAATTCTGTTGGCAATCCTTAAACAAAAATTCTTCTACGTAATTTTAAAGCTGAAATATTATTGTACTAAATCGAGAAATTAAATTAAATTACTTTTAAATGTCTAAGGTATTTAAAATATCTAAGAAACAAAAATGTGAGTGTAATAATAAGGTTTCCAGTGGTAATTTAAATGTGCCTTAAACGTACAAATTTCTCTTCGATTTCAATTAAATAAACAATGCGAATTTAAATGTAATATTTCTTTTCATTGGTGAGAGTTTCATTTTGCAATCACGTTCATTGAAAATGAACAAAACCGTTTTTTTGACTTTTCAGCTTGACCAGATATTGTTTTTGATAAAAAAAATATAAGCTAGTAAATAAATGCAATGTTCAATAACTGTCAAATCGAAAAGTTTTTTTGAAATTCGTGAATTGCAGACGAATTTATGAAAACCTGCCTGAGCTCCCCAGTTGAATTTAGCGATTTTCTGTTAGAGCCACATGTATGCAAATATACATATATATATATTCGATCCTACATCCACTTGAGTCGTCGGGCGCCAAACTGCTGATTGTTCGCTATTCTCACCCACACAATTTGACTGCTAACTTGCCTTTATTGGCTTCTAAATGCAGCTCTAAATCCTTTGTACAAATTGCCATATTGCTGCCAGCTGCCTTTTGTGCGGAATGTCCTAGCTTGTTGCATTGTTTTCGTATAATAAAATTAAACTTATGCACTCTCTGGGTTTCTGGAACATGAGGCACGGGGCATGGGGCAGGGGGCAACTTTCCGCCCCGGGGCGCTTGGGTGAGCATTTGTTAAGTGGCAAAAGATTGAAATGAAGGCAAACACACAATTGCATGCTAGCAGGGACTGACGTGCAGATTATTGGCATGTAAGCGTAAGTGTGCGTATATGCACTGAGAAGAAATTTTAAGAAAATAATTCATCAAAATGGGCCTCATACTTCTTTGATTGACTTTTGTATGTGATACTTTAACGTCATAATATTCAAAGGAAGGATTATAAATATTTAATCCATTTTTTGAAGTAAATTGATTACCAAAATTGGGTCTCATATTTCTTGGATTGACTTTTGTATGTAATACCTGAACATCATTTATCAAAATTAAGGAACTTTAATATTTGAACTACTTGTTTTGGATTCATGTGCATTGTTATACGTTTAATTTTAGAACACAGAATTATAATCTTTGATGTAATCTGACGTGCAGATAAATATTGGCACATTTGAGGTATTAAAATTCCCATTATTAAAAGGATTACTATTATTTTAGCTACTTTTTGTGTTTCTGTGCCTAAAATTATCACTTTTTATAACTTGAGTTATATTTATACATCAACTATGGTTTTTAACGTTATATCAAAAAAAAATGACTTAAGAGCATCTACCTTCGATTTTCATGAACCATTATTTGTTAATTAATTGTAATACAGCATATTGACAGTAGTTTTTTTTTAATTTCTTGCAAAAACCTAGAGACAATCATCCATTTAATTCCTCAAAAAAACACTTTTCCAGGCATTTAAGGTTGAATAACCAATCTCACCGCACCTATTTTGCAGTGTGCGAGTAAGGGTGTGTAAGTGAAATGAAATGGAACGAATTGGTTGCAACAAAAAGAGGGTTCTGGTTCTGCATGGGGCTTACCGAATGGCAGATAAAGTTAAAAGGGGCGCCAACGCAATTTGCTCGGGGTCAGTTCTGCAGCAATTTCGTTGATAACTTATGTCATTCAACAAATGAAG
Source organism: Drosophila elegans (assembly GCF_018152505.1). NCBI lineage: Eukaryota > Metazoa > Arthropoda > Insecta > Diptera > Drosophilidae > Drosophila > Drosophila elegans. Next base: position 1,071,324 of record NW_024545863.1, read on the forward strand.
TTGACATGGACTTCTCCCCTTTTTGGGGTTGCATTTAATATTCGAACTTAACTCTGGCCCTGTCAAATGGCCCACTTCTAGTGCACATGATGCACACCTGGACGAGTTGAAAACCTTAAACATGCTGCAGCCACCGCCTCTCAATTACCTAATTGGAAGCCAAGCCAAACGAGCGGGGCACAAAGTCACAAAGCTTGAATCTGATTCAGCTTTTGAGCAGGAGGAGGACTCCTAGCCTCTCAAGGCTGTGTGCTGCATATGATTATAAGTTCCAGACTTCCATGCCATTTCGATTTGCTCTTTGACATCGCCGCTCTGTGTCAAATGCAAATTGAAAAATCATCGAATGGCCCTGGAAAACACACCAAGAGCAGCAACAACAACGCTGACATTTGGCTGCCGGAAGCATTTTGCTGCCGCCCCCAAAACTAATATTGGCTGGAATGGCGCGCTGCAAACTGTTTCCGCTCCATGGCCGACAGAAAAACTGGGTAGGGAAATGGAAAGCTTCAGCTGAAGCTGTAGCTGTAGCCGTTGCTGTGCCGTTGCTGTAGCTGAACCCCAAGCCGCTCTTTTTTGGCACGCAAGAGGGTACAAGGTTTTGGCACTACCACTCCTGTTGTTGCCAAAAGTCGCTTGTTAAACAGCGGAAACGGAAACGCCAACAGTCGCACAAAGGGAGCAGCAGCAGCAGAGGCTTTGGCAAGAAGACGCCCACCGGCATCCACATCCATACCCACTCCCACACCCACACCCTCATCCATCCAACGGGCATCGCTTTTTGAAAAGTGTAAATCAAACTAATTGAATGTTTTTTGTCGAGCGCACAGCCGGTGCCAAGGATATAAAGCTGTGACACGCCCCGTTTAACAGGCAGATACAACAACAAAAAAAGTGTACTCAAGCACTACTGTGATGATAAGAAATTCAATTTCGTTCGATGCACACGCTTCTGGTTGAATGATGCACGCTCCTTTGACAAATTTGATTTGGCAAATATCTCGCATACGCAGTGTTGCAGGGGCCGAACTAATCAAATCCCTATTGAATCAGGGGATCAAAGGACATGCCTAATAGTCGCCATTCATTAACCCCTTGCATGAGAAAACAGGACATATCCTAAGGGATTCAGTAGCCATATATTACGCATACGCCATGTTGCAAGAAGTAAATAATCAAAGGTCCACTGAAAATCGCTGCTTTTAATCAAATTGAAGTATCTTACATTTAAAGAGTTGCTCTGCTCTACACATTTGCACAAAAAACATTACAAGCTAGGACAAAACCAAATACACTTAGGACAATTTTATAAAATCTCAAATATACATGATTTTGTGCACACAAATAAAATGTTTTTTTTACGAAAGTATTAAAAATGTGGTTGATATTTTTTTAAAAACGGAATACCTTTTTAACTGCTAAGAAAATATTTGTCAAAGATTAAAGCAGTATTAGAAGCAATGCAGTAATCAAAATAAACAAAAATCCAATATCCCACAAACGCAATATAGTTGGGTAGTTGGCCCTCAGGAATCAAAGATCTATTGAGCTCCTTCGCTTGACTATCAGAGTTATTTGAACTAAATGTCGGTAGTCATTAACTACCTAGCCGTCGAATCAATTTGCAATAAGCAGCCAAAAGCAGCAGCAATTCTAGTGCAGCCAAACTCTAGACAAGCTTGCTCCAAGGAAAACCATCACCTGGATTTGTCTGCGGCTGCCGCAAATTGCAGTTAACTTAATGAGCATTTTAGCCATAAAATCACTTGGCATGGCTCAATTGCCACGACGCTGGCAGCCGGCACAATTTATTTGACTGTTAATTAGAAATTTAAATTATGCGCTTAGCCTTTGGCCTCGCAAGAGCCACTTCCTTCGCCGATTCCTCTCCATTCGCCATTCAATTGGCGCTGCACAAAATTAATTGCAGGCAACCAAGGCAGCGGCAGCGGCATCGCCTTGGAGCATCGTTTGCGCCCTGGCAAATTCGAAATAATTTATAATTTGGCACAATTACGCTCAGCCGCAGGCCGTCATCCTTCGTCCTTCGGCGGAGGAGTGCTCCTTGCCGCAGGCCGGGGCCATGAACTACCCTGATCTGCTCCCTGGGTTCCAGTTCGAGTTCGGATGGGGTTTCTCGGTGGCTCGGTGTTATATGGGTTATGTGGGTTATATGGGTCATTTGCCATGCAATTGCACTTTATCGATTTTCCTGCTCGCTGACTGGCTGCCTGGTTGGCCGGCTGTCGGAGATGTAATAAACTTTCACTTGTTTTGTCGCCGTCGCCTCGAAGTGGGAAGCCGGGAAATTGGGGAAAGCGGAAATCATCGGGCGCCGCGGGGAAGTTGCGGACACTGGTAAACACATTGCTCATAGCCAAAACATTTGGCACTTTGCCTCGCTCAGACAAGCAGGATGCACTGTTAGAGGAAATGAGGCCTTAAAACCATAATTAAATTTTTTGTCGAAAATATAATAAATGAACATCTGGCTTAAGAAAATAATATTTCCAAAAATGTATATTGATTATTTGTTAAAGCAACTGCATTCAATAATCTTAACGAATGATATCTCAATGAACATCAGGATTAGTAAAATAATAACAAATCCTAGTAAAAAATTGAATAGTTTCAGCGGATCATTTGTTTTATTAACATATCTGAACATCCTAGCCAAAACAAAACCACTTCATAGTTTTATCGGATCAAACTCTTCCCGAAATATTAGCACAATCTTAATTAAATAGGTCTAGCTTTGTTATAAAATACATACTTAAATTAAAAGTTTTAAGGAAACCTAGAACCAGAATTATTTTCCAGCAGCAATGAAAATACTTCAGTTAAAAACTAAAGTATTGTTACTTTGCTAAGCTGAAGCTTAAATGACCATCAACTCTCGGATTTCCGGATTAGTGTGAGATAAATCCCCCTCTTTTTTCTCTGTGTGCAGCTAGCAGCAGGAACAGATCCAGCTGGGATTGTCAAGTGGTTTTTGGCTCGGTACCGAGATTTGGCTCCGCTTTTGTGATTTCTTTTCTGCTGGTCCATTGTTTGCCCAGAAATTGGGTCAATAGCCTTTTCGGGGGAGGTGCCCTCGTGCTTAGCCCGCAGTATCTGATGTTCCTGATTTTGCTGCTCCTGCTGATGATGATGATGATGATGATGATGATGATGATGATGATGATGATGATGATGATGATGATGATGATGATGATGATGATGATGATGATGATGATGATGATGATGATAATAATGATGGCAATGGCGATGGCGATGGCGATTCCTAGCCATTGTTTCAACTTCTGTGCATGTAATTTCCTACTGCTGCACATGCGGCACAAGTGCTGTGTTGTTGGTTTTTCACTTTTGTTGCTGCCACACTGATTACTGCTGCTTGTTAGTGCGTTTGACTGTGCGGTTTTTATGCTCGTTTACATGCATGTATTTGTATACCAAAGTCCCTGCCAAGCACTAAGCACTAAGCAACCGAACACCCAAACACCCACCCTGTGCACTTTTGCCAAAATACACATTTTAGCTTAATTTGCAACTTGTTAGCTGGCAGCAAAACAATCTCCCGTCGGTCTCGCCAAAAACTCATGTGTAAACAAATCAAACTTGAAACTAAAGCTTACCCCCCGAAACATTTCGCAATAATGAGCTATGCTTGGGGGCCAAAAGAAGAAAACTTGGTCTTGGTCCGCCAGCAGGAAGGCAACAAGTGGGGCAACTTTGTTAAATCAGCTTTAAGCTGCAGCTATTTGTGGCCCTCCTTAGCAGCTCAAGATATGCCCATGTTTGCCAAGTTCCCTTTTCATTTCCAAGAAACAAAGGTCCCATCCACTCCACTCGCCATTTCGGATTTAGCCGGCGAGCGTTGTTTAAAATGCGTAACCATATCCCGGCCATGAATTTATGCAGTCAACTGTGTAAAAGGCGTAAAATGTCCGAAGACCATCAGTGGCATTGTGGGTGGTGACATGGCTTGGCGTGGCGTGGCATTTGTTTTGGTTGGAGCAAACCGCCGCAAGGACTTCTTCTCCAGCCTCTTCATTTATTTCATGCTCCATTGCATTGCGATATGTGTCAAGAAGCGGACATCAGGCACTCGGAAAAATAAATGATGAGATACACGAGTTAATATGATGTTATTTTAAAGATCTAGGTCTTCTCCAATATAACTTTTTAATTTATGATCCATTTTTCAAAATTCGATTTCCTTGTGCAAAACTAGTAAGTTATAAAAATATTTAAATACAGTAAATGTAAAATCAATGATATAAATAGAACTAAAGATCGATTCGGAATTCTGATTAAGAGCTCGAGGACATTTGGAGTATTAATTAAAGATATTTCACAAATAATGTTTTAAATAACAAAATATGATTAGACATAAATAACAACTTTATAAAATTGTGTGAAGATCCAAATCAAAATCATTTTGGTGGAAAATGGAGATTACAAAAATGAGATTTCACTAGTTTTTAATTAAATGTTGAAATATTAAATCAAAAATTAAAATATTGTTCACACGTAAAAATTAAATTTAGAGGACAATAATTTATAATATATATTTATAATTTATAATTTATAACTTTAAATTATTTGTAATCAAAATTATTTATTTTCACATGTATTAGAATTCTCCATATGTTAATTTCATTATTAGGCGTATCAAATTGCCTTTCACCCACAAATTTCAGTTATAAACCTATTTTTTCTCTGCACCTTAACATCCAGGACTTGGGAACCACATATGACAGCAGCTCGGACTACTTGAAGGACTTATTTGGCCAGTCCGTAGTTCCCTTACTCGTTGTTTATATTCAATTACCAATTCGAATTCGAATGCTGTCATTGCCCCACTCTACTCCAATCCACTACACTCCACTCCACTTCAGTATCAGTCCATCGCGAGCAGCTGCAGCCGTTTGTCTTGCCAATTGGCCAAAGCCATCATCAAACCGAACCCAACTCGTGAGCATTATTGTAATTCAGTCAGCCACCCAGCTACTCGCTCTCGATTTTAAATTGTTTGGAAGCAATAAAAAGTTTATCAAGTGTAAAAGGGAAAAACAGCGAAAAAAACGAAGCCCTTGACTTTCGGCACTCAGTGTTAATTGTTTTGAGCTTTAAGTTGGTAGAAAAATGGTGCCACATTTCAAGGACCTGGCAAAACAAATCTCTCAGGGGCTTTATTCAAGGCGAAAGTAAACAAAACAATGGCCCCAACACCCAACACACAATGCAAAGAGCGAGAGAAAGAAGGAAAAACGCACAACAAATAAATCAATTGGCTTTGCCTAAAACGTTTGAAATTGATTTCAAGTTCTTCGGCCCATTGTTTTTATATGCAACAAAGGGACAATTTTTCATTTCCAACGACAACAATAAAAGCAACACAAGGTCCAAGCTTTCATGGTGCTACACACACTGGAATAGACACACACACATGCGGTCGATCCCTGGGCATGTAAATTGGCCGCATTGTTTATGAGCCCTGCTCCGTGCTCCTTTCTCCTTTCTCCCTTCTCGTCGGACAACCAGTCCTTCCTCGTCCTTCCACAGACTATCACTATTGATTGTCAATTCAGTTTAAGCGCCGGCCATAAATTCAGTAAATGAGCAGAGGTCCAGCCGAAGCTGCCGCCATCCTTCTTAATTTGCTGAGATGCACAAAAACAATTTTCAAATCGCACGAATGACGCCCACAATGCGCACAAATACAGATTCGATTTTATTTGGCTAATACTTTGGTTGATTTTAAACATTTTGGATGTTTTTATACAAATGCGTGCATAAATTTAACTAGGATAAGTGGGTAAGTCGTCAATAAATTTGCATAACTACATTTGCTTTACGATTCTTAATATTAATTTATAACAAACTTTTGAAAATGTCCTTAAATTTTCAAATTTTTACGGGAAAAGTTTATAAATATGTCTTTAAGATATTTATTGTCTTTTTATTAAAAAAAATTGTGCACATTTTTAGATTTCATATTTTTGGATAATAGTTTGGTTGATTTTTAACACCATGGTTGTTTTTATAACCGCGTGTGTAAATCAAACAGTATAAATTTTCTTTATAAGTCTTTATGTCAAACATTTTAAAATATACTTTAATGTAAATTTAATGCTATATATTGAAAAAAATTAAATTCTTAGCCTTATCCCTGTTAATCTTTAATAATTTATTTTGCCAATTTTTCAACCATTTTACCTATGACTTTTTAGTTAAATTATTATTCACTTTAAGAACTGCACTGCTTTTTTATTAATTTAACTTTTTGTTAAATTTAAAGATTTGTTTTTAGACTGGAGATTATGTTATACAACTACATTTTTTACCCCTGCGATTAACACCTCAATTTTTTCAAACTCCCAATTGGATAGTCAGTGGCTATTGGGTTGCACTTCAAATGTTTGTTTGCCTGGCGTATGTTTGGTCATTAGACCTGACACATTGTCAACAGGCAACAACTGCCAACTGAGAACCGTCAACTGTTTATGTTTGCCATTTAGCAGGCAAAACATTTTGATTACGCATACGCCATGTGGATCGAAGCGACGTTTGTTGCTTTGACAGGCGCCTCGAATTCCATTGCGTCCATTGCGCCCATAAATAAAAGTCAGCTGCTGGTCATCAGTCGATTGGAGATGCATTCGCTGTTTGTTTGTGTTTCAGCGCTTTGCTTTTTTCGTCAGTTTTCCGATGCTGGAACTACCCTTTGCCAGGATTGTCGCGTGAATGTGATATATCCTGGATTGAAAAAAACCCATCAGCAGTTGCCCGAAAATCAGCGGATAGTGCGTATCATCAATGCCTTCAGGCTAGTCAGGAATACGGAACTAAGACAGCCTAACCAGGATTTTAGCTTTATAGCCAAGGTAAAGGTAGGAGCTACCATACGATGCAGTGCAGCCTTGGTGGCCTCAAGTTTGCTGATTAGCTCTAGTATTTGTCTAGGAAATGGAACCCCTCAGGGACTTCAAATACTCTTTGCAGGCGGTAAAACTTTCGCTGTGGATTCGGTATTAAAACCCGAATTCTGTCCCGAACTGAGTCTGCTCCATTTGATGAACCCTTCTGGAATTAATCCAATTATCTTGTGCCATCAGAACCTTTCGTTGGGCACTAATGTCTCCATGATGATGGCCAGTCCTGATCTCAGCTTTTACGGTCGTCGGCACACTCAAATCATCTCGAATCGTGCCTGCAAAACCACATTTTTGGACGAGGATTCCGTTTATATAACACCCAATATGCTGTGTGCAAAGAACTCTATGAAACCAGAGAAATGTGCCACCTCTCCGGGGGATTCCCTGCTGATAGACCACCAATTGTGTGGCCTAAATATTTATGGTTTTCGCTGTTTAGCAAATGCTGTTAATGGCGATCTGTTCATAAACCTATGTAATCTACAGCCCGTGCTAAGCGATTTGATACGGAAACTTAACGGTTGAGAAAAAAGAAATTCCAAATCAATTAGATACCGATAAAGTTACTTAATACTTATAACTATAAATAGCTCAGTATGGCAGCTATTATGCAGCTAAAGTGCCTGGTTATTGTTTTAGCAATTTCCCAAGGAATCTGTACAGATTTAGACCTTTCGCAGTCGGTGCCACAGGTTAACCTGGGTGATGTACCCGCAAATGGACAATCCTATCAGATAGTTCGCGTTATCGAGTATATAGTGCCGTATCCCTACCAGAGACCAACAAAAATATCAGCTAGAAGTCCGGATGTAGAAGCCAAGGAACCAAACAGCCTGGAAATTATACCCGCTGAAATCGAAAGTTTACTTACCAGTGAACAAACTACAGAAAAGCCAAAGACAGTCAAGCATTTTCTGATGAGAGTACTTCACGAGGACAAGGTCATTTGCAGTGGCGCTCTAATCTCCAGCCGATTGGTTTTGACCTCAGCCCATTGTTTTCCCAAAAACCGTAAGCTTGCAGCACAGTTTTACAAATTGCAGGCCAGCCGAAGTCGAATATATCCAGTGGCTAGTATAATACTTGGAGCCATTGAGGACATGGCCCTCCTTAAGCTCAAATTTCCGCTGCAGGATGCCTTCCTCCAGCCAATCGAACTCTGTGACACTCCACTTCGGCGAAATGACAATGTCACCATGTACATGTCGCAGCAGCACTTGCGTTTCCTGCGCACCAAACTCATCGCCAACAGGAACTGTAAGAGGAGCTATGCCCAGGACGAGAACGCCTTCATCACCAGGAACATGTTGTGTGCCCAAAACTCGAACAGACTGGTCGACTGCCAGACGGCCAAGGGGGACCTGCTCCTCCATCAGGATCGGGTGTGCGGCGTCGACATCTACGGACAGCACTGCTCCGATGGAGCCGTCAACGGAGAGCTCTTTGCGGACGTGTTTAAGGCTAGGACCCAACTTCAGCGATTGATTGAGCGGTATTCAATGTGATCTACAAATATAGTTTATTTGTTTTTATATTATACTTATTTAAATATTTAAATTTTAATAAAAAGAAAGTGTCAATTAATTTCAAACTAATATCTTGTGTTTTTAAACCAAATAAATAAGTTTGTAGAAAAAATGTTTTATGAAAATAATGCGATTATAATAATAACTAGATGAAAATATTTCTTTTAATACTTAAATTTAAATGCAAAGAAAATTTTAAATATATTTTAATTAATGTTTTGCTTCTTTAAATTAAATATATAGTTTTGTTCAAAGTAATTTACTTAGCTAATCATTAAAATATAGCTAAGTTGTGTAAACTAATTTATATAGTTAACTAAACTCAATTAATTTAAAATTGAAATACTTATGTGGGTAAAGAAAAAAGAAACAGAAAAGAGAAAGAGAAATCGCCTGCAAATAATTAATTAAAACATATATTTTTGTTAACTTTAATTAACATTTCCAGCTAATAAGCAATTTTAAAGTTGTATATTTTTTTGTAAGATATAGTACATTTTGCCTGAGATTTGCCTATCGCAGTTTAATGATTTTCAGCTTAGTAAAAATGTGCATAGTAAAGTAAGAATACAGCGATGGCAAATACATTTATTGCCGCTATGCAGTGTTCGTGCTCTGCCCAAATCAAATCAATCTCGCTAAACAAACATTGCAAATAAAAGGGCCACAGTGGGGCGGAACAAACAATGGTAAATGGCAAATGAAGGGAGACTGCCTTCTGTTTGTCGCTGGTAAAATTGAAAGTCGCCGCAGCCGCCAAACAAAATCAGAGGAACGGAACACAAAGAACACAAACTGGCGATGTTTTTTTAACATTTTTATTTTCTTTCAATTTGCGGCTTAAAAAAGTTAACTGTTCCCATCAAAATGCCCTGAACTGCAATGACTATGATGTATGTAAATTTGAGCGAAAAAATAAATGGCAAAAAACAAAAAGAAATTTGTGCGAAAAAAAACGAAAAACAAAAGCAGACACAAACGCTACCAAACCCCCTAAAAACATCATGACAGCAAAAAGGTGTTACACTTGGCTTGAAATTTACACCATCGATGGGCGTGGCAACAAAGGGGCTTCTGTAGCGAAAAGGGGGCGGGCGGGGGGTTGGTAACAGAAAAAACCCCCGAAGCTGTACCGACGGCCATGGCTTTTGGCTTTGGCTTTGCGCTAAAATATGCAATTTTGTCATGAAATATGCACATGTCCACCGCGCGGCAAGGACGACCCACCAGTAACAACAACACCACTATCAGCGCCAGCAACAAAATAAATTTAAAAAGCTACATACATAAATAAATTAAACATTTAAAAATCGCAACGGAAATAATGAAACAAATAAAAGACTTAGACTGAACGAATACCGAAGTGCCCTTCACGAATGCCTCACATAAAGAAGTAAAACTAATCTAACTCAAACCTTTTTAGAAAAAACCATAACAAAGGGGAAATAAGAAAAATATGGCATTTCAATTAAAAACTAAATTTGGTGAAAGCGCATTAAGGTTTCAACCTGGTCAAATTCGTAGTCTGGCTTGACTTTTCCCCAGCCACGCCCAACATTTGACATTTAAATGCGGCGAAGCCTGTCGAAATTGTTGCCAGCAACATCAACGCGAACAACTAAATTTATGTACATAGAAATTAATATTAAAGAAAAAACGAACGTATAAAATAGAGAATTCAAGTGCCGATGATGGTATTAGTGCAACACGGGATAATATTGAAATCGAAAAATGAAAAAAAAACTGTCATAAACAACTTCAACACTCGTGTGATGATAAAAACAATAAAACAAATACATTCCATTTGAATAAAAAATTGTTTCCCCAGGGGTTGAACCACTTCACCCTCTTAACCACCCACTTTATGCCACCCCCTTTTTCCAGCGACCCGCTGACCTACCGCAAATATTTATTGTTTGACAATTTTTATTGCCTACTTTCAGGCGATTGTCGCTAGCGCAGAAAAAGAAAAAACTTTTCAGAAAAAAATTCAAAAGGCGTTAAAATGATTTTGAGAAACTTTTGCCTTATACGTGACTTTGGTCCCAGCATCAGCCTACATATTGTTCAATTTCCGACTGCCGAACGGACCGGACTGAATCAAATAGGTGGCATAAACAGCAGCCGCGCGTTCGGGGACCAAGCAGCCTGTGATGGGTATAAAATAAAAGTTTTCCACTTAAGGTTTATGAAAAGTTTAAGTCCGGCCAAACGAAGGAGAGAGATCCTTTTCCCCCACCGCGGCACATATTCACACCTTCTTCCTACGGAAACGGAAACTACGGTCGAAAAATGATGAATACTGCGAAGTGAGGGGCCCCTTCTTCGATCCCTGGCCGGTACACAAGAATACACTCCAGAGAGGAAAGCCGGCAATGGCCATAATATCCTTGGAACCGCTTGAAGATTTTTCGCAATAAGGAAACCGTGCCCCCCCCACCAAACTTCCTGGCCATAACCACTTAGGAGCCTGCTTTTCCCCGACCAACAACCAACAACCGCCGACGAAGAAAAGTCCCCGAATGCAAATAATAATGTAATTGCCAGCAATTTTCCTCAAGTCTGTTTACCTTTCGCTTCAGCGTTGTTAAAATTTTATGAGATTTAGACTGAATTTTAAAGCATTTACACCTGGCCCGCCGCAATGACAAATGAGCAAATGAATTGAACCCGAATGCGGAGCGCAAGCTAAGAACCCATTTAAGATCCCACCGGCTAATTGCATGTCGGACCCACTAATTGAGTGCAAGTCAAGCAAATCGACTAATTAACAGCGGCATTTCTAAGCGGACTTCAGAGGCCAAAGCCGCTGAAAAGGATATGCAATTTGCACGGCCAGGACACTTGATCTGAGCCAAAGCGGTGAATTGGATGGCTTGCCACAGCGTTCCGGTTTAATCTGTTATTAATTGACTGGTTGACATGCAGCAGAGAATAGGCATTTCCATGGCTAACTGGAGACAAAAATTTTAGGGCTAACCTAAAAAAATGTACAGGAGAAAAGTGCTTGCAAAGATTATAGAATACTTTATTTTATATAGCAATCGGTAGTAAGCCATTCATATTTTTACATTATGCAATACTCCCCATTTCTCTTATCTTATGACCTACATTTAGTTTTAGGTTACTTTAAAACCTATTTGTGTACATGAAAAGATAGATTATTTAGAGCAATAGAACAATTGATTTAATAATATCATCAATAATATTAATATTATTGCTTCGTTAAATAAAAATTAGTATGTAAATAAAATAAAATAAAATAAAATAAAATAAATTAAATATTAAAAATTGCATGATTTAATTTTAAAATACTAACTAAATCGGATAATATTATATTTAAAATGGGTCCTTTTGGTTATAAATGCAATCAATTTAAGCTTAATATATTTTAAATTTAAATGACATTTTCAGATATTATTATTTATTCCAAAAACTGTAAAATGAAATATTTACAAAAATACAACATTTACATATTTAAAATAAGTAAACACCAAAATGAATAAAAATCAAATTGAGAAGTTTTTAAATTGAGTTTAAAATAATTTTAAGCACTGTCAAATATGTAGTAAATCATCAATATTTACTAAAAATGGTATCTCTTTATTGCAAATTAGATATTTTAAGTTAGTTTAAAGACAGAAACATTTTGAAAAGGAAATAATTCTAAGAACTCATACGACTTGTCATGTAGGTAAATGACCGTGCATATTTTTGTCCGACTCCACTTACGGTCTAAGTGCTAGGCTGGAGTACATTTCGGGAATGTTTTCGGATGTCTCCGGCAAGACCACGTGCCAGGGTTTCAACCACGTGCCAGCGGGTCCAACCACGTCGCCCGTTGACTTTTCATAGATTTAGGAGTACATTTTTCTTGGGGCCACACAGTGGCAGTGGCACTTTACCGCTGAGCCGAACGCACCGCACCGCACACAGTTTTCCGGTGGGTGGATGTGGATATGGATGTGGCTGTGCATGTGGATGTGGATGTGGATGTACGTGGCACGTCCACGTAGCACCACCACTGTCACATGTGTCGCATGCATACATACATATTTACTTGAGCTGCGCATAATGAGCGTTATTTATATTTAAGCAGCTGCGGAGCAGACACAAATCGTAAATAAAACGTTTTAATTTATTAGGCAAATGATAATTCCCGAACGCATAGGCGTAGAAAGTGCCATAAAGCCACTTCGCTATGGTGATTGCTAAACTGGGTGACGACATAGCATACGCTTAGCCCCCAGGACAATCAATCAAATTAACCCAATGCCCAAGGCCAAGTAGCAAAATGTACAAATTGATTTGTTGGCCTTCGGGCAAGGTCAGCCTTTGACGTATTTAGACGTCTAAATTGAATCAGTTAGCGAGGGTGAAGAATTATAATTGAGTAAAGTGAGCAACTAATTGAGCTTGGGCAACCTAAGGGGATTGACTTTGTACGGTGAAAATTAAAGGCAATAATAAACACAATACGCGATAAAATAAATATCAATATTATTGCAGACGCAAATCTGAAACTGAAACCCTTAATTCTACCCCAAATAATCAGAAGAATAAACGATTTTAAGCTAATTAGTAATTTTTATTTTGAAAAAAAAGGTATAATGATGATAATGATAAACGCAAATCGAAATCTACAGGCATAAAATTAGGCACAACTTAATGAAAAGTGAAATAATCACAAGAATAAAATGTTTTGAGATCAATGAAATCTTATACTTTTAAAAATAAAATTAATTAAGGGAAAATTAATAATAAAATAATATATATAGCCTTAGGGACTAGCCTCAACTAACTAGGAAGTTTAATAATTAGAAAAAGAAAACCATTGTAATGACAAATGGCTGGTTAATCTTATCACCTGCGACCCTCTTATGTCCCTTTCTTATAAATTGCATCTTAGGGTTCCATTAGGACTTAGTCAGCTCCTCCTTTTGCCCACAGAGCTTATTATGATAATTGGAAATTATATGTAAAAATGATGACTTAGCGAGCCCTTGAGCCAAGGGCCTCGAGACAATTATCTCGGGCCAAACTAGCATTTGTGCCACATTAATCAGATTATTAATGGCGCATTTAAGAACGATGTAGCTATGGAGAGCGGCCAGAGAAAGTAATTGAATGCTAATGCAATCAATTAAAGTTAAACTCCGGGCACACGTGCAAAAGAACGCGGAGGAGTCGGCAGGATATTCATCTATTCCATCTTGGAGTGTCTTCAGCAAGCGGATGGAGATGGAAAAGTCCCTTGAAAATGCAGTGACGGATGGTCCGATGCTGATGAGTTCAATCAAGTTGTAAACATGATTCCTTCCACATTCCATTTAGTGCGAGAGGCAGTCCCAGTAACTCAATATACAATCAGCGGCGTTTTAGAGTTCATTTGCGTGGTATAAAAAGGGAAATCAAATCATAAAAAATAATATGCCGCTTTGTGGAAGAAGTCGGGACTGGTACTGGCAACAGGATGTGTGTGGGTGTGAGTGGAAAATGGAATCAACATCGACAAGTCCTTACCTTTGGCATGCAACCGGAGACGACGGGCAAATCCTCCTCTGTTCAACTCCAAATTGATGCAATTTATGAAAACTTTTGTGCGCTCAATTGCAAATACAAGTGTACAAGTGTACAATCTCTGTCATTTTTATGCACTTCCCCTAGTTATGCCAAAGCAATTTCTCTCTTTTGGCAAGTTTGCTTTCGTTTTCGCCCGAGTTCCTATCTTGATTTCATAGCCTTTTTATTTTTGTCAATTTTTTGTACTTTTCTACGGCTACGGCATTTCGTTTCCCCCCATTTGCCATTCGTGCATTGTGCGGCAAATTAAGCGCATTGCAAGAGATTTGATTTGCTTTCATATAGAAAATACTTGAAATTTCCTCTGCCATAGCAGCAATCACTTTAAAGTTGCCAACGATCTGCGACTGTGAACGAAAAGTAATTCCCAGCTAATGACTGTCATTTGTATCTGGAAATGAAATGTGCGTCACTCCTGACGCCGCGGCGTTTATTTATTTTAATGGCAAGGGCACAGCGCGTGTCTGTAATTACCGCCAAGTATTCAAAAGTTCCGCCACCGAGTTATGGCCTTTAATAATTATAAGTGAGTGCAACAATGCCGAAGATCCAATGGCTCGGCCCAAAGTATTCCTGACGGGAGTATCCTGACTGCACCAACAGTTGGCGTAATAAGTTTGAATTCTAATTCAATAAAGTGCTATTAAAGAAGTTTTCATTTCAAAAATATTTATCTATTTCACAAAAATTGTAAATATTTTCTAAAAAATAAATCATGTTTTTTTAAGACACTCCCGAGTACATTTAAAATGTCTTTTAATTTAAAATTAAAGTTTAAATGAAACATATATATTCTTAAACTTTTTTGAAAGCAAAGTATTGAGTTCGGTTTTCTATGGACCAGCCTTATTACAACTTTTTTGTCTATCCTATGCTTTTAGTTTTTCTATATTTGTTGTTCATGTTTGTTACATTAAATAAACACAAGGATAAATTTTCATAAAAATGATAACTTGCATTGTAAATCATATCAAATGTAATTGAAAGTTCATTGACCTTTACTCATTTCTGACTGAATTATGCGCCACCCCAAATCCTTGAGTAATAAAACAAGCATAGCAGTTATTGGAAACAGCGCCACACAAAACATAACAGTAGAATCCTTCATGCGTCTAAAAAGACTGCCAACAGCGACAGGATTACAGGACAAAGTTTAACATTTCTAGTGAAAATTGGTAAACAGCAGCTGCTTTTAACTTTCCAGAGGCAAAACATTCAAGTAACAGAGAAGCCACCCCTGATTTCCCCCTCCTATTTCGAACATTGCCCCGTTTGCAGGGGTGTTTGGCATCTACAGAATGTTAACCAAGCTCTGAAAACGCACTGCTAATGTAATGGTAAAAGGAAATACCGTAGCGTCGGGAAAACTCCTGTAAACTGCTGTTTTAGGTTTCCCTTAACTAATTAGAACGTAGGTTTTGCAGTTTTTTATTACCCATTATCTATATTTGGGCACTGCAAATAAATAGATTTAAACAACAAAATTAAAGCTAAATTTAATTTATTTTTATTCCTAAAATTTTCATGATTTATGTTATAAAAAATATTTAAAAACAGTTTTTCATCGTTATATCTCTGTTTCTAAATAACTAAATCTATTTATTTTTACTACATTTTAAAAAGTTTAAATAAATGATAAAAATAAGTAAACATTTTTTGACATTGAAGGAAAATGTAATAACGTTTAGAAATACATTTTTATAATGTTATCATTGCATTATACAAGAAACAAGGTAAAATCCTTGGATTCAATCCTGTGAAAACCTCCAAGCAACTGGATAGTCAATAAATTAATTATTTTTCGTACATTATAAGTAAAAGTATTTTGTCAACAATCAAATATATAAATCAATCCAAGAATGGCTTCAAGCATCAAACCACATTTCGAGCAGTGTGCAATGGAAAGTTCATTTGGCAAATGGATGCTGCGCATTTAGCAGCCGGCTGATGAGGTGGAGATGTGGGTCTGAGCCAGGCCAGTGGCTTTTAACTCCCTTTAAAATAGTTTTAATTGAATTTATTGATATTTTAGAAGAGCGAAGAGACAGGCATTTATACACACACCCACTCCTCGCACAAGTCAAATGCAAACCCGAAAACAGAATGAACTGGGGCCTAAAGCTGGGGGCTCTGGGATGTGGGATATGGGATCTGGGATCTGGGATCAGGGAATTGGAATGTGGGGCTCTGTGGCCCCAAAAAACCAAAGTTTTGTTAACTTTTCATCAAGCTAATAAAGCGTGCGTCTTTTTGGCAACGAAATGGAGACAACGACACCGAATCAATGCGCAAAGTCTTGACTCTATAGTAACTATGTGTGCGACTAATGAATAGAAATGTCGTCCTTCAAAACTTTTCGGTTACGAGGCCAAGGAAAATTGACGCTCTATTTGTGTGGGTTAATGAAAATCTGATTTTTGTTCCATATCCTACACACGCACACAAAGTCACACACTATTACAAGAGCACACAAACACACACACACACATCTTATACTTTCAAGTTGACTTAGAGTTTTTGGCTTTTTGAGAGCTCAAGGAAGCGTGGCAGAAGATTTTCGGTTCACTCGGAATGCAAAACTTAAATGCGTGCCATATGAATCGTTAATTGTGTGGGCAGCGGGCGGAAACGGATGCGGGTTGGAAGATGAATAGAGCGGAATGGAAAATTCAGAAAATCCGAGGCAAGGGTGAATAAAAGTAACTTGGCGTGAAGAATTAGGTAGCTTTTTAGACACTTGGTTATTCCTAATGTCGATTTAATGGATTTAAAAACATACATATATGACAAGAGGATTTGGCAGCTAATCAGCTATTTAGAAATATATCTTTGATTAATATTAAAAACTTTTTATTTTGTGTCAGAACTATACTCAAATTTCTATAAAAATTTAAAAAATTAAAGCGTTAAGAAACTACCTTCAAATTAAGTAGGATCAATGCTCTCTTATGCTATTAAATTTAATAGGAATTAAATGCAATTAATCATGGCAAATACTCAATTTGTTTCTGCTTTAAATATGTGAAATATGTGAATTAAGAGCTCTCCATTTATGCTGCCTTAAATCTTGAAAAAATAGCTGATAACAGTTCACATATGTCAGTTATAGTAAATTACTCTGAGTGTCTCATATGGCAATATTTCTTAGTCGTTAATGGACTTCTCTTCCTACTTAAATATATTGTTGGGGGAAGGTCCAAGTTTTTTCATTCATAAATTTTGACATTAGCATATTGCATTTCCATTGCGTTAATGTGACAAAATGACAAATGAAGTTGGTTTCGCCTCCTTTCAGTCGCTTGTAGTGCCAGTCGAAACGAAAGCCGTCTGTCTGGTTTCATTTCCTTCGCCTGCTTTCCGGTTGCTCGAATGGTATTTTATGCGTTTCGCGGCAAACTGCACTTGAATTTGCATTTGCATTTTTCCGAGCGTGGCAAAAAGCAAAACACTCTGACAAGCGTTTACAAACTCGCCAGTGCGACAACGCCAGCAACAAGCCAAGTAGCGCGGCAACTTTGAAATTGATAAATTGATTTATGCAAACAAAACAGAAAGAAATAAGGAATCTCCGGAGATGAAACTTGCTTGACTGCACCATACTATATACACGTATATATATTTGGATCCGTTGAATATGAAAAATGACGATGAGGGGGCGAAAACAAAAAATTTGTAGCCCAACCCGCAGGCTAACACACACAAAAAAAATAGACATTTAAATCTGAGGCTCAGACGTTCGGCACTGGTACATACAAAATCAATTAATAAACAATATGAAACGAAATTTGCAATTGTTCGTATGTCCGCCGCAGACTTGGCCTCTCGACGGCTTTTGTGGCTATTTTAGCTGGAACTAAGGCTTTTCTGTAAAAGCCGCTTCGCTTGTTTTTCCCCAGCGCCGCTTTATGTCACTCTTCAGATCCATTGTGTTGGGATTTGGTGCCATTACTGTTGCTATGGTTCCTGCTGTCTGCTGAGTGACCCACGCCTCCTCACGTTTCAAATAGCAGCTCCACATCGGCAATGCCGATGCTCCACATTCCCGTATCAATTTCCATTTTTTTGCGAAAACACTTTCTGTTGTCGCTGATGCTAACATATCTATCTATATATATACACCTGCGGTCAATATGGAAAAATGGAAAAATGCAAATAAATTAATTTTTATAGGTAGTTAACTTTAGTTGCCAGGATATTTTCAGCTGATTGGGAAAACTATTGCATCGCAAAAGAAAACATTTAGGTATATAATATAATATAATAAGAGTACTTTATTATTCACCTTATTTTTAGGCACTAAATGTTTTTAATCGCTTAAAATCGATAAGAATCTGCGATTTTAAATACGTTTTAACATTTTTTTTATTGCTTTTTTTAAAAAATATCAATTTCTTTCCTTAAGAGTTTTCTCTAAAGAAAGGCCAAAAATGTTGGTGTGCTTAAACATAGATATTTGTTAAGATATAAGCATAGCTTATAATTCTATTACGGTTTTGATAGCATAAAACATTAAATAATTTAAATACGATTTTAAATACGTTTTAACATTTTTTTAATTGCTTTTTTTAAAAAATATCAAGTTCTTTCCTTAAGAGTTTTCTCTAAAGAAAGGCCAAAAATGTTGGTGTGCTTAAACATAGATATTTGTTAAGATATAAGCAAAGCTTATAATTTTATTACGGTTTTGATAGCATAAAACATTAAATAATTTAAGTTTTGTGTGTCTCTTAACACAACAACTGCTATATGGCACTACTATTTTATTAGACGCAACTGTGTAAGCCATGATAGCAGTATGATTTTGATCTGAAATTGTGTCTATATATGTATCTTTGCATGTGCGCTGCGACATTTAAACCGTAAGGACAAACAATTGTACCCATAGTATATGGTAAACAAGTCACGTGCCACGTGTGTTATTGCTTTCCGTTGCCTTTGATTTTGAGAGTGGCGATGAAGGTGGATGCAAGAAAGATGTCGACTTAATGGGCGGTGCCACGCCCACTGGTCTGATGCCTGGCTCACAAGTGATTGCCAAAGCAGCTGGCATTATAAACTTAATTAAAATATCGGCAGACAGTAATAAATGACAGCCCCCGAAAGCAGGCAATGTGTTCTTTTAGAAAGGCAAGCGGCAAATATTTAAACGCACACATATTGTAAAGAGAATTTGTATTTATAGACACACACATCCGCCAGCACACACACTACCCCACACACCCTCACCACCACCCACACCCACACAAATGGCGCTACAATCACAGGTAACTGCTACATGTGTAAATATTTACAAAACGCGCCAAGCGTCGACAAACCGACGCCAGTCATCTTCACATTTGCCGCCAACGAGCGACGCTTCATTGTTGTTGCAGCGCGTAACTCTTTCACTTTGTCCAGGTCCGCTACTTGGGCGCCAGCGGGCAACGGGGCCCAAAATATAGCAAGAATTTGTTAAACCTATCCTAAAAGGATAATCTATAGTATCTATGTAGTACATAGTATGTAGTACATTTTATCTTAATAAGTACACTTGCAGATCTTAAATGTGTTTCATGCAAGTCTGAAGTTTAATTTTTTTAAGCTCCATCTTCTAGTTTCATTGCTTATTTGGTAGTATAATATAACTCAAGTGCATTTTAACTTAAAACGTACATTTGGTGACCCATTTAAGTCTGAAACTAAATTATTTAAAAATATGTATTTAAAGGTTACTTTTATGATAAGCTGAGATTACATGATCTAACTATATTTATTAAATGATATGCTAAAATTGTTATTTATTTATTTAACAAATTAATTCTAGTATATAATATTGGAAGCGAGTGTCCTTTGGCCTGGCTCATATTAAAATGTTTAAGATATTATAGCTGAACGCGAGTTTAGATAAATTCGTGTAATTTGGTTTAGGTTTGTGAGAAAAAAGGTTATGAGGAGGGATTGGATTAAAAATGTAACTTATTCAGGAAAAGTTTTTTTGGAAACACTTTTAAATTTACCTAAAGGTGCGCCAGTCTGCTACTGTCTTTCCACTCGCCCACGCAGGCAACCTCAGGTTTATTTATGCCTTTCGATATTTATCGCTGTTGCTCTATTTGTTTTTGTTGCTGCCAGTGCCGCTTCTCTACAATCCCCCTCTTCTGGATGTGGGTAAATGTGTGCCCGTGTGCCTGTGTGTTTTATTCCCTTTTATTATTATTATGCTGTCATTTCTGCTGTCGCGACATTGTCAGCGAACGTTGTGTGTGCTGTGCGGTTCTCTTTTACGGATCCGTACCATGTAGGATATGAAACTCGGAAGCAGACTCACCGCCTGCGTGTCCATGTTTTTATCCCTGAACGGCGACATCGAAAGGGTTTTGGTTGTCCCGTTCGAACCAGCCGTTTTATGGGCCATCATGCCATTGGTAAGGCCCGAAATCAAAACTGTTTACTACTCCAATTTCGTAATTTTCTCCCATTGCACTTGCTGTCGAATATGCCTCATAATGTCAACAAGGCAATATATCAAATGGCCCCTAAGGATGTCTTCAAGTTGTACTTTGTCTAAGGTTGTTGACATAAGGATTCTATAAATTAATAAATGTGGTGCCCAAAAATTCGGAATAAGCAGTTATAAAATTATACTTATGACTAAACTGGTCCCATTATATAAAAAAGTCAAAATGGGTTCTAATAATTTATTAAACACCCAAGAAAGGCATGATTTCCACCCCACAAAAAAATATATCTAAGCTCACCCCCCTTTCGAATGCATAAGTATACTGAAGCATCAAAGGCAAACCGTTTAAACTCTCTGCTCGCCTGCTGACTTTGATATACAGCCATTTGAGTGTCGCTCAAAGTAATAGCAAAAAATAGTGGAGTATGTGGAACAACCCTTAGGGCAATGCAATATATGCATTTCGTGCGATCTGACAGTTTTCCCCTTGCAATTCCAATAGGAGGACGGCAGAACCAACTTATAATAACTTAAATCAATAAAAAAAAGTGTTTTATTATTTAGCGAGGGTAGGAGAAACCAGAATCAAATGGTTAAAGCCATACGGATAGCCACAAATTAAAATTCTTCTTTTTTACAGGCTCATTGATAAACAAATTATTATTTTATTTAGCAAAGTTATACAAACAATAACAAACGCGTGCAAACAAAATATATGGAAATATGATAATGTACGTAGGTAAAGAAACTTTAGTTTTCTGACAGCTTTGTGATAACGCCAACTACTGAGTGGTTATAATATATATTATACATTTTTTTATAAACAACTACACAAAATCTATAATAAGTATAATTACTATTATTAAATAGGTTTAAACAGCAAACGACCGGGGTTAATTTGGCGAATTAAACAAACTCTGGATGTATGTAGATATACACGCGGTCTTTACTAATTGGAGTACTTCCAAAGAGCATATATGATCAAAATTAGATATGTTAGATAATGTATTATACTTTCTATATATTATAATACAAACAAGCTTATGAATTATCATGAACCTAGAGGGCCACTCCACTTGAAAAAAGCGTGTTTAAGCTAAAGGAATTTCATTATTATTATATATAACATATTATATTGACATTTGCATATGTTAAGCTATCTATCTATCAGCTACTTCTAAAATTTAATATTTTTTTTTATTATTATTATTATTGCGAGTCAGGTAAAACATGTCAGAATGACAAACCGCGGTTAAACATTTCGATCCGATTAAATCTGTGTTGTTACCTAATCGGCAAAGCCTGAAATAAAATAAGGTGTTTAATATTGATCGTACATTTAGTTACACAATTAAAAAATATAAGATCGAAAATGTGCACAAAAAAACTGGGGTTGGTAAACAATTATAATAATTATAATTATTATAACATCAGCATTGCAAGCTATATATTGGGTTTCAATTGACATGACCAATAATTCACTTTTGGCGGTTATAATGGAACTAGAAATATTACTACTCACGGTGGTATCCCTGTTAAGCCATGCAAATGGAGCAAAGTACGAACTTTCGGTGGCGGATGAGGATATATTCAGCAGTTGTAATAGTCCTGACCCCGGCACACTCGACATAAACGGCCTTGTGGATTTATCGGAGCTCTCCACATCCATGTCTGCTGAGGGTGTAACCATAAGCGGAAACGCAACTTTAATTTGGGACATAAAACTTGAGGATCGCGTACAAGTGATTAAGAATATCCAACATTTAATGTGAAAACAACTTGAAATATTTTGTATATATGTATTCCAGATGAGCACGAACCTTTTATATTTCGATAGGGGCACTTGGACGCCAACAGTATTCTCAATGGTTTCAAGGGACTTCTGTAAGTCGATGTACGATAAAAATCAGTACTTTTACAAATACTGGACCGGTTATATTACAAACGATATTCAAGATAAATGTGTCAATGTTCCTGGGGTAGGTATAAATACAATTTCTTCATTTAAAAACATATTTTCACGCCATTGCACGGCAGACTAAAATTATCCATAAGACCTATACGTTGAGTTTGACCGCCGATGTCATGGGTCCACTTCGAGAAGGAACCTACAAAGCCCAAATAATGTTCCGAGCTTATGATACCAAGGGATTCGAACGGCCAACTCGCATTTGCTTGGAAATAAGGGGCGACTTATTCAAGGTATAACCGAAACTATGAAGAGTATTAAAAACATCGCATCCGAAAGAGAGTATAGGCAGAAAACCTAAGGAATAAAAGTATTTACTAACAGAATCTTCGACAACAAATAAAATATTGGTCGTTTACTAAAATATGTACGAAATTTATTATTGGTGTGAAGCGTACAAATCAAAGATTTATCATTATGTTTATATATATACACTCAAATACACTTACGGGCTAGGCAGAAATCAGCTTAGGTCTATCACTTAAACAAATGTAGCGTCATACTCTTAATAAGCTACGGACACTCGTCCGAATTCATTAAACGATTGCCAGTGGTCAGCGACAACATGGTCGACACTGCTAACTTAACTAAGACACAGGAGATCGTTGAGGCGTTCATGTTGGCGGGCAGCAGTCGCCGCCGCCCGATCATGTCATATGCGGCGAGGCCGTTGTCGCCGACTTCCCCGCAAAGAATCGACTGCCGCCGGTCTGGTTGGTAAAGAGTAGCGTGTCCACTGAGGGCAGCATCTGGTTAGATCTCACCAGCAGCGGCACATTCACCATGGACACAGACGGTGTCTGGGTGGCCAAACTCGTGGTCACAGACTGCGCTGCGCTGCTACCCGCACTGCTGAGCTTGCCATGCGCATTTAGCGTGAAGGCGGGCAGGTAGTAGTTCCCAGATCTCACCGGCAATGCTTGCGCCGAAGTCGCGGTATTGGATGAGGAGGAGACGGCGGTCAGTTCCATGGAGGCGGGTGACGAGAACGGCGAGGACTCCAGTGAGGGGCAAGCTAGGCGATCGCTGGGCTTACAAGGCACTGCAAATAAAAAATACAAACATTAAAACTCTTTTATCTTAACAAGAAATTTAGATAAAAATCTCTAATTAAACTCAAGATTTGAAACTATATGTTTTAGGATGTCAGGAAACTTACTGAAATCATCATCTGGCAACATATCGTCCGGTAATTCGTTTTTAATCTGAAAGTGCAGAGCAGCGGCCGAGTCTGAGATTGCGTTGTCGGATGTCCCCATCTCGGTGTTCGCATTGGGGGCATCGTATAGGCCGCACTCCTCCATTTCCAGGGCCTGCTCCATGATCAGCTCTTCGGCAGAAGTCAGACTGAGACCGTGCAGGTCGAGGAATGGACCCTGGTTCTGCACCGGCTCCTTCTTGATGTGCGGCACCGCTGGAGCAGCAACGGGCTCCAGGCTGGACTGCTGCAATTGAGGCTGCTGCAGAAGCTGCGGCTTTTGCTGCAATTGCTTCGGCGCCAGCTGCTTACGCTCGCGCTTGGCTTTGGTCTGCTTGGGTGCCGGCGGAGGTAGGGTCACCAACACGTTGCTCAGCTCCTGCTGATGCTGTTGTGCTGGTGGCGTCGGGTGCACCTGCTGCAGAGCTGTGCCCGCTGGCAACGTGATTCCCAATGCGGCAAGGGTGGCCTGCTGTGGCTGCTTCTTTTTGCGTGCCTGTTTTGGGGGCGCCGCTGCTGGCGTAGGTGCAAGATTGGGTTTGACTTTTGGTTCAACAGAAGCGGAAACGTCACCGGGATTCCCTGCTCCAGCTGCTGTAGCCGCCGCCGCTGCCGCTGCTGCTGCTGCCGCAGCCTTTTGAGCCTTGTTGGTCGTTGACTTTTTCGAGCAGTACGAAGGAATGTTCTCGAGATGTTCGCCCGTCTTGTGGTCCACCTTGTGACGGCGTCTCGTGTGCTTCAGCCAATTGGGAAAGTTTGTGAAGTCGCGCGGACAGTAGTTGCACTTGAAGGGCCGCATGCCAGTGTGTATATTAGAGTGTTGCTTTAGTTTTGAGTTGCTGATGAAGCTCTTGTCGCACACGGTGCAGGCGAAGGGTCGCTGCTCCAGATGCACCAGGTTGTGGACCTTCAGGCAGCGCTCCGTCTTGTACATCTTGCCGCACTTCTCGCAGCGGTAGGAACGCGTCTGCGCATGGTACTTCTGGTGGCGCTGCAGATGGGAGCGCTCCTGGAATCGCTTCTGACATTCGGGGCACTCGTACGGCTTCTCCGATGAGTGAATCCGAGCGTGGTGCGTTAGGTTGATTTTCTGAACAAACTTCTGTCCGCAGATGTCACACTGGTATTTCTTATTATCGCTGTGGATTTTCCGGTGCATCCACATACTGCCCAATTTGAGGCTAGAGAGTGTGTGGAAATAGGTCAATAGGAGGGACTAGAATCAAATTTCTGATTCTACTTACCATTTGCCGCAGTCGGGGCACTTCTTCCAGGTGTCCTTGCGTCCCTCGGTGCGGTGCGTTTTCAGATGCTTCTTCAATCCAGCCAGCACCTCAAACTCCCGCTGGCACTCGCTACAGCGATAGGTAAGCCTCAACCGATGGTTTGCCGCCTCGTGCTTGGCCACTTCATCCGGCGTCTCCAGCAGCATCCCATTGCAGTCTAGGCACTTGTTCAGCGGTGCCGGATCCACCTCGAAGGGCTTGGCTTCCGAAGCGACTGATGGTGGCGGCATGCTGACCGCATCTGCGGCAACCGCCTCAGCCGACTTGGTCTGCTGGAAGATGGTGAACGACGGCGGCAGGAGCTCGGACTCGCACAGCTCCACCTTGGTGACCACTTGCTCTGGCGGGTGCTTCTCCTCGGGCGGCTCCTCCTTAAAAACCTTTAAACGCACCGCCGTTGCCGCCGGCAGCTTGGGTTTGCTGCGCTGCAGCAACTGGGGCATTTGCATCTGCTGCTGCTGAATCTGCTCTGGCGATAGCTTCAGGGGCGTGGATGCACCACTGGAAGAGGTCTTCTTGAAGGGTGAGTTGGTGAAGGCGTTCGGTGGCTCAGGACGCAGGAAAGTCACATTAAACTCAGAGCCGGAGTGGTTATCACTGGCCAAACTGCTGGACACGGCGGCGGAGGAGCTGCTGGCCGCCGCCAGGTCATCGCGGCAGACGTCCGAGGAGAGATTCAGCTCGGTGTTGTTCTGGGCACTCTCGTCCAGGACGCGCCAGAAGTCCGTGGAGGAGAGGCTATTGCCATTGACGAAGCTGGCCGAACTGATGGTCACGCAGGCCGACAGATCGATGTCCAGCGACTCGTCCTTGATGCTCGATATCGAATCAAAGTTGTTGATCCGCAGCAGCGAGCTGAGGATCTCGTCGTGGGCCGCCTTCGTGGGGGTGCCCGCATCGCCGCCGTAAATTTTAGGCGGCAACTTCTTGCTTGGCGCCTCCTCCGCCTTCATTCTCTTGCCCTTGCCGCCCTCCATTCGCCTTGCCTTGCGTACACGTACAGGTTATGCGGTCGGCGTTTTCGCTCGCCGTATTTTTGCTTAGTTCGCAGCGCCGCTGGCGCTTCACAATCACTGGTCGTCTTTATCCGGTCACTGGGTCCTTAATTCACTCATTGCAATCGCTTTTGCTGGGTTAAGCGCGCCGCAATTGATCGAAAAACATTTAATTATTGTGAAATGCGCCTCGGCTTTGTTGTTTTTGTCACGCTTACAATTCTCGAGTCGCCATTTTGAGAACAGTGTTGCAAGACGCGCCGCTGGATGGCAGTCCCGCCAACAGTGTTGGCTGCTGGCGGTTTTATAGCTATATATGTATGACTCCACTAATTGGGTACTAAATATGTGATTAAATAACTAAAACTGTTTTCTTTTACTAATAAAGCCACCTTTAAAATCTATGAAATCTATATAACCATAACATTGAGTTCTAGACTTTGGCTTATGTTGTAAAAAATGTTTTTATTCTGACCACTATTAAAAACTACTAACAAGTCCAAACAGGAAGATATGTTTTTTTTTAATTCGGTAATACATAGTTCTGTTTTTTCTTTCTTAAGGGGAGCTAAAAGTAAGTTTCAAACAGTCAAGCGCCATATTATTTCCCCAATTACATGTATTATTAATTACAAATTTTTGGAGGACGAATACAATTTTCTTTTGAGAACCCGAATGTTCATAGATTTATTTCGTTAGTGGTAAACATATGTATATATCGAAAAGTCACAAAATCATCGTTCAATTATTTAAATTATATAGATTTTACTTTTCAGTTGAAAGTATTTTGTTGAATCACGTATCGTATATTATGTTTCTAAATGTAGTTGCAAGCAATATTAAAAATTGTTCGAGCCTCAAGAGGTTCGTTTGAGTAAACATTTTGTTACCCAATTTATTTTTTGACAGTCCTTTTTATTTTATTTAGAAGTAAATTTTCATTAACTTATTTATTGAATTATATATATGGCTATTTACCCGCTAGAACTAGCTAGTTAGTATTTTAACGGTATGCATTATTCTTTAAAGTACATAAATGGTATCCAATGGTATTTTTTACACACTAAAATACTTTTAGCGCTTTGTAATAAACATGGCGTCAGAGGGCGAAAACGTTGTGATGGAAAGTCCAGGTAAAGTCCAATTTTTGAAATATTGCTAGCTCCATTCGACCGCAACGAAGTGGCCGGCGACTAATTACTCAGTTCGGATAAGGATAGTCCGAAACTTGACATCGTCAGTCATTTTGAACAGGCCCAAAAAACCTTTTGAAAAAAACGAGAAAATCACGAGGCACCGAACTCCGAATACCGCGCGTACAGTTTATGTAAACCGCATGGATTAACTAAAATAGTTAATTGCCGTTTTCCAGGTCGACGCACACGTTCCGGACGCAAGGCCGCATCGCCGGCTGCATCATTACCAACTCGGAGCACCCGACGCACATCCAAGCGGAACATACAGGTTTGTAAATCACTCCTAGTTACAACTTACTTTTCGACGACACACTCCAAATGATGTAAACGATTGCAATTTCAAGTGCGGATGTGGCGTTGTTCCATCCGCACATGATTTCCTCCCTGGAGGAGCAAGTGATTACCTGCAAGGGCCAACTGATGGCAAATAATCTACAGAATCAACTTGCACTACCTGTAACAACTATTAACCCGCCTATTCTTGCAGCTAAGCGACCACGAAGAGGAACCCGAGGAGCAGGTGGTCATGATTCTGGATGAGGAGGAGCCATTTGCAGGTGCGACCACCGAAGAGGCTGCCCCGCTGGAGCCCCAGTTCGAGGAGACGCAGCACCAGCTGGACGACGATGTGGAGATGTTGACGCCCGCCGAAACTGGCGGCGTGGATGAGAAGAGCTCCTCCTTTCCGTTTGGCACGGTGGCGGAGCAGCATTCAGAGACCAGCGATGATATTAAGGAGAGTCGCGGCCAGGCCGGCGTTGATACTTTGCTAGCCTCAATGGCCGGTGATAATGCCAATAGTTTACCCTCCGTGGGTGGAAACGATGAGAGTGACAACGCAAACAAGAAGGCGGACTTTGAGTACAATGTGGAGGTCCTGCAGCCGCAGCCAGAGAAACTGAATTCATCTGAGGACTCTAGCTCCCACCATGCTATAGCTGAGGATCTGGCCGACGAGGCGGACACCAGCAATGCAACCATAGTCAACACAGAGATCATCTCAGAGGACGAACTACCTCCTCCCAGCAAGCCGGAGATCAACGATGCCGAGGAAGTGTCCGACGAGGAGCTTCCGGCACCGCAAAGGGCCGAGCTTCCAGCGGATGCTGAGGTGATCTCCGAGGACGAGCTGCCCACCCACAACAACAACAATACCGCTAGTGAGACGAAGGCTCCTGTGAAGCGCAAGGCGGATATAGAAACAGATAAAGACACTTTAGATAAGGCGACAATCAGTCGTGAAACGAGCGCAAAAGAAAAGTCTGAGGAACAATATAATCCGGGGAGTCCCACGTCGGAGAGCAATGATGCACAGCCCTCGGAGAAAAGGGTGAAAATTGAAGGTAATTAGTTATAATCGGAAACTAACTTGATGCAAAATACTTAATACTCAAATCAACAGAATCCGAACCCAAGGACAAGAAGAAGGAAAAAGAGCGTGATAAGGAGAAAGATAAGGAAAAGGATAAGGATAAAGAGAAAGATAAGGACAAGGACAAGGAAAGGGAGCGTAAAAAGCTTCCCGACCTAGATAAATACTGGAGGGCTGTCAAAGAGGACTCCACCGACTTCACCGGCTGGACATACTTGCTGCAGTATGTGGACAGTGAGGTGGGACAATCGCATTTAAGATGATCTTTTAGACTTTAAAATAATGTAATTTAATTCTACTCTAGTCCGATGCGGAGGCGGCTCGCGAGGCTTACGACACATTCCTGTCCCACTATCCCTATTGCTATGGCTACTGGCGCAAGTACGCCGACTACGAGAAGCGCAAGGGCATCAAGGCCAACTGCTATAAGGTGAGTACCTACCATACATTCGGTCGTGCAATTAAATATCTTTCGCAATTTCTTGTATTACGCTTACAATTACGATTACAATTGATATTCATATATTTGTTGTTAAATGCAATTTATTATGACCTAATAAAAACTACATTCAATAAATGCAACATCTACAAAAAAAAAAAAACAATTTAAGAATACACATCCAAAACTTTAGTAGTAAAACCTCCAGTCAGGGTCGTATTTTCTTAGACGTTAAATGTTTATTTCAGGGAATGAAACTGGTTTCAGTTTCGGAGCATTTTAGAATTTAGGTGGGGAAATCACATAAAGGTGGCTTGTTTTTAAAAGAGCTAGAGATAAAAAAGTTGTTTACATAATTTCAAAGAAATTGTTTTTCATTTGAGCTGTCAATATTTTGGTTGTTAAAATTGTTTACAAATAATTTGTTACCTTTTTATTGTGGCTTTCCCACTTAAATGACGTAGCATTTTTAGTTTCGGTTTCTTACATCCAACTCACGTATCCTTTAATACCGATGACAATTGTTTAGAGATAGACTTGACTATATGTACATTTTTATTGTCGTATTCACCACTTTTACCAAGTACCATTTTGTTCAACCCATGCACATTTTTGGGAGATTTTTGTCTCTGGAATATAACCAAATTGCTTCACGACACAAATTTGATGTTCTCAGTACAATTCACCACTGTGTCGCACAACTCACGTTGTAGCCCAGCCCAATTTAGCTCAGCTTAGCTCAGTTGACCTCTGAACCCTTGAACCCCAGACCGACCCGAATCCGATTCTGAAAGCGATTGACTTGTCGAGTCGCTGCTCGATGTTCGATCCGTCTACTTTTTGATCTTCGTACGTTTGT
Source organism: Drosophila elegans (assembly GCF_018152505.1). Lineage (NCBI taxonomy): Eukaryota > Metazoa > Arthropoda > Insecta > Diptera > Drosophilidae > Drosophila > Drosophila elegans. The sequence continues at coordinate 1,101,127 of NW_024545863.1, forward strand.
ATTACCAGTTTACCTCTTCAGTTACGTTACCTCCATCCTTCTTCAACACGATATAAATAGTGAGCTCTCGCATCTCGTACATTCGTAAGTACAAATGGCGTTTAAATGAAATTTTTAAGTCTTTTTGTGAAGTTTCTTGTATATCGAACACTTAAAAGTGTGTGCCTAAAAAAGAAAACAACTACAACTACAACTACAACCTGTGTGTTATGTATTCCGTGTATCTGTAAAGTCGCTAAGTTAGTCTTTAAGCTCAAACACCATTCACATTTAACGTTAGACTTAAGTCTCTGAGCACTTAAAGCTTGAAAGATTACTATAAACCACAAAAATTTCTATATTTCTCTTCTGCGTTCGATCCAACTATAATTCAAAAATCGAAAAACCAAAAAAAAAAAAAAACAAACAAAAAAACGAAAACTTGTACCCCGAACATACGAAAATGACCAAATCCTAGGTGTTTGAGCGCGGCCTGGAGGCGATTCCCTTGTCGGTGGATCTGTGGATCCACTACCTGATGCACGTCAAGGCGCACCATGGAGACAATGAGCAGTTCATCCGCAACCAGTACGAGCGGGCGGTGAAGGCGTGTGGCCTGGAGTTCCGATCGGACAAGCTCTGGGATGCCTACATCCGCTGGGAGAACGAGTCGAAGCGCTATAATCGAGTGGTGCAGATTTACGACAGGCTACTAGCCATACCCACTCAGGGCTATAATGGCCACTTTGACAAGTGAGTTGGTCAAAACACACACCTCTTATCAAGGGCCGATTATATTGTAGCACTTGCCTTTACAGTTTCCAGGATGTGATCAATCAGCATGCTATTACCAGCACAATTGGCAACGAGGAACTCGTCCGCCTGCGCAAAGAATTCCATGAACGTCAGCAGAGCAAGTCCTCCAAGTCCTCGTCCAAGCACCGTCGTGATAGCAGCAGCTCCAAGGACAAGGACAAAGACAAGGATAAGGACAAAGACAAGGATAAGGACAAAGAGAAGGAAAAGGAGAAATCTAGCGGTGGTGCTGGTAAGTCGCCCAAAGATATTAGTGAAACTCATGTCGATGAATCAGATAGTACCACCGATCTGACCGAAAGCGAGTCATCGACTGCAGCTCCAAAGGCCTCACTGCCTCAGATCGATTTCAGTGATCTTAGCACGCTAAATGATGAGGAGGTGGCCAGCATAAAGGACAGGGCCATATCGGCGCGGCGCAAGATTCACAAGGTGACCGTGGGCGCAGTGACTGCCCGCTGGTCCTTCGAGGAGGGCATCAAACGACCCTACTTCCATGTGAAGCCCCTCGAAAGGGCGCAGCTCAAGAACTGGAAGGACTACCTGGACTTTGAGATTGAAAAAGGAGATCGCGAGCGCGTCTTGGTTCTGTTTGAGAGATGCCTAATCGCCTGTGCTTTGTATGACGAGTTCTGGCTGAAGATGCTTCGCTATCTGGAGTCCTTGGAGGACCAGAGCGGAGTCACCAAACTGATTCGCGATGTCTTCAGTCGCGCCTGTCGCATCCACCATCCGGATAAGCCTAGCCTGCACCTCATGTGGGCCGCCTTCGAGGAGTGCCAGCTCAACTTCGATGCCGCCGCCGAGATACTGGAGCGCATCGAGCAGCGTTGTCCCAATCTCCTGCAGCTGGCCTACCGACGCATCAACGTGGAGCGACGTCGCGGAGCGCTGGACAAGTGTCGCGAGCTGTACAAGCACTACATAGAGAGTACAAAGAGCAAGGGCATTGCCGGCAGTCTGTCCATCAAGTATGCCCGTTTCCTCAACAAAATCTGCCACGATATCGATGCGGGTATGGCTGCACTGCAGCAGGCACTGGAACGCGATCCGGCCAACACTCGGGTGGCCCTGCAAATGATCGATCTGTGCTTGCAGCGCCCCAAAGTGGACGAACAGGAAGTGGTCCAGATCATGGACAAGTTCATGGCCCGCGCGGACATCGAAGCCGATCAGAAGGTCCTGTTTGCCCAGCGCAAAGTTGAGTTCCTCGAGGACTTTGGCAGCACGGCGAGGGGCCTGCAAGACGCCCAACGCGATCTCCAGCAGGCTCTAAGCAAGGCCAAGGAAGCGCAGAAGAAGAGGTGAGAATACAAGATTTAATCATTCTCTTTCTACAATTGCAGAGGTTATTTATAAAATTGAGCACAAGTTTGTAATGCAGTAAAGTATTTATATTCCTGATAAGCTTCCCTGGAAGAGTAGATCTAGCGGTGTCCGTTTGTCTGTCCGTTTCTATGCAAGGAAAGCTATCTGTATGAAATACACACAACCTCTCCGTTTCAGAAATTAAATAATAATATATCATTAAGGTTTCGTAGAAGCAATTGGGAAATGAAATGGAAAGCAAATTAAACCTTTGCTGTTTTTAAAGTTATACAAATATACTTTGGGGTAGTACGTAATGGATTAATATTTCACATTGGTTTTAATTTTATCAAAATCGAAAAATTTTGCTTTCTTATTTTCTTGTTGAAATCAAATTTTGTATTTCTCCTTGCAGTGATAGCAGTCCTAGTCGCAAGAATTCCTCGGGTGGCAAAGAGGGTGCCGCTCCTTCCGGATCTGGATCCTCATCCTTGGCGACGGCCTACAACAATGGTGGAGCGGGCGCGGCAGCGGCAGGCTACAATTATGGAGCGGCCAATGCCGCCGCCTACTACGGCCAGCAGAGTGCCGGCGGCGGAGGAGGACCCTATCCGCCACAGCCGCCGCAGCAGCAGGCCTCCTACGACTCGTACTACAATCAGTGGGGCTATGGACCGGGTGGCGCCAGCAGCGGCGGCGGCAGCAGTAGTGGCGCCGGCTACAACTACGGCCAGTGGAGCGGCTATGGCAACTACTACTGAGAGTTAAGCTTAAATGTAATCCACCTCCAGCCACTCCCACTCCCACTCCCACTCCCTGTAGCTCTAAGACGCCCGCCCCCAAACTCGATTAATTACGCCTTGCTCTGCTCTGCTCTGCTTTGTTAAGTTATAGACTTCTAATTTTAATTTTATATCGCGATTCCTAATAATACATATGGTTATGTAAGAGACAACAACAAAAACCACCACCACCACCAGCCCACAATGCGTAAAATAAAGGATATCAGCTTAATCGGTTCACCATAAATCTTACTGCTTGTATTTATCGCCAAGAGGTTCTTCTTGGGAGAGGGTCAAACGAGCGGGCTGGCTCAACTGAAGTCTAGAGATTGGGACGATACCAGGTCACCTCGCCGCCATTGCAGCCGGTTACGAGGAGCGGCTCCCTGGGGCTGAACTTGGCGCACAGCACGACGTCCTGGTGCTCCGTGATCTTGGCCAGCTCAATTAGCTTCCGTGGCTGCCGCTTGACCTCCTCGAAGGCGTGACACCTGGGATAGTCGCAGCAATCGTCGCTGTAGCCCAGCAATCGCACTCCGTTGCCGTACGGCGAGCACACGATCCTGCCGTCCGCCGAGAAACCCGGCTCCTTGATGAATCCCGGCTTGGTGTTCGTCTCGGCGGCATAGTAGAGCAGCTTCTTGGCATTCACCAGTATGGAATGGCCGTTCTCCTTGGCCGTGGCCGCCGTCGCATGACTAGGGATGAAGGGTCGCAGGCGCAGCCGATGGCCGATCTCCAGGCGCACCGTGGTGTCGCTGTTGGTACTGATGGCGCTGATGGAGCTACTGCTGCTGGAGCTGCTGCTGCTGCTGCTGGAGCTACTGCTGCTGCTGCTGCTGCTCTGGTTGTTCTCCGTTGGCGGCGGGGTGCCCAGCTGGCGATGACCACTGCTGCTGTTGACCATCAGGCGATTGGCCATCGAAGGTCGCAGCGGGAGGACTCCGCTGCTGATGGCATACACAAAGTTGTAGCCGCTCACTTGGTTGTTGGAGTTGCGCGCCCGGTTCTGCCGGATGGCACGCTCCTGGACGGTGACCTCCGCCGCCCAGATGTCCGGTATGAAGGTGTCGGAACGCGGCGAGGCTGGCGCCGTGGCCGAGGCCAGTCGTCCCGTTCCTGGGTTATCCAAATGGAAGACCTGAACGGTGCCCATGCGCAGCGGTCGCCGCGGCTGCCTGGGCGGCGGGCCATCCGTGTCCTGATCCTGGACGTTTAGGCTGCTGCGACTGGCCGTCGTCGTTGTGGATACACGTTTCTTCTTGGGCTGCGGCTCCTCCTCCTCATCCCGCTCGTCCTCGCTGCTCCGCACCGGCTCCTCGTTGATGTCATGGATGCAGGTCCACTCGCTCTGCTCGTCGCAGCTGACGTTCCGGGTCAGCATGCAGCGACAGTGCGGGTGGATCTGCAAGGCCATGATCATCTCGGCGTCATTCTGCTCCGGGAAGTCCGTGACCAGTTCCACGCGGTTCTTCTTCTGGCGCCGGGAGAACACATGGTCGTACTTGGCCGCCTGTGGGATGTACTGTTCGCCCAACTGCATCAGTCTATAGATACCGGGCTGAAAAATGGTGAGGGTTTTGTCAGTTTCGATTGGTCTGGGGCCTATATAGGAGGGGATCCTAAAGAATTCGCTTCTCATTTGGTATTTAAGTTTCTACATCTATCAGTTTCCGATGCCACGAATTGGAAAAATACTATGGCAATTGTGTGGGCCTACTAATTTAGGTTAGTCTGCAGTCTATATACTAAGGGATCCTAAAGTATTAACCACATTGTGGCTTTGGTTTTCACATTCGCGGGTCATTTAGCAATTACAACCTTCTCTTCTTAGAACTTTCTAGTTCTAGTTCTTTTAGTTTTGGTAATACTAAGCAATGCTACGACACTATTGAGTGTTAATATAAATTCTAGTTAGTCCTTAAGTACTTCCTCCTAAGGCTTGGTATTCAGGCTACCAAAACTGCTTCCAAAACAAGAAGCTTCATATAAAAAACAAACGGGCCAACATTTTTGGAATTAAGTTTTTTAAATTGGGAGCAATTTCGGTAGCCTGCCTTTTTTTAAATAACTAGCTCTAGTTATATCAATATTTGTAACACTATTCAGTGTGAATAACTAACAGTGTGACTATAATGCGACGCACGAGTGACAAACAGGAGAACCTCCTTACCCTGAATCCGCACAGATCCTTGTGCAGCGTGGTGAGGTCGAGGTGATGGATGATCATGATGTAGCCACCGCTGGTGCAGAGGACCAGCTTGTCTCCGGTGGGCGAAATGCGGCACCGCATCAGGCCGCTGGCGTGGAAGACGCGCTGCGAGATCAGGCCCTGCTCCGTCTGCGAGTTGATGTCCCAGGTGAAGATGCTGCCGTCGAAGCCGGAGCTGACCAGTAGCTTGTCCTTGGAGGAGTACTCGATGTTCTTCACCCAGTTGGAGTGACCATGCAGGACGCGCAGTTTCTGTTTCATGTTCCGCAGATCCCAGAGGGCCACGGTGAAGTCGTCGGAGCCCGTGGCAAACAATCGTTCGTCGAAGAATCTGTACATATCATACATATGTAGATGGTATATGGATTGGTTTTCCCGGAATGACAGCTCCATCTCCTCTCTCCACTTACTTGATACAGTTCACGCTATCCGTGTGCGCGTCGGGAACCTTAAAGATCTCCTTCTGTGTGATGGCGTCGAAGACCAGGACGCACTTCCTCTCGGTGGCGGCCACCACCACATTGCCGTCGGCATTGAACTCCAGATTGAAGATGGCCCCGGTGCGACCCGCCTCCATGGGTTTGCAATTGGCGTGGTAGCTGTTGAACATGTTCATGGAGCTGTATATCCGCCGCATCACGAAGTTCTCGTCGCCACCGTGGATGTGGAAGCCACTTTCGCGGCGGCTCAAATACCGCTCCATCTTGTGGGGATCTCAAGGAACCTCTATGGTCTTCCAAAGAAACTGATTCGGATCGGAAAACCTTAAAAAATGTGTGTGTGTGTGTGCGTGTGTGTGTGTAGGCCAAATTCGCGATGCAAGTTTCCCCGTGGCCTTTCTTGTTTTTATTCTAAAACGAGGGCTGCAAAATGGTGCTGCAAGTGACCGATTTCTTTTTTACAACTGAATATTTTTAGAATTTACAAAAAACTAAAAACAATGGTAAATGTAGCCATTTCTGTTGTATCCTTATCCCTTATTCTTCCTTTTTCCCTTATTTCACCGATATTATTTATTTGACACAATGGGATCTTTGTATCAATCGATAAAACGTGGAAAATTTTAAATTAAATTAAATATTTATTTTAAAAATAAAGTAATAAAGTTAAAATCCCTAAAGCCCTAAAGTTTTGATAATAACTACTTTCGACTCTGTTTATACGGAAACATTAACGCATGAATTCAGCACAAAAACTGTCCAAGAAAAAAGAAATCCAGAACATATAATAATAATAAATAATAGTGATCTAGAAAATATAAAATATGAAATAAATACCTTTTCAAGCCATAGTCTTATTTTAATTTTTACGCAAAGTAATTCAATTTATAAATAAATTGTATAGTTGGGAGCTTCCAAACTATTTTTAGCTTTGTTAAAAAGCCACTAACTTCTCTAACAACCAAATAAATGTTTAAAATTAATTACTAAAAAATAGGAAACAAATAAAAAGAATACTCATTCTTATACATTTTTTGCGTCAACGAATTTGGAAACATTTAGGTATATTTGTTATAAATAATGAGTTAAAAAAGCATCGATTCTATCGATACCATATCGATTTTTTCCAGCCCCACTTAACAGCACTTTCCAACACTAGCTTCAGTGGAATAAACAAAAATGCTAGTTCTACTTGAGATAAAACAATTAACCATGCTGATTTGTCGTTGATTATAGCCGAGATATCGCCTCAAGACCCGGCCAAGATGGATCGGTTCGCATTCAAGATCGACGCGGCCCTGAAGGCGAATCTCTGCAAGATCTGTCGGCTGTGCGGCATCGATAATCCGGGAAAAGTGCAAATACTGCTGCCAAATGGTGAAGACACCATCGACTTGGACGAGCCCAGTATGTCCCAGAAGATCTACGAACTGTTGGGCTTTACGGTACGTATTATTTGAGTAATCGGTGACCAGGTAAAACAACGCCCTTTTTGTAGGTGGCCATGGACGATAAAATGCCGCAGACAATGTGCAGCCAGTGCGTGGAGAAAATCAATGATTTTTATGAGTTTCGGGAAATGTGCTATGCCACAAACAAGCAAACGCGCAACCTGCTGGGACTAAAGCAAATAGAGCCCACAAAGGTGAGCGACCCCAAAATAGAGTTTGTTACGTAGAAAATGTGTATATTGTTATTTCTCTATTTTTCCGCTCAGCTTATTGATCTGAAACCCATTGTAAAGGAGGAACTGCAGCTTTCTGAAGCAGCTGGCAAACGGGGTAGGAAACGCAAGGGCGAAGACACCAGCTGGCCAAGATGTAACCTTAATGTCAAGCCACAGGTCAAAAAGGAGCCATTTGTGTGGCACAAGAAGCAGCGAATGCAGCCTCCACAGACACAGGCCACCATACAGCCCAAAATTGAGCCGGAAATGTAACTTATTTGTTCCCTAATTTACCCCCATCTCCTAATCATCTAATTTCCGTTGCCACAGCAAAAAGGAGCCGGCTGAACAGGAGACCAGCCTTAGATTGCCACACAAAAAGGGAGGTCGCAAGTCCATTTGCAGCGTCTGCGGCGAGAAATTTCTCAGCAAGGAACTGGCCGATGAGCACAAAACTCTGGTGCATGTACCCTCGATTCCGCGCTACATGTGCAATGCCTGCAACCAGACGTATTACATACAGAGCGACATTCGCGCACATCAGCTGTGGCACAAGCTCTCGAAGACGCCCTACAAGTGTCCGCTGTGCGACATGAGCGTGGCCAATGCCTATGCCTTTGCGCGTCACCTGCGGGAGCACACACCCTCCACTCCCGTCCAGCTGCTCGTCCTGGATCGCGAGTGCCCGCTGTGCAAGAAGACCTTCGTCACGAACTTCTTCTACAACACTCACCGCTGTGCCATCCGCAAACGCAAGTGCGGCGGCTGCAGTCGCGCCTTAAACACTGAGGCCGCCTACATGCGCCACGCCCCCACCTGCCCGAAGATTTACCTCAGTCACTCGAAGCACATAATGCCCGAGGAGGTGACGCATGAGGCCCAGATGCCCATCAAGAACGAGGTGGAGGACGACTTGCTGGGCCTGCCTCCGGCCATTGCTGTGCCGCCGGATTTTGTGATAGACGAGGCCATGCAGCCAATGGTGGTCCTGGAGCGCCTCTCATCGCCTTTGCTGCGCGCTTCGTCTGAGGTTAATCGACTGGGCGCCACCAAGGGCAAAAATAGCGATCGAGTGTCGTCCAAGAAGTACTTGAAACGAGTGGATCAGTTGCTCAAGAACACCATAAGCACGCTAGTCAGCATCAAGCACGAGCCGGAGGTGCACATCAATGACACGGGACCAGCGTTAGAGGAGCCGGAGCGGCATGAGGAGGAACCTTCATGCTATGGCGATGATTTCCAGGCAGCTAACGATGATGACAGCGACGAGGAACCGGAGCAACCGGAGGCAGCATCTGAAGCAGCTGCTGCCACTGCCAGTGACGATGTGCCCAGTGTATCGGTCAAACAGGAACTCCTAGATGACGCCTATGAAAAGCAAATGGGTGTGAAACAGGAGCCACTCAAACTTAAGCTGAAAATAACCAAGAATCATGGCAAGCTAAACTCTTCGCTCATAGACGATCTGGATGAGGCAGGTCAGGCATCTGGCAGAAGTAGCAAAAAGAAAAAGAAGCGAAAGCACAAGGAACGGGAGAAGGAGGCCTTGACGGAGGCAGCAACAGAATCTCAGCCTGTTGTTAGGATCAAACAAGAACCCATTGATTTTGTGCCCGAGGCCATGGTCATGACCACCATACCCATGACCCAATTCGAAAGCAGCTTCAATGACAACCAACAGGACGAGGAAGAGGTTGAGGCCATGGCACAGTCCCAGGAAGATGTTAAGCCCAATCGCATGGAGCTGGATCGTATGATGCAGATTTCGCATGTGGCCAGTGGCGTGGATATGGCTGAAGAGGCTCTGCCTTTGGAGAGAGCCGAAGAAGCCACTCCCGATGAACAAGAGCCGCCGCCCAAGAAGAGCCCGCCAAAGGTGAATTCGGTAAAATCCACGGCACGCAAAAGTACTGGAGGCGCTCAACGCAAGCCGCATACTCCACCCAAGCAGCCGCCTCTGCCGAAGATTGTGGCAGTGGAGAGTGGCGAGGCGGTGGCCTTTAACATGGTGCCCGATATTTCCATCAAGCCGGAGCCCCGCAACCGCGGCTATGGGGATGAACTCGAAGAAGAAGCGGGAGGAGCAACCACAGAAGAGATTAACCACAACGACAAGATGGACGAGGAGGATGCCTACATAGACAGTTTAGATTTGAACAATGTGAGCGTTAAGAAGGAGAAAGACTTGGACATTTCCGAACCAGAGGCCATGCACTGCAATGGATTGGAGAAGGGCGACGGCGATAATAGCGATGGCGACGACACTGGATCATCGGCCGATGAAGCTGAGGAAGCCATGGAGGAGGAGGAAGAGGAGCGCATTTATCGTGAAATCGAGTTGCCGCCACTGGAACCTCAGAACGAGGAACAGGAAGCATCACATGCCACCCAAGCGGTGCCCGAGAGAATGGAACCTTCAGCTGCATTGCCAGCCGGGGAGACACCTCCGCAAACTCCGGAATTATTTGGTGCGGAAAAACCACCAGTGCCTGCTTTCAGTTTGGTCATAACTAATATCTGCAGTCAAGCCACTGAAGAGGTGCAATCCGCGGTAGATATTACCTCTAATATGGAAAGATTCCCGCGTACTGCCATCGAGGGCCAATCTGGGTCAGATTTAGCAATGGCTCTCCCGCCTTCTGCAATGGAGATCCAGCATTCAATGGAAGAACCCACTAACCTTGTCGTACAATCCCAAACAGAGCTTTGCTCTACCACTGAAAATCCTCCGCCCTCCGCAAGTGATATCCAATCATCTATAGAATCGCATATTCAAGTTGAAACCCCCTCCATAGATAATCTCCAAAATCGTTCTTTAACTGCCATAGAAGTACAATCTTCGATTGATGCTGCTCCTAACCGTGAAGGTGGACATCAGTACGTGGAAAATAGTGGATCTAACATTGAACCATTAAGTGCTTCAGTTGAGAGTCAATCCCTGGAAATTGCATCACAAACTCCCTCACTCCCAGCTGAAGACGAGATAGGATCCATACCAAGTGGAAGCTCTGCTGTGGATACCCTTGCAATTCCTATACCCGAAAACCTTGCACACACACCCTCACCCCCGGAATCTCTGGAGAAATCGGTCCACGACCATGACTTGGCAGACTCTCTACCAACGGTTTCCCTCAACGCTCCCGAAAACAGCAGTAGTTCTCCAACTAAATTGGTTAACAGCTATACATGCGACAAGGAGCAGCAGCAGAATGTTCTAAACCAGGAGCTCTCCGAGCAGCAACAGCCGCCATCAGAAGAAATACAGCAGTTGGTTCACGAGGAGCAGCCGGCTATACTTGAGCTGCTTCCAGCGGGATCCTCGTCCACGAGGCCAACTGAGGAGACTGAGAACCGCATCAATGAGCAGCAGCAGCTGCAGCAGCAGCAGGAGGAGCAACGACAACCGCGCTGCCAGGCCAACGATGACTCAAATATCAACGAAATAGCCGAGAACAATAACAATGCCAACATTGAGCGCGAACTGCAAGATGATGCTGCGCTCGGGGCTCAGGAAAACGTAAATCCGTAGACTACGATTAGATGATAGGCCATATTCAATATACAATTACATGTTCTTTTCGATTCTGTTCAAAAATTGTAAATATGTATGGATGGTAAATCGTGCTTAGGTAATTGGATAGCCCCAGCGTATAAACAATACCACAAATTGCGAATAAACTTTTTATGGATAGCATTAGTTTTAAGTTAGATATACACAACTTTATTACATAAATTAATGGCTTATATATTAGCATATGTAAGTATTATGTATTGAAATACATAAATCGCACAAAACTCTTCTTTCGACATGCGTACATATTAATCCAAAATCTGATCCACATAAGTTTCTCGCTCTGACAAGCTTATTGGGTTTAGTTTTAGTAGTTTTAAAAAGTGACATAAAACAAACATATACGTAATATTGATTTAAATACAGACACACAGAAGAAAAATGACTACAAGGTTGCATTAAATGCACTCAAACTAAAACGAAAATACTTATGAGTTACTAGGTCATTCATTAATCGATTGGGAGTAATTGGATGTAATATAGTAACAGACAGCTTTTAGCGGAAGCCTTGTCAAATTAAATTGAATACATCGCCTATTTGATTGGTTTAGCCACGCTTATTACATTAGTTAATTATTATTTCAACAAGTAGTGAATTATTACTGAGCAAATTTTGCAAATTTAGTATATGGTTAATTGCGGGCAAATCTATTACTTTAAACTTGTGTGTATTTATAATAATTCTCAGCTGTGGCTTTATTAAAAGTAGTCACAGTTTATTTTTTGCTTGATCCTTTCCTTTGTTATAGATTTATAAAATATATTCACTATAATAAATTTCTATCGCTCAGTTTACAGTTTTTCAGTTCGCAGACAAGGTGAATCTCTAATTTTTTTCACAAACTCGTTTTTCATTTTGGTGTTCTCAAGTTTTTGGCACAGTAGTCTGAACGGGGTTTTGCAAAATTCACCCACATATATTACTGAACTAACATACATGCGTTTCGTTCATCTTAAATATTGAGCAGATGTTTAAGGATATGCGAATGTGATTCAATTCGGAACAAATTAAAAGCGGGCAAATGCTGATGCTGATACGATTTCTCAATTTGAGGTTATCCTTTTAGTACTTTTTTCGTTTGTTAAACTCGTACAATTAAATTAAAGAGGTATGAAAATTCACTAACAGTATTTACAGGGATTTATCTAACGATAAACCAAAATGCCAAAGCACGAACTAAATTATTGCTTATATTTGGAATAGTGTCTGCTGCCCCGCATCGTGTCATCCGTGTAGCTCCCGCGTAGCTTAGTCCCTTAGTCCCACTCTCCCTCGTTGTCCGAGGATTCGGTCTCGTCCTCGTCCGAGTGGATGGCGTTTCCGCGTGCCGCCAGCGCCCGACGCAGTGCATCGGCCAGGGCGTCGGTGCCGCCTCCATTGTCGCTGTTCCGCTGGCTGCCCAGCTCCCGTTCCTTGGCCGGCTTCAACACTGTGCCCTGGCGAATGTCCTTCATTAAATCGCTGCGAGAGTCGCCGCTGCCAGTGCTGAGTGCAGACGTGTCCACTTTCTATTTGGATAAAATATGTTGAATTAGTTTTTTATTATTGTTATTATTTTAGAACTCTGCGCAGAAAGTAAAACTATAAAGAGATCTTGAAATAAAGCTTTTGTGTTATTTTGTAATTAATTAAACAAAAAATTGTTCCCAATGGAAAACTTTAAGTAATTTAATTTTTAGATTATAAAAAAGTGAAGAAATCTATAAAAATAAATTTAGCACCCGTTCATTCACCTTATTTAAAATGTAAAATTATATGATTTTAATTTGATTTCGATCTCTCTTTTTTATTTTCATTTCATTTTCTATTTAAACCAACAACTCAAGCATATTCAATTGATTACGTAAAAGTAATTAGTTTTCGAGGAGAAAGGGAAAACTATTTTTAGTTTTAAATCATTGTTATTACATTGAAATTAAAGAAAAAGTGTAATAAAACGGGAGTAAGCCATCAAAAGTGATTTAACTCACCTTCAGCTGGGTTCCCTTGCGAATGGCGTCCATAAGTGCGTTGCGTGTATCTGGAGCTCCTGGTGCTGCTGGAGCCGCTGGCCTGGCTGCTTGAGTGGGAGCGTGCGTGGTGGTGATGACTGGGATCTCTCCCACTGGCATGGGCGGGGGCGGTGGCGGTGGCACCGCTGCTGGTGGTGGCGGTGGAGGAGGTGGTGGCTGCCAAGGAAAACCATTTGTTAGTCGGCTATTTGAATCAAGTTATAATCGAGGATCACTTACCGCTACAACGGGTGCGCTGACTGGCGGCGGTGGTGGTGCGGTACTGATGGGTGGTGGTCTGCTGGGTGGTGGCGGAGCTCGAGTGGCGCCGGGCACAGTGGCGGGCACTGGAGGTGGTTGTCTCGCCGGCGGCAGCGGTGGTGCAGTTCTTTGGTTGCCATTCTGCAATGCAAACAAATTTGATTAGTTTTATGAGATAAACATTCTTGTCAAAATGTTTAATATAAATTACATTAAAAAAATAAATAAATATTACATCCACGAATTCTATTCAGCAATTCAACAAAATTCACTGCATTTAAGAGAAAAACATTCTTTGGGAGTATCCGTGTTCACATTAATACTCAAGGAAACTATTAATTTCATTTCCCATTTGGATTCAAGCCAACAATAAAAACTTAAAACCGGAAAATAGTTAAACTAAAAGGAAAACTAATTTAAGAGCAATTTGCTTTCACCATTTTTATCCAACAATAAAATTCAAAGCAGGCCTGCATAAAATTTCCTCGGGATATTTCCTATTCCCGTAAATACTCAACGGCAAATTGTTATTTTAAATTTAATTTATTTCTTATTTAAATTCGAACAAAAAATATAAATTGAAAACCGGAAATTGAGTTATAGTTAATTCGTCCAACTCCACATAATAAAAAATCTCTTATAAGGCTGCAAAAATTTCCATATTCACATAAATACTTAAAGGCAAACGATATAAATTTTGTTTCCAATTTGAATTGCAGAAAATTATTAAAATGTTACACTTGGAAAACCGAGCAAACTCAATGAAGCATTGTTTTCTTCCGCAAACTCTTTCCATGAGTAAAAATAATGGCAAAATTTAATAAACTGGCCTTTCCTATCTCGTAAAAGCGACTCAAGTGCTGGACCATGACATATTTTACGGATAAGCGATCAGCTTTAAATGATTTAGGTAAGAGAAAGGGAAACTCACAGAAGGATGACGGGTTGGCACCGGTGGCGGCACGGGAGGCGTTTCTTCCGTTGGCGACTCCACGCTGTCCTGCTTCACCGACGCCAGAACATTGTTGCTCTGTATGAAGTCGTAGATGAAGGCACGAGTGTCCCGATCCTTGAGCTCCGTCTCGGAGACACCGGCCTTGAGGAAGAACTCGTTCAGCACCTCGTCGTTCTCGTTGCCCGTCAGATCGAAGCCCTTGTCGGCATTCCAGCCCACGTGGCTAATGTGGACAAAGTTCGTCGGCTGGCTGATGTCCGCCTTGGTCACCTTGCGCTTGTTCTTGTCTTTCGCCTGGCCGCCACCCAGTCCAAAACCGCTGGACAGGAAGTTCTTCGTTTGCGCTGGCGCCGGCGTCAGTGTCACCGAGTTGATCTTGTTGTTCCGCAGCTGAACGTTCCCGCCATCCGTGGCGGACATTCCGCCCTGCATGGGCGGTGGCCTGGCCGGCTCCCGCTGCACTTGAGGCAGTGGCGCATTGGGTGCCTGCTGGCTCTTCTGCCGGTTGCGCTTATCCTGTCGCTTGCGATTGCGCGTCTCTATGGTGGCGTCCACAATGCGGAAGAACGAGTCGCACTCCTCTTCGGAGACGAAGTTCAGTCCTACATGGCCATCCTGGAAAATGATTTTTAAATATGTTTAATATCTGGGCAACTTTGTGTTCCTGCTTCTTAGCTTTGGTATGATTTGTTAAGATACTAAAAATCGATTTGATTTTTTGACTTTGTTCTTCACAAGTTTCTATCTTTATAAGAAGAGATAAAATTAAATAAATGGATACATAGACACTTAAGGTTCAAATTATAGAATTAGTTAAGCCTTTACTTGTCATTTAAATCAGAGAAAAAACTTACTAATACGCGTTATTTGAGATTTTAATTAAAAGTAGCTACGATATAATCTTTTTTTGAGATTTTTATAATCATTATAATGTATATATATTTATATAATTCTGAAATAATATTGATTTTGAGTTTTTATTTTGACAAATATCAGCTAATCTTTACATGGGATTTTTATTTTTTCTATCTCAAATAATCCGTATTTCGAATTTTAGTTTTAAAACATGAGAACAAAAACCACAATTTTTGTGGATCGCAGCTTTAAATGGAATACATTGAGTAACTTGAAAGCAAACAAATCAACTTAATGGTATGGATTTGATTTTAGTTAACACACAGAAATGAAAAGCATACTCACACTGCCCTCGAAGGTGAGGAGAAAGGGTCGCGACTTGACCACCTGCATGCCGTCGTATATCTCGTGCTCCCAGATCAACTCGTTCTTGATCAGGCAGTAGGCGCGCATGAAGTAGGATCGAATGGCGCTATCCTTCACGAAGCAGACGACTCCGGTGTGCCGCTTCTTCCAGTGGGCGTGGGCACTGCCCTCCGTCTTGTAGATCTGCACCACGGCGGTGTTCAGTGTCTGAAAAAAAAAAAGTGGAGCAGAGCAGAGATTGCGTTACACAAATTTTGACATCGATAGAAAGGCCCGGGGCGATTATCTAACAAAACGGCCGAACAAAAGAGCCTTCCACAACACCTTCAGTTTGCGCCTCATTTGAATGCAACTCTATCAGCTTTAGCAATCCGACGACCACGAACTCAATGAACTGTCGCGTTCGAGCTGAAAAACTCATCTGACTTTCGGTTTCGCTAGTTTCTGGCCATCGAGTCGATGGCCCCAAGTGAGTGTGGCTCTTTTGAATACCGATTAGCCGCCAGGCCAGCTCTTGCAGCAATTGCAACTGGCGATTCCACCGCTTGGCATGGTAATCACGTAGCTCCAGTTGATGGTAGGGCGTAAATCTAGTCGGTGGACATTAGTCTAGTGGAGACCTCTCCGCCGATCGGTGCGTATTCTGCCAAAGTGCAACGGAAACCCATAATGTGCACAAGAAAAAATAAGATAAACCTCACTTTTGTAGAAGATTTTTGGTTGAAAAAAAATATTATTAAAAAATAAAAGGAAAAACAATTTAAAAGTGGTCATAAAAAATACAAAAAAAAAAATGTTTTGGTGGTGTAGCTATAAAAGAACTCTCTTTTTAAAATATTTATATTAGGTCATTGACAGGCCAAATAACATCCTTAACTAAAATAATTGTGATATAGCTATTAAAGACCTCCTTTTATAGGACCTTTGTATACCCATCAATTTTTATTGGGCAAAATGATTAAAATGAGGTAACTTTCATCCCTAATAAAATCCAAATAAAAATGTATATATTATGTCCTGGCCAGGCTAAAGTCTTATACAAAAATCTTAACATTTTAATGTATATATGTATTCAAGAGATTCTACCTTTAACTTTTTTTTTGACGTGTGCCCATGTGTGATTGAAGACTACGTTTATGACCCAGACACAGGAAATGCTGGCGACAAACGAATAAGTGCATGATGCCGCATCAGTTTACTTGCCAAAACTATAGTATACAATAGACCACAAGATTTGGCGCCAGAAATGTCAAGGCAAAAGCTGTTCTTTATATACAAAAACCAGCGTGAGAATTTTCTCCACAAGGCCAATGAAATTACTCGAACTTTTTAGGCCCGATAAAAATGAGTGTGTGATTTGTGGCCCTAACATTTGGCATTTGCCCGAGGCCAAAGCGTGACCCTCCGCCGGAATCGTTTCTAATTGAATCAGCTTGATCCAAAAAAGTTACGTGCCATGTAATTGAAATTGAAATTGCAGGCAAGCAGTAATCCAACATTATCAATTAATGGACATTAGAGATGGATGGATGGATAGATGGATGGATGGATGGGTGGAAAGATGGCCATGCTGAAACTTGTGCAGCTGACCTTTGGCGCAAATATAAAAGAGAAAGAGACATTGACGAGCTAGTGGTTTAGTGATGTAGCTATGGATGTGTATGTGGAAGCTTTCCAACCCACACACAACTTTAAGTTGTATCTGGCAAGTGCGAAATTGTGAACACATTTGAATTTTTATTGATGCTTAGCTGCTGCTGCTTTTTACTCGGCGAGTTTTGTGTGTGGACATAAGTAGCATTGTAAAAATGATGTCTTGCCTTCTACGTACAAGCTGCCTGTTTCTTTTTAAAAGCATTAAAATCGATGGAAAAGCAGCGGACAACAAAAAGTGGTCATTGCCACCAAACGTTTGTGCTGGCCACAACACAAAATGTTGGGTTGAAGGAAGGGGGCGGGGTCTTAGCGGTAAAAATCAGCCCATATGGGCCGAGCGGTAAACATGCTCATACGCCCTGTGGTCCGTTTATTATGTCACATTATAAATAAACATTGTCCAACTATCTATTGATCCTATTTTATTCACAATATATTTAAAGAGCGTCAATTGCTATTTATAGAGTTTTATAAATACATGCAAATATTTATTTTTGCCACTTCCGTTGTTTATAAAATTCTTTAGAAAGTGATCATAATTAGCTACTTGTACAGTAAACAGCTTAAACAACTGCAAAAACAAGGGTTTTGAAGCTGACAAAAGCTAAACATCAATTAGAAAGTCCGGCTTTGCAGAAAAATGCGTTAAATAAGTGTATACAAATAAATGCGAGCAAATGTTGCAACAAACGACTGCCAAACCACAATAACAACATCGGGTTTACTAAGCTGCAGCTTTGAGTGTTATCACACAATGAATGTGACACTATGTCATACACAGAAAAAAAGAAACAATATGATGATAATATGAAGATTGATTGAATATTTTTACCGTTTTATAAAAGCTTGATCTTGAAAAATATGAAGCATTATTTTTCTTATTACCAGACAGCTGAACTTATGCAAAATAATGGGATTTATGACATAATTGCTAGATTTCTGGGTAACCTTTTATGAAGTTTCCTTATATCAATGAGATTGTGACTGTTTTTGTAGTATTTTAAGTCCATAAAAATGTACAAAAAAATATGAAAAATGGAAAAGAGAGCCTGTTATGATTGATCAAATGTTTCTCTCTGCGTGGATATTATGGAGGGGCTAACTACCTTAACCAGCCCGCTGGTTGCATTACTTTGGCAGAGTTCAAATGCATTTGGAAATGTTTTGTTTTGTCAATGGAAAGTTGCGAATTAGCAAAGCGTGAATTGCGAATCAAAATGAGCGATTTCGATTTTCTCATGTTGTGCACACACCATAATTATCCGCATAACGGCCGCCATTAAATGGCCACATACCACATACCATTTCCACTCCAATTTCAGGGCATTCTTATCGTACTTGGCGTTGGACGGTGATTCGCATTGGGCGGATGGATTGATAAGATAAGGTTCGCCTTTAGTTGGCCACAAATACCTAACGACTTATAGCGACCGTTCTGGTTTCTCTTTCATTTCGCAGCAAAATTGGCTTTGACACACCAAAAAATGGGGGAAAATAAAAAATAGCAACAAAATAAAAACTAAAACTAATCAAGAAATGCAAACAACTGCGTTTGTGGCCTATCAATGCCGGCTCAAGCCGTTTGCTAATAAAGATAATAGGCAATGCTAGGTAAATATTAGTAATACTAACGAAGTCTAACAAATTGTTCTAGCAACACTGCCCAGCACAAAATGATGATGATTCCACTGTAAGAGGAACGAGGGAGAATCCCTACTACTAGAACGAGTTTTGTCGCCATAAAAACTTCTTTCAAGAATTTATTAGTTCTTGCTCTGCTTTCTAATTTTATATATAACAATTAAAGGTCAATTCTTTTTTATTTATCAGCATAATAAAAAATGCTGTGTAATAATGAATCATGTCATTCAAAACACCAGCATTGACTCAAGCAGACTATATAGTTTAAAAAAAGTATTCACTTTAGAGATAGAGGCATTTTTTAACTTTTCAAGTAAACAAAATTTAAGAGAGCTACTAAAGAATGAGATGTTTTTGATTAATTACTATTGAGAGTTCGTAAATATTAGAATTAGAAGAGACTAAGGTCTGATTTCTCGTCCTACAGATATACACCTAATTTAACCAATTAACCAATTTTGCATTTTAAGACCTACTTTAAACAAGATTTATTTTTTACCTTTTTATCACTGATTTCTATTGAATTTTTAAGTTAACAAACTAACTTGTCTTACTAACATTTAGTAACTTGATAAGCCCATTTCCCAGAAGCTGTTCATGGGCAAAGCAACCAAGCAACCATTAGACTATGTTGGGTAGTGTGCAAGTAAAATTGGGTAAATAAGCCACAGCAACAGCTGCCTACCGATGATATAGGGTTACAGAGGTTCTGTTCTGCGAAGCGACGAATATTCGCACATGGTGGGGCGACACTTGAGCCGCAGGAAGTGCTTCATCAAGCTTTGGGATTAAACCGGTGGCGACGGAGGAGGAGCGAATCATGTCATTGCCTAATTATTAATCACCCAGAGTGCGGGGCATTATGCATCATCACTCACCTGACACTTCTTGCCCAGCAGCCTGAAGACGGCTTCATTTTCCTCCTGGGTGAGCAGCGAGCTGGCGGCATTGACCTTCGCCCGCGGACCGTCCTGCGACCTCATTCCGCTGCTCATCTGGTCGGAGTTGGAGTCGTTGGACCTGAATCTGGGTCTGGGTCTGGAGCTGGATCTGGGCTGCTTTCCCTGCACAATACGACACAACACGCATTTATTTATTGTATGGCGAAAACAATACGCAAATGAACAAAAGCTAAATGTATTAATTTAATAACACAATGCACAGCGAACGGGGACTCGATTCCATAAAAATAAAGATGATAACAATAAAGGCACACGGAATTACAGTTGAACTTCCATAAATCAAACATCCATCTGATTTGGCAACACAAGAGTTATGTTGTAAAATTGTCAATAGTAATATTACAACTTTTTGAGTTACGAAGGTTTATTTATTTTTCATAAAATTAAGCAATTGATTTTAGCTAAGGTCAAGAGTACGAGCGAGAATAATATTTTAAATGATTTCGAGTGGGAGAAGTTATGGAAGTTTGACTGTATTTCCAATAAGTTAAGCAACTGTATTGGGTTTTGGGCCTTCCAATTTCTTATAAAACGAAGGTATTAAAAATGAATTTCTTTGAATATTTAGTAAGAGAATTTCAATTTATGGAAGTTTGACTGTAGGCTAAGCAACTGCATTTGGATTGGGGCTTTCGAATACGTTTAAAAATCGTTTGGTATTATCGGTTTTGGCTTTATAAAGTGACACTTTTTAACCGAATTACGGCCAAGAGCGCGAGCGAGAGAGACCTGCGTTGGCTATGACGATATGGCTGGTTATGATGGAACTGCGAGCGGATCGCTTTGGATCGGATAGGTTGGGTCTGAGTCCGAGTCTGAGTCACGGGTCCCCGAAGTTGGAAATCAGTAACAGAAGCAGAAACACAAACAGAAACAGTCAACCAGCTGCGTTTGAATGTGGGTAAAAGCGAGGCAAACTCTTTGGAAAAGACCACAGGGCGGCCTTATCTTTTGGCGAAACCACTGATTAGATGTGCGCATGTATGATACATGCACACTGGTCTGGGTTATTTAATGTTAAGCACTCGGGGAACATCGAATCGAAGATGCACCTGTCCGTCTCGCCAGGTGGGGTAAAATCAAAAACAAGGGTGAATAGACCCCGATGGGGTATATCTAAGCTCAAGGTCTCTGGGGGCTTGCATTCTCATGCTCGCAGTTCTGCAAGGGGGGCCATTGATTTTTTTGCGTTTATTTTCGTGCACTTCTTCACTCTTCTGTTTCTTTTTTTCCCACACACACACACCACACAATCTCTGCGCACTGCTTGAAGCTTTCTGGCCTCGCTGACTCCGGTTAGTTTTAGGGAGTCTCTACTGTTCGCGCGTCCGCGTCATCCGCTGCATGGTCGAGGATTTTCTACGGGGAAAATTGGCTTGTTCACGTTCTGCAAGTTTGTTTATTTGGCACTCAATTCATTTGCACACCCACCCAGAGTTGGAGGTGGTAAAACCTCGATACAAACATCGATATATTCACAATATAGCTAGTATCGATGTTTGGCGGGAGTTATCGATATACGAACGATTCAATCGATATACAAACGTACTACTCAACGGGCTTACGTACGTAATCAGTTTTACCATTTGAAAATATCAATCTACTTTGTAGTTTTATAGTTTTAATATTATCTAAAATTAAATAAGAATTCTTAAAACACAAACGTTTAACTTAAATAATATTAAAAATATACTTTTAATAAAAGGGGTGATTATCAGTAGCGTGTCTATGGGCTTTGCAATGTTTTCCTCAAAGGACTTACGTTAGGTAAACATAGCAGTTTAAAATTTGAATTTGTTATACCAGCTAATAAATAAGACTTCTTAAAACATAAAGCTTAAAGAATTTTAAAATAAAACACATCATTTCCAGAACTTAATTATAAAATTTAAACCATTTATACAAGATGTCTTCTTTGTATTTGTATAGATCGAATGGTTCAGAATGGTTCAGCTTCAAGCCTTTAAAAATAAAAAACAAAATAAGTTTTAGATTTATGAAGAACGGATACTTTTGAAAGGAGGTCCCATCTTCAATAGCTAATCTTGAGCCACGGTTGATCCCTGGGCTTGTAGTCCTCCTCCGCCCACCGTAGCAGGTGAAACATGACCGCCAGCAGACCCGTGCCCAGGGCATCCCCCACGGCGGTCAGATACGGAATGGCGGCCGTGTCCGGGTCGATCTTGCGACGCCACAGCAGATGTACCAGGGCGTGGGCCAGCCACAGCAGGATGAGCAACTGCAGCAAACTGGTGACCACAAAGGCCACCACGAAGACCCACTTCACTGAGACTTGCGCCACGCGGAGATAGTCGGCCAGGATGACGAGCACCACATTGCCCGGCACAGAGATGGCGATCAGGACACGGGTCACGCGCGAGTAAACGGTGCCACGAAAGTAAACCCGATGTGGCCACTCCAGGATGCGGGAATCGCCGGGCAGGATGCCCAAACTAGAACGACGGTACAGGACACTGCCCATGTGACTGGCCTGCACGGACACCAGATTGCCCCCAATCCCGTTTATGATGGGTGAGAAGATGGCAAAGGCCCGGAAGTCCTCCACGGAGGAGCTGAGCACGAATCCTGCAATCTGGCTAATGCACAGTGCCCCGACCACCGGTATCCAGCTGACCATCAAAATGGGTCGCACATAGACATTCCGCAGCACCACCGCCAGCCAGACGGGCATCATGAGCACCACATAGCCGATCACCACGCAAATGGCAATCCACAGGTGCGACTGGGACAGATCGTACATTAAGGCGGCGCTGAAGGAGAGCAAACTTATGGTGACCACATCGCCAATCGAGGCCACTATCGGTATGGCCATGTAGTCCGGATTGAAACTGTAGTGCTGCGAGAACAGGATGACGACCATCACAATGGAGTCGAGCAGGAAGCAGGAGGTGCTGGAGGTGATCAAGGCGGCGGCAGTCAGCACGGGATAGTGCTCGACGCTGAAGTCCTGGTTGACCGCCGCACTGATGCCCGCCGTCAGGGTGCTCAGCAAAACGGCACAAACAATGGCCTGCAGCTGAACCAGGGCCATGTTGCCCACCATGATCTGTAGCACGGCTTTTCGGCTGGACAGGTGACCCAAATTCGAGTTGGTGCAAATCCTCGAGGCCACGCACATGTCCAGATTACCCTTCAATCCACACAGCACCGACACCAGGACGAACAGCTCGTTCACCTCACGGTACACCAACCAATCCTGCACATTGCCCAGCATCAATCCGGCCGTAATCGTGCCCAATCCGGCCAGGAAGAACGGAATCCCGAGCTGAATGAGCGTCGAGTACCAGGGCTCGTGCTCGCCATCCTCAGGCGTCATCTTGGACACCTGCTCCTCCGTTACATCCGTCATTCCTCCCCGAGGATTTTATAAACATAGCAAGACAGTGTTTGAATAATTAACTTCCCTTCGAAGATTCACCAACAAAAAACTCAATTATTTTTATATTTTTTTTTACGACAATTTTCTGACTTTAAAAACTCAAAAATTTGTAGATTAAATGCCTGGCTTTGATCTCGTTTTCTA
Source organism: Drosophila elegans (assembly GCF_018152505.1). Classification (NCBI taxonomy): domain Eukaryota; kingdom Metazoa; phylum Arthropoda; class Insecta; order Diptera; family Drosophilidae; genus Drosophila; species Drosophila elegans. Next base: position 1,124,133 of record NW_024545863.1, read on the forward strand.
AAACGAATTTAAATTTTCTTACAAAAATTAACAAAAACTTTAATTGAAAAGTGTTTAGATATATTTTTATCTTCGTTTGTTAAAAATTAAAGTTTTTTTCCTTTCGAAAATTGACTATTTTATTCGAAAAATGTTTACAATAGGTCTCTGAATCGCTGAAATATGTAGAAATAATTCCTGAAACGTTTTATAAATTTAAGTTCACTGCTAGCTCTGTTTTCGTTTGTTTAAAATAAGACCTTAAGATCTTGTTCCATTATAAATAAGGTCTTGAATAAACTACTAATTATTTTTTTTTATTATTTACTGACAAAAATCATATCTAACATTCATGTAACTAAAAATTGTTTAAAGCACAAAAAATATGTAAATGTTATTCCCGAAACGTTCTTCGTTTGCCAAAGAGAAATAAGGACTCGAATAAATAAATTTCACATTTGTTTTTATTTGTATTTGCTGACAAAAAGCATATATTTCGATTTATTAATATTAAAAATTGTTAATCGCATTGGATCGTTAAGAACTAAGTCGCAAATGATTGGCTTAATACAAAAGCTGTTTTCTAAAACTGTTTACCCTTAAGAATGCTAAATTATATAAAAGAATACTTAAAAAGCTGTGACTACAAAAAGTGGTTTTCATTTCTCTCCTTGAAATATTTGGTTTTTGCATAAGGAAGCCAAGGGCAGGTTAAACTTATAAAATATAATCCCAACTGAATTTCACTTTGGGATTATGCGATTGTAATTGATTTAAATAGTTGCACCCTTTTTTTTTTTTGAGGCAACTCTTTCTAACTAATGTTGAAAGTTAAATGAAAATTCAGTAACCCTTTCTAATTGATGTGTGTCAAATCGAATATATATCAATTATATATATGCCAGTATACATTTTGTATATATAAGGGAGAGTTGTTGTACATATGTTGAAAGGCCTGACCTAGTGTATATAATATATATGCAATACATTTGGCTACACACGATCGGGAACCGAATGGCTCCCTCTCCGACTGTGATTTGGATTAGTTGAAGTTACTAGGAGGAGTTTTGCATTTTGCATTTGCGCTAACTCTATGCTAGACTGGTTTAGTTGCTTACAAAGTTTAGGGACTACATGGTATATTATGTATATAAAGTAAGGGGAGAGTAGTATATGGATTACATTGTATATATATTGCCTCCTAGCCTAAAAACTCTTTGATTTCAACTCGGACCCTAGCGTTGCTTGTGGATGTGGACCTGTGTGCGTCTTCCGTTTCAAATAAAATGCTTGTCCTGATCCAGTCTCCACATTGAACTTGCCTAATTTGTGATAATGTGTGCCTTATTTCCGAGCTCCTCCCACCACTGGCAACTTGGACTTGACTGCTGATGTTCCTCCTGCTGGGGGATTTGGATTTGGGGTATTATCAAAGGTGGAGCTGCGCAGTAGCGTTGGCTTTGCTCCATTCCCGTTGAGCGTGTTGGAAGATTTGGTTTTCTGCGACTTAAGGTTGCTGGCTCCAGTCTGCTTGGTCTTGGCCTCGTCCACTCGCTTCCAGATGTTGGCAATTCGACTCTGGGCCTGGTTGATCTTGGCCGCTGCCGCTGCTGCGGCTGCACTGCCTCCATTCAGATTGGAATTGCTGCGGGATGGCGGCGTTGTGGACGACACTCGATTGGAAACGGCACGCGAGGCAGCCGTTGACTTGGCTCCGGCCAGGCGCAAACTGGTGTTGGCTCTTTGTGGCGTCACCCCGCGACGCACTGCAGCTGGAGGAATCCTCTTGGGCGAGCCACCAGCTTTCGAGGGCGAATCCTTCTTTGTGGGCAGCTTGGAGGCGCGATGACCGGGACTGGTCGTTTGAGCCACTTTAGCTTCCACCACGGGCACCTGCACCTGCGAGTTGGTGGGCTCATCCTTGACAAACGTTCCCTGACGTTCCAGGCGGGCGGGTGCAGCCACTTCCGCTGGCGGATTGCCCTTCTTTTTGACACCATTGGGCACCACACTGCGCTTGGCAATTGTGGGCGATAGGGTTTTCTTTTTGGCCATGCCCGCGGCATTTGCTCCACTCCTCTGACTTTGCATGCTGTACGGTGACACATAGGCTGGTTTCTTGCGACCCTTTACCAACTTTACGGCCGTGGCGGGCTCTAGAGTTTTGGGTTTAGCCGCAGGGGATCTGAGTTCCACCAGTGGCGGAGGAGGAGGCAACTGAGCTGGCTCCTGGCCTTCGCAAGACTCCGTTTCCGAGTTCTGATCACATTCCGGAGATTCCTCTAGCTCGACACCAGGATCGGTGGCCCCCTGGGCCTGGCCAATGTTGATGTCAGTGATGTAGGTAAACTGCTGCATCATGGCCCGAATGGAGGAGAGCTGCTCGCTGGGGCAATCATCCGCTTGGGGTTGAATCAAGGCGCGCGGACACTCAATCAACTGGGTCTTGTACCGCTCCGCACTGCCCCTCCTCCTTCCGTTGGCACGTGGCGAGGGCGTGGCCACTGCCGGAGCAGTCTCGACAATCTCAATCTGCAGGGTTTCATTGGGCTCCATGGCCTCCATGGCCTCCATTTCCATCTCGCAACTGGTGGCTATGGTGTAGGTCTTGTAGCGATCCTTGCTCAGACGCCGCTTCTGTTTGGGCGTGAGGGAGCGACGATTTGGCGAGGGTGTGGATCCCTGCTTGGGCGTGGATTCCGCCGAGCTGTAGTCATTCATGGTGGCATCTTCGTCCTCGTCAAAGCAGCTCTGCAGAATGGTTATGGTATGATCGTCGCCGGCAGCCGTCTCGTAGTTGGACACCGAAATGGTGGTGGCCATGCTGCATGCATCCTGCTCACCGTCGGCCACCTCCGACTGGATGCTGTCCACACTGATCATGGAGTCCAGCAGCTCGTCCATCAGTGAGGGCGGCTTGATGTTGTCCAGCAGATTGCAGCTGGAGTTGACGCTCTCCGCACTGCCAGCCAAATGGCCAAGTGCTCGTCTGGCCACCAAATTGGCTGGGAACATTTTACGCGCAAATCTGGGACTCTTGCTGGGCAGGAGCTGCTGCTGCTGCTGGCGCAACGAACTCGGCTGGGAGTGCTCCTGGTAGCAGCTGTTCAACGATTCCATGCCCGACGGCGGACGCACATTGTCCAGATCCAAACTGTTGAGGCTAAAGGTCATCTCCTCCGTGTTGTCCTCATCGTTGGCGGCAGTAGGCTGGAGAAGGTTTTCCGCCAAAGCCCTGGCCTCGAACGCTATCATGGTGGAGTTGGTCATCATGGAGGCACTGGTGCCATTGAACAGCAGCCTTTGTGGCTCCAATCGAACGCCAGCGTTCTGCACTTGTCCGCCCAACTGGAAATTCAGTCCACCCGATCCCGAGTAGCTCCTCTCCTCATGTCCGTTCACCAGGGTATCCGTTTGGCCTTCCAGCGATATCGGCTGCTGCTCATTCGTGGGCGTAATCTCTGCCAGCTCATGCACACGCTCTGTGACACGATCTTCATCCAAGCTCAGGGAAGCCAGAACCGGTGCCGTTTGACTCACACTGGGAAAGCTGACGTCATTGGGACAGGTGTGCTCGTTCCAGGTGTTGGTGTTGCTGCTCGTGGTGTTCTTTTGGCTGCTGCTGCTCCTTAGCTGCTCCGCCGAGGTGACAAACTCCATGGTGAGTCGCTCCACGGACTTGAGCATCAGGTCTGGATCCTTGTGCTTCTCGCTGGCCCCAGAAATGCAAGTTTCGTGGGGCGCCGAGTCCAACCTGACCATGGTGTCCATGATGAAGGACTGATTGGACTCATCACTGGAGCGATCCTCCGAGTCCAGCTGATCCTTAGACCCAATAGCGGTCTCTAGATCGTTCTGATTCCCGCTCCCTGGATCTGGAGCTGCTGGACTTCTTGCTGTGTCGGTGACGGTGGCGATGGCGTCGATAGGACTCGGGCTGAGGATGAGGCTGCTCGGGTGCCGACTGCTGGTATTGGCGTGCACTTTCTGCTCTACGTCTGGAGCTGCTGCTGTGCTGGGGGCACTTGCTGATGTAGTAGCTGCCATTGGGTGACACGGTTCCAATGCAGCCGCAGACGTAGCCAGGACGTTTTTTGGCACGGTGCTGGTGCTGCTGTTGTTGCTGTTGTTGTTGTTGCCAATCTTCTTGGAGATGCCCGTGTTGATGCACTCCTGCAGCAGCTTCTCGTCCTTGCGCTCTCGCTCCCGCTCCCTGTGATGATGGTGATGCTGATGCTGATGCTGATGATGATGATGGCGCTGCCGCTTGGGCTGACCACCACCACCTCCAGATGGCAACTGCACCGGCAACGAATCGAACTGCTTAAGATTGGGATTCGACTGGGTGGAGCAGGATGCCGATGCGGATGCTCCAACAATGGGTTGCTGCTGCAGCTGCTGGGCCCTCGCTCCGGGTTCCTTCGACTTGTACATGCCCTTCAGAATGCACAGCTCGAACAGCGACTTGGACTGGTTGTCATTGGAGTCACTGGAATCCACGGAGCTGTACGACTCCTGCTGCTGCTGATGCTGCTGATGCTGATTCTTGCGCACTGTCATCCCCGAATTGAGGGAACTGGCCGAGGTGGCCGCATTGATGGCTATCGGCTGCGAGGAGCTCAGCGAGCTGGAGCGCTTGCCGTTCGAGCTGAAGCCAAGATTCGATTTCGGTCTATTGCAGCCAGCGGCAATAGCCTGCAAGCAAAGGTTTTAAACATGGTTTTAGACTCGTTTAATTAAAGGTGTTGTTTACAACTTACCTGACTCAGTAAATTGGTGTCATCCTCCGAGTCAATGGATAGTGAACTCAGCGAATCATCTTGCCAATGCGGCGGTCTTCGGACTTGCTCTTGTCTACCGGGCTTCGGTTCAATTCCAGGTCTGGGTTCTACATTGGATCTGTTGGAAAATTAATTTATTTAATATGGATTATCTGTTATTTTAAGACATTTTCTAACTTGAACCAGGACTTGACATTAAAGCAAAACATTCGATACAGAAAGATTAACTATAAGTAGATAGAAAGGCAACCAATTTTCTCATATGGCCCAAATCAAACTAAGCCTACAAATGGCAATTAGAATAATATTAAAAATTCAATCACAGCCTACTTTGCCTTTTTTTCAAATAAATACATACTAACAGTCAGGAATGTAGAAATGGAAAGTTCCTAAGTTCCTAAATTTAAATAAAATAAGTAAATTAAAAGCCTTTTTTTACTTTTAATATTTAAATTTAAATACTGTTAATATTTAAATACTTAAAGTCAGGGATGTAGAAATGGAAAGTACTAAATTACAAACTATAATAAAAAAAAGCTTAAAAGCAATTTAAGATATAAGTTTGTATTAATATTTAAATACATAAATCCTGGTATGTAACAATAAAAAGTTCTGAAGTAAAAAATGTAATAACCATAGGTTTAGAATTGTACTTGGAAGTCAGACCAATTCTTTTAAACAGCAATTTCAACAATTTCAGATTATAAATGAAATATATAATACCCCCTTGTCTTTATACAAATACAACTTGGGATCACTACTCACGACACGGTCTCCTTGAGCTGCACGGCCGGCCCGACCAGACTGGAACCCACGGTGAGATTCGAGAGGCCGGAGACCACGGAGAAGTTGCAGGGACTGTCCTCCACCAGGAACTTGTTCATCTCATCGGCGGAGGGCAGGTAGCCGGGCAAGGGGTTACCGCCCCGTCGGAGCATGGCAATGGGATCGGAGGCTGCCTCGGAGAGGGGCTTCTGCATGCCGTCGCGGATGCACTGCTGCAGCAGCTGGTGACCACCAGCTGCTCCGCCGCAGTCCGAGGCATTTGAGGATACATCATCCGAGAGCTGATGCGAGTAAATCTGTGCCTGGCCAGACGCAGGAGCATCCTTCTGATCGATGGAGTTCATGGAGATGGCCGAAAGATTCGTGTTACTGGCCACCTTGGAGAGCAATGCCGGCGTATCCTCGGTGCAGTAGCTACGAATGGTCTCCTCAGCCACATCCACTTCGCTTGAGTTCATCACATCCACCTCAACCGGCTTGCGCTGCATGCCCATGTTGATGCAGTTGGCCAGGAGCAGCTCATCCTCGTTGTCCTCCTCGGCCACACTGGGTGCAGCACCTAGTTTCTCGTCATCCACCATGCTCAGGTTACTCAAACTGGTGGCCGTGGAGAACTGAGCGGGTGTGTGCTCCACATTGAAGCTGCTCAGGTCATCCTCGAAGACGCTGCGCAATGGTTGCTGGTTGCTGGCCGGGATTACAGCCGGCGGAGAGTCCACCAGATTGGGGCCCGAACCAGCCGCACTATTTCTCCTGGGAGATTGTGGCATGCTTTGTGTGGGCGAATCGGGAATCTCGGAGGGTGAAATCACCCCACTGGCCAGGCGACTAAAGTCACTAACCACCGAGCTCTTGTCATCGCAGTTGACCACATCCACATCCGGATCGTGGACAAGGGAGTCCATGGAACTGCGACGCGAGAACATTAGTGGCGTTTCCAATGCCGAATTGGCCTGCGTGGGAGGTTTGACCAGGACCTGCTCTGCTGCTCGTTGGGTTTCCTGTTCCCGATCCTGCTTCTCTGATTTGGTTTTGATTGTGGCCTGGTTAGCCGGCTTACCGGACTCATCCAGGCTGCTCAGGGAATCGTAGCGACTGAAGTAACCAGGTGTGCCCTCCTCGCAGTAATTTATGGGTTTCTCTGGCGTATAAGAGCCAGATCCGCACTGCGATAGCTTGGGCAGCTTTTTGGCAGCTCCGCCCTCCTTGGAAGCCACCTCTGCAGCTTCTACTTTTGCATCCGTTTTAGCTGTGACCCGTAGATCCGTAACAGAAGCCGCATTGGATATAACATAGGGTGTGTCTTCGGTCTGGTAGCATTTAACACTGTCGTCTAGAATGAGTAGGATCTCCTGGCCTTCGGATTTCACGGGCACAGCTTCAGCGGGAGGAGTTATAGTGCTCTTTGGCGCACCTGCTCCTGATCCTGATATGTCCAGGTCGGATTCTAATTGGTTCTCCGCATAGCGAAGACTGAAATCCGTGGGCTGATCGAGGTCCGTTTCCTGATATGTCGAGGTCTTGGTGGCATTCTCGCTGTACTTCACGGAGTAGTCAATGGGCTGCTCCTCGGTGGCCTCTGCATCCTGTTCCATTTCCAGTTCAAAGTCGCTCATTTTGGGCTTCACTTTGCGTTGGGCATCCGAAGCGGAGGCGGAGCGGATTAGATGGTCGTAGGCGCAGTCCGACTTGGCCGAGTAAACCGAATCCCTGCTCTCACTTTTCGTTAGCATGGCCGAGCGGGTTAGCCGGGGCACAGCCGGATGGCGTCTGGATGAGCTGGAACTGGAAGCCCGTTCCTTGGCCAGCTTGCCACCCAGATTGTCCAGGTTGTCGCATGTCTCCGCCGTGTGCCGCTCGCCCAGCTCCTGCTGCAACGCCTTGGCCTTGCGAGCCTCCAAAGTGGGCAAAGCCTTCAGACCCATGGAACGGGCAATGGGATCCAGCTGGTGGTGATCCTGCACGGCCGGGCGAAAGTTCAGTAGGTTCTTCAGGGCCGAGGAGCTGCCCTCGGAGATCATGGCGTGTTTGGAGTGGATCAGCGAACGCAGCATGGGCACCGCCCCGTTGTCCCACAGAAACTTTTGATCCTCGGCAGAGCGAGCCGACAGATTCCACAGAGTGCCGCAGGAATTGCTGACCACTGTGAGGCTCTCGGACTTCAGCTGCTGCAGCAGAATGGCCAGGCAGTTGTGCTGGCGCAGGATCTGCCGATACGGTTCACACACCGCAATATGACTGGACACGTTCCGCAGTATGCCACCTGCGTTCTCGATGATCTTCAGGGTTTTGCTGGGACCCTCGTAGCTAAGCATGCCCACGAGGAAGGCCAAGGCTCCGTCCACCGCACAGAATTCCGCCTTGTTGGTGCTGCAGTGCGCCGACAGATTCCACAGGGCCGAGAGTATGGCCTTCAGCGTGTTCTCACTCCTGTTCCGCATGGCTGCCAGAGCCAGGGCCGTCACAGTGCCAATCTCGTTGAGCACAGCCTTCATGTTGCTATCCGCCCGCCAGGAGAGATTGCGCAGCACACTGGCCGTCACCTGGAGCAGATCATCGGGAGCCGAGTCCAGTTGGGCCACCAGGGCCTCCATAAACTGCTTCTGGCCGCACAGCAGCGCCTTGTTGTTCTCATCTCCAAACGTTAGATTGGTAAGAGCCATCAGGGCATATCGCCTCAGGGAATTGCAGCACTGATCCTCCGGCTTCGGGCCATGGACAGCATGATCCAAGTGCACCAGATTGGGAATGGCATGCAGCGCCCCCAGCTCGCACATGGCATGGCGGTGCTCCTCGTCGAAGCTGACCTTCATCAGCGACGAGATCGCCGCCAGGGGATGGCGATCCGAGTCATCGGCAATGGCCTCGCCGCCACTCTGGAGCAGTGTCTTCAAAAAGGAGCAGTAGTCCACGATCTGGTCAAGCAGACGCAGCACTTTGGCCTCCCTCCTGCCGGCCTTCTCATCCGGATGACTGTGCACCACGTTGTGCAGCGCCTGGCCGGCACACTTGCGCACCTCCTGGTCGTTGTCCGGCGCATGCATCATCTGCACCAGGAGCGGCATGCAACCCGAGCGTCGCAGGGTGGCGCAGCTTTGGCCATTGCCGGACAGCTCGAGGAATTTTTTGGCCATTTCCAGAGGATCGTTAGAGCCCAGCATGGAGAGCAGTGAGTAGACACACTCCACTTTGGAGCCCAGGGTGGCCTCCACTGCCGACGAGCTGTACCGCTCGTCAAAACTGGTGGTCCAGGCTGCTCCCTTGGGCAATCTCGGAGCAGGAGCAGGCGAATCGCCATCCAGAAAGCGGGAGAGTGTATAGGATGGCTCCTTGCTGCGAGAGGGACGACCTGCACTGGCCGGAGATCCACCTCCGTTGCGGGCAGGCAACTCCTCCAGCTGCTGCTGCTGGGCCGACTGCCGTTCAAAGTTTCTGTCCAGGCTGCGATGCTCCCTCATCTCACGGAGCTCCTGGGCCAGCATATAGTCCGGCGGAATGGGATTCTCGTCCAGGAAGTGCTTGGTGCTCGTCGGCTTCTTGCCCACTGCTCCAGATCCGGATCCAGAGCCAGAAGCAGATCCCGTTACCAGTCCGGCGCCACCACTCTGGGTGAAGTGCAGCGTGTTGTCGTCCTGGGTGAACTCCTTCTTCGTATAGCCACTGGCGGCCAGCTCATAGTCGCTAACCTCGCCATCCCGCTCGTACTTCTTGTCCATCTTCAGCTGCTCCCCCGAGCTGGCCCCAAAGTGGCCATCCTCGTCGTAGTCGGGCGGCGGCACTGCATCATAGTCGAGGAAGTGCGGCTTGCGTTCCGGCACCGAGTCCACGTCCACATCGTCCAGACTGAGCCCGGCAATGCCCTCCTCCAGATCGGGCGTCAGCGTGCTTGTTGGTTCCAACATGGCCTGGCGGGGATTGGGGTTCGGAGATGCTTAGAGACCCAAGTCAATGGTCCATGGCCTGCAAGAAAGGAAGATGGGGATAAGTAAGTAAGAGGCGCAATTGAGACTCTATAAATTGCCATAAATTTAGTGCCGGACCAAGGCGTGTGGGCTAATTATAGACGCACACGCCTCTCTAGTCGCCAATGCCTGTAATAATCCGCTGAGCAAGACTGAAATAGAGACGAATCGCCTATCTGGTTGGATGGTACATATATCAAGTATCAGGTGTGGGCAGCGCTCAAAAATGCAACCGGATAGGGCGGAGATAAGTTTGAGGTGCTTCCAAAAGAATTGTAATAAACAAATACATTTAGTTGTGAAAGTAAAATGTTGGCAAAACCACTAATAATATCATTACATTTTTAAGATTAAGCGTTCAAATTCTCTAAAGCTTTTACAAATTAAATGATACAAATTATAATATTATAAACGATCGAAAACTAAAACTTAACTGTCGGAAACATTCGATTTTAATCACATGTCTAAGATATTTTGTTTTAAATTAGTTAAACCTAGATGTATTGTGACAGTTGTCTATTTCAGCGCCTACACTTAACTCATCACAAGCTTATGACCCGTTTTATGATCGATGGTAGCTTTGTCAGCCCAATGATACAATGATCCTACTACGATAAATGTTGATTAAGAAGGTGAAGTCAGTTAAAAAAGGGAGCTAAGGTTTTAAGTTTCTTTTAGTATACAACTTCCCAATAAAAAATAAAAAACGAAAGTATCTTACGGTCACAAATCAATTGACTCCAATGATAATCACATTTAATTACTTTTAATTTTTTAATTAGTTAGTTGAACTCACTTTATTCATTAAGGTACCTACTTTCTAAGCAGATGCACAATGTTCTAGTCGTCTGTTGTGGCAGATTCTCTTGATTGTGATAGAGCAGCAGGCTGTAACTTAATCATCGGGCCAACTTTCTGGTAGTGCCAACAAACAATAGCAGATAATCAGCTAAATCATTATCATGATTAGCTGAGCTGGCGCTGCATCTTTTAGAAAGTTAGCGGCACACGGCGTCGTCTTTACGGAATTTCCAGTGCATGAAAAAGATACAGATGCGTTTTCAGCAGTTATAGTACTACAGCATTTGTTGTTATTGCTGTTGTTGTTGCTACACACTCCATACGAATAGGAGTACAAGACATATTTCCCATTTCTCATTTGAGCTACCGTTGAATTATGTGCAAATGCAATTTGGTGCTGCACTTCTTTTTAGTTGTTATCGTAGCGTAAAATTGAGCATGGACAAACGAGCATAAATATGTATGAACACTGGGAGAAATTGGCCATAAACTGATATATAATTGATATATAATTGGTTTTCATAAAGGTCTAAGTGTTTATGGCTATTGGTGTTAATATAAAAAACATATATTTGTAACCAACTTGTTGTTACTTATCTTGACGAACGTGCGAAATTTTACTGCACTTTTAAATTTTTGTATAAAATATATGGTCATGCTTTTGCATCTTTTCTTTTTAGGAAATCAATTTGTATAAAAGTATTTTTCTTGATTGATGTAACATAATCATCGTGCCAATTTTCCGATTTTGTCATTTTTAAAAGGTTGCTTATGATAAGATAGTAACAATCTTTTTAAAGAATTACGTACACATTATAGAAACTTAGCACATGGCAGCTATTGTTTCTTACTAAATATAAGAAACCTATTTAAATGAAACTACTAAACGAATCTCTTACTTTTTTCTCTGTGTAGACAATGCAAGCCAGAGATTTGAAGTGGATTGGGATTGGGATCGGGAATGACCCGGGTCGTGTACCAGTTCTCGCTCCCCACAAGTCAACTTGTTCAAGCTCCAATTGGCAAATTAATCAAATTTTAATTGCGACCAACGTAAAGAGAGAAATATAAGGCGAGCGAACGAGAAGTGGTAACCGCAATTTGAGTGGCTGCGAAATGCAAATCGCTTGTGTAACAGCGGAAATACATCCATCCAATCCAAACCATTCGAAACTCGAATGGAATGCCGCACTGGCCAGCACAGTGGCCAATCATTCATCATCGTCGATCGATTGTTTGCCGAGGCCTTAACCCAAAATATATATGACTGACTGACTATCCCTATCAGTCCCTTGATAAGGCGCTACACTGACTAACATTTAGCAAGAGTTCTACATGTGCCCACGATATATGCTCTCGCCAGTCGAAAGAATTCAAAAAAGACGAGCAATTCGATGAATCAACGATCCGCGAATTAGACAAATCAGCCCGCATACATCTAGATCCTATATATATGTATATATAAGTACCACAAAGAATGCGAAAATATGCGTCACTTGTCTAGCCAAGTGCTTTAAAGTCCCCCCAGAGACGACTCCTCGTGTCATTAACCGGCCAAGCAAACACATAAGGGATTCATTCAGCGCACAATGGCCACAATTCCTAACTAAACGGGTTAAATCAACAGTATTTGGGAATTTAAATTGGATTGCTCTTTGGCAGACGAGTTTTTAAAGTATCCCACGCTTTGACAAAACATTTAAAGTCTTTAGGAATAATTATTATGAGTGGGCCATCATTTTATGGAAAGTGAATCAGTTTATTATCATTAAACATTTTACTGTTTACTATTGTTTTTAAATTTCTAGAGATTATAGGGCAAAAAATGTTTAAGATGGTATTTAGTGACTTAATAAAGTCAATCATCTTTTTTAAGAACATTTAAATTTTATTAAAATTTAAATATTTTTTACCATTTCTTAGAAAGGGGTAATTTGTTCGCAAAAGTAAAAGTTGTAAAAGTTGACTTGAAGTGAATGCCACCTATGGTCAAAAATCAAAACTATCGAACTATTTACTATTGGTCTGTGAACTTTATAAAACCTGATCTTAGAAGTACTTGAAAGATAGAGAAATATAACAATTGTTTCGGGGTGGTTTTCCTTCTACCCACCCCTACAAGTAAAAATGGATATTGACAAAAGTGTGTGTGACATCTAAAATAAATGATTTTAGAAGTCGATGCAGATGATTCCCCATTAAGTAGTTAAGTGATTTTGGCCCTCAATTCAGTAATTACACCCACTGTCTTTCTTTTTGGCTTGGCACACATTTTGCATACTGAATAATCGCGCGGCAGAATTATCAAAGAAAGGAGAATTGAAGATTTGGGGGAAAGGGCGGGGCGGAAAAGCCGATGGTGATGATGATGGAACTGAAAGCCATTAAACCGGCACACAGGGAAATTCGCGCAAAAATATAAATAACAAAACTATACACATATGTAGTTAAACTACTGAAGTTCGTACATATGATTTTTGTATGTGCATTTGTGAGTTGGTTTAATGAACGCCACTTCGTTTTCAGTTGTTTTATATTGTTGTTTTGCTGTTTGGTTGCTTTTATGCCTTTGACGCCGCCAGATGATGATTATGTAAATTGTGGAAAAGTAAAAGGGAAACTAAATACGAGCGCATGCAGTGTGGAATTGTGTTGTGCGTTTTTCTGTAATGTTCGTAGGCATGTAAAACAATCGAGCGTGCAGAGATATTATTGTATTTTCCTTAATGGCCGAGCAAACCGAAATGCGGTGATTAATTATGCTTCTGCGGTGAAATGGCAGTGGTTGAAAATAGTTATCAATTAGGCGTGCCACAATCACTTGCAGCAATTCGAAAACACAAAAAGGAAACGAAAAACATACATAATGCGTTTTCCAACTGATAAAGGAGCACTAACACACACGCACACACACCTAGAGAGCACACGCACACTCGGGCGCAGCCGCATTCTGATTGGGACTTTTATTGATTTTTCCTGTAAAAGGAATACGCAGAGGAACTATAAACACTCAAATTTATAAGTTATAGCTTCAATGCACACACACGTACACACCGCTTCCATAGAAGGTAAAACGTATATATTAAGTAAACATTCTGCGTTTTATTGTCACCCCAAAAAAGAACAATTCCAATTGGAAGAGGCAGCGACTATACTCCCACACACACTGGCAGATTCAGATTCCCCGTTTTGGCTTTTTCGCCTACCTTGACTAAAACAGTTTCTCGGCAGCTTCTTGGCCCACTAGCTGACACATTTCGCGCTTTATCACTTTGTTTACCCACAGATATTGCGACTATTTGTGCTCCGAGTTCATTTCGCGACAAAACAGATACAAATACGCGCTTATCAACAAATTGCGACCAACCGCGGAGTAGAGGTGGAAAAACATCGATGCCCTCATCGACAGCATCGATGTTTTCAAAACATCGGATTCATCGATGTTTGGCGGGGAAGCATCGTTGTTTTCCCATCTCTATTCTGCTTTCCCTTTTCCACAGCGCTACCCGATCATCATCATTTTCTTAGCAGGTATATTTATGAAAAGAAAATTAATTAATTATAAGCTGTATGTTTGCAAACAACGATGTTTCTCATAACTTGTTACAACTTATTCAAATAACTGGATGTGAGAAATATATCAAAATTTTATTATATCGATATTTTTTGTAATAAGAATACATATATGCTTATCGTAATATTTGGGGTATTCCATAATCCAATCCAATCCAATAACCAATATGTAAAAGTCATTTAGTAAGCATTTTAAAAACTCTTCTTCGTTTTAAATTTTGGGCTACTGCCTTCATTGGTAACAGTTTTTGTTAAGCCTTGAATTTTCGGCATAAATATTCATAAATTTTTTTAGTAACTTTTGATATTATTTATAATTATTAATTATTAATTAAAGACCAACTTTAGAAGCCCAAGATGACCAAGAGCTAAAAATCACTTTTTGGTCCAGGATCGTTATGTTTTTGAATTATAATACCTTTTTGTTGTGATAAATATTTTACCAATTTGATTTCTTCCTATTAATACAATATTTTATAACACAGCCCTAACTGTGATTTTTAAACTATCATCTTTATATTAAGTGTGACCGTTTCAGTGGTAGCAGAGTTACTAACCATATTTAGTGGAGTTAGCCTCCACATCAGCGTTGTCATTGTAAATATCGATTGTATTTTTGTTTTTTGACAGATCTACTTGCCACAGCCACACTAATTTCCCCTTCTTTTCTTTTCGCCCGTTTCCGGTGAGTGGTGTGCTTCGCGTATAATTTTAGTTAAATTTTAACAAATATATCTTTTTCTGCTTACCGGCAGACCTGTGAGTGGTGTTCCTTGTGGATTTAAAACCTTTCTAAACGGAGTTGTGGTTTGCAACACTGTAAAAAAAAGACGTTTGACTCCACAAAGTCCCTACCGTCCGTCTGTTTCTGAGAATGTCAAAAAACTGTATGAATGTAACACTCCGCATGGTCTTCTAGCTTATGGAGCACTTCCCTGAACCTCTTTAGATATCCTCATTGTTTCTACAGATAATAAAATGCAAGATTGGACATCGCGGTTAAAATCCGCATTAAAAAGCCAATTTAAAGAAAAACGTGTCAGTTTGGAATTAAGTTTGTTGTTATCCGTGATGTTTCAGAAGTTTCTACCAATCAATAAGATCTTACATTTCTATGGAAATTATTTATGCCGTTCCTAAATGGCGCCAAAAATCATTAAGAAAATTTTACGTTATGATGAATTTACTAACTTAACTTATTTTTCTTTCCATTTTCATGTACCCAACAAACAATAACAATGGATTTGCAGAGCAAACCGCCAAGATGAGGAAAATCATGAAGCAGGGCAAGATCGTAATCGTCCTTAGCGGACGTTACGCCGGTCGCAAGGCCATCATCGTCAAGACCTCCGACGATGGTACTCCGGAGAAGCCCTTCGGTCACGCCCTCGTTGCCGGCATCGATCGCTATCCGCGCAAGGTGACCAAGAAGATGGGCAAGAACAAGCTGAAGAAGAAGTCCAAGGTCAAGCCCTTCCTGAAGAGCCTGAACTACAACCACCTGATGCCCACCCGCTACACGGCGCACGACATCAGCTTCGAGAAGCTGTCGCCCAAGGACCTGAAGGATCCCGTCAAGCGCAAGACGCACCGCTTCCAGACCCGCGTCAAGTTCGAGTCCGTCTACAAGGAGGGCAAGAACAAGTGGTTCTTCCAGAAGCTGCGTTTCTAAGCTGCCCATTTGCTACTTGTGGTTACACTGGATTGTCGCTCTTTTTAAGGTTTAATAAACAAAGAAGTAATTCTGATAAAACTGACCGAAGTGGAAACTACTGTGCCTTCTTTCTGAGTGTTCAAGTGGGGCGTATGCCCATGGAATTATGTGAGCAATGCGGAAAGGACTCGTATTTCCAAAAGGATATTGATACTTACAAGACCGTTATATTCATCCCATTTTATTATCACAGGCAGCATTGTCCGAATAATATATATATATATATATTTATTTTCGAATATCATTAGGTTTGAATGCTTACAATGGCTTGCTTAGAATCAATTTTTATTTTAAATTTATATTTTAATAAGTGGTATTCAAATAATTCATTTAGATAGCCCAACCGCCACGATAGAAAAAACAACATAGTTAAATTGTCTTTTACTTTTTTCTTTACTAATAAATATTCGAACAGAATAATACATTTTGTCTGAATTAACTTTTCTTTGTTACAATTTGTTTGGAAAATTTTAAATTACAATTTAATATCGCTCCGTTTGACTATTTTTGGAAACTATTTACTTGGCTTTTTAAGAGCGCACAGTGTGTTATTCTTGTTGTACATGATCTGTGTTTGCCTTAGGATATGAAAGTTAAATAATAGAAAAGAATATGGCTCTCAGTAGGGGATTTAAAAAGAGTAAGAGTGCAGAAACATTGGATAGGGCCGGCAAGCAAATCTGTGAAATATAAGATAAAAATATATTAATATCCATACGAATGGTTTAAGGAATCTGGAGCTGAAAAGTACTTGGAGTTTGCGTTACCTGATTATCACACTTGGACATCGAATGAACACACACATGGACATTTAGCCGGGGTAACATATTTTGTTTGGGTTAAGCAGCGGAATAGTTCGACCTCGATTTAATTATACCGATTTTTATTCTGGGCATCACATTAACTCTGAATGCATTGGCTTTTGGGGTACAAGATGTCTCATATTGGCTTAGTTATGGGTTAATAAAATTTTGATTGGTTTGGTATTAGACTTGGTTCAATTTGGTTTGTCTTGCTGAGTTTGTTAGCAGTTGGTTGAGTTTCGGTAGTGCGATAGTGCCTATTGGCTAAAATAGTTTCCATGGGGCCTGCGGAGCGGTTAAGCGTTTTGGAATTTGGGGAAAGGAGAAAAAACAGAATAATTTTGTTGATTAGAGCTGCACAAGGACAATATTGGGTTATACTTTCAAAACGAAAACTACATACTTGTGTACTGAATGTGTGTGTGGTTGTGTGTTCTACGGGAGCACTACTTAGACAAATAAACAACAGAAAAGTTCAACAAAGCAATTGCTAAATAGTGGGGTGGGTCAAGTATACAATACACAATTTTAAGTAACTTTTGAGCAAACATACAAGTACCATGTAAAAGCGATTTTTAGGATTCCATTACATGACACTACTCTATTTACTCTAAATAATATTACTTAAAATTGTTCGCATTTAGTTCTCCAATAAAAATTTTTTTAAAGAAACTGAGGAGTTAGTTGTTAGGTGTAGTCTGTGGGTGTGCTGGTTGGTTAGAACACAGTTAGGACATTTCGACAATAACACTTACAGTTCTGCTGAAGTAATCAGTAAGTAAGTAAAATAATACAATAACAGAGCATGAAGTTATGATACAAAAAGATCTGCAAAGCAGAACCAATCGCAACAGTGAAGTAAGAGGGGAACAAGCGATAGATGTTTCGTTGTTTAAAAACTAAATAGAAAATACAGCACTTTGTCGTGACAGCGCGATAAAAGAACATGTAAACTACTATAGATGCAGACGATTATTTTACCAATTCACGCGCTTAGCACTCAAGATCTTGAGTATGTTTTCAACGACATCGGTGCTGGAGTGGTTGCCTCCAATATCTGTAAGAAACAGTGGATATTAATAGTTTTGATGGGTGAAAAGCTTTACTAATCGGATTGACCTGGCGTGCGAATGGCATCGTTGACAATGGTCTGGTAGACTGCCTCCTGGATGACATTGGCATGCTCCTTGTGGCCCAGATGGTTCAGCATGTCGATACTGGCACTGATCATGGCCACCGGGTTGGCGATGTTCTTGCCGGCAATGGCGGTTCCTGTGTTGCGGGTGCCCGGCTCAAAGACGGCGTACTGAAAACAGGATAAAAACCACGTCAAGGAGAACACGGAGTTTAAAAACTGTCAGTTAAACTCACATGATCGCCGTAGTTCCGGCCAGAAATGAGTCCAGCTCCTCCCATTAGGCCGCAGAGGACGTTGGACACAATGGTGCCGTACAGATTGGTCATGTTCATGACATCGAACTGATGCGGATTGGACACGGACTGCATGCAGGTGTTGTCGATGATCATGTTGTTGTGCTCCAGCTCGGGATAATCCTTGTGCACGCGGTTGGCCACCTCCAGGAAGAGACCGTCGGACAACTTCATGATGTTGGCCTTGTGGATGGTGGTCACCTTCTTGCGGTTGTTCTGACGGGCAAACTCGAAGGCATAGCGCGCCACACGCTCCGCATTGTCCACGGTCACCACCTTCATGCTCTCCACAATTCCGGGCACGGATTCGTGCTCCAACATGGCGTACTCGCCATCGGTGTTCTGGCGGATGAGCACCACGTCGATGTCGTGATGGCGGGCAGGGATGCCCGGATAGGACTTGCAGTGCACCACATTGACGTACAGATCCAGCTCATTGCGGATAGCCACATTTCGCGAGACCTCAGACAGGGTTTGCGACTTGGTCTCGATGTTGCCCTTGAGCGCCACTCCATTTCGCTTGATCGAGGTGATGGCATAGTCCAGATCATCGTTGCCCTCGGTGGAGGGGTCGATGTCGATCACCTCAAAATCGATGGGGGCACCGCAGTAGCGGAAAATCTCCCGCACATAGCCCATCAGTTCCGGGCCAATGCCGCCACCGGGCAGCATGGTGACAGCATGACGACCACCATACTGCGCCGAGGGAATATCGGTGCCCTGTTCACGAAGATATATACGAATGCTATAACCTCAATTGGGGAGTGAGTTCCAGCGGTGGTGGACTCACCGTGACTTTCTTCTGCAGCGCCGATTTGGTATGGGCTACATCCTCGGTCTTCTCCTTGGTCACAAGCAGAGGATATCCCTGCAATTTGAATAAATAAAGTCAATCAAGAGGATCTGCCAGCCGTCCATTATGTAATTTCCATTTGTTGGCCAATTTTCCGGCCGAGAAAACGTACTCGGGTAAGGAACGGCGTCTGCGTCTGCAGCAATCTCTGGGACAAGCGAAGGGCCATGATTTTGTTCTTAACTTATTGTTATTCACGCGGCTGCAGGCGAGTTCTTATTATCGGTTAAATCTCGGCCAATTGCGCTTTATTCCACTTGGCCAAATCGGTGCTGCTGTGCTTCTTCTTTCCACCCAAGAACGACTGCGATCTAGGATTGTCAAGTACAAATTACAAGTACTCAAATATTCATATTTAAGACAAATAAACTATATACTTATATGGAACTCTTAATTTCTTACATATTCATATTTAAGTGAATAAAACTACATATTTATATGAAATTATATAAATAATTATATATAATTAAAAAAAATTGGTATAATTTTGACCACCTTGACAGCCCTACAGTGAACAGCTGTTATGCATAGCGTTGCCGGATAACAAAAAATCAGCTGATTGTTACGTTAACAACCAATTCGCATGTTTTTGTTTATTTAATCAATTTATGCAAAATATCCTGGTATAATGACATAAAGTGGAAGTGCAAACACAATTTCTAGGACATGGCAGCTGAATTAGGTCTGGACTCGCCCGCAGGGTCAATGGATATCGGCATGCAAGAGCCTGTAAACAAATTAAAATTTTTACATGCACTTGTTGTGAGTACCAAAAATAATTTAAGTGAGAATATACATACAAAAATTACAAATTAATATTACAGGCTGGTGGCGTGGCTGGTATGGTGGTGGACATAGCACTCTTTCCCATTGACACCGTGAAGACCCGTCTGCAAAGCGAGCTGGGCTTTTGGCGGGCTGGAGGCTTCAGAGGTATCTACAAAGGATTGGCTCCCGCGGCCGCAGGAAGTGCTCCCACGGCGGCTCTTTTTTTCTGCACTTACGAATGCGGAAAACAGTTCTTCAGCTCCATAACCCATACCAAAGATTCGCCCTACGTGCACATGGCAGCAGCCTCGGCAGCTGAAGTGGTGGGAATTCCTTAGAATCTCACTATGTAACTTATAGATCTAACATTTTTACCCGCTTGCAGTTGGCTTGTTTAATCCGTGTTCCTGTGGAGATTGCCAAGCAGCGCTCCCAAACGTTACTGGGCAACAAACTATCCGGCCTGCAAATCCTACTGAGGGCCTATCGCACTGAGGGATTGCAACGTGGTCTTTATCGGGGATTCGGTTCCACCATCATGCGGGAAATTCCCTTCAGTCTGATCCAGTTCCCACTGTGGGAGTATTTTAAGCTTCAATGGACGCCCTTAACCGGCTACGAATCGACCCCCATTTCGGTGGCTCTCTGTGGAGCCATCGCTGGAGGAATTTCGGCGGGGCTAACCACTCCACTGGATGTGGTGAAGACGCGAATTATGCTGGCCGAAAGGGAGAGTCTCAATCGACGACGCAGTGCCCGGAGCATTTTGCATGGCATTTATCTGGAGCGAGGCTTTGGCGGGTAAATATTCAGTATTAAGGTTTGATTTAGGTTGAACTTGACCAAAATAAGTGAGCAATTTGCAACTTAAATAATATTATTTACAACATTTCGCTTAAAAAGAAAATACAATTTTTCATTTCGATTAATTTGGAGTGTAAAAAATGGTATTCGAAGACGAATACCTATATAAATGATAGGAAGGCGTATATTAACTTTTAGGCTTGATTTAGCTTGAACTTTATCAAAAGAACTGAAATAATTGGCATCTTAAAAAAATAATATATTTAATTTAAATTAAAAAGAAATATTTGATATCAGAATTAGGATTCCTTATAACTTATAACTAAAAGATTATTTTGCATTTAATAGCTTTCCAGATATGATACGTTAGGAAGAATATGTGAAAGTCATTTGGATTTACGATAATGTTTACATTTATTAATGTATAATGTTTATATTTCAGTCTGTTTGCTGGTTTTGTGCCGCGGGTGCTGTGGATCACACTGGGCGGTGCCTTCTTCTTTGGCTTCTACGACCTGACGACGCGAATTCTGGGCGCCGCCAAAACGGATCAGTAAAATAGGTTTATTTTCGTTGTATTTGTAGTAGGAGGCACGTAGTTTGCAGTAGTAACTTAACCGATGACAACCACCGTTGGAGACAAATGTGGACAATAAAGTGTATGGAAGCCTTTTGAGATTATCTAGGCGTTAAAGGCGTTATCTGGTCTCTAAGCATACAGATGGAATAGAGTACGAATTAGAAATTGTACAACCAAACTCACATCCTGAATGTGCAGTCGCCCGCTGAGGAGGCTAGCTTCAATCCGGTGATCACCCAGTTCATCGCCACAGGCCATGGGTACATCGGAATCCTCCTCGTCCACGTTGATGTACCCACCCCGTGGGGCTTTCCTTCGGTTCAGACATTCCCAGGAAAACCGGCAGCGACTACGTGACATGGCGTACACCTGTAGACACCCAGATGCATAAATTAAACAAATGTAAATGCACTTGAACAAATATCCAGAGATAAGGAATGTAACGCCGCACCAAAGCTGCTAGAACAAGTATGCCAACGAGCACCGAAATGGGCAGCCAAATGTACTGGGCATCATCCGGATGAAGAATGTCCTTGTCAGGACTTATTGTGGTACTCTCAGGCTCCAGATACTTTTCCATTTTGAGGGGTTTTTAAGGAGAAACCAAGAGCGACTGCTTAAGAAAAAGTTCTTAAAAATTTAAGCGCTTCTCAGCGTTGCCAGTTGTTTAACTTTGAAAATGTGGCAACTCTACATTTAGCTATGTTTAGTTTTTCTTTGATTTTAGTGTTTTGAGCGGGGATTTTCAATTGTTAACAAGTAAATATTAGTTAGTTTAAGCTACACTTTAATTTTAATTATACAATTCATCTCACAGATGAATCGACCCAAGCCAGAAGAATGCAAAACGCAAACTTACACAGTCACGAAGCGTATTTCACAAGTTGTGTCCCAAGAAGTCTCATGTACAGGAGCTCCATATTTTCCGGGCTTAAGCAACTGCTGCCGTTTGTGTTTGGAGGAGCCGCATCCCAACCAAATGCTGGACATGACCGGCATCTATGACCAGCAGGCTAAGCTGAGCTACTACGACTGCTATGAGATCTGCACCAAGCAGGACCTGCGCCAAAGTCCCAGCAACGAGCCCAGAACCTTGTGCAAGCGATGTGTGGTGGAGCTGCAATGGGCCTACGATTTCCACAAGAAAGTAGCTCTAGCTGACCAGCAGTTGAGGGAGATCTTTGAGATCACAGACACTAGTGAAGAGCCCGAGGAGGAGGAGCAGAAAGAGGAGGATGACTTCATCATAGAGGATATTGAGGACAAGGAGGAGGCCCAGGGTGATCTGAACACTCCAATGGACTCGATTACCATGGACGACATTGTGCCCCGTCAACGCCACACGGGCAAGTTCAACTGCCAATTCTGCAACAAGGTGTTCAAGAACCATTCCCGTATGGCCAAGCACCGCTTGATTCACCAGGACAATCGCCCCCACTTTCAGTGCAGCCAATGCGACAGGATCTATCTCACAAAACAGGCCCTTAAAGTGCATGTGGACTCGAAGCACAGGCAATCCGGAATGTCTTGCGATACCTGCGGCAAGGTATTTGGCATTGCCAAAGCCCTGGAGATCCATAAACGATTCCACACAAGGGATTTTCCCTATGCCTGTGATCTCTGCGAACGGCGTTTTGCACAGCGATCGCATTTGACGGTCCACCAGCAGGTTAAGCACACTGGATCCCGATTTATTTGCGAGTTTCCCGACTGCCAGAAGTCCTTTACCTCGTCTTCATCCTTGAGGAATCATGAGTGCACCCACACGGCCATGCCATTTGAGTGTGCCCACTGCCAGCAGAGTTTTCCAGCTCGTAACAAGTTTGTTTCCCCTCTTTTAATCATATAAAATAAGATTTAAATAATGTGTAATCCTGTTTTAGACTGCGAGTGCACCTTGAACGCAAGCACAACAAGCGAGTTGAGATGGAGGAGCTGGAAGAGATGCGCAAGTTTCACATTGTACGCTCCAAGTTGGTCATGGCAAAGGTTTATAAAAAGCAGGATCAAATAGACAACAGCCGCCAAAAGGGAGCTGCTAATTAATACCTAGATTGTTAAGAAAGAAGTTTAATAAACCCTAAAAATCATAGTTAAATGCTAGTGCACTAACAAAAGTCAACAAAAAATATGAGTACATAGAAAAAACTGAAAGAATCACTTATATTAATTTTTCTTAATATGTATTGCTGCGGAACTTTTGCCTTGATACTGAGATAAAGCTTTAAAAAAGTACTTTTTTTTTTTTTTAAATTATAAAGTAAATTGAAATTAACCTTAATGTGAACATTCCCCTAAACTGTTACAACATCTTTGAAATTGCCTTACAAATATCACATTCAATTTATTTCACACTTTCGTTTGGTTAACTTACACAGGTTAGATATTCACACACAAATATATAAATATTTGATATCATAGACAAAATAAATGCTGCTAAATCTGATGGTATACAAGTTCGATGACCGCCACAGGAATGTGTTAGTTTGACAAAGTAAGGGCCAGTGGCATGGCTCTGGCCAGTGTCGTAGAGTCGTCCGGATGCTGTGACGATCCGGTGGCCGTGCCCGTCGTGGTGGTCGCCACATTACCATTGCCCGCCTCTGCTCGCTTTCTGGAGGTTATCTTCTTCCAGCCGCGCAAGAAGATCTGATTGCGATACTTGGGCGTGGTGAAAGTGTACAAAAGCGGATTCACCGCCGAGTTAAGGGGCAGCACAAAGACCACCAGCCAGGCGTATATGTCATCGGAGATATTGTAGTTGAAGAACACCCAGATCTTCATAACTATAATGGGCACCCAGCACAGGAAATCGGTCAGTACAATGAAAAAGAATCTCACCGCGAACTCGCAATCCAAGAGAGTCAGCGGAGTGGCACTTCGCGTCCGCCATATCGAGATGAGGAGTGCCGTGTAGAGCATGGCGATCATCACCAGTAGCAGCAAATTGACTCCCAGGAACACAAAGGCCGAGTAAAGCCAGCCCATGGGAAAGGCTTCGTGGATGTGCAGAGGAAAACAGGTGCCCGAATAGGATCCATAGTAGGGCAGAGTGCTGGTCCGCCAGAGAAGCACTGGAACCACCGCCAGTCCCACACCCGTAATCCAGATGCAGATCAGAGCCAGCCACATCACCCGACTTCCGATGCTGCGGTGGCCACGGAAGGGATCCGCGATAAGCAGGAAGCGTTCCAGCGACATGAAGGCCAGAATTAACATCGACACCTCGGAGGAGCTCACGGCCAGGGTTCCAATCAGCGTGCACTGCCACGAGCTGATCCAGTCCAGCACAACCCTTGAAAATGACAAGGTGAATACAGGAACAATTATTTATTCTATATGATTATTTATTTAAGGCTTGTTAAACCATGGGAGAGGGTACAATTACTTCAGTCATAAGTTTGTAACGACATTTCTGACCCTATAAAGTTTAAACACATATTCTTGATCACTAGCAGAGTCCGTCTGTCCGTTTCTACGCCAACTAGTCTCTCAATTTCTAAACTATCTAGATGAAACTTTCCCAAAAGTCTTATTTTTACGGCAGGTAAAACTCACTTGTAGTACTCGTTCCGGTAGCGATAGTCCTGCACTCCAATGGTGACCAGATAGAAGCCCATCAACATGTCGGCCAGGGCCAGATTCCGGATGACCATCGTCACAGCCACGTTCTCGTCCCGGTAAATAAAGCGTCCCCAAAGAACCAGGACATTGCCAGCTATTGTCAGAGTGGCCATAACCCAGGCGGAGTATCGGAGCACGGGTTTGCTCAAGAGGTCCTGAAAGGAACTGATCCCATCGGTGGAGGGCTTGCACATCCTCACCTGCGGCGTCATCGAGCAGTAAAAGAATCTATCGTAGATTATATAGGTGAGGTTGCGCATCGAATTAATGGCCGCGAAGTCGATGTGATCGTAACGAATGCCCGAAAGATTCAGGAACGAGATGTTCAGCGGCTCCACTAGGCTGCCGGTGATGTGAATGGGCATGTGGGCCAGAGAACTGGTGAGCATATCAAATAATTATATGATATACATTTTTAATTTAAATAAATATATAGTTTATTTTAATTGATTCGATTTTTAAAGATTACAATTTACCACAAACTAGCTGTTTTAATTATAGTTTGTCCCTTTTCAAATGAAAAATGGAAATGGATATAGATTTCTTTTAAATTTACCACAGGTTTATACCAAGTTTAAGAACATTTTTAAAATAAAATTATAGTTTGTACTTTATTTTAATGAAAATATTGATAAAGTTTTATTCATAATTATTAAACAAGGCTTTTTTGCTTTTTTGAGTACTCGGAAGTTGCAGATATCAAAATACGACAGGCTAGGTATTTTGATCTTTAAAAATAGTTGGTCAGTACTCAACATAAATTTAGGCAAATTGATTTTTAAAAAGCATTTTGCCATTATTTTCCCATTTAACTCTTTGTATTTTTAAAGCCGTTTTACTATTTGATTCTTAAGTATACTCACAGTGCCTCCAGTCGAGTGTTGTGCAGAAATGTTTCGCCAGATAACTCCTTAATGGGATTACCGACAAGGCGGCTGTAAAAAGAAATGTATGTCTAAGAATTAATCGTAGATACAATATAAGGTTACGCATACGCCGCGTGAGCCGCGCATAATGGCCACGCGTTTGCTTCTTGCTGATAAAGCCGACACACGTTGTCGCCTTTAAAAGTTATCAAACAATTTTCTCCTTTTTTGGTCGCTACTTTAAGACAAAGTTACAACAAGTTGACTAAAACCTTTGAAAGTCACATAATAAAGTCCTGCTGAGCAACATATTAACAAAAATTCTTATTTAATAGCTGGCTGAGTATAAATCAGTGCACAAACATTGTCTATCAATGTATGGGATAGATGCAACTGGCCGGGGCTAAATGTGTTGGCAGGAAAGGGCGCATCATTCATGGCAGACAGGATGTGGCACAGTGGCTTAAAAACCACTTCAAAAGGTCATTTAAATGTATTTTAAAATAAAAAAATATTATTTTAAAAAATCTTTAAATTTTTTAACAGCAATTATTGATTAAAATTTAGCATTGTTTTATATAAATACTAATTCTAGTTGTATTGTAGTTATATTAAAATATTCAGAGCCTTGAAATACTTTTGCCAGCAGATTAAATACAATTATTATAATCGAGTGTAAATGAAATCACCTTAAATAATTTGAAAAATAACTTTACATTTAAAAACGCATATAATAATTCAAGTTGTACCTTATCTTCAATGAATAAATGAATAGATAAAGCGAAAATCCTTAAAGTCAATTTGCCAGCCGTTTTAAATGCAATTGTTATACTGAATTTACTGTGAAGATGTTTTATCCCGAGAATTCTGAATATGACAAACAACCAAATTTAAGATTTATTTTGTCGACACTGTTCCTCCGTGTGGAGTGAATTTCTTCTGCTTTATTAGTATGTTTATAGCGTTGGGGGATAATAACTTCCATATTTCTACTGGGTCGTGAATTGGAGTGCTGGTGCTTCGGTTCCACCGTGTCACGTCCATGGGAATGCAGCAGCTGATGTGAGATCCAGGGAACTGAATCTGATGGAGATGGTGTTGTGAAAGCTGACGTTGAGCTCTTGGTAGTGGGAACTCCATTGCTTGCACTTGTCTGGTCAATCAATGCCCGAACGCCAACTGTTAACAGTTTGTTTTTATGGATTGTCGCCCAAAGACAATGGCCACGCCCCCCGCCCCCTGCAAGCGAGGAGCAACCACAGATTGCTGGTAATTGCTCGCTGGCTATAAAGCTGCAGCGCCATTTTGCGTTGCCTGGTAAAAGCTTAAACTAAATATTTAACTCGGCCACAAATTGAGCCCTCAAAAAATGGGCCCCAACAATTTTGATTATGTAAATTTCTAATTAATTATTGAGGGCCAGGCCTCTCAGATCGGCTGGCATCATGATTTTGGCAAAGAGGCCCCAAAAGTCCGCACTCAATAACTTCATAAATATCCGGCCAAACCAGACGCCACACGAGCACAATTAACATATTTCTCTTGAAGGGCAACAAGTTGCTGCTGTCCCCCATTTATGGGCATCCAAATAAGCCTCGAGTAATGCCCATTGTTCATGGGCGAGCACATCCTCCTGTCCACATACACGTGTACCATTCCGAGGGGACACAAATGCGTCAGAATCAAAAGGACGGAGTAAACGATGAAGGGCTGGCTGTCGCTCGATGCGCATTTAAGAAAATGGTAAATAAATGCCGCTAGTTGTGTTTGTGTGCTACGTGCAAGAAGCGAAAAATCATGGAAGTATTATCACAAATTATGAGAGGGTCAGACAGTTTGCCTAATGCTCTATAATATCCTGGGTTAGGATAGCAAATCCTCGAGTATTGGGATGCGCTACAGAAATCATTAAGTATTGGAATAACACATAATAATTCATAGTGCAAAAAAGTATGCGACAAAAATTAAAAAAGTCGCCTTGCCTAAATCTACCGATATTGTCTATTAAAAAAAATATATTGCATACAAATTAAGTGATTGCAGTGATTTAAAAAGATTTTTAATCATAGTGACTATATAAAGTAAAGCATAAATTTGTAATTCTGACTGCCAAAAAATTACTGTATCAGTAAATTTCTGAAATAAAAATTTATGTTACATCTCAAAGACGTTAAACACTAAGATTATTCTCTTTAAGAATATACTGCTACCGTAAGGCATAAAAAGAAGTTTTGTTAATTTTAATTCTCCTTTCGAGCTAAATTTTCTCTCAAATAACTCAATATACCCGATTGCGAATGTGAGGGCATATTAACCAAATTAAGCCATTTACGCTTCCCTTGCAAATGACACGTTTCAGTTGTGGATTCTTTTGGGGCAATGTGCTTTGCGGAGGCACTGCGGCATTTGTTGCACTGTCCATTTGTAAAATTATATTGGCCATAATTAACGTCACGACCATGTCGAGCGGACAATGCTGGACTTGAAGGTCTTTAAAGCCGTATACATATACGGTCGAAAAATCTGTGTAATGACCTGTCAGTGGCTCAGTAGCTCGGCAGCAGGAATCAAATTAGTGCAGCGATTTCTCAAATATTTTCGTTTTCGTTTGTTTTATGGCCACGTCTCCACCCTTGACCCCTAGGGGATACCAAAGACAAAACAAATCAGCAGAAATTGCTGGAGGAAGACAGGATACATGAGCAGCATTTAGATGCGTATCTGATAGATACAAATACACGGACGCAGATACACGCTCGCCAAAGGAATTTTTGTACACTTTCTTTACTGGGTGCAGGAAAGAAAGAATTCTACTATTTTACATATAATAAGAAATGCAATCTGAGAACTAACTTTAATCCATACAAATTCACATACATTGGTAGTTGATAAAGCCGTGTAGAATTTTAAGTTTCCTACCTCCAAATGTAAATTAATTTCAGCAAAAACTCAACTAGTAAGTGAAGTGCCATATTAATATAACAATAGTTTTTACAATTGCCTTGAATTTAAACGAATAATAAATGCCTTAATTTAATTCTGTTCAATATTAATTGCAAACAATCAAGAATTGAATTTGCGTTGAGAAGCAAAACTACCATGTTAATTAAAACATTTTTTAAGTGCATTGAAATCAAAAAAATTATATGTATTTTAAAATTATATATTATAAATATTTATTTATATTTATTTATTGTTTTTAAGCACTTTAATTTGCTATCGTTGGGCTTTTGATAATTTCTATTGAAACATAGATCATGTTTTCTTTCTGTGTGTCTATAAAAGTCTTACACTTGGCATACAAGCTGCCCGGAATGCTGAGAAATTCCTCGCACGCCAACAAAGGGCAAATTATTTGCATAGAAGGGCGGGAGTGATAAGATGGGTGGTTAGTGATAAGATGGTAAGAGGTGTCATCAACAGGCGTAAAGGATTCACAGCTCGAAAAAGGGGGAGTGGCACAGCATCTAATGAAGCAATGACGATTGGGGAATACCGCCCCGAGTCGATTTCAATAAACTCCTTCATTATTGGCCCACAACGTGGCCCCGGAGTTGGTTACTCAGTTACTTTTGGCCAAGGCTTTGGCGAAATTGTTTTCACATAAAATACAAATTTATTTGCATTTTTATTTGGCCATAATAATGTTTGTTTATTTGTTGCTCCGGCTGCGTTGGCCAGAAGTCAAAGTCCCGAAAGATACAAAATGTATAAGAACCAATCTGGTCAAAAACAGTGTGGTGGTGTGTCCATGTTACATCCTTGATATGCTGATGTATGTGTATTTAGTACATATATGCTGGATGGGTTTGGTAAATTTATTAAGGCCACAGCTTGATGCTAGACGATGGATGCAGAGTTGGCGGAGACATTTATTGAATATGCCATTGATATATGGTTATGAAAGCCAGAAAGCAACATACAATTCTTATTTCAACTCTTGTGTGGATTTTATTTACAAGATATGCTTTAAGCTCTCTGTGGTTTTCAATATTAAATATTGAGCATACGCCATGTTGTCTGAGGCTCATCAAATTCCTTCCTCAAAGCGTTAAACAATTTGTTTTCCTTCTTTACGACTGCCGTTTATAGATTGGCCCACATGCTTTAGAGTTGGCCATAACTTGCATTATAATAAACTATGACTATAAAGGTTAGATTAGTTGGCCCAAGGGGGTAAACTTTTTTATAGCGAGGGCTTGGTCAAAATCATAAAAATATTTATATCGTTTCAAATGAAGCGAATTTTTTCTTAGTCTTTAGAAGTATGTATTCTGGTTAAACTTTCTTTCCCTTGTTATTATTTATCTGTCTGTGGGTGCAAAAGTTTCCAACTTTAATTTTTCATGAACAGAGGGCCACATTTCGTATACGTAATTGCGCATTAATGAACTAAAATTAATATCATTGAATATGATTTTGAGTCACAAAGCAAGTGTGCAGCTGAGGGGTGGAGATTTTGGGTTTCGGCTGTTTGAATTGCTTTGCCAAATTACGATTAACTTTGGGGACATTCCTACTGCTTTGTGTCCTGCGGTGATTCTTTGACCAGAGCTCGAGTTCATTTACTTGTGTCCCAACATTATTCGTATTATTATGCTAATTAGCTTTGTGTCGCCATAATTCATGCTTAGTGTCGGTGTTAAACATTCAGAAATACAGAATGAAATCCAAACCCCTTTCCCCTTTGGTATACTCACATATCTCGCATATTGGTGAGATTCGCAAAGGCTTGTCCATGGATGTGAGTGATGAGGTTATGCTGAAGATCTCTGTGAGAAGTAAACAAGATTTAAAATGTTAGTTTATACATTTACTAAGTAGGATTGTACATTTTTGTCATTGTAATATCTTAAATCAATCTAAACTTATTGTTGTTAAGCAACTCTACTTTCTCGCTCTCCCTTAACTACCCATATGCTTCAAATTACCAGATAAATTCCCAACACATAAGATGAGCACGAAAATTGCGACACAATTTATCCCATCCAAATCTCATCGCTCCCATTCGTTTCCAATGTCTGTAAAGGTTAACACATTTATTTACGTTGGGCAATTTGGGTAACTGATTTATTTTCAGTTAGCAGCCAGGCGTCGGGCACCCAGACGACCCATTGACTTATATTGTCAGCTATTGATGCATAAATTAATGATTATGTATACTCCGCCAGTAGGGTGATTTTGAAAGGAAAGGGGGGCCTCTGATAAATGCTTTCAAATTGTTTTAGGTGTATGCAGTACAAAGTTTTGATGTTATCCTGTTTTGTTTGTTTCTATACGCTTTCATAAAAAAAAACATAAAAACATTTGTGTTCATAGAAGTGGTAAATATTTTAAGAAAAGCTTTTAAATTGCCTTTTTAAATTTTAAAGTTTTGAAAACATTTGCCAAGGGTACTTGCAACTTCGACTCTTAGATTCAAGTTTTCCTTTCTGTTTTTCCCTGCCACTCATCTTTTAAATATTTGTTTAGCATATGTTATTTGCGTAAACAATAAACGTGCCAATTTATGGTTATTGGTGCATAAATTCCATTATTTTTGGATTGCCCGTAAAAAGGTGTCGAAGTATCGCATATCCACCTCAGTGTCATGTCAACAGTGCGTATACGCAATGCTCCATTTATCTTTTTTCACTGTCTCAGCAACAAAGTAACCCACATAAATCTCTCAAAGTAAACAAGTAAAAAAAAAGACAGCGAAAACGAAAGCAAAATGCAACGAAGAGTAAAAATTACGCATACGCCCCATAAAATCTAAGTACAACATATTTCAATAGACTTTTCGACACTTGCTGGCTTCTTCTTCTTCTACTTCTCTTGATTTTTATTTTTTTTTTGGGGTAAAAGTTGATTGTTTTACTTACAGCAAATGTAAATTATCCAATTGGGAAAAAGTTTCCTTGCCAATGTATTCGATTCGATTGAAATCCAAATAACTGTAAAAGTAAAGAGATATTTATGCAGGCATCTGGCTAACAACAATCTGGCTAAGCTGTGGGCCTAGTTTTGTTTATATGTACATTTTTGGGCTACTGTTCTAAGTCAGCCCTAAGCTTTTCGTGTGTGCTTGTGTGAACAAGTGAGGAATGTTTCTTTAACCAATCTAAGATAATCAAAGTTGATGCAGTGCCACTAAAAATGGCTATAAGTTTGAACTAAAATCTTAAAGGTTCAAACCATTAAAACGTAAGATATAAGGTTAATGGCTTCGGAAATCTAGAAAATCTATTTGTATGTTCATTAGGCAAATATATCATGGAGCTTATTAATGGCATACATTTTTTAATCATTAAAAACGATTTTTAAGAGTCAAAATTTTAGGACAAAGTTTAAATTTATTCAGCATAATATGTTTATTTAGCTCATATAAAAAAAATTAATGACATTTATATTTTTAAACTTTAAACCATTAAAAAAATTGTATAGTCCTCATTATTATAGGAATGAAATCGGTAGTTGTTCTGAGAAAACTTTCTCTTGTACATATGTGAAAAGAGCATTTTTAATATGTCAAGCTATAAACTTTAAGATTGTAGCTTACGACTTTAAGGCGTAAACTTCAAAACTTGAGTAAACACCACTAAAGGACATCAAACGGATACTTTTGAGAACTAAGTGAGTGCAACCACGTTGACAACATTGTGCCAGTCCTTAGCGGAATCACCCAATGGGCTGCCAACGGAAAGGACGGGCAATCCAGCAGGACACCCAATATCCGAGTAACCCAATGAGCTGGTGCACCGCCCGCTTTTAACAGCATTTTACGCTTGAATACATTTGGCGGAGCTGGGTGTCCAGAGACACAGAGCCCCGATTTCTTTTTAGTTTTTAATCTAGCAAATAGAAGAGCAGCTGCCAACCTAGAGCCAACCCAATTCGATTTACTCACACTTCGTAGAGCGACGGGATTTTCGGCATCTGCACATTCCGCAGGGTGAGGCGATTCCTACTCAGGACTAACCACTCCAGCCGGCGGTTAAGTCGCAACTGCTCCATGGGCAGGTGGTGCAGGTGGTTGTTCACCAGGAACAACCACTGCAGGCTCTGCAATCCGATGAAAATTCCATGGGGCAGGTGGCTGATGTTGTTGTGGCTCAATTCAAGGCGCTCCAGGTGAACCAGGCCAGTGAAGCTGCCCAGCGGGGCACGTGATATGTTGTTGTACTTAAGTGTCCTGCGGTAGGAGGGGAAATTCTAATGATTTTCAACCATACTTATACATTGCCTTGATGCATTTATTTTAATAAAAAGGAGGACAAAATATTGTAGACAATTCTCTTAAATGCAATTAAATATATATTTGGTTTAAATGTAAAATTTGAAATATTTAATTAAAGAGAACCGAAAGAGACATTTTCAAAACACAGACATCACAAAATTTGTATGCTAAAGGTATGATTGTTACCACATTTTTACCTCGTTAAGATGTTTTTGTTTGATATTTATTTATTTAATTTCTTTTGTTATTAGTCCAATGTTTAATCAGTTTACGTCACCAATTTTGATATCAAAAGTTTTCATGTTGAAAGTAGAATAATTACGATATTTTTACCTCGTTAAAACGTTTAAAAGGGCTTTAATTTCTTTAGATATTCATAAATATGAATATATGAATGTGAATATTATGTTACTCACAGCTTTTGGAGATGCGTCAAATTTGCAAAGATATTGTCCCTCAAGGTCAGATTGTTGCGGATGATGATCAGATTGGTGACCTCCGAACTTGTCCGGGGAAATCGACGCAACTTTGCATAGCGACCGCAGAATAAAATAGTTTTCTGGCCACACTGACAGGTTTTCGGATATGTGACGATATCTAAGAAATTCAAAAAAGGTTTCTCTCTTAAAAATGCTGGTATTAAACAAATAAATTTGATGACAAGAAACAAGTTTAAAATGATTTAATTTAATCATATATATTTATCGACATGCTTAGTCCTCCATTTTTTCACTTAAATTTTAAGTTTAAGAAATTAATCAAGTGTAATTGATTCATCCACTTACCACAAGTCATGTTTAAAGTTAGGCTCTGATTCCGTGGCACCGCCGGCGGTGATAAATCCACGCCGCTTGCATTCGAGACGGCGGAGATTAGGCGCTGTTGCTTCTTTTCAATGGCACTGCGCACAATCTTGTCGGCAATCTCCTTGCTGCCGTAGAGGAGTCCGCATTCCACGGGATGCTCGTCGCTGCTGTCGGCGCAATCGGGCCGACTGTCGCAGATTTGGCGCCTCGGAACGCACAGCGTGCCGTTGTCGCAGGCGAAACTGCCCGTGGGGCAGGGTCCTGCGAAAAGGACAGTACGGCACAACAAACAGATCCCAAATTAATTATCATCCAAGGACAGCGGTCAATATTGCACTAGCTAGGGTCTTAGTTCAACTATTTACCACCCCCAATTTTCTATAAAATTATGATTAATGTTTAAGGGCAACTGCTTCAAAAGAATAATTAAGAACTCAAAAAAGAAATGAGTCGAATTTTTAGTAGATATTTTATTTTTACAGATTTATTTGGCAGACATATTTAAGTTCAATTTTATAGGTGTACCTTTTGTATTTTCCTGTTTTCCTTATCACTCAAATAAAATGAAAATTCGCATGGGCAACGCTACGTATGAGTAATTATTCTAATCGCTTGCAGACAAACTTTAAACTCACGATGACAACTTAATTTGTGGGTTGTTATTCTCATCGCCTCTGCTCATTCAGTTTATTGTTTGCCCTTTTGTCAAGACATGGCAATTAAACTTAATGTGCAAAAAAGTTTTGGCCTGACTTTTCATTCACTTTTGAGGGGTTAACTTTTGCTTTTGCTTTGTTAACAATATGTTTTCTCAAGCATTGAAATCAAGTACATGAAATGATGGCTTGAAATTTATTAATATGCCATTGAAGCTAATTTAGTTTCAAAACTTTGAAGACTGAGTCCTAACAATCGATGTCCGGAATAACTTATTCCTAGACTTAATTTATCCTGAGACTTTTTCTGCCTGAATGCCTACATCTTTTTGGGTAATTGTCGTAAAACGAAATGACATTTTTGTTTTGCATTTTATCATTTTTATGATTTGTTTGGGTGCCACAACTGGAGACTCCCTCCAAAAGCTGAGCAATTCAAATTACGAGATTATGGAACATAGTTCATTAGACAAATGAACAGATAAAAGCGAAAGTGGAGCACCTTGAAGAGCTTTTAATCCAATTGAAGGGATTGCGTCAGAAACAAATTTGGTTTTTCCAGGTTGTTTTCTAATTTATTTCATAACAGGTTTCAGTAAATGCCAAATAAATTAAATATCAGCATGAAGGAAAAGATACTCTTTAAAATCATATAAATGGGCATCAAAACGGTTGAAATGCTTAAACTGCATACATATATTGCCCTGCTTTTTTTCTTAAATAATAAATATCTAAATTTATTGAGAAGGATTTGTACAAAGACTAAGGCATTGTGTATTAGACGAAACTTTCAATTTGATTGTGTCCATGAATAGGACACATGCTTACACATTTCTTTTCTATTTTCTATCCTCCTTTAATCTCCTTTTCTACGGCTAATTTAATCCTTAGCCGGACAAGCGCTCTCTGTCAGATGAATTATTTCTCGTGATGCATGTACTTGGATTCGGAGGCGACAAAATGGCATAAATCAAACATGTTTTGCCTATATCTGCTCGTATGGCAAATCAATACGCAAATTGGCATAAAAAATATATAATATTGAGGCAGCAAAAAGCGGCGCAAATTTCTCGATATTGATACTCGTAAAACAAGATAAAAGCTTTGAACGAGGAACCAAAAGCAGCCAGGACCAGAGCCTTCTATATATTTATACGTATACTTTGCCATGGATGTGCGAAAATTGTTTTGTGCTCAAGACAAAGTTTGCGCCGTACTCGTATTTATTTTTTTTATGGTCAGGCATTTGTTGTTTTTCCGCCCCCGTTTTTTGTTGCCTTATTTTTATCGTATTATACAACAAATTACTTTCAAATACTTTTGATTATAAAATTTATGGCCATTTTGCAGTTTGGAATTTGATTTTGGTTTGTGTTTGGTCTGATGGAACCCCATTTGCCAGGAATAGTCTTTAAATACACTTTAAATAAACTAAATATTTAAAATCTTATTGGTTCAAAGAGGTATGTATATTACATTGAAACAAGAAAATGTAAGTAGATCAAGCAATTTTTAGACGTCTAAACTAATTTATAGGAATCAATAAATTTTCTTTTAACTACTAAAAGGTTAAAACCCAATCATAACATTATAATATTTTAATTATTCAGGCAAACACGGTTTTAAATTAAATACAATTCTCAGATATTAAAATCAATTCGGAAAATCGTTAAATGTTATATATTAAAAAAGTAACTAAAAACCTCAAGTACTATAAATCAGAGCAAAAAATATTTAAATTAAAGTACTTGAATTTATTATTGAATATATATTATTAGATATATTTTTTTCACCAGGCTGTTTGAATTATAATTGCATACCAAATTGATTAAGAGGTGTGCAAGTTATAGAAATTATACTGCGGATGTCTCACCCAGACTTAAGTAGAATATCCCGGCGGCCAGCAGCAGGACGACGGTCATCAGGACGACGCCCACGGCGATGCTCCTACCGTAGACCATTGCGATTTATCGGTTCGGTCCTGTTTGTGTTTCCCAATCCCAAGCTCGCTTATCTAATTACTTGGCCAGCGTGGCTGCACTGGCTCCTTGACCGAGTTCATCATTAGGAGCACTCAATTCCCACTCCGGTCACGCCCCCATAACACCACTGCGGTGCTGACTCATTGAGTTTTTGTATTATTATTTCTTATATCGTTCTACTCTTTTTTGTTTTTTTGTCGTTTTTCGTTAATTTCTTGTCACTTCATTTGGCTAATGTTCGCAGCTCGTCGAGAAGAGTTTTAAGTGCCAGGATTACACAGCAGATGGAGCGGAAGGAGAGGAGTTTAAAATTAATATTTTGAATGGCAAGTACTTTCCACTTGGTGGGGTTTCGATTTCAGCGTTGGATAAAATTGATTTGATGTCCATAAAAAATATGCATAAAGTGCTATTTTGACAGACGACTGGCTTAAGTTTCACAGACAGATTAAAGTTACTGACAGATTTTTGGTAGCTTTTTATTTGTTGTTAAACATGTTGATTTAATAAAATCAAACAATAAATTTCCTTCATTCCCATCACAGTTTTTAAGAACACTAAAAAATAAATATTATTTTTAATCTTGTAGTATACAATCAATTTTAATTGATTAAATAAACTATATATTATGTGAAGCATTTATAATAACCAATGTTCTGACTTTAGTGAACACAGCTTGGAACTTAATTTTAAAACATTTCAATTTATTTTATTTTATTTTTTTTTATTTAAGCAATTTAAATACCAAATATTCTGACTTTATCCAACACAGCTTTGGCCAAAATTGTAAACCATTTTGATTTATTTTTAAATGTTGCAATTTAAATATATTTATACATTTTATTAACCGAGTTTAAGCTCCCAGCTTAAAATAAAAACTACACTTTAAGCTATTTTGTTCGCTTTAGTACCGAAAACTTAATGGTGAGAAAGACATAAACTAAATTTATTTCCCCCATTGAGAAATGCCAATCAAAATACAAAAATTTCACCAAAAATCATTGGGCTCCAGTCATATAATGCCTATATTTTTAAGTAGCCACTTTTATTTCCTAATTTATGCAAGGCATTAGGACAAACTCAAGGTTATAAAGTTGCCCAATGTAGTTCGAAATGGAAGTGCAATATGTGACCGGCATTAGTGGGCCCCTTTTCTGCGACATTTCTTCTCTGGCTGATTAAATTCCACTTAATTGGGCGTGGGCGGTGGGAGGCGCACCCGGGAGGGCTCAAGGTCAGCCGGAGACAAATCATAATTTCCGCAAAAGGTCACATTGTTTCTGCGATGCATGATCCCTAAACTGAAACAGGGACTCTCATTATCGCAATCATCGCAATTGAACAGCATTTGGTGTGGAAAACAGCCATAAAAGCGGAGCGGCTTGGGTTCCTTTTCTCTTTTTTATTTTTTTGCTGCCGGGCCACTTAATGCTCCCTCGACCACTTTGTAGATTGTGTCAATGCGATAGGACAGTAGAGGATGCCCCCGAAAACAGACCATTCAAATGTGTGTTCCGACGCCTCTTTATTTCTTTGCTGCCACTTTCACTGCCCCCCTAAGTGGGCAACACTTTTTTTTCCTGTTTTGAAAAACGAAAGTCGCGCGCGCTTCTCAAGAGGAAGTGTTTTACTTTGGGATGGACAAAAACCGGAAAGGATACAGGATACAAGGACCAAACGCGTCCACGCACGGCGGCCAACTGAAGCTGGTGACGGCGTGTGTGGCTGATTTTGTTTTCCTCCGCAGAAGAAAAGCGGCCGAGGAAAAGCGGCAGCGCAGTAGCAGAGCAGCTTCGGGTTTCTACAGGACTTCGGCTGACCATTGAGTTGAGCTGCTGCGGTTTTCTTTACTTTCCACTGCTCTCAATAGTCGCGGGCTTACATCTTAAAACAAAATAAAGGTTAATTGTTTAAATTCTTAACCACTGATTTCTGAAAATCGAAATTAATGCTTTCAAGAGATGACTGAATTCATGTGCTCATATATCAGTATTATGAATTTTAAAATTTCCAACTATTTTTTAATATTTATACTTATTAGGCTGTATTTCCAATACCCCAACAGTAAGTACGAAACATCTTTTTCGAGTTTTAAAGAAAGAATCATAAAAATGTGTTTATTAGCTAATTAGATATAATGAAATTAGAATTTGTTCTAAAACCTTTTTAGTTTAAAGTTAATAGTACTGTATATTATTTAATAAATTGCATTTCGGTTGGTGTTTTTGTTGTTTAACTATCAGTTTGTGTAAATATTAAATAATGCTAATTAAAAACATAATACACAGAAACGACTTAAGAGTTGTCTTTTAGTTGTTTGCCTTAAATCCTACAAAGTAAGCATCAAATTCTAATGTGCGACACTTTTGCAATTATTAATGCTTCGGTCTTGTGTTTCGATATCCGGTGGCTAAGGCTAAGCACTTTAGAAGTGAAACTTTTCAACAAAGCATTGCTAATTTGTAATTTTTTGTTAAAGCTGCGCTAATTGCTAAGTACAATAAGTTTTGTGTAATTCGAACTGTGAATTCTATATAGAATCATTCTGTGGGAGACAAATCACTAAGTGCACTACTTAAATGGTAAAAAGGCGTTTCAAGTGTCATTACATTCGAATTATTGCAACAATTAAGGTTCATTGTTAAATTAACAACTAATGGCGAATTGTAGAGATTGGAATAGGTTTTTGTTAACACGTAGACTAGCAACAAAAGTTAAACAGAAGTATAGCACACAAAATTAAAATTAGGGACATGGACTCCGTTTGTACATTAAAATACGGAGTACAGTGCAGAATGTTGAGACATATGCAAGTGGGCTGTGATTACCAATTTGTAACATTTATCATTGCGTTGAGAGATCCATAAAGTGTGTGTGCGGAATGCAGGCATACTTAAACAGTAATCAAGCACGTTGATCATTGTAAATTTGTGTAGAACATTGTGTAAAATTGTGATATTCATATTGGAATCCGTTGTGTGTCAACTCCATTATGCATTCAAGATATGTTCTTCAATTTTGTTCCCAAAAACATCATTTTTGTTGGAGGAGGAGGAATATGTTTAGAAAAATAGCTTCGATGCCTGTGTGTCTTAAACCCAGACGCCGTGAGGATTTTTACTGGTCGGGACAGCAGTTTCCAGTTGCCTGGGTGACCCGATAATCCGACGACTGCTGCCCTGCTTGTTGGGTCCCTCCAGCAAATGCTTGATCTCCTCCGTGGTGGTCACTGTCAGACTTTGCAAGTTCACCTCCTTCATCTCGTTGACCAACTGCTCCACCTGACGCTTCTTATCGGCAATGGCGTGCTCAATCATCAGCAACTCCTTCTTTAAAGTATCTGCTGTCTTGTTCGAAGTGTCAGTATTGTGCAAAGCCTGATCAATTTCGCTCTGTATCCGTTCCATTTCCATTAAGAAGTCACGTTCCATGGTTTGCCTAAGCATTAAAGCATTAAATAAACTATGTAAAATAAAGATATGCATATGTTGACCCACCTATTGGTCTGCTGCTGCTGCTGTTGCTCCAGCTCAATATCGTCCATCAGCAGACGCATTTTGTTCTTGCACTGCAGCAGCTCAGTCTCGCAATTGGCCAACTTGGAGCGGAGCAGAGCAATCTCCGACTTGAGGGTTTTCTCCTGTTGCTTGACCAGTTCGTTCTCCTCCTCCACATACTGCAGAGTCTGCAGTTGCTCGCTGCCTTGCCGAAAGATTTGATCTGCTTTGGAGATCTCACGCGAAATTGCCTCCAGTTCGTGGGCGTGATCGCGTTCCTTACTTTCTAAATATACTATTTCCGTGTCGAACTATAGAATATACGAAGTGTTTAAATCATAATATGGATTGGTAAATATTCTCATACCTTTTGCAATTCCATTTGCTGGGCTGTGATCTTCTCCCGCTGAAACTTGATGAGCTGCAGCAGATCGTTGTATTGCGTGGCCTGGAACATGGTCTCGCCCTCCTCCATGGCCTGGCTATTATTATTAATGCTATTGTTATTATGGTTGCTGTGCTGATCGTAGTCACTGAGGAATGGATTCGTCGAGGAGGAGGCATTGGACATGGTGTCAGCATTGCTGCTGGCCAAACGTTGACCCTGGCACATGGGACTGTTCCTTGGTGGCGGAGGATCGCGATATGGTGGCGGCACTAAGGCCCCATTTGCGGAAATCGTCGGTGTTTGCTTATACAGCTCCGGTGAGTTATTGTTGTTATTGATATTATTATTATTGTTATTGTAGTAAATCTCGTTGGGGCTAGAGCGTCGCAGTTCATTGCTGGATTTGCTCAGCTGGCTGTAGATATGCTGATTACTGCTGCTGTTATTGTTGTAAAAGTCGTTGTAGCCATTTGCTGTGGTCGGTGGAGTGCCTGTGCCCGTGCTGCTCATGTCTAAAGGATTCGACAGAGATTTCTCATGTTTTGGCACCAGCGGTGCCACCACATTGTTGTTGTCCTGCGGTGGCAGCTGCTCCTGTGGAACCATTGGTGGTAGCACCATAGCCCCTGAAATCGGAGATTGCGACTGCAACTGTTGCTGTTGTTGCTGCTGCTGAGGAATCCCTTTTACAATCCCAATGTTATCAAACTGCTTGGCATCGTAGCCCCTGAAAATATTTTAAAATAATTTTTAAGTTAGCTAAACAAACACAATACAGATTATGGTTCATATAGCTTAATCTATATCAATTATGGACCAATTAACTAAAAAAAAAGTGAAAAGAAACTATACAGGATTAAAGATTAGAGTTAACTTACATAAACAAAGGTTTGAAAAGAAACTACACAAGATTACAAAATTGTGGTAAAAAAAAAAAAAAGATCTAGGACTTTTAGTCTTAAGCTTACTAATATAAAAGATTTGAATGTTATCAATTAAAGTTAGTTATGTGAGTTAGTAGAACAGCACACACCCAAAACTCTTTTTTAATTCCTTAGTGCGGTAGCTGAGTTCGACGTTCGATTTTTGCTTCAGCAATGTGGGCGCTGGCTTGTTGCTATTATTATTATTATTGTTTGGGCCCAGCGGCTTTTTCGTTGTCATCACAGCATAGTTATTGTGGTTGTTATTGTTGGCTTGTTGTTGCTGCTGCTGCTGCTGTTGTTGTTGCTGTTGTTGCTGGTGCGTTTTGTTCTCGGATCGTTGTAATATAAACTGCACATCATTTGCATACTCGCCCCATTTTAATAGCAGCTTCATGGGATTCTCATTGGGGGCCAAATGGCGTTCATTATTACGCCACCTTTCGATCAAAGTGAATCTTCCCACTTTTCCGGTGGCATGGGCCAATGCGAAGACCACATCCTGCGTTGTTCAAAAAAGGATAATTAGAGGAAAAATCAATAATATATAGGGCATGGCAAAAAAAATACCTGACATGTGGTGTTCACTGTAACGCCGCAAACAATTCGCTGAATGCCCTCGACCCAAACTTTCAGCTCCATTCCGGCTAATTATCTTTGGTCTTTCTAAAAAATCGACCAATTATTTCCGTTTCTTGGTGTTTTTTCTGCTACCAGAAAATTACTTTCTTGTGCCGCTCCAGCTGGAAATGGAAATGGGGCTCTACGCTAATGGTTTTTGGCGCTTGACTGGCGTTCTGCTGTCGCGCAGCCAGCGAAGCGTGTTAGCTGCACTCTCTGCTAGATTTTACTTAATTTTCCGATCGCTGCTTCTGCTTCTTCTTCACTTGCACTTATTTACAACAACAATAACTCCGAATTGTGTTTGTGTGTATGCTGGGCGTGCGTCTGTGTGTGTGTGCTGGAAAAATTCTGATTCACTTTTTGATTTCAGATTTTTTTGTTTCTATGCTTCCGACGCTGGAACTTCGTTGTAATTCACTTCACTAAACTCATGTAAATATATATCTTATCTTGTTAAAAAACACAATATTTTATCGTTTTTACGGAATTTCCAACGAATAAAAGCAAAAAATAAACATTGTTGTTGGCATGCACTTGTACTCGATGCCAAAATCGATAGAAACACCACCAGACCAGGGGTGGTCAAACAGGTGGCCTCATGTGTTATCGATAACATTGCTAATTGGGAAATTGTATGTATTTAAAAAATAAATCCTATTTGATTTTATCTAATTAAAAATATCTTAAGCAGTTTCAAGAACTGAAATTAAAGTGTTTTAAATTTATAAAAATAAAAACAATAAAGATAAATAATTTTGTTACTAAAATTTTAGTTTTGGAGGATCCATACAAAATTAATTATATGTTATTTTACAAAATATTATTGTTTTTTGCTGGTTTTATGAAAGGGTTTAATATTCATATTGGTTTTTTTTATAAATAAAAGCAAAAGGAGTTTTATAATTTTAATGTCAATTAAAAAATCTTATGATTTCGTATTTTTATTATATTTGGTAATCGTTATTGTCTTAGTTTGTAATACCAATCGACTTAAATAACTTAATAAAATAAATAAATAAGTTTGGTTTACAAAAAAAACTGAGTAGCAGTTATGCATATATTTATTCTTTTGTGATAATGGTACGAAAATAGTTTAATATATTTAGGAAGTTTAATAGTTATTTGTCAAACTGATTTAATTAGTGTTGGTACAAGTCTTTTAAAAGTCTCTTGTTTAATTATTATAAAAAATTTTAATATAAAGCCAAAAGCTTAATTATCTTGACTACTTTCTAGTATTTTTATTTTCCTACGGTCACACTGCAGCGCATAGCCATGGAATATTAGCCAACCTCGCGCACGGTCACTCTGATTCCGTCACAAAACAATGCAAGATTTCGTTTCGCGGAGTAGTGAAATAATTGTAAAATAATCGCCCGTGTCCAGTGCTTTTGGAGGCCAAATAACAGGGAGTTAGTCCCAGCTTAAAATTAAGTTTAATTCGAAGTCGAAACAATCTCGCGAAATCATTACAATCGAACAGTGTGACGGAGCAA
Source organism: Drosophila elegans (assembly GCF_018152505.1). Taxonomy (NCBI): domain Eukaryota; kingdom Metazoa; phylum Arthropoda; class Insecta; order Diptera; family Drosophilidae; genus Drosophila; species Drosophila elegans. The sequence goes on from NW_024545863.1 coordinate 1,167,049, forward strand.
AGAAATCCTATTGATTTTGGGGGCCTGCAATTTTGTGTGCATTAAATATTAAGCGAAAACCGAGGGCTGGTCGCGTGGCAGCCAATTGGCAAATTGTTGCTCCTGCGGCACCTGGACACACAGGATGCGGGCTGAACAGGGAGCGAAAAGCACCCGGAGGATTGGTTAGGACTGGAGCGCGAGCAATAGCAACAGCAACCCACTGAATCTGCGCTTTTTTTGGGGCGTGTGTGCCAAAGCGTAAAAAACACAAAAAAAGCAACCACAACAATGGCCAACAACAGTCGAAGTCGGGCCATTTTGAGCGTTAATCTCGATGCGGTCATGGCCAACGATCCGTTGAGGGAGCTCTTCGAGGCTTGCAAAACGGGCGAGATCGCCAAGGTGAAGAAGCTAATAACGCCGCAGACCGTAAATGCCAGGGATACGGCGGGACGCAAGTCCACGCCACTGCATTTCGCAGCGGGTAAGTAGCGATGATGATATACTTGTATCTCATGCCCAAGGACGGGCTAAATAGGGACCCACCCCCTTCTGAAAGGTTGAAGGACTCACCACCCACCGACCAATCCCAACCCCTCCGCTGCAATGCGGATTTGGCCTTGAGCTAGTTGCGCCTGGGTGTGACGGGCGTCATTGTCGTCGCTCTCGGTCGGACACTCGCCTGCTCCAATGGCGTCGAGAGTTGACCTAGTTTCCATGTTGCCCCTACCACCGCCCGCGTTCTGTATGTGTTCTATATGTTTGGCTTGTTTCCGGAACCCCCCATTTCGTTGCTGCATGCATTTTCTATTTTCCAAAGATATTCATACACCTGCGGTTGAGCTAATAGCATTGATAGCCAAGGTAATTAGCTATTATTCGCTTGCTTTCTCTGGCAAGGCACTGCAAAAAATAAAAACAAAATGTTTTTAAACAATCATATGTTTTATATGTGTTCTACATATTTTACTTGTTTCTGGATCCCCCATTTCGCTGCTAAGAACCAAGATAATTAGCTATTTGCTCAGGTTAGGCACTGAAAAGAAAAATGTTTTCAAATAATAATCATACATTTCGTATGTGTTCTATATGTTTGGCTTGTTTCCGGAAACCCCCAATTCCCTCCTGCATGCTTTTTCTATTTTAAAAAAATATTCATACACCTGCGGTTGAGATAGTAGCACTCGCTCTCAGTTTAGCTGTTTTACTGAATTGCTTTCTATGGTTAGGCACAGTAATGAAAATGTTTTCAAAAATACTTATCATAACTTGTTTCCGGCATACCCCTTTTTTGTCTGCTTCGGGTGTGTGTGTGCTGCACTTTAACATTTTGTATTTCAAAAAATTATTCATACATTCTGTATGTTTTATTTGTTTAACTTGTTTCCGGAACCGCCCTTACCCTGCTGCATCCATTTTCTATTCTCAAAAAATATAAACATAAAACTGCGGTTGAGAAAATGAATTCGCTATCTTACTGCATTGCTTTCTCTGGTAAGGCACTGAAAATAAAAAATGTTAAACAAAATTAATCCTCAAAGTGTCTATAAAAAACCAGTACAAAATTTGGTTTATGCATTTATTGTTTTATATGTACATCCCAAAGACAAAATGGGGAAACTTCTGAACTCAAGTTACTTTAAATGTAGTTTTATAAATGTTCAATTAAAGTGTTCAAACAAATAAACTTTATAGATTCTGTTATTTAACCAAATAATAATTTCAACAAGATTAACTCCAAAAACATTCCTTACATCGAAATTGATAGCCTATCCAAATATCCTATTCTATCCCAAAACAATTACATATTTTAGCCATTGTCTGACCTTTTATAATTGTTATTTGGACTGTGCGTATTTTGTAAAGGACACAGTGTGATATGGGCGGAAGGCGGGGCAGTGGGTGGTTGGGAGCGACTTGTTGTGGCTGTGACTGTGACTGTGGCTGCTGCGTTGCATGCGCCTTCCTACTGACGTCTTTGGCTCAATATTTTCGTTTCTTTTGTTGTGACTTTGGCCTAGTTAGCATTTCATGCATTGCGATTTACTATATTTTGTCAGTTCAGTCGGCAGCACAGCACATATAGCATCACATAAAAAGGCGGCTTTCCCCCCTCCTAAAAGTCGACCCCCAAAAAAAAAGCTTTTTTAACCGTTTCACTCGACGCCCCTTGCATATAAATTTCGCCTTTTGGCCATTTGTGACTTCTTTTTAACTTGAGCACTTTTTTATTATCTACGGCTCTATGATTCATTCGGCGGGTCTTGGTCTTTCTTTCTATAAACTGGTTTTCCATTATTATTTTGTTGGTCTGTCTTTTTGTCACGTTCTGTGAACAAAAAGTGAGATTTTCAAGGGGGCTGTCTTGTGTTTATTGTCTGGTGTCGTTTTAGTTTAAGTATTTTTTATTTGTGGCTTGTTTTCACCTTGTTGAATGCATGAAATTTTGAAGTATTCGAAATGTTGTCAATACCTGTTGCGGAGGAAACAAAATCGAAGCTCACGTTTACGTTTCTTCCTGCCTTTCCGCGCAATCGTGACACATAATAAAACTCAATCGTTTTATTTCGCTACTTTTGGACAATCAGTTTTTTTGACATTATCTTTTCGTTATCTTTTCGGGGTGTGTATGTGTATATAGTCGATAAACTCGAAGAGACCTCCATATCTTGGCCACATTTGAGATACTTAAAACTTACTTTTATTATCGCTGCCCAAAAAAGTTAGCAAATTAACCTTCGGATAAGTACTTGCAAATCAAGTTACTTATACATACACTATCCACTCAAGGATCGCTTTTATGTTTCCCAGCTCCAAGGTGCAACAGTTGGAATTAAGTTTTCCATTCTATTAATTTTTAATGCAAAACTTTCGTAATTGTTGTGCCAACAGAAAAGTGAACGGCGCAAATGTTTCGCAAACCACATTTTGGTGGGTGGCACAAGCTTTTGTTTGCCCAGATTTGTAATTTGCTTCGGTTCTCCTTTGCAGTTTATTATAAACTTGGCTATAAACACAACAATAAACATTTATGTTTGATAATCGGTTGTGTGACTAATTCCGGTGCCAAATGAAGATGAATCAGATTTTTGCTTTAGACAATTTCCGCATGATAGTGCAAGAGTTTTCGAAATTTCGTTGATAAGTAGCGGGATCCGTTGGCTCACGTAAATATTTATTGGTGTCATTTTTTGTATGGTCTATAAGGCGATTACTTATTTATTTTTAAAATCATTGCGGTGTCTGTCTTTCCGTTATATTTGCAGAATTTTAAATTCGATTACTGAGCTTCAAAAGCATTCTTTTCTGTTTAATTGTAACTTGAAATTTTAGTTTTAATTATTTATTTTGTTATCTTACTTTGTTTAACGGAAAATAAAACCAGATTAAATTCATAATTTATATTTGTCTCAGGAAACATAAATTGAGAAGTATTTGTTAGTAATGACTTTTCTTATTGCTTTTAATTATACAAAAAACTTTAAATTTGGCCTTAAATAAATATATATAAAAAAAGCTAGTTAGGGATGACCTCTATAGTTTCTCTTTCAAAAATTTATATTCAATAATTAGATGTTAAAATCAATAAAACGCTGATCAAAGGCTGGTAAAACTTACTATATTCAAAACACCTTTTTTCAAAACACTCAATACATTATACGGAAGTTCAATCTTTGCCTTGTCTTATTTGTCTTCTTGATTTACGCTTTCAAATGCCATGGGCAAGGTTGGAAAAACCCCAAGAAAGAAAACCCTAAAGCAAGACCTTCCCATTTCATTTCTAGGGCTTGCCATCGACTTAAACACACAGCAGATCCAAAATTGACACTCTATTCTTTGATTTTTTTTTGTACATTTAACCAGGTTATGGACGCCGGGAAGTGGTGGAATTCCTGCTGAACAGCGGCGCCTCCATCCAGGCCTGCGACGAGGGCGGCCTGCATCCGCTGCACAACTGCTGCTCCTTTGGCCACGCCGAGGTGGTGCGATTGCTGCTGAAGGCTGGGGCCAGTCCGAACACCACCGACAACTGGAACTACACGCCGCTGCACGAGGCGGCCAGCAAGGGCAAGGTGGATGTGTGCCTGGCCCTGTTGCAGCATGGGGCAAACCACACGATTCGCAACTCGGAGCAGAAGACACCGCTGGAGCTGGCGGACGAGGCCACGCGGCCCGTCCTGACCGGTGAATACCGCAAGGATGAGCTACTGGAGGCTGCTCGCTCCGGAGCTGAGGATCGTCTGCTGGCCCTGCTCACGCCCCTCAATGTGAACTGTCATGCCAGCGATGGACGACGCTCCACACCGCTGCATCTGGCAGCTGGCTACAATCGCATCGGCATCGTCGAGATCTTGCTGGCCAACGGGGCGGATGTGCATGCCAAGGATAAGGGCGGTCTGGTGCCGCTGCACAACGCCTGCTCCTACGGCCACTTCGATGTGACCAAGCTGCTCATCCAGGCCGGCGCCAATGTGAACGCCAACGACCTGTGGGCCTTCACGCCGCTCCACGAGGCCGCCTCCAAGAGCCGCGTCGAGGTCTGCAGCCTGCTGCTCAGCCGCGGCGCAGATCCCACCCTCCTCAACTGCCACAGCAAGTCGGCCATCGATGCGGCGCCCACCAGGGAGCTCAGAGAACGGATTGCCTGTGAGTAGTCGTAGTCGTTGAGACTGACCACAATTGGGAGACTGATCAGTGATCACAATGTCATCATTGTTTTATAACTGCATGTATAAGTTAATTAGATAAAAGAAACTTTTTCGGTGAAGGGTACTTTTAAACTTGCATATAATACTCATAACTCACAATTGCTTTAAATTAATTTAATTTAATTAATTAATTGCTTTAAAAAACATAAGATTTAGAAGCCGGTAGATTAAATAAATCGGTTATTTTATTTAATCTATATATATAAAGTCCGTTATTTGATCTATGATTTCAAGATAAGCTGAAACCTCCTTTTACATTCGTACATATGCATTAGAAACTAGTTCTAGGTATACAACTTCCATGACATTAAAATATCTGGTTTATTTGTAAGAGATCTTTTTACAATCTATAGAGCTTAAAGGATAAAATTATAAAACATTATCATGAAGTCCAAGACATTAGGTGATAATATAATTTAATAAGAGCATAACAAGAAACATAAGTTGAATTAATTAATTTTGTGACCAAGCAAGATCTATTTGATACCAGTTCCATGTCATTATAAAACATTGTTTAATCTAACACGATTCTTTTCTTTTCCAGTTGAGTACAAGGGCCACTGTCTGCTGGACGCCTGTCGAAAGTGCGACGTGTCGCGTGCCAAGAAGCTGGTCTGCGCCGAGATTGTGAACTTTGTGCATCCGTACACGGGGGACACACCGCTCCACCTGGCCGTTGTGTGTCCGGATGGCAAGCGCAAGCAGCTGATAGAGCTGCTGACCAGAAAGGGATCGCTGCTGAACGAGAAGAACAAGGCGTTCCTGACGCCCCTCCACCTGGCCGCCGAGCTGCTCCACTACGATGCCATGGAGGTGCTGCTGAAGCAGGGCGCCAAGGTGAATGCGCTGGACAGTCTGGGCCAGACGCCACTGCATCGGTGTGCCCGTGACGAGCAGGCCGTTCGCCTGCTGCTCTCCTACGCCGCCGATACGAACATCGTTTCGCTGGAGGGCTTGACCGCCGCGCAATTGGCCTCGGACAATGTGCTGAAGCTGCTCAAGAATCCGCCGGACAGCGAGACCCATTTGCTGGAGGCCGCCAAGGCCGGAGATCTGGACACTGTGCGTCGCATAGTGCTCAACAATCCCATCGCGGTCAATTGCCGCGACCTGGATGGCCGACATTCCACACCCTTGCACTTTGCAGCCGGTTTCAATCGCGTGCCAGTGGTTCAGTTTCTATTGGAGCACGGCGCCGAGGTTTATGCGGCCGATAAGGGCGGACTGGTGCCACTGCACAATGCCTGCTCGTACGGGCATTACGAAGTGACCGAACTGCTGGTCAAGCACGGAGCCAATGTGAATGTGTCCGATTTGTGGAAGTTTACACCGCTGCATGAAGCAGCCGCCAAGGGAAAGTACGATATTTGCAAACTGCTACTCAAGCACGGCGCTGATCCCATGAAAAAGAACCGGGACGGAGCCACGCCGGCGGATTTGGTCAAGGAGTCGGATCACGATGTGGCTGAGCTGTTGCGGGGACCATCGGCCCTACTGGATGCAGCGAAGAAGGGCAATTTGGCACGGGTTCAGCGATTGGTTACCGCAGAGTCGATCAATTGCCGGGATGCACAGGGCAGGAACTCCACACCGTTGCACCTGGCGGCGGGATACAATAACTTTGAGTGTGCCGAGTATCTGCTGGAGAACGGAGCGGATGTCAATGCGCAGGACAAGGGCGGACTTATACCCCTGCACAATGCGAGCAGCTATGGCCACTTGGATATTGCCGCACTGCTGATCAAGCACAAGACGGTGGTGAATGCCACCGACAAGTGGGGATTCACGCCGCTGCACGAGGCGGCCCAAAAGGGACGCACCCAGCTGTGCTCGCTGCTGCTGGCCCACGGCGCGGATGCCTACATGAAGAACCAGGAGGGACAGACGCCCATCGAGCTGGCCACGGCGGATGATGTCAAATGCCTGCTGCAGGATGCGATGGCCACCTCGTTGAGCCAGCAGGCGTTGAGTGCTTCCACGCAATCGCTGGCCAGCACTTCTCCGGCCCCAGATGCTGTCGGACTTGGAGCTGGAGCTGGAGCAGCGGCAGCAAGTGCGGGTGCAGGCACATCATCCTCGTCCTCATCCGCCATCCTATCGCCGACCACGGAAACGGTGCTGCTGCCCACCGGTGCCTCCATGATCCTGAGTGTTCCTGTGCCACTGCCCCTGTCCAGCAGCACGCGCATTAGTCCCGCCCAGGGAGCCGAAGCCAATGGGGCCGAGGGCGCCTCCTCGGACGACCTGCTGCCGGATGCGGAGACCATCACGAATGTGTCCGGCTTCCTGAGCAGCCAACAGCTGCACCACCTAATCGAGCTGTTCGAACGCGAGCAAATCACCCTGGACATTCTGGCCGAGATGGGCCACGACGATCTCAAGCAGGTGGGCGTCTCCGCCTACGGTTTTCGCCACAAGATACTCAAGGGCATTGCGCAGCTAAGGTCCACCACAGGTGAATATTAAATAGTAACTAACAACTATAACTTTAACTTTACTTATTAAACCCCGTAGGCATTGGTAACAATGTGAATCTGTGCACTTTGCTGGTGGATCTGCTGCCGGACGACAAGGAGTTTGTGGCCGTCGAGGAGGAGATGCAGGCCACGATCCGTGAGCATCGGGATAATGGTCAGGCTGGCGGTTACTTCACACGCTACAACATCATTCGGGTGAGTTAATGCTTAACGTGATGAGGAGTAACCCATCTTAATATTTATTTATTTGAATATTAAAAGGTGCAAAAAGTACAGAACCGAAAGTTGTGGGAGCGCTATGCGCATCGGCGCCAGGAGATCGCCGAGGAGAACTTCCTTCAGTCCAACGAGCGCATGCTCTTCCACGGCAGCCCCTTCATCAACGCCATCGTGCAGCGGGGATTCGATGAGCGCCACGCCTACATTGGCGGCATGTTCGGTGCTGGCATTTATTTCGCCGAGCACAGCTCGAAGAGCAACCAGTATGTCTATGGAATTGGCGGCGGCATTGGATGTCCCTCGCACAAGGACAAGTCCTGCTACGTGTGTCCCAGGTGAGTGGATACCTTTTTCAGAATGAATTGGGTTTCATTTTTATGTCATTTCAAGCTGTTTTCGAGAAAAACGCTTTAAGTTAAGTCGAATTTCCAACGGAATGAAATTAAAACTAAGGATTTATTTAAAACAAAAAGTATTTTAATTTAAAATTTTCAATTAAGGAATACCAATCTATAATCAAAATTAAACAAACCATTTGCTTTTCTCATCAACAGACAATTGCTGCTGTGTCGAGTGGCCTTGGGCAAATCCTTCTTGCAGTACAGCGCCATGAAGATGGCTCACGCTCCGCCAGGACACCACTCGGTGGTGGGCAGACCCTCGGCGGGTGGCCTGCACTTTGCCGAATACGTTGTCTATCGGGGCGAACAGGTAGCTATTTATTTAGTTAAGCTGTCATCCTCCACATTCTACGATATTGATTTATATTTGTAGTCTTATCCGGAGTACTTGATAACGTACCAAATCGTGAAGCCCGATGACAGCAGTAGCGGGACGGAGGATACGAGATGATGGATGCCCTCTGTTGGCTCCACGCCCACAACCACATCGCCAGCGCTGCACCAGCCACACCCACAACAGTATCACCCACATCAGCAGCAGTCGCAGCAACCACAACAACAACAGAAGCCACCGCCACAACAGCAGACCTCAGCTCCTCCAGTTGCCAAGAGGCGGAAGCATGCCAAACCGTCGCTGCAGTTGCAGTACCAGCACTATCAGCCCCAGCAGGTTGCATCCGCTGCCGCGACTGTGACCACCACCCAACCAGCGCCCGCTGGCGTCTTTACGCACACCAGCAACAATAACAACAGCACGAGCAGCAGCAGCGGAAATGTGAATAATAACAACAATGACATGTCGCCGGTGTCGAACAGCAATAGCTACTCCTCGGTGGACACCAATCAGACGCTGCTCAATTCACTGGCCAACCAGCAGCGCAATCACCATCGACAACAGCAGCACCAGCAGCAGCAGCAGCAGCAGCTGCAAAATCAGCAGCAGCAGCCGCAGCAACATCAATCGAATCGCAGCCAACAAAAGTATAGTCAATTTATGATCATCACACCTGCCGTATCCATAGATCGCGAATTTGAGTACGAGTCGCATTTGGACTTTGAGGATTTTGCCAATGCGGCCCACAACAACGGGAATCTCTTTCGGCTGGGATTGCGACGGAGCGACAGCAGCAGCGGCAACGACGACGACAGTGGCCACAGCAGCGACAGCAGCAGTTTCCGCTCGAACTACAATCCCTACTTGCACCACAGTCGCCAGCATTTGCTGACGAAAGGAGGCGCTAGTGGTGGTGGTGGTGTTGGTGTTGGTGGTGGTGGCAAGGGCAATCACTTTTACGCCTTCACCTCGTCGTGGCGATGGTGCAGTCTGCTGTGCGCCGCCATGCGCTGCTTTGGAGCCGGTGGACACGGTGCTGGACATGGGCATGCTCCGTACAGCAGCTCCCTGCAACACCATCGACTGCGGCGCTGTTCGTCGTACAATGCCGAGAACGCCTACGAACACTTTGCGGCCCCCTTCAAGGCGCGAAAGACGCGCGATCACATGAACAACATCACCTACGAATTGTGACTGTGACAATGGCACTACTACGACATGCTGCTAGTGGTTATTGATCTCTTCGTCTCCGTTGGCCTCCCGTCTATTTTATTACAATTACTAGCTATAGATGTCGTGTCCTGTGTGTCTCTTTCTCTCTCTATCTCTCGTTGTTTATTATATAACTCTATAATATATCACGTAAGGGATCGAATCGAATCGGATCGAATCGGATTGGGATGGGTTAATCAAAAGTAACAGAGCACAGTTTTTGAGTGATTTTATTCGAAATACGATACGAAAATTGCGATTAGAAGAGGTTTAACCAGAGTTCTTTGACGATGAATGCATTACATTACATTACATTACGCTCGCGCGTTTATTTAAGTGTTTAAGCTTAGTTAATTTAAACAATAATTAAAACTCCAATTAAATTTAAATATACAAATACATATACATGAAACAAGAATCATGATTGCTTTTGGATTTACTATACAATACGGGTTGGTAAGTAATGTTCCTATTTCAATTTAGAACAAAACAAATAAAAACTTTAACTACAATCAGTTTTAATTCTCTATAAACGTACAAACTCTATAAACTGCCCAAGGTTAAATGTTTTTTAATTGCTTTGACTTGAGTACTAATCTTTTTCTAAGAGACACTTCAATTCGAAACAACAAACAGAACCTTCCTCAAAGTAATTGTGCCGACTGATAATGACTCTACATGCCTGAACCAATTCATGAGGTTATCAGCAAAGATTATAACTATGTATGTATATGCTGTGTTCTATTTATAGTTCATCTACATATGGACAAAATCTTCTGCTTATGTTATTAAAGTACTACGTGTATTACATATGTATTATTTCTTAAGCTGACAGTGGCAATGCATTTTTTTAAATTATCATCGTGTTTAAAGTAATACAAGTTTATACACTTTTTATACTTCACGCCATAAAAAAGTATAATGAGTACTTGTGTTTAACCCTCGGGTTTTTTGAACACTAATGGCAGGCTAATCAAAAGATTACCATGCAGAAAATAATATAAATTTATACATTTTTAATAATTCACACCATAAAGAGTATGAGTATTTTTATTTTACGCTCGGGTTTTACAATCTTTAATGGCAACCTAAAACATTTAAAATTTGTTTCAAGATCCGCCGACATATTGAAAGATAAACAAGTTTAAATGTACAGCTTGCGAGTGTAAAACAACTCCTTTTACTTCACAAACAATTTTGTAATTTTCAAGGCACAGCTATATATATTAGCAATTAAATTTAAACCCGTTTATCTATCAGCGTAAATATATAAGAATCAAAATCGTATATATTTTTATGCATGATAAGCTTTCTAACACAGGATTTTTATATAAATCTTAAATAAATAACGTTAAACCTAATAGATGGTAATAAAAGCTCCTCAGTTCTCTAACGATTATTGCGTTTGTAGCAGTTACCTTTTAACCGTCTGCTGATGAGCTTGCAATTTGCAACTGTCAAGTCGCCCTGAAAATTCAAAATGCAACCGCATCGCAAGAATAATGATGATGAATCTGCAGACAAACACAACACACGCAGGCACATTTCACTGTCAAAAAGGCGGCTATAAAGCATTTTTGAGCCACAGCCGCCGCCGCCGCCAGAAGCTCTGATGTGGTGGGCATTTATTTTTATTTCTGTTGCCACTTATGTTGGCCTGCATTTGGCCATTTCTCAAGTCTTTCTTTTCGCTTCAGAGCGTCTCTTTTCGGGGCTTAGTTTTTTCGGCGTTTCCTCTTATTTTTCTTCTTTTTTTGGCAACATATGCAAGTAATTTGATTAAATTATATAATTACAGGGCCAGACAGACGAGATGGCAAAATGAGAAGACGGTACGGTGCTGACTTTGACAGCAGCACGCAAAATGCACCACATTATGGCCATGGCTATGGTTTCTGGTTAACGTATGTATATGCTAGGAAGCACGGACAAAAAATATTTACCATTTTGGATTAGAATATTAAATGAATATATTTAAGTCTGCATATAATTAAGGGTTGATTCTAATTTAGCCCGACAAAAAAACCTACCTTTTTAACTTAATTTTTATGCCTATGTTTTTAAAAATTGAATATATTTAATGTAGTAAATGGTCCGATTACAAAAACTAAATAAGACCTTTTACAATATTATATTTTTATATCTTATCATTCCACTAAAAGATGAATATGTTAATATCAACACTTGTGTTGTTCATATTCATCGTACCATAAAACCGGTCTTTATTAATCTGGCACAAAATGTCAAAACTAGTAATGCATATAAAAATATTTGACCGATATTTAATTCTCTTAAACCAACTTTAATCATTTTAGGCTATAAAACTAGTCCAAGAACCTCGTCCTTATATAAAAAATAGCAATATTATTAATTTTGAACTTTAAGTGACGTCAAATAAACTAAAAAAAAACTATGAACAACATAAGCAAGTTACCCTTACCAAATAAAGCAATACTATTTAATTTAAAAGCTGATATCTTGGGATAAATTTTAAATACAAATAAATAAATGAATACCTCCTATTATTCACCTTTAGCTTGTTTATTTTAATTACAAGTTAGTATTCAATAATAATTTCCCTACGTGTAGATCGTTGACTCCGACACTCACTGCAGGCCGGGACTAGTGCAATTTGTATTTCCAAACAGCAACAAATAAGCACTGGGCACGGCCTACATCAGGTGACGTTTTAATGTACCACTGCACTCTCATCTCGAACGCACTTTACTTCAGTTGACTCCACTCCACTTTACACTCCACTCACCTCTGCGATCTGTGGGCCTTGGCAATATCAATAAGCCAGGTTAGTCAGCCAGCTGGGAAGAGGAGCCAGGAATGTCCGAGTGCCACATAAACACTGTAATTACTCGCACACACACTCACTCCCAAAAGCGAGGAGCTGTAATTTAATTAAGAAATATAGACGCATTATTAAAAAAAAGGAGGAAACAAGGGGAATGGCACATAGAAATGGCCTGAAGCCCCACCCAGTTTGGTCAAATGAAGATGTGCCTAGTCAGTCTTCATTTGGCAATGGGTTTTGCGAAAGTGCGTTTTGCGTTTTCCATCCCACATCATCAATCAGCATCCTACTCAGTAACGCCTCCTATGATTCAGGGTGGTCAGAGTCAAGCATAAATGGCCTAGATGGTTGAAAACTTATTAGGATGACAATTTTATCTATCGTATTATTTTGCGCCCCATGTGCAACCGGCATAAATTGAATTTGTCCTTTAGGATGACAATATTTAAAGTTTTTCTCAAGTGATTGTGAGCTTTCGAAAGCTTTTGGGGGCGGTTCTGGCATACACAAAGTAATAAAATTTAAGGACCTTTTTGAATGGTTTCCAGGCTGGCAGTTAGAACTTTAAGTAATATATATATACCCATGCTGGTTTCTCTGGTTTACCTATAAACAACTCAGTTCACAATCCAAATTAAGTCGGGCAAACATCTTTTTTGGTATATAATACATAGATCGTTGGGAAAAAGGGCTATGGTTTCCCAATACAGGTCCATACCCGTTGATACTATCAATTAACTTCAGAGTTGCGCCTCATCCCAAAGAACTTTTTTTTTTTTTGGATCCGAAGTACAGATGATGCATTAAAACCATTAAATGTATTGTTTAAAATATGTATGGTCCTTTATATAGGATTTATAGGATTCTATACCATTACAGATGTGCATCTTACAGATAGAGTATTATGCTTTTTTGCCGAATCTGAAAATTGATCAATTTGGATTAGTTTGAGTGCCCGCGCGCCGTTCCCCTGCCTTTAAAACAAAGCAAATAAGTGTATTTTTTTCCATTATGTTAATAAATGAAATGCTTCGATCTTCCACCCGCCGTTACCGCGAGGCTAGAAGACTTAAAAGAGTATAATAATTAAAACATATATGGAGTAATCGCAATCGAATCTGTCATTAATGCGGCTATATGCTATAATCATAGATGTAGACACGCGTGCCAATATCCCTACCCGTAATTAAAAAGTGCAACTTAAAATCTACTCGTCCTCCTCCTGCGACTCGCTGCTCTGGTCGACCGGGTCGACCTGATCGTTCTGATCGGACTTCCGTTTGCCGCCGCTGCCCTCGTTGCGAATGGAGGTCTGGACCAGTTCGCGGGTGAACTTCTGCACCAGTCGCAAGGCAGTGGCCGCCGGCATGTCGCACAGGGAGTGGCACATGAACTCGCCGAACCCCCGGAACTTGGCATAGGCCGGCGGCAAGGGAGCTGGAGTCGGTGTGGGATAAAAAGCGGATATCGACAGACTGTCGTCGGCACGGCGTTTCGCTGCATGATGATCCTCCGTTGCCTGCTGTGCTCCTCCACGCTTATTGCTCTTGTTGGCATGGTTCATTATGGGACTACTTATGATGTATTCCGGCTGGTTTTGTTGTCGCCGCTGATAGCTTTCCGCAAAGTGATTGTAGCCCTTGCCATTGGGCATTTCTCCGTTCATCGAGCGTTGGCTCTTGTTGGCTTCGTCGGAGGTGTTCAGGGGAATCCTAAAGAGAAATCAGGTCTTGTCATTAAGGAGCGGGTTACATCAATGGGATTCAGAACTCACCCCAGCACTGTGGTCACGGGCAGTGCCTGCTCGCAATCGAAAATCTCGCAGTCTTCCTCCAGTTCGTCCTTGACGCTAGTCATATGACCGTTGCTGTCGCTCTGATAATCGTCCACCTCGTACTGCTCATCACCATCTTCCTTTATTGACATGTTCTTGAAGCTGCGCCTGGGCCGAATGTGATCCCCCAGAAACTGGAGGCTTTCGAAGAGGGGCCATTGTGAAGCCTGCGTGGACAGGCCGTTTTCCACTCGGCGCTTCTCGATGTTATAGCGATTTCTCAGCGTTGTCATGCGTTCCCTCAAACTGGTGGCTATTTAGAATAGAAAAAATTGTCTTGCATTAATCCCTGCCCGCAAAAACTGGGCAAATACCCCATCCTCACCATCGTAGCCCAGCTTGTGGGCCAACTGATCCCATATTTGGGCCACATACAGCTTGTCCTTGAACCGTTTGTTGGTGCGATCATATAGCACTGGATGCGATCGGTATTCCCGGATCAGACCCAAATCGAATTCGCCCGTTTGGGCGTATGTGGCCCGGGGCCGGCCACGCCCCTTCGGCAGCTGCGGGGGATACAAGTGCGACAGGTGCTCCATTCCTCCTCCAGATACACCTCCAACCCTGTTCTTTTTTAAAGCAAAAATTAAGGAATTTGTTTCCAAATTAATATATATTTTTTTTTGATTTATTAAACTTGGTAGGGGATTGTTAAGTTCTCTTTTTAAAATGTTAAAAAAAGCTTGATACGATAATATCGATTAATACCTAGCTTACTTTAATAAAAAAAATTAGTACTTATAGAATACAAATTTAAAGAAGAGAAAGCACAGAGCATAATAATTTTACTTAACCAAATTAATTCATATTCAATTGAAATTTAATGAACATGAACCCTTGGTGAACTAACAATATTTCTGTGAGGCGGAATGCGACTGCTCAAACAATATACTCTGATATGGACCGTCCTGTCTCTTAATAAAACAAAAGATAATTGATGTTGTTTTAATATCTAAAAAAAAAAAGAATGAAAAGATCCAACGAAGGGAAAGAAAAAAGAAATAATTTTAGGATACATACAAACACAGTTACCGGTTTTTCAACAAAAGGGACCATAAGCAACAAAAGTAACAGAGTGTCGTAGAAAAGAAGTTGTTTGTGCTGTGCGGATAATATCCTAGCGTAATTTGAAAAACTGAAACCGCCGATAACCGTTGCCAACGGTTTGTCATTCCCATTCCAAAACTGCATCCGCTCAGGATATACATACATACATACATAGTTACCGGTTTTTCAAACAATAAAAAAAAAAAATAAAAAAACAAAAGAATGAAGAAGCATAGCTATAAAACATAGTGTGTGGACTTCGGTCAGGCGTTTGTTATTCATGCTGACATAAGTAAGAGCAAAGCCAGGTGAGTATTGGTAAATCAATTAAACGATAACCGCTTCGATAAATCGATGCTGCTTGCCATCCCTAAATCTGCATCCGCTTTCACGACTTGTACATGCTTTTTACACAGTCGCAGGCCGTTTACATGTATATATACGCGTGCGTAGGTGTGCGTGCTCGTGCTAACTGCATCTTCTCTGCTTCTGCTGCCTCTCCTCTTTCGCTCTTTTTTGGTGCTAAGCGAACGACGCGCACTGTCGGCGTCGGCGGCAGCAGCGCAATAAAAACAAAGCCAGCGAATACCGTAAAAATATCAAACTACATAAAAACAAAAAGAAAAGTACAGAAACGCGCTCGCAACTGCTTGGTATTAATTTTAAGCGACGCCAGCTGCGCTGCTCTGCTCACACAGATAAACATAAAAAAAGTCGCTGCTTTATAAACTTTAAATAAACAATTGCAGACTACTACTAATTTATGGTGTGCGAGCGGAATAAATAATAAAGTAAAAAAAAGAAAGCCAAGTAATAGAGAAATACTTTTTTAGAGGCAAAGCAAGCATTCACAAATTATAAAAATTTCTTAATTTATTTTTATAGATTTACTCACCTCGAAATATTTAGACTCGCCTCAGGAGGTTTTTTGTGTATATAATTTATTTTTATACCTATTAAGCGCGCGCTCTTCGTCCGCCTTGCTTTGCTTTTGGTTTCTAGCTCGCTATTATGGCTAACTGTAGCTGTTACTTTAAAAAATCAATATAGACGTAAATAAATTAATTAAGATTGCCTGCGCAACACGACGCTCTCTTTCGCTGCTCGCGCTGCTCTGTCTCTGTCTGTTTCGCCTGCACGCACAACTAGTCGCAGCGAGAATTTTTTTTAAACTGAAACAAAAAATTTTTTATTTTTATATTTTACGAAGCAAGCGGCAAGAGAGAGGCGAGCGAGAGAGAGCGCACTTTTTTTCCCCAAGACACCCACCCTCTCTCTCTCACACAGGCGCCGAAACCCAGGTAGTAGAGATACGACCGTGAGGCCTTGCTTTTGCGGGTGACTTTTTACACAGAAAATTGAATCAAATAAATACCGTAACACTCGTATATCTACTACATGTAAGGTCTATTTTGTAAAGTTACATTTTTTCTATTGATTTTATATTGTTGATCATTTTGGTACACTATTTGTGAAACTTTTTATCATATATTATATATTATCACATATAAATCACAGGCACATCGCTAATAGCCGACCAACCAGGTGGCAGCTCTGACAATTCAAACTCTAGTGGCAGCCTCGTGGCGGGCATTTTCATAACGGAAAAGGGATGAAAAGTACCAAAATAGCGCGCGCGACTGGTAAATTTTTAAATGCATTATGAGTTGTGTACATAAAAATGTGACGTGTGGAAAAATTATGTGCATGGATATGAGGTAAGTATTTGAATAGATAAAAACCAGCTTTTTTATATATTACAATAACATATATATAATTTATGTAACACCAAAGCAAACTCACCTGAATATATAATTTTATATATTTGAAATAACTTATAAGTCTTAGTATTGCAAAATTGAGATCTGAAATAATAGAAAACAGTTTATCAGTAAAAAGTCAAACAAATTGTTTTACTAATAATTATTATTATCTGTTATCCACGTTGTTTTTACAAACCGCCCATAGGCCGGGACAAGTGCAATGTTTATTCATAATGCAAAACGTTGACACCTTCCCGTCCTACGGGAAATTCACATATTCCCCAGAAAACTCCTTCATACAAGATCTTGAATATAAAGTTTCAGCAAGTACAAAAACATCTTGATAAAAATTACGAAAAAATTATATCAACAGGTACCGGCAGGCAGGTAGTCAAACAATGGGAGCACTCTGATCAAAGCCTAAAAATCTCATATTTCAAAAACAAAGAACAAAAAATGTGCAGCAGTTCATATTAAATTTCCGCCCTTACTTGAGTGTCCTTTGTGCGGGTTGTTTAAAATGCCCAACAATAGTCCTGGCGGAGTGGGAGTTTCGGATCTCCTATGCGATCGAGAGCAGGTAAAATTAAACCCTGGGCAAAATCAAGCGTTAAATGCCTTTTACTTACGCCTCACATCATTTCGCAAGAGGAAGTTTGTATATACATATGTATGTAGAGAAATATGCTGCGGGGTCCATTAACAGTTGGCTAACATCAACAAAATTTGAAATCCAAAGCGTGACAAATTCGTAGAAACCAGAACCACTCGATGGCGGAGGAGATACAGCAAAAAGAACAAAGCTGCTGAGCGGAAGAATTGCCAGGGCAGCAAAAAGAAATCGCCCGCGCTACCCCTTTTCTTCCCGACTTTTCCACAGATTCTTTATTACTGGGACTATTTTCAGAGAGCCTCAGCGTATTTCGCTTATCTGCCCCCAAATGAAAACCAGCAAATAATAATACTAATAATATCGTTGGATCGTTTGGGGGAGCAGAGAAGCGGAGCTTTGTTCGTATTTGTTTATTTGATCGCCGCTGGGGGCTTTTCGTGGCCCAAGACGGCATTAGGTTTTAATGTTCTTCCCTGCGACACAAAACCAAACCAGCAACGAACAAACGCTGCAATAAATTTATATTTATTTATTTTTGTTAGGCAAATACGCCCCCAACGGCACGAAGACTCTCTTCTGACTTCGGGGTCTTCTCCTTCTTCATTGAACAAAAGCAACTGAAAGGAAAGCCCCATTCCGAAGGCTTGGGGATCGGAAAGCGGAAACGCAAATAGACGCACGATAAAAAAAAAATGTAGAATGAGGAAAAGAGAAACAGCACGGCACATAAATTTGAAATAACTAATAATTCATTGAAAAAGCTGCCATGGAATGGGGCCGCGATCGGGGGCAACTGGACTGTGCTTCGGATCGGATCGAAATGGAGTGGAGTGGTGGTGCACAATATCATGTAATAATATTTGCTCAAGCCAACAGCTGACAAGTCAGCAATAACACACTTCTGCCGATATCGCGATCGACAAATCCCCACAGGAATTAAAGGCGCGCGAGATCGGAAAGAGGCGGCCCCTTCTTGGTTTTGGTCGATCGAAATATACATATATATGAAAGGTTGGAAAGAATATATAATAGCCAGTTGGCAATTTGTCTAGATCTACGGAAAGATGGATTAATTGCTGTAACAAATTTAAAAAACTAATACAATATTAAAAAAATTATTAATAAACATAAATGAAATACATTGAAATACATTCACCGCTATTATTAATTAGTTTGTATTCAATTTTATAATTTACTCAATCGTCCCACTAATCTTTCCTCGTGTTTTCTTTTTTTTCTCTTCAAACTTAAAAGAGATGAACTCATTAAGGGCATTTGCCGTTCGGTTAGTTGGCCTTTCTCCTGAACATTTATGATGGCTATTTCTCCTCCTTTGCGGAAGAATAGCCAGCTTTTTGGTTACCCGTTGGTCTGTTCTAGTTTGAGAAGAATCATTTTTAATGACTCGAATGGCAGCAAAGTCTGCAGCAGGAGCTGCTGCGATGCCAAAGAAAGCACCGAAGGCTTCGATGCAGGGATAAGTGAACGGCAATGGTCATGGATGGCCATGAGTGCCAGCCAAAAACAGTTTGCATTTCCCATTGTTGATGTACTTGTTGCTTAGCTGAGGGAAAGAGTTACAGTGGAACTTGTATTTCTCAAACACCTGTGCGCCTTAAAAAACCCATCTACTTAAAGCGATGTCAACTTTTTCTCATTTAAAGAAAACCAATGAAAAGCTTAGTTTCATAGTAATCATTCTAATTGTCTGTTGCTAAATCAAAAAAACTAAATCCAGGAAATCTAAAGAACGCGCTAATAAATTATCAAACTGTAAGAGCTATTTAAATATTTTACTGAGTATACTAACATTCTATCAATAAAACATCAAAGACTTGGATTTCAATAAATACAAAAATGCCCGTTTAAACTTTTTGGGGTTATTAATTATATGGTATGAATTCTAAGGTAACATTTATAACTTGAATAAAAAAATGTTTTAGAGTTACAGAGAATTGAGGTTAAAAAGTTTCCTCAATAGAATATCCACTGTAGAACGAGTCAGGGCCGCGAATAAAAATAACTGTATTAAATGGGCCCAGTTCAGGACCAGACGCTGTTCTTGGTGGTAAAGAAAAGGTCTGCCGCCTGAGAACCGAACCGAACCAAACCGAACCGAACCTCCGCTCTTGGCTGTTACAATTTCTAGGCTCGCAGGTCGCGCCAGACTTGGCCATCGTTTTGGCCCGGGTCGGGAGGAACAGGAACAGGTTTTGGGTTCGGGACCCAGCAGCCAGCCAGCCAGCACACAGCGCTTAAAAGGCGTTCCAGAGATGCGGACTGGGCCGTGCCTGGCTGTCTCATCTGTTGTCTATTTGGCAGGCTCCAAACTCCAACTTCCACCGATTGCTGCGGGCCTGTTCGCAAGTGCAACATGTTTGCCGCCAAACACTCGTAGATTTGATTTGCTCTTTTGCTTCCATTTCTTCTAGTTTGGCCAAGTTATTTCTTTTTTTGGTTGGTTTGTTTTTCCAGCAGCGTAATCGAAATGCAATTAAGATGCGGCTCTTAGAGTGCTGCAGAATTTTTGACTTGCACTCAGTGAGGAGCGAGAACGTGGCTGCAATTTATATTCCCGGACAGATTTTTAGAAAGTAGCAGAGGAGTTCTTCAGAGGAGTCCAGACCAAGACCAAGACCAAACCCCAAACCCAGAGTGCCATTCGAAAGGCGTTGACGTCGAGAGGTGAGTCCCGACGAGCCCGGCTTAGAACCATCGCTCGTTGGGGGGATGGGGATTGTAGACTCTGTAGATTCTATTCAGTTCGTACTCGTATGTGGCATAATTAAAGGGTTACGCCACGGCCACGCCAATCTCCATTCGATATGTGGCGATCTCTTCGCGTCCCCAGCTTTCTTCTGTTCTGTACTGTTCTGTGAATTGTGTGGCTGATATGCATAACGGTGGTTTAATATGAGTTGGCGAACCAAGAGCGACTGCACCACAAGTGGGCATGTCTCCTGTGATCCGCCAACCCCTTTTCGAGGCACTCCTGCACCGGCAAAAAATCTATATTTAATCGGGAATCATTATGTCTTTACCCTAAGTTAAAGTTGTTCAAAGGACAGCAAAAAAGAATATGTCCAAATAAAAAAAACGTTTCTAGTTGCATAAAATTAAAAGGCAAAACGGTCATCACAGTATCCATTATGCTTAAGAAATCAAAAAGAGTGTGTTTTTTAATTACAAGATTATCCTTGTTAATGATCAAAATTTAACGTGCATATACAAAACAACAAAATCACAGTTTCAGAAAATAAATGAATAATATTTTAAAATATAATTATTAAAAAGCTTCTGATTTTCCATATGAAATAATAATAAACGGTAAGTTTGCCAACAACCAATTCTGAATAATTTAACTTTTAAATAGAGAATATAATAAGAGCTTTTATGAACAGAACATAGCAATATAACAATAATTAACTTGAAATATAAAAATGCAATCAAAGCTCCTCCAATTCTATTGTAACTTTTCGCTCAATGTAAAAGGCTTCTTTGTTAGTCCGAGCTCAGTCATTTCGTTGATATCGTTATGGCATAATATGGACCACTCTCCCTGGACGTGGTGCAGTCATCAGTCCAAATGGTCGGCCATCAGCGCATCGTTTATTGGGGTTCGCTCTGCGAGTTCTCCAATTGATTGCCCACATCTGTTCAGGCTTAGCTCCAAAGGAATCTCCTCCAGACGCACGATCGGAAATTATTGTTCATTTCGAGCAGGTTTTGAGTGTTCGGAAAACTTGATCTTTGTTTAATGGTAGAAACTTTTTAAAACAAGAATTGTCTCAAGACCAATAACCACACTCAACTGGATTTAATGCAATTTTTGCAAACTCAAAATTATATAATTTAATTTTATGCAGGTGCGGATTTGTTAACAAATTGTTTCTGTAATCTATTATTATCTTAATAACAATTCAGTGGAATATCTTGCTTACTGAAAATAAGAATAGAAATGACAACAACAACTTTTGTTTCGTTTTGTTCTAAGAATACCGAAATAGTCTATGTTTTTTTTCATTTATTTATTTTTTATCGTGAAATTCGTTGGAAATGGGTAAATTCTGATATATGGTTTTCCAAGGGAAATTTTATTTTGGGAAAAAATAAACAAAATGAAATAACGGAAATATTTAAACTGCCTTCTTATAGCTCTATTTTCCTATTCTTTTAACTCAGTGACTTAGAGCAATAAGATTTAAAATTAACAAATCAACGCAAAGTTTTTATATTCTGAATGAAATGTAAGAATCCAGTCATAAAATCAGGATTATCGTTGCATGCCATCTTCCCACAAAGTTTCTCATTATTTCCCAAATGTGTAAGCAAATGTTATTATCCGTTAATTGCCAAATAGTTTGGCGTATCTCGTTAGCAATGGCAGGCAGATTGGAGGCTTTAGACTGAAGACTCGGAACAGCCTGAAAGAGGCTCCAAACAGCTCAATTATACCGCAGCTTCAGTGGCTCACAATCTACGCGCTGAAGAAATCGGGCCTGTTGCCAAGGAGTCGGTCTAATAGCTAATGATCGGCAGCAGATATGCGCCATCTTAATCCCCCCGTCGTACCCTGATCATCAGCAGCATCTTTAAATTGAACAATATTTCGCAGAAGCCCGAGTCAAGCAAAGTTCTCACACAAATTAAAATTGCTGTTCTCTTTTTGTTTTTCGGGGAGTTTCTTTCTACGCAAATGTGTAGGGTATGGGGATGGATGCTCCAAATGGAATCTGTTTTAGAAGAATTTAAGCCTCGAATTTCGTAGAGGCGAAACCGAGAGGCTAAGCAAATTTGAAGCTTGTGCTTCATAGTTATATGGGGCATTGTCTATATATGCCAACAGGTATGTGTGTATGGCCCGTGTTAGGTATTCGATAGCGCCAATTTGATATGGCGGCCAAGGAGCACAAATTAAGTTTCCCAGAAACGAAGAATACTACCTGAACTGAGTAGAATATTCCCGTTCCCATTCCTATCCCCCATTCTTTTGGCACTGCTATCTTCCTTGGATGCGAGTTTTATGTCTGCTCAGATCGTAAAGCAGTTAGCAACGCTATAAGGAAGAGAATCTCTCAAAAAGAAAGTTGGCAACAACGCAAATAAACTATGTAAAATGCCTTTAACGGAGAAAGAAGCCAAAACGAATAAGATTGTTGCGGCAGGAACTTAATTTTGCTCAGCGGTGTTTTTTAATGCCCCCGATAGTTAAAGGAAATTAATGAGTAGTAAAAGCGAAACAGGCGAGAGAAGTCGCCAAAGTGAGCCGCTCAAAAGGCCACAAAAGCAGAGAAATCAATATCCAATCATTAATCGTTAACTAATTCCATGAATTCTGCCAGACTCCGGATCCCGGTATCCAACTTTTTGGTCAGGTCCGTCTGTCTGCCTTTGCCCCATTTACCAAGTTCCAAAAACGCAACCAGACATGCCACACTAAAAACATATATTTATGCCCCGAAAGCAACTTTTGGCGTATTTAGAACAGCAACAACAACAAACAGCGGCAGAAAAAACAGAAATATCAAGATAAAAATATTTTTCAGGCGGCCCTTTGTGGCTTTTGGAATGGGACAGTGGCTGCACTGGAAGAAATTGTGGACGCGATTTGAAAGAAAAGATTGACATATGATAACTGCTTTAAAAAAGTTGTACTATTATTTATTTTTGTTTTTAATTTATTTTTTTTAAATAGTTAGCTTCTTCACTAAAAAAATTATTATTATTATGATAAGCCATTTTATATATCTTTTCGCAATACTGTCAGTAAATGATCTTAAAGAGAAGAAATTTGGAATGAACATTCCTGCATTAGTTAAATTTATTTCCCGTGTATTAGTCCGCCTAAACCAAGTATTTACTGATTGCTGTATTGTTGTTGTTATCGTCGTGGCGCGTCTGAAGTCCGGAGTCGTCTTTTCGGCCCTCTTCAGGGATCTTCTTCTGGGATCTGGGATTTCCTCCCTCCACACACGAGTTTTGAATTCGATTTGCCGATTGCCGTTTGCTTCTTTGCGGGTTTTCGATTTCGTCGGCAACAAAAGCAACAACACATCGACCATGAAACAATTTTATATTTTTGTGCAGAAAAAAGCGAAGATCAATAAAATTTTACCGACATCTGTATTTGGTTCAGTTCGGGGCCCTAAAATTAGTGACCAAATTGTTGGGAGGGGGGGCTATCGGAGGGTATCGGGTCACATTTTTGGTTACAGTAATCAGTCTAGAATCAAACAAAAAATTGGAAACAAAGCAGCTCAAAAATATTTAAACTTCGTTTTATGTGAGTTTGGGTTTCAAAGAAGACGAAAATGCTTCAAAAAATGTGTTGGTATTAGTGTGAGAAAGGGGACAGTTGTGTGTTGAGGGTATTTTGACTCTATTGGGCACTTAATGCGTTTTATATAATTCAGATTGTGACAGTTTGATATGGGAATACGATAAATGATAGCATTACTCAAAATATACATAAATTGAAAATATTAGATAAGTGGAGGAGTAAAACATTTAAAAGTTCATTTAAATATTCCTATCTTGAAATGTTGAAATGATTGGTTGAACTTTTCTATAATACACAATACTTTTTATTAGATTACAAAATAGTTGGATTTGTGTCTGAGTTTTTGGTTTTTTATTTTTTGTTAGCTGCAAAAGTCTAGAACTACATACATATCTAAAAAGAAAAACATACAAAAAGAAAGTCGCCAAAGGCTTTGAGCATAATTCAGCAGAAAAGCAAGGAACAAGGAGGGCTTGAAGAGAACAAGAAGTGGGAAGAGAGGGATCCGTGTGAGTTCCTGCAGAATCCGCTGCAAGAAAGGTGCCCCAACAACTACAACAACAACAACGGCGATTCCCAGAAACGAGAGTGTGTGGGAGGAGAAGGTGGAGAATTCTCAAAAAGGAGAAAAATGAGAGGAGACCGGGGGCCGTCACTAATGAATTTGTATGCAGAGACCGCAATGATTTGGCACAAAAACAAAAGCAACATTAACGGAAATGCGAAAACCGAGAATAAAAAAACGCGGGGACCAACAAACAACAACTTTATACGAAATTAGTGCAGATAGCCGAAAAACGCACCTTTTATGTTTTGTTTAGCCTCTGCTGCCTTTTCACATTTTACGATTGCCTGTTTTCGGTTCGTTTTGTGTGATTTTTGATTTATGCAAAAGCAATAAAAATTATTATAATGAAGGCGCTGACATGGCTGATGGCCAGAGCAAAGCGTACACAAAAAAAAATTATTATTACATAATAGTCAATTTAATAGTTTTTTATACAACTTTTAATCATGTTTTCCCATAAGTTATTTTAATGTTCAAATATAAAAGTGATAAAAATGCTCAATAAATAAATAAATATGTATGTCCAGAGTTCGAAACCAATCCTTTTTTTTGTTACCATAGGCAAATAGTAACTTTAACTCTAAGCTATTAGAGATCAAAATAATATGTATTTAATTTTCTTTAAAAGGTAAATAAAGAAAAAGTAATATAATAAAGATTTTTTATAATGATAAGATAAAGTTCTAATTAATCCTTTACGAACATATTTTGTACTCTGTAAGCGAATAACAGAGTTGGCGACACGTGATGATGGTGGAAAAAAAGGGGAGGAGCAGGAGATAAAAGGAGGAGATCTGGGGGACTATGACGATGCTTTTGTCCCTTGTCCGTTACTTTAACTCCGGTCGCTCTTTCTCCCGCGATGGGGCACAAAAAAAAAGAGCGCGGTGAAGAGAATGAGTCAGAGTGTTTGTTTGACTTCTGCACAAAGAAATGCTTCTTATTTCTTTGTCCCTCTGTCCCCATAGCAAAAAGCACATGTAAATAAATCAAAAGACGACGGGAAAATCTCCATTTTCCCCGCCTATAAACATAATTTGGCGCAAAAAGCCTTTTAAGAAGTCAACGTGTAATAGTAATTCTAAACTATTTTGATGGTCAACATAAATTCTGCACCTTTTGCTGTAATTATCTCCAGGAAGAAGTCACTCTGCTGTGGCTGCACCCAAAAACGGTTAAACATAAAAAAACTAACGGCAGTTTTATAACGCTAGTCTAGAGGAGATTACCTTTTGGGAGGCTGCGCCAAAAATGAGCGGAAAATGCCCGCAAAAAGAAGAGTGGGCGAAGAGAGTAGAGATCCCCGAAGATGATACACAAGCAATCAAAAGAAATGCAATGGCCTCCTCAGCCTCCTTCTCCTTTCTTCACCCATTTTTTCCTGCACTTGCTGATGCACCGTTACGCGGAGTTGAGCCCGGGTTCAAGATCACCGCACCCAGCTAAATGTTTTTTTGTTTCCATTTTTTTGGCGCATTCTCCGCCTGTCTCTTTGCACTTTTACACAGATTCTTTTGGGGATTTCTCGTTGGTTTTTGATGTTTCTTTTCTCTTGCTTTTATTTTTTGAGGGCACTTGGGGACTAACGGTTCTGTTGCTTCAGTTAACAAATAAAAATAGCGCGCGCACTCAACTCACCGACAAACAAACACGAGCACACAAGGAAATGTTTAACACACCATCGTCGTGCCGGGGGCTCAAGGCTTTAACTTCCTCGATCTGCAATAACTTGGTCACTTTACTTCATTTACTTTGTTTTCTAAGTCTGGAGTTAAGAGTTGGAGAGTTTTTTTGAGCGACCGTCGCCGCCGATGGATTGCGCGCAATTGAATTTCCTCCACAGCGGCGACTCAGCTCGTTGCTTCAAAACTTCAGAATCCGGACTCGGCTCTCTGCTCTCACTCCTGTACTGCGCTGCCGACGCCGGCCGAAGCAGCGGCTGCAAAAAGGAACGTACCACTTTTAAGGGATGGACTTTCAGATACCCACGAACAATCGGTAGCATACGATTATTCAAAACGAACAAGTACGGGGAGTTGTTAGGACCATACCTTAGTTCTATAAATAAATATGCCTGAGTTTTTAAATGTTTAAAAATAAAACAATCTTCAATTTCTTACATTCATTAAGTTCAGAAACCCTCTGACCATTTTGTTTTGAAAGTTTGGGAGCAATAAATTTATTTGAAAACCAAGAAGTGTGGTATGTTGTTTAGGCGTTTCTATTAAAATTACTCATACTACGCCAACTGAATGAAAATAACGTACTTGATCAAAGGCAATGAGAAGGAAAACAAAACAGCCTAAATCAGACCAAAACGTTAATCCATTGATTATTTTTAAATGGAGCAATTATTATGAAGAAATTATATTCATAAAATCAATCCTATCCAATCTCAAGTTGAAAATATTTATATTTTTGTATGCTACATTGACTCTGCTGATCAAGTCCTTAATTATTTTAAGGGATAATCCTGTTACATAAAGACAATATACCCTTGTAATCAGAATTAATGGGCAACACAAAGCGACAGTAGCTACAAGGCGACAACTGTAAGCTACAAAGAGCAGCTCGATCTTAGTTTTTCTCTCTCTCTGCGACGAATCGCTTGATACTCTCTCAGGACAGGACGTAAAGGTTTCCCAATTCGGGGATCTGGAATGTTGTTGAATAGGGGGATGTTATGTCATTCAAAAAGGGGCTGTCTAAATAAGGTTGCGCCGATTGATTTTAAGGGATTTAAGGCCTGCCTATCAAGTCTTAATAAATTTTTTTTACAATTTTTACTTGTATATTTAAAATATAGGTTTTGAAAATATACACAGGTATTTTCAACTGAAATATAACATAATTTTTTAAAGGAAAGTTTTAGGTTACCTAAAAAAATTGTTTCTTTTGAGTACCCAAGACTTAAGATTTTGTAACCTTCCTAAATGACAAGCGAACCCACTAAATACTCGAAATAAAAACAAATTAAAATAAACCAAAAATGTGGTGGGGCGAATGAGGCCTCTGCCAAGTTAATGATCGCCCTGAGCAGGCTGGTAAAAGTTGCGAGCCTTGGGCCCGGGGACAACTCCATTAGGGCGGCCCACATTCGGTGGCCAGTTGGTTTTAGTTTTGGAAGGAGAGCAGGTGCATCGGCGGCAAGCCCTCGATCGAGAGTCGCGAGGAAAGTTGCGGCGCGTGGCTAGAGACCGATGAAAAAATAAACCAGAAGACCGGCTCTGCCCGCATATCGCATCAGGACAATCGGAGAGGCACGAGGCATGTCCGGACACATCTGGAATGGCACATAGTCACACCTTGAACAGAGCTGAGCGTTCGGCTATTACCAGGTATGATCTAGCTTGCTTCGTAAAGCAAGTAGCAATTTTCCCACGATTTATTTCCAAAATTGATTAAACAAAAAACAGCAAACATACATTTTTAATCTAAAGGTTATTTTTAGTTTAGGACAATCCAGAAAAAACATCTGCTTTATTTCAGATGTATATTGTATGTGGTAGAAACTAAAAATGACTGCCTGAAAGCTGGAGATTTCTTGTAACTTTAAACCAAGTAAGGATAATATTTAAATTCGGGGAGTGTAAACCAAATCATTGTTTTAATTATGACTATCCTGAAATGTTAATTTTTATTAGTTTTAAGGTTTCGTATTCTTTATATAGTAAATGGGGCTAATGTTTTGCTTTTGGCAGCACTACCCAAGATTGGAGGCCGCAATTTGGCATAAATGAAAACCGAACTGAGATCGCCGATGGCCAAGGCATCATTAAACACATTAACAGACGGCAGACGATGGCGATGGCAGGTGATGCCAAACAGAGACAGGTTGGCAAACTGACTAAGTGACTAAATGACTGACTGACCAACTGAAGGACTGACTGAACGAGTGACTGAACGATCCCAATGGCAACTGTACACACAGGCTCGAGTAGCTTTGGACTTTTAATGGGCTTAGCCCGTGCCTCGGGGTCCCTTCTCGGCCGACTCCAACTCCATCGCACTCCTTTGATAATTACAAAGGATGCGCCACAGGACAACATCTGCTGAATGCCAATTGATTCCCCCAACCCCAAACTTTTCAACCCTTTGTACTTTATACTAAGTCTAAGGACAAACTGTCGTAACTGTAGCAAATTAATATCATACAAAAATAATTATGTAGCATAAAAAATCAATTAAAAATGATTAAAATAAGGAATGAAAAATGAGTTATTATTTATTAAACATTTTTATGTAAGCAATCAAATTTAAGACTATCAATGTTGATATACTCATGATAGTCATATCTTATATTAGTTTTAAATATGTTTTTATATAGAATTTTATTATAAGTCCAAACTTTAGCGACAATGGAAACCCAGCAACCTTTGTTTAGTGTGTTAAGCTAAGACCTTTCTCGTCGCAGCTGTACCTTCGTGTTCAGATCTTTGTGATCCTTGAGCCTAACGTACTCCACATTTTTTTCCTTTTCTTGTAGTCCTGCTCCTGTTTGCCTGTATTTCTAATTTCCATTGTCATGCCGGCAGAGAAATCGCAGTTTTCAGAGGCAGCGGCAGAAGGCCAACTATCCAGCGGCGAAACTAGTTTACCACCATTTGCGTCTTTGAGAACCGGTAACGGTACAAAGGTGCTGTCCCGCCCCCTTCCCTCTCTCCTCTCCCCTCTCCCGTCTTTCTCCCTTTCTCCTAAGCGTTGGAAATTATGTTTTGATTTTTTCCGTTTTGGCCAAGCAAGCGCAAACCTCCTAACGAACCATACCAAATTGTCTAATCTCGCCGAGCGTCGTCTTCACACCCATTTTGACGAGTGCCTGCCCAAAAGGGGAAAATCGGATGTGTGTAGCATTTTCCTATCCATTACATTATCGTTTACATGCCACCACCACCACCCAGATTCGGTGATATATATTTATCTTTGCCTGCGATCCCAGCGATCCCCTCTTCGGTTTGCCCTCTGGCCCATTAAATCACCGTCGAACAGCTTTATTAATTTGCTGTAATTTGTTTATGTTTTCCTAGCAATTTATTTTCCACATGCGACTGCCGCAGTAGCACCCAAGGGGGAACAAGGGGTTAAGGTTAAGTGTGAGACACAAAAAAAAGGATCTTGGCAACTTATCAACTTTTAAGATATTTGCATATACAAGTATGTAGTTATTGTCCAATAAATGAATATCGATATATTTATACAAAAATAAAATATACATTTGTACAAAAATAGTAAAGTAAGATAGAAAGAATTAAGATTGAAATAGATTGATTATATATACCAAAGTGAACGTAGACACTAAGGCACAATTTATACTTAAAGTCTGAGACAGAAAGATTAATTGATGGAATAAGGAACAATTGCAGATCATTTTATTATTCCTTACTTAACGACAGATCAACCAACTATCTATTTTATAGGCACTTGTTGAACAGAAAAAATAGAATAAACATTTTTACTACAGAATAAGAATGAGTTGGATGGCTTTATGGTAATTTGCCGGGTAAAGGCATTTTCTTGATTAAACTAACATACAATAGAGAAAAGTATTTATGATTTTATTTGAAGCTTTTAAATTAGATTGTATGTCAGTGATCTATAAGACATTCAATACTTGTAAAAAACGGAAAACAACCTCGTTTTTTTTTGCCGTACTTCAACGTGTCAAAGAACATGCACATAAGTGTAGGTTCTCTTGTATGTTTTAATAAAGTTATAAATCTGAAATAAAAACATAAATGTGACATTGATCTACAACTGCTGAAAAGGGCTGTGAACCTTTTCTTATTTCTCACCGAAACTCAAACTGAAAGAAAACAATACCAACAGAAGGAGACTTTACAATATATTTATTTTTTGGCAATCGTTTTCCTTTTGGTTTCGTCCAGGAGGGCAGATAAACTTTACGACCGCAAAGGAGCATCTAAAATAAAAGAAAGCAAATAAAATCGGACAAGAACAGCATGTGAACGATTGCAAATTACAAGTCCAAGCTCGCGATTCTGCTGGGAAGCGTCTTCGTCTTCGTTTTCGTCTTTTGCAGACTGCAGATACAGATACATCGAAAAGTATCTCGGGATCAGGACCATAACCACTGCCACTTCGCTGCTGTTGTCTCTTTTGGCCATGTTTTTTGGACGGCAGCTGCTTCTTCGGCTCTGTCGTCATTACCAAAAGGAAGCTAAAGACAAACGGATATGCGCTGCACATCAAGCAACTGCTTTTTACTGGCCTGTTCCTTTTTTTTTTGTTTTATATTTTTTTCGGTGGTTATTGCATTGCTTTTTTTGCGCTTTTTTGCTTCTTGGGCGAAAAATAAATTGTGCGACAGGTGCGACAACGACAGCAGTCGAAGAAGAAGAACAGAGATGCATTGATGTTGCAGGGCGAAGCACTGAACAAATATATTAAAAAACTCTCAAATAGATGAGTTTCGAAATTATCCACCTCTTCGATATAGATTTTTTCTCCCAAGTCGATAAACCATAGTTCATCTTGGCTTAAATTGTAAGAGTTCCAGAAATATAAAAAAAAATTAAATTAACATAGCTTTAGTTTAAAAAATTAGCATGGATTCTAAGTAGATGATGTCAAAGTAAAGGCAAACAATACAAAATAAATTGAGCATAGAGCATACAACTAATTTTATTTTATTTAATTTAGTTTAATAACAAATATCCTAACGCTTGAAGTGCAGCATATATTTAATGAGTTATTCAAAAATAATACAATAAATTTCAATGGAATACTTAAATATTAACAATATAAAATATATAAAATATTACAAATAAGAAAACAAGTTAGTTTAGAAAGCCTTAGTTAATATAAGCTAGTGATATATAATTTCTGTTCTTTGAGAAAATTAGTCCAAACTTAACTTATTAGTCCAAACTTTTTTCCTGGCATTTACTTCTGCCTAAAAGTAGGAAATTCTTTCAAGTGCAGGGATACGAGTGAAACCGCAGGAAGCTTTTTGTGTGGGAGCGAAGCTTTCGACGTGATTTCGGCTTTATGAGTCTGTTGTTTTTGGGGATTTTACAGCTGCAGCACCGATAATTGCCAACCCGTCTTACAAGGGCCAAAAGGACCGAAAAGATGCAGATCAAGAGCCGGAGAAGCGGCAGCTGTTACTTCCGCCCGAGTGGATTGTTGGATTGGGACTGGAATTGAAGAAGCGAGCCTGTAAGGGCTTCCACTTCAACTGTCGATCGGCCAGATCCTTTGGCGATCCTCCATCGATCCTTTTTCTAACTCTAATCCGGCAGACGAGCCGCAGACAGAGGATTTTTACCTGTTTTGAGCCCGTTTTTGGACTGTTTTCGATATTTATTTTGATCCGCTGCGGTGATCTACATGCATGAGCGAACCCACGATCCTCCTTTTCGTGGCCTATTGAATTAATGTGCGGCATTAGGGGCACCAACAGGTTTGGCTGAAACCTTTTCGGTTTGCTATATGAAGGTATGTGTATGTGTATATGCTGTGGTCTTGAGAATTTCTGATCGAAGATCGCGAGCCGCACTCACGTAGCCTAAATAGTGTCCTAAATAACAGGTGTGGAGCGATTGGTTCCACTATGATCCTGGCTACGATTCCCGGTAGAGCACGTAGCAAATTGATGAGGAATGATCTCCAAAGGTACAGTCGAGTTCAGTGAGTGTGGTATGGAGTGGTCGAAAAAATATCAAGTAAACAGGGCCAAAGGCAGATGTTTGCATATCGCCAAAAGATCGGTCAGCATTTCGTGCCCTCCTCTTCTTGTTCATATTTTGCATTTCGAAATGCAAACAGTAGGGACACAAAATAAAAGCCGAAAGAAAAACAACATTTTGAGCACAAAGGCTGAACCGAAGACAAAAGGACACTAGTCCTGCGCATCCTGCCGTGATTTACGGTCCTAAAAGTGATCGATCTTGAGCGGAAAACAAATTTGCTTGCGGCTTAGGCGAAAAAAGGACAATAGAAAGAGCACCAAAAGAACCATCTTGAACCTTCTCTACCGTGTAATACCATTTTTGGGATTCTTGCGCAAGAGCCACGAATTTCACGATTCATTTGAGCCAAGGTGAAAGTATTTTTGATCGATCTGCAGCAATTTGCGATCATGTCGAATGAAGTTGTTAGCGCGAACAACACTCCTCGGGCTGCTTTTCCATCGATGGTGTGCAAATTTGGCATGATCGCTCATATATGGGTGTAAAACGGCGATCTAAGCACGTAATCTTCCAGTAGTGAGGCACTCAAGCATTAAATCTTGATGGATTTGCATTGTCAGCAGGGGGATAAGCAGGCAGATCAGCGGGAACTTGATCTTGAGTGTGCGGATTAAAAGCAGCAGAAGATCAGTGAGCGATTTGAGGTGTAATAAAACATAGCTATATAAAAATACATAATTTACAACTCGAATGTGGTAAATAATGTCCTAAACTTATGTTGCTGTTCTAGATAGATACTCGGCCTATTATTATCTATTTCAATTAAGATTAGGTTGAGTTAAATCTTTAAAGAGTCGTATTTTTGGCATAAGTAATAAAGTTATTGCATTGTATGAATATTTATGACCAACGTTCTTTCAAGCTTTTCTTTAGAAATAAAATCTTTAATTATATTCCGTAGTTAGTTAAATCAATTTATCTTTAACTTAAACACAAAAGACTATTTGGATTTTGTTTAACACATTTATGAGTAAGTTATTAATAAAGTTGAGAGTCGATGAACTTAACCCAGGCTCGGAGGTGAAATTTTGCAAGTTTAAAAAAAGTATATGCCAAAATTCTTCCTCTGAATTTTACTGATCACCATTGTTTTATGTGTGCTGATTTTGCTGTTTGCAGTGCGTTCGCCTCTGTTTGTTCAACAAAAACAAAGTCCAACTTAAAATTGACAAAAATGTAACAGAAATTGTATTTGCCGAGACTTGAAAACAAATCAAGCGATCGAAGTTCAAGATCGCCGCAGATGAGATTCTTTATTTCTGTTTTATTTTCACTCCACTCTTGCAGTGCATCTTCATTAAAAAAAATGTAAAAATTTATGAAGATTTGCTCTTGCAAATTAAAATAAACAGAAAATGCCGCCAATGATCTGGGGCTTTTGTCTTTTAGAGACAGAGATTTAAAAACTTCCGGTTTTTACAAAATTCGATCGTCGTAACTTGATATGTTTATGCATTTCGGGCGAGATTCGCATAAACTTGGCAAAAATAAGAGACAACAGCTGCCGGGAGCTTTTTGGGATGATCATCGCGATCATCTCGTCCTTCCCGCTTCCTTTTCATTATTTTTCTCTTTTTATTTTCCATTTAGCCTGTTACAATCGCAGACAATTAAGCGGAAATGCGATACGAGAAATGAGAAATGAGAAAAGTTGCACTGCACCGGATTTGAATGAGAATGCAATCGGTATTCGGTGGTTCCAGAACGGAGGCATAATTATGCCCACAAAGGCGCAACTGAGGCCTACCCAAATCAAAAACACAACAAGCTAGTAGGAAAAAAGGAAAGGAAAAAGGACCAGGGATCAGGGACATCAAGGACAAGGACAAGGATAAGGATATGAGTAAGGGCAGGGCCAAGGACAAGAACTGGGAAAATCCAGCGTGAGAATGCCTCAACGACGCAATTGAATCAGGGAGCAGAACTACGCACCAGATTTTTCTGGTATCCACCAGAAACAGCTTCAAACATACACTCAGAAAAATTAATAAACTAAGTTATAAATAATCAATGGATATATGATAATTCGATTCATCAGTAAATTGTTTTACTACTAACTATTTTTTCTTTTACTAAATTATTAAAATGATTTAAAGTTTTAAAACTAAAACTGTTATCCAATTTTGTTTTGTATAGTTATTAAATTAAACCTGACTTTAGGTAAATAATTTATTATTATAGTTTAAATTATTATGATGTAAGATTTTCTATTTTTACTTAAAACTGTGAAAATTAATAGTTATATTTTATTTTGTTGTGTGTACCATCCTGCCACCGAACTACCCCATAATTGGAGATGCTGGAAAAGGGGAGGAAGGCGCAATAGAGCCACCCCATTTCCGTCCTTTCGATGGCATTGTGCGTTGCATAAATTATACAAAACAATGCTTAGCTCATATATATGATTCTGGTAAGGATCAAATTGAAATGCGTAGTTCCTTTGATTGCTTTTCAAACTAAGTTTTACGCGCTTTTAAGCGATTTTGGGTACAGTTTTTGCAAACCTAACAGTTGGTGGAGTACTAAGGTCTTTATGTCTTCCAGTTGATGGTGCTTCGGTAATACACCTAAAAAAATATACTATGTATCTATCTCAATAAATTCAAAGTATAAGATTTATGTTAAACATTTAAGTTAAGTAACAATAATTAAAGTTTTTAATGTTTTGTCAATGTAACTTAACTTAAATTTAAAACTTTAATTATTTGTTGTAAGGATAATATATAAATTTATAAACAAAATCCAATAATTCCAACAAAATCTTATTTTTTGCAGTGTAAAGCACTGATGATTTTCTAGTTCAAAATCCACCCCAAAACTTGTGAATCCAAGAACCAGGTTACGAGATGACTAAGTCGCAATAAATGTACCAAATTTTCACTTTTGCGAGGTTTTGGAAGGAGTAGCGATGGTAGTGCGCCATTTAATATATTCTATCCAGAGACAACAGAAGGTCGTACCATAATCCTTTGGTGCGCAGTCAAGGGAAAATGATTTATATCTATAACAAAATACGCAATTATGATACCTTGATTCATATATGAGGAGTTATAAAATATACAGAGATTCGTAATTTAAGGATAAACCTAATTAATATTTCTTTAAACTGTGTGGTGTACCAAATCTAAACTGAGGTAACCACTTTTACTTTTTTAAGAATAACAAAAGGCCTTTTATTTATTTGCCTATCAAAACACTGCATTTGTTTTTGCTTTGCGGGATTCCTTGATCTTACCAAAAACTTTTTGACTTGTGAAATTCTTAAAAATTTCTTTCTCATAACAATTTGATTTGATTCGCTGGATTCCATCACAAATAAAGGTTGTGATCACAAAAGCACTCGTTAGGCAAGCACTTTTCACTTCATTTCGAAGGGTATTATACTCCTAGGTCTTGGAATATCTTCAATATTTCGGGTGTTCCCTTGTTTGAATTTTTTGGGGTTGGCCAGGCACAATTTCGTGTATCGAGGAACAACAAAGGATAGGGATAAGGGATCGTTTTTGCGGCTCAAGGACAACGGGATCGAGTTCCAGTGCATGCCAGGACATGCCGGGGAAAGTATACCATAGAGATGTATACACAATGGGCGGCGGAATTATGAAATAATAATCAAGTAGGGCATAATCATAATGCCGTAACCTTGATGCGAAGGTAAACAATAATTAAGCCAGGCTGCGGGAATCTTCTATTCCATCAAAAAAAAAATACAAAAAAAAATAGGCTCGTCAAGGGGGAACAGGGTATAGGTATCCTGGATGGGATCTCGATCACACGTGTTGCTTCCACCCGGACGGAGCTAATCTGCTGACGCATTCAGGTCGCTTCGTTCGCATCTGAATGGGACATTCGAAATTAAGAATTACCATCACCGGCAGCTGCCATCCTCGTCCTTATTCGATTTCCTTGCGACTTGACTTGCCAGCAGCTGCCATAGCGATCGGCAAGCACACGTGCCAAGGTGAGTCAGCCAAGGAGCAGGATCGCCAGCAGGATCTCCAGCAGGATCCGAATCTGAACAGGACCAGAGGGACCAAAAACAGGAGCAGCTATTATCCTGCAAGCCGCAGTCGTTTTAAAAGTTAACCCTCCAAAAGTTTTATGTAACATTAATCACCATCATTAATAAGCACTTACAGAACGATGAAATTGCCTTTAATTTTAGGGATCATAAAAAACATTTTATTGGATTTACATTTTGCTTAATGAAACAAAAAACTTTGAAATAATTGCACACTTGGTTTTTTATTTAATAATTTAACATTTTTTTCATTTTTTGTTCTTTTAATTACATTTTATTTTATTTAACTTATGTAATTTTTTTATAAGGAAGTACGCAGTGAAAAAAGAGCTCTAACATTCGGCGTTTTAAATGCAAAAAGAAAAACAAAAATTGTAGTACGAAGTGATTTTGCTTTTAAAAATTTTTCGACTTTTACTAGTTTACACATAATAGGCGTCTACTTTACTAACCGATTTTCCGAACATAGTAATAGTCCTACGTTTTCATTGTACTATTTTCGGTTTATTTTTTCTTTAATAACTGCTAAAAAATAACAAGAAAAAAGTTTATTTCGATTATATTTCATGATCCATCAGTCGATAAAAAATGTTTCCCAACATCAACTGATGAATAGATATTCCAAATAGATACGACAAATGTATAACCTATAAAAGTGTCTTAAGTAGAAATTGATCTTATTGTTGTTTTGAATCTTTGATAAAAAAAATCTCCTTAGCCTGCTCAGCCCTCAATGGGTTAATTTGTAACCCGGCCGGGGAAGGATGGTTAATGTGAATGCCGAGGAGCAGCTGCTGTTGTTGCGTGAGTTGATCACGACATTTATCTGCTCGGCGGCTGTTTTGTTTTCTTGCCACATTGCCAGGACAATTGGTAACCAGTTTGCGCCCTAAGCTTGCGAGTCCTTTGTCCTTTTTCCTTTGCAAGAAAGCTGCCACGCAAGCAGATCAGAGATCCCAAGCGAAAGAAACCCAACCAACAACAGATGTTTTATGTTCGCGTTAAGGAACGTGTTTCCAAACATGATTTATGGCTCGGGCAGCTCCGCGTTAGAGAGTTTGGTTTGTGGATTGGAATGGAATTCTACCGAAAGAGACGGCTATCTTTGGGATGAAAGAGAGGGAGTGCCTCAGCCCCATGTCATTGTTTCCTTTGACCAGCTGCCAGGGCGGCGTCTTGGTCTTGGGCTTCCAGAGGACCACCGCCTCAAAGAAATAGCACCGAACCGGTCCAACGACGATCCCAAAAACCATCCCATCTCTCCAGCTTTGTGTCGTTTTTATGGCGTGTTATGATTTCGTATTACAATTAGCCGGCACAAAAGGCACACGGCTGCCTATTTCTGGGTTGTCAATTGTTTGCATTCTATATTATAAAACGAGGGAAGGCCCCATAAATTCGCAAGACCATGGCAGCGCATTAAAACTGTCAAAATTGTGCAGTTAAGTAGACATTAGATTGGTTGGACTGTCACATGACTGACTACTTCATTAGATTGAAGTTTTTGATAGGCCCTGATAAAATAGCAACACTGGCAAAATGATCTGCGTAATAAAAAGATTTGTAACTAATTGATTTTTGATTGATTTAACTAAATCAAAATAAAGTCAAAAGAGGTATCGCATTTAATTTTTTGAATACAAATTTACTTTGTCTTGAAAACTAACAAAATTAAGTTATACATACACTCTAGTGGTTATGTTGAAATAAGATAAAGTTAAAGTTAAATGGTATCCCATTTAAAACATTATATTTTTCAATGTTGTCTTAAAGAAGAAGTTCGAAATGAGATCAAATTTACGTGTGTATTTCTAAGATATTTTAGTTTATTTATTTTTGTTTAAAGGATACAATTTGAGGAAATACCAATTATTTCCACCTCAATGGATATGAATGAAGAATAACAAACATTCAAAAACCGAAATATATTATAACACATTTAAAAGCAATTCTTTGAGTTAATTTTTTTTATGTGCTCTGCTTATATTTTTATTGTATTTATTAATTTTCTTCAAAGTTATCCTGGTTATCCTTCAGATTTCGCCCAGTGCAGCCTGATCTCGATCATTGTGGAATGGGGCAGGGGCACACACCTCCCGGCAGCACTTAAGACAAATAACTTAAACACCTATCGACAGGAGCCGGCAGCAGCCACGTTTGCTTCCGAGCTAGACGCATTTTCAATTAGTTTTAAATCACAACTAATTGAATTCATTTTGGAGCACGAGTCTTTGGATCGCGATTGCGATCGGCATCTCGGCATCTAGGCATCTAGGCAATCTTATCTTAACAGTTATGATGTCCGCATGGCGGCCGCCTTGTTTTGGCATTCTTAGCCAAAATTTATTGACAAAATTTGCAACACAGATTGCCGGGCTTCTTGACGAAGGGAGGCCAAAACCAGGTGACTGGCAGGAGGCGGAAGCTGTATGACCAGTAGCCCAGTAGGCAGAACCTGCCACTGTCTAATTCTGTTCAACACTCGCGAAAATAATCCAAACTTAAGGAAATTTGTATTTAATTTAAATCGTAATTTAATTAAAAAATACTGCATAGTTTTCTTGGTTTTTCAATCTTTTCTTAGATTAAGTTTTTACCTAAATAATTATTTAAAAAATTTCCGGGCTTATTCCGAAGTTAAAAACAAGGCAAGATTATTTAAAGTGTTTATGATGGGTTGGGAGAACCCACCTTTTGCCAGAACTGCTGCCGGCGTATGTGAAATCTATGGTCGTGATGCCTGGCTGGCTGGAAGGCTGACTGGCTGCAAAGTCATAATAAATGGAGCACACTACTTGCGCTCCACGTTGGCGGCGCATGCAAAAAGATCGGGCAGATCGGGCGAAAGGCACCGATTGTCCAGAGATTGCGGTTGCCAAGACAAGTGGCGCTGCCTTAAAAATCGTTGTAAGGCAACGGCTAAAAATGGGAATCAGAAATCAGGAAGCTTACATGGACTTTCTTTTTTTGCTGCTCCCTTTTCTTTTTGAAAGTCAAACGGTTGCCGCGTATTTCACTGGCAAAAGGTGGCCGCTGCAAAACTCTCTATCGATAGGAAGCTTGATTTCGATAGGTATGAAAGAAGCAATTCAAGAAAGGAAATGGTAAAAGTAATATTGATTTCTAAAATGCACAGGCTTAAGTAAACACTTTAAAAGTTAAATACGTTTTTTTTTGTACTCGAAATTGTGTATCTTCGTATGCCACATTTGAATAATAGATTTAATTTGTTCCGTTTTGTACCAGTTATTATGTGTCTGATACATAATTTATACTCATATTGCAAAAAAACGTCGAGTTTTATGTGAGATCATATTTTAAAAAAGTTTTTCTAAGCAATCTTTAAACGAACTACATTTATTTCATAAAATTATAAATAAATTATAAATTATATATTTGTCATCAACTGATTACATAATTTAAAACAATTATTTTTTCGCGGCTTAACAACAGCTGTATTTGATTAGTAAAAAACGAGTTGGCAGTGCCTGCAAGTTAATGTCTGCCTATCGTCTATCGCTCTGCTGGTTCGGAGCGTAACAAATTAAAATCAATTAAACTCAATCAAAAAGCACCCATAACTAAGCTAGAATATATATATGAGAGCAGCGAATCTTCCCGATAACGTCGCAGATAAGATAAGCCCATAAAACTCCCCTGACAAGTGAAAAATAGGTGAGAAAGTAAGCTCCCAAAGAGCGGCAGTGTCAACAAATCGATTAGTAGCCAATTGTTAATTGCGGTTTTTATTGTTTATTGTTTTTAGCCGGCATAATGTGGCGACAGCTCAGTGGCATCGCACGAACAGGCAGCAACGTCAACTGCTCCAGGATGCGAGGACTTTCGGCTTTGGTCCAGGACAAGGCTTTGGTGGATGGTGCTTGGGTGGAATCGAGCAACTCAAAGGCCACCTTTGAGGTCCGGAATCCTGCGAATGGAGCACTCATCGGTAAAGTTCCCAACATGACGGTGGCGGATGCCCAAAAGGCCATAGATGCCGCCAAGCAGGCCTACGAGTCCAAGGAGTGGCGATCCCTGACGGCCAAAGATCGGTCCAATCTACTTAAGGTAAGTGCCGACCCAATAGCTACCATAGATATACTCTACATAGTAAAGTTCGACTGTAGGTCATTGCCATAATTTCTCTAGTTAGTGGTTAGTCCCTGCTAATCTAATCTTATCTAATCTCGCTTTGCAGAAGTGGCACAAACTGATCGAACAGCACTCCCAGGAGATAGCCG
This sequence comes from Drosophila elegans, assembly GCF_018152505.1. Classification (NCBI taxonomy): domain Eukaryota; kingdom Metazoa; phylum Arthropoda; class Insecta; order Diptera; family Drosophilidae; genus Drosophila; species Drosophila elegans. The sequence continues at coordinate 1,207,265 of NW_024545863.1, forward strand.
AGATAATGACGGCGGAGTCGGGCAAGCCCATCAACGAGTCGAAGGGGGAAGTGGCCTATGGGAACGCCTTTGTCGAGTGGTTCGCCGAGGAGGCACGTCGCGTCTACGGCGAGATTGTGCCCAGTGCCCTGCCCAACCGGGAGATCATTGTGATGAAGCAGCCCATCGGAGTGGCGGCCCTCATCACGCCCTGGAACTTCCCGATGGCCATGATCACGCGGAAGGCGGGAGCCGCCCTGGCCGCCGGATGTACGGTGGTGGTGAAGCCCTCGGAGGACACTCCTCTGACCGCTCTGGCAGTGGCCAAACTGGCCGTGGATGCGGGCATCCCCAAGGGTGTGATAAATGTGGTCACCACCAACAAGGCAGCCCCCATCGGCGATCTCTTCTGCAAGAGTCCCGATGTGAGGGGCATATCCTTCACTGGCTCCACTGAAGTGGGTAAACTGCTGTTCCGAAATTCCGCTGATGGCATCAAGAGGATTTGCCTGGAACTCGGCGGCAATGCTCCGTTTATTGTTTTCGATTCGGCTAATGTTGAGAAAGCGGTCGATGGAGCCATGGCCTCCAAGTTTAGAAACTGCGGACAGACCTGCGTCTCGGCCAACAGATTCTTTGTCCAGAATGGCGTCTACGATAAGTTTGTGGAGCAGCTGAAAAAACGCGTGGAGGCCTTGAAGATCGGCGATGGCCAGGGATGCGATGTGCAAATCGGACCGTTGATCAACGAAATGCAGTTCAAGAAAGTCAGTGGCTTTGTGGAGGATGCGAGGTCCAAGAAGGCCAACATCATCTTGGGTGGCAAGCCGCTGAGTGACAAGGGTTCCCTGTTCTACGCACCCACAATAGTCACTGAGGTCCCGCCCTCTTGCCAACTGTACACGGAGGAGGTCTTCGGTCCGGTGGTCTCCATCATCCGTTTCGCGGACGAAGAGGAGGCCGTGAGCAAGGCCAACGATACGAGGAGAGGCCTGGCCGGCTACTTCTACAGCGAGAACCTGCAGCAGGTGTTCCGGGTGGCCAAGCGACTGGAGGTGGGCATGGTCGGCGTCAACGAGGGCATCATCTCCGCTGCAGAGGCGCCATTCGGCGGCGTCAAGGAGTCCGGCGTTGGACGCGAGGGTTCCAAGCACGGCATCGACGACTACGTCGACATCAAGTACATCTGCATGGGCAACCTTAAGTACGATTGAAACCATGAACTTCCACTGCTTTCATTTGCTGACTTCCACTAGAATGCGATTTGTTGACTGTTGTATAATTGTTGTATTAAAAAAACACGCCGCTATTTTAATAAATATGCACAATACTTTAATAGAATACTTTGGTAAACTACTATGGGCAAAAGTAAGGTGAATTTGTTGGTAACATTAAAAATCTTTTTTCTTCTAAATCAATTTTATCCCCTTCAAAACAACGTTTGTTCCAATCGTCGTTATCATCGTGATTTCTTTACCAAACGCGATTTGACTTTTCGTAAGCACAAATGGTTATCACAGATCCTTCTGATATTCCGATCTTATCCGTAAAGTCTCTGAAAGTCAGCCGATGATTTTTGTTTTGGACAATCAATCTTGGTTGTTTGGTAAACACAAGAGTAAATATATTACTGATAAGGAACAGTAACAGTCCTGCCAACTTAAAAAAAAGGACTAGCCCGAAATGTTAGGCCCGCTAAGTTTAAATTGAAAATTTACCTTACTTTTTGCCCACATAAGTATATTTAAGCAGATTTCTAGTTTGAAAAGTGAATCTAACAATTTCCAGTAGTTTAAATCTAAAGATTATTTATCAGAATATTGCTGTTCAAATAAATCTATAAAGTCTACAAATCTTTTACAACTTGGAAAAAATTAAATTTTAAATGTTTCAAAGCAATCCCTTAAATTAGCTTTTTCAAATGACCCGCTCAACATATATCGATAACTTATTACCATAAATTATCGCCAGGAACGGCTCGATGAGTCATTTTCCGTTAATCAGAAACGGTCACACCTCGCAATCCCCTCAGCTGTGCGAGAGAGACAGCGACAAAATTACAATAGCCGAAATGTCCGACAAAATTGTAAGTAAATTGTTGATAACAAAATGAAAAGCGCGTTTCAAGTGCTTATCGCATATATCAGGCGATTGTGCAGTGACTGTAGGGCAAATGCCAAGTGTTCGCTTACACGTAGCCCTTAAAAAAGCCGGCAAGCAAAGGCACTCTCCTCATTCGATGACATTTGTTGTTGTTGCTGATATATTGCAAAATATAATTAAAGAACGTTTTCCCATTGGAAAGTGCAGTTGAAAATGTGTGTGACATCTATTTAGAGGAACTCCCCGGAAGTGTAAATCCGTCACAAGTTCCGTAATGCGGCAAAAAGTGCAGGCGGTGAAATTAAATGGTACCATGACTTGTAGATTTTCAGCCAAATGATTGCAGTCTAGGCGAAAAAAGTAGACAGAGGGGATGTGCGGGGGTTTCAGACCCGACCTGAAATACAAATAAATAATTGAAAGTTATTGCAAACTTTATTTCGCCCAGGGAAATATAATTGAGTGTTGCACTGTCAATCAAACATTTTTAATTCAAAAGTGTGCACTCAAAATAAACATCACTATAGTTTTCTGTTTTCCAGCCATTATTTATTCAAACAATAATACTTAAAAATATTAATCTTTGTAAAAAGTATTGCAATGCAACTTAAATCCTTATAAGTTTTATAAAAAAAAGATTTCTTAGTAATGATTGACTTTAAGATTGTATTACTATTATCTTGAATGAAAATTATTATTTTTGAGTAAGTTATTAAAACTAAGTGCATAATTATTTTTTTTTATCAAAAAATGATCAAAATTAACGATTATAACAATTTGTACTATTAAATTAAATTTTATTATCAAAAAACCTTTTCGTACGCCATAATAACTTGTTAAATTACATAAATAGTTTACTTCCAAAGTTTTAAACCAATCTGCAGTGCATCTTATAATGTTTCTCGTAAAAAGGTATATGTATATTTAATTTTATCGGTGTTCGAATGCATCTCTTTTAAGTATGCACTCAATTTGGCAATGAGTTGCATTTGTTTTTATTGCGATGCCAACAAATTTTCACAGTCAAGTTCGCGCCTTCATGACGTACAGTCCGAAACAATAAAGAAAAAAGCCTTTCAGGCTTTGGTAGCTTCATAGCTACACTTGACAAACCCCCACCCACCAAGTCACCCACCACCCACTTAACCACCCGTCCAGTGAACCACCCACCCAGTGACCTATCCAAGAGAATCCAGAAAATGGCCTGTGCACCTTTGCTGCTCGAGCAATTCATCTACAAGAAGCGCAATTTCGCATTCGCCTTTGTGCGCCATCGTCTGTTTGTGTTATGCAAACAATCGGTTGGACCAGAAATTCAATTAATCAGTATCCAAATGCTAACTAATATTAATTTGTATTATTTAATTGCAGCTAATTCGCGTTCAGTCCGCGGAGGGCATCAAACGCATCGAGATCTCGCCCAAGTCGAATTTGAAGCATCTGTACGACAGCGTTCAGAATGCACTGAAGGTGGATGGATTCGGGCTCTTCAAGGAACGCAATTTCCTCACAGAGCTGCAGGCCAGTGGCTCCCAGCTGGTTGGCAATTCCTTGAAGCATGGCGACATGGTCTACTTAAAACAGATGGCTGGCACATCTTCGCGCGTAAGAAGGGCTTTCCTCAAGAATCGATCAGGGAGTAATCAGTATATTTTCCATTTTCAGCGCACTAGCACCACTGTCTTGGAAAGCCAGGCGTTCAAGACCAGCACCAGCACCAGCAACCCAAGCAGCGCACGTCCATCCATCAATGTGGTCGAGGATGACGTGGACCAGGCTCTGAGCAAGGCAGATGGTACCATCAAGCGCGAACGCGATAGCAAACTGTAAGCTTTTGGGGTTTCTTTTAGCGCCTTAAAAAAACCATGTCTTAAATGGAAACAATTTAAATTTTCCTTGAATTTTCAGTTTTCTGTACGTTTTAATTACGCTTTAAAAATAATTACACGCATATTTAATTAGATTTCTAAGTAATTCAGATAGATAATACAAGACATACTATGTTTTACCTGTGATATCAGACCACCTTTTTATAACGTCCACCGACTTTGTACTTACAAACCTGTTTACCATATCAGTTGCCCAATCAGATAACTAATCAAACTATATTGTCTTGCAGGTGCCATCACAATGCCAATGGCCGTTGCGTCCACTGCTCCGCACTGGAGCCATACGATGAGTCCTACCTGAAGGAGCAGAACATCAAACACTTGTCCTTCCACTCGTACATACGCAAGCAGACTTCTGGCATGGATCAGGGTAAGTACTTCGTCTTCGACGACATCAATTGCCGCATCAAGTCCGGATGCCGGGAGCATCCGCCATGGCCCAAGGGCATCTGCTCCAAGTGCCAGCCGTCGGCCATAACGCTAAACCGTCAGACATATCGCCATGTGGACAATGTGATGTTCGAAAACACCAAGATCGTGGAGCGATTCCTCAACTACTGGCGCACGACGGGCCACCAGCGCATGGGCTATCTGTACGGCACATACGAGCAGCACACCGATGTTCCACTGGGCATTCGGGCCAAGGTGGCGGCCATCTACGAGCCGCCACAGGAGTCGACCAGGGACTCGATAAACATCCAGCCGGATGAGGGAGCCGATGATGTGGATGCCGTGGCCAATGCGCTGGGACTGAAGAAGGTTAGCTATTACTCTTTGTTCTAGTTTCATTAACCGTCTGTTACAATTTATGTCAACTTTACAGATTGGTTGGATTTTTACTGATCTCATCACGGAGGATGCGAGCGTCGGCACTGTCAAACAGATCCGTGGCATCGAGTCGCACTTCATTACGGCCCAGGAGTGCATCACAGCCGGCGAGCTGCAGAATCGCCATCCAAATCCTTGTAAATATGCCTCCAACGGCGTCTTTGGCTCAAAGTTTGTGACCATTTGTGTGACGGGTAAGCAGCTCTTCAGGTTGATTCTCCTCAATTTATTTAATGTTATGCTGATTTCACATTTCAGGAGATAAAACCAAACAGGTGCACATGGAGGGCTATGCGGTGTCCGCTCAGTGCATGGCTCTGGTGCGTGATGATTGTCTGATACCCACTAAGGATGCGCCCGAGCTGGGTTACGTGCGCGAGTCCACGGACAAGCAGTATGTCCCAGATGTCTTCTACAAGGTAAGACTCTTCCCGTTCCCGTAAAATTAATTAGTTTTGATCCCCCTTGAAACAAAAAAAAAAACAATTGTTTTGGGCAATCTTTATTGAATTACGTTCACATTTACACAGACAACTTGCATATTTAGACATAAAAAAAAAAAACAATTGTTTTGGGCAATCTTTATTGAATTACGTTCACATTTACACAGACAACTTGCATATTTAGACATCAATTAAAATGGCGTTTTCTCGCTTGGTTACATGCAATGAAAATCTGGATGTTAATACCAATTTGAATTTAACTTGATACATGTAACATCAAAACGATTACATTAGTTTGTGTAATTTAATTTATTCAAGGTTCCTTTCTTCTCTGCGGTTTGTACTTCTCATCATTGCTCTGTGCTCCTCCAGAATTTCATTTTTATTTTATCGTATACCTAGGACACTCATACATATTGGATGTTTAAATGTTAAAGTAAAATATAGCCCTTCATTCTTTAACTTAATTTTTCATCATTTCAATGTTTATTCTATCTTACGCCTTCTTCCCATGCTGGTATCTAAATATTTCGATAAACTTTACAATTTCGTTTGATCTTTCTTAAACTTAAAAATACAATAACCTAATTTAATTTAAAATTTCAAGCAATTTATCGAATATAATTTAATTAAAATTTCGGATTTCGATTTATTAACTATCTGTGTGTTGCTACTTATATTTTACTAACCCGATTTGATTCCCATTATTTGGCTTTTCTTGGTATTCCTTTTCTACATAATCACAAACAGGGCATTAATTATGGTCACACAAAATGCATATGTATGTAGACATCGAAAAACTATTTCGCGCTTAGATACTTTTGGTTTTAAATAATTAAATTGAATATAAATCTTTTTTTTTTTTCTATTCTGATTTCACCTATTTCTTGGTTTGAATTTTGATCTGACTATGTTTGGTTTTCATTTTATTTTATTGTAGCTAATTTACTATGTCCAGGTAACGTCGTAGCGCTTAAACACCAATTAAGTGTGTCTTTCAATCCTTAGGATATATATCAAAAACGTATTAAGGTTTTAATACGATTTCCACCTTGTCTGTGATACTCCATTATTTAAATGTCACTGATAAAGTAGTTTTTTTCTTTTTTATATTTTTTTAAATAACCTCCAAAACGTTTGTTCGATTTGTAAATTGTTTATAAAAATTTCATTAGTCTGTGTGTTACAAAAACAATTGGCTTCCGTCACTGGCTCTCATTGTATGCTTTGTAAAAATAATTCCGAGGGGTGTTCGTTGTTACAAAAATTCGTAGCAAGAGTAGTGCAGGTGGTTAGTGTTTGTGGGCTTTCAAAGGGAATTGAATTTGGCCAGTGGATCAGTCAGTCCCCCTCGTTTTTAATTGTTTAAATGGTATTCGCCACAATCGCGGATGATGCTCCTCAGGGAAGGTCGACCCAAAGCATTGCCACTGGCTGCGATCCTGTCCACCAACTCGATGCCCTGCACAATGTAACCAAAGATGGCTGTGAAGGAACGCATCTCGTTGAGCACCAACCGGAATTGACTGCCCACCAATCCACTTCTGTCCTGTCGCCTCTGTCCCCTTCGCATGCCCACTGTGCCGCGCCGTGCCGGTAATCCTGTCTCATCCGGCATAAAGTATCTATTCTCAAAGGCCGAGTGTCCGCCGCGTCCATTGTGCGTCTCGAAGTCCCCAGTGATGATGCTCTCGCGTCCCCAGGCCTGGAAAACGGCGCATCCCCGGTAGCCATAGCCCCGTTCGTGCCGCACCAGCGCCCCAAAGTTTTCCGCCATCCGGGGAGCGACATCCCATCGCACCTCGATCAGTACGCGTCCGGCCAGTTCGCCTGCTATCTCCATGTCCAAAAAGTAGATGGGATAAAAGTGGGCGGAGGGCTGACCCACAATGCCCACCGGCGGGGATTGGACATGATTGTGGTTCTGGTTCTGGTTCTGGTTCTGCTGCCCGTTCAACCAGGCGTTGTCCGCTTGAAACTGAGGCTGCAACAGTGGTGGTGGTTGTTCCTGCACCTCATATGGCCCTTGCCACATTTGTTCCTGAAATTGTGGCACCATTCCATGCTGACCTGGAACTAAAACATAAGTGTATACTTGCGGTCCCGCGGACAAGCTGCTCTGACTGTCGCTATTGCTGCTGCTCTGCGAGTAGGAGGAGCCAGGTGAATCCTCCTCGGCGGCCGCATTAATTAAGCGATCCTGATCCTGTTCAATCTGCTGCATTTGCTGGCTAAGCTCTGCCTCCTGCAGGCTGTGATTGAAGTGCGGTGGCACCACGGCTCTGCCGGATTGCGGCAACAATTCAGGCTCCGGTGGCAGAGTCCTCACGCGCGGAGGAATCATCTGGCGTTGCACCGCGTTCCAGTAGGCAAACACACAGTAGTTGGTGAGGATCAAAGCCTGAGGTGGCTCCACATTGGCGGGAATGGGGCCGGGACGTGGCTGATTGCGCAGTCGCAGGATCCTGTCGTTTAGATGCTCGAAATCCAGGATCTGCATGCCGTTCTCCTGGACTGCGGCACGCATTCTGCATTGAAAGTGCACCTCCACCAGCTGCACCTCGAATTTGCTGCGTTGTTGGGTCAACTGAGCGAGTACTTGTAGCAAACTGGCTCCAGTGAGATTTCCAACGGATCTATTTAGCTCCTGTTCGGCGCGTCGCTGCCAACCGGTCATTGTGGCCGAAACCAAGCTGGGCTCGTGCTCCAGCATCATGCGCTTCACATGCAGTTGAACGTGAAAGCAGGCCTCGCACATTTGACGCAGCAGATCCATCTCGCGGTTGGCCAATTCGGTGGCCTGCAAAGCAGTTCCCTTGATCTTGGCCAGCTCCGAGTCGAGCAGTTGGCGCAGAAGCTCATGGTAGTCCAACTGGTGGGTCAGTCGATGCTCACGATGAGTGGGGGCATCCGAGCAGGCGCGGCACAGCAAACGCTGGCAATCGTGACACCAAGTGGAGTTGGGCATGGCATGGATGAAACAGTGCTCGGCACTGTTGGCCAAGAAGCTGTCCACACAGATCTCGTCCAGCCAGTTCTCCGACTGCGACTCTGGTTGCTCGCCAGTCACTTCGATGGATTGGCTATTGCCCTCCGAGAAATCCAACATGGCACGGCCCAAAACCAAAGCGGGCAGCTCACGGAGTAGGTACATGATGGCTACCGATTCCGGCAGCTTCTGGCCATATAACTCTGTGCGCATTCCGCACAGTGGACAGATGCACTGCGTCGGGTCGTAGAGGGTGCTTCTGGTCAGGCACTCCTCGCAGTAGCTGTGTCGGCAGATCAGCTCCCTGGGCAGCACGTTAGTGGCCAGATCATAGACACGATTGCACAGGCCGCAGGTCAGCAGCGACTCCAGCTCCTTGGGCACCTGGATGGACGTCTCCATATTTGCTCAACACTAAAAAATATAAAAATCTACCTAAGTTATTTTGTATTTTACAGTCAACTGTATCCTGAGTGTTCCTACTCCTATGAAGTACTGATAATTTTGGGCCTGGGGTTCAAATGACATTTGTGAATACTGTTTGCCTGGAGTACTGTGATTATAAGGTTGTTCCAAATTTGTATAAACACGTTATAGGAAGCTCTTTGCTTAAAATAATTTAAGAATTTTTGTTGGGATTTAGTGATTTTTGCTCATTGGATTTAATGAATATCACTCATACGTACTGTTGCCGTTTACTATAAAAATGTATTCTAACTGACATTACGTGTAGTATGAGTTATTTTTTTCGAAAACTTTAAGACCAAAGGGCAACCATTAAAACTTAAAAAAATGTTTTGGTTTTCGAATGCATTTATTTTATTCTGATATATTCAATAAGTTCTAAATTTAATTTTCTTCTGCAACTTAAAAACTTGAAATTAATAACGCATTGGAAGCAATACAAAAAGCTAAGAGCATCATTGTTTAATTGATATAATTTTCTGACGGTGTCTGAAGCAAAACCAAAATAGTCCGCCATAAACAATTTCAGTTTAATTTGCGGTTTCCCACAAATCATCAACAGATGCCTTCACCTTTGTTTGCACTCAGCTTGAGCCTCTTATAAGCAATAAATAAACAATCAAACTAAACGAAATTGAAAAGTTCTTGGCTTAACCAATTCATTTCCAAAACAAATACCTTACCGACCTTATATTTAAAGCTTTAAATTTCTTCATTTGACTTGGATGTCCTGACCCATTACTCTGTAATTTTCTTGGAATCCCTTTGCTTGTTTTGTGATTTTTAATCCACATCAACTTTGTAAATTTTAAAAATGTGTATGCTTTGTGTTGATTTTGATTTAACCTTTCACTCCCACATTTGAGGAAACTTTTCTCGGGTCTAATTATTTCGGTGTCCTGCGACCCCTTGGAAAAGTTTTCGCCGTGTGGCACTTATTACGACTTTGTTCTAAGCTGTGTTATCAAACTTTGTTTGGCGAGGGACACCCGAGAGTTGAAACCCCAATATAATGTGTAGCAAGTGGTTCCGATTCCGGGTGTCAAGTAAAAGCAGCCATGGCAACGTACAAAAGTCTGGACAAGGGAAATGGCATTGCTTTCGCATTCGGACCTAATGTCGACACGAAGCCAAAAACTTTGTGGGCCAGCATCATGCGTGTTCTATTTATGTTGCTTACTTTGGCTTACGTTTCACTCGCAACTAGCCTTGAACTGGGTTAAACAAATTAATTAATAATCAATCGAAGTAATTGCGAGCCCTTTTTGGCGGGTTTTTGTACGAATTGGTGGCCTGATTGGATCAGGCTGGGAACTTTATTTCAGTCTATTTATAAGTCTTTTGGAAATGGAATATATGTTTTATCGTGTGACTTTAATTTGCACAGAAATAACTTGCACAGACCATTTCTCATAATATAGCTATGAAAACCCTATAATATTTATTAAAATATACATTTTTTAGCTGGCAATTTGCTATTTACAGATTTCAGAAATAACAAGAATGGGCAAAGCATTCCTCTTAAAATAGTTATAAAATTAACCCCATAACAGAAAATCAATTGAACTCTAGTTTAAGTTGAAAATAATTAAAATAATTTCAAACAAACCACATTAAATTTTTTCATAAAGTCATACTTATCCACATCATTTTAACAGACAAAAATCACTAGTCAAAACAAACTCCCTTTTTTTGAGTAATTTTTTTGGCCCACAAAACAAATAAAATCCAGCTAGCAAACATTGTTGAAAATTGAGCTCTGAAGTGACCTTCTATACGTTTTTTCTTCTGCTTGTCATGGTTTTGCAATACACCTGAAGGCTTCAAACGTTTCGGTTATTTTCCACCTTGGATTCTATTTTCTTCCATGCCATTGGGCAGCGAGAAACACGTTTCAGGCATTCCTTACGCTTATTTTGTCTTCTTTATTATTCACATTTTTGTGTATGTTTGTCATTTACTTCCCTTACATTTGCTTTCCCTTTTCGTCTGCAATTATGCAAATTCCCTAAGCTGTCTGCAAATTCAGCTGTGTCCCTCCAGCAATTATAGAAGGGAGTTCCCCTTTTTTGCATATGGCATGCTAAAACATTGCCTACTTTTTACGGCAGTATTTATTTTTCACACTTTTCGCCATCGAAGCAAATGTGTAAATTGAAAATATAAATTCCTTTGCAGGCTGTCATTGTCGCCCTGGCATAAATTCATATTTATGGCAATTGTTTCTTGTCTACCAGGGAAGTTGTGTTTAAAATAAAAAACGCACAAAATGTGCGCGAATTCGTTTCGGTAATTGTTTACAAGTCCTGGAAATTCAGTTGACTATTCGTTGAAATTCATGAGAATTGTTGATGAGCCAGTTGTGTGTCTTTTAAAAGAGAAAAGCAGACAATGACAGATTTTTGTTGTTTACTTGTTCGCACCAATAAATTAACCGTCAGACGTCTGTCAGTGTTATACAGGCTTAACTCATTTAGCCACATTTTGCCACATTTAGCCACATTTACAGCAATAAACCGTCGACACCTACAATGCCATAATTAGTCTTACAAATGTTATCGCTTAATTATATTTGCTGAGGTAAATTTAGCAAACGCAGTAAATTTCCCTTTGTTATTTTTCAGTTGTTGTTGGCTTTCGGTAATTGGATAACTTTTGCAAAAACTTATTTGCTATTGAGTGTCAAATGTGGAATTTGTGAGCAAAGTGATAATTAAACATTATTATCAGGGGGATGGTTTTTGACGCTTAAATGTTATTTAAGAGCTATTTATAAACTAAACGTGGGCTTTATATACAGAAACTTTTCTTGCACTTTGTAATTAAAAAAATGATTTTTAGAATTACTTTGACAAAGCGACGAAAATACTTTTTATTTTTTTTATTTTGCTGTTGACTAGAATATTCAATAGATTTATTACAAAGCAAATTGTCCAATCCCATCATATTTTTAGTTGCTTTTGTAAATTGAGAAGCGCATCATCACAAGACATTATCATCTTTTCCCAGATTTATTTATTTAAATTGCCATTTTGTGTACCCATACATTTTTAAACGGCCTGTTGCACATTTGAATGTTTGTTGGTGTTTGCCCTGGGGATCGTCTCAAAATCACCTTTTTGCCTGAAATAAAATTAGTGTTCGTGCGTGCCTCCTAATTTATAACACACATGTCGAAGCCTTTCGCTTAACACATGCAATTCCCAAATGAAATTAAAAGTTTTCCTTGCCATGACAGGAACAGAAAAAGCAACTGGCTTATGTTTTAGGCAATCGTCTGAACTAATGAATTCGTTTTCATTTTAAATGCAACTGATGTTGAAATCATTATTTAAAGAGTTTCACGAAATTTTTAATAAATAACAAAAATACCGGGAATGCTTTTAAAAATTATATGCACTTCAAAATTCTTTTTTAAGGGAATTTTCCCAAAGTTTCCAATGGGTGCGTGCATTCCGGCATTGTCTGTTCAATCAATTTTCAGAACTGCGTCAGCAAATAGAGGCCAAGCATTTGCTTGCAATCATAAAAAGTGGCGAAGGCAAATCTGCAAATCGATAAGCAATTTGTGGCCTTGTTTGGCCCGGTTTGTGGCCCACTTCCTTCTGCTCCTTGATCTCATTGTCAGTGTCCTTAGGACATTTTCCTGGCTTTCCGTTTTTATGCCGGGCAATAAACATTTATTGCGCGTTTGTGTGTCACCTTCGATGGGCAGAACGACTGGAGGTCTCTACTTCTGGCCGCCCAGTTCCACACCGCAACTGCCCCTTTGCTAATTGCCATAAGCGGACTTCGTCCAGCACAATAATTGGTTCCCCCATTTTAATGGCAGTGCAAACGTGCTGAGAATTTCCCAGCCATATGGTCAAGTGTGCAAATTCATATTTGCAAGCAAAAGAGTCGAAGCATTTCTGGAATTTGTGGTTAGGGAGCTCTGCGGTTAATAGACTTGATTTGAATAACAGGATCAGCCTGGATTCAACACATTTTTACCTTGTTATTTATTTGAACGACACACTATGGCCTTTTGTAATTACATCTACAGTTTTATATAAAATAAAAGGGAATTTAAAGAGACAAAATAGACATTTAAAGAACCAAGGCAATTTCCAACGAATCAATTATGTTTACAAGAAAAGCTTTGCTAGAAGTACTTTATGTAAGTAAAAAACATAACGATGAACAAATCGATTTGATGAAAGTCGTTCAAAATAGATAAAACATTAACAAAAACTGACCTTAAATAAATACTCTTTTTCAAACCATGTATTTTTGTACGGTAAGAAAATAAAAAAAAGTACTTTTCCATCAGAAATTATTATGACAATTTAATAAACGTGTAGATTAGTAATTGGAGCTACACAGTTTTTGCACACTTAACTTGTGAGGGCTGCGATGCGAGTAGAGTTAACAAATAATTAGCATACTTTTGCGGGAAATCAACCTTTTTTGATTGATAGGCATCGTCCTTGGCACCGGCGGCCAAAAGCTTTCCTGCCTAACTTCAATCATGCAAATTAACCTTCACCATGTCAAATCATGTGCTAATCAAAGTAAAACTTTGATGGATGCCAAATGAAATGTGGCGAATCGCAGACAAATAAGTTTGGCTGAAGGTCTGCATCCGTTCAGATATGATAATGACCTTTATTGATTGAAAGTATGTAAGGAAGTAAAACAAGAATTTGTGGCTACAAAATAAATATGTTAATAACTTTACAAAAACTTTAGGTGACTTTCTTAAAAATAACGTATATAACAATTTACAAAATAGTCAGACAAAACAGTCAATTGTTAGTATAAAATTAAATGATTATTCATTTAAAAAACATTATGTTTTATTTATACATAAAAACACTCAAAGCTTACCAAAAAATGAGTGTATTATTCCTCAAAATTTGCAGCCATTAAAAGTATTTAATGTGATTTTGTCGCACTTTAAAATGCACAGGAACTTGATTGTTTTTACGTTTTATTGATGTACCATTAGTTTTTCTTTGTTGTTGTTTCATACTTTCTACCTTGAAAATGCATCAAAAAATATATCGTTTCGTATTATTATTGTTTTGTCATTTGTGCACTTGCACTCGATGATATTCCCCTACTTTTGGGTGCACTTGCAGGAGGTGAAAGCTTTGAATATTCTACTTTCACTCTTTGGACTGATTTTCTTTTTGATGTTCGCTGTCTGTAATTTAGTCTTTTGCCCATTATTTGTCTGCCTTGTCTGCACTTCCTGTTGCGATAAATCGTCGAATTGCTGTTGCGGTTGCTGCTGCTGCTGCTGCTCGTGTTGCTGCTGTATCTGTTGCTGGTGCTGCTGCAGTAGCTGTTGCTGTTGCAGTCGCGATTTGAATGCTGCATTGCTAAGCTGCCAGCTGCTGGAGGAGGCTCTCAGCGGCGATGGCTTCGTATGCTGCTGCTGGTAGCTGGGCGCCGCACTGGCCAATCCCGCCGAGCTCTCGGCGCTGTTCGACGAGAGCGTGGAGGAGGCTACCGCCGTCCAGAACATGATGGCTAACTAGCTGATGGCTATCGAATCTACGCATCGGATAGTGCTCCTCCTGCAGGCCAGGCATGTTAGCCAATAAAAAAACCGGATGGATGTATTCGGGACACACAACAAAAAAACCGAGGATTAAACACACGTGCCGTTTGATTTTCAGCGCGACTAAGTCCTGTCCCTCCTGCGATTCGTTGGCAAATGCAGCCTCGCCATCGTCAGGATGTGCCCTTTTATAGCCCAGCGATAGAGAGAGCTTGCAAAGCTCAGGACATTCGGGCGCTCTCTCATTTTGCCTCTCTCTTCCAATGTCAATGTCAAGCTGTTTTTTCACTCGCTTAACTGTGTTTTCTTGCTCCACGGGGCAAGCAAACATATTTGCCTATTAGAAATTAACCACAATATTCTGATGCAGTTTTAAAAGCTGCATGGTTTTTGAGTGTTTTAGTGAGACATATCTTTATTAAAATATGGCAACTGAAAGCCAGCCGAAAATGCACATTGGTAGCTTATACATTTTAATCTTGTAGTAAATATAATCATTCTTTTGTATGCAATTGCTATTATCTTTTTAAATCCTCAGTTTACTTCTAAATATATTTTGCATTTCTCAGAACTTTTGTGTTTGTTTTATGGGCAACCAGAACGTAGGTTTATACCATATCTATAAATATCATGTGCACTTTGTGTCTACTTGTCGATATTTGCTTGTCAGGCTATTCAAAATGTACTTTTAATTTTTTTCATGGCCCAAGGGATAATAATTCAAGCCTTTGGCCATTTTAATCTGGACAACTTTATGTTAAGAAATTTAAGTGCAAACGCCTTTGATGGTAGATTGATTATGTGCAGACAAAATCCTGATATAAAGGATTAATGTGCAATGTGCCGAAAGTAAATGAAGCTCAAAAATTGGCGAAGGTTAAATCTACCTGTTGAAGCAACCTGTGGATTATCCGCCCAACTTTCTGGTGTACTAATGAATTTCCCTGCAATTCAATTTAAGTTGCCAACTCGATTTTACTAAACTGACGTCAAAGGATGCGGTAAAATGTAATGGAACAAATTTGAAGGTGCTTTTAAATAACAACATGGTTACACAAGAGCTGAGAAGCATCCTGTTCTGCCCACCGCTTATTATGCGCGCTCATTGATTTTGTTTGACCAGTACCAGTTTCTGTTCGACCAGGTTGTTTGCCACCTGCCTTTGATGGCTAATTAACTTAGATGCATCGCCAACTCGCTCCGCTCTCAACCGAGTTGGATTTGTTGACTCGCTGCTGAAGCCTCCGTTCGTGAAACGCTTCCGTTTTTCCGTCTCTGCCTCCCGACACAGTGAGAACTTTATTGCGTTGGTCGCGAAAACTCCAATTAAAAAAGACAGCAGCGTTGGCGTGGTATGTCCTGTGCCTAATCCCTTTTTCCATGTTATTAACGAGATTTGAACCTACTGATGGAAAAAGCGTACGTGGTTTCTGCGAAATTTTACCTGCATCGACCCGTAAACACCGTGAATGCAGTGTGACAGTCGTTCTGAAGTTGGTTGAATTTAGCTCACGATTTGCAGTTAAGTGTCAAAAATATTTTACTGACTCATTTCATTTACTTTTGTATCTTCTGTAATACATTATTTTGTCAGCAATGCAACTTAGTGTTTTTCCTGTTTCTTTTTTGTTTTTACATCCAATCATTATAAAATGCATTATAAAACAATTTCCTTTTAGTCAACAAATAGTCTTGAATGTATGCTTTTAATTCTTTACACCGTATAAGCAAATAAATTTAAAGATAATGGTCAAAACTGTACATTGTTTGGCAGTATATTTAAAAAAGTAATAGTTTTTCGATAGTAATCAATTTACGCTAAAATGTAGAGATTTTATTATTATGAATTTAGACGTAAATTAACAAATTGGCATTAAGTAACTTAAACTAACAGTCTATTTGAAATAAATATATTAAGTAGGTAGGTTTATTTGCTTTTTTAACCTTTTTTATTAACCGCTTCGCCTTTAGTTTCTTAATTTATCATGCTGTCATCCTTAAAAAATATATATTCATATTTTTTGTGACCTTTGCTCAACCATTGCCAATGCGGGGATACCTAACTCTGTGAAAACTATGCTGGCTAGGCCGTCTGTCTCGATCAGCGGATCCGGTGACCCTGAGCGCCTTGCAGTGCCTTTTGGCCAGGTCCAAGACCAATACCAAACACGAGTGCCGTCGGCCTTGATAGATGTGGGCAAGGTCATTGCCGAGCTAACAGGTTGCTCGCCAGCAGCGAGCTTTTATAGACAGAGAGAGAGAGAGAGAGAGATTGAGAGTGAGAGCCAAATGGGGAAAAGTACTGAAGCAATCAGACGTCAGCAAACGGTTTTCCTATTGCTTTTAATGTAGGTCACTGGGCCAAGTCTAGTCTGGCTAATCTTAGTGCCAAGTCATCCATAAATAACCTAGTTTCCATCGTTCTTTCTTTTTTGCTCCCTCAGGAGAAGGACCAGTACGGCAACGAGGTGCAGCGACTGGCTCGTCCACTGCCCGTGGAGTATCTACTGGTGGACGTGCCCGCCTCGACTCCGCTGCAGCCGCAGTATACCTTCACCGAGTACGACAAGCGCCAGCCATTCCCCATCGAGAACCGATACATCGACGGCCACCTGCAGGACTTCAACGCACTCAGCTGTTATCTGGCCAACTGGGGCGACGAGGAGTTCCTCGAGGCCATCTCCGACTTCCACCTGCTGGTCTACCTGTACAAGATGGACATGCTCCCGCTGCGCCAGCACATGGGTCCGCTGCTGGAGGCGGTGCGCACCAAGAACCCCAACCAGGCCGCCCAGTTCAAGGTCGAGGATGTGTGGAAGCTGCTCGAGTCGCTGATCCAGGCCAGTTCCGGTGGCAGTGGGTGAGTTTGACATACCCATGAACCCCTTCTTCATTTACATAAATATTGTCCCATAAATTCAGGCAAAGATTTTTGGCTTTAATAGATATTTATATTTTTATTATTTATTTTTTTTTTATTTTAAAATAAATTAGAAATTAGAAATATTAGGTAAAACTAATATTTTGAAAATATATGTCTATCTTAAATAGTATGCGCGACGCATTGTAGTGAATTTATATATTTGAAATTTACAATTTAGTTCCCACCAGCTTTTGTTAGGCAAGAATATGTCTAACTCCAATCGTAGCTTTAAAGTACATATATTTATGTAGAGAGTTACAAACTCGTAAATCACCGCTGCTTTTGGCTTATTCAAAATTCTGAAAGTGATATTTGCAAATGAAAGATTATTATGTTGCCACATCCCAAAATGTTTGTATTGTTTTTTAACATGTGCATTTACAAATATCAAATATCGATAAAAATAACTGTTTCAAGTGTAAGTTCAACTTTAAAGATATCAGGCTTTTAGTTCGTATATACAATTTTTAATGTCGAGCAAAAATTACTAGTCGAAATTATCTAATTATCTAACTTAATTTAAATAGAAAGAACTTTAAACTTATTACTAATTCGCTCTTTTTGTTGCAGTGGCACCACCAGCTATCCCAGCGGAGGGGCATCGGCTAGTGCCGGAGCTTCGGGATCGGAGGCGATGGACTTGGACGCCAACACCTGGACGTGCAGCCACTGCACCTTCATCAACCGCGGCGAACTCAACTCCTGCGAGATCTGCTCGTTACCCAGATAAGGTTCCATCCCCCCCTCGACACGAAAATTCCACGATTTGCAGCCTAGATGAACCATTCGAAATTCCGGTGTAAAACAAACTAAAGATTCAATCATACTTACTTATAGCAGCGGCTGGAAGACACGGGTGTCCCCCACACACACATACACATGCACACTTAGAGGCGCATTCGTGCGAATGTCGCGCATTATCTCTATGTAATCCTTGTGTAAGAATTTTATAAAATAAAACAAAAAGAAGGAAGGAAAATTTAATTTATTTTTAAATAAATTTCAATTGTTGTGCACATTTTTATGTGGTTTTCTTTTTAAAAATATATTTTTCTTTTCTATCCTTTCTATTTTGTTAAATTGATTTTGTTGGGGTGTTTGTTTGCCAAAAGAAATGACTTCCTGTTATGAACAGTTGCGAATTTACATTTTTCAGCACTTATTTTGTTCTGTTACTTGGTCAAAATAAGACACAGCTAAAGGATAGACTGTTTAATTCAGCTGGCGACCAATAAGTCAAAAAACAAAATAATAGAAGATACATTTATTAGGAAAAAAATACTTTGTGTTTATAATTCAATGACTAAGGTTAAGCTAACTATATGATAATATAGTATTCATTTAACTTTAGGCAACACGAAAGAAAACTACGTCAAAAATATCCAAGTGAAAAATATTAGTCTTCAACAAAATTTCATGTGTATTGGAACTCAGATCCCAATTCGG
Organism: Drosophila elegans; assembly: GCF_018152505.1. Classification (NCBI taxonomy): domain Eukaryota; kingdom Metazoa; phylum Arthropoda; class Insecta; order Diptera; family Drosophilidae; genus Drosophila; species Drosophila elegans. The sequence continues at coordinate 1,225,878 of NW_024545863.1, forward strand.
CAAAGCTGTTCAAAAATTTGTAAACTAAATTCCAAAGTTAATATATTGGGTTTGCGGACTTTATAAAATGGCGCTTCGCCTTACGACTGTTGCCTTCCGCAAACGTGCTCCTCTACTACTCGTGTCAAAGGTAAACTATATTTAAGAAAGAAGAGCCTGTTCAAGTCCATATTAATACATTCTACCCCTATTTGTAGTTACAGCCACCACCGCCAAAGCGAACTTTACTGCTTCGAAGTATGTAGCGAAATTAAGAGCATCCAATTAAGGACGCGGCGATCTAAAATTCCATTTCCTTTGCAGAAAACCTCGTACCGTTTTTAGATGATGATCCTTGTGTGTTCTCCAAAAAAGCCATAATGCACCATTGGGGGGTAAGTGTCTAAAGTACCTGAAATTATACCTGAAAGCCACTAGCCAATACTTACCACATATAAGCAATAACAAAAGAGTTTATTGTTTGTTATTTATCTAAACTATTTTAAAATTGTGGAAAGAGGTGTTAATATACTATCTAGGTCTATAGAAGATTCCGTTATTAGTTAATAAGTGCCAAATTTAAAATGAATTAATATTTGTGTATTTGTTACAAATAAGAGAAAACGAACGAAAGGACAATTTTACCAGACTAGCTACGCGCAAGATTCATTAATACAAAATCATAATGTCTGTGTAGTAGGTTGTGGTAAAATGCAGAGAAATTAAGTTTGTTGAAACTACAGAGCAAATTATTTTATGTGAAACATTTATTGTGGTATATATGTTTATATTATATATATAATTAATTATATTAATACGCTGCAACATTTAAGATGAGTTTGGTTTGAGTTTCGTGTGGGTCAAACAGCAAATTTTTACGCAAATTCAAGATTACACAATACCAACTGATGTCTGTCTTTCTGTGTGAATGAGTGTGCATGTATGTACTACGCTCTAATCAAATCTATAAGTTATCTATAAATACTTTGTATAATATATAAGTTTCAATAATATAGTATTTATACTGCATAAGAAGCTAAGAGCAACCAACTTTGGAAAAAGCATTTCGAGAACTTCTCGAAATCTGACAATTTTTGTCGCTGATTTTGGTATATAATTTTGTATTGCACAAACGCAACGTAAAACATTTAATTTTGCTTGAGATATTAACCGTATATATGTTTTTTAATCTTATAACGGCCAACACAACAACACAGTGTGTTTCAGAGTATCAATAAATTGGTTCATATTTCAATTCGGCGCTTAGGGTCTAATGTTAGCTTCTTGGGTCGTCATTTTAATGCTCAAGATCGTGCATCCGGTAGCACTTCTTTATAATACAAATATATATTTATATGTATCTATTACTTGAGTTTTCCTCAACATTAACACATCGGTATCAAAGTTATATATGCATGTATATATATTGCTTATAAGTTTTCCGTCTAAATTACCTATCATATCTGACTGTTAATTGTTGAATCATATTATTTAATCTCTAATAAACTTTAAGTTCACACAAAAAGGGTATTGTCGCATATGTATTTACTTAAATACAGCTTAGCTTTCTTTGCTTTTTGCTTGCTGATCATTTCTCTTAGTTAAGATATTTCTTGTATATCATAAACCATGCATTGCCTTCTGTGTGTTTAAGCTTAAGATAAAGCAATAAAAATATATATTGAAAAGTAGAATTGGATACCACCCATTAATTTATGTACAAATCAGAATAATGGATATAAAAATGCTGCAATTACTGCACTAAAAGCATGAGTATCATACACTAGAACCAAATAAAAAAAGGTTGTGATCTTTGTATGTCAAATCGTTACAAAAACAAAATCTCTAGTCGGAAAGACCGACAAATTACTGTCCGGCACTCAAATGTTTCAATGGAAAAGTCTAAACTAAATTAAATTTTAGTTAAGCAGTTTCAAAATTGAATAAGTAATCTTAATAAAATGTCTCAGGTATAATTGGAAGTATTTTGGTAAATTTTTTTAACAAATTAAATAATATTTATATATATCTTTATCCAAAAATATACACTGAGCACCGGCTATAAAATAAACAATTAAAAATAATAGTTCAGAGGCTACTGATAATAAAGTGAGTTTTTTATAACCAATATCAATATTACTAAATGAGTCAATTTACAATTACTTTTACGATTACGGTTACGTGGTATCAAGTTTGAAACGGCGAGTACGTTATACGAGTACATTTTACAAAGTCTAATATGACGGTGGTTTCTAATTCAACTATGAACTAAGTACGAGTATATATATTTTTGGTTACAGCTAATCTTACTCTAAACATTAATAATACAATATGTTATACAGACACTTCAGTTTTTTGTGCATTATACAGGAAAAAATTATTTCGTGCAAGCTACTTTCAAATTACAAACATACTTTTCCAGATGTTATTTTTTTACTCGTATTCCATTTATTTGAAATCAAATACAAAGGTTCTATTTGTAAAATTTTCTTTCACATTTCGTTTATTCATTTCAATTCAATTCAAAAAGGGTTTATTCCACGAAGATTTTCAATAGGAAAATTACATAAAGGGTTTACATTTTATTTTTGTCAGCAATTTCTTTAATTTTTCATGGTTTGGAATTTTGGGTTTTTGGGCTAAAAAGAGTAAATACCGTTTTACATGTCCTTTGTATATATCGAAAGAATTATATATTGTGTTTCAGTATATATATATACTGGGTGTCTAAACATCGCTACAAGTATAGAGCGAGAAATAGAGCGACAGCAATTACAAGTTACAGTTACAAGATACAGGGTGTTGTATATAATATATCTGTTTCTCGTTTTATAAGCTAATAAAATAATAACCATTTCGTAAACAAATGTATATAAGGTTGGCTGTTATAATAGAACTTGATACTTTCTGATCTATGGATACGATTCTCAGCCCAAGCCAAACTCAATTCAAAGGGGTTTTCTTACTGGTTTGCTTATGGCCTAAAAGTTATATAATTTTTTATTTATATTTATATATATATATGTATATATATATATGTGAAAACTTATGGCTAGCCTTCAAATTGTTTACCAAATCGTTCAATATAATGCACTTGCTTATCGATTATATAGTTTGTTTTTTATCTTTGCTTGACCCTCATCCCAATCGTTGGAGAAACAAATTTACAACAGGTAGTACGTCTGTGCTTACGTTTTTGTTAGTAACAGGCCAAAGCGATTTTTGTTATTATACCACAATCATAATATTAGCGGGAGAACCTGAAATCCAAATCCAAAACAAGGCTCGGTGCCGTTTACTCTTTAAAAGGTTGTTTTCGTTTAAAATTCCTCGTTGCAAAAATTGTACTGATTGATTACGATTACGTGTAACAAGTATAGCCAAAAGCTGAGCTCGGTATGCCCCATTGAATTTGTTTGTTTCGAAATCATCGGGGGTTTTCGATAAAATATAACTGAATTTTATTTTCCCTAAATTTCATTTCTCCCGTTGTCACTGTTGGTGTAAGACCTTTTTTCATGTCAATTAGTTGCTGGAAGACGAGTCTAAGTTATGTTTTTCGTTTAGGAAAGTCTTAGCAAGGGCTTTCTGCTAAAATTTTACTCACCTCGGTATTTATTCATGATTTTTCTCTTCTTTAGCTTTAATAAAAAATCCTCTGTTGTATCAATTGAACTTGGTGTTGAATCCGTTCGATTCAATTTGCTTTCCCTTTCAAAATATAGCTCAGTATAATTGATATGTTACGAGCCAGTAAAAGTAATTATCTCCTTCCTTGCTATATAAGAAAACATGTTCCTTTTTTTTAATATATATATCATGTTTGTTTTGTTTTTATGAATTTTTTTGTAGTATATTTGAATTTTTCCTGCTTAACACTTAAATTAGGTTTGAATACGACTTGTTGTGTCTTTGATTTTAGCATTTTGTTAAGCATTTGAAATGAGCAAAAGTAGCCTTTCCCTTCATTCTTAGTAGTACATTATGCATTTAAATATAATTTTAGCAATCGATAAATATATAGCTTGTTTGTCAAAGTATCTCTTGAATACCTTGTACGCATTGCTTCAAAATTATTTAACACTTGGTCTTAATTTTAAGCTTATAACCTAATTCTCAATACGATAAATTAAAGGTTTCTTGGAGCATTTTTAATGTGATTTATATGTTTTGTGTTTTGGTTTTTTATATTACCCAGGATTAGTCGAGGGAAATAATTGCTTTTAAATTTTATTGTATAGGTTCGATTTTTTGGTTTTCATTTTATCTTATACATTTATTGTTACTTACCACTTTCTGCATTTGTTTTTCAAAGAATTAGTTTGTGCCTATGCACATCAATTGACTAGCTTGTTGAGAGTGTGTTGGTTGGTGTGTGTTTCATAGCGCTTGATTTGAAAGTAAATTATAAAAACGCCAAACAATAAGCAAGAAGCCAAAAAATGCCAGGTCATCAAATAAAAAAGGTTCTAATTAAACTAGTTTAGTTGGGGTTTCACTTTTATTTGCTTTAGGATCTAGTAACCTGATTTGTGAATTTTGCTAAAAATTTGGTCCTCATTAGTCACTGAAATCATCTTAAACCATATCCAAAATGAAAACTTTATGTCTGCGCTGTTTTCACGTTTTTGGTAAATATTTATGAAGATTTCCAGAAGGGTATTCTTCAGCAAACCTCTTTATACACAAGTTCAGTTTATCTTTTGATTTAGTTTTCTTGGGTAAATTTCAAAGACTCCTGGTTTTGACACCATCAAAGTGATATGCGTGGTTTTTTAACCTTCACAACAACAGTTGATGAAATGTTTTCCTTTCTTTTCTTCCCTGGTTTTTTACTGGGTATACCAAAAATTCTACTCTTAGTATGAAATTTGACACATTTTGAGAGACGCCTCAATATATAATTGATATATACATATAATATATAATTTTTTGTTTTGGTTTTACTAATTGAATATATCACGGTCTTGCTAAATATCATCGTATGTATGTATATATATGTATCTGTATCTATCTGTATATATGCATGTAAATATCTATAAAGTTTACGCCACTTGAGTTGCTCGGGAGAACATATATTTCAAGGCTCTTTCTAAACCAACTATTTAAATTTCTAAAACCGCTTTCCAATCCCAATCCCAACCCGAATTCCAAATCAGATTGGTTTTCTTATTGATCAGATTTTATAGTATAAGTACTTTGCTCAGTTTGATAGGTAATTTGGTTTACGAATACTGACACTTGAATGCTGAAACACAGTTGATCTTATTGTCATATGATGTATGTGTGTATGATGTAGGTATATAGTAAGTTGTTAATGCTAATGCCTTGCTAATTAATGGGGGACTTTTGGGATCTCGGCTGGGGAAAGAACTTTGAAAGATGATATGGGGTTCTTTCTGTACTATCTGGGAGATTGCCGTTGTACATATAAAGGATGTTACTCAATTGACTACTGTACATGTTTCGTCATGCGTTTGGTTTCATAAATGTGTGTATATATGTATCTATTATATAGGAGTAAATAACTATGTTTATCTAAATATGTTGTATGTCAATAAGTTGGTAATCCTACGAGTACAACGAAATAAAAAGTCCAATTCGCAGTGTGTAATGTTGGAATTATATTACAGCAAGTTCTTTATATAGTATTTGGCCCGGTAAATAATGATTTAAAATGAACTATGTAGATTTGCACAGAATAAAAAAACTCTTGACGACGACTCTATACGACACGAAATAAGATGTTTTGGGGGCTGGCTGATAAGTAATAGAATTTTTCGTTGTCGATAATCTTTTAAAACAAATTGAGAAACTTTTTAAAGTTAACATCTTTCGATTTAAGAAAGGATACCTAATTACATATCAACCAGCCTATTGATCAATTCAACTATTAATATTGGCAATTAAAAAATAGATATATGTATATGTATATATTTATAGAGAGGGCGCTATATAAATATGTTCGATCTGGTTACTATATATCAAAATTAGCAAGCTTCTACTTTGGGTATATATCTTTGGTACGAGAATGGAAAACAAAACATTTCATTAGATTTAAAAGGTATATGGTTTCATATCGAATTAAGACTGTTGCAACTGTTACAAGAACAAATAACTAAGTAATTCTAAGACGACTATTTTGTCGCTCTGAATAATTTTTAAAGCATACGGAAAAATAACCATAAATTATAATATGTTCTCAAAGTGTTACAATAAACAAAGGCAACTATGAGAGCATTTTTTGACTTCTTGCGTTATCGGCTAAAATATAAAAAATGGAAAATGCAGTATTTAAATATACATTTTTTTATTTGGTTTGCTTTTTATAAACTATGTCAATAGAACAAAATGAGTGTGTACGGAATCAAAAGGAATTTATCGTATTTTTTTCTTGGACTGGCAGGGAAAAATCAATCTTAAGCTAAAAGCAATTGTTTTGAGATCGAGATCTGGCAGAGGAGTTTAAAAAATTATAAATATTAATATTGATAAGTAAATGGCACCATAGCATGTGTGGAATGTGTTAGAGTCTTAACATAAACAATAAATAAATAAATAAATGAGTTTCTGCATGTATATGGAGATGGTTTTCGAGACTCGAGTTCAACCCAGCAAATGTGAAAATAAATTTGGTTAATATGCAAAATCTTTGGTATACGAAATCGATAATACATCATACTCACCCCTCGAGGCGAAAATCTACAGGAATTAAAAACAATTCTCCACAATCGCACAATCGTTATCTTTTTGGTACTGGCAAATGCATCAAAATGTAATAAAGTCTACACATGGGTGAAAAATAGAGAGAAAGACAGCACAGCACAACAACAGATACAAGAGTGTGTTTTACGAGGTACATCAAATCAAATCAAATCAAATCATACAGTATGTCATCAAATATTTACATTCAAATTAATCAAATCAAATCATAAGAAAACACAAATGTTTGCTCAACTCATAGCAAAAGTTGTTTTTTGTTTTGTTCGTTGGTTTTTATTAAACACAAAAATTACTTCAAATTTTTCATTGCTTTCCATATAATGTGTATATGTGTGTAATGTATATAAACTAAATATTTACATACGCAAAAAATTACTTTCCAAATGATAACTAGTAATTAAAATTAAACTTCAAACATGCAAGCGAATCAAATGAGACAAATACATAACTATCCAGGAAGTATTTTTACCCGGTTTCTTCTTATTTCAAATTTGTTTCTTGGTTTCAATGGGTGAAGTATTTGTCGAATGCAAAATAAAATGCAAATGCTACAGATAAGGGTAATTACAAAATAATATTAAAAACTAAGATTGTGCCATTTTAAACAATAATCTACAGTACAGTAATGTTACCTGGTTCATGAGTTTTTATTTTTATGGTTATGGAAATGAAATACGAATTGGAAAGAGGATGGATAATCTAAGGATTAGTAGTGCCCTAAGGACTTTTTTTCATTTGAATTTCTTAAGAACTTAAAAAGAAACCGATAGTCTTGGCTGTCAAAACTATAGTTTATATAGTATAATAACAATAATAATATGCATATGCCAAAATGTTCAACAAATGTTATTAATTTACTTGCTACAAATGGTTGAGATTGAGTGGAGACTAAACTAGTGCTAAAACTAAATCAAATAAGAGTCGCACATACAGAACACAACAAAAATTTGGTTTGTTCGTTGTGGTTTTTGTATTATTATATAGTATTATTAAGTACAAAGAACAGAGTTAGAAAGATAGAAGAAAGGAGGATGGTAGGGAGATTTGTGTAAGAGAGTTGAGTTGGTGATGTCCGTTGGTGTTTGGTTAAATTAGGTTGTTGTAAACTATGCTGGGTGAATTAAATTCGAACTCAACTAAACTTCTAAAATAATAGTTTCGTTTAGGGATTCTTCGCTTTAGTTGCGTTAGCTTGGTTTAAACATTAATCAAATACTCTCTTTGTCTTGAGCAAATTGTTTTCTTTTGCAGTTTCATTCAGTTAATTAATACTGCCCTTGCAGGGGTTTCTCTTTCGTTTCAGTTGAGATTTTTAGGGCTCCGAAAAAAAATGAAAAGAACTCTTCGATTTTCAATTAGTGAGCGCCTTAATTGGTTAACTTATAAGATTCATTTCTTGCTCTTGCTTTTTATAAATATGTATTTATATTTACTTGTTGTTTTTTATTTATGATTATGTTTATTTTAATTTAGTTTTAGGTTTAATGGTTTTATTTTATGCACTAAAAATTATATATTAACGGCTACATTTAAACGCAATCACAATCGGTGGTTTTTTAATGTGTTTTCCTTCTTTTGCTTCTATATCGCTCCGTAATTTTTGCTTTTTGGTTTTGAATTTTGTTTTTCCTTGATTTCGCTTTGCTTTGCTTCCTTTTTTTGTTTTGTTTGTTTGTTGCTTATATTGCTTATGATTTGTTATATTTATATGTTATTTAGTATTTATTGAACTCGCCCGAGGGCTCCTTAAATATAATACTTAATTTGCCTTTCGTGTTTCGGACAACTAACTAAGCCAAACTCAAAGGAAAACCAACTTCGAATGAGAGTGGGTGTTTCTGTTTCTGTGTGGTTGTTCTATGAATATTAATGGATGTGAGGGCCATTTGGATTTTGTATGGTGCTACAACTAAGGGTGGTGTGTATGGTTGATGAGTGTGTGTGTTCATTCAAAAATTACCAAACATAACCCGCGCGTCTTAGACATACATGCCCATGCCGTACATGGTGCTCCAGTCGACGCCCTGGAAACTGGACATGTCCACATTGGCCAGTGCATAGTTGGAGTAGGCTGCCGCCGGATTGGCAGCAGCGGCGGCGGCGGCAGCAGCGGCATTCAGCGGATTGCCGGCCATCAGTCCCGCCTGCTGGGCGGCAGCGGCCAAGCTGTGGGCTCCGGCTCCAGCTGCTCCATTCGCCGCATTGGCCGCCAAAGCGGCAGCCGCTGCCGCCGAGTGCGCCTGCGAAGCGGAATTCGAGACGGCGTTGTGGTGATTCTGCTGCTGCTGCTGGGCGGCGGCCACATGGGCGTTGTGGGTCTGCTGCTGCTGGTGGTGGTGTTGCTGCTGTTGCTGCTGCTGATGATGATGGGCAGCGGCGGCCACGCTCTGCGCCTGATGGGCCTGCATCAAGGCGGCATTGGCAGTGGCGGCGCTGGCAGGGATCGAATAGGGAGCATACCTATATGAGGGGGATAGCCAGAGATTAGTTGGGTTCTTAAAAGGAAACTATCTATTAGAGCCCTTGGAAATCAGGAACAGCTCAGCTCGAGTAGCTCACAGCAACAAAACTTGTTAAGTCGAGTCTATGAATTCACAAACTTTTGATTTCAATGAGCCTTTTAAAAAGCTAGGGAGCTGAGCTTTTTAATCGAAAATTCTTGTTGTATTGCTCGAGCTGTTTTGGTCAGGAGCGAGTTGAAGAAGGCTCGGCTCTTCGAGTATACTCGTGTTAGGTTCTACTGTCTTATCTACTCACCTCACGCTATGCAGCGCTGTTTGCGGATATGTGGTCAGCAGCTTGCCGAAGCCCGCCTGATTGGCCATCGAGGCGGCCGCGGCGGCGTTTTGTACTTGAAACGGGTTCTGTGATATGAGGGCGGCCTGCTGGGCTGCGGCGGCGGCGGCTGCCGGGGATTGCAGCAGCTGTGTGGGATTCTGCAGCATGGCCAGCGGGTTCATGGTGGCCACGCCAGCGCCACGGGCTCCAATCAGCTGACCCGGAGCGGTGGGCAACTGTACGCCCAGGGTGCCCAGCATAATACGCTTCTGGAGGAGCTGGGCAGCCGGGGTGACTGCCTCCTTGGGCTGGGCCTTCTTGCACTCCACCTTCTTGTTCTTGATGGTGTGAAAGTGGATCTCGCAGACTCGATCAACGACATCCTCGTTCTCGAAGGTGACGAACCCGAAACCACGATGGCGCTTCGTTTGCTGGTCCATCAGCATCACCGTCTCCTCCACGGGTCCAAATTGGCTGAAGTAGGCCTTGACCTCCTCGGCGGAGGTGTCCTGCGAGACGCCGCCCACGAAGATCTTCTTGGTCTTGTTGGCCTGGCGAGGTCGGTTCTTTGGCGTGGCATGCTTGGGATCGATCTTCTTGCCATCGAGTGTGTGGATGGGCACCTTGAGGACCTTCTCCACGGTGCAGGGTTCTTGGAATGTGATGAAACCAAAACCGCGACTGCGCTGTAAGTGTTCAGTTGTGGGAAAGAAAAACAAATAAGCACGAATACATTAGTTGGGAAAAGAGATGAACTTTAAATTACGGTTAGAAAGGCGGCTAAGTCTAAGTTGCAAATATTGTAGTTATAATACTAGGATTAATAATCGTAAAATGTCCTACGGAACGTTAGCAAAAGTCCAACAAAGTAAGAATCAATCATGTCGATCGGAACTCAATCTTCCACAAGTATATAAAAATTATATATATATATATATTGATATATGTAAACACAGATACGGATACAGTTTATATGCATGTATGTAGATGGCATTTATCGACTGAATTGGGCGTGGCCTTCTTACGCTTTTTGCTCATCAAATATGCATTGTTTTTCCTTTTTTTATATTGCGGAGTAAACACAAACAAGTTTTAATTTAAATCCAAAGAACACAAAATATGTTTCAACTAAAAACTAAAATTCTTCTAAGTATACTTTTGCTTTGTTAACAGAATACCAATATTTATACGCAAGTAGATCGATTGTTATATGGTCATTTGCTAAACTGAAACATACATATATCATAGAAAGATTACGAAATATATGCATTCAACGTGTTTTCTTCATACTGATGCGGCACCCCTCTAGACCCCAAATATATGCAGATACTGGAGGCATAGATATATACACGAAAACTGGAGGGTACCAAAAACTTTCGATCAGTTTGCTCTGAATGCGAACTCAACACAAGGATACAAATGTATGTGGCAATTACATATGGTGTACGTGATATTAAGGCTTTAATATATATAGAAAGGAACGTAAAGTGCTTTTTAGAGCTATAAGACAATGATACAAAATTTAAAAATAAATCTACATGGTCAATTAGTTGTCATTATACTCGTATTACGCAATTTTTACATTTCTTTCGTGACTTTTACTATAAAATACTATTAAATTGTCGAATAGTTCTAAAACGCACAGTTTTGTAGACAGGTATATAAGAAAAGGTGGGAATGTTCTAGATATGTGTTCTAAAAATGATCTGAAGCACTTTGTTTTTTCTTTTCAAGTGAAGTTAAACCCGTTTTGCCATACAATTTGTTGTCGCCGGTTAGATTTGCTTAATAATTACTTAATATTTTTACAAAGAATGTGTTTAGAATGTGTGATATTTGTTGCTTAGTCTAAGTATTATTTCTAGTACCATTTACGTATTTTACAATAATGGGGAATACATTTTTTCTTAAGCCTAGGGCAAATTAGAGTCAAAGGGCTCAATACAATTTATCATACATAATTCCAGAGAGAAATAGAGAGAAACTATGAAACTACCTACCTAAAGAGTAAAATATATAATTTCTAGTGTATTAATTAACCCTCAGGTAAAATAATTCTTTAAAGGACGAGCTTCATTTATTTGCGGGGACTGGTGGGAAACAGATCTATCTACTCACAAACACAGGACCTAGGGTTTATCCTATGAGTTTAGATTGACGAAATTATGCCGAATTTGGGGTTCTATTTACTAAGCATAGTGGATTTCTTCAAATTAATATGGGTCCCAAGATAAAAAAAATTGAACAACGCAACACAACTTAAAAATTATTTGCTCGATATATATTCGAACTACACAACTAAAAATACATATGAGGTACTTATTGGTTTGGTTAATTTAAATTATTCGATATGCCAAAGAAAATTAAAAAGCATTAACTAAACACACACAAACAGAATGTTGCATAATGGTTATTTATAAAATGGTCTAGCGTTTACGGGATCTTGTAATATGGTTATAAATTTGTATGTATAGGGTAAATTATGCTAAACTAAGGTTCTTATTATGTTACACAATGAATAGTTCAACAGTTGCCAGGACGATTTTCAGTTCCATCTTACGCTAAAGTGGGAAAGTATTATTTGGGTAAAGCACGCCTCTTAACTATAGTTTCAAAGTGGTGTAAAATATGAAAGACATACTCGTTAGTTTGTTTTGCTTTGAGGCTTGCTTAAAATCAATGCTTGGAATTTTTTTTTATTGTTTAAAACTGTTTTTATTTGTTTGTTTTGTTGGGTGAGAAACGCTAAGATAAACCAAGTACACAATGCGGAGTACGAGTACGGAGAGATACGAGTACAATTATGCAGTTATTATTATTGCTCAGAGTTATACAAAATACGAGAGTTACGATGCGCCAGTTTTTTTTTTTAGTAATTCAAGTACGCTAAACGTCATTTTTATACAATAGTTAAAGTACTTGGCGATTTTTTTTTTGTTTTTTTTGTGGAATTTTTGTTTTTTGTATAAAAAGTACCTAAGCCTTCGTTGCTGGCTCGTCATCCTTTGCTGGCGTTGTGGTTGCTGGCGTCGTGGTTACCTGGGCCAGGTATTCGCATTGGTTCCATTATTGGCTTCCGGCCTTGTCCTTGACTCGAGATTCGTCACTTTAGGTTGTGGTTTTATGTTTATTAAAATTATGTTATGTTTAGTAGTTCGTACATTTAGTTTACTACATCATATGACTAGCTATATAATTGACTGTTCTTAGGTTCTTATGGACTACAGTGCTCCCCCAGCTTATCGCAAGGATCGTCTTTATAAGCGATCCAAAGGTCTGAAGACAGTTGGTAAACCAGTTTTCTTCTCGCTTCTGTTGTTTTTCTTCATTCTTTTGTTTGTTTCTTGTTTTTTGTATACTCTTTTTTTTTGGGTTAAGGGGGGGGAAAAAGGAACAAAAGGTGTTTTGCGTGTGTATATGTTGAGGGGACAGGACAACCCCGTTAGTCGATCGCGGCAAATAATAAAACTGCCCTATCATGCAGTCGTGGCAGTTCAGTCCGACTCATTCCGTAATTGCGCAATTGGCTCGGAAACAACCCCAGGTGTGTACGTATACTACTGCGTATAGAATTTGTCCTGTGCCGAATCTATCTACAACGAACCCTAGTTGCGGAGGTCGCAGGAACAGCTGCGCCGCAGGAACAGGACTCGGAACAATGCGGCAGCTGCTGCTGATGTTTTATGGCCCGAAAGCAGCGCGCGCGCGCTTCTTTTCGTTGGGGAGCCTCACTTTGTATATAATCGAATCGAAATACATACATACATGTGTATGTTCCAACTAATGCAATCCAACAGGATGTGTGGGAAATGTCCGCTTATCAAGCGGACAAATTGCCCAAAACATTAAGCATTTCAAAAAGTCAATTTCCGTGGCAATAACTCTTGTTTTTCGGTACACATGATGTACTCATCATTTGTCAGCATGCCTTTGATGTTTTTTAGAAACAAAGTATTCAAAAAAGTAATTAGGGAATGCATTTCTATGCATTTAAATCAAATAAATAAAAATCTTTCTGCCCTAAACAAAATAAAATACGTTATCAAAGTATTAAATATTTTAAAAAGCCAATTTCCTTTGCAATAAATTTTGTTTTTCGGGGGAAACCACCTACTGCAAGATATCGTTCATGCCCAAAGAGTTTGTCAGCTGTTTTTTATATTTCCAGGAAACATGTTTGCATTTAATCGAATATAAATACATAAGTACTATATGAATCTTTAGTAAAAGAAAACGCGTTTTTACTTTAAGCCAAAGAAAGTGTTTAAAAAGTTATACCAAAAAATAGAACTCTGATAAATTAAACAAATTCCTTGTTTTTTTTTAAGTGAAAGGTGGGCCTTAAAATTCTCGGGAAATGGTGGCCAGCATTTATATAAGAAAATCGATACACCCTGCATACAAATTATGACAAGGAAATTGGTTCTTAAGTTCCTGTCTCAATAAACCATTTCGAGTGGATCAACCCCGAGACAAGCTGATCTACATATAAAACCTAAACCTGATTTATTTAAATTTGGGTTTGGTGGTCCTCCCTTCCTCCTCCATTTTCGTACGCTGTTTCTTTTGTTTTTGGCACGTAATGCCGAAAGAACTGTAATTCTAAACCTCCGCTGGAAGGAAAAAATAAAGAGGATGCAAAGAGGGCGACAAAACCTGCAGTTTTGCAGCTGTGCAAAAGGTAAATCACAAAGAGTAGGGACCGATAGATCAATGGTAGTAGCTGTAAACCCGAAAAACGCAGGGGGATTATGGAGGTACACAGATCACAAACGGAGTAGATATAATAATGGAAATAGAGGATATTTCGGCTTACCTGGGTTACGGGGTCCTTCATGATGAGCACATCGGTCACAGTGCCGAACATGTTAAAGTATTCCTTGAGTTTATCGGATGATGTTTGCCAGCTGAGGCCGCCAACGAATAGTTTTCCTGGTGCGGGATCGGAGCCACTGCCTCCACTCAAACTGGGTGTGGATCTGCCGGAGGAGCCGCTTTTGTTGCTACCCCCCATGGCCGATGGTTGACCATTATTTTGGCCCGCCCCGGCGTTGGCATTGACGTTCTCCTTGAGCAGAGCAAGGGCTGCCTGTTGGGCCTGCTCCTGATTGGAGGGCTGATCCTGCCCAGAAGATACCACCACTGAATTTTGGCTTTGTTGTGCCGCCTGCTGGGACTGCTGGGCGGCACTTTTCAAGACCGCCGCCGCTGTGGTCAATCCACCGCCAATTGTGGCCACTCCACCATTGTTGGCTATCGAGGCCACCAAAGCCTGGTGCAAGTCCCGATTGTGATGCGGATCGATGAGTCCCGCTGCTGCGGCGGCGGCTGCTGCGGCCGCATTCTCCATGGGATTGCTGCGGGCATAGAAGAAACTATCAGCGGTGAGCAGGTGATCCTCGCCAGAAGTGGGTGGCGGCGGTGGCTGGTGGTGCAGCATCGTGGCGCCCTCCTGAAGCGCGTGCATTTCCTGCTTTATCTGAATTTTGAAGGCCGTTTTAAGAACAGTTGGCTTAAACCAAATGGGGTTTTCAACTGAAAGAATTTATGTTTTCCTTTGGGTTTTTTTTGCCAATCAATTTTTCTTTCCTAGAAAATCATGTATTTCGCCACTTGATTTTCTCTTCTGAGTTTTTTTCCTAGAAAATCCTGTATTTCACCAGTTATAAGGTTTCCCAAAAAAAAGTATAGACTTTGTTTCTTCCTTGGTTTTTTCAGACTGCCTTTTGGCTTTGGTTTTTTTTTTTGCCACTTGCTTTGACTACGCTTCCTTTTTTCGGCTTTACTTTGTGCTGTTGCCAATGGCAATGAATAGTGTTTTTTTTTGTTTTTCAGTTGTTCAACAAGCTCGCGAATTAATGCTGAGGGCCAAAGCCATAAATAAATGCCCAAAACGTTTAGGGAAATGTTCTAACAACACGACACTGAATTTTATCCTCTTTTTTACTTTAGTTCGCTCTCTCGGTTGCGACTGCGCAGTTTGAAAATTGAATTGGAAGTGTTGTTGGCTTTTCGTTTTCGCTGTCGACGTCAGGATTCGGAAGCAGCGTGCGCAAGGGAATTCAAAAGAGAGCTGTCACGGGAAGAGGGTTGCCGAGCCGCCGGCGGATAACAGCTGGCGGTAGCTCTGCAAAACTATCGACTAGTGGTAACCGATAAAATAAGGGAAATACCCGAATTAAAAAAGGTATTCCACTTCGCGACTTGGTTGTGCCACATGTATACTTTAAAAGCAAGCGTTACATTAAAATCAAATGCAACAAAACAGTCAATAGTGGCCAAACAACAAAAAGCTATTCTAGCTATTAAAAACCAGCTTTCGGCTCCAAATGTTTCATTAGAAATCATTTTGTTTAATTTTTTTTATCTAAGCCAAGTTCAAGGGAAGTTTAATAAGAATTTAAACTATGTATGTAAGTTTACTTTAATTTACCTAATTAAGTAAATTTAATATAAATTAAAGTTCATTAGTTCGATTATACCCGCGTTTGCTCTTTTAATCAAACCCCTTTATAATTTTCTTTGCGTACGTCTATACAAATTCCCGAAAAGAGAGTGCGTGGGAGAGTGAGAAAAACAGGTGTCAACAAAAAGAGAGTGCAAACTGATGTTGAGAACGTTTTCCTCCACTTGAGAAGTGTTGAGATTTAATGATTTAATGATTTACAATAGAAAGGTGATTCTATTAGCTCATTAATTGGATTAATGATTAATCAGTGTTTTCTTTTAAAAAGCCTTTTAAATTGAGTTTCTTTTGCCTGTTAGAAATATATAATTTTTTCAGACTACTATATCAAGCCCTAACCGCAAAAATACAATAAGCAATTATCAAAAAAATCAAAAAAAAAAACAAAATATTTTAATTTTGAATATTTTATAAAGCAAGTAATTTAACAAAATATATTTCGGTTAGGGCTTGAAAATATTTATATGTCTATTAAAAGTAAGCGGATAGGGGACTGATTTCGAATAAGTCGCTTTCGGTTTTTGCAATTACGGTTTAATATAGTTGTCTGCAAGGATATTTAAATCGTTTAAATCCTAGGCAAGACTATATTTTGTGTTCAATTCCATAGGCTGTACCCATAATAGCGTTTACGGCCGTCGCATTCGCCGTTGAAGTGACATTCTGGATAAAAATAGCTCTGACCAGACACGATGTTTCTTATACTGAAAATTCGGCAGCCTGCGATAATCTCGAGACCCGCAATAGCTTTTATTACCCAGCGCGGTATCTCAAGGTAATTATAAATTTCAATGCCACCCAAGCCGTTTAACACGTTCTCTTCCCACAGTTTTGGAGAATCAATCAAAGGTGCGAGGTTCCGCAAGGTTTAATATGTGCTAAGCAGGGCGACACGGCAGGACCCTCATGTAAGAAAATGAAACTTTTAAATTGCAACATTGACAGCCACTAATCCACATTTGTATTTAAAAAAATATGTTTTAACTCTACCAATTAATAGAATATTTCCAGTTGCGGAGGTCGGTGACAAAAAAGGTGAGAAGAATACAAAATATACCGGTATGCAAGTGGCAGGACATGCTGCCTTGACTGCAGCCGCACTCGGTTTGGCTTCAGCAGCGAATATTTGAACGAGGCGTACTCTAAATGTGATCATTTTAGCCCCCCAACATTGAAAAAGATCCGGAAACAAAAACTATGTTGATGTTTGAATGCTTTGGAGGCCAGACACTCGCGGTTGCTTGGTATGGACTCGTGAGGGTTCGGATCGACTGAGCTTGGTCCGCGGCCTCCAGTCCATATGAATAGCAATTGCAGCGTTTTAGATACCAAAGCAACATTCAACATTGCTGACCGGAAGGAAACCACAAAAGCGAAATATACAGGTTTTTATAATACATAATTTTACGAATTCAGTTACAACGTAAAGTTCCACAGGAAAAGCGAAGTGAGCTAAACAAAAAAATTCATTTCAGCGCAACGGAAAACCAAATTTGTATCGTATAAAAATATATATATAACCTGAATAAAATAATACTACAAAAATATAGTGTTACTTCATTATTAAGGCTGTTTGTGTTCTGTTTTAAGTAACTGTCTAACAGAGACTTTAAAAACTAAATTATAAAAGTCTTAATGAAAATTTATGAATATTAATACTACGTAAAGAGTCCATTGTTTTTTAAAGTACAAATATCAACTGATCTTATCATATTTATATTCATCTCGGAATTCTTTCTACATATTTGGGTGCTAGTCCTTATTTATGCGAATTCCTCCCACAGGTGCTTCCTATTTTATTTATAACGATAGTTGGCGGCATTGTTAAGGTTGGTGCCATGATTCGGCTGGCCTTTGTCAAAGACGATGTCTGGTTCACCAAGGATTCAGCACATTTCGAGCATTGTGAGACGCGCCAAGGTCCATGGTACAGGCTAAAGAGTCGTAAGGTGAATACTTATATCGATTCAATTTTCCTTTATCGGTTTTATATTTACATATATATCTAATATTTTCTACAGTGGGGTGGCCGCGAATATTATGAAATGCCACGTGGGCTGATTTTGGCCAAGCAAGGCGATGTCAATGGTCCTTCATGTAAGTTATAATTTAAAATTTAAATTTAATTGAGATATATTAAGAAAAGGGGGTTGTAGAATAACTAAAATATAAATAATATCATATTTGACTAATTTTGAAATTGAAAATAAGTCAGAAAACTGATTAAAGCTTTGAGCAAGAAAATATATCAAACATTTTGGTGTTAAATTCAAATTTCTTTAGCAAATGACTTATTTTTATTTCAGCGCTTCCCAGAACCTTTCCTTCTCGTTTTTAAATTAATTGTTTTTCTTTTTTGGTCTTTTTTTATTGGTCCTTTATTGTACCGGTCCCTCTTCACGTTTTTTGTCTCCGAGCCTATTTTTTGTACGGGAGGCGATGATAATTTTCAAAATCATAAATAATGAATATTACAATTTTTCATGCATTCCAGATTCGGAAGGCGGTGACAAAAAAGGTGAAGGTCCGAGTATTAAAGGAGTTGTAGGCCATGCACTTGTTACAGGTGTAGCTTTGGGCTTGGCAACATTGCTTTAAAAATAAATAAGACGAAGCATATTGTAGAAAAAATTATGGGACCAAGATCTGTTATATTCACGAAAGGACTAATTTTTATGTTTGATTACGCCGTGTCTCCAACAGTTGAGAAAGATGACAAAAAAAAGAAGTAAAATTCGCCTGGATGGATGGTGGTCAAATAATTATAGACACCATGTACTTCATAAACCTCAACATAAGGTTACCATCTTGCAGTCTTACCCTAAGTTTTCGAATCCGATAGGAAGGATTCCCTATGCTAATGAACGAGTACTCAAACAATATATGATGCCATATCGGAAATCGAATTTAATTTAATTTCATTGTTTTACAGAAAAATGTTTAAAATCTCGCCTGAGTCTGAAGAGCGCAGCTGCTTAAATTGGCAACAAGAAAGTCGTGTTATGCTTTTATAAATTTATACATGAAAAACTATATATTATGTATATAAAAAATCACATTAAAATTCTGAATTTAAATTTTCTACTCAAAAAATTACTGGTTCATTTGTATTTACACCATTTTTACATGCAGCGACACCTATTGCTGGCGCCCTCTTTTGGCAAGTAGCAAATTTAAAATTAGGTGCTAGAGAAATTTAGCAGAATTCTGTTAACTAATAGAATGTAATTATTTTAATTACATTATTTAAATTTATTAATATTTATTATAAGTTGCATAAAATAATGTATTTTCCTGATCTAAAACCAAATTTATTTTATTGTTTTGTTTGAATATATAAATTTGTATTGACATAAATATTTAAATCCGAAAAAACAAAAACCAAATTAATAATAAATAAGGAGAAAAAAGTTGTTGAATGTAACAAATTGTAGGGACACTAAAAGAGACCCTCTGGCATTAGACATATAGATGGGAGCCCAACGACAACCGGCTGTAACTAAGTAAAACAAAATAAATAACTCGCTTAAATATGAATATGTTTTGATAATGCCCTCAGCAAATTGCTGTACCTTTTGTATGGACATCCCCTGCCAGTCCTTCCTTCCTTTTCAAATACAAACTCATTTTCCAGGGCGCCTGCGCCTTTCGCCAAACCCAAAAAGTAGCAAAGTTCGGACGAATAGAAAAATTCCCTAAAAAAAAAGAATGAATTGGTTGCTGCTTGGGACAATTTTCAGTCTTAAATTGGGACCATGTTTTTTTTATGTGCTAAATGGAACGCATGTGTGTGTGAGCAAAAACAAATCGTGGCTGCGTTATGTGCGTTATTGATTTTAATGCCAAAGGATATGAAATTTATTAAATAGATTGCCAAATAATTCTATGAAGATGTTGAATAGCAAGTTTTGATGGTGGGATATTGAGGGTGGGTACTTTGGGGTGGGGTTTTCCTTTGCACGTGTGTGGTTGTGCGGGCTTTCCACCATCGGTTGTTGAACTTTACGAAGTGACGTCGTCGTCTGCAGGATTTTTTGCCGTGTGAAAGACGTCTGTCAATTTTACGGCTACTGACCCAGAAAAATGGAATGTTAAAGAAGCCTTTTAATGGAAGAAGGAGAAGGTATTACAAATACCAACAAGGATTTACTGTAAGTTGTGAGGGAAATACCCAAAAATATGATGACGACGATGACATCAGCAGTCGTCATCGCGATGTGTAATTCGATTAGACGCACTTAACGTCGCCCCCTCTTCATTTAGAAACCCCTACTGTTCTCATCCTACGCACCGCATTTTAATTGCGTCAAATAAACAGCAGGGAAGGTGCTTGGTCACGAGCCATCATCCAACTTTTTATGGCCTCCCCTCCACGGACTGATGGCGTATACTAAACATTAAATGAAGCACTTAAAGGTGACTTGATATATTTGGGGGCAAGGAAAACTTGTTTGATAAGGATAAAATATAATAAATCTTTTTCTTATATATCTCGAAAATCCATATAATAAATAAAAAAAATAGGCATAATATATAAGATGTTCCATATAAAGAATTTTTTAAGAATTGTAAAAAAAATCAATCTCAAATAAAAGCTGAAAACCTTTGCCTTTATGCAGCACCTGAAATCACCAATATATTCCCCAGTTGTCCTTTAACGACTCACTCGTACAAAGCCGGTTGTCAGGACAGAATACTTTATAATCCGCATCGGCGATCCGATGACAAACTGCAATCTGAAAGCAACTCAATCTAAGAGTGGTTGTGCCCTGCGGGTCCAAAAATTGCAATGCAATTTGCCGGATCCGTAGCCAGAAACAACAATAACAATCGGAGGGGGAAAAACATGAAAGGAGGCCTGCTCCAACAAATTCCCACTCTCAAATCACCTGTCGTTTATCCTTTTTGTCCTGCATTTTACACCCACCCAACGGCCACCCTCCCAAGTGCACAAAATTTATGTAGACACAAAATTGTAGCAGCAGCAGCAGCAGCAGCTCAGTTTTAAAACCGAAAGAGAGCACGGTATTTTCATTGAGAAAAATGCCACAAAATGCAACTCTTTTCGGGCTAAAAGCATATGGTGCAACTTTATTGTTTTTACATTTGATTTTTCCAAATGGCGAAGGGGAAGAAAAAAGAAAAGCACTTGCACTGGGCAATGTGCAGAGGGCCAACGGAAAACGCCGCATAAAGTCGGCTCTGGGAAAAGTCTATATATCAAATATGTGCGATTTACTGGGGGGTGGCTTTCGGTTTTCGGTTTTTGAGAACTGGAAGCAGCGAAGCATCGAAGCTGACTGGAAATTAACCACCCCCGAAAAAGAAGCGCCGACGTGCCGCGTACACCGAGCAAAAATCTGCTCTAGTTAAAAAGGCATTTCCACCGGCGGCGGGACATAAATCTTCCACTGTAAGAAAGAGAGAGAGAGGGAAAGAGTGCTGTGTGCAGAAAGAGACGGACGAAACAACCCCCTGAAATCGGGGGAGATGTATTTTGCAATTGGAATGCGCGCGCAACCCTCAACGAAAGCCGACGAAAATCGACGAAAATCGAGACGATGGTGGCCGCTACCCTGGGCTGCCTTTCAGTCAACTTTGGGTATCCGTACGTGCCATTTCTCCCGGACCGCTCACGGATCGCACGGACTTCGAAAGCGGGCCAGAAACACTAACCCAAATCCCTTTTGGATAGCCCCCACTTAACAAAATAGAAAAGAGAGCCCAGCTAGTGTACTAAGTGAATGCTACTGCAAATGGAATTAAATGTATAACGAAAGGATATATTTATATATATATATATATATGTATACACTACGAAATCGGACGCTTGCCATTGATATTGTCCTGTCACAGCAGTATTGTAACACTATATTTTATAGCTTACTGCTGGGTCGGGGCATTAACATTGTTGAGCGTCATTAGCAACGAGGAAAACCCGAGGAAAACGCACTAGAAAGCAAGCTTTCTTTTCCGGCTTTGATGGAAAACACATACGATGCGATTGTGTGTGTATATGAGCAACCGGAAAAATCAATTTTCCATTTTTAATTCAAAGCTCACACACACAGAGGCACACAGGACACTCGCACACACACACACACACGCATGCACACAGAACGCACGTGCATGTATATATACAGCTGTATATGTGTATCGGGCCAAAAAGGGATAAGCAGGATGCTGCAAATTTTGCAGGGCGAGCGAGAGCAAGATAGAGAGTGAAAGGGACAGAGATAACCAATAAGAAAGAGAGAGCGAAAATAGAGAGCGCGTCAGGACACACAGGGACAAGTCACATTTTGTATAGACAAATGCTGGGAAAATTAATCAAAATCAGTTTAGCAAAATTATAGTTGTAGGTTCAGCGAATGGATAAACCAGGGATTAGCCTGTTCTTCAGTTCCCCACCCAGTTTTCTTTAAAGTTCAGTATAAAGAAAATCCAAAAAAAAGAGACAACGACCACTCCCTGATTCTTCTCGCCTTTTTTCGTGGGAGTTCCTCGGTGGGCTGAAGAAAAGCATTAAGGGGGATGCAGAGACGTTTTTTTTCGCCCGCAAAGTTGTTGCCAGCCCGAAAAGCCGGAAAAGTTGCACCATATCATCATCATCAACCCCTAAATGTAATCCCAACGCATTATCCTGCATAAGAATACCAAACTAAACAAAAAAAAATCCAGCAAAGATGACAAAGAAAGATGATGAATTGGGAAGATTGAGGGCAGAACAGCAGCAGAACAGCAGCAGAACAGCAGCAGAACAGCAGGGACAGCTGAAAAATGGCATTTAAATGCAGTTTCAAAAAAAGGATGGGAGCTAAGGGTTGCTCTCTCTCCAAATCTCACGTTTCTGCAGTTTGATGACGATGGTAATGGCCTAGCTATAGGATTATTCCACACAAAAGGGGGAGTGAGATTCGAAATTTGCCGGCCTGCAATGGCACATGCTGTTGCTATTTGCCATTTACCAATGCCATTTTGGGTTTTTGTTTCTGTCAGCAAGGATTTGGGCGTTTCTCGGCAGCTGTATGCGTTAGTGTGTGTGTGTGTGTGTGTGTGTGTGTGTGTATCTGTGTGCATGTGTGTGTGTGTGCTTTGCCTAAATACTTCGAAATTGGCCAAGCGTTTGTTGTGTCCATCAAATTGACATCGCTTAGCTGTGCTTGAGGTAGCCAAATTGATTCTACATGCAAAAGGGGTACTCTGCATCCTTGTGACATGATTAAGGATTGGGGGTTTGCTGTTGCTGCATTTATTATGCACAATGCACCGGCGGAAGTAAATTTCCGTTTCAAAACGAAATTGTCCCAGTTGTCATACAAACATTGAGTTGGAATACCTAATTCGAAGAGAATTTCTCATCTAAATTATACCACATTTCATAGATACTTTGTAGATATTGAAAAAATAAAACAAATATTTTATATGTATTTAAAATAGTGAATACTAGTTTCCTAGTATAAAAACTATTATTCCTAAACTATCATTCCTAACTTTCATTCCTAAAATGTTAGATTAATTTTAATTTTGAATTTTAGAAGTGAAAGGTTACGAAAATAAAATATATAACAAGTTTATACATATATCTTTTAAAAATGTTGAACAATAATTTCTTACTAAAAAATCCGTCATTAAAATTTTGGATTAATTTTGACGGTTTACACATTATAATTCATATGAAATTTTTGTTTGATTTGTAAATATAAACATTTGTTATTCTTATCTTATTTGATGGTTTTCAAGAAATATTTATATATATTAAGCTGTATACGAAAATAATGTAATGGAATGTTAATTTTTTAATCTCTGGAATAGTGGTTTGAGCAATTTACAGCCCTTACAAAATCCGATTTATCATACAATATAGGACAAATTCATTTGCAAACCAGAATAAACATGTCAAAAAGTTGACGCTAACATTTTACCTATAAACAAAGATACCTATGTCGGTCAACAACCTATTTTAAAGGACTCACCATTAACCCTTTTAAATGATTAATTGCCACAACAATACACAAAATAGGGACCAGTCCTTTACAAAAAAAAAAATAGAAAAAAACGGAAGCTGGTTGTAAAAAGTGCGGAAATTACGTTGACCTAAAAATAAAATTGCCAACCAAGTTTGCCGGCATTGCCACCTAGACACACACACAAATAGAAAGAGAAGGGGAAAGAGCAAGAGAAAGAGAGAGAGGGAAAAGGATATAGGGAGAGACAGTAGGATACGCACTTGCACTCGTGCACTTCAAATATGATGAAAAGGTAAACGTTCCAAACACACAAACTCACACAACATCAAGAGACCCGACAACGACGATCTCGCAAGGATAAGAAGGATAAAACATTTACATATATGGTAAATACATATATATATATATATATATTTGTGGGCAAGGGTCCTTTCGTGGCTGGCAGTGCATATAAATGAGTGGAAGAACTGAAGGGTTAAGGTGAGTGGTTCCTCGAAACCACCGACATATTCCCCACCCACAGACGTATGCAAATTGTCGGTGCTTTTGCGAGCTTATTAAGTGCTTGAAAGTGCATTACAAAAAAATACACCCTCTAGGAGTGGGGGGAATGGGGGTGCAAGGACCTGCAGCCGGAAAAACGCTTTTAAGTCAACCCACTCGGAAATGAGAACCCGGCGATTGCTGCTCCCTTTTCTCGCTCTCTTACACAGAATGACAGCATCGAAATGAGCAAATGCACAGAGAGAAATTTTTTTGTTCTATATAAGTAGATTTGTTTTCCCATGTTAGTCTTACTTTTATAAACAATTTTAACATGAAAATAAGTAAATAAAACAAAAATAATAGGGTGGTTATCTGATTTAAATTTAGTTTTCTTTTTTTATAGTTCTTGAACACCTTCTTTATTTGAAATTATGGGAGCAGTCTTAATTTTTACTATGGTAAGCTATATGAGAACTACATCAAAGCAAAAACATAACTTTTTGTTCAAAAGAATTTTATTTAATATAAAAAACACAGAGCAAGGAGACAATTTTTTTGTCAAAATATAAAAGAAATCTATTTTTAAGAATTAAGATTAGAATATTAAAGAGTGGTTTAAAAAAATTAAATATATATATCCGTTTTTTCAACCTAATTTTAAGGATTAAAGCTTTAGTTAACTGTTTTTACGTCAATGCACCAGTCTAAGCCTTTCATACTTAAAACATTATGCAAACAAATGTATTGCTTACACAACTTGTCCTGCTTTTGGGGTTATTATACTAATTAAAAGGTGTGACAGAAGTGGGACCAGCGCCCCATAAAAAGTCTTAAATTACCGAAATCATTATTCAACAAGTATGTGGCAAGGACAGTTGGCCAGGAGTCGCAGACCGCAGCCTAGAAACATGCTTATTTGCATACAATATCGTCGTGGCAGGTGAAAGGCATGAAAGGAAATCCTTTGCGGAGGAGCAAGACTAAAAGGACCTCTGAAGACGCCACTTGAGGTTGTCAGACAAACCAGACATCGCAGGCAAGTGGCCACTTTGTCGTCTGAAGGACTCTGTCGAGCCGGAAATTCCTCTCAGCTTACTGTCCTTTTCAGGGAAATTGACAAACAGGATGCTGGTAAATAGAAACAATAAGCTTAGAGTCACAGAAAAGCTTGTAAAGCGGAAATCTATCAATTGTCATAATTTCAACAGCTTATGTTAAACTTTCTGTTTATATATTAAAAAATATTTATTTTAAAATTTGGAGCAGCTATCGAAAATCAAATATCATAAGCAGTAATCAAAGGGGTAAGGAAGAGAAGGGGTCTCAAAAAGCTCTACAGAAAGCATACATATATCCTTTGAAAATATAAAGCTTGTATTTAGAGCTTTTCACTGTTGGCGAAATAAACTTTATCTAAGCTGGACGTGTATCCAGGACATTGAATCAATCGGAGTTCTGAAGCTTTCTTTAAAGCTTTCGGATAAAGCTTTGCAATACGTCAACGGATAAATGATAAAAAGGGATAGCTTTTAACAGATTATTAACAGAGAGCAATTTTAATTTATAATGTATTAAATTTAAATTTATTTTAAAAAATATAATTATAAACTGTTTTAACATAAAATAATTTGCAAGTTTTTTAATAAAAATTCTGTTTAAAGATGCTTGAACAAATTCTATTCCTTTAAATGTGAAGACTAAACTATCAACTAAATAAGGTGGCATTTCTGATCAGAAATCAAAACAATATACTAAGCTTTAAATGCTAGCAAACGAAATATATTCAAATAGTTTTCACTAAGCTTAAACAGCCACCATAATTAACATTCTAATAAACATTTTGAAGAGATACCTCCTTTGCCTAGGCCATCAAATTTGATGTCAACAATCTTACTCAGCCTTAACTGATGTAACAAATTCGTTTATGCCGCTCATTGTTTGCCCACAACAGCAACAACGCCACAAAGGGCATACAACAGGGCATATATGAGGCACATAAGGCTGAGTCAGCAGCTTTGAGACGACGACGCATCCTGCTTATGTTCACGTTCGCAGGATGCAGTGCGACAAGTGCCACTTGAGAAAATGCTTCTTTTTTAGGGGTACGCCATGCACACTCGACTGGTAAATGCTGACACCAAAGACCGGCTCGGCTGAAGTATTTTGCGGGCAAATAGTCCTGAGAATGGGGCACTACCCACTCCACTACCCGCCATATCCGCACATCCTCAACTGGTCTGAATATCCTCGTAATAAAAGTCACTTGAGTGACATTTTTGAGCTTGCGGCCATAAAGTAAAAGGCAAACAAAGCTCAGACAGCCGGAGTTCTTTTTCCAGTCGCTGTTTTTAATCGATTATTGTCGCGTTATTTTTTTTTTTTTATTTGCTGTACCCCCAACTCTCTTGCATAGAAAACAAATCCTGTCTGAGTGTCGCATTGCAACAACAATGGGGACGTACTGCAAAAAATGCAAATGCATAAATCCAAGCACAAAAGATTGTACATTGAACTTGTGCTGTATCATCATCTCATCTCTGAGGGGAAAAGGAAGTGATTTCGCGGGGGCGAATCGAAATGTCCTCGCATGCCTCGTGACATCATATTCAATATACAAAATCCCGATAAGAGCGGGCTCTGCAGATATGGTTACCTTCGTTTATCTTTCCCTGCCTGAGGGCTTGGTTTTCTGTACCCTGCAACACGCTTTTCTCGTTGTTTTCGTCACGTTTTGCGATCGGCGATAAACCCAAAGGAAAACAGCTATGTCCTACAGCAGCTCCTTCGTCGTCGTCGTTCCTTGTTTTTGAAGGCAAGAAATGCACGCGCCGGATGTCGTTAAAATGGCGACCGCCACTTCCGGTGGGCGGAATTCGCGGAAATATGTGAACTTACCTGCAAAGTAAACAAAAGCACATGTGAAAAATTTCGATTAGTATGTTATGACCTTAGGGATGTGAACATTTTATAGGCGGGAAAAGGCAAATTGGGAGATTGAGATACCTATTGCTTAAAATGTTAAATCAAAATTTATGAAAATATGTAATCTTAACGAATAATATTGAACTTTTGGTCTTTTGATAGTCGATATGTGGCTTAAATTCTAAATTAGAGAATTTGATGTTTAAAATTCTTTTCGTTAAGCTGAACAGTAAGATAGAAACTTTCCAGAATTGAAAATTTAACTTATTATCTGTTAAAAAAAGAGTGCCCAAACATAAAATTGTGCTACTTAATTGTAACGTAGCACTTTACACATTGTAAGAACTGCATATTAAATTAATCTGACAGCTTTTCAGCAACCAAAGTAAACTGCTTAAAATCGCACAATAACGACTCCCCAAAGAGAAAGTTCAATGAGACCACGGTATTTTGGAGTCAGCTTTATATGCCTGTGGTTCCAGTTAAGCTTAAAAAGCTCGAGAGGCAGCTGATTGTGGAAAGCAGTCAATAATGGTTCCTGATAAGGTTTTTACTGGTTTTTAAAAAGAACACTCTATAAAGTTATTTTAAAAATCAAATACTATTTGTATTTAATTTAAAAGATCTAAAAATCTAAATGATTTAATACCATTCCGTATTTCAGTAGTCCTACAAATATTTTAAGCCCGTCTATTGACCTATCCCAAAAAAGATTTAACTTTCAGCTTCGCGTGCTAAATGGCCAAAAACTTGGTCACTAGCACAGATTCCCCGCCAGCTCCCTTTTTTTCCGCATTCACTCACTGTAAGAACTTTTGTTGACCCAACAGATTAGCAGCTAATGGGAGAGCACTCTCACAGCAATTCCCGCCAACTGAGCCATTTACAATTACCTCTTGTTAAGAAGAAATCAATGAAGATGAGAGTGGGAAAAAGTGTGAAGTTCTGCATATTAATAAGCCGAAAAATAAAGTTGAACAAATATGCAGCAAAGTGCTTCGACTTCGCTCAGTTTGGTTCAGTTGTAAATCCCAATTCGTTCAGGAAAGAGCAGATATTCGAACTATGTGGAATGCTGTGCATTTGGTGGTGATTTTGAAGGCAGGTGACTATCATCATCTCCATAAATTGCCGGAGGATAAGTCATGCACACAGTGGAAAAAATTAACAGCAAAATTGGCTAAGAATTTGATAATCAAAGGATTGTTAATAATATTGAGAAAATAATAGTTACCTATAATATTATTTTGACTTTGACTTTATCACAAGTTCAACAATACATTATTTCAAATTAATAACAATATTACATTCAGAACGTAAAAAAAATGTAAAAAATAATTTTAATTTCCGATTTCACTGATTTCAAATTTAACAAAGTACCATTTGTATTGAGGCCTACGTTTTTTCCTGTGTGCTTCGTTTTACGGATTGGTCTAGTTGCACAGTTTCGAGCCTAATGAACTTTCGTTTCGTTGACACCAGTTTGTTTGTGGCTCGCTGCAGCAAAGCTGAAAGCGTCTGATTATAGGGTGGGATTTGGATCTGGAACTGAGCACTATAATGCCGCTGCAGACAACAATCAATTGCAGGAGGCGAAGAAGAAGACGAATCCGAGACCCGCAGTGCAAGTAAAAGTGACAAATGAAGTGGAAAGTGCCCTCAGAATGAGAACGATGATGATGATGCGGATGAGAAATCGGGGTGGTGAGCTGCGACGGTGGCAGACGAACTACCATTTTGACACACAAATGCCACTGCTGTCTGGTTTCGGCCTAATGGGTCCCAACCGGGTGCCAATATTGGATAAGCAGCAGGAGCAGAAGCAGGGGCATAACTTGGCGCAAAGTCCCAGTTCGGTTGAACAGCAATTACTACGCCTGCAGCCGGACTACAAATTGCTGTACAATGCCGAGCACCACACCTATTTCCACCTGCACACTCTCGTCCTCCCGGAGGAGAAAATCAGGATGAAGACCAGGCCAGGACCTGCGAAATCCGAGCAGCAGGCACCGCATCGCAGACTGTTCCAGCAGGTCGTGGGCAACACGCTGACCGCCGCCTTTGGCCTAAATGTGATGGACAGCAAGGGGCAAGTGGAGGTGGAGGGGCAGGCGGGGCAGGTCATTAGCGAACAGGTGAATCTCTACGATGCCGCCTCGCTGCGCCGGTCGCGCTTCAGTCCTTTCAATCCCACGAGGTGAGTGATGCAGGCGGATAGCCATTAGCTACACGACCAATTTTGAATACTTTTGACAGCCATTTGCAAAGCCATTTTCGGGTTTAAAAGCCTCATGGCGATTTAACATTTTCAGTAGGCTTTAAAAACATAAGATGACGAGTAGGGACTGTAAATAACAATATTTATGTGTTTTTGAATCAAAAAATCATAAGCTTAAAATCGCCATGCAATAAAAGTAAAAAAGAAATTTGACAAAAATAATTTATAAAAGCAAATCAAATATACATTAATAAATTAAAAAAATATATATCATGTGGATAAAAACATATTTTTAAAAAGCGGTAAATTAAAAATTTAATTTCTGAGTAAACATTTTCCAGAAAACTTCCTTGATTCCTTGATATTTGTTCGAAGAAATGTAATTGTCTTATTCTTTATAATAAGGATATAAGGTAACAAAGTATTATTTTCAATTCTGTTGCAATGAAAATAATAAAATCAAGCATTACTGCCAACATCCTTCTTCACGTTCAATAGTTTTACAATCAAGCAATTAATCCTCAGTTTTAAATACCCATTTTTAATTTAATAGAATCCTTATTCACGGATGGCTGGGAAATGCAAATGCCAATATGTACAGTGCCCTGTTGCCGGCGTATTTTGATCTGAAAAATGGCAACTACAATATTTTCACCGTGGACTGGGGACGTGGAGCCATAGCGGACTATATAACGGCCAGTTATCGGGTGAAGCCGGTGGGTCAGGTGCTGGCCAAGTTTGTGGACTTCCTGCACGAGGAGGCGGGCCTGCGCTTCGAGGATCTGCAGCTGGTTGGCTTCAGCATGGGAGCCCATGTGGCGGGATTGGCGGGCAAGAATCTGCAGACCGGTCGTCTTCGGATGATTCGGGCTTTGGATCCGGCCCTACCCTTCTTTCGATATGCCAAAGAAAAGGAACGATTAACGCGGCAGGATGCCGACCACGTGGAGGTGCTGCACACCAGTGTGGGCAGCTACGGATTTGATCGACCTCTGGGTCATGCGGATTTCTATGCCAATTGGGGCAGCCAGCAGCCAGGATGTTTTTGGCACGAATGCAGCCATTGGCGGGCTTTTATGCTCTTTGCCGAAAGTCTCTCGAGGAGTCAGGATCAGGACACGGGTGGTTTCTTGTCCCTTGGCTGTCCAGCCAGTGAATGGCAGCAGTTGACCCGTTTCCATCGCTGCCCAAAGGACACTGGCATTATCCAGACCATGGGCGGCGATTTGGCCAACGTTTCTGCGGATTTCTTGGCCCAAAGGCAGGGTGTCTATTATTTCCAAACAAACGACCAGCCGCCCTATGTTTTAGCACAAAATTCCAGCTCGCAAAAGGGTGGTACACAAATAAATAAACAGAGAAATGGCTGAAGAGAACGTAATGAGCAAAATGCAACAGCAGTTCGCGTTTTTATTTCTAATTAGTAAGTGCATGTTGTACTACACACTCACACACACGTGTATGTGTTTGTGCTGTCCCATTTCTAAAAGCCGGCTGGCAAAATTAAAAAATGCTGCCATGTGTAAAATGCTTTTCATGCCAGTAGCAGGCAGCAAAAATAGCAAAAAAAAATAAAGGAGTAAAGCTTGTGAAAACATCCATGCAGGAAATATTAGGACAAACACAGGAACGGAGTGTAGTTCAGTCTGGAAAATCAACTAGAAATGGGTATGCCAAAACAATATATGAAACCAAAATATAAGCCGATTTAACGAGACAAGCTCGCTAATGAAATCTATTTAACCCCTACATATTTTAACCATTTTCTATAACCTAAGTTTATTTATTTCATATAAAATATATGATTATGAAGATTTAATGACAGTTTTCCTTTTAAATGTCATTTTCCCGAATGAAACTTATTCAATTTATACTTTATTTGTATTTAAGATTACTTAGAGAAACTGACAAAACAAAAAGCATTAATAAATAAAAGTAAAGTTAAAGTTGCTTAATTTATAGACCCAAGCGGAGAACAAATTTGGGAAGGAACAAAGAAAAAACTTCTCCTGAGTACCATTAAAAATTTGTGACCGCATACTTGAATCATAAATTAAAAAGTTGGCTTAGCTCGCAAGTCAAGGTTTAATTGGCCAAGGCAAAAACACACTCCCCACGCAAAATATAGCACACTTTGGGGCATTGAGGCTTTGGATCGCACGACTGCCGCTAATGTGATTTTTACGCATCATTTGAGTGAGCAGCCAGCAATTGGCCAACGGGCACAAATAACAATGAAAACTTGGCTGATGCGGATGGATGCCATAGGAAATTACGTGAACAAATATTGGCAAAGCACTACAAATATTGCGAACAACAACCATGAGTTGTTGAAAAAAAGGAAACAGAACATTTTTATAATAGGTCATGTCTATTTGAATTCATTTATCCAAGAAATTGCATATAAAATGTGCTTGATGAAGCTAACAAGCTTGCTTGTACTTTTCCGTTTGTAGGTAAACACTTTTTACTCACAAAGAAAGAAATATGAAAATTTTTAAATAAATTACATAAAGTTGTGTTGTATTGTATTCTATTCTATTTTACAAAAGTTTAGCTTTCAAGCATTTTTAATGTAAATAAAAACTTCGTTATATTTTTAAGGTTTCTTTACAATTCACTATTATTGTTCGTTATTTAATTTGTGTTGTACATATATTGCTTACCACAAAATGGTCTCTAAATAATTCATATCCACAGTATTTAGCAGAGTTTTAATTTAATTATAAACGCTTGCACTGAATTAATTATTTTTCAGTTCACTGGCTATCCAAACCCGATTTTGCAGTCATTCGTTTACACTTTATAACTTGCAGAAGCAATGATTGAATTAGCTTAAGAGACAAGACAAGATGTTCACTTTCAGACTGGAGAGTTAAATTATTTTTTCTTGGATCAATTGCTCTGATGATTTCCTTACGGGGCTGACAAAAGAAGCGAGTGGAAAACGAATCGAATAAAATCCGTCGACTGTTGCCAGTTGTGCACTGCAAAGCAAACTGAAAATGTTCTCAGCCAAATGGAAAGACTGCAAGAAAAAAAGAATGCAGAAAAGATGGCTAATTTGTGTCGCGTCTTCCAGCGAAGGGGTGAGAATCGAAGGGGTTGTGGGTGGAATTGGATGTGGTAGTGGAGGTTACTCTGGGAAGCCTATGAAATGTGCCCCGCACTTGAGCCAAAGAGTTGACGCACAAACTGCAGCAAACACTGAGCTGAAAAACCGAACGGAAAACTGAGCTGAGCCCTCAGACAATGCATTCCTAATTCCCGCCAGGGGGTGAGAAATTGACAGAGGTGGAAAATACTCCGCGACAGTACACGAAAAAAAAATCAATGAATGTCAAACTATAAATAATTATCAATAATATAAGTAGTTTTAAATTGATTAAGTTTTTAAATCTGATTAAAAACGCTTCGCTGTAAATCAAACAAAAGTATAATGCCAAATTACAGACAATTATTAATAATAATTGTATGAACTAGATTTAAATCTGAATAAATACGCTTTGCTCTTAAGTAAATAACTTTAAAAACTCTATTGACGAAAATAATTATGTGAA
This sequence comes from Drosophila elegans, assembly GCF_018152505.1. NCBI lineage: Eukaryota > Metazoa > Arthropoda > Insecta > Diptera > Drosophilidae > Drosophila > Drosophila elegans. The sequence goes on from NW_024545863.1 coordinate 1,258,980, forward strand.
TCATGGCAAAATCAGCAATTTATTTCCAATATCTTGTTTTTTTTTATTAAGAGTTATATTGTAGTATATGAAAATTAAAAAACCAATTACGTATTTAATATAAGTTATAGGTTTGGATAAGAAAAATATTATACTTATTGTATACATCTAATTTATTCACTAGAAAGGGCTTAATGAAATGAAATGCCATTTTGCTGTGTACAAAAGGGTTTGTGCTCGTCTGCCTGGTCTTTTTTTGGACTGGCAGCCCATCAAACCAAACTGAGTGCAAGTCCCTGGGAAGCAGTCATAAAGTGTCGCGTTCCATGCTTCCGTTCCGACCACCTCCTTCGACGCACCAACCACCCACGCCCACACACACCTGTGCGCTGTCCTTTTACCTGCCGCCGCCCATCCATTAACCCTTCAGCCCTCCCTTAACCCGCAATGGCTTCCGGCGCACGAATCCAAACGGACGCATAAGTTTGCCAGCTGTTTGTCTTCGACTGAAAGCGCATATTACTTTGGCCACAAGCAGCTCTTCTTGCAGTAATAAGCACCCGGATTAGCCGTGCTATTCATCTGCTCATCCCTGGGGAGAACCAAAAGCCTTGGGAATCTGACAAGTGTGTTGGCAGTCAGAAAGCGGGAACTTTCTTTGTAAAGATCTCTGGAAAAATCTATAATTTTAATAAAGTTTGGAAGATGTTCTCTGTTACAAATAACATCCAATTGTTATGTTTAAGAAAACATAAGTTATTAATAAATTATTCTTTAGTATAGTATATGCTAAAATACCTATAAGGCTTTTAAGCTTGAATAACGTTACTATTATCATTGGCCTTAACTTATTTTAAAGGGTTGAATAACGTTATTATCATAATTGATCTTTAGGTCAGAAAACGATAACAAAATCAGAACCAAAATTATGTTTTTTTTTCGTGAGTGAATGCGTTTTAAAATCTTAGTTTAGAATTGTGATTTAAGATGTAAGCCTCAAAAAACCAACATGCTTTAATTTGATTTTTTAAATAAAAGTAATCCATTTTATTTCTGGGATTTTTTTTGTTAGATGTGGATATGTAAACCTCAACAATGAAGCTATCTATAACCCAGCACTGCATTAGTAAATCGTTATGCAATTTCGCCCCAGTATTTAGGACACAAATCTGCAGCTGAAACCAAAGAGGAACCTCTAGCTGAATAGAGGCCAACCAATGTTTGACAAGATTGTGGCAAAAAAATAAAAAAACAACGTTGCTTCCATCGGGGTGCGAAAAGATGTCCGTCAGTAGCAACAGCAGGTGGCCTTGGGAGGTGGAAAACTGTGAAAGCGAGTGTGTGGGTGGGGTTCCGTTGTCAACACACACAGTCGGAGGTCCTCTGTTAGGTGACCAACAGAACGTTTATTTAATTGAAAGGTCAGTCTGCAGGATACAGTTGCCTAAACCGTTTTAAGGGTGGCAAAAGGGGAGTGGCACCACAGCAACAAACTGAATGGAACAAAAGGTTGATTAAAGGCAAAATGAAGACTACAATAAAAAGTGGGGGAAAGGATTAGCTGCTAGAAAAGATTTCAATTGCAGTGAAGATAGTTGAACGGGACAATCTCAATGTCCCTTGATATTGTCGGAAAAATGGAAAAATAAGTAAAAATAATGGTCGCCAGTTAATGAAAAGAAAATAGCGAAAGGAATCTTGCTGTTTACTATATTTAGTTTTGCAAAAAACTTTGCTCACAATAGTTTTATGAAAGAAGATAGGTTGTAAAGCAATTGTTAGACTCAGGGATTAAGATTAATTTTTAAATTGCTGTAACTTTTCTTCTACGTCTAAAATTATTTCTTGCCCAAAACAACATTATTTCAATAAAGATATTACCCCTAACCTAAGTGCTTATTCAGTGTGACGTTTCGCTGCCTTAAGTTAAATCCATAAAAAGCCACACCAAAAAAAAAAAGAAAGACCGCCGCACAAACTGAGGTAACTATCAAATCAAACTTGCAGGTAACAATTACATCATTTTACAGACAATACGGAATGGAACAAGGACTTTTGGGTTTTCGAGGGGTTAGGACGCTGCACTTATATCCGAAACTCACTCAAACAATTAGCTCAAAAGGCGAGGTTGAGGTCGTTGGGTGTAAGTCACCGTCGTCATCGTCAACTGAAGCCCTATGAAAAAGTTTCAGTTTTTGCGCAAACAAATTGGATTATTCGATTACGTGTTTGTACAAGCGCATTGGGGAGGGGGGTTTTTGGGGGGCGAAGGTGAGCAAAACCAGGTGAGTTGCAAGTGGGCGGGGTTGAATTGTAAAGCGGCCAAGGGAACAAGTTTTTAAGGGCACCTCTGGGGGTTCGGTTTCTTTTTTCATAGGGGTTGCAGTTCTTCTTGTTTGATTTTGATTTATTTGAAATTTGTTTGCCAATTGGCAAATGTTTGCGAATCTATAGAGAACTGAAATGTAATCTATTATAGATGGACTTCATCTCCATTTCTGTGTTTTATATTATTCTTTAAAGTAAAAACTGAATGTGAAACTTCAGATATTTAATGTATGCTCGCATGGTAAAAAATGTTTGAAAAATGTTTTTTTAAATATTGATTTAAGGATTTAAGGTTATATTTGTAACAATAGTTAAGGATCTCTAGTATATATAATATATATATAGTGGTTTTTAAGGCTTTCATTTTAATAAAATTGTATTTTATTTAAAAATATTTTTACCATTTCTGGATCAGGTCAAGGCATACATTAAAACGTTCACATTACTATTTAGATATCTTAATAGAACCTATTGAATTGAAATCTATCAAAACCTATTTTCAAGGGACTTCTTGTTCCCATGACTGCGTTTTAAACTACTGCATTGTTGCCCTTTAAGGGGGCCTAAAAATAAAACCCAACCAACTGACTGGCGCCCAAATTGAAAGTCAATATAGTGAACAGTTGGCAAACACCTCCTGCAGCCAGCAACTGAAATTTATTGTTACAAACTGGCTTAATTGCTGGCCAACGGTTGGAAGGGGCTTTTAAAATTCTGCCCGACTTTACTCTTTTCTAAGCTTTTATTGAACGAGGAAAAAGAGAGGGTAAATTGTGTGTGTGTGTGTGTGGGATGTCTGGGGCACTTTGATTGCTTGCTTTTAAAATGAATTTTATAAAGTGGTTTTGGTCAGGTGTTTGACATTTGTGCAATATAGTATGCGGGGATAGCGCATTTATTTATTTTGCTTTTTAATTTCTTGTTCGCAATTAGCAGCCCGCAGCTGTCAGTATATTTCTGTCAGATGGTGCGTATGAGTGATTTTTAATTTAAATTTAAACCAAACAAAAGGCAAAAGGGCAGAACAGAAGTAAGAGAACCTCAAGAAAGCCCGCAGCTAGAAAAAGCTCAAAAATCAACAAAATACTTGGCAAACATGGCGAGGAAAGGGCGTTTGAGTAAAGTGTGAAGCGCAAAAGTTTTTGGGCACAGCATGTGCAAGTTATGTACAATCGATAAACTGAGTGCCGAGTATATATTTTGCTGACTGGCTAACAATTAACCCCTTACGTGCCAATTGGTTGATAAATAAATTAACCAGCACACAGCACACACACAGTCATGCATCATTGGCAACAACAAAGTCAGCAGAATTCTTGGCATTTTAATTGGCCCAGCCGACGCCCTGAAGTCGACCATAAAAAAGTTTACTCAAAGTCAACTTAAAAGGCTTTAACGGAAACATGGCCTTAATGCCAAACGCCTCAAATCTTGGTTAAACTTGAATAGCCATTGCAAAGTGACATAATTAAAATAGGCCTTTTGTTTACTTTTGCCACAACTTCCTTCTTCTTGTGCCTTTACTCGCAAGGTGATGAAAATTTATTAAGCATACGCCATGTGTAACTTGGATAAAAGGTTATGAAAGGCTACAAGTGATTAGGCCTTAAAGGAACTGGAGCTGGATTTGTTATTAATCATGGTTTAAGGCGAAAACTAAATTTTAAGAATTAAATCTGTTTAGCCAAAGGTAAACGTTGTTAATCTGCTTTAAAAAAAATATAATTTCTGAAAACAACTATTAATAACTCCGTTAGGTTTATTAAAGAAAGCAATAAATAAAATGCGAATATGGCTTTTTAGAATCATTGGATGAAAATTGATATGGATTATTATTTAAAATTAAAAAAGTACATGACGTTCTTAAAAAATCCACACAAAAAATGGTCAAAGTTACTTTTTTAACCATTGGGTTACCCAGTCATTCCCAAAATGTCTTACATATATGCCAGATTTACTTGACTTTTTCCCCCAAAACAATACGGATTGAACGGTTCTACATTATGATTCATTGAACGAGCAACGCGATTTTTGTCATTCCTTAACTGTGAAGCAATTCCCAGGACACAAAAAAAAGGGGAAACCCCTCGTCTCTTTTAACAATGACATTTGGTGACCCCACTACGTCCCTCACTGAGGGCAAACATTGTGCAAAATGTGCATATGACACAGGGCTGCTGTGAGTTCTGTGCTTCGCAAACTTTCCCCGCCGCAATTTTTGTCCTTTTTTGGCATTTCACTACCCCAGTCGTTCTGTGCCACTTTTTATATTTACTCTGATTTTTTTATATAAGAGTTTAAGTCGTACGCATACAAAACACTTGGGGAAAAAATTAAGCAATTTATAACAAAAATTATTGCTTGTGAAAAAATATGCGCACGAAATAACCAAATAAACTCGTCGATTTACACTAATTGTTTGATTGTTTTCAGCATGCAATCGTAGTTTAATTGTTTGCACTTTATATCTGTGAAATATTTAAAGTGCATTTGCATTCGTCAGCTTTGGTTGTTTCTAGCTGTTTATTACTAAGGCATTTTTAAATCAAATCAAAACTACAAATTTAACGGATGAAAGTCTCTCAAAAGTTTTTAATTTTTTGTTGAATCAAGAATTTAACAAAAAATCAAGACAAAAATAATTATTTCTAAAAAAGTCTTATTACTAACAGGTAAAAAAAGAGGGTTTTTTTTCCATTTTACTTCGCTTGGTCGATAATTACTCTTAAATTCAATAAATAATATTATGGTTATGACCACTCAAACTTAAAGCCAAACTGAACTCAACTTCAATGTTTTACTTTCCCTGGGGAGCTTGGCTAAACTTTGTTTCGGTTTTTTTTGTATGCCAATTAAAAATGCCGCATGAGCTGCCAAAAGCGAAAACCAAGTTCAAGCTGGCTTATACCCATCGCATACATTTTGGAAGCCACTTCATTCCGACGAAAGTTTGATTAAATTTTTATTTAAATTTTTGCTTTTAAAGTTGGCTTTTAAGTTTATTTTTATCCCACGTGATGAACGTTAAACAAATTTAGTCCGGGCAGGTGAAAGGGCATTTTGTGGCAGGGAGTCAGTGAATAATTCGATCGAGGCTTTCAATGGCCCTCCCTCTCCTTACATTTAATAATAAATGGGCATAATAAAGTTAAAGTCCTATGGCTTACCCGGCATATAGAGAAGTGGCGTTCATCTCCGATACTGACCTGCAAAATACAAAGAGCAAAGCGAAAGGGAAAACACGATTACAAAAACGTCAATTATAAGTTTTTAAATCGGGTAAAGTACATTACGGGGAAAAGCTAAAGATAACGATGAAAAACAGGAACACGAGCAACACAACTTCAACTACTTTTAACTAGGAAATTAATTTGTCTGTTTATTTATTTATTTTTCCTATGGGAAAGAAAACAGCTCACGGGGTAAAGTCAATTTTTTTGCTGTAAATTACATTTCCCTTCGAGGACTAGATGATATCCCCGGGCCACAGAGACAAAGAAACAGATAGAGTGAGTGGAAAATCTGCACAGTTGATAGGTAAAGAGAAACAAGAGCAGCTGGATAAGAACGAAGCTAAAAGGATGATTATAAAATGTAAAAGCGAAAGTTTAAGCCAATACTGCCCAACGCTATGGGTCGGAAGTCTGTCTGATGCAGATCAAAATTCGGGATGAAAGGAGCATAGAACCATATCAACTGCCAAGTTGGAGTGGCAGTTTTCGTTGGAATATCATAAGACGGGGGTAATTTATCAAGAGGAAATAATGGCTGGCAAAAGTACTTAAATCAATAAAATAAAAATTATAATCAGATTATAGTGAAGCAAACAGTTTAAATATTTTTATACCAAAATCCATTTTATTTAATAATAATGATCTGCATACAACTAATAAATAAAAGAGAAACAAAATAAATAATATAACCTGCATTTGAAATTAATTAGAACCAAATATCTTAATAAAATGATTTCCATGTTTTTCCTATTCTTTTATGTATAGAAACAGCTTTGAAAACTAACTGCACAAGTAAAGTGACAACTTTTTACATTAAACTTAGCCAGTTTTAGGAAAGATTCCCACTACTAAGAAGTCCATACTTTTCATGACAGAAAGTTGCAAGAGGGCATAGAAATTGTGTTTGAGGTAATCTCTGTACTCTGTCATTCTACCTCCATCTCTTCTTTTCCGTTTCGACCATCAATATCACACTTTGACACAAGTTTCATTAGAGAACATATTGATCCTTGGACAGCAGCAGTTATCCTTCGGCCCAACAAGATGAACAAGAAGCTAGAAAAGGACCATGTGACGAGTTGCACGTGCCAAAAGTCTCAAGTTTAGCTGTTGCTGTGGCTACTCACAAAAAAATTCGCTCAAGGCGCTTGCAGGAAAAGTGAGGGCGGAGAGGGCGGCAAAAAGCAGAGGTGGTATGTGGAAAATTGAGGAAAAACCCGAGTGGGATGACGACAGTTTGGGCCTGTCATGGTAAACGCGACGTGAGCGCTGGCTTGGCCTTTGGCAAGATTCTTATTGCATGCATGTAGCGCACAAAAAGTGGCGAAAGGGAAACTTGGTAGTGGCGAAAAAAATGTGTTGCATATTCATGTGTGCACCAGCCAACGGACCGTTTGAAGGCATTTGTAATTAAAAAAGCAAAAATCTTTACCCCATTCAAGCAACAGTGGTCTTAACTGGAAACCATAAGTTGATATCATAAAATGTTTCATTTTTACAAGTTGGTTGCAACTTTTTAACAAATTCTATACTGAGTTTATTATTAATTTTTAAAGGACAACTGAATTGTTTTAAATGTTAAAATGATATCTAAATGGTTTTTAAACTTTAACAAATTTCTTATTACTTCCATACTTAATTTATTAAATGAAATCAAAAATGCCAATTAAATTACCAGTTCAAATTTCATTAATGTTAGCTTCCAAATTGAAAGAAAATATTGCCAGATTTAGGAGTTTATGATCAACATTTTGCTTAGCATTTTAAAGACTCTACAGAAAATAATTTTTGCCTTTTATGTGGATGAGTTCCCATTTTACGGAGGCGCCATATGGTGGGCGGTAGGCGTGGGTAAAAGATAGAAAAGTCGCAACGCTTAAGGATACTTGTGCAAGATTTATGATGTGTTAGTTTTTTTTGGAGTGGAGTTCTTGCGCTCAACATGCATATGCATATGCTCAAGCATGCAATTTCTGTTTTCCACTGTTTCACCCTGGGATTTTTCCTCCATTTTTCCGCTTTTCCCCTCGCTTTGCATTTGGCAAATGGCGCTCAATTTTTTAATGAGCGTGGCGGAAATGTGGAAAATGTCTGTGCGAGCGTGTGGGTGTGAGCTTGTGGGTGTCACTTTGATTTATGAACATCGGCCTGGCATCCGACAGATTTTGTCATTTTCAGCTGTCGCTCTTTGTGGTGGAAAGTGCGCTTTTCGGCGGGGCGCAAAAGAAAATTATTCTTAATGGTCACAGCACAGTCATGAAGTGTCCTTCTCCGACTCCTTCCACTTTTGGATATTGATACGTAAGCCCTTCGTCGGAGCACTTAAACTGTATTTACGCATGTGCGTCCATTAATCAAACAATTTATCAAAACATGTCATTTGATGTGGCTCGGAGGAGTGGCAGGATGTTCGACTACTTCTGCTATTATCGAGCCCGTCAAACAGGAAGGAATCGACTTGTGGGCTCAGATTGCTGTCAATCATGATGGTCACAATGATCGTTCATTGCCACATTTCCTGCAGCCAATTATCTGCAGCCAAGTGAAAACAAATATAGAGACACTTTGCAAAAAATATACAATATATATATATGCTTAAAGTATATCAGACATTTTTACATACAAAAACAGTTGCCTTTAGTTCAGTTGCCTTTAGTTCACCAAAAGCGGTAAGCAGGACTCAAAAAGTCGAAAGGAGGTTAATAACCAGACGCACATAACATACACACTCACAAACAGGATAGGAAGCGTAGAGGGATTTTTAGTGGGGCCACTCTTGTGTGCTCTCACTTACAACAGGATAATGCAAAGTTTGTGATAATGTTTGAACAAAAAGAGCACGCAAACAAGTCGAGCAAAGGACTTTGGGCATAAAAGAATATGAGAGTGTAAGCAGGCATTTAACCTCTCACAAGTATAACCATCCATCAAGATTGGCTTTCACTTTATTGATGGTCGGGTAAATATTTAAAGTGCATGTAAGTGTGTCAATTATAGTAGTTTAAGGAGAAATGACGCATTAATAAAATGATTTTATAAATCATTTTTGCTTTCTTAAAACTTGTACATTTATAATTAAAAGTATATTCAAGGATTTTATTTCATATCTTAAAATATTAAATGATTAAGTTTGAGATTTAGTTCTTTTTTTCTTCACCCTCACACCCTTTAGAAAACGGAAAACTTTTCCTTTTTAACTTAACTTTTGGCTTCATTTTCATAAGAGTATTCCGAGACTGTTTTCAGTCCTTCTCCATTTCCCGCATTTTCCGCATTTCCCGGTTTCTATTTAGTATACATTTACCCGTCAGCGCAGCCGGATGATGCTTTGCATTTTCGCATTTTCCATCTCTCAGAATCCGCTTTGCATAGTCGGGAAATTTAAAGCGTTCTTTTAGGGGCTGCTCAAGTGGTTTCCTACATTTGGGCAATTCTTGTATCGCATTTGGCATGGTTGAGTGGGTGTGTGCGTGCTCCTTACGTATGCATGTGTGTCAAAGCCAGGCAAAAAAGTAAAAGATGGCATACTTTTCGGGGCGCACTCAGACACACACTCCTTTTAGATCAGCATTCATTCATTTTTACGGTCTCTCAGGTTTTTTTTTTTGTACTTTTTGTGCTAGCACACGCCTCCTTTACATAATTGAATTTTTATGACCTAGGCGACAAGCCGAGGAAAAAGGGGCGATGAAACCGCCGGGAAAAGTAAGAACAATAAACCAAACAGCCATAAAATAACCATAAATCCAAATTTTTGAAAGCGCCTAGGCCGCAGCGTAGCACAATTTTTTTTTATTAGCTGCCATAATCGAAATTCGGTGTTCGAGGCTCAAAGTTATCCATGTGTCCGCTTACTGCGTTTAAGCATGCGACAATTCCTTTATGTAATCGCAATACAAATTGCACATGCCGGTGCAATTCGAGATAGTCTGAGTGAGTGCACACAGAAAAATGTTATTTTGTAGGATTTAATCTGAAGAATATAAATTAATCTCCCAAAAACGAGATAGTTCGGAGTCGAAACTTTCACATACAAAATAGTGGCCTAACATCATTCGACAATTCTAAAAATCAATTGAAATTTAACCAATCTTAATCTTACTATATTATAATATTTATAGCTCAATTTTGTTTGCCAATAAAATATAAATATAATATAAAAGAGAATGGCTGAACAACTTTTGACAATTCTTAAGTTGAAATAAAATTACACCTATCTTAAACTTATTAAAAAAAGTCTAAACTTGTATATTTTCTGTGTGCAAGCTATAGTTATTACGCCTGTTAACTTTTTAGGAGTCGAAACTTTAACCGTCTAGCCCGAAATAGGCATTTCCGGGCAATAAAAGTCCGGCGCGTTGCAATTTCCATTGCACACAGAACAGCACAGGACACAGTGCAATGAACTGGAGGCCCGGAGACAACAGTACGGCAAACTTTTGAACATGGCGTGATTTGCGCCTAAAAGTATGCACCAAACTGCAAGAACAAAGCAGCCCGATAAGCAGGAAAATCAGGAAAAGCAGACAGTCGGTGGGGAAAATAGGTGGAAGGAGGATGATTTGGTCAGAGGAACAGGTCCAGACACCGAGACAGCTGCAAAAAACTGCCGTTGGGAAACAGGCCTTGCTTTGTCCAAAAATGCACAACCAAATGTCTGGTTTATGTTTCATTTTGTAGCATTTCTTTTTACAAAGAAAGTATCATGAATGGGTATTAAAAATTCACAATTAGAATGTATATGTATTTCAGAAGCTATATCATATATTTAAAAACAATGTAAAAGCTGCCGATTCTTAAAAGCGAACTTATACAACTTTTCTTTGATGGATACAAATAGAGCTTCCTATGATACGATTCACTCTACTGTTTCTAACAAATCTTAAAGTGTATCTCTATATCCATTCCATTAATTGCACACACTTTTCTGCTTTGCAGGATCCTTCGTAGTTTATGCTGGACTCCACAACGTTGCGTTTCCGGTTTTGCTTAAAAATTTATTTTCATTTCTCTCAAAGTGGGAAAAATTTATCACGTTGAGTTTTTTGCAGCTTGATGTTGCTTAATGTTCAAGTGTCGACCATCTCGTTTCCTGTCTCTCTCTCTCTTTCTCTCTGTGTCTCTGAAAGCTTTTTCCAGCGAATGTGTGCATATTTGTCTGTTTTTGCAGCATGTTAAATATTAATTTGCCCTTTTGTATGACTTCTTCAACACCAGACGAATGTTAGAGCAAAGGGAATGTAGGATTTGACAGGAATTTTGAACTAATGACATTTTATAACATCTTTAAACGTTCTGAGCAAAAATGTATACTATACCAATGCAATTTTTATTCTAATTTGAAAATTCTCAAATTGTAAAGTTTTAACCTCTTAATAATCTGTGAAAAACAAGGATTTTAAAAACCTTTTACTGATTTTTGATTTCTGTTTCGGTCTTTATACAGTTAAACCTCCAAGCTTCTAAAAAATCATATTTTTGCAAATATAAAATCTTGTACATTTTTATATTTAGTCATAAGGTATTTTTAGTTCGCTTGCATACATGTTTTTTTTTGCCTCTTAATCCTGTTGCTAGTTTGCCACTTTAGGTAAGCTAATGCTGTATTTTTCGTTTTCATGAGTTGTTTTTTAATTAGTTGCAATTAAAAATTGAAGTGGCCCTTTCAACCCAACGAACATGGTCAAAGAGAGTTTAAAGCGCGACTTAAAGCCATAACAGACACATCTGTCTGTGGCTGTGGCCCAGTAATATTTCATAACCTAATTAACTTGGAGGGCTGAACTCCTTGAATTTGGACAAAGAAATTTCCATTTCACCGGCGGACCGGAATGGGAACTTGAAACTTTGGAAAGTTTTTCTCTTTTCTGGCTGTCCATTGGACTCTGCTAATTGCACTTTTTGAGTTTCCAATTATAGTAGGTTAAATATTTATTTAAAGCCAAATTGTGGAGTAAGCTGCAAATGTGAAACGTGGCCAAAGGACCGCCCACAGAAAATGGAATAACGTGACTTGCTGTTTGTGTAACCTGGCCAAGGATCCTCTCCTATTTAATGTTAAACAATGATGCGGGTGGATTTGGGTGGTAAAGGGGGTGGTAAGCAGGCAACAAAAGTTTAATTGAATTTCCTTCACCTGACGAAAGCTGGTTGACGTCAAATGGTCCATCGTTCCGTCCCTATCGTATTTTATATATATGTTTCGTATGTCTTTCAGATAAATTGCTCAAAGTTAAAGGTACTCGTAAAAAAATATAGGTTAAGCCAAGCTTAAGAATATTTAAATAATTATGTGGCCAGCAGTTAATATTTTACATTCCTAGAAAATTTGTATGCAAATTACTTGATACCATAAATTTTCAAACAGAATTTTAATCAAATTTAAGCAAATACTCTATTCCCAAATTATCTTACTGTAAGGCATCAGATAATGGTTTAATCGATTATGCTTAAATCAATTAATACGAAATGATAATATAGTCAGTTTAAACAGCCCCTCATGATGCATAAATTAATATAAGTATAATCGCATTAATCGGAATACTGCACATCACGTCCTCGATGTTAACGTTAAGTTAATTGAGCACCTATTTACTCGCCAACTATTACATAACACTCCCCACAGCAAATGCACATACCAGCCTTTACAAAGCACCAAATTATGCCACCAATACGATATGATATGGTTATAGTTATGGTATATCGGGCATGTGCGCCTCTGGGTCATCGAATCCATCCGCCACGTCCTTGATCGCCGCCTTTTCAACCTTCATCTTCCATAATTTGCCTCCCGTTCTACCCACTTGCAACACTGCCTGCATATTAAGCACTTGACTTGTGAATGCGTGTATCTGTGTTTCATAAATGTATCTATGCCTATGCATTTGTATCTGGATGCGTGGTTTCTGTGTGCGTTCGTGCATTGCGAAATTTATTTATAGCTTTCTCTTTTGGACTCATTTTTATTGACTTGCCTTGCGTATCTTTTAAATATAACCTTTACATTGATTTAAATTTAAAAAGGGGTTTTGCTTTGGAATTACAAAACATTTAAAAAAAGGAAATAATATTCTATAATCTTAGATTTATTATAAATTAAATGCTGTACTTAAGAGCATGTTTCTTTTTATTTTAAGAAAACGACGCTATAGCACTCCGAAAATTGCATCAATATGCACCCTACTTAAGCTTTCTTGATATATTAACGGATTGAAAAATATACTAAATTCTTAAATCATAAAATTTGTTCGCTCATCGTTGCAGTACAGATTTATTTTGCAACTTGGGTCTGTTTGTGGACATTCAAATAGATAAACGCATTTAAATTGCAAGGAAGTGCAAACTTTGCCACCAGTTCATGGCTGCTGGCCGAAAATTTATGTTGACAACGTGCTGGGCCACCACGTCACCGCTGCACTACCCCACCACCCGAAAATCACCCTAAAACCACCCGAACACCATCCCATTTCCCCTTTTATTTTCCACAACGCCCAGCTGTGAGAGTCGAATGAAATGACCTAACCAAACCAAACCAAACCAAAAAGTGCCGTGCGCTTATTAATGGGTCATGTGTGCAGAGCTAAAGTTTTTTAAGCCCTTCTAGACACTCAACAAAACATATTTTTGTCCCACTTTATTTTTTAACGTACAAGTTTATTTTTCTATTACTTTAAAAGGCAAATTTTATTGCAATTAAATATTTTCAATTGTTGTAAGTAAAGTAATTGATACTTTTTAAAATATATAATTTTAAAGAACTAGATTCATAGCAATTTTTGTTGAGTGTTTTAAGAGCATATAGCGGAGCATCGGGAAAGAAGGAGCATCCTATCTTTTACTATTTGGTCCGTAGTCCGAAGAGTTTACTCTGAAAGTTTCACTGCCCTGTGGTGAAAAGTTTTTGGCACCGATCCCCTGAAAATCCCCAGCCTCCTTCAGGTTCTCGTCGTAGTTCATTTTTTGGTAATTTCCCGCCTTTGGCTAAAGCAAATTATGAGCTTCATTTGCATATTCGCATTTCCAACAGTGAGGAGCAACAAAAGGGCTGAAATTGAAAACGCGATTTGCTCGAATTTACAATCGCAATTTACATAGGTCCTTTCCCATCCCGTTTCCAAAGGTGTTGCCAAATGCATAAATCATCAGCCTATACGTACACACACACATACGAACACACGCATCAAGGACTAGGTACAACAGGGCGTATTGTTGATTTGAATTTGAAATTCCATCGGCGAGTGGATCAAAAATGGAAAATGCCAATGTAATTCCAGCAAAGACAGCTGTCGATGCTGCCGTCGATCCACAGCGAGCAATAAATTAACCTTACCATAGAAGGAAATTAAGCCAATATTGCGTATACGCAGAGTAGGAAATTAAGTGGTTTGACTCGACGAAAGGTCAATAAGGTTTGGGTAATAAGCATTGACCAATCTAAGCTTTGAATGCAATCAATTTTTAACATGAACTGTTCTTAGAGTTCTATTTCTGGCATTTTTCGCGTAGCTGATAAAGTCAACAGAGCGTTAAATGCAGCTTGTAATTGTCAATTCTAGCGAATTGGCACAACAAACCAACGCATCTTGACCCAAAACGTAGTCGAGTGCAAACGGAAAACGCAATAAAAAGAGATTTTACTGGAAAAAAAAGATGAAGAAAATCCGATTGGTCCCTGACGTAATTAAAGCCCTTTGAACAAGCTGAAGTTGCTAAACAACAAAAATGGGAAACTCTGACAAAATTTTAGAATGCGTCGCTCTACCGTTACAATACGTTTCCTGTTGCAGGATGGAGAAGCAGGAGCAGCTTGTTCGACTGGGAAATTAAAAGTACCACAGCCACACAGAGACAGAGCCAAAAAACAGAGCCCGAAAAACAAGAAAAAATAAGGTGAAGCGAATCAGGTGAAAGGACGACAATAATTGGAACAGTAGAACGAATACCGTCAATTGTTGTCGCCTCTGTGCAATATCGCTGCAATGTGTGTTGCAACACGGCAACAACATTGCAGCTGCTGCTGCCGTTGTGCCGCCACAATAGCCGACTAGCGATGGCAACAGCCGCAGAGCAATTTTAATTGATTGTGGCTTGGATGGTGAAAGTGTGCCCCATTTGAAAGGCAGCATTAAACGGTGAAAATGTGGTGTAAATAACAACAAATTTGGTCAGCATTAAGTAGGAAATGTAACAAACGCTATGACAGCCTACGCTCGAAGTATTCCTTTCTCTAATGAACAAAATTTCAAAACTGAAAAGTTTCAACGAAAAGATAAGTTGTAACTGACTTTAAATTACTATTAGACTGCTCTACAAATTTAAATCGAAAAAAATCCTCCATAGATAAAACCTTAATTTTCAATGATTCGGAAAATAAAACTCAAAAGTTGTTGTATGGCATCCTTATAAGTTATAACAAATATTACTCAGTGGATTGTTGATTTTAAAAGCTGGATGCCTTCGTTAATTTTTCGATATTAATATTTTGGGGTTCTAGGTAATTTTTTCTTGAATTAGTTTATGATGTAAAAACTTTTGTTTTAACTACTTTACAAACTTTGTCGAGTTTTGGCAACTTATTTGGGAACCGATTTTTATAACATGTAAAAAAAAGGTAAAGAACGTTCTTAGTGTAATAAAATAAGCCATCGAAATCGGTTAAGGGGTAACGGAAAAAAATTTAACAGCCATGAAAACAGGTAAAATGCGTTATCTACACTTTTCTTATGGAAAATATTTATTTTTATTGAATGCCACTTAACAGCAAAGAGTGAATATATAATTGATAGCCTTTAATTCGCCTGATTGAGCACAACAGGCTGTTTAAAAACCGTGTTAATCTTCCATTTAATTAAATCCAATGTTTATGTAGTATACTTTTTCGCGCAGCAGTTGCATTTGCAGCCACAAAGAAAACACGAATGTCCAGTACCGCAGTTTTAATTTCTAAACATAAATTTTCTGCACTTTGTTGTTGTTGCGTGTTTCACGCCATTATATTTTTAATTTTTTCATTGTACTGCACAAACTTTTTATGTCGTGAAATTTTTAGCACCTTTTTCTCTGCGATTTGCTGGCTTGTTTCGCATATCGTTGCATATAGCTTGTCAGTTTTGGAATGTGGCAAATGTGCTGCACTCACGCATTCCGCCAACATATTTGCGAAAATCCTTCTGCCACGCCCCCTCCTGTCAGCCCCTTTTACTTGGGACAATTTTCCGGCGATTGTTATCGCCAGTCGTTTGTTAAAATTGCACCCGCACAGTGTAAAATAATGCTTGCACAATTACACCAACAGACACGGCTTAGGTTTTCCCTGCCGGCAGTCATTTTTCCATTTTCCGTTTTCCACGCTGCACTATTATAAATAACAAACAAGAAAATTGTTTATAATTACACATTAGCAGATAATATATTGCATGTTGCCGATGTTGGCAGCCATTTGGCGCGGGCATGAGTGTGTGTGTGACCAATTTGTTGGCCCGACGTTGGAAACATGGCTTTTTTTTCTGGCCGTTGTAATTGTTGCAGTTCCATTCAAGTCCATTCAATTTTTTTTTTTTTGATTTGTTACATGGCGCTAAAGTGATGTCATTATCGTCGATTACGAATGCGATTATATAATAATCACTTTGAGTTAAGTCAGGTGGGCGCAATAACTATAATTTTCATTCCTATGGATTCTATCTTTGAATTGAAATGTTCATTTGTAATTCAGACATATTTGCAAATGCATTTGTGATATGATTTAACAATGAAATATTTCACAAATAGATAATCATACATTCCTGCTCAAAAGTATGCACTTTTAAACACATTTTTGCTTTGGAAATGACTAAAGTCATATACAGTACATCATTATCGAAGAGGCAGTCGATTGAAAATAATATTTATTGTACCCATACATACATTCCACATACTTACAAAATAATTATCCAAACTTATAAAATTTCAGGTTAATTTTGCTTTAAATTAAAAGCAAAACTAGAACGTTTCGTTCTATAATATATATAGAAAGACAGAGAATAAACACGTACACTCAATTGCTTGCACA
Organism: Drosophila elegans; assembly: GCF_018152505.1. Lineage (NCBI taxonomy): Eukaryota > Metazoa > Arthropoda > Insecta > Diptera > Drosophilidae > Drosophila > Drosophila elegans. Next base: position 1,275,570 of record NW_024545863.1, read on the forward strand.
TTAGAGACATTAAAGGTTCCGGTTCTCCCCATTTAATGTGTAGCAAATTGAGGAGCAAATCTATCCAAACACACATGTATATATATGTGAGCAATAAAATTATAACAATCATGGGCAAGAAAACAGTATAATTGCAGCCCAGAGCACAGCAGGCCCATTCAGGGTCTCTCGGATGGAAAAGACGAAGACTGCCAAATGCAACAGGATTATCCTTCCCCTCCAACTCTCCATTCTCCATTCTCCGAAAAACACCACAGGCCATTGTTTTGTCCATAAATATGTTTCCATAATATGTCTCTATTTGTTGCAAGGTATGAAGAAAACGGAATTGGGGGCTTAAAGACATGAGCTCTATACATTGTAGTTATAGAGAAATGGGTAGCCTACACTTTTTATCATCTTAGTTTATACATTTTAATTTTCTAAGCTACTTTTAAAACCTTTTCCAATTTATTCTAAAAGAGTCTCTAAGAATTACAAAACCATAAATACACTTTTCTAAGCACGTTAAAACTAAAACGTCTACAATACATTTTATTGGACATACACTTTTACTTAATAGCAACACTAAACATAGAAAAAAGAAACAAAAAGTTTTGTTAAATAATAATAATCAATAAAAGCCAATTTAAATGATAATCAGTTGAATACCAGCTATAACATTGCTAATTATAATGTGCACAGTTTGTTTTTACTTTTTGACCAATTAAACAGTTATGGTTTTATGGTTTTTTGGTTGGTTTTAAAAACACACACACAGAATTCAACAACAAACACAATTGAATTAAGCTTTGGGTGGTTTTAAATTTTTGATTGTCGCTATTATATTTGGTTTTATGCTGAGTTATTATGGATGGGATTGATCAGCTGGTTAGAGCTTACCTTGTGGCTGCTGTCAGGCAGGCAAACGCTTTAATGGGTGTCTGAAACCTGCAATGTAAAAGAAAACCGGAAAAGAAAAGAAGAAAAGTTCGCCACTGGTAAAAACACTTTTTCAAATCGATCTCGCTTAAAATGCTCTCACATTATTTTGTATTTTTGCCTTGTTTGGGTTATTCAGTAAACACTGGTTATGGTTTTAGGGTTTGTTTGCTTTTCTGTTACTACAAATGGTTGCATCAAAACTAGGTATGTATATATAGGGATATAAACGAGTTGACAACTGTTTTTATTTTTGTTTTTCGATGGCCGACCACGTGTCGATTAAAATGCATGGATCGTTATTTGGTGGTTTACTCAAAAGGGATGTGGGTCTGGTGTTTAAAAAAATATTTGAATGGCCAGTCACAAGCACTCAGAGATTATTTACATGGGTTTTCAAAAATACTTTTATGGACTGTCTAGTGGAGCATCACGAATTAGATTTAAACAAATTTAAGTTCTTAACTTTTAGCTGATTGCTTACTAATGTCCACTGAAACAGATGAAGCAAACAAAATATAAAATGCAACCTCAAAAATGTTTTCATCTACATCTCCAACAACTACAGGATAAGCTATGGGTAATTAACCAATATGTATGATGTTCAATGAAAATTTATTTCACTTTATGCGGCTAGAAAAATTATTTTACTCTTATATTACACATACCAAAACCATTTAATCAGGAAAGTTATTTGCACAACAACTGAGGACCATGTTAAAATGCATTATACAAAATTACATATATTTATATGCGAATGAAATTAATAAACCAAAGTAAGCCACACTAACAACGACAACAACAACAAGGACAACAGGATATATAGGGGGATGGATGCGTTATACAAATACTCCAATGATGCCTACCAACCAACTCAGATTTTTATAGAATTACCAACTTTATTCATATTATTTTAAATTATTAATGGTCTCGTTTTCGGTTATTTATTTAAGCTGTGACAGGGAAAACAATGTATAAAATATACACCGAGTCGTACAAGTATTTTGCTAGGCATACGACATTTATTACACGGCACTACGACATGCCGGAAGACAAACAATAAAATACCAAAACCAAAATTTATATGTAAACATGTGAATTGTTTATTATTTGTTTGGCAATACGCTTTCGTGTTTATTTGGGACGTGTGTGTGTGCGAAAAAGTTTTAATGTTCAAATTTAATTGGCATAATAATTGAACATTTACGGAGTCCACTTTACATAGTTTTTAAACTAATAGAAAATGTATAACTGAGGAATATGGTTGGAAAAAGCTCATGACAAATTTAAATTCTATTTTAATATAATTCATTTTTCACTCAATATGTGAAACTTTTAAAATGTTTAATTTCTGTAATCAGAAGACTAATATCAATAAGCCCCTCAGTTAGTTTCGACCCCATTTATCTTTCTATAATATACGATGAAAAAGGGACCCACACATGAAACTTTTCCCTAAAAAAAAGGTTTGCCACCTTTTAAATTGAAATAAAGTACCTTTTCACAGGCTTTTCCTCCATCAACTTTTACTTTTTAGTTTTCTGCCCACGAAACTAGGCCAAAATGCAAGTTTCGCTCCTCTAGATGTGACACCAAAATGTCAACAAGTCGACGAGGCGTGGAGGCTCGACTGAAAAGGCTAATGAGAGAACGCATCAGGCGGAATGGCCCGAGGGACGTACTCATTTGTAATTAAGAGCAGTGGCTTCCCACATATACTATATAATACTTAGGATGGAAAATATCCAACGTAATAGAGAGAGAAATATGCAGATTTCAAACTGCTCCTAATTAAGCGACTTTCTGTGGTCGACATTCTGATTAAATAAAATTCAGAGGCAAAGTTAAATGAATATTTGATAGGGCGCCAAAAATTAAGATAAGACCGGTGCAAACACTGGCAGCTAAAAGTCTATATCCAGTGTTCTCTTGCCCTTAAATAGGGATATTCAAAAACAGACAGCGACTATCGGGCGGAAAGAATCTTTGGCAAATTGTCAAAACAACAGAAACGACAAGGAAAACATTTTTAATTTCCTGCTATAAATTGTATGCAAATGGAATAGATTTTTCCCTGATATAAACTTGCAGCCACAAAATATGGTTTTTCAATTTGGATTTTCAGATATGTAAATTTCGTTTTTGTTGGCGCGGTTGGATGGGCGGTTTGAGGTTTGAATGGTTGTTAAAAGCTACTAAGTACTAACACAAAAATGTAGTGAATCGATTACACATTCATAATGTGAAGAGAATGAGGTGTGGGTTAAACTTAGAGAAGGGTTTGCTAGTATTTAAATGAGGAGTACATAGTTACACAATTAGTGGGTCTATACGGGGTTAAGGCTTACACAAACACACAGTATTAACAATGGTCTCTATGGCTATCCCTTTGTCACGTTGTTTTTCAGTTATTTTTATAGATTTGCGCTTACCTGAAAGAAAAGAATAAACGAATATCGGTTAGTTTAGTTTAAAGCTCAATATTGAATTAAGAATATATGGTGTTATATATTTTGTTTATTTTTTAGCAAATGAATGTTTTTATCTTTACTTAAATCTTATTTGTACATATCCTATATTGCATTTACAAACACTTCCTCAACATTTGCATATCCTGAAGCGCTCAACTTCCCGATCCTCTTGCATAAACCCAGTTAATTGGCATTAAAAATGTACACGCAATCCTTTAATCGATTTAACCGAGCACGAAAGGGCTGGGATGGGTTGCAAACCGGAGGCTCTGGAAGCACCATGTGCCTTATAAAGCGTTAGCTAAACGCTTTTGTCGGTTTGTGCATCAAATATGCATATGCAAGTAGCTAAATGCTGAGTAATGAATGAGTTTCCCCGAGATGTCGTGGCTAATTTCATGGTATTTTAACATTTTACTGTGTCAGTGTATTAATTCCCATAAAAAAGTAGCGACACGGCTTTAGGCTCAACTTATTCAACCGATTTGTTTAAGGATTTGTTAAAGCTGAAATCTTAAACCTTTGTTTGTTTCCTATTTTATCGAATATTCTATATTCTGAAATTTGTTTTGATCTGTTTTAAAATTCATTTTTTAATTTTAAATTCCTGAAATGTGTCTATTAATTAATCTTGGCTCTTGTTAAAACCATTTCATTCAGCATTTTGTAGCATATCTGCCAATTAACAATTCCAGTTACCGCAATCTCTTTAAGCCTGTTGGCATGCAGATTTAAACAAAAAAGTCATACAGTTTTTCTAAACTTTTTTTGTATGACACAAATCGGATTTGGTAAATTTTAGAGAACCGCACGTATGGGTATGGGTATCCGCATCTCACTCACTTTCGTTTTAGCCCGCCGCCACACCATATGACAACTCTGATGGTCTATTACAATTTTTCGCTTTCAATTTTTGCGGCATGGCCCAAAGAGCTTAACTCATAAATCTGACACTCGACCAGAGAAATTGGAAGGTAAAGCATTTGGGAACTTTAACATTCATCGATATGACGAATAGTTACTGGCACGAGCTTCGTCCTCTACTTTTTCCTTCCACCATTAACTGCATTTTAATTGCATTTTTTATTTATTATTCTTCATTTTTCAAGTCCACCTCTGGTTCACCTTGGGGTTAAATTTCCCACCAGCTCAGATTGGGTTGAAAAAAAATTTGCATATAAAATAATTTGCTGCCATCGGTCATACACAGTTTATAAATTATATAGTGCACATATATTTTTTTTTCACAAAACGGAAACACATTTATAATTGCACATAAAACCAAAGCCGTTTACAGAGCTTTCTGGGTGTGGATGGGCGTTTGCGTTTCGATTTCCCGCCTGACTTCAATGTTTTAATGATTCACTCACTGTCGGCGGGCTCTACGCATTGAGTCCCGATATGCATACGTAATTTCCTGCTCGATTTTAACGGGGACAGAGGGATTGGACTGATGAAGCTCGGCTGACTGTCCATTTTAATGGTGACATTTAATATGCGTTAATTATGCCATTTATGGCCCGTTTCGTTTGGGTTTCGAGGCATATGCGCTAAATGGTTTGTCGTTAAAAGGTCTCGTCCATTTTTTACCATAAGGCTACCATTAAGTTTCACCCAACTCATCTCAAATTGCTTTGGACAGGGGTTTATTCTTTCGCACATTAGTTTAATAAAAGTGAATAAAACTTTGCCGAAAATGGAGAGCGGCAAATAAAAGTTTAAGATTGTAAACCCCCTAAGAATTATGCAAATTGTTTGGACACGCTGGCGAAGTGTGTATTTCATTCAAATGGGCCAAAAGTTAACAACATTTAAAGCTGAATATATCGTTGACCTTTTTTACTATAAATTTAAGGTCTGTAAAGAAAAAAAATGAAGAACGTAGTTGTTTCTTTTTTTAAGCAATTTATAAATGACTCAAATAAATAAATTCGTAAATAACTGAAAATTTACATGTTTGATTGATGTGTTTTAAATTAAGGGTTAAAGTTTCAATTAGAATAAATCATATTCTGCTTTCTAACAGACAAACTTAATAAATCAGCCTTAAAAGTCCACAGAAAGATTAAAGTTCGAACTTTAAATTTAGATGTATTAAACCCTACCATTGTCATATACCAATTACAATGACAATAGTGGTAAATAATCGAAGACGGAAAAGAAATCGAACGTTTGGGCAACACACAGACATACAAATGAAAACTCTTGCAAAAGTTAGTGTAGTCTATTTCTGGGCAAAGCTTTCACGCCATCGAAGCTCAGCAAATTTTTATCCAATTCTGAGATCTTACAAATACGAAAATAGTTTAATTTTCCCCAAGCGCACACAAAAATATTTTTATACACACATATATATATATATATATACAAAAGTGAAGAGAACGGGAACTGAAGTACAAAAACTTGGGTTTAGGACGGATAAAATAAAAAAAAAGTAAAACGGAAATGGAGGGTGTTTGTCTGTGTATATGTATCCGAGTATCTGTGTGTGGGCCGAGATATGCGAGGCGTAACGAATTGGCGCTGTGCTTTTCTGCTGTTGGTGTTCCCATTGCCATTATATTTGCGGCAGGAGAATAACTGAAATGGCAGTCCCAAGCACAAAACTTGGCAGCAGCAAAAACCGCAGGGGAAGTGGCGAGTGAGACCCGTAAATGTGAAATATAAGTAGAAATAGCCAAATAAAGCAAAAATCATACGAACTTTTGATACTGGGGATTTTCTTTTTTAAGTTTATCATAGAATAGAATGAGACAAGTATAGATTCAGGACACACAATCTAATTTCTTTAAATACGCTGCTTAAAAAAGTAGTAAATCCAAATATCTTGTAATCAATTTAAACATTTTTCCTATTAATTGAAATATTTTTATATTAAATCAAGCATTGTACTATATATATTATAAATTTATAATTTATCCATTCATTTTTAATTTAAATATTATATATACTATTTGGATTTCAATGGTTAGTTATTTTATTATTAATTTTAAATTGTAAAACTTACTAAGAGAGTAATGGCTTATTTTCTTTATGTTATTTATATGAAGGTTGTACCATTTTACTAAGGTATCTTTTACCCTTTTGGGTTCCTTTAAGAACCACACGGTATCCCATTAAAATTAAGGTACATATTTGTCTCGATTTTCTGACAGAACCCCTTCATTAACCTTAAGTTTCCTTCTTTCCATATTCCCCCAGAAACTCGTATCAAATTGCAAAAAGGCAGCAGGCGCAAACTTTTCAGCTAGTAGAGGGTGTCTAAAACACCAAAAAAAGGTTCTTCACACACATGCAGAAGGGCCGCATTTTCGTACACTGTAAATATAATATTTTATTGTACAATAAATACAACAAAAAAAAATAAGAACATAGGAAGGAGCCCAACAAAATACTAAGTAAAATGGTGCGCTACTTTGCCTTGGCCGAAAACGGATTCATAACATGAAATTGCTTTTCATGATGGGGCGCTCACACAAAGAAAGGCCCCAAAACACATGAAGGGATAAAGGGTTGTGTCAATGTTAATGGTTTTATTTCTACTGCATCTACATTTCATAACTATTACAATTCCTGCCCACAACCCCTTCTCTTGAAAAAGAAATCGTGTTTGCATCATTTCAACGCGTCATATTACAACAGAGGTCACGAGTGACTGTATAGTAAACGTGGGATATGCGTGTTTCTATAAACAAAATGAATTTCAAATGCAGCCAACTTTGCTTATTAAAATTCTTTATTACAAAGTTGTGACTTGTTTTCAAATTGAAAAGAAGAACTTGTAAGACATGCAATCTATAACTTGCGCACTATTTTAACACATTTTTTTATGGATATCTTAATACCATTTAAATTGGAAAGTCAAGTGACAAAACAAATTTTATAAATCTGTTTGAGTACTTATTCCCATATTTGAAAAGCCAAAACGCATTGTAAATATAACATTTATATTGCATATATACTTAAATTTTGCAATTTCCCCTGGCTGCTGTTATATTCGGTTAGCTTAGTAAACAAAACATGTGGGAAAACTGTTTTTCTCTTGCGAATAATTGGGCACGCATTGAATAAATATTGGCAAAAGTAATCTAAACAAGAAAGTTTAGCAAACAAATTTTATATCTTTAAAAAATGATAGAACTGAAAACTATTACATATTTTATAAGCACAATTTTTACAAATATTTACTGAAAGCAAGAATGCTTAGCATGAAAAAATGAAGTCAAAAATACCATCAGTAGATAAATTTCTAAGCCAAACTTAATAGTTGGGATTATTTTCTTTGCTCTATAAACTCTAATTAACTTCAAGTACTGATTTTCAGATAGTTGAGCATACTAAACGTTACTTCCTCAATTTTCTTGGTGGCTCTCATTTTTGTTTTCAATAAGCAGCTTGGCAAGCAACATAGATTATAGTTTTTATTCGTTTCTCATCAAGTTGACTGCACTTTGTCAGGCGTTACAGTTGCTTTCATTATTGAGCAAGACAACGCGACAGCAAACACTATCGTGGGTAACAATGTTTCCTCAGTTTACTATGGCCAAACACTTTGCCCACTTAATTGACTATTTGCGGTGGTTTATGGCAGCGTCTCGGACTCGTTTTAAACACTTTTAATTAATATTGTTACACACAACTGCACATCGATGCAGGGCGCGTTGAAAAGTTTAATTGAAATTTAATTATACGTAGCATGTGTGAAGGAAATTGTGTGGGATCCCGATTCCCTACAATACCCATTGGGCGAAGGCGTCCATCCAGAGCATCTTGAACTCAAGCCAATTGAGCGTAAACAACAAATTGTTGATTTGTTTTGTTTGGTTCCCTCGATTCGATTCGATTCGTTGCGATTCAATTCGACCCGTTGCGATACGGCTTATGTTGGTTTTGGCCGTTGCCACTTGAAATTTTATGCCAGTATTTGGCTTTGCGCACGATTGATTGATTTATATGAATGAAGCACAGACATAGACCCACTGACTGAAGGCTCGATTGCCATTTGATTGCATTACTTTCCCATGGATTTTAAATGGAAATGCGGGAGTTATGGATATTAAGATACGTAAATTTTACCCCTCTTTAAATGTAGTAATTCTTTGGTTTTTTACTCGCCGCACAATTGTAACCTTTTTGTGCGCAAAACATTTTTTATGTTAATACGCTTAGGTGAACAACGCTGCGAATCGCTTGACTGAACTCAACTTCAAACTCCAGCCGTCTGCACAGAAAAATTGAGAGATGAGTGGAGAAGAGGTGTGCAGAGTTAGTAGACAAAAGCTTTCGCATTTAAACTTGTGATTTATGGAGCATACTATACCCTTGAAGCCGGGCCACTATGAATGATCTCATATATCTCTTCGCGGCACTATTGCAAACATTGTTGGGACCTATCATCTATGAAGTTAATTTGAAATTTGTTTATACAAAAATGTTGCATTCCGGAGAACTCAGCTGAACTCTTTGAATGATCAAATCGGGCTTTTTTTATTCTGAGAATCACAAATTGTTGCAATAAGATGACTGATGTGAGACATATGAAATGATTCACTTTTGGATAATAATTCATTCGCCAATTAGGATGGAAATGAGTTCATAGAGGGCAAGTCGAATTAATATTTGAAATTTTTCGTTAATGACAGTTTTTATTTTTAAGGAATTTTACTGATCAAATTTTAATCTAATATTTTTAACGTTTATTAACTTGTTTAACGTAAATATTATATATAAAGTTTTATATTCAATAGTCTCATATTTGTTTGTACTAATTCAATTTTTATTTATCAGTGCTTGAACTATGCAACTTGAATTTACTATTTCAGGATTGGTAATTTATTTATGTACATCTCCCAAATAACTTATCTATGCATTAACGTTCAGGAAGACCATTAAATAAAACAGAAAATATCTCCCCTTTTTTTCTGGCTGGAATAAAGCATTAATTATTTTGCATTATTTGTCTCTTGCTTGCAGCAATTTTTCACTCCCCTTCTTATTTGGGTTTTTGTGGAGGACAAGGAGAGCCAGAGTCGTGTAATTATGTGCCACTAAAGACGGCAACGAAGCAAATGGGGCCAGGCACATAAGGAATGAAATAAAAGGAAACCACAGAGACGGGCAAAAGCGGGCCAGAGTGACATACGAAAAAATAATGTAGAATCGGGGGAAACACTACCATGGAGCTGGGCAAAAAAGGGACTGCCTGTGGCCGATTCACCTTGAACTCGAAAAATGAACTTATCGAGACACAAGTCTCCTTCGCAAAGGCCCCAACTCCTTTTTTTCGCTCAGTTCCGCCGTCTTGCTCTGAGAAACTTCACTCTTAGGGGCGTTGGAGCGTTATAACCGGGTGAGCGAAACGGGGATCCAAGCTGGAGGAGCTGGAGGAGCAGGAACTGGTAACCGGTAACAGGTACAGGTAAGGTAACTGAGAGTTCCACACCACACCCGTACATTCGTACATGCCTTTGTACGCGCTTCCCTGACTGACGGACGGACGTCGACTAGCAGCCAGTTCTGCCGTTTCAGCTGGCTTCCTTTTACTCGTTTGTTATACACTTGCAGAAAGGGTACTCCTAGCTAAGGCAGAAGTTGGTAATTGTTATAAATTGACGTTGAATTTTTTTCTCTTTAATTAAATGTTTGATATTCAAAAACCTGATGATGTATTTTGACTACAATTTAAATTAACGGTTCAATAATAGTTAATAGTATTTCTAACTTAATTTTTTAATACAATTTAAAGTAAAGGAGCTTTTTCGAGTTTTTACCAAAGATAATGGGTAATTTAATTCAAGTTCCCAGAATTTGTTTAACGCTTATAAAATACATGTTTTACAATGCTTAGAAAAAATACAAATAGCTTATAAAATTTGTTACTTTAATTATATGTTTCATTTTTAAGACATGTACTACCAGTTACAAATCTTATACATTCTATAAAATTAGTTCCAAGCCATATGAGTTATTAAAAAGTCTAAGAGTATTTTAAGCTTCGGTCTCCACACTACGACTTCCTTTCTAGTTTTTTTTACATTTTTTAACTCAAAGTTTTGTGCGTGGTTCCTTCGGTTTTTTCGCCTTCACAACCGCACCACTTTTCCCTGCCTAGCTGCTTCCTCTTGGCTTTTTTCGTTGCCTTTAACAGGTTTTCATTTAAAGTTGGCAAAAGCCACTTCTGCGGAAATTGTGTATGCATGTGTGTGAGCCTTTAGATTTCACTCGTCAAGGTTAGTCCACAGAAAAATGAGGGCGGGGGCGACCCAGTTAATGTCCTTGGCTCCTTTTCGAGAAAACTCCCATTATTATGTCACAGATTTTTGATTGACTTTATTTTACCTCAACAATAACTAATTTAATTTACTATTATTGCACGCAACGACAGACATTGACTTGCCAATAACGAAAAATTAACCCAAAATAAATATATACTGCACACATTGCAATAATATTTATTGGAGCAGGTTTCGTGTGAGGAGGTGATGACATGTTGACAAAGTCACCCAAAGGGGAAAGACGCTTCAGCGACAATGACACTTTAAATTTGTATTTAAATGTTTTTATGACTTCATCTGCACTTAATTGCAGTTTAATTCGCCATAAAACGATTGCCCAAAAGGGTTTCAGCCAAATTGAAAACGTGCCCAGCATCTTAAAGATGTCGCCCCGGGGCATAAAAAATGTCATCCAGTCTGACTTTTATCCTTCAAGACCTCAATCTATTCCCTGGATACCGAAAATGTTTTACAACAGATGTTACTGAAGTTTGTTGACCTGGTTTCGGGGGAACGCATGCAAAATAAGATTATTTTTTAAACTCGAAAAATTCACGCAACTGCTGTTGCTTTTTTTTCCCCCTTTGAATATTTATTTACGGAATTGGAGTATGAATAATATTTACGAGTTCATAATGGGCAACCTGAACCTGAAGTTCAATAGCCGAACGAGGCAAACTCAAACTGCAATCGCGGCTTGAGTTTAAAAAGATGATAAATGGCGTTGACTGCGAAGGTTTGTTTGTAAAATCTGACTTGCCTTGAGTCGGTGGAGCAAACTCAATCAAGGTTCTTGCATTGCAACTTCGACATGATTTAGAGCCAAGCAAACCCGAAGCCGTAAAACAAGAGCAATAATAATAATAATAATAGTCATCATCATAGTCAATGTTGGAACTGCATTTTGTGGATTTTTCAGTTCCCATCATCGAATATGTATGCCGACAAAAAATGCATTATTTATGAGCGAAGAATTGTAAGACAAACAAACGCCAACAAGTTTTGATCAATTGAAAACGCAAAAGAAATACTTCAAGTATAAATAAAAAAACTGACAAGTGTTAACGATTTTATATGCCCTTGCAATTTTATTTTTTAATCCAAGAAATGTATTTCGGGCTAACTCGTATCGTAAATTGTATTTTAAGAAATAAAAACAAAAAACATAAACATTCTATAAAATGTTAACTAAACAAGATAATTTTTGGTTAAATAAATGGAAGCTTTTCAAAAATTTAACCATATGTCAGGGTATTTGCTGAACATTTAAAAAACTAACAAAAAACCAGTAAATATTGATTGCACAATGCCCAAAACATTATGATGATGGGCCATATATGGCGTCTACCCCTCAATCCACTTGCACATTCATTTTATACAGATATCAAATGTGCAACTGTTGCACGAATGAAAAATCACGAATGAATGTATAGTATGGTTCCGCCTTAAAGCAGACATTTTGCGATGTTTGCTGGCAAATCGTTTTTCGTCTTTTAAGGAAAACACATTGCACAATCGGAATATATTCCATTTCTGTTGCTTATTGCTTGTTGTTGTGCGGCTGCGGGTAATAAACATTTGGCGGCATATTAACCGTGGCAGTTGTAGTCTTTGATTTGGTTTTTTGCATTTTTTCAGCTTTTTGTTTCAACGAATAATAAAAATGGTGGCCAATGGGTTCGGTTTCTTGTTTGCACGCTGTATTCAGCTTTTGTGTTTTTGTGTGTTTGCTGAATGCTGATTTCTGCCTTGGCATTGTTTGTATTGCAATCATAATGCCACATATACACACACCCCAGCTACTTGTCTTGCGTACAATGGAATATGCATGTTTCAATTATTATGGCGCTCAAAAGCCAAAACACCCGCCCCCCGATGAACAATAGACCTATGGCGAGGGGTATTCTACATCTGCAGTGCAAATGGAAATTTATATACATCGAAATGAAAAGCACAAAAGGCGCTACAAAAATGTTTTCCTAATGCATTTTTCCACTTTTCTCTTCTTTATTTCACACAGTTGTGTTTAAAAAAATAGTGAAGTGGTAGAAAACATACGAGTATATTGCAGTTGAAGAAAATAACACTTTCATCTTTATTTAATGTTTTAAATGTGAAAGCAGACTTAAGTATATATAAGAATAAAAAATATGACATTTCTAAAACTTCTGTAGCTCAAAACATACGAGTAAATTGCAGTTTAAAAAAATAACATTTTACTCTTCATTTCATATACATAAAATGTGGAAACAGATTAAATTGTTAGTAGTTGGTAAAATGTTAGTAAGAATATATTAGGTAGCATTTTACTCCCCTTTTACTCCGCAAACAACTGTACAAATTAATTTTAGTACTCTTGAAATGTGAACAGGAAAAATGAGAATAAATGCATGTTGAAGATATTAATGTGTCTGCCAAGTGCTGAACAAAAGAAAGGCTGCAAAGTATGCTATAACAAATCGTTGGCCATCAAGCGAAAAATCGATGCCCAAAACTCAATCGATGGAATATACTTCAATCCCAAGCTGCTTTCGGCACACCTGGCCAACTCCGCCCCCATATCCGCTACAATGAATTGCTTTTTTCCAAATAACTGGCCAAGTAAGTCCATTTACGCACGACCTATACCCGAGGTCCAAAAGAAAGGGTCAGTACAAGCCAACGGAAGTCATTTATTTCGGCTCACGACATAACAATGAAATTGGCATAACAATTATTTGGAAAGGGCGGCCAAAGTGAAAAGAAACCCAAGAAAAGCAAAGGAACTACTGCAGGAGCAACAAACTCGACTAAAATCAGACTTCATTATAAAGACGTGCACTAAAATCTTAATTTCTTCTTTTTTATTGTACTTTTAAATTTGGAAATAATATTATTTAAATTTCAAGGGTTTCATGGGGTTATGCAACACTACAGATTTAAACATGTTTATGTTATGAGGTTTAAATATATAACATATATTACATTTAAATATATTACATTTTTTGTTCAGTGTATGTACATTTATTTCTTTGGCTTGCTTCCTGAACGCAGAGCTCCAGCTAGTTGTTATCTAATTTTGCTTAAAAGCCAAAGTCACTCAAAGCGGCCTGGTTTTCAGCATTCCTTTTTTGTTTTCTGTTAAATATTTCCGACTGCAGCAGCAACCGTCATTGTTTGGGCCACAAAAAACCATAATTGCAATGCGAAAGGAGAAACAGGATGGGATGGGCTGAAATGAGTTTGGTCGCAACTACTATTTCCAGCCATTAATTATGCAAATGTTTTTTAATATTGCTGAAAACCTAAAACTGTCAGATACAAAGAATTGCTGCCTGTCAATTTGTCTAATGGTTGCCGCCAGTAAAATATCGATATTAAGGTCACTCAAGGAAGCGACTTTCGGAAATATTTCCAAATATTTATATTTCAAAATATCAATTAACCTACTTAATTGGAAATAACTCAGGTTACGTATCAGTTGATTCTTTTTGTTTTTGGTGGTACATTAACCTCTAAACCCAGCGAATTTCAAAGCAAAACAAAAGCGAAATCCGTAATATGATTCATGCGGACAATATTCGTAATATCTGTGAGCAAACCGTGGCTTCAGTTTCAGTTTCATATTTATATGCATATGCAATAAATATGTATTGTCTTGTTTCCCCTTTTTTGTTTATATTGTAATTTATGACGGTCGAAATGCGGGTTGAGGGGGAGTTATTCCCATTAATATAATTTTGGCCAAGTGAGCAAACCTGAACCTGAATGGATCGAGTCATGTCTTTTATTTTGTTTTGACTTTTTATATAAACTTATTTTTGATTTACAAAGCATTGACAATGGCAAAAAAAAAACCATTTGATAGCTTTTGACGCGACGTCATCGTCAGTCGAATCATCACTGTCAAGTTTTTGTTGTATTTTTCTGAATTTCTGTATTTTGGTTAGCAAAATATTTAAATTTTATTGTGGACCGCTGACAAGAGGAAATTAAACGTATTGAATTTTAATTAGCGATTACTTGCTTTTGGAAAAGACGTATAAAATGTGGGTGGAGCTTAAAAAAAGCTTGAAAGTTAACATTTAATTGAAAAAATGTATTTTAAAAATCCACTTTAGCGCGATTTTTTAACAATTTAAGTGAATTTATGTGCAAGCCTCAAAAGGCTTCAACCAAATAAGTTGTTATTGTTGCTTATTGGCCTGTTTTCTTATATATTCTCATTTCGGCATTGTCAACTATTTTCCGCTTAAGAAAAATATAAAAAACCGATTGACACATTTTCCCCCAGCCAGCTGTGGAAAGTGCAGCAATAAAAACATGGTTAACAAAACGATTTTCCTAGCTGTAAAAATGTAAGCTTCATTTTCCTACCGTAAATTATTCAGCAAAGCGGGACTTTAAATGCGGAAAACAAGAAAGTGCATTACCATTTGTTAAGATAGCCGGCAATAAATAACGCATTGCGCAAATCTTATGACTTAATCTAAAAGAGCCGTTTTATATAAATGCGCGCAGAGATGATAAATTGTGTGAACAAAACATTAAGTGGAGTTAAAGGGCGGCATGGGAATTGCTTGGCATTTATTAAATGACCTCCGAATTGGACCCTATCTCAACACCAAGTTGTTGGCCAAATACAAATACGAATTATAACTAATAAGCGTGCTTAATGCCATTGTTAGGCAAATTAGCAGCCATAGGGCAGGCGAAGAAAAATATAGTTTTTATTCGATTTGCCTTCATTACGGTCTTTATGCATATTTTGTCTTTCCACGCTGCCATATCACATTTTTCACTCTCGGCATTCCCTTTGTCAAATAAATGAGAAAAGAAATATCGCCAGCTACTTTATACGCCACAGTATCTGCAGGAGAGTGAATGGAAAATAAATTTGAAAATTATGCAAATTAGCGCATTAATATTTGTGACCCAAGCATTTGTTTGGCGCTGTCGCTTTTGCTTAATGATGATTCTCTTTTGGGATAAGCAAACCAAGTCACTTTAATAAGAAAGCCAATTAGGAAGACGAAAGAACCAAAGCACAAAATACAAGTGCTAAAAAGGGAAAGCAATTTATAGCTGATCTATAAACAAAAATCAAAGCACTTCATTCTATAAATCTTAAATAATATGATAATATAATAATTCTGTTTTTAAGGATTTAACTACTCTGACATAAAAATTTTCAGCAGATCTTTAAATAAAGAGCAAAATTCTGTAAGAGAACATACGCATGCCAATAAACTCTACCCAAAATTCCTTTCAATTGGTAATTAAAAGTAAACTTTAAGCGCAGCAGCAACTTTTTTAAGCATTTTCACTGAAATTTAAAAATTTTTTTTGCAAAAGTTCGGTTAGCCAACAAATTAAAAAATACCTTTGTTCTGGGCTGTATATGGTGGCGTCAATTAACCCAATTAACTTGATATATGCATAGCATGCATATTTAATTTTTGGTCCAAAATGTCGACTCCATAACAACAATCGGGCTTAATATTTAATTGCTTTAAAGTTTTTCTTCGAGTTTGAGTTTGTTATTTTTTTCCAATCATTTGCATAAGATTATCATAAATTATGCTATGATTTTGTTTATGACAGGTGCGTGTGTTGTGAATTTTGTTGCCACGATTTTGATGTTTTGGCCTCTGACAAATGTTTTTATTTGGTGTCTGATAGTTTACACTTCTGTCTGGGTTTGTCTTATTTCTGTTGAATCGTTGTGGTTTTTTTTGGTGAGCCGCAGATCTTGGATTGATTAAAAGATTACGCAAATGAATGTCAAGTTGTGAGATGAACTTGTTAGGTCTAATTGGCCTTTTGAAGTGCCATTAAACCCAAACTTGGTGGTAGAAAGTTGCCGTCAATCAAAACTAATTAACTTTGGGCGGAAATAGGGCGGGAAAATTTGTTCTCCGGCAGAGGTTCAAGTTAGTGAAATATGGAGGCCTATATTTGTCTTCCGGCAAATGGTTATTGTTTTAGCTGTCAAAGTTTTCTTGGGGGTGGCGTCAAAATATTAGAGTTTGTCCATTATTGACAATAAGAATTTGAACTGTGATCTATGGGGAATTTTATATTTTATTTTTATTGACGTTTATTGTGGCTGTAAAAGCAAATTAACTAATAAATCTAATCAAAGATTTTATTGATCTTTCAGTAGTTGTTTAGATGGTTAGTTTTTTTAATTAATTTAATAATTATAATAATTTAATAGACTTTAAACTGTTTTTATATAGGATAAAACATTTAAAGACTATAAATTTTACCGTGTGAATAGTCATAAATCGTTATGAATCATAAATGTGTCTCGCGGTTTTATTTTCTAGCAAATAAACAAGAAAAGACGGTTTGGGAACGCAATTAAGTTAAGTTTAAGTTTTTCTTCGAGGCAGTTTATTTACTGAGCTGCAGAAAATTAAGTCTTTATTTTTCAGTCAACTTTCGGAGTAGAGAAATGATTGACCCATAACTCTAATAACACCATCTCTGTTTCTGTCTCTAAGAATGTGATGATGAAACCTGGAATGATGATATTTCAGCTCCCCTGAGTATGTTTGGCATTCACTTTATTGCTTCCACTTCACTTTACCCGCACAGCCAGCCGCTTGACAACATTTTTCCTACCATCTACTCGCTAGGAAAAAAAATCCAGGCTGTTGGCGGTACAAATATTTTATAGTTTTTTGTAGCTCAGTTGTGATGGAAGTTATGCGTGGCATAAGCGCCCTCGGCCTGCTCGGCAACCTGCAACCTGCAGCCGTTGACAAATGCATCCCCTGTGAGTGGAAAACTCGGTGGCAAGTGGGTGGTGGTGCTAAAAACCTGAATGCGGTTTGCGGTGGCTGGGTGGCTGTGACACCGTTGCAGCTTCACTGGCTTACATTTTTTTTTTTTGGGTCAGAGATTGCAATATTTCTGTGTGTTTATTTCCAACTGCATTTGGCAGAGCAGAAGCATTTAAATAATGGTAGTATGGAGTGGAGGTGATGTCATTTTGGCCATTTTTTAAGAACAATCTTGTTATTTAAGAATATAGAAAGATATATTTAACAATTTATAACTTATTAATATACAAATATTGATTGATATTTATTTAATTACACTAAATAAATTCCGACAGAAAAAACAAGATATACAAATAATAAATAACTTTAATTTAAAACTAATATTCTTTCACTTTTAAAACTTGGTTTCAGAAATTGTCAGCACTGATGGTGGATGCAAAAAGTGGGTGGTGTGGCGCCTTTAGGTAATGGTCAATTTGCTTCTAGCTGATTTGAAAATTCCGCAGCACTGATTTATGCCACCTCGAGTGCGACTTTTCCCCATTGCCCCCATTAATTTGTACTAACAAAATGCCCGAAAACAAATTAAAATTCGTGCGTGTTTTCCATATTTTAGAGAGCGGTGGGGAGGAGATGAAAAATTATTTTGCTCGCACTTTTCCAAGATTTATTTCACTTGTCATTAGCAGCGAGGGAGGGGAAAATGGAAAACGGGGCAGCAGAAGATCTTTTGCCCGCTCGGTTAACCATGAAAATTGATTGCGACCAGCAGCTGTGGAGGCTCTTCCTCATTTCCCGCGTTCTTTCTTCTGGTTTTATTTTTTAATGTTTTTTTCATTTTCAATTTTCATGTTTTGCCGGAAGCATTATGTGTATTAATTTATCTTTCGCGTTCAATATTGTTTTGCGTACATGCAGCTTAATATATCAAACGAAGAAAATACAAAAGCAGACAAGATGTTTTTTTTTTCATTCTCTTACAGCAACAACAGTGCATTGATGTATGTCACTCGGGTGCTTAAATTAGTTCGATGTTGTCCAAAAGCTGTCAACTGTCAGCGATTCTTTTCTTTTTCTTTCTCAGAACAGATATAGTGAAAAAAACTTATAAATAGCCGTAGAGCATATTTAAAAAGTCAAAAGTAATGGAACACTTTAATGCTCATTGAGAATTTAATCTCTCAGAAAAATACAACATAGAAAATGCTAAGCTTTTGGTTTTTTCACAAGTCCTTACAGAAAATCTCTGTCTTCTCTCATAAATTTGGCAACCCAAACTAGTTTAATTCCCCCTATTTACAAACATAAAGTCAGGGACTAAAAGGGAGGTTCGGCCAGTTCAAAGTGAATTAGTTACTAATCGCATTTCTGCATTAAGGCAATTAAGAGGATTACTTAATGTTGCTTATTGTATACAATTATTTGTAAAC
The DNA here is from genome assembly GCF_018152505.1 of Drosophila elegans. Taxonomy (NCBI): domain Eukaryota; kingdom Metazoa; phylum Arthropoda; class Insecta; order Diptera; family Drosophilidae; genus Drosophila; species Drosophila elegans. Next base: position 1,294,436 of record NW_024545863.1, read on the forward strand.
ACCATTAAAGTTTTGATTTTAAAGCGTTTGTAGACAAATAATTAAATGCAGTTAAGAGACTGGTTGAACGTACTTTTCTAGACTCTTTCCGGTTCGAGGAAGAAAGCGTCTTAATCATTAGTTTCGTTAATTGAAAAGATTGATCGAATTTATGAAAATAGCTTCCGCATAACGACGGCATTACGTGACTACTGAAAAAATGTTAATAATTAAAAGCGAGCATCTTGGGAGGCAAACCAATTGAATGCAATCGAAACAAACAGCGGCCACTGTGAGCAAAAAATCAAAGCAAAAATGAGCTTGAAACAAAAAATAAACGAGAAAATAAGCTAAAAATTGATTTAAAGCTAAGCATACTCTTTAAAGTGTTATATGTGAATTATAAAATATAAAAAAAAAAAAAGTAATTTCGAAATCATTATATCACTAGATATATGTACTGGATTTTTTGCATTTTTTAGTAAAAGTAAATTTAATGTCTTCCTTAGACTATTCCAAAAGTTGATGATAAAAATATAAACATTTAACTTATTATGTATGATGCCTGTTATCCAGCAATGAATCAAATTGTGGCGCATTAAAATGCACTTCCTCGCGATCCAATTTAAACGGAAAATGAATAGTAAATATATGTCGGGCTGAGCTCATTCTCAATAAAAGCCGACTTTCTCAGCGTTTTTCTTTATTTGTGAATGCACTCTCAAGTGCATGAACTTACATCCACTTGAATTTTTTGAGGGAGGGGTAAATTGACACCGAGGAGGGGTTCCCCCACTCGAAACGAAACATGAAAAACGACAGTCACAGCAACATATACAATTTTTCAAGTTGCTCGGACGGCAAATTAATTTAAATGCGTTGAACAAATTGTTTTTGGGGGCATTTCGACTGAATTTGGTAACGATTTCTAGTAGCTGCTGCGACGTCATTAACAGCCTTCGGAAATCACATTCCCAAATCGAATGGAATCCGCTTAGTGAAGACGGCAGCCCACACTTGCCACCAAAATCACAGACCCTCCATTTAGTCGGTCTGTGTGTTTGATTTGATTTGATTTCGTTCGGTTCGTTTGATTGAAAGTCTGTCAGTCAAATCAATTGAAAAGAAAATAACAGAATCAGCCAAGAGAAAAACAAAAAAAAAAGGGGGCCGACAAATATTTAATTGCTCATAAAAATCATGTCAATCGGGCGGTGAGGAAGCAGAAAAATTCAAAAATCGTTATAAATCTCAGGCAAAATAGCAAATATAAATAGCTTATGAATATGCATGAGCTGCCGACCATATTTGGCCCATAAAACACAGCCACACCAACTGGCTTACCTTGACTATAGCGTGGAGCAGGGAAAACGGGAATCGAATTCGGCTTCGGTTTCTATTTTAATGGTACCAAATTAATCCACACTTTTACTTTTCCCATTCATCAAATCTAATTTGGTTTAAGCTACTTTTTCATTCAAAATTTGCTAAGAAATTATTAAACGGGCTTTATGCAGGTCAAGGTTGGATAGGAAATGAATCGGCAACGTTAGTCTTAGTTAAGAAAATTGATAAAATATTGTTTTCATTAGTTTACCATTTTAAAGACGAATATACTTATTATACAGAAATTCTTTATATTCCCGAGAAGTTGTTATCTAATTCTTCAGCTCATTTTACATTCATCCACATGTCAGTATTTAAATTTGATACTCAATCCAGTCAAACTCGATTCAAGTTTTGATGAATGTAGATCTCTTACCTGAAATAAATAAAAGCAGAAATAGTCTAATAAGTAAAGCGGTCATTAAAACGCCATCAATGAAATGCAAATAAACATTTATAATACACATTAAAATCCAAAGAATTACTATTTTAAGTAGTTATTTGACATTGTTTTCAAGACAAACAAACAGCTAATAACTGAAAAATATTTATTTTACTTATTTATTTTCATTGAAACCGATTGTCTATCAATAAAAATCTGCCCTTGTAGAGTCAAATTTTTGGACTTTAAATTTTTGTATTTCAGTAAACAAACTGCTCATCAAATTTAAGATCTCTGCTTTAAGATTAAAATTAAAGTGGCTTTGTTTTCAAACATTTAAATGTCAAAACTAGACTGCTCAACTTATCATCAGCCATAATTAAATATCAAAATGGAAACCAGTTAATTTAGACAACAAAAAAATGCATAAAAAAGAGTTAGAGAGTCGGCTCTAATTGCACATCAATAAATTCTACATTAATTTTCCTGTGTGGTATTTTCAATTAAAACGTCAACTACAGGGCACCTCATTAATTACAAATTTTGCGCTTATTTTGGCCATATATAAAATGGCTTTTACATAGGTTAACGTAAATATGTGTGAGTGCTAAACGACTGCGCCAATTTGCTCACATAACTCAGTGTCGATATTTATGGGCGGTCCAAACATGCGGTTCGCCTACACTCACGATACAGCAATGGCACTTTAATTAATATATAAGGCAGTTTCCAACATTAAGCACTAGTTGTGGGCGTGGCCTCAGTGGAGAACGCTAGAAGAACGTTCTTAACCACTCACAACCAATTAAAGATACATTAAGAATAAATATTTATAACCAGAAAACTGGGTTACGAAGTTGACGAACCGCTTTTGGTATTGTATAGTTTTTTTTCTTTTGTCTTTTAAATGAGAATTTTTTAAGAGTTTACTGAAGATTATATGCCCTGCTTTTATATATTAAAAATTATTAATTCTAATAATTTAAAAAAGAATTTTTGATTTTTCCTGTGTGACTAATCTCATCTAATATCACTTAAAATAAACTTTAAATATTCTCACGACAGTTTTTTGAAAAATTAAATAGCTTTGATCAGAATGGTTCCATTAATTTTTTGATTATACCAAAGATCTAAATTTGATTTCCTAGATATGCATATTTATGCATTATTATGCATCTGGTCTTATCCACAACAAGTTGATAAACTTTTCGGTTGCGCCATAAAAACTTTACTGATCAGGTATATAAATAATGCATAAACGAGACTAGACTCAGTCGCTAATTTGACTTTTTTGTGACGCAAAAAACCACTCATACGACAAAAAATAAAGGCTTATACCTCAGAGCGGAATAAATTAAGCAATTTAGTTCGTAGCTCAGATTTCAATGATGTTTAATTGAAATAACAAAATATTAATGACACTTAATCGAAAGCAGATTAACATTTAGCGTCCATACACTTATCAGGGACAAAAAAAATATATTCAATTCAATCAAATTTCAATACATATAAACATATTTCAATACTTTTATTCGCGAGCCACAATTGCAATTTGTGTCTCTCGATAATTTCATTTAATTGTTGAAAATACGCTTCCCATCGCCTCACCACCGTTGGATTAAATACGATAAAATGGATTTTCCCTTCCAACCGCATTTCAATTAAACTATCAAACTCAATCAGCCGAATCAAAGTAGATTAAATTTGCATTTAAAATTTCGACAGGATTGCGTTGGTAAGTATTAAAAAAGTAATTTACTTAAAAGACATTTTTAAAAGAAATGACAACTTGACATTGGGACTGGTTTTGGGTATATATGCTGCAAATTCCTGGATGGGTAATGAAATGTTTAAAATAAATGATACATTTGTTAAAACAAGTTGAAATAAAGTTAAGAAATGTCAGTTGCTGAATTATATTTTTGGCAATCTGGATAATCTGCAGTGAAATTTTTAGTGTAGAATTTTAGAGTGCACCTTTTAATCAGAATAGAACGCTTTTCAGCTTTAATCTCCAAACATGATTAGTTGAATACTTATTATCACAGTTATAAATTCAACTACCATCAAAAAGTAAGTTTTTTGTTTTTTTTTTATTGATATTCTGGATAATCTGCAGTGAAATTATAAATATAGAAATTTAAATTGGACCTTTAACCGGGACCTGCATTGCAGTTTAAGTTTATTAATAATACAATCATAAATTCAATTAACAGCAATGCTGTAAATCACACATTCTACACCTCTAATCTACAGTGGCCTACGCACTATTTTACATCGGCTATAAATAGTTATAAACTTATCTCGTTCTGCCTCTGTTTTACTATTTAAAATCTCAGTGAAGTGTTTGCATTATAGCCCCCTCAATAAAGATAAGCCCACCCAAAACTCAGACACTTGATTGACAAACAAAACTTGAAAGACAAAAAGGTGGCAGAAAACAATCCACACTTGGAAGTTTCGGTGATGGGCTTTAAATATTGAGTGCGTAAATAATAAATATTAATCATTAGAGCCCGCACTCGCTCATTGACTTTAATAATTGAAACGAACCGAAACCGGAATAGGCAAAGTGAGACCCGGACCTAACACGCAACTTATTTCTTATATTTTTGTCGGCTCAAAGCTGTCAAAAGTGGTGTCGGATACCTTATAATTTTCAAATTTATAGTTACCTTTTTCACAAGCACATACTCGTGTTTTTGGTTAAATGGTTTGGTAATGTTCTAATTACGTGGGCGCGTGTCTGTTTTATCGCGCCGCCAAATCGGTTGCTATTATTTATGGTGGGGCCTAGGGTTCAGGTTCAGTTTGATGTCAGTTACGCGACAGTTATTGTTGGGCATGACAATGGTTCATGTCCATATCGGATATTAGTAGTTGGAACATGTTTTGTATTTGATTACCAGTCTGTATAAGACATTTATAATTGCTGTTTTTTTTTTTTTTTGCGTAAATGCAGGAAAGATTGCTCAATTGGGGTGATTAATTGAATACACAATTTAATGGAAGTCAATTTCAGATCTTGGAAATAGTCAATAAATAATTATATTAGAGTAAGCTTCTTTGGTAACATGCCAAACGACTTCTAAAAAAATTAAGATAAAACAGTAAAGTACCTTCTTAATATCTTATGTTTTTTAGCCAAATCTGAACAATTAATTTGCTTAACAATAACATAAACAAAATTTCTTCTTGGTTTTAGTGTAATAAAACAATTGTAAAGGAAAGACAGAAAGTTTACCTTTTTTGTACAAACAAAATTTTTTGAAAAACAAATTCTTATTAAAATATAAATTTTGAACCTTAGAGAAATTAAAAAAAGGTAAAAAAAAAAAAATTTAAGCATTAAATTGCTTTTTATTATTTATTTTGTTGTTGTTTATTTGAAAACAAATTCAAATATACAAATTTCTTCCGAGCAGTAATGTATTTAATGCTGAAAACTAAAAGGCACCACTTGTACCTTCTGTATAGTTTCATTTAATTGTATGACATTCAGTAAACCCACTTCTTTTTCATTTATGTTATATCTGAAAGATACATTTTCCCCCACTAGCAAAAAAGCTCTCACGTGGCAAAATCCTCCGTCAAATAAAATGAGAAACTTATAGCAAAAACCTCGGTATTTTACCCACACGCCTCAGACTTATTGTAGCAAATGCTCCAAGACAATGGCGTGCCTTGTCACATATCATAAAACAGTCGAGCCAAACTATTTCCATAAAAATGGCATCGGCAAAAAAAACCAAAAAAAAATAAACAAAGCGAGAAAACAAAAGTGAAATTTAATACGCTGCCATAGTTTACACGCCACAGAACGAGCTACTTTCCACTCGAATTACAAAACAAGAGGTGCAACATCTACTCGGTACCCAAGTGTCGAGCATTGAATTCCCGAATGCCATCTATCAAATGCGTTGAGAATGAATCCAAATTACAGGTTTCAGTGATAAATGTGCAAACAAATTGAATGCAAGCTAAGATTTTCCACTCAATTGCCAGCAAAATGCCAAAGTGCCAGGCCAAGCCTTGATTGCAGCATTCATGGTCTTTGGCGGCTGCCAATCTCTAGTCACAAACAAAAAGTCCAACATAAACGAATACTTCAAACTGTCAACGCCGAAAGCGTATCGAGTGCCATGGGATTTTTATGCATTAATAAATACACTTTGTGTATACAGTATAATTGCGTATGAAAATATTTTCTAATTCAGCTGATTCCTCTACAAATATTTTCTTTCCTTCGCCACCGGATCAAACTATGCAAGTTCGAAAATTATCATTACAAAGCTACCAAAAGTTGATTTATTAATTAGTTTCAAAGTCGCACACTTCTCGACAAATTAAACTCATATTAAAAGATACATAAAATACTACAGAAGTAGAACAAACTGGGGGCAAACAATGATATCAAACAAGCTAAGATACATACGGAACAAACAAAATAACCATTAACCAATGCTGAAGGCAAACTTAAAAAGCTAGTTTATACAAACACGAAAGGAAATAAAAGAAATGCCGACAGCAATGTTTTACAAGTGGCTAAAACACAAAAAACATATTTTGTAAGTAAATAAAAAATATGTCTAAAAAGTAAACAAATTCCGCTAATTGATTGTTGAATTTTTGTTCGAATTCGTACTGGTAAAGAAAGAAACTACAAGCAAACCAATTAGTTGTGTTTTTGGGGTCAAGGGTTCACATCAACCACACACACATCACATGTAAAGGAACACAGTAGCAGTTGAAATTTTTTGAAAACTTTGTGGCCAATCAGGTGAAGTTAAATAAAAAGCAGGTCAAATGTACATATTTTATAATCACGTATACAAAAAACTCATTTAAAACAAGTGTAAATTCATGTAAGTTAAACGTCGCTTTCAAATATATCTGTTTTAATTAAAATGCAAATTGATTATTTTATTTTTCCGGTATTTATTGTTGAATTCACACAACTTCTAGTTAACACAAAATTTGTTACTTCTTTCAGCATTAGCATTATTAATACGGTACCTACAACTTATGTTGTGTTCAAAAAGTAGGTAATATTTGTTATTCTTTTACATTTACATTAACTTATTTTAAACTAAATTGAGACTTTATCTCATTAATGATTTAATAATTTAATTATCTTATTATTTAATTATTTCATAAACAGTATCAAATTTCACTAAACATGCTGTTTACTAAATTTGCATTAGTTGCCACGTTTAAAATTTTGTTGTCATAAGCTAATATTTAATTATCTTTATAAATCTTTAATATTTGCAATTTAGTGCAATTTAATAATGCACACATATTTATCAAAAATAAAGAAAACATAATTTGCATAAACAAATGTCAGACGAGCTGTTTGGTAAAGGAAAAAATGCCAAATTAAATCATATAAAACAAACCAACATGACGGAAGGCACAAATACACATGCTGCATGTAGATATATATATATATATATAGATATGCGAATGAATGCCCGAGGGGTGGTTTCTGGGTTTCTGGGACCCAGATTAAACCGCCAAACTGAACAAAGTGTTGTCAAAAGAGACAACCGACGGAATAAGAACAACAGCCAAATCCTCATAGAAGATAGGTGGATGTGCCAGCATGATGGAGCTCCCGTAGCCCTCTCAAAACCCCATCGAACGCAGCCCATTTCGTGCCGACAGGGCAATAAATATTTATACATATATATCAACATATATATGGGAGGGTTTTTGAAAAGCCGTAAGGCATTGAAATTTAAATGCACAACGCATAGCTGCTAAAAGGAAAACGGAAGGGGATTCTCGCAGAGGTATGGGTAGGTAAAAACACATGCAAAATGAGTGAGCAGAAAACGTAACTCAGGAAGTACGGTAAGAAAGGTAAGCCAACGTGGCGTATTAGCAATGTAATTTAACCCAAGGGCATCGGTATCCATTTCCACATATAAATGTTTCTTTTCGCTAAATGGCAAATGCAAATTGCGTACAATTTGTAAAATTTATGCCAACATTTGTATTTATTTTTAATTTTATAACCGAATCGATCATGCGGAATGGGTGAATGCCTCCAAATGGAATTGCTTCCTGATGTTTAAGTTGTGGCCCACAATATATACGTTATATATATATATTTACAGTACTAAGCTGCCTTGGGACCCACACACGCCCATATGTTTTAATTATAAGCCTGCCAGGATAAATGAAATAAATCCTGATGAAGAAAATCAACGAAACAAAAAGCTGGCAGCTGGAGTCTTGGCTCAGGTAGCACTTGGCAAATCTCTATAAACACATCTTAAGTACTGCATAATACTCGTTATAAACAAGAATGAATATATAAATGCACTAGTAGAAAAAATATGGTCCTTGTATTTTGATAACATTTTAAGTATCATAGTTAACATAAAACTTATTTAAAAACGAAGAATTCGATTAATTAATTACTTAACACTAACAATATAGTAGACTTATTCTTATATTTATATTTCTTAACATTAAGCAATAGAATTAACAAAATATATACATTTGTCCAAAACCCAAGAAAAACAAAAATATATTGTATTTACGGAGAAGATTGGAAATTATGAAAAAATGTTAATTAAATATATAAATTTCTATACATTTTTCCCGCTATGTATATATTTGTATGGTAAGCTTTGCGAAAGTTATCCGTATTTTTTGGTGAGAATTTCCCCAAAGATTCGACCCAAAGGATCAAGTCGGAACATCTGACGTCAGAGCGCCACACAAAAGCCTTCGCGGCGTTCGGCGACTTTGGCAAAAGTTTTTATGCTTCCCCAGACTGAGACAAATAAAAACGCATAAAAGAAGGATAAGAAATACGGGCGAATCAAAAATCTGAAAACTAACAGAAGCCAAAAACGATTCAACAAAAAGCAGAATCATACACAGTTGGCGAAACTAAAATAGCAAACTGACAAACAACTGGAGTTACATTTTACGACTTGTTATGATGCCTAAATATGGCCAACAACTGCGACAACAACTGTTACGAAATTGCGTCGCCAATAAGTCTGGACACTCTCCCTGGGACTTAGATTGTGTCTCAGTCTCATCCGAGTGGACTAAAATTTATTTGCTTTTTGCGTTGTTCTTGCGCTGTTGGCGTTGTTGTCATCAGGACTGAGCTCCTTGAAGAAGGCAAAGAAAATAACCTTGCAAAACGGAAAGTTAATTTACACAATCCACCGACTGGGGAATACCCAACTGTTTTAGTTCGGTTTATATTATGATTGGTATTTTTGTGTTGTATTTTTCATAGTTTCTGTCCCTAGATGGAACAATTACCCATTTTAAAATCATACACAAGCCCTAAAAGTGTACTGAAATTATGTTATTTTTGAAAACATGAAATTTAAGAGAACTTCTTTTCAAAGTGTAATGATAATTTAAATAAAACATTGCTTACTAAATAATACAACAAAATTTTAAATCTTAAATAGTTCCTAACAAAAAAAATATTTTTAAAGTGTACGGATAAATTGAATGCAACTTTTGTTACTTATTTAACTTTTGTGGAAAACCGTTAAAAACTAAAAATAAAAAAAAACAATTTTTAAAAATAAATAAATATACTGTTTAAAATTTTGAATGTATCATAAGTTCCCGAAACATTGTTTTGAATTTGGGTAAGGAATATTACAGGAACATTTTTTCCACAAACTTACTGAGAATGTCGTGTTTCCCAACAAAAAAAGCACTAAGCGGGGTTTTTTGGGCCCAAAAAAAATGAAAATCCCCCAAAAATCAACCCCCTAGCGACGATGCCGATGAAGACTACGACGCCACACGCAATCCCCTCAGCAGGGAGTGCTTCAGCTCCAGCTCCAACCCCAATCGCGAACCATCCCCATCGACCATCCTTGTGCTGATTACCTTGGCGTTCGATGCCGACGTCGCCGTAACAGTTGCCGCTTGGTATTTTGGTATTTTACGAGATTTACGGCGGCGGCGCTGCTGCCTAAATGTATGCTAGCTAATTTTTATTCAAATATACATATATATATGTATGGATGTCTGTGTGAGTATTTTCCGCTTTTGGGAATATTTCGTGTGCGCAATAAAAATTAATGGGCTCGCCTGGCGCTTCTTTTATCCTTCGTTTCGTTTCGGTTCCTTTTCGGCTGTTGACGTTGATTTTGATTTCATTCCCCTGGACCCCTAACTTCCAAATGGACTTTTATGGCCGGCTCATTTAGGTTTAAGTGCAGATAGATAGATGAAAATACATGGTTACCGATTCCCAATAAAAGTTGAACGTTAATTGCTCTGGTTATGCTGTTCCCTAGAGGTTCTGGCCGAAAATCACAGGACATGCTAACAACAGTCTAAAGAAATCTTGGGTGCTTTTGTATCCCATGTTCTGGAAATCAATCAATGCACTAGGGGCTTGGTCTAAACTCCTCTAACTCTAATGCCTTTTTGTGTGCCCGGCCTACCAACAAATGGTTAACAAAGCCCTCGGGCAGGATCTCTTCCTCTGACCGAGAAAACCCAAAATAGTTGAACCTTTTCTCTTCGCTTTTTATGGCCAGTCGAGCAGGTGTGTAGGAAAGCATTTGAACCTGGTTATTATTGAATATTATCCGGTTACCACCACAGGTATCCCGCACGTGATATGGTTTTATGTGCCATAAGACATCGCTGTCATAAATTGTGGTTTGAGTTCGACTTCATATTTAGATTGCACTTGCCCCTCGGGAAATAAAGTGGTTTTAGTTTACGTACACCTTTACTATGGGTATATTGATAATTGTAATTTAAGACTTATAAAATTAATATACCATAAAAAAACTTTCCATTATATTTAATTAATTTCATTGCTGAGCACATTTTTTAAATAATTTAAAAAAAATATGTAAAATAAATTATTACACATTTAAAATTCTTTAAACCTTTTTTAACTTACTCAGATAAAAAGTTATTGTAACAAGAAATAAACTTTCATGACGCTAGAAATACGAGTTCCAAAAAAACTTAAAAAGCGCAAATATTTCTCCCAGTCCACTTTTTCCTTGCTTAAAGTTTTTTTTTTTACATCCATAAAACGTAATGTTTTAATGCTTCCGAAATAGAGTATGTCATAGTTGGACGATAAAATTTCAGCTTTTTTGCTATTTATTTGACATATATAAAGCTGCCAATGCCGCTTTCTAAGCCGAGTGCACACGGCAAACATTTTATGGCTTGTTTATTGTACAGTCAGAGGCCTTGGAATGGGGCGGAAAAAGGGGGAGGACAGAAAAGCTCTGGAGAGGATCAGGCGACTTTTGCATTTATACGCATTTTCTATGTTAAACCAACATCCAAGTACTTATTTGTGGGCTTTTTATGTTTTTGTTGATTCTTTATATATTTTTTTATGTCAAAGGAATTTGTTTATTGTTTACTTCTGGCCCCACCCACAGCCCACGTGTGTTGATTATGTTTTTTTTTTGGTTTTGGTCGGTTTCTAGGCAACACCACTCGGACAAGTCCTTGGAGTAGAAAATCCTTTAGGACTGGCGTCAGAAAATCAAGCGAAAAACACGCCACTCAAGCTAAAGTTTTGACCTGCCACTGCAACGCAGATATGCAGAGTTGAAACTCATTAAAAAGAACTTAGCCAGGGTCTAAGTGGGAAAATAAAAACCAAATCCATTTCAAACTCTCCCGCTACAACAATGAGAAATTGTTGCCAGCCATTTGAGGGCCTTGTAGGCGTGTTCTCTACTTGGCCCGCAGTGCCTTGCCTGCGCCAAAAGCCACTCGAAGGCCCCGACTTTGGGCCACTCGAAAGTTGCTGCTGTTTGCCGCTTAAAAGTCTACTCTAGTGGCCACAAAAGATGCTGCCAAGATATGATTTTAGACCAAGGTGCGGGAAGTATTTTCCAGCTTACTAGGCGATCGAAAATCTCCATTAAAATGTTAAAGGTAACTACTAAAATGGTTAATCAAATATTCCAAAGATCACTTAAGTAATAAATGTTTAAGTTGTATTGCTGGTAGAAGCAGTATATTATATTTGAAGGTGAAGTTTATATAAAAATGTATATTTTTTATACCTGTCGGGGATTTGAAATATATTTAAAATATATTTAAAGCGTTTAAGAAAGATAGTATACCCTAAGTTGTTTAATTCCTGATATCTAAATAATTCACGCCTAGTTTAAGAATGTTTTTATTAGTGTAATTTATATTATTGAAGTCTGAAAAATATGTTACACTTACACCCTTCCCTAACCTTCACATTTACTAAAGTTTTAGTTCTATCCTGACAGCAACTTAGGAAAAGATTTTGTTTTACTTCTAAAGCGTTTCTCATTACATTAATGGCAAAGAGCTAGAAGTTTCCAAGATTTCAAGTGGTTGCCCCGCCAAAAAGCGTGGAACTTGTCGCCGGTCAGGCAGATGTTCCATGTAGAAAATAATAAACTTGCTTGCTAATAAGAAAACTTGGTAGAAACCTTGGAGCAAAGTTTCGCGCAAAAGCAGCCAACGCAATTGCTGCAACCAATTTCAGAAAGTATATAAGAAAGAATTATCATTTATATCAATTCTGACATTTTTGTTTTGGAAACTGACCTTTGTGAAGAGTGTCAACGCCCACACAATGCCTCTCATTAGGGCTCTACTTTATTTGACTATCCATCTCGAATGGGACGACTGGCAAAATATGTTTTCGCCTCTTTTTTTTCCCACTCGTAGTTTCGGCTGCAATTACGCAGCTGGCAAATATTTACGCAGACAGCAGCCAAAAGCTGTTGACAGCTGATGGCCGCCGACGCCTTAATGTCTCCGCTCGAAACAACAAAAATAAATAAAAAAAATAATAACTGGAAAATATCAGACAACTGACAAACCGTCGGAGGTGTTAACCCGCCTCGGCGACCCATCACGGTCCTCCGGCGATCATTAATGGCTGATAAAAACCAAGAGACCCAAAACACAGCCACAACCATATATCATTTTAAACGAGAAAAAAAGCGTTGTTTTTATATTTATGTTTGGGTTTGACAAAGTTAAATGTTTGACTTAAGGTTGGCCATAACTCATTTGGAGAGGTTCAAGTAATGTAATGCAACGAATGAGGAGAAAATGCTCTCAAATATAAATATAAATAACCAATTTAGAAAAGGTTAAAATACCCTTTAGTCATGCAAAAATAAATTTATTTTCTTTAAATTTTTGAACAAATTCGGCAACAGTTAGTGTGAATTTCATTAAATTCCTTATTTCTTTGAAAAATATTATATATGACCAGTAATTAAATAAAATAATTGCTCTCAATATTAAACATAAAACAGTTGTGAGAAAGTTAATGTACCCTTAATCCCTTAAGTATATTAAAAAAAAAAAAACTTTACATTGGAATGAACTAAAATACAAATCTGAATCCTCGTTGCCGCAACACTTCGTATACGTAATGTGACCTTAATCGATAGTTCGCATTCGCTTTTGATTTATGTGAAACATACCTGCAAAGAAAGAGAATAAAACTGTAATTAATTAAAGGATTTCAAAGGTTTGAGTTAAGGTTTTCACGCACTTTGCTAATTAACTAACTGAACACTGCAGCTATCCTTACACAATTCGTTACCCCAAAATAAACCTTTTTGGTTGGCCATTCCTGCTGCTGCCGTTGTGTGCCCATTACGTCAGCTGCCAAAATGCCAAAACTGTACATTTGGAAGAGTTTTGCAACATTCTTGGCCACCAATACCAATTCCAAATGATATGCAAATGAAAATTGACCAATTGACCAGATGCCAGATGGCCAGCTCACCGCATTTCCATTTGGCTTAATTTCGGGGCATCAAAGATGCAAAACTGCAGATGCAGATGCGGCTACTTTACACCGGGCCTGCTGGACAGGATTAGGCCAAGTGTCCAAGTGTCCAAGAGTCTGAGTTTGCAAATGGTAATTGATTCGCTGCTGCTCTTAAATCTGTCAAACCTGCACTGCCTTGCCTGCTTCCAAACTGGCAGCTCGCTTTGGGACAATCTAATTAAGAATTTTGTGTCTCAAGCCTGCAAGAGTAATTAATTTTTTATATTTTTAAATGACCTGCCTAAAAGCCGTCGGGAAGTTTTGCTGGAATAATTTTACGATGCGGGCCAGAAAAGACTTTTTCTCTGTTTAATTTAACTGTATAAAAATGTTATTTTCATTGTTGAAAATGTTTTAAGGCGGACTAACCATATGTAGCTGATTACTGAGTTTAATAAGCAAATAATATTATATTGTTATTCATTTATTTAAATTAAGCATACATTTAAGGGAGAATAGGATGTACCTATTTCTGTGTTAACTAAATGATTTTTGGGAATGTTATTCATTTAAATGTTATTAAAATATTCCAGTTAAACTAAGCATGAATTCAAGAGAAAATCGGATGTATTAAGAAAGATCAACATAAGTAGCTGATTTCTGAGCTTAATATACATATGATATGTGTGCACATTATTCATTTAAAAGCTTTCAAAACAATGCATTTAAATTCAAAGAAGTATCCGATAAATCGCCAGCCGAAAGCCTCTCTTAAAGCAAACATCTCAAAGAGCATTCAATTTTCGTTGGTTTATCCGAAATGCCATTCATATTTAAAAGCCTGCCTTACCCTTTTGTCTTCCTGGGGGAATTTCGCAAGCAGGCGGGCCAAGTGGGCGGCTGATTGTTCTGGTGGGCGTGGCCGTGGCAGGACATTATGAAAAGACGTCACCTGCCTGGGGGACATTTTGCCTGATTGAGTTCCGCTCTCCATTCTGCGCTCCTTTCTCCGTCTTTTTCTGGGACGAGGGCTTTGGCTTTGCATATTTAATTAAAATTGTAATTGATTTTGTGTTATGCACAAAATTGTGGGCCAAAATGCGTCTGTTTTTAATTTGATGCCCAGCCCCAGTGTCCCAGTGTGCCTCATAATTTTTCAGTTTGCTGGCACAGATTTGTTCTTTCGCTCTTCTTTTCCCGCTGTCGTTGTGGCTTTCCTAATTTGACTTTACCAACAGAATTTCATGGCAATCTCAGGTGAGATTGGCCTCGTTGCGGTTGGCTAATGGTGGCCAAAATGCAAAAAGGGAAAAGGGGTAAAGAAAATCGGAGAGGGAAACATTTTGCTCTGTATATTACGTCAATGATTTGCATATGGATGGAAAATGTATGTAACCGTTTACCTTCTCGCCAAAGGTGCAGCTTAGACCGATTTTGATATTGATTTTGTGTGGTCTGTCTGAGGTACTGAGAACTGAGAAATTTACTTTCATTCTCGGATATTACTCATACGTCACCAGGGCCCACGCCAAAAACTTCCTTTTTTTACAACAGCAGCCCTGGCGGCTTTCGTTGGTGGAAATCAATTTTCATGTCGCCTGTCGAAAGCAGGTTTTCCCTTTTTGTTTGTTTGCTTGCGTGGGAAAAGTCGATGGCGCGGAGACTCGGAGGTGTGTGCAAAAATAGCAGTCAAGTTGCTCTTTTTTCTGCCCGTTTTTTTGGTGAGATTCATTTCTGTCACGCCACGATTTGTGAGTTTTCCACTCGAATCCATTTCGTTTATTAATTATTAAAGGAATGGATTCAGTGACAGACCAACGTTAGCCCACTAAAACACAAAACCAATTAGTTTGGCCATAAATTCTGCTAATTAAACCATAAAACATAATTACACATAATCGTTCAGCATCTAAACTCGACAAATATTTCACACGAAAACACACCCAAAACTAAATAACATGGCAAAGATTTTTGACACAATTGACCTTTCCCCAAAACTGAGCAATGATGCATCAAAACGACTAGCTTAACAAAGCAACTAAAATAAAATACAAGACAAATACCACACAAATCTATTTGTTTATATTTTACAAAACTAGAAGAGAAACAACGAAAGCGAAAAACCATAGACAAAAGCAAGCAACATGAACATTATCAACAGATTTGGGTTTTGCTTTTTTGATATGATAAATTGAAAGCCGAAAAAGAGCAACCAACATGTTGATTTTCGTTGATTTTAGTACTTTTAGCAGTAAATTGTTTTTAACCGAAGGTTGACATTGTTTTAATATCAGCTTTTAGTGGGATGTTTTTGTGTGTTGGCTTTAAAGGACGGGTGTGCCAAATAGTTTCTTTAATTGGTTTTAAAAGAGGCTTAACCAACAATCACGAAGGTTATCAAAGATACCACGAAAAAGTCCTTAACCTTTTATTTTTAACTAGAAAACAATATTCGATATTTATATTGTAAAATTGGTACGTGGTATTTCTTCACAAACTATTTGTAAGCGATGTCTTTAAAACTGTTGTATATAAAATAAAAAAATGTCTTGCTCAAATTGATGGTGAAATTAAATTTCCAAATGAATCACTTAAAAGTAAAAACCAGAAACTCCAATCCCATATAAGTTTATTAAGCCATAAACAAATTCTTTCAACTCCCACACACACTGGACGGAAAAAGCTGAAATTCAACTGCACTTATTTTGTTTGGTTTGCAGGAAATGAAAGTCACTTTATGTATGCGAATATGTATACATCGAAAAACCCAACGATGTGAAATAATTTATTTAATGTGACATTATTTTTGCCACCAAATAAAGACAACGCAAACGGCAGCAATAACAATAATAATAATAAACCCCGGCCATTTACGGGCAGCCTCCATTTATATAACTCTGCATGCAGACTCAATTGAACGCGTTTGCGACTGCCCCAGAGTTGTAATGCTTAGATTCGATTCGATCCGATACCCTGGCCATATGCTTTTGGTACTTTTCATGATTCGGCAAACGCAGGAAGAGTTTTGGCCCCGGGCTCCAAGCCCCGACCACGTTTCAAGATCTCCGACTTTAATGCCAGGCCAAGAAACAATAACAACCAGGGCAGTTCGCTGCTCCACTCATTTGGATTTTAATTTTGCGCTCGTAAATCGAAATGAAAACGAAACGAAATGGAGAGCTGAGGACCGAGAGAGACGGAAACCGGTTGAGTCGTGGCCAACAGAGAAACAGAGACCTAAAAGCCAACCCAGGCCAACAATTCAAGTTGCCCACCTAGTACAGTGGTGTTTCCTTAAGTCAGAAACGCCTTAAGGGACTTCTTATAACAGAACATAACTAAGCTTTGTATAGATACTAATAGTTTGGTTGCACATTGTAAATATTTAAACTGCGGACATATTACAACATGGTTACAATTATACAAATTAAGCAAAGCTAAAACATATGATTTTGTGGGATAAAGCAATTATACTTACACTGTTTATACAGACCACCAAATAAACTAAATGAGGAAAATAGGGGTATAAAATATCCTTTCCTTAGGAAAAGCCATACTGTAAAATACGTATGTATATAAAGCCTGAACCAGCGACCGGAGATACAGATAGAGATCAACTCCAACGCTGTGGCAGACAGCCAGCAACAACAACAGCAGCGGACACGTTTTGTGGCACAGCCGGTAAAACAAAAACAAAGCAAAAAAGTCTCAGTGGTAACAAAAACAAAAAAAAAATAAAAAATAGAAGAAGTAAAAAGTAGAAGTAGACTGGCAGCAAAAGCTGAAACCAGAAACCTGAAATTGTAACGCAATCAATGCGAAAAGGGGGCGGCACCACGCCTCCATCGCCCAGTCGTGCTGAAATTGAAAATCAACACAGCTGGCCGCCTGCTCATACACTTAAAAAACTTATTTAACTCAAATAGTTAGAAATAATGTGAAATATGTTGTATTAATTAACAAACTTGTTGAAAAATAATTTATTTTTTCTGTGCAATGGCTTGCTGAGGAAAGTGAAGGGGTGCGGTGTTCGGTGTTCGGGGTCAGTTGGGGCCAGCAGTCTCCTATAAGCTGCAACGGATTTTCACTCTTTTTCCATTTTATCCATTTTCCATGGCGTTTAGTTTTTTGTTAGATCACCACACGCAATCGGCGGATTACATTTTATTCATACTCAATAAAAGGGGGTGAGAAATGGTCGAGTGTCGATGAATAGTGTGATATCGAGGAGGGGTGTTGAATCGGGATTCAGCTGTCGATATGTCGGAAATTGTCAAAGCTCGAAAAACCGACAACGGCGACACGTAATTTCGATCGAACACGATTTTTTATACGGTCAACGCACACAGATACAAAAAATGGCTGTATAATACAGAAAGGTGTTTAGAAAAAAGGATTTACTTTGGGTTAAAACGGAAATTTTCAACGCTTTTAAAACATCCCAACAAATTTTAACAAAAATATATTCTCTCTCTAAATCTTAGCAACCAGAATTAACTACACTACCGGTATATGGCATACATCACGTAAGATATGGTTTCTCACTTGAATGTTAAATTAAAACTATTATTACGCCCTTGAGGCACTGCAATTATAGGCACTTTCTAAGCGTTAGGTTTTCAATTTTAATCGGTTTCATGAAAATGCATTGTTTACAATATTAACAGAAGCTTTTTAATGAGCAGTTTGGAAACCTTTTTATAATTATAATATAATATATAATATAACATATATTCTAGTTTTCCTCTTTCCTTTTCAGGCACCTGGAATTTTTCTTCTTTAAATATTAATGAAATTTTTATGAGTCATAATAATAGGAAACTTTCCTGACCAACTTCAAAAGCAATATATTTCGTCAAAACACATTTTTATCTTGCTACCAATCTAAAGAACTCCCTTACAAACGTAACAACATATTAAAAACCAACATAAAATGGGATTTGACTTGGCGAAAGGAGCCACACCGAAAATACAAAAGCAAACAGGCATTGCCCACTTTTGGAGCCCCTTTGTGTACGTGTGTTTTCGAGTGCTTGTGTGTTTTTCACGCTAGGCCGAGTTTTTTGGCAATTTTTTTTTTGTTTTTCTGCAGCTCTGGCTGCTGCTTTGTTTTGTTTTCTCGTTTGCCATTTACCAATTTCTTTGTTTATGGCCGCAACACGTGTTTTCATTTCAATACACACGCAATGGGGAGGTGGGTGGAATTGGGGGAGTTTTATGTGTATGTTAATGAAATGGTAATGGGGAGCTCTCTTCCCAGGCTCCAGATAATTAAAGCTAGAAGCCGACCGGATGGTTGTCATTGCTTTCCAACTGACCAACCAGCCGAAGGTCGTTGACTGTTCCAACATGGAATTGTTTACAGATGCAGACTAGTATCTCATTCTCAGTCTCAGTATCAGTCTCAAGTCCCCAACGCCTATCGCCGTCGAAGCATCAAATTTTGATTACCACTGGGTAACATTAATCTCTTCCGCAGAAAGAAGCAAGCTGGTCGGAAATTAAACAAATAAATAAAACTTGAGTTGAATCTACGACTGCGTGAAAAGGTTTTCCGTTCCCGCAATTAAGTTTTACATTCCGAAATGGGATCTTGGACCTTTGAGATGAACAGTTTGGTATGGAAGACTCCAGAACAATGAAAAAATAAGGAGTTTTGCGTTTCAACTAGTAGAGGATTTATGCCCATCACAGTTTCAAAATAAAAATTAAATGCCCTCATATATTTATCCCTTAATTAAGGATAACTTTTTAAAATCATTTTCATTTTACCTTAGTTTTTTCTTCCAATTAGAAAAGCAACAAGGCTGTACTGACCAAGTTATGCATTTAAGTCCAGTTCAGCAAACTTTTCACTTTCACATGAATACTTTGGTCCTCGGACATCAAAAACAAGTTATTTGCCGTCTATCTCAACACGAGGCTAAAATTATGTGGCAATTATGTGAAAGTGAAACCCATTGTTGGCTGTTGCAAGTAGAGTTTAATTGGTTTCAATCAAATTTAAACAGAGTAGAGAGTGTATAAGATGCATTGCACTCAAGACAAATAATGTTAAAGTGAAGAACATGAGTTGGATTCATTATAAATAGATTTACATTACACACACACAATTCCAGCACCTGCTGCAAAGCATTCAAATTCAAAGGCCTGTCAATTCTGAATTGGACCCGAACTAATTGCATTTAGCATTTGCTAGTGCCTATTGACATCTTTTGGCCAGTTGTCCGTTGGCCATCGATTTCATATTTCTCGCGCCATTTTACAAGTTTGATTTTAGGCAATATTTATTCCGTTTTGCCAATGGGGCAAGCAATGCAATAAAATGTATTTCGCACTCGTTTGTGTGAGAGGCCTGCAGCTCTCATAAATCTAAATCCGTTCAGGCGAAACAAATAAGACACAAGCCGTAGAGACGGAAAACGCAAAAAAAAAAACAATGCCAAGTAAAGCGTTCAGTATGGGTCTGATTTTGCTTAAGACCAAGTTCTTTGTTTTCGATTTTTTTTTCTTTCATTTTTCAAGCGTGTGTTTCGATTTCGAAGGGAAACGCTACTGCCTAGCACTGAAAACTGGTTTTCTCTGCTCTACTCATTCTGCATTATTCGGTTTAATGGATCAGGGGAGGGCGAAGATTTGCTAACCAGATTTCAGATTTCTTCTATTTTTAAGCTCTTAGGTATCTGTATCTGTAGCTGACACAGTTGAGTGGTGGCTATTGCATAATGCCCGAAAAGAAGATTTCAATTATGATTAGACCATGGTTAAGTGACTCGATTGATTTCCCACGGAGCCGCAAAAGATTCGATTTTATGGCAAGTTGTTGAATATTCTTTGGGTTTGATGGATGTTCAAAGTGTCTTTCGATTGGCTTTCTAACATTTATAAAGCCAACTTAATGATTTGGCAGAAAATAATATTTTTTAATTCAAGCTAAAGATGTGAGGATTTCCATAGATTAATTGGTTTGCGATTTAATAAAATTGACATTTATTTAAGGATTATAAATTAACCGCTTTGTAGTTCTTTGTTTCCATATGTGAACTTGTATTGTATAAGTTTTGGGGTCTTACAAAATATAAATTTGAAAATTTCCTATAGACATTTTCAATGCCGAACTCTATTGAATTTACATACAAACGTTTAAGAAAACCCAAAGCTTTAAAATAAACATATCTATGCTGATAAGCAGACAACTCTGCACGTATTTCTTTTTCTTAAACTGGTGGCGGAAACTCTGCAAAAACAAAGCGCGAATAAACCACTAGCAGCAGCCCCGGGTTTGTCACTTATTTATGCATCCGGTCGCCAGAAAAATATATATACAAAAAAAGATAAACATATGATGTACGCCGGCTATGACAAGATAATTTGGCTGAGCTGTGATTTTCTCAGCATGAGCTGCATGAAAGTTTCACAGGAATGTCAAGGTTAAAGTAAATATTACAAAATTATTGTAATGCAGCAATGCAAATAATTTGAACTGTTTTGAGCTGTCTTTCCAACTCTCCGATTAAACCATTTTCTTAGTACTTTTCTCGGTATTTTCCAGACATAATTATCTGAGAATTCTCCCATAAAGACATGCATCAACCGCAAAAAGGTGGAAAGCGAACGGAATATTTTTCAACTGTCATGCAAATCGACACGACAAGCGGGCGGGCAAAAGTTGATCCATCTCACAGATACATTTCCTATACTTGGCTGCTAGATGGCTTACAAGATCTGGCATTTGTGTGGCTTTTGGGCATCGCATGTTTCACAATTTTACGGCTGTTTAGATACTCAAATTGTGCAAAAATTCTGCACAATGGCAAGTGGCTTGCCTTTCCATTTTGGTCTGCATATTTGTTTGCCCAAGCGAAATTGAGTTCGTCTTTGATAGTTCTGGTGGTATGAGAATGGACACTCTTTGGGTTCGTGATATTTGATTACAAATTATCTATGAAATGGGGAAGAATGCGGCTCAATTCGCTGGTGGTCGGGTCGAGTTCATTGCATTTGACATGCCAAGCCAACTCTTTTGTGTGGCCTAAAAAATAACAAGAAAAGTCAACTTCTGGTTTGCCAAATTCTATCTGAAAATGTTTGTATTGTCATAGATGGTTTGTATTTTGTTTAATGATTTTCTGTCATGGCTAGAGTTATATTATAGAACGACAACTTAACTACTGTTCGGCTAATAACGAATAGGTTGTATTAAGATAACTTAAAGAAAATATTTTTTAGATATATATTTCTTTCAGCTGCAACCAACAAATCAAATCCTTATCCATCTTGATCCATTTCAACATATATTTTTCTTCCCCCGTCAATGGCAAGTCCCAAATCGAAAGCGAACCAAACTGAAATGAAATTTATCATCATCAAAATAATTGCACACGGTCGGCTAGCATCAAAGAGCAAAAAATTAGATTTCTGGGCACAGCAGCCTTCAAGCAATCGGTGTATATAGAAAAAAGGTTATTTACAAAAACTATATACGTTTTATGACAAAATAAATTGCCATAAAATTTGTGGCCATTGCAAAAACATTTTGCACAGCTTTTAGTACGATCAACACGAAAGCCAAAACAGAGATCCAAACAAAACGAAAGCAAAATATATGTACCAGAAGGTGTAGGTGACAAATCGCATTGGCACCAATAAACTGAATAAGAAATGGAAAACTATGTTGCCAAAAAATTTGCAATTTAAATATGCATCATAAATAATGTACAACGATCGATAAAGGGGCAAAATAAATAGAATAGATTTCTACTCACTTTCTGTGTCAACCGCAAAGGTGGAAGGCATACGTAAAGATAAAGCCTCCAATAACCGGTCTTGAAAATTGAGATATTTAAAGCGTAATTATATGTTTTCTCCTACGTGTGTCTAGAATCCAAGCCCAATGCATTCGAATCCGTACACAAACGGGGTCAAAGTATTGCAGCAAATGCCTAACGAAGCACACCCAGATGCCATAATAATGCCCCCCATCCAGTCGTCTCAGAAATGCCAATCAATTGATTTCATTGTCTTCAATTTATAACCTATCGATAATATAAATTCTTCAAGTCAGCCAGAAAGCAGCAACAGCAGCCGTCGAACCCGCTGCGACTTATGATAAATATATATACATATATATACATATGTATATCAATTTATCCGTACGTAGCTTGGCAGTGTGCATATATATGTATAAACTTGAAATATATTTGTGCGCACAAATGTAACTGATAGATACGCATGCCAATAATCAGATACTGTCAAAGCACATACATCAAACTGAGATATACTGGTGCATATCTGAATGGTTTGGTGTGTGCGCTTGCTCTTGACATTAATTATTTCGAATTGTTTTGTCACAGTTACCATTCAAATTGGTTGCAGGAAATACTATTACATGGGGTATATCTTTTGACGGTCGAGGGATGTGTCATTTAGGTCCAAATTGCCTGTGAATGTCATAAGACGTGTGAATATTAAAAATATAACGCATTGCTAAGTTTAATGTTGTAATTTCTTAAAATGAAAGCTGAAATTTAATAACTTGATTGTAATCTGAATCATATTTTTAAATAACATGCTTAAACTTCCACGAACAAAAACTAGTTAATAATATCAAGAAAAGTATGGAGTATTTAATTACAATATAGTTTGACTTAACAAGACGGTTGAGAGCCAGCATAAATAAGGCGAAAAAACATTTTCTTTTCAACGCGATAAACTTGTTACCACCCAAGAAAAACTTCATCCAAACTTGAGTTTTATCAGAAAGATTTTTATGGCCGTTGCCCAGCTACTGGCAGCTAATTTTAAGTAATTGTTCGCTGTAACCTCTAACCAGGCTAACAAAAAGCCAGGCTCCGCACCGAGGGAAAGCACACGCCCCCACACCACAGACTCAAGACCCGAGAGCCGAGAGCTCGACTCGGTCGCACTTTAATTGGCATATCAGGCCATGGGTAGCAAACAATTTTGTACTTTTTATAACCATTTTGTTAGGCCAACTTGCGGCCGGGCAGACAGCTAGCCAGCTAGTCAGCCAGTCAGCTTTCTTGCGCCCCAACAATGAACTCCCCGAGCGAAAAATTTACAACAATTGTAGTTGGAGAGGTTAATGAACTAAATGCGCAATGGGCCAAACTTATTTACCAGCTACCAAGCCAGGCCAACACAAAAGGCCACACAAAAAAATACTCTTAATGAGACGCTCATTACTTGTTTCTTGAGAGTTATGCGGGGGGTATAAGGCCAGAAGATTGATAGAAAATCGGGGAGTAGTGGTAGGTAACGATGGCTTTATTTAGTTCGGCGTGGGCTTTACAATTTGTATGCTCCCAATTTAATTTGCCCGCCGCTCATTTCATTTCTTTGCTATGTAACATTCTCAATTGACATATTAATGGGAAAGTTGTATCGCAAGCTTGAAATACTACCGAAATTTCACTCTCTTTTTGCTATTAACAATATGATTAATTTACACACGCTGGCCAGAAACAACACGAATGTACATCATAAATAAAAATATTTCATACATAAAAATGCCCGTTCAATTTGTTTTGGCACATCTCTAGTAAAAACAAAAATTGCAAATATCTTGTCGCTAAATTCGGTTTTACAAATGCCTCAAAAACATTTAACAAATTGACAGCGACAAGCGGGCCGCAAAATGTTGTAAGATTGACCCAGTTGGAAATAAAATTAAATCTTTGAAAGGGCGATTGGAAAAGGAAATTGATTGTAATTGATTAGGAAAATGTAGGACAAGTTGCTAGTGTAAGTGTGTTTTTAAATTAATGTAAGGTGAAATTAGGTGAGCCATGCTATTTGATCTTAAGGAATTATAAATGTCTTCTGTGATCAATAAATAAAAAATGTCGTACATAATCGAATCAGAATATGTATCTTTCATTTTGTAGTTTAATCCAGAATGACGATGTTTCTTTCTCACTTGAAATTTCGCATTTTTATGACTTCAAAGAACGTTCTTTTTAATGTCATATTTTAATTCATTTCGTTTTCACTTGGATCCGTCTTTCTTTTCTCGGTGCTAAAAATCTTGAGAATGTCATGCCTGGAATTTTTTTGAAATGTTTCATTTCAAAGGGAAAGGCGCCCTTCGTTTGTGCATAATTTAATGTGGCCCTGCACTTGAGAAAATGCAATTTGCCTCCATTCGTATGGCAAATAACAAACGAAAGAGTTTTCCTCCGTATAAATGTATGTAGTTCAGCGTGCATATGCACATATATTCACCCATATACATGAAGTACATATTTGTACCAATTTGCACATAAGCTGACTGCAGCTTACACATAAGAAGAATTTACATAAAAACCTCTTGGAGCTGCATTTGTACTTGTAGTAAAGAAATTGAGTGTTGACTTGAGATGCATAAATCAAAAAGTATATGTGTACTTGCGGAGTATATTGCAAAGGAAGTACGCAAAAACAAATAAATAAATTTGCATGCCACCTAATGATATCATTTGATTTAAAGGCTGAGTAAAATCAAATCAAATTCTTCGTAAATAAACAAAGGTATATTTTCCTTTTCGATTTAATTCAATTTTCAGCTCGAAAGATTTATGACGTTATAAATAAGCCACTGTTCAGGGCAAATGAATTTCAATCAAATCACATGCAACTCATCAGACATTAAAATGTTGATAACGAAAACAAAGAATTCATCGTTATGCGATTCCAAATTCAAATGGAAAAGCTATGCAAGGCACACATTATCTAGATATCTGAATCTGTAATCTTGGGCAAAATATTTGCGCACCATTCGGTTTAAGAGCTTTCAGCTTTGGAGTTGTGCTGTGATGGCATTTCAATTAAAGTGCAAAAACACACGCGTTTTGAACCCAAACCCCATTTTCCCATCCTACACTTTGCAATTCGTGCAAATAATTGAAATACGCCCACATCGTGAAAAACTGGAATGTCGGTGGGGTGTAAAAAATGCTCAAAAGTTGCCGACTGCATAGAGGAAAATTCCATGCAGGCAGCTTGACAGTAAAAGCCGACTTTGCAACTTTTACAATTTTATCTGCAGCAAAGAAAAACAATCATGAAAAAATCATATGTGCATTCAATTCACTTAACAGTTTTAAATGAAATCCGAGCAGATGCTTCTAAACATTCCATGTTGTACATATGTATTCAACTCAATCAAAACTAAGTTAAAATAGAAACTTGGCATTTCAACATGTCTTTGATATCGAATTAACTTCACAATCCAACACTTTCTGAAAATCGGGCAAACTTTTTTGTAGAGCCACTTCAAAACAAATATTTTAATATTTTTGATCTTTGATAAGCCAAACACTATTAAAATTTTTTTTAAAAATTTAATGTTCTATAAACTTTTAACATAAATATAATTTAGTTCTGAAAGTAAGCCATTCTGAAATTCCACTGATTAGAAAATATACTATAAGCTATAATGAATGGAATATATTTTTTCTCTGCAAAAACCGAAGTCGAATATATAAGGCTGATAAGTCAAGGAACTTTAAGCTGCTTTTTGCCCAGAAACTTTTACCCGCACATTTTTCGTTGTCTATGTATTCTTATTTTCATTTCGGCTTGTCATGCTCAATCTAAATGAGAGATATGTTGTCCATTTGTCCGTTTTCTGGCTGGTCAATTTGTTGCGGCCATTTAAAAGGCAAGCATGTGAGAACAATTGAATCGAGACTTACAGTTATAACAGTGCGTGTGGGTAGATAAATTACGATGGCCGGATAATGAGTTTGTTGGACACGTTCGGAGAAACCAAGGAAAAATGAGAAATTAGCAGAATGGTTTGGAAAAAAACTTGCTCAAAACTCATGGGGATTTTATTGATATGTTTAAAAGACAAATGGAAAAATACCCGCCATTTATGTACATGAATTTATTTTAAGACATAAAAAGTAGACTTAAAGGCGCAATACAGTTTTGTAAAGCCTTTTTCGATATTTATAAAAACCTTAAATAATTACAGCCATAACCCTTTCATACCACTTTTTAAATAACATAAGTAAAATAAACACATGTTATACAGAAAACGCAAGGCAGCTCGAATTAGAAAATTCCCTGCCAAAAGTAACCCGTCAGATTTAATCAGATTAAGTAAGTATCCAAAGAGAGCTGTTCGCATACGCAGTTAAATAAATCTCTTATGTGGGTGGTGTGCCACTATCGTCAATGGTGGTGCTGTTTTCGGCAGTGGTGGGGCTGCTACCTTAATAAGAACAGCCGTTGTAGCTGTCAGTCAAACGCCCCGGCACAAATCTCTCGGCGAAGTCTTATGAATAATCACTAGGCGGCAGTGTAAAAACTTGGCAAAGTGCGAGCGCACAAAATAAAGCGAGACCAGAAAAGAAAAATGTATTTCAAATGCGCAAAACTAAAAAAAAAAAAGTGTAAGAAAAAGTGAGGAAAAGTGTCTTTTAGGCAACATCTTAATAACGCTGGGAAATTGAGGGAAGAAAGCGTGAAAGGATTGGGGTGCGGGAAACAATGCTCACATGCCTTCCCCGAAAGATTGAGATTTTTAATTTCAAATTCATGTGGCATTTTACTTTTACACCTCAAAAAAGTGTGGCATTAAATTGTGATACCTCAAGCTGAGCACTTAACTCGATTATATTGAGTGGGAAGGAAGGTCGTCCAAATCACCTGCCGACCACGTATGCCAGCTTATTTCGAGATAAAGATACAAATTACAAGGGGGACTTTGAGGGGGTCGCCTCGATTAATATGCAAGGAGTGCAGCAAATAAAATATATATAATTGCTGTCTGATTCGTATTTACCAGGCTGTCGGTTGCATAAAAAGCGAATAAAATGATCGACTTGGGGCTTGACTAATTAAGGCGGAACTTGAGCGTCGCTTAGCTTCAATGTCAACGACAGTGCGTTCCGAAAGTATTAAATTGTCATTTCTGATTGATTGCCAGGTGGTAGATTAGATAAATGAGGAATATCAATTGACATTATGACACTGAACAAATATAAAATACAATTTTCAAATGTTAAAACAAATTATTTTTAAATATTATATAAAACATTTATGGTTACCTTTTCTTGATTAAAATTCTAATTTATTTAACAGCAAATTACAAACATAATGATTACTTCCACTGATTTATAGCTATGAACCCCACTGTCAGACCCCTAGCTGTATATTATTCACAGCCATTACCGCAGCCAACTATGCGTAAGAAGCCCAAAATAATTAAGTTAACAATTTGGCTAATTACGCCTGCACTAAATGCAGTTAAGCTAACGCACAATTAAACCACAAGAACAAGAAGACGAGAGCCAAGAATTTGAATATTTGAATATTTTTCAATGCCTCATATTACAGTGAGCACTGAATACGGAGAAAACTATTTGCCTGCTCAGGGGAAAAGCAAAACGAGGAATATGATGAGTGGAGGAGCTCGAGTTCTAGTTTTCCCGGGTCCGCTGCCATTTGTTTGGCCTGTCAGCGTGTCAAACCGAAAATGTGGCGACGATGTCTGTTTATTTAGCACGTTCTTTTGGCTTCCCGTCGTCTCCCTCAGATTTTCATCTCATCTAGTGCAAGTTCAGTCAGCCAGCCAAGTTCTATCTTTTTTCCTGGTAGCATATTTTTTCCCAACGAGTATTTATAAATGAAACTTGCCTTTGTTGTCATTTATTACTGTCACTTTAAATCCAATCAACGCTTTGTCTATGCTCTTCGGCCATCGATGACCGTTTTTCCCTCCCTCTTCTATTTATTTTCTTCGATTTTTTGGCTTAGGTTTTGTTCCACGTCAAGTGTCATTGAGATATTTTTAAATTTAATAATTTTTTTTATTTAGCTTTTTTCGCGTATAAAAATAAATAGTTATTTTTGCAAGTAATTCGATCTTGAAAAAATACTAAATACCTTGTTTTTTTTTTAAATAAGATATTCTTTTTAATTTTTAAAGACTTTGTTTGAGTTAAGGCTACATTTTTTCATAACTTAATAATAAATATTATTAATTGTTTATTAAAGATGATTTTGCTTAATTATTAAAAATATTAGCCCATGCGCCTCTCACAATTTTTCTAGTTTCTTAAAGCAAACAAAAGAGTGTGGCACATGTCAGAAGAAATAATTATGAAATAATAAACAAAATGATAATTGGTACGGCAAATATTGAGGAAGATAACAACAAAAACTTTAAGCTCTTAATTGCCTGGCGCCAGACGATTGATTTTTTATACCAAAAGCAAGTCCCAATGACGTTGACAAACTTGAATAGTGTTTTTCGCTTCTGCCACATACATAGGTTCCCCTTAAAGCATATTACCCTCGCTTTTGGTGGCCCGAAATGGTTCATTACGAGCATCACTTAAGGCAAGGGCAGGGCATTAATAATTCCGCCGTAGTCTACAATCATTTATTACCGGTCTCAGAAAAATTACGAAAAAATACTTTACACCGACTAAGAAAGGGAGAATATTGTGGACACTTTGAACGGGAGGACAATTCATTAACTTTATTTTCTTTTTAAATCTTGAAAAAAAAGGTTTGCAAGCACTTCTAAAATATGGATAAGCAATATTTTATTGTTTCGATTATTTAATCATCCTTTCAATGTATTACTATAATTCCAATTGAATTCATCAAATTTCTTTGAAGTACACAAAAAAAAACTTATTTCCAAAGTCCCCTGTCCAGTGCCGGCCAAAATGATGTTGTATTAATACAACTCGCACGTAAACCTCGCCCTCGATCTCCTATAACAAATGAATGCAATTTACGGACAGCAACTTAGTGAAATTATAGGTTGGAAAATTTGCCCGCGACTCAAACTGAGCTGAGTGCCTGATAAAAAATTTAAAAACAAGCAAAGAGCAAAACAATTTTCATAAATATGCCACTGAGGCAAAAGTTGGGCGAAAGCTGTGAGAAAAAAGAGAGAGTAAAAACCTCAAAGCGCATTAACGCCTTTAATGGCCTTGAGACGGGCAGAGTTCTTACATTTTTGAGGGGCGGTGGGTGGTAAGCTACACATAGAACATTTTATTTGAAATTTATAAGGTTTCATATTAAGTTAATGCATTTAAAATACATTTCCCTTGCATTAGATGTGAAATGTTTATAGTGGTGTAATAAGACATAAGTCTTGGGAAATATTTTCCTAAAAATCTATTTTGGACTTTCTACAGTTCTACAATTCATAATCTAATAAGCTGGTTCAATAATTAATAGTAAAATAGATAAGATTTGTTTTTTATTTTATTGATTATACAAATCTGTTGCTGGGGATATAGCTGTTATATAACAAAATTTCAAATAAATAAGATACGAATTGTTTGACTAAAGTTCCGATAATGCTCTTGAAGTTGTAGCAACTAATTAAGTAATGAAAAACGCGTTACTGTAAACAAAATAATTGTAATTCGGTCGTTTAAAGAATTATACAAATAAATAATATTATTTATTAATTATTAATTATAATAAAAATTATTTCCTTAATAATTTTTACCGGAATGTAAAGGAAAATGGAAAACTCACCTTAGATTTGGGACAGCCGCTGCTGCTGCCGCCGCCGCTTGCAGAGGCGGAGGCACATTGTACGGGAAGGGCAACTTTGCCGCAACCGCCGGATTCTCGAACAGCATTCTCGCACTGTTTTGGGGGTGGAGCTGGTGGTGCAGAATCTGGAGGTGGGTGTTGTTGCCGCTGGGGGGGTTGATGGTGCTGCCGGTGTTGGTGTTTATGTTGAAATCGGAGTTCCCAAAGCAGTAAATTTTGCTGGTTTTCGCTTATCCCGCAGACACACGCTGAGGAAATCACTTTAAGGTGTTCGCACCAAAAACTTTTGTTTTACTGGGTTTTGTTTTAATTTTTCTTGCACTTTTCAAATGACTTTCTTTAACTATTTTGTTAAAGATGTCTTATTAAATAACCGCACTTATTAATTCTGGTTTTGTTTTAGGTAATACTCATTTTTAAAATACCAAGAAGGCAACGTTTTTGATTTTCTGGAATAAAAAATTGAGTTTAATAAGACTTAGGTAAAACATTTATGTTATTTAATAAACACATATAAATTATTAAAATTGTTAGCAGTTTTAAGTATTTTAATGTCCTTGGCATCCCAGTTCGGTAATTCGTCACTCAAGTCAATTTCAATAAATTCTGACATCTTATTAAAATAAATATCTTTCGACTGTTACATGAAAATGTATTAAGTTGGAGTACACTGCTGTTTCATCTTTAATTTAGGAAAAGATATTACCAAATATTTTACAATGCACTTGTAAGCATTGTTTTAAGCGCGTTTTACATTATTTTGTGTTTAGTGTTATAGCATTATTTGTTGGTCTTCTTTGGCATTTCTTTGTTTTTGCTTTTGTGCTTTTACTTTCGTTTTTTGGCATTGCCTTTTGCTTCTTGCTTTTCAATGCTGAATTCCGAGTTCTCTTTTGCCAATGCCGGCTTTTTCAACACATACACACACGACGGCACACACATATAAACAGCACTCATACACGTGCGTACCGCTCTCAAAATGGTGATAAAATATTGTTGTTTTTGCAGTTGCGGTTTGATAAAATTTCACACACGACTTTTAATTAAAATCGCTTGAGTTTCATAGTTTTTTGTAGTTCTGTGCCGGTTTTTGTATTAATTTTTCATAAATTAAATCGATTTGCTTGAACAAAAACACACGCATACATCAACATAAATTCACGACACAACAACAAATTTCTGCGACGTCATTGAATTCGCCGCAAAAGAATATGCGAAAACGTGAAATAAAAAAAAAACTTAAGAAGCGTCCCTCAAAAAAAAACAAAAATGTCTTCAAGTTGAGTCACTTACATACACACAAACCACTAAGTAGTGCCGCACATATGCACAAATAAACGACGCGTGACGAAAATTACATGAGAAGCACTCGCAAAAACCCAGGAAATTCGACAATCCGTCCGCTCCGTACAACGATTTTTTTCGAATAACGGATGAGTTGGGAAAAATTTAAGGCGAGCTCAGCGTGTTCGCCGCATCTACAATAACAAAGCTGCGCTGAAGCACTCGCACTCTCTCCGGGTTGTTCGCTTCCGCTCTCTCGTTCTCTGACTCTCTCCTGCAGGACTTGAAAAGTCTTAAAAAAAGGAAAAAAAAATTGGATGCAACATGCGGCTGAGTCAGTTAATGACGTACCACTCTTGCGCCCGTCTCTTTTATCCCCCTTTCGCTATACTATGCTTTACGCCGCTCTCCCCCATAATCATTTCCGATGTGCAGTTCCATGCAGTTTCCCCAGACAATAGGCCTATATAGTTGCATATAGCCATATAGCCAGCAGACGAGCGTCTTTATATCTTGCTTTGTTCTCCCCGATT
Organism: Drosophila elegans; assembly: GCF_018152505.1. Taxonomy (NCBI): domain Eukaryota; kingdom Metazoa; phylum Arthropoda; class Insecta; order Diptera; family Drosophilidae; genus Drosophila; species Drosophila elegans. The sequence goes on from NW_024545863.1 coordinate 1,326,291, forward strand.
TACAGTGGTTCCTGGCTGCTGGAAAACCATCTATAATCCATCTAAAGAACTTCTGGATAAGTTATTTTCTCTACCAAAATATGTACCTAGAAATTTGCAAACCTTTTATACAAATATATTTTAAAAAATATTTATATAAAATACATCTTCTGTAGAAATATCTAATGAATAAAAATAAATATCAAGGAACTGCAAACCTCTTAAACGATGCACAATCATAACAATTGTTACAAAGTATAACTCATTGTTTGTTCATTACTTTAAACTAAAATTTAGATAAACTGCTTGTTTCTTATTTACCGAAAAAGTTGATTGACTTTGTGACTTATTTGCGCGCATGTAAATTTAAAACACCAGTTTAGCCGAAGTTTAATAAATACTTCGCCCTAAGTACTTAAGGTTTGATGTTTTTTTTTATAATTTATGGACCTTCTGTGAAAGCAATTTCATGTGGAAAACCCGAAATACATTTAAACGGGTTACAAAATCGGAGCAAAGACTGTACTTGACTTTCTGTGTTTATCTTATTTTGTTTGCTCAGCTCGTATTTCTTTAAAAGCTCGGCTCGCAGCTGACGCATTTTGTTGATTTTGATTGCTTAAAGCTGAGAAACAAAGAGTAATTGTTTAATTCAGTTGAAGGGAAGGATTGCCAGCTATTTCGCTTTGATTTATGTGAAATTTACAAATCAAATTTATTTCGGTTGCGAAGTGTCAAGTAATCTTATCTTTTATTTTAAGCCATATTAATTTAATTGTCACATTTGAGTATTTGTTTCCTCGGGGTATTAAACTCTAGATTTAGGTTAAGAAATTCTCAGTTTTAAGTTTTGTCATAATTTTATTCAGATTTTTTTGCATTCCTAGGCTATGTTTATACACAGTTTCATAACTATTGTAAGGGGAACCCAACTCACGTCCCCTGATAATATCCAATTACGAACATAACAATTTTTGGTTTCCTTCAAGTGTTTTGTCGCCTTCTTTTTCTTATCGAAAACAACTCGTTGGGAAATACACAAAACCGAAACACAAAATTATAATTGATAAAACTGAGCTAGTCACCAACAACAATAACAATAAACAATAACCACAGCTTTGAATATTGAAAGTTGTTCTATTCGTAATGCGGTTTTATTTTTTTAATATTGTATGATTTTCCAAGTGCAAAAATATAGAGTGAACTTGATGAATAATTTTGTTCAAGTTAAATTGTATATTGTAGAAATTTGTTAGCAGATCGCTTATTTAAGTACACATGTCTTATTTAGTCAATTTACTGGACTTCTTATTGAGCTGCAAGTTTATTGCTTTAATTTTTTTAATCACACATTTAATTTATATACTTATTTCATTATTTTGAGCTCGAGCTTTTCTTGATTAGGGGTTTTTTAGTCATCGCTAGTCAAATTCGCTTTTTGCATTAGGATTCATTAGTTAAACATATCATTAGTTAATAAACCATGAAAGTTGATATTAGATTTAATGATAAATTTTGTTTATGATCTTAATAGCCATGAAATACATATTTTATTCAGTTGCTCAAGTCACTGATTTAAATAAAGCGTGATGTGTTTTGCATGCATTTTCAGATTTCGAATCTTATTTTTAATTAATTTGCTTGCACTCTGTTTTTGTTCATTTTGCTTAACAATTTAACACTTAATTAATTTCAGTCATGCAATATCACAAAAAAAGATTTTCTTATATTTTCTAGTAGAATTACTTTTAATGCGCGGCAAACAAAATTCGTACTTTGTTTGTTTGTTTATTTTTCATTAGCCAACTTCGGTTTCGGTTTCGATTTTAGGCCCAGTCGAGAATCAAGTCAAGTCAAGACCTGGCTTTATCTGAATGCACAAACGGAAATCAACGACAAAACGACGACGACACCACGAATCGGTCCGCTTCGAATCGCTCGAATCAACTGGCTGTTGTAACGGTCGCAAGCAACTGAATCCGAAAGATACTGCTGAGCCGTACCGAAAGATACAGATACAAAACACAAGCGAAGGTTCTCTCGTCCGCCTCTCGCCTTTTATATCTCTCTCTTTCTCTCGGCTATTTGACGTTTGCGGCAAGCGTAATAAAATAAAACAAGTGGTCGAGTTTTCCGACGCCAAGATACCCGGTATCAAGATACATTGATGAAAAGATACGAAAATTAAAAAAAAATTAAAAATATTCTTAAAATAAAAACAAGGCAAAAAAAAAGAACAAAAAATTATAAATGGGTTTTAGTAAATATGTAATTTAAATGGTTAATGTTTTTTTTATTTATTAAAATTGCTAAAGTGTTTTTTTTAGGTTTAATTGAAGACTTATAATTGACAAGCTTTTAAAAATTATTTTTCTATTATCTATTATAAATCAACTTAAATACAAGACACCCTGAAAACTCTATAAATGTAGGGTAATCTCCATCTGCTCTCTCGGTTGACATTTGCCGCTCTCCCTTTCTTTTTCTCTCAACAACCACCCACAACATAAACGGGCCCCTCGCCCCACTCCCTCACACCGATAAAAACAAAGCGAAATGTTTGCTCGCTCTCCCCCAGAGAAAGAGAGAGAGAGAGAATACCAAATAGGATGAATTTGTTGTTTTGCGGCGAAGTCGCTCAAAAAACGCCATTTGGGGAGACAGCAACAACTTTTGGGGCTACTATTGTTGTCCCTTTCGTTCACACGCCTTCGCTCACTTCCGGTCTTGAATGCTGCGACTTCTTGTTGTTGTTTTTGGTTTAAATTCTGCTTCTTGTTATTTCTTCTTGTGGTGTGGATAAAAATGAGCATCTTCTGGTATTTCTTTTTGGTATTTTTATGGTATTTTAAAGATAATTAAGAGACAACAATTTTAAAAAACTAAAACCAAAGGTTTTGATTCCAATCAAAGAATAAGAACTTAAAACCAAAAACTTAAAATTCGTAATATAAGTAAACGTAAAAATAACTTTCAACTAAAAATGTTTTTATATTAAATTAAGTGGAGTTTTATATAATTGCAGTCCATTTTTATTGTGTTTTATATAATATTATTAAAAATAGCATTTATTTAATTGCTAATATTTAATTTATTTAATTTACTTGACAATTTAGAAGCTAACATATATTTTTTTTATCATTTTAAAATATGTATACTTTAAATTTAGTTATTTCGTAAGGGTTTTGGAATTTACATCGCTTTAATCCAGTTCCACAGCATAAATTCCTACATATATATGTATTTATTATTTCTGTCGCCTGTTGCACCCACCTCAATAACCAATTTGCATTACACCCCCGCCAAAAACGAATTTTACACAAATTAATTTATTTTGCAAAATCGCATGCCGTGTCTGGAGGCTTGGCGCTCCCTAATCAGCAAAAAAATTAAAACAATAACTTTAACGGCTTATTAGGCGGCATAAAAACATCAAAGGCAGACCCATTCCTAAGCAACATTTTATGTAATTTTCTTTTCATTTTATTTCTTTATAACTTACAACAAAACGCGCAACAAGCGCAACGAGTTTTCTGCAGTCGAGCAGCTGACGCGAAAAGAGTTTTTTTCTGTAATGATTTGTTCCTTTATTTTGTTTGGTAAATTTTTTGTTGGTTCCTTTTTTTGTCGGGACGCAAGAAACTTGTTTGCTGAGCTTCAGGCGATAAAGAAGGAGAAATATATAACAATAGCTACAAACAGCGACTGAGGCAGACAGGTCAAAGGAGCAGTTGTTCCCCATGCCACGCCACCCTCCTCCTCCCCCTCCGTCTATATCTTAGCCGCCCCCCTGCCACGCCCCGACAGCAGCAGCAACAGCAATAAATTCAACCAGCAAGCGTCTTCGATTAGTTCGGAAATGGCGGGAGAAGTGAGTGAAACGAATAAAAAGAAAATGATCTGGGAAAAGACACTCATCGAGTTTCCCGACTATGAGATACCAATCTTTTTTCACATTTCTACATTTTACTAAAAAAAAACAAAAAAAAAAATGTTTCCTTGAAAAATACCAAAATTTAGATGAATAGAAAAACTAAATTTGTACTAATTGCTCTTAAAAACGTATGAAACTGGTCAAATATTACTTTTGAAACATATACATATATATCGGCTCCACGACAAAAGGTAACAAAAGATAAGTAGGATAGTTGAATTAGTACTTTTATTATTGATATTGATTAAATATAACTGTCTAAATATTTTCATTGAAGTTAACTTTCTTCCAGACTTGTTCATAAGCGCCAAAAGAAATGCAGGGTATTTAGCAAAAGCAGAACGAAGAGCAGCCATTGATGGCAATATTTAGTCTGCAACTGATGTTCGCCGGGTTTATTACTGTTCAAGGTAAGAATTTATAGCAAACTGCGCATTCAGCAAATTTGGGTCATAAAAGTAATTAGTGAAATCTGTTCCACTACAGATTGGTATTGTGGGTGGATTTTAATTACCGACCAGAAGTTCATGAAAGTGCCAAGAAGTTTCCCAGTCCTCCGCCAGTGGCTAATTGATTTAGTTCGCATTTTATTGATCAGCCGAAAGGAGTGAAATCGACTACGTGGGCCACGGTGGGGTTAAGGGACGGTTGGGTGTTAACCAGCAATGGCCAGTTGGGGCAACATTGGTTATTGACCTATTAATGAAACAGCCATAAAATTAAATAGCCATTTATTAGTGTCTGTTAGGGTTTCCAAGATTAAAGGTTTTATAGAAGATATATATGCATCTTTGTTCAGATTTATAAATAATATTTATTACGTTTTTAATATTAGGCACCATTTATAATTCAACTTTTAGCGATCTCATGGGAAAATTATAAATTAAGTAATGTTATTAAATTTAAAAACAAATCTTGATTTACAAACTCTTAAATTAATAAATACTTAAAAAAAACTGTCTTAAATTTAAATAGCCTTTAGAACATCGTTTTCCTTCTTCCATAATCAGAATTTTAAATTCAATTTTCCCATTAACATAACATGTCATGGAATTGTTTATAATTAAAAACATATTTTCCACTCTCCATTATAGTGCTTAGTCATACAAGGATTTCTACAATATCATTAATGCTTACGTAAGCAAATTTTACTAAGAAAGTGTCCTTTCTTGATTCCTCACAGAGATTAATGTCCTTGGCAAGCCCTTAAGTCCAATTTGGGTCGTTAAAACTACTTGTAGATGAAAATTTTATGACTCTGCCATGGTCTTTGGTACTACTATATGGTCCTATATGTTCTTACACGAGTATATAGGTCTGCAAATCACAGTGCTGTTGCGAATTGTGCGCATAACAATTAGGCTGAGGCAGCTTACCAAGAGAATCTGAGGCCCAGACTGCATGTATCCAATGTCATAAAAATATCAGGAACACATGTTGCCTGCCGCTGATTTTCTGCAGATTTAAGGGGGGGCGATGGGGGATTTTGGGGGGACGAATTGTGTAGTTTTTGGAAGGAGGGAGTAGGTCGGGCGATATGCTGTCGTCTGCCAGGCCTGCCACGTCTGGTTAATGAGCACGTTTGCATTCGTGGGAAAGAGGCATAATGAAGGGATATACTAGTGAATGGACCTCCTACACAGGAGTTTTGTTTAATCAACTGATTGTTCGTTACAGGATACTCGTATGTTTCCCAAAAACTTTTCCAAATAATCCGATTATATTCGAATTTGTTCCTTAATTTTATTTATACAGCTTAAAGTCATGATTAAGAGTTATATACATATGTTGCTGATCACCATCATCTGCCATTTTATATATATTATATATTTTAGAACAGAAAATTTTTTTAAAAAGGCTTGATTTTTGTTATACAGTTTATACAGAACAAAACTGTTGACTTTTATGATGTAAGCTTAAAACCAATAAAACTTAAACATTCTCCTAATCCTTGTTAAACCCAATTCATTTAATAAAATTGTATCTTCTTGAATTTAAGTCTTAGTGATTAATTAATAATATTAAATTTTGTATAGCTTCATAAGAACAATAAGTTAAGATAAATTCACTTCTTTAAAAACCAAAACTTTATTGTTACGTTTAAAAGCAGCTCCCCAGATTACCAAAACTTGCTTCATTAAACTCTAAATGCAATAAAATAAAATTAAAACTTTCGCCTGAAACGAAACAAGAAAAAATTATCTTTTCCAGGCTGCCGCAAAGTATGCAACACTTGCCTGAAGTTTTCATCCCACCTCTTTGGAATTCATTTGCCATATGAGAGGCCATGAAAATGGAAGTGGAAAGTAGTTGGGGGACTTTGGCAAAGTGTGGGGAGTTGACCTTAACAAGCGTAATATCATCAATCAGTGCACAAATTTGCATTTCATTTTAGCCTATTTCTGCCGGGTAACATGCTGCCCCTTGCCCCGACTTTTGTCTATATCTCCGTTGTCGCCGTTGTCGGCGCATCAACGCGCTTCATCAGCGCGAACTGATATGTAAATCTCATAAATCATGCACACCTGTCGTCGATGGCAGCGACAGTTCAGCTCGGTTTTGCTCAGGTCAGTCAGGACAACAAGGACGACAAGGACATTGTCAGCAAACCGACAGAGGATGGGTTGAGGTGTAGTTGTCCTCGTGTATGTCCAGATTTCGTGGTGGTCAATCCTTTCAGAAGGGGCAATCGTCGAATTCCTGGCTTTTAAGGCTCATACGCAGCTGTTGTTTTCAACAAAGGGAACAATATAATATTTTAAATTTATTTTAATTAGATTTTTAATTCTTGACAGTTATATTTTAATCTTAAAGCTAGTTTTAATAATAAGTAATCCAAATTATAAATAATAATTTACAATTATTCAGTTAGTTTTTAATATTTAACACTTTTATTTTAATCTAAAAATGGTTTCTAATAATAAGACTCTGAAAATCCAATATCAATCCACTTCTCACACTATTTTTAAAATTATTATGTGCTTAATTGTGTGAATTATTAAAATATTTTTGGGGAAATTTGTTAATTTCCTGACTTTTAAAGCCCATAAGCAGTGATTATTTTTAATAATGGGAGAACATTTTTTATCTCATTTCCTTAAATTTTTAAAGTAATTATAAATAATTTTTTTGGGGTGTTCTTTAATTTTTTTATCTTATTTTCTCTCAACTACTTCGTATAAGTCCTGGCCTACAGCAGGAGTATAAAAAGGAAAGAAAAGAGAACGTATCACATCCATGTCGTTGTTAAGGATATGTGCTGGAAATTGATTAGCCACGTGCAGCCATATGTTTCCTTCTTTTGGCCAAGTCAAGAGCGGTGGCTTGCTGAATAGCAAATGCTTCAATTTGGACTTGATGGAAATTAAGCTGGGGTTTTTCTTATTTTTTCCAAGGCTAAGAAGTGGAATTTAGGTAACATTACTTTTTTAGATAATCTTTAGGAAATAAATAAATTTTTTAATTTACATAAAATATTTATAAAAGATTTCCATGTCTCACTCTTTTGTTATTTAGTTTGAAGATACATTTTTATATTATTTAAATATGGTAAAATATATTGTGTATAAGTGTTTACGATAATAATGTATAATTTTTAATTAATGTACCTCTTAATAAAACTATATTTTAGAGGAGTTCGATAAATTTTAAATTAAAGAAAGTATTTTAATTAAGCCCCTAAGCTTCAGGATCCCCAATTCTTAAGGTGGCCATCATGGAAGTGATTCCGTTAGCCGCATTCACTAATTGCTCGGCCACAACACCTGCTGCCGGCTGTTTTAAGGGGGGCAGTTTATACCCGCTCTGGAGAGATGTTCCACCGACAACGGAGAAAAACCACAAATTTACATAAATATGCCACAAATCATAGAGCTCGCCGCTGGCCCCAGCAACTTGTGGTCCATGTGACAGTGTCTCTGGTTATTATGAATGCATAAAAAGCGTTCATGAGTTCATTTTTTCCAACCACACTTTCATTGCAATTAAAATACCAAAAAGGATAAAACAAAAAAGCAAACTGCTAAAAATATATACCTAGACCATAAAAAATACCAAGGAAAATTTATGTGCAGCACATGCCACGCCTGAAACTAAAGGGTTTTCCCTTAAATTCTGCTTAATTTTTTTTTGTTTTTGCGAATTTTTGCGGTGTGAAACGCACGTTGCATAATAATAAAAGTTGGGATGGAGTGGAAGTTGTGGGAGCGGCACTTGAATGCTCTGGGTTTTCGCCCCCACCAACGTTGTAAACGGCTGCAATTGTTTGTCATTAGCAAATGTTGCCCTTTTTGGGAACTTTACGAGTACATTCCCACACCAAAAATGCTCTTGTTGTAGGCCTGTTGTCCTACAGCAGACAAAATTTGTGACTGCGACAGTTTGTCCACCCACCCACCGAAAATTCAACACCCTCCAAATCGAGGGACTCCTCTCATTTTTAACGCATCATTTGACCATTTTATGTAGGTGCAACATTGCAGCACAAAACACGACTAAACATAATCTCAGGCTGTTGCCTAAACAAATGGGGACTCAAATGAATAAGACCGCAAAATCACAAAATTACCACTGGTATGAGTTAAATTTTAAGATTAGAGACTGAGCTGAAAGCTATTATTTTTACAGTTAAAAAAGAATTAAGTATTCAAACAAGAGAACAAAAAAAAAACTGTATTTCATATTTATATTTTATTTTACTTCTCAACGACAAAAAATGTGGTTGGTAATAATAAGATGAGAAAATAAACTATCAAACTATATTATGTGTTTTACAAATCAAAAAAAACTTATAAAAGCAAACTAAAGCTTAAAACATAAAATATAATTAAATAAGAAAGCTTAAACATATATAATTTAACTATTTTGGGTAATTAGACTTAAAATAATTAAATTAAAAAAAAACGACATGAGAAATGAGGTTGGTGCAAATAATTTATAGGTTTTTGTTACTTATTTTCAATAATTATATATTGTGTTCAATAAAATTACTGACATTATAGGATATTATAGTAAAAACCAAAAGTCCACCCAAAAAAAATCACTTTAGCTAACTTTTCCGCTTAATGCAATTTCATTAAAAGTAAGTTTAACTTCTCACTTTGAACAAATTGTGAACTCACATCAAATTAAATCAGCAGTTCCGAAATAAAACCAAGCCCCTTTTTCCCAACCCCTTGACACAAGCAGCTTTTTATTTGACAAAATAACGAACTCTGTTAATGAGCATATCCAACAAACTGTATTTTTTTTCGCCAGTTGGCACCAAATTAATTTTAGCTGTCTGAAGGGTAAATACTTAATGCACCAGAGGCGACAAAATAAAAGGTAGATGGTTTTCAATCTATCTATCCAACAGGACTGTCTATAATGTGCGGCACGCGTTTAATTTGTGTATTTTTTTGCTCTCTACGCTGTGCTAAACGGTTGATATAATGAAAATGTAAATTACAGAGAGGTTATGGGACTCATTTCGCAGCTCCAATACGGGACACGAATGGAGATGGAACTTGACTTTATGAGCACATAAAGTTCGCCTGTTGCCACATGAGACTTCGGTCTCATCTCATTAGAGAAACTTTTTGCCGGCATCCAACTAAACGTAAATTGATTTCAATCCAAATTGCATAGGCCTAAAGTACAGCTGAGCTTTGTGGAATGCCATGAGTTTGGGAAAACGAAATGGGATACCTACAATGAATTAGACTATAAAATACCCTAAGCTGAGATTAAATAAAAAAACTTTAAGGGAAACACTTCTAAGTAAAAATCCTTTTTAATTTGTTTTTACATTGGAAAGCATTTTGTAGTCATTAAAAAATAAAAAGTCAATGCTTCCTAATTTTATTTTTTTCCTATGCACTAAATACACACACAAACATAAGATAATATAAAATGTAGTTTTCCATCGTATAAGTATTTTAATATTAATGTATTTTTTATAAATGTTTGTATAAAATTTTTTAATCATTATTAATCGAGCTTTGCAAATTGATTATCTGAAACCATAACTTTTGTTCAACCCAACTACACACACCCTTGAATAAAAGAAATGAGACCGAAAAAATATAAGGCGAGTATTTTTGGCAGCGATTATTTGTCGTTTGCTTATCAACGCACTTCCGCATCATTAAATAATTTTATCATTTGCATTATTTTCACTTTCCTAAGCACAGTTAATAACGATGGCAATAAGGATGATGATGAAGCTGGTTGGTGGTAGAAGGTTTCAAAGTTCCTTCGAAAAGTGATAAGGATTGGGGGTTGGTCACAGGCTGGTTTAACTAATTTGTAATTTATGCGACACTTCTGCGGTTAAGTTGTGGAAAAAGTTGATGAGAAATATTTTTTTTAATTAACTCTGGCAAAATGCTAAACAATTGGTATTTTTCCAATTGGGAAAGTTTTTTGTTTCCCGCAGGAAACTTAAGATATTTAATTTAAGCGGTGGCTCACAGTTAAGTACAGTTCTTAAGTCTTTTTAAAAGATTCCAATCTAAGGCATACTTATACATTTGACAAAAGAAGCAGCAGGCTTGAGTTCACTTCACTTGCATTACAAACACATTAAAGTTGCCCAGGGAACATGGAAAAAAAAGAAAATTATTTTACAGGCACGGCGGTATGGAAATGCAAATGCCAAAAGACATGAGAAGAGCATGGGACAAACGATAATGAGGACAAACAGCAGAAGCAGCAACAACTGCCACTTGCAGCTACAATGATAATGTTGCTGGCTGTTGATGACAACAACATCTAGCAACAGCAACAACTGCTAGCAACAACTAGTAAAAGCACATACACTGGCTAAAAAATATTTCACAAAATCGTTGGGAAAAGTGTAATCTGTCCTCCAGTAATACAGAAAATATAAAAAAAAATGTTTACATATTTTTTAAATATGTAAAAATGTATGTATGTATTTAAATATGTAAAAACTACGAACTACGTTTATATACAATTAAATTAAAGTAAATTTGTTTTTATTTCATTTTAATATAATTATCACTCGAAAAATAATTTTTTTTAGTAAAAGAAATTCATATAACTTGTATTTTTAGACACTCATACACCTGTATATAAAATAAATTACAACAATGACAAATGTGATTGATAAACAATAAAGGAAATTCAATTTAGAATATCTGTTACTTATTTTCAATAATTAATAAATAGCTACTGCCATAAAAAAGTGGCTGTTTTAGCGGATTAGCAAATAAAATATTTTTTAAATTAATTTTTACGACATTTCAAAATAATTATTAGTGTGGTTGCAACCACTACTAACAAACAAACTACCAACGGAAATCAGCCAAAGAATGCGCGCCCCAGTGAAGCATTTTTCCTCCATCTTTTTTCGCTTTTCCCCCCTTTAAGTCCTTGGGAAAAAACGAAATCTAAACGCTGTCTGTGCCTGCCACTCCCCCTTCTCTTTCTTTCCTAAAAAGGATATGCCTGCCGCTGCTCATTTTCGCTACTAAATAAGACAGGCGGCCGCGTCCTCGAACAACATTTTGACATTTTTTTTTTGTGATTTGCCTCACAAATTTTTGCATTTTCGTGCCATAACGCGAGGTCTCAAGAGGAAAAGAAAATGGAAAGAAATGCATAAAACGAACTGCAAGCAACCCTTTACTAAGAACCTTTTTTTTTGACAATTTATGGAGGCAACCTATTTAACAATCATTTTTATCAGATGATTTTCTTATGAAAATTATAACATTATCGATCTGCTAAAATGTATTTAATATTTTGCTGAATTTAAAGTTGAAAACTATATATTTATTTTATTTTATTTTTTATTAATTTTCCTAAGCCAAAAACGTATTACTTTTTAGACAATTAATCAAAAAATTCGTAAAACCCCTGGGTATCCAACTAAGTATACTTTAATTTTTAATATTTGCCAGCTGCTCAGCAAACTTAAAAGCCTCTCGTCTATTAAAATAGAAAACAATCTGCGAAATGGCTTTTCTGTAAAAATATTTTTTTTTGCATGCTCGATTTAGCAGACGAGAAGCGAAAGAATTCGTAGTCAAGTGAAAATGTCAGCCACTCAAAATGCGAGCGCCATTTCGCATGTATAATAAATCTAACTAAACCAAACAAACACGAAATGAAGAAAAGAGCAAGAAAGAAGCTAAGCTGAGTTCATTTTAGGTTTAACGATTTGGAAATAACTCCACAAAACAGGACGACAAATTATTTGGCCATCATCTGCAGAAGTTTCGCATGGCATTGGCAGATTGGCGAGGGTCTGAAAACTTATTAATTTCCAAAAAGTCAGCCACACGCAAAAAGTACACAACCAAAAATTGTGAAAAACTGTGACGTTATGCACATGAGTGAGCAAATAACAGCAGCAGCAACAGCCACATCAACAACTCGCAGCAGCAACACTAAAAACCTAACAGCAACAGCAGCAACCGAAATGCATAGCATACTTCGCCGGGCATTATTTGAGTTTTTGGGAGGGCGATTGGGTGGCTATGAGATGGAATTAAATGGGTCGGGGGATGGAAGGTGGGAGCAAAGCCAACAAATTATGAGTAATTGTTGTGATGCCAGCGCATTTTAAGTGGGAAATATATATACGAACTATAAGTAAAGGCGAAGAACGGATGAGCAATCATTTTAATACAATTATTATAGATATATAGTATATAGACAATAACACTTAATATTACAGCTAATGACTTCCAATTCATGCCTTACTAATGTAAAATTTTTCAACGACATATTCACCTATAATCTATTAATTTTAAAATACTTTTCAAAAAAAAACTATCTGAAAAATGTATCACCCCACAAATAAAAACAAATGTATTTATAGATCCTTTTTGATTAAGAGATACGGCTCACGGCGTTTAATGTCTTACTATTTAAAAATATCTCAGTGACAGCGTTTCAGTTAATCTTTTGATTTTAAAATATTTTTAAAACTATCGTTCCAGCAAATGCCTGTACTCGTTGAGAATTTGCTCTTCCTGCACCAACGGCAGATCCAAGTAGTTGGAACTATTGTCAGAGAGGTTTTCATTGAATCTCTTGAAGGCATTGTACGATTCCATTTCCGATTTGGCCATACCAATAGCCGATTCGATAAAGTTCAACTTGCTGACGGATAAGTTTAAGAAAGGGGTAGAGCTATTGCTAGTAGCTCTATTTGAGCCCGATGGACGATGATCTTCCAGTAACTTTGTCATGGCTTCAACAACTGCCAATAACTCCGATTCGTTGACAAAACTTTTCAATAGAAATTCCACTGATTTTCGGAAATTATTTTCGGTTGTTTCTAAGGCAGCTCGAGCGGAAGGGGCCTGAAAGCCCAGTTGTAGTAGTGTGGATAATAACGATTCATCGATGGGCGGTACGGCTGGCAGATTGGCCCTAAGTTCATCTGAATGGCGCTGCAGTAGGTCAACACTTCGTTCTAGATTATTTTTGGTCCTCTTGAGAGCTTCTACCACCAAACATCTTTCGTATCCCATTTCCATGAGCCTGAAAACACTACGGGGATCCACCCACTCTCTTCCTGAATTTGCCTCCCTCATCTCTTGATTTACTTTCCTTAAAGGAGCTGAGTTTCTGCGTTCTTCACCGACTTTCTCCCTGCGTTCTTGGATAAATTGTAAAGCTCTATCCACGTTGCCTGCACTGGATCTTAAGGCCAATCTGGCATCCGATTCCTCAAAACCCATTTCCACTAGAGTTAAAAGGGCATTGTCATCGACTTTTAATTCATCCAAGGCTTTGGCTGCCTCCTCCAATCTTTCATATGACTCATCTCTGCGATTTTGGTGAAAGAAGAGCACACCTTGGAGCAGGTGTAGCCTCATAATCAGAGCTCTTTCGGGGCAACTTGTACCCCTAATGGCATATAAACGATTAAACTGCTCTCCATAACTCTTGTGAAAACTTCTTTCGCAAATATCCAAACGTCGCTGGGCATCTGGTAATTGTGTGATATTCTTCAGACAAAGATAGCACCACACTATGTCCAGATTTAACAAAGCATAATTATCCACCGCTTCCAAAAACTTGGAGTTGCATTGGCTAAAAAGTTCATCGGCTTCGAGTAGCAAAAGTAAAGCCTCATCGTAGTTTTCTTTTCGCATGGCTGCCCTGGCTATTTCGTACATACCCAAGGCCATTAGCAAAGATCGGTTTTCATCGGGTGGCAGGAAAATCGGACGTCCATCTTGATCCTCCATTTTCATAAAGCGATGATCGGCATTTGCAACTATCTCCACATCCGCGCGAATCCTTTGAATGCGTTCATGCAACTCCTGTCCCTTGTTTTCTCCGCCCACCACCACCATTAATTGTTGATTGGTTTTCAGACCCTGTGAGGCCAAAGTTCTCAGTCCATTGATAATGCGTCCACCGGAAATGCACTTTACATGACTGGCATCACTCAAATTCAGTTTCTTAGCCACCTCCTTTTGCAGATCTGAGCCAAGGCCGCTCAATGAACACTTTATTTCCATCATTTGCCAAGTTCCGCATTTGCTGTCCACACAACGCACATTGAAAGTGGCCAAACCCGTGTCATTAAACTCCCTGCGAGCAGCCAATTTCCTCAGCGCACTATCTTGCAATTCGGCCAGAGCACACCTGCAATCGGATGTGCTAATGCCCAGTTCTCCACTCAAATCCCTCGCCAGATGATCCATCTCCGATTCGATACTGCCCACGCCATCGAAATAGTACGGCTCCTCCCACAACTTGATATCACGCTCCCGCAAACGAGCTCGCAATTTGATAAATGTATTGTCTATTTGGGACATGATCTGATCAGTACTGAATAATTTTCAAATTATTACGGAAACTTCTGATATATGTTGCTTGACTTAAAATCAAAGGCCTCCTCTTTACAAAAGTACGTAATGTGTTTTTAAAATAATATAAAAAATACATGTTTACATAATAATGATGAATTATTATTTTTTTTTGTTGGCTTTGTTAATCTTCCATCTTTAAGATAAAGCGATAAAATAAATTAAGGTTTCTTGGTTTTTTTTTTAAAAGATGAAATTTACTCTTAAAAGTTTTATAAATTTTGCCTTAAATCAATGATGTCCTTATGTTCATGGGTATTTGAATTACTTTACAAACGTATTCAAATTGTTTTCTGTTTTTGGTTTATATTTTAAAAATTGAAAAGAACTGTTGTTTTGGGGTTACTGTGGTTTGTTGAGTCTAAAAGCTTGATGACTTCGTTAATTTTGATTTTTCAAGATAAAGCAATAAAATCATACAGACAATTAAAGTGAAATACAACTGTATTGGGAAACTAAACTTTTTGTAAAATTTTGTTATCTGCAACTAAAACTGAATTAGACAACATTTTAAAAGTATTATCAGGTACTGAATCAGATACAATTATCAGTGGTTAAAGAACACTTTTTAATGCTATCTATACGATTGCTTTTTAAGTACCACTAACTAAGCAAAAAACAACAAGTCTAAGAAGTTATCTTATCTTTCTCTTGGAACTCAATTTCATTTAATTAATATAAAAGTAAAAAAGCTGAGCCTGATCACAAATGTGAGAAACTATTATATAATTTGAATTCATAGTTTTAATACTCCTGTTACATTATGAATTTACATAGACTCAATGCAGACGTTGATATTGGGCAAAAAGGACTTAAAAGAGAAAGTGACCTTATTGGTGGCATTCACAAAGCAAGAGCTTGTATCTGCTGGCAATTTGGCGATCAGTTTCAGGGTCCTGTTGATTTTCCTGGTCAGTTTCATGGAAGCCTTGAACAAATTCCAAAAGCATTTGAATGAGTTTTTGATGACCGAGCCAGCGGACTTGTCCTTAGCGCACAGTTTTGACTGCAGGTGGATAATATCATTGCAGATTTGTATAATCTGCTTAACAGATTCCACAATCTTGGCCACATCCTTGGGAATTTCAGTGCCGCAGGCATCGATGGCATCCACAAAGTTGGTGCAGGAACTCAGAATGTTTACCACCTCCTTGATAATGCAATTGGTGCCACGGACTGTCTTCAAAGCTTTGCGAAGGATTTTTCTGCAAGTTCGAATAAAGCCCTGCTCGTCAAAATCCATGTAATCGTTGTCATTATCCAATTCGTCCAGCAGCTGTTCGAGCTCCAATTCAAAATCGAATTCATTGTCACTGTTTTCTTCACGCAATTCAATTGAATTGGCCTGAAACCAAAAGTATTTAATTATATGTGTTGATTAAATTGTAATGCCTAACTTACTTGAGTAGTTAGCAGACAAGTGGCCGAAACCAGCACCAAAAGGCAAAGAGTAATAGCTTTCATTTTACTGTCCAATTAGCGAGTGTTTGAGGCCCGCAATCGATGATCAGTTTATATACAGGCACCGAATTGCGCATTATCACAAAATAATCAATTTTTTAAGTGTCCACTCAATCTATCTTTGTCTATTAGACCAAATCTTTCTGTTTGTATTAGATTTATTGATACTTTCTTGCATAGAACATTTGAATCAAATTTACTTTTATCTGAAAAGCAAAATATTGTTTGCTTTCCTAACACCAATTTGATTAGCCATACTTACCTTTTATAGTTATAAACTATATAAATATGAATGTTCATTAAGGTAGCTTTGAATTTAATTAGAATAAGTTGGGCAAGTATAAAAAAATGTTGTGCTATTTACAATAATAACTCTTTTTTTTGTATTTTCTTAAAAGAAAAAATAACCTCTTAAAGATGGTCAAACTTAATAACTCACCATTAATATTATTGGCTTTACACTCTATAAGAAAGGTATTTGATTTGGATTTAACTAAAAAAATATGGCAAATTAAAAAAAATCTATGTATTATATATTTTTAAAAAGTGATTTTTTACCTTCCATAACTAAATTTGCTTCATCGATTTTTTCCCAAGACCCGAAATTTTTCCCAAAATATGTCGAATTTCCGCTTGTAATTAGCACGCCATGTAAAGTCTACCGTGAAATCCACTTGGGCACCCTAAAGAGTCAGAGCTCAGGACGAATTAAAAGCCGTAAACCACAGACAAAGAGGAAAAGAACCACAATCGAATGGTGGCAGAGCCAACAGATTCCGGACACAATAGATACGACAAAAGAAAAAAAATGTGTTGCCATTGTCAGCTTAACGCGCTCGGCTCACTTTGTC
Source organism: Drosophila elegans (assembly GCF_018152505.1). NCBI lineage: Eukaryota > Metazoa > Arthropoda > Insecta > Diptera > Drosophilidae > Drosophila > Drosophila elegans. The sequence goes on from NW_024545863.1 coordinate 1,343,354, forward strand.
CTTTGGTTATAAATGGTAACGTGTGGTTAAGGGTTAATAACTCCCACTAAATGGGGTGGGGGTGGTGACGAAATAAAAGACCAAGACATTTTATAGATACAAAAGAAAAGAAAAAGTTGGCACCCCGTGACAACAAGTGTGGCTGCTAATGAAAAGCGCCGTGAATAACTGCCGTACTTTGGTTTGGGATGGCGAATGGATTGGTCTGCGTGTTCTGTCATTAAGTTAGCTTGGGGTCTTTCCTCTTCGATGGGGTGAACTATGTACGTCTCTCAGGGTGATAAACTAGCTGACTGAGTTGTTAGGGGTATCATTTCGCCCTAATTTTTGTTCCGTGATTGCTTTTTTGATTGGGAATGATATTGGCAAAGGATGGCTCTTAAAGTATAAATATTGGCACAGTCATGAAAATACATAACTAAAAGAATATTTGATCATTTTACTATTTTTGGCCTAAGCGGAAAATTTGTTTTGTTTTTTTACATCAACATTAGCCCGTTTTCAAGCATTTTATGATCTCCTTCCTTGCATTCAGCTCTCCATCTTTTGGCTTTCTCCATACCATCTGCACTTGGCATAAGTTAAATGTCGAGTAAATGTGGCTGACAACCATGATGATGCATCGCTGCCTGCATACGACACTTCTTAAGGTCCTTGTGCTGTCCTTCCTTGTCATTTTTGCCTTCGTCCTGGGCATGCAGCGTGTACGAAATCAATGACATGTTGTCGGCAAAGTTTTCTCGGCACTAAGTGAGTTTTATCCCTCCTCGGGCATTAGACTAATATGAACTGATTTACCCCCCGAAATGAGTTTTTCACCCAAAAGTTGACAAGTGACAAGTCACATTGTTGTACATTAAATTAATGAAATCATTCCGCAACTTTTACAGGTCATGGCCCGTACTTCATTGCTCTTCTTCGATTGCGGGAAACTTGAAGTGTCTGTCCGGATCTCCGGCTCATAAATATTGAGCGCATTATGTCAGGAGCAGCAAAAAGGGGGTTGAAGGATACGGAAGGATACGGGCCTGCAGTCAATTGTTGGTCATCAATCTTATAAACAAATGCGGTTCAATGCCAGTGACAGCGGTTTCAGCAAAGAGGGGTGGAATAAAATTAAAAAAGGGTGAGAAACACCGTTGCTGAAAAGCTGACAAAAGACCAAGAGCAGTTAAACATGACTGGGTGCATATGTAAGTTGAGCTGAACTAAGGCAACACCCTCATCTTTGATTTAATCTAAATTTTTTTTAAAGCCGACTTAATTTTTTTATTTTTTTAAATTTTTTATTATTTTGTTAAAAATAAACGTTTTATACATGGGTTTTAAACTTAAAACATTTTTTAAATATCTTATATGCAAATTGCTAGAAAAAATCTTTTAATATTGAATATCTTTTAATATTGAACCGTACCCTCAACCTCAGGGTTAACGAAAAGTAGGTTTTAAACTTTATATTTCCACATTATTTCTCAGTTTATAATCTACTTTTAGCTTACCATGAAGGCAAGAAAAGTAAATAAGGCTCTAAATCAAATTTTAAATGGTTCAGCTCGAAATCAAATTGAATTAGTGGAAACAACTTAAATAATATATTAGTAATACAATTCCAATTTACTTAGTCAGTGTTGCAAATTTATTTCTGTTTTGATTTATTTATAAATTTTAACTACGTCAGTTAGGAATGATGTTTCCTAAGTTTTTGTGGCCATATATAGCTCTGGTTTTTCTGGTCTTAATGACACACCATTTGGCATTTGCCAATCACATTGCCATTATTGGTAATTACCTGCCAACGGATACTCTTCTCCTTAGCCAGGATGTCTTTGTCAAAGGGAGAAAGAAGGGAAGAATAGCACACAAGTTTTATTATACACAAAAGGTTTCCTCCAGTCAGTTAATTTTCTATACAATTTTTAATTACGTTTTTGTTTAGACCGACCCGAAAGTGATCAGCGCCATTATACTAAAGAACTGCCATAAGTCTCCGTTTGGATCCGACGGAGTTCTCCTTGAAGGTGGGCCAAACAATATCTACACTGCCATTCGATTGTCGGCAAGAAAAAACTTCAATATCGACTACAACATTAAAATTTATAGCAATAATAGAGATCTTGAAAAACATGGAAGATAAAAAGAAGATATAAAATAAATTTAAAATAAAACTCTACATCATTTAAGCAAATTTGTCTTATAAAGTTAGCTGAGGGTTCTACAAAAAATGTTTTCTAAAGATTTTATATACTATTTTTTATATATTGAAGTTTTCCATTACCAAGTCTAATGAATTTAAAAACAAAAATATTTTAAGCGTAACCGTGACAAATCGTGTCTAAAATATTTATTATATATTTATATTTGTAACATTAGTTTACGTAGGATCTTCTCTTGTTCATTTTAAAAGCAGCTTCTGGAAGAACATGTTACATTTGGTGAAGGGTGTTGTTTTATCGATTGCCGTCGTGACAATTGCAAATAGGGTTTGCGCCAATGAAGGAGATACAATTTTTGGAGCAGTGCAAATAGGTGCCAAAATAATCCATGAAGAGCACATTGTGGAGCCTAAGAAGTTTCTGCGAGTGGTCACAAGAAAATTTATTCTTAACCCTCAGGTAAAAGTTAATTAATAGATTAGGCACTTATATAACCTAACTAAATAATAATTGTTGCTTTATCAACAGCCCCGACCAATCAGTGCAATTGTAATCTTTGACAACAGTCCAACTAAAGGTGGACATGCTTATTTGCTCGAGGGAGGGCCTCCCGCAAACTTTGCGGTGATCGAGTTCAAATCAAAACGTAACCAGGGACTTGACTTTACATTGACTATATACGACACTCCGTCATCTTGCACTAGATGTCTTACATTTGGGTAATAATATAGATCATTCAGTGATCAAAAATGCAATTTAATGCAAGCTAAAAATTAAATAAACTTATTCAGTAAAAATTATATTTTATTCCTCATTTTTACATTTTTTTCGGAGTTTATTTTATTTTATATATTTTAAAAATTTCAGCTTAACGTAATTTATCTTTGCGTAGATAACTAATTATGTGTTTATATTTTGCTCTTCGGAGTTTTGTAAATTTTTCGGCTTTTAAAAAAGATTTTTTGTTTCCTTCAAATTAAAATAAAGCGAACAAAGTTTTCCCCTTAACTCTAATAAATATTAGCTACAAAAAAAAGAGAATTTGTAAACAGAAATTATATTTTAATTTTTAGAAAAATATTCTTCATACTAAAATTTTTAAATTGAAATAAACTTAACGCAAATTTGCGAATAATATTAATGACACTTCAAAATATGACTAACATAAAAATAATTGAAGTATAAGAGTTAATTAACATATTTTTAGCTGTGTACTTGATTTCGTCGATTCAGTCCCCATCTTAACAAAAAAAAACAGTAGAAACTCCCAGACCAGGACGAGTCCAATGAAGGACAAACCCTCGTCTGGATTTGATGGCCATGGCGGCGACATATTACTTCCTTATTTGTGGGCCGTGCTCGCGACCTTTCACCTTTTTCCCGTCACGCTTCGGAAAGTGAAACATTAGGGCCAGAATCGCATTGTGTTCGAAGTGTGTGTGTGTGTTTCGCATTAAAACAATGACGAGGCGCAAACATTTTTAGCGCTGACAGCGAGCCAAACATCCGCCAGATAAAAATGTCCGCGAACAAGCACACAAATTTGATTCAATCAACGGCGGCGATGAGTCCTGTGTCCTGTGTGTCTGGTGTGTATCCCCCTTCCAACGAGTCCTGGCCATTTGCTTGTCGCCCTGCCAGGCTCGCCGCTGGGATGATAATGATAAGCGCATAAAACCATTAAGTGATTCCACTCAAATGAGCACGTTAGAATGACTGTGAAGCTTGTTTGGGCCGAATCGCTAGATTGTTGAACTATCATCACACTACAGTCAGAAAAAGGTAATAAGGGTAATTTGGAAAAATAAAATTATTCTGACTATTTACTAATTTTATAAAAGTATTATAAATACTATTTCTGCCAAATGAATGTTGGTAGAATAAATTCCAGTTTGATTTTTTCAGATAACTTTAGATAACTTTAATTGAAACTGTAAAAGGTTTATGCCGACCTTATCCTAATGTTCTTATTAAATCTGTTAAAAAGACTCTGTCTTTTAATTGAATTAATTTATTTTTCACTTAATCTAGAATTTATTTAAAATGTCCGTTATTTCTGCCTAAAATGTTAATCTTGTAAAAGGGTATATTTATGTTTATTAAAGGTATATTATGTGTATTAAGTCTAGTGAAAATTAAATTAAATAAATAAATTATCAACATTTTCTATCTATGATTTCTGCTAAGTAAATCTGAGCTCACTTCAGTTCCATCGACTAATTGAATCGTTCACAGGGGCAAAATCCTCGCTCTGATCCAACGGAAAGTGAATCTATCAAAAAAAGAAACAAAAGGAACCTTTTTTGCACTCCTAGCGTAAAAACACAACATGGGAGGTCGAAAAAGGTGGGGTGTTTGCCTGCAACAGTAACGATGACAGCGATGTCCTTAAACCCCCGGCAAAGGGAATACGGCTTGCAAAGATAAGGGGGCCGATAAGGGGATGGGGATGGGCCAGGTGGGCGGATCCAGGATCCTCGATTCAGGAAAAGGACGCCCCGTTCATGTTAAATGGCCAACAAGGTGACAATGCAGATATAATAAGCAGGCGGCATAAAGCGACAAACGTGATTCGACCAGCGAGGACCATTATGTCGATGATTCGCAGGACGTTTCGCGATTGATAATGCTCACTTACTGGTATTCGAAATGACGCACACACAGACGACGGCTATGGGCGGTAAAAAATCGCTTATCGGTTGACTTAACGCACTATATAACAGACAGATGTCAGTAGATTGCTCAACGATGTTCTTTAATGCGAATCAATGACAAATGGAGAATTTTAATAATGTGAATGTGCATTATCCTCTAAAGAAGGATACCAGGCTAAACAATTTAAATAAAACAAATATTGATTGCGTTTTATTAAATAATTTGAACATAGTGATTTTAGTTTAATTTCACAAAGTAAAATATTATTGACAAATATTAATTTAATTTTAGAATTCAGTTAATGCGAATCAATGACAAATTAATCATGTTAATAAAGTGATTTAAGTAATTTAAATAAAACAAAAGTTTACTTTATTACGTTAACAATGTTTAATTAGTTGTAGTTTATTAAGTAAAATAAGTTTGAGATGTATGGAATCATAAAAAATTGGCAAACCTTCTTAATACTTTAATGTTTAAAATGGAATTTAGAACTAAAACTATCAAATTTACTTTACCTAGGAGGGAAATGTTATCTAATTCTTTAAAAAAAAAAACAATTTTATATGTTACTTTTTGTTCTCCGTTGTATCCAGAGTCATAAGTTCAAAAGCCACCCACATCGCCAAGCGAAACTTTGTGCCGCTGACATTAGTTAATTGTCAGCCGCTTCAGTTTGCAAACATGCATTTGGCCAAAAGCCAACATGGCCAACAAAAAATAAAAAAAATGCCAGCCGCAACGGAAAAAATAGAGAAATGGTAACAATTTAATTAAGTTCTTGGTACGTAATTTGCGCCAACACTTAAAGTTGTTCCCTTGACTTGTTTTCGGTGGCTTTTTTTTTTGCTTTTTTGCTATAGTTTTATGGTGTTGCACCTTCGGGGTTTTGCCACCAACGGCAAAAGTCTACTGCTAATTACGCAAATGTTTCAACTTTAAAACGGCGATGCCATTTCACGCGCCCTGCGTGTGAAATTTATAAATGTCAACTGCAAGAGCCACCCGCCTTCACTTTGCACTTTGTTTTGTCTGTTTAACTTTTGTTCATAGCTGGCTGACTTTTGCTGATTGTGCAGAGGTTGCAAACTGGTGGCAGAAAATCCACTCGAAGTTCCTGAAAAAACTCCATCTCTCTGTCTCTTTTTTTTTTCGCTCAGCACTTGCAATTTGTTATTTTTGCTAGTTTTAAAAATTAAAAAATTCTCCAAGTGAGTGGGGGGGGGACTGCAGATAATACTGAAATGGAAACATTATATTTTATGCAAGTGCAACAGTGCGAATGCGTGTTAAAAATTGTTGTACTCCACTGTTGCAAAGTCATTTGCAGTTATGAAAGAACGTGTAAATACATGGAATATAAAAATGGTATTCACAGCATAAAGTACTTGAGGACTTTGGTCTTTAAAATTTATTTTAAATATATTTTAAAATACGGGGCTTAAACGACAAAGTGATAGTATGAATTTTGTAAATATTTTACAACTTAGACCTTTAAGAAACAGCTATTTATATATAACTTGTATACTGAAAAAAGAAAAATCAATGCATAAAATACAACTTACTCAAGATTTTCTCACAACTTCAACTTTCAATTCAAAACTCACTGCAATTCCTTTTCAAACCAAACAAAAAACACCTTAGAGACAGACTTAGATTTACGGAAAAATAAACCCACACATACGAGCTAATGTATAAAACAGCAGTACGAATAAAATTGCATTACACACACGATTACAAGGACGAACACGTATGTACATATATAAATCCCCGGAACATATTGGCAGCTACTGTCAGTCAATCTCCATTAAGTCCATCCCCAACACCTTATTGAATTTTATTGTAAATTGGAAAGAAAAAATTGCACCGACTGCAAAAGGCCAGATGGAAACAAGGGAAAACCCAGGAAAACCGGAAAACCGGAAAACGAGTAGCAAATGTCAGACAAAGATTTGAGAAAAAACACAAAATGAAAAAGAAAATAAAACGGCAGGAGATAGAGATGGTAAACATAAATGGAGGGCGAAGCTTTCAATTTATTTGCATAAACGGCCAAACGATTATGTAATTTGTATTTGCCACATAAATTATCACACAGTGGAATAGTTTTCAAATATGCACCCCAGACAGAATGGAATGAAGTGGTTTGGGGACTTGCGAAGAGGGGTCAGCTTATTAAAAGCGAATGAAACGGGCAACTATCAATAAATTACGAACTGGGGCGTGGCAACTGGAGTGTCCCAAAACCACAAAAAGCACAAACATTAGAGTGGTTTTGAGTGCCCTTCGCCAGAGAACTCGACTGGTTCAAATGAACGTGGATTACTTGAATTATTTATAATTTTTTATATATTTTTAAGTTGTCAAAGAGTTTTAAATATTGAAAAATTAACGATTCAAACAATGTTTAAATAAAACTTTAAGAATTTGGAAGTATAATTTCCAAATAAATGATGATAAAATATTCTATATCATAATGTCAAGTATTTAAAGTAAAGTACTTAATTAGTTAGTATTAGTATTTTTAAAATAAAGTGTTTTAATTGGAAAATTGTGCACTTACCATTGCCCGCAAAGACTTGAAAAAAACTTACCTTGAATTGTGTAAGTAAAACTCCAAGCCCGCTTGATTAGTCAATCACAAATAAGAAAAATCTGTACAATCAATTTATTTACTATTTATTTATATTTACAAAAAAAATTATAATTAAATGAATACAATGATGATGCAAATTATTTCCAATCGGGTACTTATCTAAATTTAGAGTTACGTTTACAAGCATTATTAATACATGCAACCAGTATCTTGAATAATATATTTATGTCATTATAAATATATTGATTATCAATAGCTGCAATGTATACCTTTAGAATTATTGCCCATGACTTGCAATACATAAACTTCCCTTGGATTGCTATATAACTAATAATATTAACTTCAATCCGCTGAGTTAATCAATGACGAACCGAACTAGATCCTCTGGAGGGCACATCTCCGTTCGAAATGCCTTTTGACAAATTTTTGGGGGTCTGGCTATGTGGGACATGCTAATGTTAGGTGCTTGCCAGGGACCGCAAATTTTATGCACGTTATAAATCACGGCCAAACAACGACGACAGCGTCGAGGACGACTGCAAAACTGTTCACATTAATTGTTGCAACGTCATTTTCGGGCCTATTGTGTTTTTGGCCCGCACCACGAACCCTGGCAAACCTACCCAAAGCCCAAACCACGAGGCGAAAAGCAAAACCAACCCAACAAAAAACCCCACCACATTCGCTGGAGCAGGCCAATAAAAGGCACTTTCTGTGTGTGCTCCAGACGCCTTTGTGTCACGTGGCAATTTTCGCTAAAGGAATTCCAACAATGTAGACGTTTCTCCTACAGCAAATGATCACGATAAAAAAAAAGAAAAAAACAATGTAGAAAGTCCAACCAACTACTTTTTTTTGTTATTTAAACATAGGCAAATGGCTGGAGTCCATAAAAAAATGCTGTTTAGTAGCTGGGATTTGTGGATTTGTCAAAGGCCCTACGACGACGAAGCGCGGATACTGAAAATCTACCACGTTTTTTCTGCCCATTTTCATAATTTCACATTTGAGACACAAAAGGCCAAAGGAAATAACATCGAGTTTTTGTTGTCAGCAAAGGAATGTCTAAGTTTATTGAACAGATGGGAGTTCCCCTTGACAAACTGCAAAATGGAACTTAAAGTCTTATTATTTCCTCAATAAAATATATACAGGAAAAGATAAAAAAAAAGTCAATTTAAATGAGTATTTTTTTTAAATTAGAATTTAAATATATTTTGAAATAAAACGTATGTTTCATATTTTTTGATTCTGAGAACCAAATTTCTATATTAATTGTTTTCTTGATTAGGAATCTTAGTTTAGGACTAAAAATAAAAACTTATAAAAAATGAAATATAAGGCCTAATATTATATTTATTCAGATAAGACATAATTTTAAATTGATCGAAATAAAAGGAAAAAGAAGGAATGTACTTAGACAGGATTATTTTCTTGACTATAATTTAAGTAAGCATCTTAAAATATTAAAATTTAGAAGTTATTATATGGTTTTAGTTGAAAAAGATATGTAAATAGTTGTGTTTTCGATATACAAATTTCCGCGATGAAATGCTAGCCTATTCTTAACGCTGTCTTTTACAACCACGAATATGTCCATATTTACATACGAAATTCTATATGGAATGGCAGCCACTCCATCGTGAAAAGATAATCCCGGCAAATACATAAACTGCAGGCAAAAACACTTGAAAGCAAAGTTATGAACGGAGACAATGAAGGACCAGTGTGGAGATGGGGCCCAAAAAAAACAGCAAAAGGGCGTCGTTAATATTTCAAAAACAGAAACACAACCGAAACGATTCGAAACGGAACGAAACGAAAACAAGGCAAAACACATAAACAGAAGCGACAAACAACAAAAGCAGAAATAGCCGTAATACTTGGACAATTGCACACGCACCCACACTTGACTTTTCCGGGTCCATTCGAAATATTAAGGCATATTTGCCGCTTGGTCAGCGAAACCGAAACCGGACGGTAAGGAAAGGTAAATGAGACAAAGCCAACCAGACGAGACAGGGTGAAAAGTCACCTTCGTGTTGCACAAAATTTATGGCCAGCAAGGACAAAGCACTGGATAATAAGCCTAGGATACTCTCAGAGTCTTATTATTCTAATGGTGGTAACCTGATATATGGACCACCTTAACATACTACATTTTATAAAATTTTACTTAAGTCTTCTTGAAAATTCATTTTTTACATTACCACCTATCGTTTGAAGCTATAAAGGTTTTTTATGGATGTGATTTTTAATTAAAAATAAAGTTATTAAGTTATTTTCTTTTATCTTATAATCATTTATTATTAAAACAATATCCAAGACAGGTACAATGCGTAATCATGGACAAAATTTTCTTCGAAAGACATTTTCGATTTAAAATAATATGTGACGTTTTTCTTAAATTAATTAATTTTTGAGGTAATCAAATTTTAAGGTATTTCCTTTTATTTTTTGGAAATTAAAATTTTTGACTAATAGCAATTTATTATTAAAACAATATTTAATGCTCCTGAAAAATGTATTACTCACTGTACTTTTTCATGCTTTTCAATAAAACCAATTGCATACATACATAAGACACCTAATTGATTCTTGTACAGTTTTACAAAGAAGACGATCTGAAAAATGGAAAGTAATACATTGTGCTAAAAAAATCATTTTCAACCAAATTCCAACTGTTAGGTTTTAAGTTAAAACTTAGTTGTAAGAGATTCGGTCGGCTATTACCCATTCAGTGCGATGCAAACTGTTGGTGCAAATGGCAATACCCTTTGGCCAGCATATATTAAAGGGGAGTTGGTACATGGGATTGAATGACACCCCCATTGCACATATTCGCCTTGCAAGTCCCAGAAAAGGGACTCCACACTGTTGTCAATTTGCGTTGTGTGTGTGAGGACAAATTAATTGTTGACAGCGCGACATCTTCGAACCTACAACCAAACTCCCAGGCTACAGGAAGTCTTGGGTTAAGTGTTTCCTGACACCAGATCCATTTATCACTGCCGACCAACAAGGTTAGAAGTTATACATGTCTTTGTGGAATATTATTTCAGATATATAATCAATATGAAAAATTAGAACCACTAATTTAAAGATAGCTTAAGTGCAAGCTAAAGCCGCATCTCTTATATATTTAAAAACAGCTTTTTTGTATTTTTGTAGCTTTGAATTGTCATGCCAAACATGCCGTTAAGCATTCTAAAGACAAGTCATTAGGTCAATCGCTCAAATTGTACGCGTCGTTGTGACTTCTTTGTATGCCTTCAACTATTGAAAAGCGCTGATAACGATTAAAACTTTTACACCCAGAGAAGAACATGGCAAATCCAAATATTTGCATTTTGCAATAACTATGATTGGTACTGATTTAGCCCGGAGGTGTGTTTTGTTTAGACCAAAGTGTGTTACTTTTTAATTTTTAATTTAAATTTTAATTTGGGTTCATAATGAAAAAAATTGAAATTGAATTGAAATGTTTTTCGTTTTTTTATGTACGATTATATTTTGAAAAACAATATTACGTTAAAACATTTTAACGTTTTATTTTTATTATTCCGTGTTTCTCTGGGTGTATATAGAGAAATTAATATAATTTTTTTTATTTAAGAAACAATATGCAAAATACAGAAATGTACAATACCATAAAAATTTTGAGAAAGTAAAAGCTTAATATAACCGCTCATTATTGATTGTATTTTCTGATCCTCTCTTTTGAACTTTTTATTCCTAACATTGATAAGAGCATTTCTGAAGCTTGCATTGTAGCCGTAAACTTGCTTTTAAACACTCCATTTTGACAGTAGCATTTAGTAAATCACTCAAGATGCACGCGTTGTCGCTCCTGACATTTGGGATCGGAATCGTATTCCTGCTGTTCCTGGGAAGCCTCGCGGGGCAAGAGTTGGGACCACCAGAGGAACCCTATTACAAAATCGCTGCTGGTCCTAATACACGAACAACACTTAACACGCCCACATCATGGAGCGATAGAGTCTTTAGATCAAACTCAACCGGACGCCCTCGCAGAAAGTATAAAGGAAAAATATATAAAAACACAAGAAGTTAACTGGATTTTATTTTTTTTTTTCTCGTAAGTTTATGAATTTGTTTGAAAGGTACAACGTGCCTTCCTGAAAACAAGGAAAAAAATACAAATACTTTTATATGTTTCAGAATCGCACCGACGGAAGAATAAAATCGAAAAACTTAATCGATTTTTGCTGCACTTATAAAGGATTTTTTTACAAAAATTTGGTTTAGAGTTTCTTTTTATTTGTCCTCCGTTTTGAAATGCTATATTTTGTATTTTAATTCAAAACCATATCGAATGAGTTTTAGTGGTTGAAAATTGTCTCTGATTCAGAGAACAACAAAACTCAAAGCAGAAAATACCACTACCAACTCACTGGATGACTAACGAATAAGGAATACATACCACTTAAGTTCCATTATTTCGTAATGTATATAACAAATGCGTATTTGATGTAAAGCCATACTGTTTATCCTTAATAATCAAAAATAAAATAATAAAATTCTACAAAATCAAAAAAGAGATAAAAGAAAATATTTGAATCTTTAATTTTACATATCTCTCTAATAAGATCTAATCTATCTATCTAAAATGTTAAATCAATGACATTTTCACATTGGGCCAGTCTAATTATTGCGATGTTTTGTGTCGTTAGTTTTATTTCAATAAATGAAACACACCCAGTTTTCAGGCAGTACCTCAAAAAGCACACTTTGGGTATTCCCAAAACGAATAAATCTCTGAATTTCTGAAATTCGGTCAGCTGTTCCATACAAATTTAAAAGTCTGAAATTTAAGCATAGTTTTTAAGGTAATACTTTTTGGTATGCCATGCCCTGTTTAAAACTTGTAAATTTTTATTTGTAACTCATTGTTTTTCACAATTACTGTTGCAACATTTTACCCTAAAATGTGACAAAAAATGCAACGAATGAGCATTTTTAAGTTTTAACAAAATACAGTTTTATTTACATATATGTTGAGAAAAATAAATCAAGGATTGACTGAACTATTAACCCATGGGACGGAACAATTTTGTGCTGCGTGTGATCTTTTATTACTAAAAGCTTTTAGCTAAGATGGGAGTATAATGCTAATAACATTGCTATGTTAAATGTTCAAAGCTTCAAAGAAAACTTATATTAAGTATTTAAATCCATATATGGACTTCAGTTTAATGTTCTACTTAGGAATTTGCATTTGTTCAATACACAATATTTGAAATACTATTTAACTTCAATACGTTATTAATTTATTTTACGTAATCTAATATTTCGAATCCTCGCTCAGTTTTGTTTGACTCATTTGTTTGTTTACTCACTAAAACGTATAAAAGAGAGCAATTTGTGTACCCCCAAATATGTTTTTAAATAAGCTGGTCAGTTGGTTTTCATCATTCAGAATGAACACTACACACTTTCTGATCGTCGCAGCTTTATTACTGCTATTCCTGGGACAATCCTCCACGATGCCGAATATCGAATCAAAAATGGACCTTACTCCTGTGAACATCACAGCAAAACACTTTGTTATTCAATATAATGATATTCCACCTACATGGCTTAACAGAGCCAGAAAATCATCGACCGGGACGACAAATCGAAGAACTCCCCGCAAACTTGCACGTAAAAATAAAACTACTTATTCAGATTATAGTGGTAATTTACTGGTTTAAGTGTTTTGTGAAATTACTAAATGCTTAAACCCATTTCGGGGAAGCCGAAAAGCTTTTCTGGCTTCAAGTTCACAAAACAGGAAATGGCCTTATCAATTGAGTGGATGACTAACTCCTTAATACCCATCATAAGTTTCAATGTTCATGCGTTCGTACAAGATGAAAAGAAATTTAAGTAAAAGAGAAACAAAAAGTACGATTGGTATATTAATAATAAATCTAAACTAACTAATATACCCTTAATATCATTATGTGTCTCAGGGAGAAGTCCCTCAGCTAGGATGAGTTGTTTTAAAAAATGCTATCTTAATCTAAGGCAGAAAGTTCCCCGCAACGATTGCCAGCCATGTGCGTATAAACTGGAACCCATGGAACCAGTTACCGAGAACCAGACCGACACCGATACCTTCAGAATTCTGGGCGTTCCCTGCATCCGCATGACACACTCAGGCTGCCTACAAATTTAAAAAATAAATGTCTTAAAATAAAATGAATTAGTAATTTATAAATTTCAATGAAGTCAAAATTAATTATACCATTTGGTTCTGAAATTCAAAATAATTTGTTTAACCTATTATGTTATATTATATATTATTTCTGTAAACAAGCGTTAATAATACAAAATAATTCAAAATAAATGTGTTTGAATTTTGAAATCTTTAAAACGAAAAATAAATAAAGTAAGGCACTGGGACCATCGCTGTTTTTTTGCAGAATTCAACTAAAGACTAAATGAAAACTTATTACAATAAAAAACTAGCCCTCTGTCTTTGAATTGCTGAGCTGGTGTATATAATATTTCGATTTACTAAAAAACTTTTTACTTCTACAGAGAGACCTAATTTATTTTCATAATTAGTTTGCATATTTTCAGGAGGCATATGTAACATATATAGTCGTGGCTCTTGACTATAGCGTTTCTTGCTTAAGTTAAAAATCTTATAGGCTATTGTATCATACTTTCGAAGTTACGATTGATGATTTGCCCTTGCGTTGCTAAAAAATATATAAATGAGAATCAAATTACATTTAACCAAAAAACGGACTTCATAATGGCAAATTTTAGTTAAATTAATTAAATTTCTACCAGTGCTTATCAAGCCCTAAATAGAACAATTAGGTTAAAAAAAAATATTTTATCCCCAAAAAAATTTTAACAAAATTCAAAAACTTTTAAAAAGAGGGTACAATTTATTAAATTCCTGTAACAAAGGCCACAAGCGACAGTCTTACCGACACCTAAAGTAGTTTAACAATTATTTGATCATATCGAAAGGATCTACTGTTTTAAGGGAAATGGAGGCACCCATCCGCCAAACGTGCGCTCCAGTTCCTCGGCAACCGCCAGACATAGGCGATCATTGTTAGGATTGGAGACCACTTGGATGCCCAAAGGCATTCCCTTCGAGTCCAGGCCCATGGGAACCTGAGTGGCCGGCAAATGGAGCACATTGAAGAGGCTAAAGTAGGCGAAGTCATTGAACTTGATCAGCGGGTAAAAGTGGTAGGGAGCTGTCCTCGGAGAACTATGAAAGAATAGTACTCCATCATCGCCGAGTAATTCCTGCACTGACTTTTTACATTTTGCCGTGGCTTCCCTTATTAGTTTCTCCTTTTCCTGCGGCAGAACACTATCAATTAGTCCATAAATTGCGGCCATGCTATAATCACTTTGTCCCAGGATTTTCTTAAAGAGCTCTATAAAGGGATTGAGCTCGGCACCGTTGCCCAATAAAAGATTAAAGTTGGCCGGTTCCTGGGTCATCCAATAGCGCCACATTTTGCCGGTCATCTTGGTATTGGGTATATCAGCATGACGCACATCTTTGCCAGTTAGGTTCTCGAAATGTTTACGTATTTTGTACATAACTCGTTCCGTTTCCTTGTTTATGGGATTGCACTGAGCCATGCCATTGGAGGATACATAGAAGTAACGCAACCGCTTCAGGTCCACCTGCTCCTCCAGCTTAAGCTTGCTTTTCAGTGAGGGTTCCATGAGCACCTGCATCATGGGCAATAAGTCGCGAGCGGAACGGCTCATGGGACCGGCACAAACCATGGTATCCTTTTCCTTACCGGTCCTGAAAGTACACCCCGACATGTTGACTGCACCGGAAGTAGGTTTGTGTCCGAAGATTCCGCAATTGAAGGCTGGTATACGTATAGAGCCACCTATATCTGTGCCCAGGCCAAAACCAGTACAACAGGCGGCTATTAGAGCAGCTTCTCCACCGGAAGATCCACCCACAGATCGTCGCAGATCGTAGGGATTGTTGGTGCCACCAATAAGCATATTTCTGGACTCGATCCACTTGTTCACCTCCGGAACATTGCTGGTGGCTATGATAATGGCGCCACTTTCCTTCATCAGGCGAACGCATTCGGCATCCGTAGACGAACGTTCCGATTTCCGGGCTAGTAGACCCAAGGTATGCAGTTTTCCAGCCACAGCGGTACTATCTTTGGTGGTGAAGGGCACTCCCAGGAAGGGCTGATGCCGGAAATCCTCATCGGTGTACTCTTTTTTGGCCAATCTCCTATCAATCTCACGTGCCTGATCCAAGGCCTCCGGAAATGGACCATCCACCACGGCATTTAGATCCCTATTCACACTCTCGATTCGTTCACAGTAGGCCTTAACTATGTCGTAACTCCGGATCTTACGTTCCCGTATCTGTTTCGCCAAGTCCACGGCGCTTTTGGTGAGCAGCAATTGTTGTTCCGTACTCGGTGGACCCGGCACCCGCTTGTGATCGCCCAGATACCATCCTAGCACAAACTCCAGGAGTCGATCGGTGACGATGTGGACCAGTGCCAACAGGGCATCCAGTACGTGGCTCCAAAACGTCATGATATAAACTGCTTTTTCTGCTGAGATTTGCACTTTGCGCAATGAAAATGCAAACTAAAACCAATGACTACTTAGGTTGCGATAAACCCAGACGTCGTTGCCACCCGATACGGTGCTCCAAAAAGCTGGCGAGAAAAGCTTTCCCAAAAAACCAGTTTCAGCACCAAGTACAGTGGAACCCACATAACTTCTCTACCCAAAAAAAAACATTTATCGCTGCAACCAAACTTTTTCATATTAATATGTTGGCAATTAAAGATGATTCAGAATAAGTTTTATTACGCTTAAACATATCACCTTTTTTGAAAATAAATTTATAAATTTGTTATATTCACATTTATATTTTAAATTTATTTCATTTTGATTAAACATTAAAAAAAAGAAATATTTTTAATTTAGCTATTATGCAACTGAGAATAATTAATTAATTAGTTTAATTTAGAAATTCTTTTATATAAAAAGGGCAATGTAGTTATAAATAGCATTTATATTATTTTATGGTATATAAAATAAGTGATAAAATGGAAATGAAATTGAGAATTGTAAATAAATACCTAAATACTTAAAGAGTTAAATTACAGAATGTTAAATAAAAATGAAACTGGATATTTGGCATTAATAAACGTTGAAATAGCTAGAGTACCATGAATATTTTCACTATTTGGTCATCATGCATGAACAGCTGAGCAGGGAGTCCCCTTAACACATTGGTCGCATCGTGCAGAGACCGCCGCGCGTTAACCCACACCATCGAACCTTCAAATATCGACCCGCAGCTGCTAGATGTTTTTTCGTCAACAAAACAAAACAGCCGCCGCTGCCGCAGAAAAAACTAAAAAGTCGGTCAAAGATCCGAAATAAATATTGCAAATTGTAAATTAAATGCATTAAAGGCGGAGGCTGCGTGCAGTGCAAAAATAAAGTTATTTGAATTTCTGCCAAGGCAGCTTGTATCGAATTTTAAACCCCAGTACGTTGACCGGTAAAACGAATTGCAGATACCCTGTAAACCCCTTCGCAGTTCGATCACCCCGATAAAAACGACATTAGTAATCAAAGTATTTGGCCCCTTATCGCTGTAGTGAATCATTATTTAATGGCTTTTTCTAATAACAAACTCTTATCTCGGAGGAAAATTTGATAATTCGATAGTGTGTGACATACGTAACAAATTAGTCAGCATGCTTTTTCTATACCCCAAAGGTATATAAATAGAAAGTTTGCAAAAAAAAAGTGCATTTACCCAGTAAATGCGAGAGTTTTTGTTGCACTCACTGCGTATTTAAAGGGAAAAACAAACATAAAATCCATTTACAACCCGTGTTAAATTGCAATTACCGTTTAAAAGGCAAAGCCAAGTGTTAAATGCTACCTGAAAAAATGTGGAGTGTGTGTTCGTTTGCCTGGGAGCTGTCACAACTGTTAATACTAAATACTAGATTTATTATTAAATTTTAATCATGTATAGTTGCCATGCCGTAGGTTTTCGCCGATTTAATTCGCTATCAGGTGCGCTTTCTTGGCACTATCTTTTGCGAATGGAGGGGGTATGTGGCTAAGCCGATTGTGTTTTTTGTCACTCTTTTATTAAAACAACACCTGGGCGGGAGGTGTTGTTGCCTCACCTGATGAGTGACGTTATCAACAGAAATGCGAACGTGTCGTGACACGAATTAATTCAATTATGTCACTTATTACCTCCACGCTTGACTAAATCGGCACAAAATTTGGCATAGGTCAGCGATTGCTATAAATGTTTTTTTTTAAGTCACCTTGACTTCTCAGACTACCAAATTAAGAAGTCCTTACGAAAATTATAAATGTTCCCTTTACAATTACATAAAAAAGCGGTGTTTAAAAGATTTCAAAATAGGTTAAAAGTAATTTAAAAAAACTTGCTTCACTTTAAAAACTGTGGAGGTTTATGCACTTAAAGTTAGCGATGAAATTTAAGAGAATTTCAGAATTAATTTTAAGTTAAGCGAGATTTCGAGATATAACGACAACATTTTGAGGGAAAACACACCTTTAACACGCAATGGCTAGAGTATTCGTCTCTCGTCGCAGGTCGTTGATTACCTCAACTGCTTCGAATCTGTCAGATAATAAACCTGCAATGCACTCACCCAAAAAATACAACTTTAAGGAACCACTCAATCTATTGTTGAAATATATAATCCTTTCCTTTTGCAATATAATATTCAAAAATGTTAAGTGCTCAAACAATTGTCATAAAACCTTTTGCTCACTGTTTTTTTTATTTTATTTTTCAATAAATACTTAAACATATTTGTTATTCAAAGTTAGAACCAGAGACTGTCGAAACAAGATTTACTGAGAAAAAGTCAACCCTACAATGTATTCCTATTATTATAATAATAAGCTGTTAAAACTTTAAACTTTTCGTATCTAGATTCTTAAAAGATTTTTAAAGATAGGGTTTTAACAAATCATTTCATAATATTTTGCTTATTTAAACCTATTGACATTTAATAAAATACATTTCTAAAAGTTTAAAAACATTGTTTTCATATGATTTTTTATAAAATTATGCTTTGAGTGCCTATTTATTTATTTATTTTTTAATTTTCATGAAATACCTACCCATATTTGTTTTTTAAAAGTCAGAACCTTTTGTTTTTTTTTTGGTAATTAATAGGTAAATATTTTTTTGCGAGTGCAAGCGATATCTCAGCAAACAGCGAGTTTATGGCAGTGTGTCTGTGTGTCATGTCTGTTAAGTGGGGCCGACTTGCTTGACAGTTGATTCGTCAAATAGCCCCGCACTCGACACTGTTTTTCTTTTATTTTTGTTCAGTTACCTCCAGAGAGATTCACGCACGTTGTTTTCCATTTTCACAGGTGAAGCACACTCAGTGCGATGGAGCGGCATCCAGGAGGTGGTGAATCCAGTGATCAGGAGGAGAAAAAAAGCCCCAGTGCTGCGGCAGATTACATGAAGAATTTCAAGAACATCATAGCACCGGGAAATGAGGCCTCCATGACCAGGGAATTCAATCCGCAGGTGGCCTACGAGTTCGAGAAATATCTCAATCCCCAGAAGCTCAAGCAGCATGTGCTCAAGAGTGACAAACTGCGATCCATTATGGAGCACTATGCCAAGGAATCGGGACAGCCCATAAAGCAGCTGGAACGTCAGGCCAGGGCGATCATCGATGAAATCGGTCTGGAGCGGAATATGGCCATCATACGATGGTGCGGCATCGCCATCACAGCGATCGGCAAAAGGATCTGCGATGGATTCTATGTCAATTCGGCCAGCATGGCCAATGTCCGCAAGGATATGGGCAAGTGCCCGGTGCTCTACCTCCCCAGTCATCGAAGCTACATGGACTTTATCCTAATGTCGTACATCTGCTACTACTACGACATTGAGATACCAGGAATTGCGGCCGGAATGGGTACGTTTGAAGCCATATTTATCTGCCATTTCTCATATAAAATGTGATTAAAAAGTACAAACAATTTAGTGAGCAATATTCTTTTTAGAGTAGATCAAAGGTTACATGCGGCTAGTAATTAGTGTTTATTCATTTATGGTTTCAGAATCTGTATTTTATTAGCATGTTTGTTACTCGTTGGTTATACAACAACCAACATTCTAGAACAGCTGTCTTAAATTAGATATAATTTAGTCAGTAAAGGATTTTACTACTATAAATAAATAAATAAAATTAAAATTTTTCTAGCTTTAATTTAGCTAAATTTAATCTAAGGTAAATTTAGCTAAATAAATAACATTTATATGTTATTATTGTAGTTTAAACGTTTTCTGCAGAATTTGCTCATATATGAAAAAATTTTGTAGATGTTTTTCATAAAAAGAAACACATATTAAAGAAATTCTAAAATTGCTGCCTGGATAAGATTTTTGAAAAGCCTATAGACTATAGTTCATATAAAGCCCATTTTCCGCATACTCTTACAACTTTTTTAGCAAAATCTTGCTAAAAATGTAGATGTTTGCTTTTCATTTAACATATTGTCATTATATTGTTATCGTTTTTTAACGCTTAAATATTTATTACTAATGACATGCTACATTTTCAATCTGTTTGCATTTCAATTAGTACGAATTAGCAAATCAAAATGTCAACTTTTCGTTGAGCTAGAGTTAGCTTGTTATTTAAAGGTGTTAAAATTCCATATTTGCTCAAGTATAGCTCAAGTATTTAATATGTATTTTCTTCATTTAAAAGTAGTTATATTATTATTATTAAAAATAAAAATAATTAAAAATGACACCATGAGCACACAGAGTAAAAAACAATTAAAAATAATAATCTAATCTAAATTATCTTGTAATGTTAATATTTCCTTAATTTGTTTCAGATCAGAATTAAGATAATCATTTAGATTAACTGCAAAATGTATTATTAATTATAATTTTTTGTTCATTCACTTTAACTGTTTCATTATATGATGAACCTTACCTTATTGAATACCTTACGTGAAATGTTTCTAATAAAAATATTTTCTTAATTTGTTTTTAGATTTCCACTCGATGTTTGGCATGGGCACCATGTTGAGAAAAACGGGTGCCTTCTTCATGCGGCGCAGCTTTTCGAATGATGAGCTCTACTGGGACATTTTCCGGGAATACATGTACGCACTGGTGGCTAATTACCACATCGGCGTGGAGTTCTTCATTGAGGGCACTCGCTCAAGGAATTTCAAAGCCCTGGTGCCCAAAATAGGACTCCTATCGATGGCTCTGCTACCGTATTTCACTGGTGAAGTGCCGGATGTGATGATTGTGCCCGTAAGTGTGGCCTACGAACGAGTTCTGGAGGAGCAATTGTTCGTTTATGAACTGCTGGGAGTGCCCAAACCCAAGGAGTCGACAAAGGGTTTCTTTAAGGCATTAAAAATCATTGACGAGCGATTTGGCAAGATGTTCCTGGATTTTGGAGAACCGATTTCGGTGAAGGAGTTCTTCGGACACGACAGTGGACAGAGGATGCAAAGAGCAGGAGTTGGTGGTCACCTGCAGAAGCTCAATCGACAGGAGGTGGAACTGGTCAAGCAGCTGGCCAATGAGATTATTTACCAACAGCAGCGTCGCATTGTGATCAGCACTTTTAACCTGTTGAGCTTGTACTACGCCAGTCAATTGTATGCCCAAAAGAATGTAAATATCGATGAGTTATCCCGTGGAGTTTTGCATCTGAAGCGTATTTTCGAGCAACTTGGAGCCCATGTTAGCACTACGCCCAGTAGCATCAAGACGGATATTATAGATGCCGTAGAGATACACTCGAATATCCTGCATTTTGTCGCAGCCAAATTGCAGTTTACGCCAATGGCAGCCAAACAATTGGCGGAAAAGATCGATGTGAGGCGCATGAAGGCCCATGCTCTTTGTCCACAAACCATGGCCGTGGCTGTACCCATGTTGGCCCTGCAGCTCTACATCAACCCCTGCATGTTTTGGCTGGCCAGGCCAGCTTACCTTCTTCTGGCAGCTCTCAAGGAGCAGAGAAATCAGGAAAATCAGCTATCAACAGCAGACACCATCTCATACGATGCCAGTTTGAGTGCGCTGCACTCGCATGTGACCACCATGGATGCACTGTTCCAGCACGAGTTCATCATTGAATCGAATCGCGAGGCGGCGGAGTTTGAAACGCATCTGCAGCTGCTCCTGGACGAACGAGTGGTGGAGGTGGAGAAGAGCGGCAGGATCAGGGTGCAAAATAATGAGTGCTCACATGTTATACTGGCCGCCCTGGCGCCATTCCTGTGCCTCTACTACCAGCTGGTGGTCACGTTAAGAAAGGTGGGTGTAGTCTTTAATTTTAGCAAAGTTATATAAAAACAAGGTGTTACCCTACTATTAGACACCAATTACTTGGCGCCATCAGCCGAGCTATAGGATCAAAACTAGAAACTAAGTGAAAACAGCGCTCTTTTAAGCACAAAGTGACGTCATAATTAAAACTTTCCTAATAACTCCTACAATTATAGTTCGATTTAGAAAATTTTTGGTATGTCAACATATACTGACTTTTTTTTTTAAATAAACTGCGCTGCATAGACATAACTTAAATCATCATTTTAGATTTCAAATCTCTGGCTGTTATAGTTTTTGAGATCTCCATGTTCATACGGATGGATTTATCCTGATCAAGTATATATACCTTATAAATTTGAGAAAGCTTTCTTTTAACTGCTAAATACTTTTCAACAAATAGAATATATATATACAAGTATATACATATATATAAAACTTCTAATTTACAATTTTCACTTGCAGATTCCCCTGGATTTTGAGTTCAGTAACAAGGATCTGCTTGTTCGCGTCCAGCAACATGTGGAGCAGCTGCTGCAGCAACCCGGAGGATCTGCCTCACATGTCCATCCATATTGCCTGGCGCTGGACAATCTCAACATAGCCATCTACGCCCTGATCCAGCGGGGCTACATCCTCAAGTGTAAGGACTCGGGACAGATGAAGATCGCTGGGACTCCAGGAAAGTGCTTGCAAGAGCTGGAACTTCAACTTCTCGAGTACTGCCAACTAATGCCATTCGCCCAATACTCGACGGCGGCCAACCAGCAGGCCCAGTTTCACATAGCCAAGTTATAACTGGCAAATGGCAAGAGGTCGACGGCGACGGAAGAATCCGATCCAAATCCCGATTCCGGATCGAGTCCCATACAGTGTAGTACAATTAACATTTCATTACCCATGCAGTTCATCCAGTTTGTTGTCGGCCTGCTCAAGAATTGTCGCATCATCTGCATTCTGTTTTTCATTGTGGTGGTGGCTCCACTCTGGCAGCTGCTCCACTGGATCATCGTTTCCTCCCATTCATTCACGTAGGTTTAGGGGTGTCTGGTTAGGTTGGATCGATTTTGTAAGTCAAAAAGAAAACATACCCTATATATCAGAGTTACCTACGAACAAATTTAAACTTTTTTTCCTATTACCTTAAAGATTTATTTATTTAAGTATTGTATATTAAGATTAGAATATGATTTTATAACCAATAGCTAAATTTGACATTCCCCATATATAGTTTTTGCAACTCGAAAAACAATTTTAAAAGGTATTAAAACAATTCATCTATTTTTCGTTTCGACTATCTTGATTTCCCCATTCTTGACATACAAAAAAAGTCGATCCATCCTAGAAAGTGCGTGTGTGTGAGTGCTAAGAGTATTTTTAAGCCTAAAAACTGATATTTTATATCCAGTTTGCCATGAAAAACAAATGAAATTCACTGAAACGCCAAAACACACAAATTGCAAGAAATCGAATTTTGATCAAAAACATTTTTGTATAGATAAAGCGGTTACTGGTAGATCCCATCGAAATATATATTCCATATATTTTTTGCCGAGGAATTCTAGAAATGTTTCCCAACAGAAAACACATGACACAAAAATGCACAATTTCAAGATTTTTAAAGCGCAGTTAGCTAAGCTCTTGCAAAGGTTTGAAAGTTTTAAAACTAGCAAGATGCATTTTAAATACTTAGTTGGGTAGTTTTTTTATTCCAAGTGAGTGATAGTGTAACTTGTAAATCCTTTTTAATTTACAATCGTTTAGAACAATGGCAACCAATTATGTAAACTATTCTTTCGATAGCGTGATGGATGATGCATTTTTGTAAATGTTTAAGGAAAAGTTTTTGTTAATTTAATCTGGTGTTAAGTTTTGTGTTTTATTTCATAATCTTAAGTTGGTTATGTTCGTCATCCGGGGATTATTTTTTAATATTCTATTGTGCCAATACAAAAGTCAGCACCTCAAACAAAATAAATAAAGGCAAGCCACAAAACTTGCCCCTAGATATATATAAAAACGGTTAAATCAGACGTAAACCCATTTGAGTTGGGGTCCGCTTATTCCTAAAGGAAACCACAGCACAAAAATGTCCGAAGAGTGCAATACAAATATTCTATATAATGATATTTTTAGATTGTTTTGTTTTTATTTTTGTGGTAGATAATTTTATATTTATACAGAATTAAAAATGAGAAATCAACACCGATCCTAACTTCACCCTCTAACAACTAAACCAAATAAAACTAAAACCAGAGCAATAATAAAAATTTAGTAGGTGCCAGTTGCGCCCAAGAAACTTGATACATCTGACTTTAAGTTCAAGAGTTTGAGGCTCACCGACAAAACTGACGTTTGAACTGGTCCAAAGTGCGTTGGCTTATGACCACATGCATCATCAGGCGCTCGGGATTTTCCTCATCCGCTATCGTTTCCACCACCGCTGCGTTTTTATATAGCCAGGCCATTTCAGGTCCACCACTGGGCACCCTCATCTGGAGTTTTCTGCGCCCAGTGGCGTTCAAAATTTGTTGCTCAATGTCGTCTAGAAGTGGTTCCAAACCAGTCTGTGCTCGGGCTGAAATATGATGCACCGGATCGGAAGAAGACTGAGCCTTTGAGGCTACCAAATCACATTTGTTGTATACATTTATAATCGGTGGCAATTGGCTGGTCGTCGAATCTCCATTAGCAACATTAAAGGCCAAAGAACGAAGTGTGGCCTCCACATGATTGCGTTGGGCGGCGTGACATGGATGTGAAAGGTCCTGGACGTGCACTATGACATCCTGCGAACAGAGAACATTAAAATAATGGAAAACTTACTAAAGCAGTTCACTTACCGCCAGCATGGCATCCTCCAAAGTAGCCACAAAGCATTCAAACAGACCCGTTGGTAAGTCAGACATAAAGCCCACGGTGTCCATGTAAATCACCTGTAGATTGCAAGGTAAACAACCCGCATGTGCTGTCACATCGAGGGTGGCAAACAGTTGATTCCTTGGCTGCAATGCATCTTCGACAGTTAGAGCCTTGATCAAAGAGGTCTTGCCAGCATTTGTGTAGCCCACCACGGCCACAATGGGATAATTTTGTTGTTTCCGTTTCTGGCGAAGCAACTGCCTTTGCCGACGCACTCGATCCAATTCCGCTCGCAATTTTCGCTCCCTGGTGCGCAGGATCTCCTTTTGCAGATCAGTCAAGGCATATCCTTGGCGTCGCGTCTGTGTGACACTGGCATCCTTGGCCTGGGCCCAAATGTAGGGAAGCTCAGCCATGGCCACCTGAAAAATATCCCATATTTAGTTTACATTACCATTAAATTATCATTTAAACCCACCTGTAACTTTGCTTCCGCACTTGTAGCGTGCAGCCTTAAAATCTGTATAACCACAGAGTAACGATCCATCACTGGCAATCGAAACTCCGCCTCCAGGAAGCGTTTCTGAGCAAAGGACAGCGTGCCCTTGCTGACAAACACACAAGTGAGCTGCCTTTCCTGCCGCAATTCGGCCACCAATTCCTTGAGTTCCACCAGCTTTCCGCTGCCAAAGAGTGTCTTCTTCTCGAGACTCTCTAGAGGAACTTTCAGAGCCCTGGCCACCTGCCAATTGGGCAGGGAGTGAATCAGCGCACTGGCCTCCTCCAGCTGATCCTCTGGCCGGACATCGATGGATGTGCTGCTCTGGCGTTTGGCTGCCCACTTCACGTAGGGTTGTAGGATGAGAACTTGCTGGGAACTGGCTATGTCTCGAGTGATTCGCATAGCTCCACCTGCCACCTCGTCGTAGGCTCTGTGAGAAAAAAAATATTAAGGTATCAATTAAAAGTTTAAGTCAATACGTTCTACAAAACGTTCTACATACAGCTACGGTTTATAATAATGTTAGTTTTTTTTTAGTTTATGGAAACAGCAATCAAATATATTTAGGGAAAGCTCGTACTGTAAACTAAATATGCTCTAAATATGTTTTAAACTTATTTAGTAATTTTTTATACATACCGATCATCAAGGAACCTCATATCCGCCTGGTTTCCACTGGATGCCCGCTCCTCGTGCTCCAAGTCCTCATTATCCTCGCTCCTTTGACCAGCCTGCATTTGGGCTTCAAAGAAGCTTTTCCTGTTGCGAATACCCTTGACTCCTTGATGTTGTGTGTATTTCCATCGTTCGGGTATCCTTACAACCGGGCGGAGCGGAAGACTCCTGGCCAACCGACCAAATAACCGTAGACCGGACATGACTAAAGCTAATTAGGGATTAATTTGCTACAACTAAAAGGTTTTCTCGTTCAGCACGGAATGCTTATCCTCAAAAGCCATCCACGCCGCTTGACAGGACTTCGTGCGCGAAGAAGTCGTTTGATAGGATACTCCGGTGGCCACCAGAGATGAAATCAGTATGTTGTACTTGACAGGATATCGAATACGGGATTGTATGATCTTTTGGGCGAAATAAGTGCCGGAAAAACCTGTCATTTGTGTGTAATTATTATGCAATTACCGACAAAACAGAAGACTAAAACGAACCCAAACAAAATGTGGCGAGTCCTGTGAAAAGCGAGCGGGTCATGCAGTCGATGTAACCATCGAATCCTGGGTGCTTCTCGCGCTGTTGATCCTTCAAACGCTTAATATCGTTCATAATAGTCGCTTGATAAAACGTTTTACGTTATTTTTATTGGCTTGTTGCCGGCGCGCATGAAAAAACAGCTGCTAGCTAGAGGTGGGATAATTAAAAATAGTATCGGTTTGGCCAAGATGTATTTGTTATCCTATAGTGTAAAATAAATGAATCACTTTTGGCGCCACAAAGTTTTAATTTACACTAAAAAATTCGTTTTAATTTTCGAAACTCCATTTATAAAGAACACCTAAAGTTTGCGTATTATTATTTATATATAAACCAACTTGGGTTAAAATTTCTGCACAGCTTTATATAAACGTGTTAAACTAAAAATATTCCCGCCAAAAAAATTATTACAAGACAATTTTTTTTGGGAGAGGAGCTGTTACTATTATTATTGTTCTATTTATTTATTAAGTTATTATTATTGGCTTCAACCACCGACAAACGGTACTATCGATAGCCCCTTAAATCGATAGACCGCCCAAGGGCCTGGCAACCCTAGAATAGTTTGGTATACCAATTGCAATTGCGGCTTTTCGCTGAAAAATAACAATTATTTCGTCGCGAAAAGGTGTTAAACCGAGTGGGTGGTCACAATGAAGCGCCTACACAGCCAGTAGCAGGTGAAAACTAAAAAATGAACCAAACCAGTAGCCTTTTCGATTCCAAGATCTAATGGAATTTGGATAAATAATAGATGTACAAGTAGTGCCGACGCCACACACAAAAAAAAAAAGAGACAGACGCAGATTGCAAAAAAAAGCGAAGAGAGGCGGAAAGAGGAAGAGCGATAGAATAAAAGAAGAAGAAGCGAAGCGAACAACGCGCGGCAAATGCTGACAATAAAAAAAAAAACTATATAAAAAATTCATTACTTTTTGCAGGGCAAAGCAAAACCAGTAAAGCCAACAAATCGCATTTCTTGCAGATCCACATCTTTGACGTGCTGGGCGGACAAACAGCCGGTTACCCATGGGAAAGAAAAGCCCCAACACCCGACACACAGATGCCGCTACACCTTTGACCACCACAGAGGACTCCAACTTGTCATCCAAATCTGGAAGTGAACCTGTATCTGTATCTGAATCAGAATCCTCAAACCCAAAAACAAAATCGAAGCAGTCCAGATCACACAAAGATGTCAAGGCATCCAGGAAGTCATCTAGCAGCTCCAGTGATTCCGAGCAGGCAGTAGCAGCAGCCGAGGCAGCAGGAAATAGTTCAACAAACGGGGATCACGAGGAGGAGGAGCCCGTCTGCAAGATACGCATTGTGCCACTGGAGAAGCTGCTGGCCAGTCCCAAAGTCAAAGAGAGGCCTTCCCGGCGTAGTTTCAACAAGAGTATTACCACCATCGATTCCAGCGACAGCGAGGAGCCTCTAAAAAGGAGCACATCTGACCTGCCGCCAAGGAGAAGCCGCACCCAGAACGCTTCTATAATCGAACTGAGCGACAGCGAGGACGATAACGACGACGAGAATCTACTAGTGCCGTTGGAGACCAGGTCGTCTAGCAAAGCCAAGGAAGACGAAGCGGAAGGACAGGAAGAGAGAGAGAGCACCAGGAAATCTAAGAAAACTAGCAATAACCAAGAAGAGAAACAGAAAAAAGCCACCTCATCCAGCAGGGCTCCCACCAAAAACGGAACGGGCAGTCGCAGGGGTTCCCTGACCAGCGAGAGATCCTCCAAAGCCAGCTCCCCGCGAGCAGATTCACCGCCCAGGCCCAAGCGCTGTGTGGTGCGTTTGAAGCGTGTCAGTCTGCCCAAGCCAAAGCCCGCCCAAAAGTCCAAGACAATGAGCACGGACTCCGAGGAGGCGGCCACCACCTCCAAGAAGAGTAGACAGAGCAGGCGCTCCAAAAGCGAAAGCGAGGCGGACTCGGACTACGAAGTTCCAACGGCCGAGGAAGAGGACAGAAAGTCATCCGAGGCTGAGCAGGAGGAGGAAGAGGAGGATGCGGCGGAAAACAGCAGCGACAGCGAGGTGATGCCGCAGCGGAAGCGGCGCCGGAAGAAGAGCGACTCCGATAAGGGCTCTTCCGACTTTGAGCCAGACGAGAAGCAGAACAAGAAAAAGCGCAAGCGTATCAAGAAAACATCCAGCGCTGAAAGCGATGGTGATGGTGATGGTGACGATGACAAGCAGAAGAACAAGCGCAAGCACATACGCAAGATCATCAAGACCAAGGACTTGGATCTGACGACCAAGGAGGCGGCCAAGGAGGAGGATGATCGACGGAAGCGCATCGAGGACCGCCAAAAGCTGTACAATCGCATCTTTGTGAAGTCCGAGAGCGTGGAGATTAACGAACTGGTGCTAGACTTCGATGAGGATTCCAAAAAGGCCCTGCTGCAGGTGGACAAGGGTCTGCTGAAGAAGCTAAAGCCGCATCAAGTGGCTGGGGTGAAGTTCATGTGGGACGCCTGCTTTGAGACGCTCAAGGAGTGCGTGGAGAAGCCCGGCTCCGGCTGCATTCTGGCCCATTGCATGGGTCTGGGCAAGACCCTTCAAGTGGTCACCCTCTCCCACACGCTGCTGATCAACACAAGACGCACAAGTGTGGAGCGCGTCCTGGTAATCTCACCCCTCAGTACGGTGAACAACTGGGCGCGGGAATTCACCACCTGGATGAAGTTCGCCAATCGCAACGACATCGAGGTGTACGACATCTCGCGCTACAAGGACAAGCCCACGCGGATCTTCAAGCTCAACGAATGGTTTAACGAGGGCGGCGTCTGCATCCTCGGCTACGACATGTACCGCATCCTGGCCAACGAAAAGGCCAAAGGGCTGCGCAAGAAGCAGCGCGAGCAACTCATGCAGGCCCTGGTCGACCCCGGCCCGGATCTGGTCGTCTGCGATGAGGGACATCTGCTCAAGAACGAGAAGACCTCCATCAGCAAGGCAGTCACACGAATGCGCACCAAACGCCGAATCGTCCTCACCGGCACACCACTTCAAAATAATCTCAGAGAATGTAAGTTTGCCGCCCTTTCAAAGACAAATTTAAGGACTTTATTAACGTATATATATATATTAATTATTTCGTAGATTACTGCATGATTCAGTTTGTTAAGCCCAATCTGCTGGGTACGTACAAGGAGTATATGAATCGCTTCGTTAACCCCATCACCAATGGTCAGTACACGGACTCCACGGAGCGGGATCTGCGTCTGATGAAACACCGGTCGCACATTCTGCACAAGCTGCTCGAGGGCTGCATCCAGCGGCGCGACTACTCGGTACTGGCACCTTATCTGCCGCCCAAGCACGAGTACGTTGTGTACACCACACTGTCGGAGCTGCAGCAGAAGCTATATAGCTACTACATGACCACGCATCGGGAGCAGAGCGGTTCGGATGTTTGCGGCAAGGGGGCGCGACTGTTCCAGGACTTTCAGGACCTGCGGCGCATCTGGACGCATCCCATGAACCTGCGCGTTAACAGTGACAACGTGATTGCCAAACGGCTACTCAGCAATGACGATTCCGACATTGAGGGCTTCATCTGCGACGAAACTGACGAGGAGGAGGCTGCTTCCAACTCATCGGACAGCTGCGAGTCCTTTAAATCGGACGCCAGTATGTCGGGATTGGCAGCCAGTTCGGGAAAGCAGAAAAAGCGCAAGACACGTAATGGAACGGCTGCTGCTGCCGGTGGCGATAGTGATTCCGATCTGGAGTTGCTGGGCGGATTGAGTAGTGGACCCAGTGTCCAGAAGGATGACCCCTCGGAATGGTGGAAGCCCTTCGTCGAGGAGCGAGAGTTGAATAACGTGCACCATTCCCCAAAGCTGTTGATCCTGTTGCGGCTTCTCCAACAGTGCGAGGCCATTGGTGACAAGCTGCTCGTCTTCTCGCAGTCCTTGCAATCGTTGGACGTCATCGAGCACTTCCTCTCGCTGGTGGACAGCAACACCAAGAACTACGAGTTTGAAGGTGAGTTTATTCAGGGGATATTAAAGGTTCAAGTAGTTACATTTTGTTTGTACATTCTTCATACAATTTTCTTTATTACAAGTTCATATTAATACAAAATTTTAAAAAAACATTTTAAAGGATCAAATTAGATGAATTTTTGACATCAAAAATAGTTTACTTTAGAATAACAAAAATATTCGAAACAAATTATTGAGAAATTATACAATATATCATCATTTTCATATCATAACAGTTAAAAAATAGGAACTAGATAAATTTAAATTTAAATTAATGTAATTGATTTACTTTTTACATCGATTAACCATTTTATGTTTATGGAAGGTAACTTATAATAAGTTCATTTACTTCATCTGCAATTCATCATTATATTTGATAAATCAATACTAAGTTTGGCTTGTTTACCAGGTGATGTGGGCGACTTCAAGGGCTGCTGGACGAACGGCAAGGACTACTTCCGATTGGACGGCAGCTGCAGCGTGGAGCAGCGCGAGGCGATGTGCAAGCAGTTCAACAACGTGACTAACCTGCGAGCCCGCCTATTTCTCATTTCCACGCGGGCCGGCGGCCTGGGCATCAATCTGGTGGCGGCCAATCGTGTGGTGATCTTTGATGTCTCGTGGAATCCGTCGCACGACACCCAGAGCATATTCCGGGTGTATCGCTTTGGGCAGATTAAGCCGTGCTACATTTACCGCCTGATTGCCATGGGCACCATGGAGCAGAAGGTTTACGAGCGCCAAGTGGCGAAGCAGGCTACGGCCAAGCGGGTGATCGATGAGCAGCAAATCTCGCGCCACTACAACCAGACGGACCTAATGGAGTTGTACTCGTATGAGCTTAAGCCCAGCTCCGAGCGAGAGATGCCCATTCTGCCCAAGGATCGACTGTTTGCCGAGATACTCACCGAGCACGACAAGCTGATCTTCAAGTATCACGAGCACGATTCGCTGCTGGAGCAGGAGGAGCACGAGAATCTGACGGAGGAGGAGCGGAAATCGGCCTGGGCCGAGTACGAGGCGGAGAAGACGCGAACGGTACAGGCATCGCAGTACATGAGCTACGATCGGAATGCTTTTGGCAACCAGGTGATGGGCCAGTTTGGCAATGCCTCCGGCAGTGTGACCTCCAACAAGATCTTCGGCTTCCGGTCGGACATACTGCTGCAGCTGCTGAACATGAAGATATCGAAGGACCATCAGGAGCTTAACCAGAATCAGGTTATCCAGCTGGTGCCCACCTATCTGCAGCAGCTGTACAATGAGATGAACAACGGCGATCCGACCATGTACAAGGATCTCCTTAGCCTGCACTCAAACATTGTCCATCCCAGCGGGATGTACATGAATCCGCTGCTCTACGCCAACCAGCACCCGAATGCGGCTGGCTACAATCAGGGCACCGGTGGTCCGCCGGGAGCAGCTGGATCGGCGGCCAATGCGCTGCCAAGTGCCACACCTGCTCCGGGCTTCGAACCGGACAAGGTGTACGAGATCGACTAAGAATATATACCCGAATCGAAACGGAAACCGAAACCGAAACTGAACCCAACCCGAATTGTGGGTTACACTCTTTAATTTAATCGTAGGTAATTCGTCGTCGTCGACCTTGTCGATATTTCCTTTTGGACTAAAGATACAAATGTGGTTTATCCTATCTAATTACCATTTACCAATCTACCCATAACCGCGAGTGCATAAGATTATACTTTCTATCAATTCATTTAAGTTCAAAACTGTCCTAATTCATGTGTAGACTTTAAATTAGATACAAGCTATAAAACAAACAAAAAATACAGCGTATGATTTAAACACATATTTTACACAATATAGACCATGGCTATATACGAGTATATACATAGTGCTAATCCGGCTAGGAGACGCAGGAAGAAAGTTATTTAACACGCAACAAGATAACAAAAATAAATGGCACAGATATTATGAATAAATGCGTAACACATTTTTCTCCTCCACTTGAATGTTTGCAGACGTGGGGGCGGTGTCGGATTTGGTATCACATATTTGTGAATGTTTATTTCACTACACGAGATACAGGTAGACTAAGGGATCTATAAAAAATTACATGCTAAAAGAATAGGCTGCCCGATCATCATTTTGGCGGCAGTTTGCCCATCATCCGGAGTTGCTGCATTTGCTGGGCCTGCAGCATGTGCTGTGGACTGGGTTGCATGGGTCCGCCCGGCTGCATGGCACCCGGTGGCATTCCGGGCATCATTCCCGGCCGTGGGGGTGCTCCGCCCATGCCGGCCATTCCGCCGCCCACGCCCCCGGGGCCCTGAAGCATCCCGACTCCGCCAATTGGTGGCGTGGGACGACTGTGGACACCTTGTTGGATGTCCGAGAGACAGGCCTTCCACTCCTCCAGCCGATTGTAGTGCTTCTGCAGCAGCGCCTCCTTGCGCTGGATCTCGATGCTCAGGTCCTGGTTCTCGTCCTTGATCAGCATGTAGGGCTTCAGCGTGGAGACGAGGAAGCGCTTCTGCAGAAAGAACGCCTCCATTTGGCGGGCCACGTCTATGAACCGATTGGTAGTCTTCTGCACCTCCAGCTCGATCTCCTCCTTGCTGGTCCCCGTATTCGGCTCCTGTTTGGTCAGCGTCAGCAGGCACGACTGGAAGGCCTCCTCGAACTCGTCCATCAGATTCCCGCCGCCGGGCTCGTTGCTGGCCATGAGTCCGTTATTGTTTAAACGATTAATCAACAATTAACAATTTAGCCGGTCCAGCGAAATCAACAAAAACGCAGAGCAACAGAGTAATCGCAGCAGGGTTGTCACGTCCTGCAAGTTTGATGACAATCGGAAACCGTTTATCGATAGCTTGCAAACAAATAGAACAAAATCGAAAAGTGAACATTTTAATTACTTTTAAAAATTGTAATTATATTTATAGTAAGCAATATGAAAACTTATTTTTAGAGCCTTGTAACATTTCAATATATGCTTATATGGGGTACTCCGGGGATTGTTTTGATAGATATCGATAATAAAGATTGACAAGATAAAATCGATAAGAAATATTACCGCTGCCAGCTGTTTATGTAAACAAAAAGATTCTTAAACCAAATGCTGACGGATTTTTAAGGAGATGACCGCCCGAATCATCCAGCGCACTCTACACACGGCTCGCTCCTGTCTCCTGGCCAGAGTTCCACGCCGCGCTAATCCCGGCCTGGGTTACCAACTGCAGC
Source organism: Drosophila elegans (assembly GCF_018152505.1). Taxonomy (NCBI): domain Eukaryota; kingdom Metazoa; phylum Arthropoda; class Insecta; order Diptera; family Drosophilidae; genus Drosophila; species Drosophila elegans. The sequence continues at coordinate 1,376,916 of NW_024545863.1, forward strand.
AGCTGCAGGAGCACCCGGCCAAACCCAGCGAGGCTAGCGAGGATTACGCCGATCTGGAGTCGGATTTCATGGGCGTGCAAAAGAGCCATCGGCAGTACGAAAAGGAGCAATTGCAGCAGCGTGATCGCATCCGTCAGTTTATGATTAAGCACAAGTATTTCCGCGATGCCAAGTTGCCCAATCTTTTGCTCCATGCGGAAAAGGAGCAGATGCGTCTGCTCCACGAACGTGATTCCGAGGAGTGGAGTGTGGAACGCCTGGCGGAGAGTTTTCCCGCCACTCCCGAAATTGTGCAGAAAATTCTGCGGGCCAAGTGGAGACCAAGAACTGTGCAACGGATACGTTCTCATGATGAAACAGTCATCCAAAATTGGCAGTTACTTAGGACAGGAAAAGGTGACTTCAATCTACCGCCTGCGCTGCTTCAGCATCTCCAGAAATTTGCCGAGCGCCGGCGACAGGATCTGCGGGAATTAAAGGCACAGGATTGGCCCACAAAATCACAATTACCAACTCCACAAGGCAACGAATTCCGCCAGCTACTGGGCAATAGTAACTCAAATCCGGAGATGGAGGTGCCTCCACCACCACAACTCCCCTCTGGCTATGAGCCACCTCCCTCTTCAGCCGCCGAAGATGAAACCTATCTACTGGATAAAATCCGGATCAAAAAAAAGATGAGACTGCAGGAACTCAAGCAATCGCAGCTAGTGGAATCCGTACCAAAGGTTCCGGAGCATCTGCAGCGACCTCTCGAGAATCCCAGTGGCACTGGATTCCTGCCCAGCTTTGTGCCCAAATTCGCCAGCAGTGAGATTGTGATCAGTGCTGCGGATCAGCGAAAGTACGAGATAACCCAGGTGAAAACCCGCATTGTTATTCCCCGGAAACTGCGGCGCCAGGGAGCCACCTACCGCGTGGAGGATGCCTACTACGATGACGATGGTGAGCTGCTCTACCGCGTGCCTGGAATGACCGGAACTGGAGGTGGTCAATAATATAATAATACACCTTTACACTTTTGTTTAACAAATAAAAAGTTGTGTTAATAATTTAAATATGCTTGTGAAGCTTTTTCTGTTCCATAACGTAAATGTTTTTACGGGTTTTTTAAATATACCTAAACTTAAATGATTATAAATAGTTCAAATTGATATTACAATTTAATGTGATAGGTTGGCCTTTGAAACCTAAGAAAATATTAGTATTATCCGTCATACAGTTTCAAAGTTCATTAATCAAGATTTTAACTTTATTTCTAAAAGGTTAACGGATAAATTCAAGGTACCCTTATTTAAATGATTTTAAAAGGTCTCAAATTGATTCGAAAACGAAGACATATGTATACATATACACGCCTTTACAACGTTGTCGCTCATCATTTTCCATTCCAGAAAACCACCACTTCTAAGTCCATATATTTTTGTTATTCGTCATAAAATTTCAAAATTTATTAATCACAAGCTCTTACATTTTTGTTTTATATAAAAATATATAAAACATTTTGCGCACAGATTCGTAGTTGAGTCATGGTCAGTGAGTAAAGGCGGTGGCTATCAGATCGCTGCCCGCCATTAGAGAGTCGGATGCCACGGTTATTTGGGCGCCCGTGAGCTTGGCCACAAAATCGCAGGCGGCAATTTCCGCATAGCTGGCACCGCCCACAACAAAAACAAAGAGATTCCTCAGGCGTAATGGAAAGACATCCTGATCGGCGATTCCATTTACCTTAATTTGGTTAGCATAGGACTTGGGCGTGATTTTTCCACCATCCATATGCAGATGCAAACCCTCAATCATGGCCAGCTTCGAGGATAACTCCTCGGCATTATTGGTTTTCAATAGAATCGAACAGAGTTGTGCCACCAAAGGTATGTAGGTGCCATTAAAGACATAACTCGGACAGGATTGCATGCCAGCAGCTTGGTTTTTTGTGGACAAACCGGCACCATCCTGACCATCTCCGCAGGAAGTAAGAAGCTTTAGCCGATTGGCGTTGGCCTGAAATTCGGTTTGCTGGAACTTGGGCAGCGGTAGTTGGGAAAGCAACTTCGTTGCTGGCACCTTCTTCTCGGCCACAAGTGGTGGTAGCAGTGCCGCCTGCGACAACTGCTGGAAAACACCCAAGTTCTGGTGGCCAAACAGATTGCAATAGTTTCTCGCAAAGATCTGCAGCTCCTCGGGAGCCACACCGGCACAATGATGCAAAAGGCACATCAATCGTAGGGTGTTGAATCTCTGGCCATCCGTAGTCATTAGCTCATCAATCTCGGCCAGCAATCGTTTCCTTGAAACATTGTTCAAGATGTCCTCTTCGAGGGTTTGTAATCTTCTAAAATTAACCATCATCTGGATCACTATCTCGCTGGCATTCAAGTGCCTTAGGACTTTGGTCTTAAGCTCCGTGAGTTTGGGCAACTTCCTGGCCACATAGTCGTGCATCTCCTCCAATTGCATGTCATTTAGTTTCTGTAGCTCCAAACCCAAGGCTTTGACTTGTGCATGAATCAAACTGCTGACCTGGGCAAAACGCTTGTAGCGATTATCCCCGTAAATCTCGTCTGCGGTGGAGTTAAGTCGAATGCAGCAGGGTTTACTGGTTGGATTTGGGCCAACTTTCGGTTTCTTTCCCTGCAACAACTCCAATCGTTGGCTGCTGATCTTGTTCTTGAGATTATCCACCACAATCTCGCCGGAACGCTGGTCGAAGACCTCCAAAAGTAGACCCGCATAAATGGCGGGAGTTAGCAAACTGGCCGGGTAATCCTTGTCCCGATCGATGATCAGCCAGCCGCCGTATTCTGGAGGATTCGTGGCTTCTGGCAGCTTGCCCAGTGCCCTTAGAATTTGAATTAGCTGCGCCGAGTGGTGGCCAAAGGTCATGATCAAAGCAGGTTGGCCGCAAATCATCTGCAGCAATCGCAGACTTTGCGCCACCGACGGCAAAGGAGATGTGTTTCCCTGAAGGTAGAGGCTCTCGAACAGCTGCGTTTAAAAAAGATTCATTATAAAACCACTTCTCTATGCAGTTGCGATCAAAATAATATAAAAGAGCTCAAAAATATCTTTTTAGCTTAGTGGCCTATGCAAAATTTCTGAACGATAATAAATAATAATAATAAAAGTTCTTTTTAGTGGCTGCCAAACTAAAAAACTGCTATTATTTTGACCGCAATATACCATACAGCAAGTCCACTCACATTAGGCAGCTCTAGGCTTAGAACTCCTTGATCCAAATAGATGAAATCCCAGTTAAAGTGATGCAGTTGCACCAGTCCCCAAAGTCCGGATTGTTCGAGGAGAGTTTGAAAATAGGAATAGCAACAGGGCACACAAATTATGTGATACATTTTCAAGGATATGTCCGGCATTTCCTCCAAGGCCACGGATTCAAGTTGCTTGAGTAGGGTTTGAAATGTAGCCAAAACACTGCGGATCATATAGATGTGAACCTGATCTGAAGATCGCGGTAAGGACTGTGCCGCATCATGTTTGTATATCCTTTGAATGCCCTTTAGTCTGGGAAAAAAGCATATAATTGGTTAACATCCTTTAGTTACAATTAAAACCTTACTTCAACCAGGAGGCAGTGAAAACATGTTCCAGTGGCTTTATCAAAGCTGGCTCCAATATTAACTCCTTTTTTCCGGGTATGGAGCCCAGAATAGAGCAAAGCTGGCGGCGATTAACAAATGGTTAGTGTTTTTGCACTCATGACTCCTTTTTTTTTACCTTTTCCTGGGCCACCAGTTGAAATCCCTGCAACTTTTTGTCCATCTTGGCCGAACAACAGAAATCAGCTGATAAGCAGGGCTACAAAATAAAAGGTGGCAGGGTAACCAGATGGCTCACATACTGAATTCTGCATCAGCATCATGCCATTAACGCCGCAAGGATTCACATTCACTCCCAGAACTGCAGGCGGAAGGACTGGAAGCAGGACCACTCGATCGTACTTGCTTTGGGTGCTGGCGAATATATATCGATATATATCGATCTCAGCTCTTTTCCACACCACCTGTTGATGTAGAGCCGAAGGCGCGTTTTTTTAAAGTGTTTATCCCCAGTAGGCCTAGTCCACATATACTTATAACTTTATATACTTAAATTACTACTAACTTAACATACACATATAAGAAAATACAACTATAAAAAAACCTATATCTAATCCCTCGTTGGCGATAGCTCCTTGAATTCAGTCCGTTGCACAATTTTATTTTTAAAATTTTCTTTTTTTTCTCTTAAAACGCTACCAAATATATAACTACACTGCTTTAAAGCAGTTGATTCAGAATTTCTTTGTTTTTTCTTAAAACGTTGCCTACTTTTGGCCGAGGCAAAAAAAGAAAAAAGATTTTGGCTCCACCTACAGGAAAATTCAGAAACTTATAATTCCCTCCAGTTTCGCTAACGAGTACAAGAACCATACCTATTTAGTATTTAGCACGGACATGTACCACAATAAACAAACACATGTGGTATTTAAGTTGGTATTTATTGTCAGCCGGATGGTGTTTTAATCGTTATCGGCCACGGGCACACTGAACACGACGGCAGCAACAAACCACGAATTAATTTTTACTAAATTTAAGCAAAACACGCATCGAAAATGCCCGGAAAATGGGACTAAATCAACGGGAAAAGTGAAAATGAGCGAACGCGAGTGAAATAAGTGTTCAAATATCGGCGATTTGCAAGCAATAAGAAAGAAAAAAGAGAGGAGCAAAAAGAAGAAAAGTGTGTGGAAAACGCGAAAAAGGCGAGAACAAAGAGGCGAAAAGCCAGGAAATTGCGTGGAAAACCCAAAGGAGCGAAGGTAAATGTGGAAAATGCCTGGTGAAAATGCAACGTTTGCAGCTGGAATTTGCGTATCTTTCAGTCCAAAAAGAAAATGCAATACTTCATGCAAACTGTGTGCGAGTGCGTGCGTTTGTGTGTGTTTCGAGTGTGCTGGTGTGTATTTCCAATTGCCTGTGTGGAAAAGTGAGGAAAACTGCACGGAAAAACGCACTAAAAGCAATCAAAAATGTGCGGAAAAGTGCCTGAAAACGAAATGCGAAATACACACACAAATGCAACAGGCTGTATTTACATATTTCGCTCTCGCTCTCTCGTAGAATATATGTATGTGTGTGCGTGTATTTGTGTGGGGGAGAGCGAAGGAAAGAAAGAGAAAGAGCGAGAGGTTGCTACACAAATCGGATTAAATTCTTCTATCTTCCCTCCCTTTCCCCCATGGTGTAGCTGTGTTGTTGAAAAACTATTAATCTCAAATAATATTTAACTTAATTCCAGTGTAAATTGAATTTCCTTTCGTATTTTTTGTTATGTTTCCATCGACTTTAGGCAAGGTCACTTAATGCTTTTCCAGGTTTTGATTTAACATTTTGCCAACTGAAATAGCATCTAATTGGCGTTATAGTTCAAGTATTATAAAACATCAACAAGAAAGCAATATTTAACGTTAAAAACCTTAAGCGCGACAATTACAATAGCAATAACAACCATAATAATAATAGTAATTGCGGGATTACAAAAAAAAACAATGCTTAAACAGAGCAATCGTCGCCTACAGTAAAAACCCGCATATACAAACTACAGTGTGAACCTTTGTTTTCAATGTTGTATATTAGCTGCAATGAAAATAAAATAATAAATTAGAAAACAAATATATAAATAATTAAATATATTTTTAAAAATTAAAATCTCCTTTTAACGTTATTTTAAACTCCCGTGCAAATTTTAAGCAATTATTAATTGAATTACATTAAATCACATCAAAGTATATCTTCGTTTGGCTATTATATTAAAATCAGGGTTCTGCAATTTTGTATGGCATATATGTAGGTATTGTACCTTTTTAATTCTGATTAAAAAACATGTGAAACGGATTTTTTATTTATTCCTTTTGTTACTTAAGTCCGAGTTTTGCACTGGTTACTATAGGGCAGTCCCCACTGTAACTGAGAAACTGCAAGATAATGTATATGTGACAATATACGTGGTGTTGATGCAACCGTGGGCAGCAGCTGCCTCCGATTTACATATGAAATCAAAGCACACAAACCGATATGAGGAAAAAACCACGAGAGCAGCAGTGTAAATGTAAATACGAAAGATGCAAAATGTGGCACAAGTAACTGCAATGCAACCCATTGTAATTAGAGGCAGCGCCGCCACTTCAATGTCAGTGCGACAATAATTTCTCAGGCGGCCTTATATATGCTTCGCAAAAAGCACAAAGCAAGCGGGGAAGGCGAAGGGGATTTAAGACCTCCTCCTTGTTTTGTGAAGTCAGCGTGTGTCGGTATGCCATCCAAAATTCATAAAGTAAATTGCTGCTTTGCTTGTCGGTAATCTTAAAAAATGTCTGTGTCATAGGTTACTAAAACTTGTATAGTTTTTCTTGCCCAAACCTTGTTGTTTTTTAATGCTTCAAGCACTCTTTAGTTGCTAAATTGTTTTTTATTTTTTCTTCGAGTTTTAGAATGCATTTTACGTGCTTTCTTTATAAAACTGTATTCCATTTTAGTTTACCACTGGATATCAACAATCTCTAAGAAAAATTCGATATATTTTTTTTAAAAAGTTTAAAATCTCAATAAAAAGTTACAACCAAGTTTAACCAATCCAATCTCGGTAAATAAAAACCCACAAATCTCCTCCCAAAAGTGCAAAAAATGTTTGGTTTTGCTATTTCTACTACTATTGATGTTGTTGTAGTTGTTACTGCTAATGTTGTAATTGTTGTTTTTGTTGAACCAGCGAACAGCGGCGTCATCGTCAGCGACGCTGGAAATCTTTGGGATTCCATTCACATTCCAGCATGCAATTCGCAGTGGATTATGTGAATGTGTTGTTGTTGGTGCTCTGTACTCTTGGCTCTGCCGACGTCGAAGTTAACTGCGGCAGAATGGAACAGGTGAGGTTCCATTGGCGTTGATCGTGTGCATTCCACAACACACACAGATACACACACACATAAGAAGCTCAGAGAGCAGGGCAATAAATACGAATACAGTGGGCTGTTTGCTGTTGTTGTCGCTTTTAAAAGTAAATGAACGATAAAACAAGAAAGTAAGGAGGGTCAATAAGATAATTGTGGCGGTTACTCTGCAAAAGGATATTAACCAATCGAAACTAGGATCTTAGAAGTATTAAAGACACACCAGCTTTAGGTTTATTGGCTATTTACTAAGTTTGATTATTGATTTGATTGTGTAGTTTTACAGATTAAATTTTCCAGGATTTATTTAACCTACACCAAATTATTTAAATAAATAGTGGTATACTTAACAAACCATTTGTGATTTCCTTTTTTTTTTAATTTATTTTAGTTTATCCGCAGTTTTCGCAAATCTGTAAACGACTGACCAGCTAGGCTTTACTTGAATTTTTCTATAACTTAAATTTTAATTTGTTGCAACTCAATATTTTGTAATTAAATAACCTTGACTTTTGATGAATATTCTAAGTATATTTGCAAATTATTAAACGAGTATTTTAATCTGTTTTACAAACACAGCTAAAGATAGAGTTAGAAAATTTCAATTGTAAACCTATTGCTTTTTTGTACAATGATCTAATTTTTCCAAGGATTTCAAAACAATTTTTTTGGGATATCAATCTTTTTTAGTTTTCAAGGGGAATAAGAGGGTGGGGTGGGGTGTCTGCTTACTACCAGCTTCGCATGGCCTCCTCCTAAAGCCCCCCTGGAATTTTCCCCTCCCCCTCCTTGGCCACTGGACTGCAATTCAAGTCGAGCGTCGTCGACGACGAAAATGCAATTTAGCTTGTTTTTCTTGCTTGCTTCGATTCCCCTCCCCTTATCGCCCCCTTCTCCACACACATTTTGAAACACGCCTTTGTGTGTGTGAGAGTGGATGAAAAAAGGGAAAACGAAACGAAAACAGAGAGAGCGCGTAGAGTGGAGCAAAAGCAACAACAGAGCAGTTGCCACCCCGCCCCCTTTTTTTCGCCTGCTGCCTCCCCTTTTCTCCTTCTCTCTTCGCTGTGGAATGCGCATTTTTGCAATAATAATCAGCAACTAATACTATTTTTATCTTCTGCCCTGACGCGTCGCACACTTCTGCGTTTGTATGTGTACTAAATGTTTGTGTGTGTGTAGCCGAGTGTTTGCCCCCTGCAGCGTGTTTCGGCTCTCTTGCCGCCCCTTTATCCACTTCCCTTGGGCCTCCCTTTGTACGCTTCTCTTTGGTCGATCACTCTCTTTGGAGGCCCTGTAATTGCTTTGGGATTTCTGGATCTCTGGTCTTGTCCGGTCTGTTTGGTGATAACAAGATATCGAGCTTTAGAATGCGTCTATTTAATGGAAAAATAAAATTTAAAAAAATCTACATATTTGGAAATAGATAGAAATAAATCTTAATTTATCTATTTTAAAAATTTTTGATTTTTTAAACTATCAACAAAAATAAAAAATAATATCATAGTTCCCTTTCTGAATTTAACGGTCTTTGGATATCTATTATATTATAGGCAGGCTATCCTTAAAAAATTGACTGTATAATATAATAATACGCAGCTTCATGTTTATACAATGAATAATAAGAAATAAGTGTACTTTTAAGGGTTAATCTCACAGATAGATACAACTTGTATTAAGTTCTTTGCTTACACAGTGTAATTGTAGACACCTCTGTACAAGTGTCAAAATAAACACAATCTTGACAATATAAATAATACCAGTTAGTTTACGAAAGTGATAAGACGTACTACTTAGAATACATTCGAAAGCGTTACCCAACCTTTGAATTAGGTAACCAATTAAGTCTTAAATTCCGGTTAGGTAAAAGTAATAACTTTACTGAGGAATTTCTGGAAGAAACGAAAAAAAGATATTGTTTTTACAGCCCTTTATTATAAAGATAACTCTGGCATTCTCTTATCCAGGAAACCTACAATCCACATAGCCTAAGTTCAATGAGTATAATTGGCAATAATATGTCTCAATTAATGCTAAATACGAAATTCTGCCTAAGCACTGACGAAAATAAGAAATAAAAGTCATTTAGATAGCTTTAGATATTAAGCGGCGGGATGTCTTTTATGTGGAGGCACAACTTTGGACGCAATTAAACAATTAAAAATTCCAATAGCGTCGTCGTTTAATAACGCATCAAAATCAAAATAAACCCACAGCGTGGGAGTGAGATGGAGGAAGGAGCGAGAGGGAGATAGCATTGCAAGTGAATTAGTTATTTGTATTGTTAATTACTTATTGGGTACATACACACAATCACGTTTATTTGCGCAAAAATACTGGGCGGTATGCGTGGAATGTGAAAATTTCCCAACTTGGCACCAAAACAAAAATAATGCGGGAGGCTACACATAGCTACATATAGTATATCCGCCAGGGCCGATCTCTGTTGACATTCGGATTTGGCGCGTGGGGCCGAGAGATGTTTACCCACCCAAGATCTATATGCTCCCCCGGCCTGTTATCATCTATGTCTCGTGTACACAACCCCGGCAAAATTCACATTCCTTTGCAAAACGAATAGAATTAAAGTAAAGAAAACAACTTTTGTCAACAGAATAATTAAAACTCACATTTTGCCGTGCTGTTTTGTTGCTGTGCTGCCTTTTATGTTCGACTAAATTTACAGGGCAATCAAAATGTTGTTTGCAGATCAAGGCACAGAGTCATGTTTAAATGTTGACAGATGTCTATGGTTCATTATCTTTAGATATATGTATGTATGCGAGTGCTGGGAGCAGAGCGGAATGCGAACTGTTTTGTAAGCCAACATTATATATTAATTACGGAGGCATCCATATGGCAGGAATGCATCTATAAACCCATCTCGATTTTTGAAAATCATTTTTTTTAAATTAAAAATGATCTACAAAAATCTAGAAATGAAACAAAGTATTTTTTTAAGGATAGCGGGGAACCTAGTCTTATAACAGGATTCAGCTTGCCCAATATATTTTTCTATGAAATATTAAATATAGCATCAGCTGACTATATTAAATATCTCCCTTATTAACCATTGCTTTATTGATGAGTCACTTCAGAATACAAACTTTCTGTTTTCTAATCTAGGATAATTTATAATTTATAAGCTAAATATTTTTTAAATTTTAAATTACAAGCTTCATTAAACTTTTGATTTAATCACATTTAGAATCCTTAAATATTTTGTAGCCCTAGTTTGGTTCTATTTGAGAACTTTTTCGGATATCATAAAATATATATATAAAATAATATTTTCCAAATTATATTGATCCTCTGATTGTTTAACCAGGGTATTAAAAACTTCGATCAGCTAAATTAAACCCTATGTTCGTTGCGTTTCCTTCCTCATTTGCACTTGGCACAAATTCGGCGAAATTCCGTGTTTGTTTACATATCTATCTGTCGATGGCTATTTCATAGTCAGGTGCGCACGCCACTCCCTCCGCCCCCCGATCCCCTCTATATGGTGTGAACTTAATGGTTCGTCATAAAAATGGGTTTGTATTTTCGTTGCTGCTTTTTTTGGTGTGGGGTTTTTTTTTCATTTCCCCAGAATTCGAAACATGACATAAGATCATAATTTATGTGCACCCCTTCCACCTGAATTCCCCACTTTTTTTTTTGCCCTCGATCAGTTGCAGCTTGGGAAGTGTGAATCCGAAAAACACCGGCAAAAGGCGTGAATATCATGCAGAAGAAAGCATTTCCTTCGCAAGTTGCGATGGTCATTATATCATTACGAACAATGAGTGTGGATTTTCCGGCACCTCTATAAGCCCCCCGTAATTCAATGACTCACGTCGCTGGCATTCAAATGGGCCAACAACCCATCAACATGGCGAGATAGTGCTGGTTATTTGAACTTTTTGACTGGCAAAATAACCATGTTTCAGTAGAGTCAACAACGGATATTTGCTTCGCGAAGATTAAGTCACAAAAACATTTTAGAAACTAAAACAAAACCTTTTAAGAGGAGACAAGTAAAAAATGTATCAAGGGTTTTACTTATTTTTAAAAATATAAAAAATATTTTCCCCTTTTTTTGCAATAAAAATGTTGGCCTAGTTTTCTCTGTTAAAGGTTTAGTTTGGCTTTTGTTTAATATCACTTCTTATTTTAAAGTTGTATTTGTTTTTGTTTTTAATATTTAGCTCATATGATCAAGGGATTTTATAAAAAGAAAAGGTGTTTTTTGGTTTCATAAATAGAGGAAGAACCAATTAATTAATTTAACTTAGTAATTTTGTCTTTTTGTTTGTATCTTTTAAATTTGCGATGAAGACCAATTTTCTTAAGTTCGTTGTGAATTGACCCTCAGCTATTTGTGTGAATGAGTTGGCCACTTTAAAGGCGTCTAAAAACGCGACCGAAACCTCGTTTTCGCATAGCGTGTGACAATTTTCGTTTGATCAATTTTCTCATCCAAATCCCCTCTGTCTTTTCGTATGTTTTCAGCTCCAAGTTGGCCGCCATCGATTCGTGCGTAGGATCAATTAAAATTCCGTGAGGCCGAGAATCACATCAAATTAAAAATCAACTAATATTTTGATATTCAAATATTCAAATGAAATTCATTCATCGCCTGGGACTTTGTTTGGATTCGGAATCTGCCAACTATTTTCAAATTTGAACTGTGTCTGCTTGCGGCCAGCGCAGAATCTGTGATAAAGCAGAAAAATACAAAGAATACGAAATATCGAAAAAAAAAAACAAAAAATAAAAATAAAAAATAAAATGTGAGGAGAAATATTTACATGCAAAATGAATGCTGGGCGAGAGAAGTTTTTGTTATAATGCAAATGTGAAGTGGAAGAATTCCCGGCGCGAGTGATAAATAATCCGACGACAAACAAAAGCAGAAGCCTACACAGCGAAAAAGAGCAATGCAAACACATTTATCTTTATTGAGAGCAACAATATCAAGATCAAGATAATAAAGCATCGTAAACCTTCGCATGCCCGAGACTAAGTAGTTCATTATAAAGTCTCCACACAAATAATCAAATGCAAAAAAGTGCCTGCTGATGAAATACGACGAATTCAACAAAGCAAAACAAACAATTCACAAATCGAGTAGTATAATCTATCTATTTACGTGTATTTTATACAAAACATCAAATTAAATAATAATAACAAGAGAAACGAAGAAGCCTCAGAAATATTTATTTAAATTGCAATTTGTGGCCGCCGATGTGCCCCAGTGTGTGTGTGCTGTGCGTGTGTGTGTGTGAGCGGCGGTCGTCGAGCATTTTTTTGTGATATGAGTACTAAATATCACAGGGCGAAGAAGCAGCATCATGCATCCAGCGGGCGAAAAAAGGGGCGGTCGCCCCAATGACAAATACACGGCGGAAGCCCTCGAGAGCATCAAGCAGGACCTAACCCGATTTGAAGTACAAAATAACCATAGGAATAATCAGGTAAGTCAACTTAACACTTTAAGTTGGTCTAATACTAGTACTAAGTGTAATGACTTTAAAAATCTATATGTCTTGAATACATGAAAAGGAACTGCGGCAATCCTAAGGTTCCAGCGATGGCTTTTTCTTAACGCGAATTCTTCAGCATTATTTAATATCGCGGATTTCTACAAAGATCTACAAACCGAATTCTTAAATAACAGCGAACATTTTTTCTTTTCAAAGATTTGTATACACATAGCGAAAAGGAAATAAAAAAGTATAAATTTGCATGAATTTGTTAGTTCGCCTTATGAATCAGATCGTGGATTTGATAAATGATGAGTGGGTTGATTAAAGAAGATCTTCATTCAACTTTAAAAGTAATTTATATGGTAAACAGAAAAAATGCTATGCAAACTTTGATTAATGAACTAAGATTTTAGCTATTATAAAATAGTTTGATCTTATATTGGGGCTTAAAACGTTTTATGAGATTTGCTTGAAACCGTTTTTCAAAGTTCCTTAAGAGGAAAATTTAATTTAGGTACTTTTTAAAACATCTTGTTAGGACTCATCTTAAAAGCTTTTATCCGAACAATAGGCGAATAATCAGAACATTTTACCATTCAATTTATTTTGTTATTAATGTCAGCTTTTCTTTGTTTCTCCCTAAAATTCATAACATTATTCATGGGTCGAAGTTTTCACCTCTGACTCACTCAAAGTGTTTAATTCGAGCTGTAGAACAGGCTTCAAGAATTTCAGTAAACCGTTTAGCTCCATGCCACTCAACTCATCTTATTAAAGCTTGGCTTAGCCCCGGTTCATTCCACCTAAGATCGTCTTAGCTCTCGCGTGGCAGTTATGCCATTAAAAACGCTTATCACAACTTTTTATAGTCGCTGGACAAATGATGCGACAGCCAAGACACAAAAGGAGAAGACACGACAACTAATAAAAAACTAACAACCAGATAAAATGCAAGCCACAAAAGCGCTAACAAAGAAACGATATGTTTTTGAAGCGTGGGTGATTTTTGAGGCGAGACTAGGAAAGTTAAATAATAAAGGTGAATGGGTGAACGCTCTTAATTTGTTTGACATTTATGCGTGATCATTAAATATTTTCTAATATTTTTAATTTGTATTTATATCATATATATTTTCCATAAATAAAATTAATAATACTTTAGAAATGTGTTGTAAAGTAATATTAATATTCGTAATCATGTTTTAAAATAAGATTTAATTATTTAGCTGTTAATAATGTAAAACAAAAAACTATTTAATTCAATATTCCTAAAATCAAATTAAAAATTAAAACTCATTTTCTCTTAACAGTTCTATTTTCTTCTAAAAAAAATAACTAATTTTACGTGAAGCACCAAACTGTCGAACTTTATCCGACAATCGAAATGCCCTTTTGCCAAGAATAACGTCAGAGTTTAATTTTAGAAACTGGCACGAGACGTGGATATTTCACCTGCGCGCGCCAGTTTGAACAATGTCAGGAGGTGGGTGGTTCCTTGGTTGGTCAGCTGTAGCAACAACAGCAACAGGAGTTGGCAATTGGCCTGGTCAAAAGGAAAAGACTGAAAGAGAGCAACTGCCACACGGACTATATTTAAACTTAAGCAGAGTCGTCAAAAGAGGGGGTGAAATTAATGAACTGGCAAGCGAAATGCAATTGACCTTCTGCCTGCCAAGTGGGTGGGTGGCGACGGGCTGGCAGACAAAGTGTCCAGCGGAAGAGGGACAGAAAATAGGCTACACACAGAAAAAGAAAAAAAGTATTGAAATCTCGTCAAATCAGAAAAGAATCGATATCCTCGTTCGTATCCAAGTGATAAAATAAAATAATTTTTATAATTTTAAAATATTTTTAGATTAACAAATAAAATCTGATAGTGTCGGTTGCAAATTGTGTGGTAAAATCCTCGAAATGATACTTGTATCGTATGGATTTTTATTTACTGTGTAAAAAGACAGAGAAATGGGAGCACACACACGAGTCATTTTTTCTGTGTGCGTACACGCGATCGCCCTGGATTCTTCGCATTGACGTCACACTCAGAACTCAACCGATCAGATCGGAATATATATTCCAATCCAACTGATGAGTGGGTTGCTATTGATTTCAATGAATGCCGAAAATTCCCCCAATACGATTGTTGAGGGTAAGGGGGAAAATGACTAATGGTCGAGTAGGTCTTGCACGATCGACTAAAGATTTCAGCACCATCTCCACAATTAGCTTAGCAACTGGCCATAATCATTTATTAACTGGTTACTCTCCTCATTATCAGAAATCTCAAAAACAGGAGTTAGGTACAGTGCGTGACAAGAGTGTTAAGCTTACAGCTTACGGACAAACAGCATTTTTTGGTTAAAGAGCGGGGAAAGCACAGCACATTTTTTGCTCAACTGCACAAATACTGCATTTAACACTCAATAATAACTCTTCTTAAAACTACTCTATTAAAAAGATAATATTGCTCTAGGGCATAACATTCTCAAATCACTTGTTTATGGTCATTTATATGATCTTTGAAAGCTTGAATTCCACTTTAATAATTCACCACATCCTTTAACTACCCACTTCTGATGACTAACCCGTTTCGATGAGTGCTCTCCTGTCAGCAATTCTGTTTTAAGCCACTATTAAAGATTTCAATCGTCGAAATGCCTAAAGTTCTGAAACGGGCCTTTAAAAAATATGCGAAAGAGTCGCAAAAAGGAGTTTTGAAAGAGGAGGAGGACATAAAAATTCTTAAATATTATCTGACGGGTCATCAATTTAAAGTTTTACGATCTCCACTTGCCAGCTACTGTTTGCTGCGACTGTAAATTATGTTCAGGCTCTTTGGCTTCGGATTCGAGGATCAGCTAAAGAAATTCCTGAGTTTCAGGGGGACACTGAGGGGGGATTTCTCTTAATCCATGCAATGGGCGCGCTCAGGTTTTTGGCCATAAAATATATGCTTTGGAGTTGGCTAATTGTTATGACTGCGGCCAGTTTGGACAGGCCAATTTAATGCTGCAATTGCTGCTGCCATTGGCATTGGCACATAGGCTCTTGGCTTTTCGGTTGGTGGGGTTTTCGGGTCTCGGTTTTCGGCTTATGGTTTTCTGTTTTGGCCAACTTTCGCCTGACATTTCGGCCTACGCCTGCGCCGCCGGCTGAAGCACAATGGTCCGGCTAATTGGTCATGCTGCGCGCTAAATACCAGAAACCCATAATCTGCTCATATATGGCGCATATGTTTGTCAGACTGGATGGTGAGGGGGGTTGCGTCCATATGTGGGCAGTGCATGTCAGAGCGATAAACGATAGACGATACATAAATACGAAATTTATGCACGGCCCGATCAACACTTTCAGCGACCATGTTCACGCCCACACAAACGTTTTCCACTCGGTCAACTACCCATCGTTTTGATACCCATTAAAATACAAAGGGTGCTCTTTTGGTCTTGAGCACAAAAACCTATAAAAAAAAACTAACTTTATTAAACATTCTGGAAAATATTAATATTATTTTCTTACCAAATCTTTATATAACTTTTAAATCTCAAAAAATAATTTTTCTAAAAATACCTAAAAACTTGTAAAAAAAATGAGTATCTAAATTCCATACTAAAGTAGAAAATCTTTTTTAAGCGGCATTTTAGCTGCCTAGCTTCCAACAAAACTGCTTCTTAACAAATTAATTTTGCTTCTGCTATAAATATCCATATCTCAATGGCGAGACTCGGTATGCGCAGAAATTAATTTAAATAACAAACACTGATAATAAATAAAAATCCAAACGCCAAAAAGGCAGCGAAAACCGAATGAACAAGCCGCGACGCCAACGCATTTAACAGTAAGCCAAATGCCATTACAATAAAAATTAAAATAATCCATAAATAAATTAGTAAACAAAACTAAGCCATCGATTTGTGGGAGGGGAGGTCCAAACCTGTGACAATTTCAATTCAGGGTCTACTCCATCCATCTGATCTGTGACTTTTTTGGTGGGGCTATGGTGGCGTACACATGTAATCCCAATTTTAGATTTGGTGCGAATTCAGTCATTTATACAAAAACTTGACACACTGTGTGTGAAAAGTGCGAGTTAAGTTTGAAAATATGGAAATGATATTTAAAAATAAGGAATGACATAAATATCATCTAATTAACTGGATAATGTATAAGGATTACTGTAAACTTAAACTTAAAATCCTTTAGGGACTTAAATTATAACGAATATTTTGTTAAGGTTACAGGTAAAACAATTTCCGTTACTAGTATACATAAAAAAATAATGATTATGTTTAATTTAATTTATCTTCAAAGAGGAAAAAATTATAAATACATTTTTTTTATTGTAAGTTTCTTTTAAAATGTAATATTTTAATGCTTTTTAGGCAAGATCTCATTTTACTTGCCAATACATTTAATTTTCGTTTTCACTGTTGCTGTCTGTAAACATTTTATGGGGGACACATTTCATTTCGAGCGAAATGGAATTCCTTGGGGTGCAATTTTCAACTAATTTGCGCGATTTTCGTGCGAAAAATTTGTTAAACCTGTCGGTGGGTTGCTTTCACTTGATTTTCTTTATTCTCGCTTAGCTATTTTCTCAGGAATTTTCACCTCAATATATGTGTGTGTGTATATCATATATAGTACAGCTATCCAACACATATCAGCAGCAGCAATCGCCGAAAAAAGAATGTGTGTTGCCTCTAATAATAACAAAAGACAAACAGACACACGCAGATCAGCCCCGCAACTACAAACACAAACAAAAGTAGGAGTGCGGCGGAATGTTTGGCTATATCCATAGTGCTTCTATGGTCTGATCGGTATGAGGTATTCCCAGTACCTAGTGCCAGCAGCCCGCAGTGGGAAATTTGGATAAATAGTTCACTTTTCTATTTAATATATTCTAGGAAGAATTACATTTTGTATGTGGCTGGGACTTAAACTTTAGTTTCACGTTAATAATAAATTTAAGAAACCAATTTTTAATATTAAAAAAATCAATATATTGATTAAAAATGATATTTGTCATCTTAGCTAGTCCTCCCCGTGCCAACATTTTTACACAAATATTTGTCAGTTGCCAAGAATTTAAAAGTTTGATGTATTCAGTTGACGATTGCCCCATGCACATTTTTGAGAAAATTCAAACAAATTCATATTTTTTCAACCTTAATATTTTAATATATGTAGCTTTGATACCAGGTTAGATAGTCTCAGGTTCAAGGGTATACAGATTGTAAATGGTGAATAAGGTGATTTAAACTACATACTACATACAAAAATGGGTGTTTAAATAAAATTGTATTTTTTATACAGAACTTCTTTAGCCAATTATGATTGAAACTTTGATGTGTGTATCTACGTTTTTTTTTAATCCAAACCTTCCATTGACCTTGCTTAAAGCTTAATCACTTTGCAAATTGCATTGACGACCGCAAAGCAAAGAAGCTTAAGTGGATTAGCGAAAGTGTTTCGGCAATTCTACGTTGTATAGTCCCCCCTGGTAAATCCAATTTATTTTATTTGAAAATTCAGCAATGCCAATTTGCGTGGGCGACACTTTTTTCTTGGTCTTTTTGCACTTGCTGATTTAGTGAGCCCATTGGCTTTCGCTAATTTGCCGTAAATTGGCTTTCATGTAAGACGGCGTGGAAGAATTGAGGAAATGGGGATTCGGGGGTCCCCAAATCTTCTTCTTCCCCCTCAAAGAGCGACGAACAGTCTGCTGGGGGTCTTTGTCGGGTTTCGCTGGCTTCGCGTCCTTGGTTTTAATTTGATGCCCATCAAAATACTTGTGACATATAGAATGGGTGAAATTCCCCACAATGGTTCTCAAAAAGAGTGCCATAAAGTTTGTGACCAATTTAGCATCATAAAAATTATATTAAACCAGATATTTTTTTGATTTGGTTACACTAGACTGTTAAGTAAATTTAAAAAATGTAGAAATTACACTTTTATTTTACAAATAAACGGAATCAAGTTAAAAGCACCAAAACACTTGCCAAATGATTTATGTATGCAAATTTATAAGCGATTGTTATCTTATTATGAGCCAAAAGTAATTAATTATATTAATTGCAATAAAGTACAAGTTAATTTATTCCTAACTTTGGGGGACAAGTGTAACATTTTTGAATAATTATTCAGAAAATGGGGTTATTAACACCTCTTAAATATACACATCCCCTTAATGTTTCCTGTACAAACAAGAGGCCTTTTCGATTAAGAAAAATATTCAACGATATTGTCCGCTCTGAAGATCATGTATATGTACAGATTTATGTCAAGAAATTAATTTAAAATAAAATACAAAAGTAATATCGCATAAACATTCCCATCGTGTTGCCATCTCTAAAAGAAAGAGAGCGAAGAGAGTCGTGCATTCAAAGTCATAAAATCGAGGATCAGTCACAAAAGGGCAAACGATTGGTGGTGGGAGGCAGACGGAAGACGCAGGAGAGGCATCAAAAGAACGCGTAAAACGGGTAGCTGGCGAGGAGAGAAAGAGAGGCAAAAAGAACAAGGCGAGACATACAATTATGTGGGAGCGAGATGGGAGCAAGGGCAACCTTTGCTGCAAGTGTATTTGTTTTTATGTTTTGGAGCGCATCTGGCAGCCGGCTCTTCTTCTTCTCCTATCTCCCACTCTCTTCCTTCTGCTCCCCTAATTCTATCCATCTCGCTCGCACCCATTGCCTGCGCTTGACTTTTAGGAATTTCACGACGATGGCAAGAATTTTATTTCGTTGCTTTGGTCGCCTAATTTCTTTGGTCTTTTGTTTTAGCCTCTGATTCTTCTTTTGTTGCTCTTTGTTTTTGTTTTTGTTTTTTTTTTGTATGCACGCCTTTTGTTTAGTTTTTGATGCAAACACTCGATCACAAACATTGACATGCAGGGGAGTTTTTTCCAGTGCAGGAATTTCGATTACTCATGGGCGTAGTGGAAAGCTGGTGATCGGATTTTAAGGGGACGGTGCTTAAGTGGGGGTGTTGGGTTCTCTGAACGACTTTCTGAGTACCGATTTTGAATTGTTGTCTGTAAAATATGTACAAACATTTCAGTGCAAAGTGTACTTAAACTTCTTTAGTAGGTTAAACAATTAATAACAAATAATCCAGGGTTTCATTTTAACGACTGTTTTTATATCATTTTGAATCCAATAAAACACATCCCATTGTTAAGAATCACCATTTATTTACACTTACTAATAAACTTCATATTTTCCAGAATTACACACCTCTGCGATATACGGCGGCCAACGGACGCAATGATGCACTTACTCCGGATTATCACCACGCCAAGCCGCCGATGGAACCACCGCCCTCCGCGTCTCCGTCGCCGGACGTGGTCATCCCGCCGCCCCCCGCCATTGTAGGTCAGCCAGGATCAGGCTCCATTTCCGTATCCGGAGTGGGCGTAGGCGTGGGAGTGGGCGTGTGCGTGGCGAATGGACGGATGATGACGGCTCTGATGCCGAACAAGCTGATCCGGAAGCCGAGCATCGAGCGGGACACGGCGAGCAGTCACTACCTGCGCTGCAGTCCGGCCCTGGATTCCGGAGCCGGAAGTTCCCGTTCCGACAGCCCGCATTCGCACCACACCCACCAGCCGAGCTCGCGGACGGTTGGAAATCCAGGGGGAAATGGTGGATTTTCACCATCCCCCAGTGGTTTCAGTGAGGTGGCACCACCGGCGCCGCCCCCACGGAATCCCACCGCATCCAGTGCGGCCACGCCACCGCCGCCAGTGCCGCCCACCAGCCAGGCGTATGTGAAACGCCGATCGCCGGCCTTGAACCGCCCGCCGGCGATAGCGCCACCCAATCAGCGTGGGAACTCGCCGGTTATAACCCAGAATGGGTTGAAGAGCCAACAGCAGCAGCAGCAGCTGTCGCAGCAATTGAAATCCCTGAATCTGTATCCTGGAGGTGGAAGTGGCGCAGTGGTTGAGCCACCACCACCATACTTAATACAGTCGGGAGCAGGAGCACCACCGCCACCACCGCCCAGTTACACGGCCTCCATGCAATCGCGGCAATCGCCCACGCAATCGCAGCAATCGGATTACAGGAAATCACCAAGTAGTGGGATATATTCGGCCACCTCGGCAGGATCACCGAGCCCCATCACCGTGTCCCTGCCACCAGCACCACTGGCCAAGCCACAGCCACGCGTTTACCAAGCCCGAAGTCAGCAGCCCATCATAATGCAGAGTGTGAAGAGCACGCAGGTGCAAAAGCCCGTGCTCCAAACGGCAGTGGCACCACAATCTCCTTCGAGTGCCTCCGCCAGCAACTCACCTGTTCATGTCATGGCGGCACCACCCTCGTATCCCCAAAAGTCCGCAGCAGTGGTGCAGCAGCAGCAGCAGGCGGCAGCGGCGGCGCAACACCACCAGCATCAGCACCAGCAATCAAAGCCGCCCACGCCCACAACACCACCTTTGGTGGGTCTGAGTAGCAAGCCGCCAAACTGTTTGGAGCCGCCCTCCTATGCCAAGAGCATGCAGGCCAAGGCGGCCACGGTGGGGCAACAGCAACAAGTGCAACAGCAACAGCAGCAGCAACAAGTGCAACAGCAACAGCAGCACCACCACCAGCAGCAGCAGCAGCAGCAACACCAGCAGCAACAGCAGCAACTTCAGGCTTTGAGGGTGCTCCAAGCACAGGCTCAAAGAGAAAGGGATCAAAGGGAGCGGGAACGAGATCAACAAAAGCTAACCAATGGAAATCCCAGTAGGCAACTGCCACCACCACCGCCCTATCAAAGTAATAACAACAATGGCGAAATGAAACCACCCACCAGCTGCAATAACAACAACATACAAATAAGCAATAGCAATTTGGCCACCACGCCACCCATACCGCCAGCCAAATATAATAATGCCTCCGCGAACACGGGAGCAAATAGTTCGGGGGGCAGCAATGGATCCACCAGCACTACGGCCTCCTCATCGAACACCTGCAAGAAGATCAAACACGCGTCACCCATCCCGGAGCGAAAGAAAATCTCGAAGGAAAAGGAGGAGGAACGCAAGGAGTTCCGCATCAGGCAGTATTCCCCGCAAGCCTTCAAGTTCTTCATGGAACAGCACATAGAGAACGTGATCAAGT
Source organism: Drosophila elegans (assembly GCF_018152505.1). Classification (NCBI taxonomy): domain Eukaryota; kingdom Metazoa; phylum Arthropoda; class Insecta; order Diptera; family Drosophilidae; genus Drosophila; species Drosophila elegans. Next base: position 1,398,449 of record NW_024545863.1, read on the forward strand.
CCTATCGCCAGCGAACCTATCGCAAAAATCAGTTGGAAAAGGAAATGCTTAAGGTGGGGCTGCCCGATCAAACGCAGATTGAGATGAGGAAAATGCTGAATCAAAAGGAGAGCAACTACATCCGATTGAAGCGCGCCAAAATGGACAAGAGCATGTTCATGAAACTGAAAACCATTGGAGTGGGTGCCTTCGGTGAGGTGACTCTAGTGCGCAAAATCGACACATCCAATCATTTGTATGCGATGAAAACCCTGCGAAAAGCCGATGTCCTTAAGCGCAACCAAGTGGCTCATGTCAAGGCAGAAAGAGATATTCTCGCTGAGGCCGACAACAATTGGGTGGTGAAGTTGTACTACAGTTTTCAGGATAAGGATAACCTATACTTTGTGATGGACTACATACCGGGTGAGTATTGCAATCATTGTGAATATAGGGAGATTTATAATGATTTTCATTTATTCTGCAGGTGGCGATCTGATGTCACTGCTCATCAAGCTGGGCATTTTCGAGGAGGAGCTGGCTAGATTCTACATTGCCGAGGTCACTTGCGCCGTGGACAGCGTCCATAAAATGGGCTTTATTCACAGGTAGTGGAGCTTTTAAAATCACTGAGTTGATCATCCAGTTTGTCACCAGATAAAACAGAGATTTTCTAACAAATTTTGAGCAAAAGTTGTGGGTTTAAGGTATCTAGAAAATCATTTCAGGCTTGTTTCACTCACAGATTCAGACAATTTTCTTATATGCAGTGGGTCACAATAATATGTTCAAATGCTTAAACTTACTCATTATTATTCAAAAAAAAACTACAATTTACATAAGTTAATGGTTTTAAAATTGCTAAAGAAAAGTAAAATATACAACTTTATTTCAAAATGTATATAAAACCAAAACACTTAAGATAATCTTTATCCTTTCGCAGAGACATCAAGCCTGACAACATACTCATCGACAGAGACGGGCACATAAAACTCACCGATTTTGGTCTGTGCACGGGATTCCGATGGACGCACAACTCAAAGTACTACCAGGAGAATGGTGCGTCTTAGCTAAAAAAACCAAACTATAAACTCTTCTAATTAAAGCCTTCTACAAATGACAGGTAACCACTCGCGTCAGGATTCGATGGAACCGTGGGAGGAATACTCGGAGAACGGACCCAAGCCCACAGTGCTGGAGAGGTGAGTTTCGTACGCTTAATTAATAAATGAAGCAATTAATAAAAGTATGCCGAACTCGCAGGCGACGGATGCGCGATCACCAAAGAGTCCTGGCCCACTCGCTGGTGGGCACACCCAACTACATTGCACCCGAGGTTTTGGAAAGGAGTGGATATACGCAGCTGTGTGATTACTGGAGCGTTGGCGTCATCCTCTACGAGATGCTGGTGGGTCAGCCGCCCTTCCTGGCCAACAGTCCGCTGGAAACGCAACAAAAGGTGTGATATTAATTACTAGATATCTGGTTTCTGGGCAGTAACTTTAAAATTTAAAAAGACAAAAAACCCGAATTCTTCAGATCTAAATTAACAATTACTTTTCTCCCTAAGTTGTAATGAATATTTATAATAATTTTTTGTTTCTTGTAGGTAATTAACTGGGAGAAAACTCTACACATACCGCCACAAGCCGAATTATCACGGGATGCCACCGATTTGATACGGAGACTTTGCGCGGCTGCGGACAAGCGGCTGGGGAAAAGCGTGGATGAGGTCAAGGGTCATGACTTCTTCAAGGGCATCGACTTTGCGGACATGCGAAAGCAGAAGGCGCCCTACATACCGGAAATCAAACACCCGACGGACACGTCCAACTTCGATCCCGTGGATCCCGAAAAGCTGCGCTCAAATGACTCAAACATGAGCAGCGGCGATGATATCGATCTGAACGATCGTCCTTTCCACGGATTTTTCGAATTTACCTTCAGACGATTCTTTGACGATAAGCAGCAACCGGATATGACGGACGATCAGGCGCCGGTTTACGTCTGAATACGCCTGAAAATCACCTACCCCACCCCCAACATCCATCCCACCCCCCAAAATCATCGTTAGTCAAATAGTCACAAAGGGGAGAGAAATTGTCGAGTGGGTTTTTGTAAAGAGTGCGTGACTATAAAATGAAACTATATATATTATATAAATTATAGGAGAAAGTAGCGAAGGCAACTATACATAAACATACAAATATATATACATAGATGCCCGCGGGCATGAACTGAATAAATTTAAAACGAAACAGAATAGATGAAAACAAGCAAAGCGAGTCGGAACTTGGACTTTTAAATGAATATATTAATATCCTTCTATACTACTCCAAATCGACCGCTTTAAACATAAAATGTTAGGAAGCAAAGGGACCAACTGGAAAATCGAGCATTTCTGGTGCTCAAAGCAAATGCAAAATGCCTTAAACGAGACGAGAACGCGAATTTACCCAAGCCCCCAAAAAATCACTCCTTTCCCTTTTCCCACCTCCAATCGATGGCCGGATTTCAATTCAGCAGGCTGGTTAATGCCGGCCATCCCACGACTTCCCATTCAGAGACGAGATTGCGAGGTGTGCGATGGAGAAACGGAGACCAAAAGTCGCACGGCAGCGATATAAGCGGGTCTTATAAGCATATTCTATATCTAATCTTGAGGACTACAGCACTCAACTCTGTGCCTTTCTATCTATCCATATATCACTGCTCATCGCAAAAGTCTTCAAACGTGTGTCCTCCCTCCAAAAAAGAACAAACTTAGAGATACCTACATATGTGAAAACTATCTAGCAAAGTTAGACCAACTTGTTGAATGCCAAATCAAATTGTTTAGTCCCATACAAAAAATGGGAGAAATATTCAACACATATTCTCTGATAGCAAACATAAACCACAAAAACATTACGAAGGAGAGCTAAGAAAATTGTAATCTTTTTAAATGTAATATTGTAAAGAAAAACGTTAATTGTAATTTATGCTAAAGTTGTGTAGCGCCCTAAGATGTTTTTTAGTTTATAGACACCGCTAACCGTAATCTAGTTTAATGCCTAACACTAAAGCGAGAATACATCAATATTTTTGTTTTCCGTAGGTTCGTTGGAAAATGCTAAAAAGGGAAAACGTTTTGTTTTTCTATTTAATTAGCTTCAGTTTGTATGTGTGTGTGTTTTTATTATGAATATATATATATATAACTATCTAAATATATATAAATGGAACCTATTTTAAATGTGAGAAGAGATCGAGCTAATTAAAGGAAAATACAAACAAACTCTGTGTGCCTTGGCCAATTAGTTTACTAAAGCAAATTAATAAATGGAAAAGAAAATTTATACAAAAAGACGTTCAGAATTTTAATTTTGGGAATTGGTGTGGAAGACGTAAAAACAAACTACAAAAATGAACGGACTTTTAATTGCCATCAACATTTTACAATTTTAAAAACGGATTTTAGTAAAATTTAAGATATTTTACTTGTATATGTAAATTTAAATATTATTTTATTTTCTTTAATATACATTGGCAATCTCCAAAGAACAAAGAAAACATTTGTTTCTTGATTTGCTTGATATTATTTGTATTTAAAATAGCGCGGCTAGAGGTGGCAGGAAATCGAAAACTTATTCGATAAGGCATTATAGTAATATCGATTGGTATCGTCATAACTATCGATTACTCTTTCTCACTCTACTAAAACGTGGTCACACTTTTTTTATATTTCAAATGCGGAAAAATTTGAAAATAATTTAATAATTTGATTCATCAAATTTGTATGTACGCGCCGTGTAGTCTTTTAAATCTATATTTATACTTTTTTTTTACTTTCCCAAAACCGGTCACTCTAATAAAAAATGTATTTAAATTTTAATAATTTTTTTGTTTTATTATTTTCACATTGTAAATTTAATAATTATAATAATTGTTTTGTAAATTTATCAAGACAAAAAGGTTTTATTCATTTATATGAATGCGTTTTTATCCATTGAATCGTTTGGCTTACTTTGATTAAAATACGTTTATGCGTAATATTTGAAATATAAGTTACTTGAATCATCTCTCAATATTTTTTGGTTATTTGTTTTGGATGTTTTTAGCGGATTTTTGGTGTTCTCTGTCGAGCAATAAAATTAACATTCGATGCCGTTTCAACGAGGTTCTTAACTTAGGATCGCTATTGTTGGACATAAAAAATTAAACAAATAATACAAGTATACTGTACTTCCTGCTCCGCATATTTACACATAAAGTGAGGTGAACAACTTTAACAGAGAGTTTGGGGGTAGGACAATAGAAAAGATGGAGTTTCGGAGTTTGGAACACATTAAAACGATCGTCCTCCAATTAAGTGTGTATCGTATTTAAATAACTAACAATTGTTTATGTTTATGTACGTGAGTGTTATGTAGTGTAGTGTATTTCATATAAGGCCCTAGAGTGCAAATTTGCGCTTAAAAATAAGTTTTTCTTTTTTTAGTGTTTAAGTTAACATTCTGTTGTTGTTAAGGGTTTTTTTTTTTAACTAGGCTAAGTATTTATGGATGTAATAGTAATTATTGTTAAATTTATGCTAACGTGTGCTGGCTGTATTTGAAATCTGAAGAATTTCAACTCGAGTATAACAGTTTGCGTTTGTTTTGCTTTTGGTTTTGGATTCTCTAGCTTTTGTTCTTGCGAAATAATTTACAAAAAATATATGTATTTACACATATATACTTATGATCGACATCGACCATGCACTCCGTTCTCTACTTCATTAAAAATACAAATATATAAAAATTAATTAAGTATTAAATGCATTTTTTTGTGAGTTGTTGTTCTCGTTTTTGTTTTTGTGTCTGGAAAAGCAAAAAAAAAATCATGGGCGAAAATTCCTTGGACAAGTTAAACATCAAAAAAGAAATGTTCGTTGTTCTGGAAACCTTGTTGTTTGTTCTTTAACTAATTATAGTTTGTGGCTGAGTAAGAAACGATTATAATTGAAAGTTGATTTGATTCTTTGGTTTTTTGGCTAGCTCAGAAATCGAAAGCATTATCAATTATTTAGTCATAAATTTATTGTCATGGCAAACATTTCGATAGTTAATAGGGTCTTTTGGTTTTCCGTTTTCCGTTTTTGATTTTTACATTTAATACGCACATGGAATTTTGCTAATAGATTTTTCGTGAGACTTTTCCAAAGGTTTTCTTTTCATTATTACATGCTAGTATTTTTTTTGAATATTCTGAAACGTTTTTTAATCGTTAAATAATCTTTAATAAGGCCAAATTAAGTTTTTGTATTCGTTTCGTATATATTAAATATTAGTTAGCATTATTTTTAGTTTAGCATTAGATTTAGATTTTAGATTTAGTGGGTTGTCGAGTGGCAAGCGGCAGCCGGAGGCCTTAAATGCATGAGTTGCACCTTTTTTTTGGGGCGCGGCTCTGGCCAAATGGAATGATCTTGTAGGTGTTTTGTGCTCATTTCGCGAATGGGTTTTTAAGAGGGAAATTTAAAGCGTAGTTCGAGAAAGATTTTTTTCCTTAAGTAAGAGAGCTTGAAACGCGCGGCAAGCGGTGGGTTTTCCATTTAACATAAACTATATACGAATGGGGGCGGTGTGGGCGTGGACTTTACAATGTGGTGGCTTTAATACAGTTTCGCTGCTTAATACTTTTGTATCTCTGGTCTTGTCTCGGTATTGTCTGCTAGTACTTTCTTTGTTTTCTTTGCTTTTCAGTTTGGTCCGGAGGTTGTGGGTGGAAAATTCCTTTCAAGCGGCTTTGCATTGGCTTTAAACGCTTAACCGAAACTAAAAGTTACAACTTAAAAGAATACATAATCGTATAAAATATACATTTATTCCATTTAGGAGTGGGCTCTTAACGATTTGAGTTTTGAGTATTCTGCAGTACTTGGTACTGGTATCTCCAGCTCCTAAAACTAAAACATTAATGCATAAAAAAATAGATAAAACGATATCTTTAAACGAGTCGGGGCCAAGCAAAAATATTTAGCCCTTATCTCGAACTTAGGCGGTAAGGTAAATTAATAAAATACTAAAAACAAAGTGGTTTCAACATTGTAAAAATAATAAATTCGCTCATACGAAAGGTTTTTTTTAACTACGTTTTCTCATTTTTCTGGTTAAATGGCTATAAAAAATATTTCTCTCTTCGTTTTTGACACTGACTCTGTCTAAAGTGCAATTTTTTTTGGGGGTGTTGTTCTGTGTGTTCCTGCACATTTTGAGATTTTCTGTTCGTCTGTTTTTTAAGTACAGCCTGTAAGTGCTGGCTTAGCTTAATTTGGAAACATTTTGGCATTAAAGAAGTCGAAGGCGGGCGTGGACGTGGGCGTGGTCTGCGGCAAAGGCGGCGGCGGTGGAGGCAGCAATCCCGCATGATGGTGAAAGTACTGCGCCGACGGAGGCTGACCAAATCCCGCTCCCGAAAGTAATGGAGGTGGATGTGGAGCTGGCGGACGATGTTGCTGTTGATTGGGTGGCGGCAGCATCACACCAGCTCCGTTCCACGGTAGTCTATGATGCTGCTGCTGTTGCTGGTGCTGCTGTTGAAAGGCGGCCATGGCCGCCAAATGTTGATGGTGGGGATGCTGATGATGCGGCGGATAAGTGGGATTCCCCGCCTGAACCTGAGCCCGACGACGCCCACGATTGTTGGCCATCGTCGCCGGCGGTTGGGAGGGAACTGTTGCTCCTGGTTGGCAGGTGGGCGGCACTGAGGTGTCGCTTACCTATTCCCTGTAGGGCTTGCAGTAGGAATACCGGTGGTTCATGTGCTGGCTGTAGCTGCCCGAGTGTGAGAATCGTTTCAGGCACTTGGAGCACTGGAAGGGCTTTTCCCCGCTGTGCAGACGCTTGTGCTCCGTGAGGTGATGTTTGTGCTTGAAGGCCTTGGGGCAGTCCATGCACTGGTAGGGTCGTTGACCTGTTGAAACGGAGGAGAATACTATAGTTAGTAAAGGCTTCAACAGTATACGATCTAAGTTTACTCACCGGAATGCTCGTACTTATGACGCGCCAAGGAGCTCTGCTTGGCGAAGGCCTTGTCGCACTGATCGCACACGTAGGGCAGATCGGGATCGCCCGCATGGCCGTGGGTTTCCGCCTTGCCCCTCCTGGGCTTTGGTGGCATTAAGCCACCTCCTCCAAACTCATCCTCGTGCGAGATGCGCGAGTCATCGTCCCGCCACGATCGCTTCTCCGATCCACCGGGACTCAGACTGGTGCCCCGGTAATCGGGCAGCTTAATACTGTTCATCAGGGGATGGTTAGGGGCGTACTCTCCACCCGGACGCATTTTAAACAGCGCCTCCATGGGCAACGGCATGGGCAGCATGTAGGGTAATCCCGGAAAGGCCTGACCACTGCGAGGAGTGGCCTCCAGTTGGCTATTTGGAGGCGAAGGCGGCGGAACAGCTCCGAAGTACATGGCTGCCGCGGATGAGGGTGAAATCGAGGCTGGGGACATCGATGCGGATGTGGAGAACTTCCTGCTCAGATTGATGGCTTCGGGGTTTGCTGGTTCTCCCGAGCCAGGAGCTATGTAAGGAGGTGAACTTTTGGGTGTTAAAGGATCCCGTTTCACAGACAAATCCAGTGGTTGATCTTCCCGGGTTTGAGATGTCTGCGACTCATTGGCCACTGGTGTGGCGGCTTGATTGCTCTGGAAACTTTGCATCTTTCGCTCCCTGGAGCGATTGTTCTGGAACCAGACTTGGACCACACGGGGATCCAGCTGAAGGCGGGCGGCAATCATACGGAACTCTTCTCGACTCGGTCGCGAATTTAGGGAGTAGTGCTGCTTCAAATGCTGCTGCTGCTCTTCATTGATGGCCGTTCGCACACGGACTTTCCTTTCGCCACTTTCCTGCCGAGGCTCCTCTTCCATTTCCTCGTCTTCCTCATCTTCCTCGCTGGCAGAGGCCAGGGCAAAGGAATTGCCTTGTTGTTGTTGCTGCTGCTGGAAATGCTGTTCCATCTCCTCCTTAATCAAGCCACAAAGGACCTTCTCGTGTTGCACTAACTCCGTGGGGTGATTAAACTGTTTGGAGCAGCGACTGCAACGTAGATCAGCGGGTTGTTCTACTTGTGGCGCTTCTTCCACGGGAGATTGAACTTCTTGTACCACACTTAGAGGCTCCTGTTCCTGTTTGATCGCTTGGGGGGATGACTGGTAACTTTCTGGAGCTGGCGAGGCTTCCCTGCTGGCTTCCCGCTTGATGGGAGCTGCTTCTTCTGCGACTTCAGGTGTGGGAACTCTTTGCTTTACCTCGGGCTCGTCGATGTCCATTACCAGTTTGGGTTCATCGGGGGTCTCCTCCTCCTCCTGCTGCTGCTGCTCTCGCTCCTCCTCCCTATGCTGGTGACCAGCAGCCGACAGTTGCAGCAATCTCTGGATGCTATACGGATGAACTCCTGCCGCAGCAGCCATAAAGTTATGGGGGAAGGCCAGAAGAGCGGCATTCATGTAGTTGGTGGGGTTGAAAGGCTGGAAGGGCGCAGGCGCCGAATTTCCACCTTGTCCCTGGGCATCGCTGGCGAAATAGATCATTGGATTGGGCAGTCCCGGCAGCGATGGCTGCTGTTCCGACAACTTTCCTTTTCCATGGTCAGAGGGAGATCGGCGCGATCCCGTCGATCCAGAGCCGGGACTTTTTTCTAGTCTCTTCAGTAAAGCACGATTGTTGTTCAACTTCAGACCCATACTGATGCACTTCTTCGAGGTCATGTGCGAGGAAAAGCTGCCCGAGTGCGAGAATCTTTTGCCGCAATTATCGCATCCGAAGGGCTTCTCGCCGGAATGGATCCTCACGTGCTCCTTAAGGTGGTGCTTGAATTTGAAGGCCTTATCGCACTCCTTGCACTTAAATTTCCGCAGGAGCGCACTCTCGTCGTGACTGATCATGTGCCTCTGAAGGCGGTAGACATTCGCAAACGCCTTGTGGCAAATTCGGCAGGTCTATAAAAGAACAGATAGGATATAAATATAGTAGGTACTTAATTTAAATAAGAGTTATTGGTAATTTACAAATTGCCTTGTTTAAAAAAAGGGGGATGCCAATTAAGTAATTTTGAATATGCTAATGTTAGTAGTTTTTTTTAGAGTGTAATATATCGATAGTATTGTTATCCACACAACCATCTTTAGATTTACAGCTTTTGCTGTCCCGTCTCTCATTCTACGATCTTTTGTTTTCCCGGTTACCTTTTCCAACGAAGACGTAGAAAGGAGAAAAGCAGCAGCTGACATTGTTGTCTTAGTTGTTGCTGTATTATGGGGCCACGCAAAGTGAGAAAAAAAAACGGAACACCAACGCACAGGTAATAAAAACTGTTTAAAACAACACGCGTATTTATTTGTTTTAAATTTAATGGCTTTCTAATTTGTTTCAAGGCAAGAAAGGCGACCACAAAGCGGGCCAAATCAAAAGCGACCGCCGAAAACGAGCCATTTTTTTCTTTCTTGTGTGTTTCCGAATCGTAAAAACGGGTATTTGTGATATTTTGATATTTGGTGAATTGTGCAAACGATTTCGAATAAAAATACTCAGTAACTTTAATTGAAAACTAGAATTAAAAGATGCGCGAAGCGAAACGCGCACAGCACGAACAAACGCAAAGAATAAAGTGAAAAAGAGGACCAAAGAGAGACGCGGTATGCGAGAAAGAGATGGCGCGGTTTCCAGTGATGGTGGAGTGACAGTAAATAGCAACAACAAAAGGTGAGAGAAGCACACAAAATGACCCCACAGCAAGGGAGAGGAAGAAGAGCAAGCTGCACTCAGCTGTGCGCCTTCCAATAAAATTTAACTTCAATTGGAAAATTGCGATACAAAAACAAATCAACAAAACGACCTGAAATAAACAAAACAAAGTGCAACAGGGCGCATCACATCAATATGTTTCAACAGCTGATGCTAATCAAATTTTGGGGGGGCGCTTTTGTCTGTGCTTTGATTTGTTTGGCAACAAATTGAACACATCAAATGCAGGCGCTTTTTGTTTTTGGTTAAAGGTGGAAATGGAATTGAAAACGAAAGTGCAGCGCCGCTTCTCCCGCTTTCCCGTCTCCTACTATTCCACTTAGCGGCTGCGTTGAAAGATTTGCGGTACTTTGGCGGACAGATGGCAACACGTGTTGTTGTGCCCCTCCCACCCCGCCCAATTACTTTCTATCGAGTGGGTTGTTTACCGTTCAGCCGTTGAACTTTCCATTTATTGCTGTTTCACCTTCGCTTCCAGCATTTTCCATTTATTATTGTTTCTTCATAAGTTCATGACATTCCAGATCGTTATCACTGTACTTGGAAAACAGACATTTACCATAGCAATTTAAATGATTCATCGAAAATGGTAACTGTTTATTAGTTCCACTGTACTTTTTTTTGACTTTGACTCCTCATTTAAGGTTACAGTTACTCATGAGTTTCAATTAACGCGCTTTGCGCCATTAGTCATTATCATCAACGCATAACCAATTTACCGACTCTCGAGATGAGATCACTCCAAAACTATTATAATGTATTGTAATTAGTTTGTTCGCCAACGTGACACGGTGTTTATTGTTTTAAGCGTGTTGTGGAAAAATAATACATTTATAGCGCGGGCCTCCTAATGTGTTTGTGCTGCTGCTGCTGCTGGTAAAAAACAAACGGAAAATGCTTTTCTCCTGCTTCGTTTTTTATTTCGACAGCAATAACAATTTCCGTTTCCGTTGTTATTCCACCTGTGACGTCATCCCCGAACTACCGTTGTTGAGAGAAACCCCATTTTCTGGCGGCCATTTGTTCGTCAGGTGAGTGAGTGCGATAAATACATACATAGCTGCATAATGGCCACCTGCTGGCTCACTCCCACACGCACACACTCACACGAAAAACCCGTTATCTCTGAAGCCATCGTGAAGTCAGGCTATCTCCGTTCCTCTCTAACGCTCTTAATCAGGTTGTTTGGTTGTAAACCGCAATACGCCTACCTAGAAATCGTAGAACCACAGAACCTAGAAATGGAACAGTAGTAATGCGTTTCGATGAAAAATTTTTGTAAGCCGATCTAACCGAAAAACCTATTCGTATTGTATCCAAAACTAGTACTTTAAAAAGCGTTGGTAAAATTAATAGATATTGGGAAAATGTTCTTTAGATTTTATATTTATAATCACAAAATCTCTATACTCTTAAGCATAAACAACCTTAACACAATAAATGAAAATCTTAAGTAATTTATAAATCGAATAACCAGATCCAACTATCGAAGACCCACTGTACACACCTCCCAGAGCGGACATTAAACCGCAGCTCCACAATGAACGCGCTTTGTTGTCGTCGGCGTTATCAATTAAATGTAAAACGAGGCGCAGCGCAAACGAAATGGAAATGAAAATGGCAGCCGTGAGATACTACACCACTCACACAGATACTATGTACAGATACTTTATATATATGTATGTACCTATAGTGCACACGTTTACAAAAGGTAAGTTCCATTTGTGATGCGTCAGCCGGATTCTTCTTATGCGCTTTTGTTGTTACAGTTTGCTATTATTATATTTGCGATGAGCGGAAATGCCAATTGAAGCTACCTTTAACAAAGCCCCATGAAGATGCCCGCCCCCGGGGGTTAACTGATGGACTGATGGATGGATGGGTGAACTTATGGACAAACGGAGGGACTGTGTGCATGACTCAAGTGTATTTCAGGGGAGCCACTCGAGCCAAAGTTGAAAATTGATTGATTCCACTAAGCGAATGGGCCGCGCACATGGAAATGGAAGCTAAAACCACTCGAGTGTTCAAGGTACAGTCTAACCTCGGTGGCATTATTGTCGATAAGCCACGCGTACGTGCGTACTACGTCCGTCCGTACCGCTCGTTTCCCTCCTTCACCACATGTTGCTAGCTGCTTAATTAATTAAATTTCATCTGAACTGTTCGAAATGTAAGAGGATGAAGCGATTGAGAAGAGTACACGCGAAAAAAGTATACGACTTATGGAATTCTTAAACAAGATTTGACCTTAGGCAGCACCATTTGGTCCTTCAAGCCGAAACCCCAGCAAAAGTTACGCATCTAGTTTCAATTGTTCGATTGCATGGGAACAACAATTTTGAGTATTTAATTCATTAACGCTTGTAACGAACTTATTTGTATATTTATAATCTAGTCCTATTTTTCCTCCGTGTACTTTCACTATTCACCTTAAAGTTCCACTAATATTCGTGGTATTTCAGAGCGCTGATAAGAACGCACTATCTGCTTACTCAATCGATTCCTAAAAGGCGCGTGTGCTCGTAAACAAAGCAGATCAGGGTCGAGAACTAGGATGGAAAGTACGGATTAGTCAGCGAACACAATAACTAACCCCTGCCCTGCCTATCTCTAGTGTTTGCAGATAACCTCGATCAGGTGAGTACAAAAATAAATATTACAAATATTGAAGACAGCGGGAGGCTGGCTGCTTATCAACCAACTTATCGGTCTCAGAGTTCCCAAAAATCGAACCGGAAACTAGCGACCACACACAGCGGCATCTTGTCTTCAAAGCGCTCGTCAAGTTTAATTGTACCGAGCATCTCATGTGCGGATGGTCCAGCGGTTGCATTTCAGCCTGGCTAATTGCAGGCGACAAGCCTTTTGGCTATAATTATAACGCAACGTAGGTGGGCGCCTGTTTGGACCAGGCCAAAAATGCCCAAACCCCAAGCCCCAAAATCGTAGACAAATCAAACGAACGAGATCAGCAAAGATAATGTCTTGTCGCAGACAGAGAGCTAATTTGTGAACGTATTTCACGATTGCTCGCTGAACAAATGCTTTATGCAGTGAGTGACATGGGAATTTGGCCATAATAGCGCGCATAATTGGCCGTAAAAGATGATCGACCAAAGGGAGATCGTTCGGCTTTCAAAGTGTCAACCCCAAAGGCAAGCAAACAATGCTGACAAAATACCATGCGATGTCGAGGTGGGAGAATATTATGTATGGATACAGTGGTGCTCGAGGATGTATAGATTTTGTGGAAATATGTTATAGTTTAGAGCAGAATACTTCAGTTTGGGATTTAAAAATAAAATTAAAATCTTGCCAATTTAGTTTTGAAAACGTTATCAAAATATCAACAAATCGGTAGATTCATTTTTAAACTAAACTTTGTATTGCAAGTAAAAGACCAAATATTTTAGAAATATATATAAGAACCTTTAAGTTTCGAAACGCACTGTATTTTGTTTGTCCACACAGACTTGTCTATATTGTATCTGATAGATATAGTGGCGCACCTGTCGCCTGACGAAATGCGTAAACAAAAATAACAACAAGCGACAAGCTCAAAGTTTTCTGCTTCTGTTTTTGTTTTATTCTATGTGATTCTTTTTGAGGTCAGGCGAAAAAAAAAAAAACAAAAATTATTAACGACGCCACAAAGAAATGTTTAGCGCAAAAAGATGAAACGAAAGAGAGGATGCGAGTGAAAAATACGACGAACATAATGATGTCTGATCTCTAACTGCCTTATAGCGAAATACGCGACCCAATTTTTGTCGCTTATCGCATCGCAGCTGCCGACGCACAGGAAAATAGAGCTGAAAGAATGTGGACTACGAGTGATTAGGGTTTTCAAATGAATGAATCCCCAAGTCGGGCCATTGACGTACCTTTTAAGCGGAGACGGAGAGAGAACTAATTGTAGTACCTCGTGGAATCAAAAAGGTTAGTGGGGGTTATCGTTATCGCCACAAATCGCGCCTGGGAATGAAAAACCTGATAATACGGAGGTTCAGCTTCGGCCTGGACTTCAGATCGGTTAATTTGTTATTAATATTGCGCTAGAACAATGAGTGATTTTATTACGTATTGCTGGGCGGGTTCATTAACTTTCCTCGGCGCGATCATCTCTGCATTAATTCCATTGGGAAATTGATTAACACGCGCCGTTAACAGGGAAATACTTTTAGCCATTGCGGTCACTTTGCTGCCGCATTTCTCAATATTTTATGGCCAGTTGGCTTTGTGCAGACTACAAAAAATATCTGCAGCAGCGTTGGGATTTAAAATTATTAATTTTCCATAAATCATCTCGAGTTCATCGCGGGCTCTGGGAAAACTTTTTGAACTGAAATTCTGTTTCTGTTTCGGTTTCGTTTTCGATTTTCATTCGCCAACGCAGCGACAAATCAAATTTAATTGTTTATAAATAAAACGTTTTTCTCAATGATGATGATGCCCTGAATTTTCCCGCCGACAAGAGACCTGCGAAATTAGTTGCGTATTAGGAAAACATAAATTAGACGATGCCGCGGAATAAATTAAATTTATCACTCTTTATAAAGGCCCGAGTCTTGGGAAATTAAGAAACGTGTCGTGGATAATTAAGATTTTTAAATCTGGCAGCTGCTACGCTTACTTTTGTATATTCAAAACATCTTTATCAAACTTGTTTCAGTGCAACTTGAGCTTTTTAATAGTTATCTTTTCAGAGAAATATATATTTTTTTTTAATTTTGTCTGTTTTTTTTTTTTTTAAGACCTTCGTGACAGTTTAAGTCGTTATCACTTTTAGCTGGAATTGTTTTTAATATACGAGTGTCTCAGGAATTGAATTTGATTCACTATTTCCTTTTAATTATTTGCGCAATAGTTTTTAATAATTGATCTTAAGTCTTTTAGGTTTTATAAAAACAAAAAAATCTTGAAAATGTTTAATCATTAAATGTCCATTTAAGAATTTCCATTGAAATCATTTACAACTGCAATTTGTTAGTTATCTAGAAACTTTTCTCAGGAGTCATCTTCAAGTGCAATCTCTTCTCACAATCAGACTGCCCAATGAAATGTCAAGTGCTCAAGTACTATAGTACCATATACTTTACCGCCAACTTTTCAATTCCCTTTCTCCCTTCGCAGCAGAGCATTTCTCATTAAACATATCAAGTAACAACCGCACAATAAACGTCACAAGTGAAAAAACCCACGGGACTTGCAGCGAGGAAAATTCAGAGCAGTCGAGGGAGATATCGTCTGAGGAATTTCCATGTGAGAATCTGCGCCACAAGCGGAGCCACATAATTTATGGCCCTCACGGTGAAAGTTGATATAAATCAGGAGTAACTTAAAAATGAAAGAATGAACCAAGAAAACCGAAAGTAAGGGACAAGAAGTTTAAATTATAGTCGACCGGCTGACATGTGGAAAAGTGCAGGTGAAAACTGGGAAAACCAGGAGGGGATATCCTTAAGGAAACAGGAACTCCCAATGATGATGATGATGATGATGTGTTAAGGGGAATGGGAAACATAAGAAATGATCTTAAGACAGGGGTTTTCTTTTAAGAACCTAAAGTGGAAATGGAGATGCTTCAATATTGTGAGCAGAAATTATTTTTTTGTCAACTAATTACAGTCATTGAAAAATAATTCAAAAGGCATTAGTTTGCTTTTATGTTTACTCTTACTTATTATCGTCATATAGTGAAATATTTTCCAATTAATTATGATACTTTATATGTTATTTAAAACCCACTGACAATAAATTGTAACTTCGTTTTGTTTAAATCGCCGCATTGAGAAAGTTTTTTAATTTGTTTGCTTTAATTGCGAATAATTTTGAAACTTTCAACAGCAGTAAATACCCGTTCCCCTTCACCTTTGACCTTACAGTGTCCGCAGAAATACATAAAAAAACCTATTTAAAAGTGGGTAGACAAACAAGTAAAAGGGTTGAGCGAAAGGGGCTTGAAATAAATTGCTATTAATTTTTCACTCGCTCGGTTCGTCAAGCGGCGCCGAAAAGACGACGACCCATGTGGTTGTGAACTCGCAGGACTCGCAGGATTCGCAGGACTACACCTAAAGTGCATATAATTTTTCAATTTGAATTGTCTGCCCTGCTCCATTTTGTGGCGGCCAAAAAGGTGGCAACCGGAAGTGGAAAAGCAGCAAACCAACCCACCAAATGAGTTGTGGCCAAAAAGTTGCAGCCATGTGCGTTTGCAGTTAAGCAAATATTTAATTGCTGCACTTTTTCTGTTGAAAGTTGGCCAGGACCTCCGTGCTTTTTTTTGTTTTTTTTTCTGTTTTGCTTTTGCCCATAATTTATGGCCTGCCATTTGCTCGACCGTCTGCCCCTTTTTTGACTCTTTCCCTGGTTAATGATGTTGACCTTAACAACAAATGTTAAATGTTGCATCAACAATGTTGGCCACCAATACGGATTGATATCCCCTGTCCCCCCGTTTTAATGCTTTTTCAATAAAACGGGGGGAAAAAGGCATTTTGTTGCCTACTTTTGTGAGTCGACAGCCTGATTTCCATAATGAGCCATTTGTCTCACTGGCGACGGCGGCATTATTGTTATTTCTGGCACTGTTTTTGTTTGCTGCATAATTAATTGTTTTCACACATAATAATTTAATACGGCGAACACGTGTAAAGCCATTGGCCAACAATATTAAATAAATGCAATGTGCCACATCAATTATAATTGGTCTGTGTTCGTACGGAGTTTCGGGGCGAGTAGTTTGCCTATTTGGCCATGTGTCAATGCGGTTGTTGCCATTTTGGCCTTTTCGCATGTGTTTAAATGTTTAAATGTCATTAACAAAGCCGTAAATTATATGCACCCGAAACCGGGCACCCGCCCAAAAGGTATAAAAAAGGAGTTGCAACTCATAAACCTGCTACTCAGCGTTCGAGTTTGGCCAACTTTATTAGCTTTTTGCCAGGCTGGCAATCATCGCAGCTTAGGTAAATATTAATAACCGACAGGCAGTCCTAAAAAAAGCCAAAAACAAGTAAAGGAAGCGAGATTGTACAGTGGCTGTCAATGTGGAAATGGTCAAGGAAAATTGTTTAATTTTTGTGGAACACCATATGAAGTTATATAATATATTCGATGCTTGAATGGATAACATAATAAATTAATCAAGTTAAAAGAAAATAAGTAAACGTTAAAGCTATCTTCATAACGATTGATTTTTTTTGAATATAATACATATTTTTATGTTTCAGTATCAAGTCTTTTGAAAATGTTCCACTGTTTCCCGAAAAAATCAGAAATCTCATCTCATATTTTTTCGGGGTGGTGTCAAACTTTTTCATTTCACTTGTGCTCACATATAGGGAAGGTAAAAGATGAGCCCCCGCCCCAAAAAAAAGAACACCATACACGAAAAACAACAACAAACTAGCCATATGAATTTATGACCAACGGAGGGGGTTGGACCAAAAGTTTTGGTCGGGGGCGCTTTTCTGTATTTGTGTACTGGGGGAGTGCAACAAAATTATAATTTATGTGGCTTTAATAGCCGCTGGGTAGCTCCAAGGTGAACCAGTCTGTGGATACTGTTGTCCCTCACTTTTCTCTTAGACCCCTGACCCCTGACCCCTGACCCATCCCCTGACTTTCTCCTTATCGCGTGTGTGACGTCTGAAACAGGCTTGGGTTCTCCGTTTTTTTTTTTTTTTACAGCCTACCATATATGGCAAAAGATGGCGACGAAGGACAAGAGAAAAAACGAAGGCATAAAGAAAAAAAAAACAAGTGGGCGGAGGCGTGTGGTTAGGTGTTATCAGGTTCCACTTGCCTGTAGCAACATTTATTTTAATGCCTTATCACAATAGCAGGCCTTAGAAAAAAAATATAAGAAACAACAACTGCACAATTGGGAGTTATGAGCGTGTGACTGACAGTATCCCCCATATTTTTATATACGTTTTTTTTTTACATATACATTTATGCCCCCTTCTGATAACACCCCCAATTGTTTTTCTCCGTCGTCGTCATTGGGGAATTTTCGTTTTTACTATTTTTTCCTTTAGTTCGGTGAACGCCTACGTTTTATTTTTATGCCTCTTATCATAGTTGTACCGCTGTTGTTGTTGTTGTTGCTTCAGACCGATAAAACAAAAGTTGAATGCAGGCAGGCAGGCGCTAGGCGATAAAAATAAGGTTCGTTTCTTAAACGTTTCTTTAGCAGTATTGTAATGCTTGCACAGAAAAAAAATGTATAAAAAAGTAATGAACGATATGATATTTGTTACATAAAACTATTCAACTTGATGAAATATATTTATTCTCAAATGAAATAAAATTAATGAGCTCTGAGTCAGTCTCGCAGTCGCTTTCAAAACAAAATTAATGTTGTTATTAAATTAAAATTTATCTGCATTTTTTTTTTTGGTTAGGGGATTTACACGATTTGTCAACAGGAAATATGCATAAGGTTTGCCTGGGGATCTCGAGACTCTCGAATGGGATAGGATTGAATTGGATTCTGTACTTGGCACCGCTGTCCCGTTATCGGTTAGCTCATTTCCCGTTAGCCGAGAACAAAGCCCACGCATTGTACGCGCCGTGATGTGTTCAAAGATCAAGTGCCCCCCAAGTACCGACCCCTCCCCCTCCCTCTCCCAACCTTATTTTTTACATTTTTTGTTCCAAGTCGGAGTCTGATTATGCATGAGTAACAGTCCACGAACCTTAACACGTAAGACTTAAAAGAAGAACAAGTAACTCTGCTATCAGCTCTTCCAAGAACTCATATCCTCTCACAGCATTATTCAGGTTTAGTCACTGGTGACAGGGGTTTTTGTTCTGATTATCTTCGAGGGAGTAGTTTTAAAGAGGGGTTTTCATAAATATTATTATTATAGCAATAGCAATTTTTCTGGCATGTAGATATTTCTTAGAAATATTTGGAAACACGCCTTTTAAATAAATGTATTTTATGTTTATAAATTGAAAGAACATAATTCAAGAATTGGTTAATGTAAATTTTACTATAATCAATTTAAGAATTAGTTAATAAATCATTTAATGTAAAAGTATTTTTATTTTCTTTTGGTTTCTTTAATTTGTTTGCTTTACTTTTCTCATAAAAAGAAGTTTGCAAACTTGATGTAATTAATTTATATGGAGACTAAAAATAAGTATTTAATCTTTAAATAAAAAATATAGCGGGTTTTGTCTATTTGTTGAAATTATTAATTTAGGCATTTGCTTCGAATAATATGACTTTTAAAATATTTTAGGACAGCTAAAGCTTAAAAGTTGTAGTTCTTGACTATTATTTTTTTACCAAAAACTGACTAAAACACATAGTTTTTCATGGGAACTTTACTAATATAAATTCAAACTCACCTGTGAGACATTAGTAATCGCGGTTTGTCCGCAGGGCGAGTGCAGTTGCTCGTGCTGTTCGAGCTGCTCCCGATTTGCAAAGGATGCGGTGCACTGCATGCAGGGATAGGCGCCACTCAGATCACCAGTTGTGGAGCCCGGACTTGAGGTGGATCGCGGGGCACTCAGATCCAGATCGTAGGCAGAGTTACTGCCCACACTGCTGTTGCTGCCGGGCAATTGAGGTGGCAGCAATTGCAGGCCCATCTGTTGTTGCTGCTGCTGCTGCTGCTGCTGGTGGTGGTGGTGTTGCAGTTGCTGATGTTGCTGCTGCAATTGTTGCTGATGCTGCTGCTGCTGCTGCTGCTGGCTAGGGGAACTGGCGGATCGGGCGGATTGCATGGCCAGAGAGGCGGCGGCCGCCATGAATTGGGCGTGCAGGTGAGCGGGCAGATGGGCTGGTGGGTGTGGCAGTTGGGCGAAAAGGTCACCAGGTGTCAGCGATACAGGTGAGCACATTGGCGACATTTTAATCGTACTATTGTGATTCTTGGCCAGCTCACTGTTGTTGTTATTACTCGACTGAGTATTGCTGTTGGCATTGGTGTTGCTGCTAATGTTATTGTTGTTATTGCTGGTAGCCGGCGATTTCGCGTACCGCCTACTGCTACCGCTCAGGTTGCTCTGCTCATCCTCGGCATCGCTTTCAGGTTGAGCAGCTCCGCAATTCAGTTTGTCATGGGGATGTTCGCTGGCAATGTGCTCGCTAAGAGACTATATACAAAATAATAATAAAAATATATTAACTGGGATTTATTATATAATTTTTATACACTTGGTTTGAAAATTCATATTTCAAATATATGATTAAGCTATCTGATTTTTTGATAAGCTTGCCTTAACCTTTAATAGGAATTTCTTGGTAATATTCTTAACAGATTACGTTCATCTGAATTAGTAATTACCTTCAAGATTTTATAAGTTATATAAAATAATTTCTTGGCAAACTCTTTATAAAACTACATTAACTATGTTAGAAAATTCACCTGAAACTCTGTGAAGCGCTTGTGACACTGGGTGCAGTTGACCAAAAAGGCATCTGCAGCTGCACCTGGCTGGTTGGGATGGGCACCCTGGATCCCGCTGGATCCCGGACTGCTGTGCTTCGGCGACTGGTTGTGGAGCAAAGTGGAGGCCAGCGAGGGAACTGTGAAGAAAAAATGGGGGAAGAAAACAAATTAACTGCCAGATCGTTTAAGAACCATAAAATATGCGAAAGAAACTTGAAAACCAAATGAGAAGTATGGACTGTGAGCCCCACTCACAAAAGGAATGGTTGAGGTGCTGCAGAGTCCACATAGAGAAATTCGGGGGTTTTAATAAGAATTTAAGATAATCTTTTTTAAAGCAAAATTTTTTTTACAATCAAAGAATAATTATTTGTAAATTATTTGTAAAAAAAATACACTAAAATTCTGGAAAATTTCTTTTCTCACAATTAATCTTGTGTTATTTTTTGGGTAAAATTATATGAAAACGTAACTACTTAATTATAACTCTCAATATTTTTGTTCTGTGCTTTGAGGGACTCTGGTGGATCGACTTAATTTCGTGGCAAATCAACTTCGCAGGCCTTCACGCAAGGCTGAAATCCGGAGAGACGATGATCTCATGGTTTCTTTCGATCCGCCAAAGAAACCGAAAGAAAACAGAAACGGAAAAAAGAACCGGAGGAGAACAAGAAGTGGAAGAATTAAAGAACACACGCACACTTGAAAGAGAAGAGTTGACTTAATCAGTTGAAAAAAGCGTTCAACCATGGCAGCCAAGAAAGCGACGGGCAACAAAGGGGAGAAAGAGAGGGAAGAGGCCCCAGAAGATTGCTTTGTTCCCCCGAGGGTCACTCAATTGCCCTCTCACTCTCACTCTTACGCTGACTCTTGCTCTGAAACTTTGTATCTGTATCTGAGAAGGTAGAATACTTCACAAAATGGAGTTTTTCTGTTCTCTGGACTGGCTGTTTGTTTTTTCTTATATAGTAGAGTGCCCAACAAAGCGAGTCTTTGTTCTCTGTTGCCATTTGATCGCTACCTTAATTTAAGCCAATTAACTGGCGGCAGACGAAGACAGATACCCAGATACTCAGATACTCAGATACTCACATACGGGCAGCGGAATGAATGAACCCTGTTTTATCGCCACCTTTCTGCCAGAAGTATCTGTATCTGAGGGATGTGTCGGGGCAATCAAGCGCAATCTACGAAAGTTCATTGCACGTTTTCACTTTCAATAGTTGCAATCTTAATTGACTTCGATGCGGGCTCCGATCAAAAAAGAATTATAAATGATGATCATTAGATGATATTGTCGATGCCTCCCACCTTATCACTTAAGAAGCCATTAAAAGCCATTAAGGGACCAACAGATGACACACGTAGATATATGTATATCTCTAAATATATATAGTTAACAGATCGCAGAGTTAATAATTCCGTGTCCAAGAATTTATTTCGCTCGCCCTGCCTAATGACATTTTTTATTGAAAGTTGTAAAACGACAACACTTTTTTATGGCCCAACATTTTGTTTCATCAACATAATGCCCCAAAGGAAAATGCTCATGGGGAAAAACGTGAAGCTCAACAAGTGTGTCACCAGCTCATTTAGCCCAATCAATTCTTCATAACCGACTCGTCTCGACTCGACTCGATTCGACTCGAGTGAGGAATTATTAACGCAATCGCTTTTACACTTTTATTTTTTCACCCCGTCGCCGTAACGGTATTGAAATATTGAAAGTGTCCCGCAAATTAATTTCAATTTATGCGCTGCGAAACGAAATGAAAAGGAATTTCTTGTATTTGTTTCTGCGGAACTCGAGCGTTTATTTGTGTATTTTTATATGTTGGTCTCATCTTTCAGTTCAGTTCTTCCCAGGGCTTTCAACTATTTTGCGCTTAACGCGAACCAATTGAAGTTGATTGATAGTGTGTTAGGTGTGGGGCAAAAAAAAATCGGAAGAGAGAGTCCCAAACATTTGACTTGTTCAAAGGAGAAGGTATTTTTAATCTATAAAACAAAAATTGGCTAGGAACTGAAAGCTGAGGGGTAAAATATGCAGGAAAAACAATAGGTTATGAAATCCAACTGAATAAATTTCAGGTTTAAGCAAATTTCTATTAGTTTCCTAGATTACTGGGGCACCTCTATATTTATATAACAAAATAAAAGATTTATATTCAAAATGTGGATAAAATTTGATTACCTTGATTAGTATATAGTAAATTAAATATTTCCCAAAAGCTTAACAAAGTAAAGATATTAAAATAAAATCAAAGAATCTGCTGCTTTGACAGTTGCCAAATTTTTTATTGGGAGCACTATAATTTTTTTATTTTTTTGGATTTAGGAGAAAATTTATGGGTGGCCACAGGTTTGCCAAAAACAAAACAAAACGCCGGCAAACACAATCTGCTGGGAGGAAATCTGCTGGAACGATGTCAAGTGTTTGCTGTTGCTTGTGCTATTGGTTCACCTGTGCGGCGGTATAAGACGAGCAACCGAAAATAGGCGAAAATTGGGGGCGGATGTGGGCAAAGGGGGAGGTCGAAATATTATAAATAATACGTAGATGGGCAGGCGACGTAAATCAATGGCAAAATATCCGAGGCAGTGCCGAAAGATACATTTGTATCTGCGGCAAAGACACCCAAGATACACCCACTAATTTTATGTGTTTTTTTTATTGCCAACTTTTATTAGCCAGACATATTTCGACTAAGCCCGGCTAATGCAAATTTATTTATTTCTCTTTCCACATTTTCTTGCTTTTTAAAATTATATTTTCATTATTTAATTTATGCGCTCAGCGAGCGCCTTTCCCATTTTCCACCTGACTTTCCTCACTGTCCTCATGTTTCCATCCCCCGCCCCTCCGTTTTCAGTCGGCCAAAGTGTTTTTTAATATTTCACTGACAGCCGATTGTCACGACAATTTTCCGCGTGGCCGTCAGGTGAGGAAAATTCTTGGGGTCCGGAAAATTGTTTAGCGATTGCTGACGCAGTTGCAGACAAATGGACGACAGGTGGCGCCTGCTGGTGGTGTGGTGGGTGTGGCGTGGAGAGGGAGGGGGAGGGGGGGGCTGCTCGGCTCGATGATATTTAATGCAAATAAACATAAATTTTAGCACTTAATTATAAACAGACCTCCGAGGCCTGCACTCATTTGCAGTCAATGAACGTGGTTAGCATATTTATGATATAAATTCCCCATCGAAAACTGGCTGCAAATGAGCGAGTGCAAAAACACTTAGTACAGAGCTAGCTAATTGCCAGTTGAAAAACGACACTATCAGACAGTCGCAATTAATTTGTAAATGAAAACCTGTGGGAAGGCTCAGGTCCCAGCTGTTGTTTTGGATCTGTTTCGTGTTTCAGACGTGCGAAAGTTTACTATATGGTCGCAAAACGAGTGGAAACCCCTCTATCGACAAATGGAATTCTACGGAGGGTCCGATCTCAAGTGGCAATCGGTTTTAAACACACATGTGAGCGGCATATGGAGTTGTCCCGATAATCGCTCTAAATTTGGAATACTCTTTCGCAGTCCTACCTACCTAGAGATTAATGCACTGAAAACAAATTGGAATAAACTTAACAAAATCATTCTGTGCTAATTTTAGTCATGAAAATGGTTGTACTTTTAAAGTAATGGTAATAATATAAGGTTAATTTTTAATTATTATATAACTTTTGTTTTTAAAAAATACTTTCATCGATGAAATGAAGAAATTATCTGCAACAAGGACATGGTTTTAAAAGAATTAAAGGAGCAACCCCTATCATACTCATTGTGATAGGGAAATTAGTTAAACACCTTTGAAAAGTATGACCCAAAATTATAATATTTTTTCTCTGTGTAGCACCTTTGCCCTGGTCTACACTCCACTTTTGGAATGGGCACAAAGGTGCCCACGTTGTGCCCCTTCAAGTGGCAAATGCAAAGGTGCAGATTCGGAGCCAGACGAGATCCTATAAATAGAGTTCTCCTTTCTGCCCTTTTGCTTTTATTTGTTTGTTCAGCAAGCTGATGCTGTGTGCTGCTGCTGCATGCTGCATGTTGCACGTTGCACGTTGCTAGTTGCTGCGGCCACGTTTATTTTATTTGTAGCATTTTGCTTTGCTGAGTGTGAAATTTTAATAGCCAAGCGAGCCGTGTCCGTGTTCGTGTCCCTGTCCTTTTTTTCCCCCTATACCCTGTGTATATATATATATATATATGTATATAGAGGAGGTGTATCTGCAGGGAATGGAAAAACATATGTGTCCCGGGGCGAAGTATTTCTGCGATTTACCTTGAAAAAATATGCAGAAATGCGTGTGATGTCGGGATGTGGGCGTTTTACGTTTTGAAATTGGAGTTGCAATGCGTTGGCGAGCGGAATGCAATTAGAGAAATATGCCAAAGAGGTGTTCAAAGTGTGGAGGAAATGTGGAAAAGAAACCTAGCCAACCATAAGATATTTTAGCATCTTATCACTCAAAGAAAGCAGAAGATACATTTTCAAAGTTAATTAAAATGTCAATATATTTCTGCGAACTGCAAAACAAAAGTTTTATTTCCAGTATTTGTGTGACAAAAACTTAAACAAACTTTTCCAAAATAACGAAATTTAATAGTTCGAATTTCCCAGAAACATAGGAAATTCATTTACTTATGGGGCACCATAATTTGCATTTTTTTTACAGGAGTCGATAAATAATATGATACTTTTTCTCTTGAAGTATATTTACAAGTATTTTCTTGGAATTGCAATTCATCAATATTTGTAGACTTTGTTTTAATAACTTTCGAGTGTTCATGAAGTTTCAGTAAACAAATTATGAATATGCTTTGTTTTGTTCGTCAAATAACTTTATCGTATTGTTCATAAAATTCTTTAGTACTTAATAAGCAAAACTAAAAAAAAATTATATTTTAACCATGTGAAAAACACTTCTTTATTTCGGAAAATATAACCAAAGTTCAGCTTAACTTGGCTAATTGATATTCACTTCGTCCGCGGTACGTGTATAAATTGTACACCCCATCGTTGAGGTCTCGAAAAAAACTCCGAAATAAAGCCCATCGAATGCAATTGAAACTTTTTCTGCTGCTGTTTCCACAATAGAGCTGTTGACTATTTTTGCTTATTTAAAACTTTTAACAATTATTGTGCAATTGTGCGAAATTTATTGCAATTGAACGCCAATCAGAAGGGAAGTGGGAAGTGCCTCTCAGGCCCTATTTTCCCCCCTTTTCACTGGCTTTTTCACTCCAGTTTTTCCCAATGCCAGTTACCCGTTAACCAAAATCGTTTACATGTTAAATTGTGCCTGCTGAGGCCTCACTCCACTTCTTTATTTTAGAGCCTCCTTTTTGGCGCTGCAATTTTGCCTGCCCTTTGGCAACACCTTTTTTTCGGAGGGGTAGAAGGGTTTGGGGCCAACCGGCACCCTTTTGTTTGCGCCGATTTTTTGGCACTTTTTTTTTCAGTACGGGGGTAGCACGGGAATTGTTGTCTCGTGGTGCGCGGCTGGCATTAAATAAATAAGAAAAAATATTCACAAAAAATGCAGAAAGCCCAAGGAGGCGGGCGCATTCCGTGCAATTTTCACTTTACAACTGTTTCAAAGTTATCTTTGTTTCAATTGTGTGCACAACAGCAGTAGCAGGAAAAAAAGGGAGCAACAAAAAATATTGGCAAACAATTTACTTTTTGGGCAAAATGCGAAATAAAAGTAAAATGTGGCAAATAATTTGCCCAAAGCTGCGGCAGGTTGAACACAGTATAAAGGGAATCTGCAGCAGGATATCAAAGAGGACTTTCCCCTCATTGATTTATTGTCTTTTTGTGTTTGTCGAGGATCCCTTTTTTGTTTTCTGCCCAACGCCTTTCCCTTCGCTCAATTGCAATTTAAAGGCAAAGGCAATGTCTGAAATGTGTTGATTTTGGGGAAAGTCAAAGCAAGTACCTCGAACTCCACTTGAGATAGGCATCGGCAAAATTAATCATCTTTGCATGCCAGTTGCCAGATAGTTTGGGGCCAAGTTTGTTTAATTTCGATTACCAGCTGGCGTGGAGAGCGGAGAAAGTCCTGTCGGCGGTGAAAGATGCAGGATGAGCCAGGAGTTATAAATGGCAGCACCGACAGCACCAGCATATAAAACTGACATCCACTGACAGGGCCCAAAATGATTAATTAGACCGGAGGAAATCCCATTTCAGGGGAATACTATGCATCCCAAGGACCAATCAAAGATGCAAAAGTCAGATAAAATGTTTAATTTTCGGGCTAAACAAAATTCAATTCTAAACAACTTTGATGGGTGGAAATTAGCGCTGATTTAGTGGCCTCGAGTCTATAGATAAATATATTGTATATATAGTATAAAAGGGGCGTAACCGTAGGTGATAACGGGCGACAGGTTTTCGCCAGGGCAAAATGTTTGATTTATGGCATTTTGGAGCCATTTCGAAATGCGACATAACACACGCCGAGGCAGCCGGAAAATTAGTACAAGTTGCTGGCGTTTTTCCCCCGCCGACTTTTCCAAAAAGCCAAGAGAACAGAATTTCGTATGTAGCCGGCGATTAATATCCATCGCAGACACAGCTGCCCAGCGCCATCAAGTTGGCCAGGGAAATACAGCCGGAAAGTATATAGATACATTCGTATTTGTATCTGCAAAGTAAGTGGGCCAACCTGTGCTCCGGCGTCTGATCGATTAGCCGAACTATCTTGTTCGAGGGCTTTTAGTTCCACCCACAAGAAACGAGGCTGCTTAAATAGCAATAAATTATAATTTATGGCTGCGGTGTTGCCGCTTTTTCTTTCTCTTCCAAACATGTGCAATTAATCCGTCTCTTTAGCTGGCTTATCAATTGTCAGTTGGAGAATAAAACAAAACGTGGGCGTCGACATTATCCCGCCCTCCTCCCACAAAAGAACTTGCGCCATCCCCAGTTTTCCTCGCTAAACATTTTCAATTAATTTCCAGTCTTTCACACCTTCCATTTAAACCGATGAGCTCTGGCCACTGACAGTTTTATGCTTTGTTTACACTCGATTAAGATCTTTGAGGTCCGAACCAGCAATATGGCCATAAAACAGGTTCTTCAATGGAGGCGATACCTCAAAAGGTGGCCAAGCAGTATTCTACCTGTTTGCCTGCGCATGCGGTTTTCTGCGTTAGGGGTAGCTACCTGTGTTCTCGGGTGGGTGGAGATTATTGCCAAGGCAGCGGTTCTGTTTCGGCGGTGCCAACAAATCAAATTGAAATGTGGCTGCAATTGGTTGGCAAATAGGAGAAAAAGAGAGGTGGCTATATATCTCTCGTAAGCGTTGAAAAATATAATGCTATTATTCAAGATCGATTGGATGCTTTCATGTCTAAATTATGTGATTTTGCTAAAAATCTCTTATTATAAATTCTCATTTAGAACATTTTATAAGTCAAAACATTTCAAGTGGCAATGGAGGTTGGAAATTGGGTTGCTGAAACTTTATAGCTCAAACTTTCTTGAAAAAAGTGAAATATTGACTAAGTAATGAAATTTTTTGATTAAATTGATTATAAATATAAGTTTAAAGTGTACCATTTTAAATGAAAATATATAAATTAAAAATGTCATATTAAAATCCGAGTAATTTTAATATTGAAGGGTTTTTAAATTTCTTTCGGTGTCCTGAACTCTATCCTTTTAAGGAACGAGAATCCATTTTCTATATATCATTATAATACCAACATTTTTAAGGTGAATGCTAGTTTAAAGTTCCACTAAGTTTATACAAATTTTTTAATCATTAAAGATAAATAGATTTAAATAAAAATTTTGGTGTTAAAATACAAGTAATTTTAATATTAAAAGGTTTTTAAATTTCTTTCGGTGTGCAGATCGCTCTCCTTTTTAAAGAACGAGAACCCATTCTCTGCGTAGGAGTAGGTAACTTGAAACCTGCTACGATCCTTACTCGTTTTTTATGTGTATTTTGTTTTTCTACAGTTTCATTTTTTTTCTTGCTTTTGTGATCCCCTGAGGTAAAGACCACACATATTGGTACCGCTCAAGATGGCGCTGTTTCTGGGAAACTGCTAAGCTTGCATTCGGATCTGGATCTTTGGATCGGGGCTCCCGATTCTTTGGCGCGCAAATCACTTGAGCAAACACACACACACACACACACACACCGCCCAGTTTAAACAAAGTTCAATTGCATTGCCTAGCTGATAGTGAAATCGAATTCTGGATGAATCATCATGAATCGGGATCGAGATGAATGATGGTGATTGGGGGAAGATGATGAACTATCTCTGATCTCGTCGACTGGAGATCACTTACACTGCATGGTGAAGGCTGTGGATGGCATGCTCTGCTGATTGATGGTATCCTCTGGGCCGAAACGTGAAGAAGACGGCGCCAAACAGGACAACATTTGGAATGCTTATTGTAACACTTTTGCTTTACTTTTGATTCGGATAGTTTTGTGTTGAGAGGTTTCGGGTTTGGGTTCTTCTGGGTTTTTGTTTTGTATTATTATTTCTTTCTTATAGAGCACACACGTGTGGCGGCCATTTGGGCAAACGGCAAAGGGCCTTGGGTTTATTATCTTTATCTTTTAAACATTTGAAGCACTTTATTTTGTTTTTGGCAACGCTGCGAGTTTCGCGTTTGTTTGTTATTTTTTGGGATAATTTTTCAGATTTACAATCGCTATATGCGTTCTCTGCGTGGTTTTCTACTGTATGTTCATCGAGTTTTCTCTGTGGGGGAGCGACGCGTGTGCTGCCGTCGCGACGTCTGAGATGCAACTGAATTTCAGAAATACAACTTTCGCAGCATCAAGCCCCGACGTCCTCGTCCGTACGTATCCGTCGGATGCGAACTGAACGTTTTGCTTTCGGGGTTCTACGGGTTCCATGGACGGAGAGAAGAAGACGCAGCTAGCCGGAGAGGGAGAGAGAAAGACAGAGAGAGCGAGCGCGCGTTGCGAGGGTGTTGGTGTGCCTGCGATATAGCCACCACCAGCATAATATAACGGTGTAACGGTTCACCGTTGCGATATACGAGGTGATATGGACACGAAGTGGGGTGTGTGTTGGTGTACTAATGTGGGGTGGTGGTGGTGGTGCTGGTGGCACAGAACTCTCTCTTTTCTAACATAACATCAGACTGTTATTCCGATATCGTAAATGTTAAGGGTACAAATGCCTCTCCTCACGTAAGTCCCACAACGTAAGCACACTACGTAAGGGTGTTCTCTTACTCGTAAACATATGGCCGGGATACGGGTTTTTGGGACAGGGATTTGACTATATTAACATTTGCTCGTATTTTCATTTTATTGACCAAGCGACTTATGAGTCTATCCATTAACTTTTTCGACAACAACACATTTATAATTCGCTTTTATTTGGGTATTAGAAATTTCATTAAACATTTTAATATTTGGGGTTTTATTATTTTCATGCTTAGTTTAGATTTCTAAGTATTAAACACAGTCGATGGCATTGCTGTAAATGGATTCCAAAAATATTTGTAAGACGCATTTATAATTATTAATTTGTTCTAAATGTTATTTAAAAATAATCAATATGATTTACCTTTTTGAAGGGATTTTAAGAACAACCAATATAAAATAATGCCAACAAAATTATACACTTAAAATGTATTTCCAATGAGCTCTTCACTTGTAACTCAAGTGATTGTGTAAAAATTATTAATATCTATCGTCATTTGCACTCAAGTTTCTTTAATCAATCAAAGTTCTTACGAAATATCCCCTGTGTGGGAGTTATTTGATAAAGCCCCTCACATAAGAAAACTTTCGATCGTTTTTCTTCTGGGGAATTTTTGCGGTAGAAGATGAAGGGAACTTTTTTCCAGGGAATCCCTTAACCCTTTCCTGGCCATATCGTTGCGTTAACGGACAAACTCATTTGCACTTGCGATTGCAAAATTTTCTCTGCTGTGATTTCTGAGTAATAAGTACCGAATTCATTCCGCGATTGCCACACATTAATGACATCGTTTGCTGATGGGCGATTTCTTGAGAATGTCCATCAATGGACACGTCTACAAAATGACGGAAGAGCAGAAATCTCCAAAGAAACGAATAATTTCTTTTATGGAGCTGAGAATGTGAATGGTTTTATTCGTTGGATACATCAACAAGTTTCGGGGCCTCAAATAGCATTAAATTAAATTTATATTTCAAACAACTCCATTTTAAAAAGAATCTAAAATATAAATATATATTTTTAAGAAAAGTGTTAGAACTAAATTTATTTAATATTTCTAATTATCGAATCTTTCCTTGGTGCAGTCAAAACTAACGTCAAAAAAACACAAACTCACAGATACAAAAAACACAAATATTCTCCAAAAATCTACTCACACAGATGAATGCTCTTTGAAAAAGAGCAAAAACAAAAAGCAGACTCAACAACATAATAAACAATTTGTACATTAATTTTTAATGCGGTTAACATGTGTCCCCCCTCTCCCTCGCACACCCACACACTTAGTTGGCTACGTGTGTATAAGTGTAAAATAGGTGGAGCTTCATAATTTTCTCACTTGAAATGAACGCTCGTGAGAAAGAGAGAGAGAGAGCGAAAGCAATGAGTGTGAACGAGAAAGTGATATCGAGGGAGAGGCCGTTTTTTTGTTGTTTTGTTTCATTCATTTTGTATGTTAATTAGTTGCCGTCCATCGTGTGTGTGTGTGTGTGTGAGTGTGGGTGTCTGCCTTGGCGTGTATTGTGTATCTGTGTGAGGTGTCGTGGGTGTTAAATGAAAAGCGAGCAAGGTGCGCACATTGGTCGTCATTCGGTTGCACCTGTTGCGCTCACTCGATTGGCGGAAAAGCCCCTGGGAAATGGGGGAAATTTTGGGACGGGGAAAATGGGAGGTGAAAGAATTACAGGGGGGTGTAGATTAAAATAGCAGATGTAGTGCAAGAAAACTATTAAAAATAATCACATGCATCACATTCCTTAAATGATTTTATTACCGTGTATTGACTGTATGCAAAACATTTTCTAGAATATTGCATTCCAAGATTTTTGTTTACATTTCTTAATCTGTCTGAGCAAAAAAATAAATATTTGTCTCATCTTTAGGTATAAATTTAAGATCTAAAGCAAATTTTAACACATTAAGCTTTAATATTTTCAAACTGTGAACTTTTATTTACTTTGTATTTTAAAAATGTATCTAACAAATATAAATAAGAATTGCAAAGTTTTAAATGCGAACAAGTATGGAACAAGGAGAAGTTGGTTTAATGGTCTGCCATTTATACATTTCTATATCTGCCTTTTATTATTATCTTAAGCATCTGATAATGTAAGGGCCTTCTAAGCATCCTACCTCTATTAATTTTTGTAGATCTTAATCGGCCTTCATGCTTCCCCAAAATGAAGTCGTTCTTCTCGACTGCAAAATCCCAGCATTTCCTGTTCCCCCAGGAGTTGCCCTCATTAGACACGTAATTGACACACATCCCAATCGAAATATATATATATATATATATTCAATGGTACTCACGAGTACCTTCAACTACCGCGTCCCGCATTCGCACTCAAGGATTTCTTCCCAGGCTCTCACAGGCAACACCCACTGTAAGTTCTTTATTTAAATTGGATTTGTCGATCATTTTCCGATTCCTTCTTCTCACTTTTATTTCTACGACTCACAGTTTTCGATTCTCACCCACCGCTGCTGGTACCCACATAAAATAAAGTTAACTAAGTACTTTTGGTGGTTCCGCTTTGACGTCATCGATTGGAGAAATCAATTAATTTCACTTTACAATTGGCGGATAGACGAAAAGTGATGAAAGGACCCTGGGAAAATCAATCCTTTTGGAGGGGTGGCTGTAAATCTAAGATCCTAGAGGAGCTCTCCAGATGGGTCATCGTTTTCTCACACTCATTCGTATTGCATTGCATGCATGTTTCTCGTTTTTCCACAATTTTTAATTAGCAGTAAACTTTGCGCGGCCCGAAAAACAAAAGAGAAACGAACCCGAAACCAATTCGATTCGAAAACCGAACCGAATAGTAATGACGGCATAAACACTTTTCAGAGTGGTGGTTCGGTGGTGCTATATTGTACAGAATGTGGTGGTGGTGCAGAGTGATGCACACTTTGGGGTCGCCACAACATCGGACTCTCGGAATCGGAATCGAAATCTCAAGTGTTCTCTGTTCTGCGGCCGCCGCTGCCTCATTTCGTTTAACACTTTATGTGACATTTAAGTGCGGGGAAATGTCAAATTTCCTCCTCGTCTCCAAAATGCATGTACAGCGGTCTAAGCCCCATTTTCCCCTTCTAAATATCGAAAGGGTAGAACTTGTTTGGGGCGCCGATTTTAGTCAAGTGCCTGGCTTTGTGTGGGAAGATTTTCCCCCCCAAGAAAAGTGTTCCTCCAAGGCGCAAAGTGCGATTCCTGGTTTGATTTTCGTGGAAAGCAGCGTAAACTAATGGGTTGTTGTTTAAAAAATTATTGAAATATATTTAATAGAGAGGACAACAGATACTCCTAATACAGGCAATTAATTAACTTTCTTTAACTTAAATTTATTATCATTGTGTTGAAAAATGTACAAAAGTATGTCCACAACTAAAGTTTTGTTTTTTTTTTTTAAAATTTTGTTATATTTGTAATTTATTTTGGGTGTGCGGCTAATTAAAGAAATATCAAGATTATAATTTAATTAAAACCTGTAAGCAATTCACTTCAAAAAAGGTTGTTTATTGTGTGAAACAAATTTTGCAAAACAAATTTGTACGTAAATGGTTTACTTTACGAAGTAATTATATTTCCTTATCCTTTTTTATGTTTCTCCAATAAAAGTATTTGTTTGTTTTGTCATGTTATTGAATTATTCATTGATTTTTTCTATCAATAAAAAACATTGATTGATTCAAATTAGCGGACTTCTTTCTTGTTTTCTTTCTCCACAAAATCCCTTCGGTACATCCTTAAAGTGTGCCAACAACAACTGTTATCCCTTGACAACCCTAACCTTAACATCATCATCATCGTCATCATTCTATACATTGTCAGACCGATCATCGTTATCTGTTTTCATAACTGTCAATTGTTGACTCTTGTTTCGAACTGCATTTGAATGTCTGGGCACAGGCCTCAAACTCAAACTCACACCCATTTTGCCCATTTTCATTCATGAAAAACAGCTGGAAAAGGTCCTTGTGGAAGAGAGATGGCGATACATTGGGAAAAATTTGGGCACGTGTGCGTTGTATGGCATTGATTTTGTGGTTGGACTTTTGTAGTCCTAAGCAGCCTAACGGTTTACCTGAAAACTGTCGAGGAAAATGTTATAAAATAAGGGCTTGAAAATGTTGGAGGAGTGATTGCCAGAAAGAGAGATAAGATATGCCCGCATAGTTTTGGAAAACTTTACCGTTTCTCCACTCCAATTCTGGTAATTTAATATTTTCTATCCAGTGTTTATTTTACGCAAAAACTGTTTGCTTTGCGTTCGAAGGAAATTAACGAAAATTGAAACAGATACTAGGGCACACGTCACACAACTCACGCTCAGCTGAGCAAATACTTGAGTCGATTTCGAAAAGGTTGAGCATATACATATACTTTCGACGAGAGCAGTCCTTCTCCAGGATGTAACATTAGCTGCTAAAAGGTTAAACACACTCTTTGGCCAGGAATTCTCGAAAAGCTAATAAAAAATGCAGACATGAAATTGCTGCCTCCGTTATTGTAACAATATTTAAAGTATAAAAATAATAATAAATCCCATTTGGCCGCCGCCAGCCCGTTCAATGAAAACAATAACAAACAGCCAAAGGATCAGGACACGCTCACCAACCGAAGTTTACCTTGATGCGGCCGCATCAGCGGACAAAGTGAACAAACAAATAAGCAAATGAACGCTCGCCGAAAAAGCACAATAATAAAAATACGAAAAGAAATAATGCACGGGCAGAGGGAAAACGACAGGGAAACGAGATTGCGGCACGCGTCTGGCGACCTACCACAGGACAAAGGAAAAATCCAGGACTCGCGAGCAGAGCAATCGAGCAGTAAAATCAAAGCAAATTCAGAAACAGTGGGTCGAAATATAAATAATTTCATTGCAAAATAAAAAGGGTTTTTTGTTAGTTAAGACATAAAAAAAATGTTTATTATTGTTTATGAAAAATTAAAGTTTTGGATTTATAAACTATAAAATCAGAATATTAAGCATGGAGAAAACTTTAAGATTGAATGAAGTTTTATAAAAACCGTGAATTATAATAATATTATAATAATTTAGTGGATCATCGATTTTTTTGCTACTTCCTTAAGGGCTCATTTACAGTATATGTATTTGTTTTGCAAATTCTACAAAATTCCTTTTTTAAATCGAATGAAAATGAATTTAAGAAATTAAATTAAAAAAAAAATATGTTCTTTATTTCGAAAATATATGTTTGGTGGTTTTATTAATAGTTTCGGCTAAGAATGGCATCTGATTTAATAATAAATGCATTTATATTACGTTTTCAAGAAGAATCATAGTTAATTTCAGTTTATATTTTTTTTTAATTCGTAAATTAAATCTCTAAATGCACTTTCTAATTTAACTCAAACCACAGTGGCTTTTGAGTAACCAGCAAAAGGGCGAAAAAACAAGTTTCAGTCACCTTTTTTCTGTGATTGGTGGTGGATTCTTTGGTTGGCAGTCAGACAGAAGACAAAAGTCAGTCACATGTGCACATGGAACGCAGGACACAGGACACACAATGTGCTGAGAACTGAGGGATGAGGAGTGACTAGGGCTTCCACCTTTCGGCTGCTGTTGTTCTTTCACCTCAATTGCAGCAGTAAAATCGGCCGGGGCACAGGAACTGGAATCGAGATCGCATTGTTGACATCACATCGCGAAAGGGACGAAAATCGGCGAGCGAGTCCTGTGGGGTAGTTTTCCCCCAAGGATCAGCCCTCATTTGGCCATTTGGCCTGCAGCGTGCGACGGCAGCTACCTCAGTTTGTTGTAAGTAATCGCCGTCATCATCATCATCAGTATCAGCCTCATCGATGGGTGGAAAAACGGGCGTCAAGGACAACTGGCGACAACATGTGCGTCATCGCAGTGGCAGCCGCCACGTTTGCTCATTATGTTAGGTTTGGCCCAAAACCGATTTTCTAT
This sequence comes from Drosophila elegans, assembly GCF_018152505.1. Classification (NCBI taxonomy): domain Eukaryota; kingdom Metazoa; phylum Arthropoda; class Insecta; order Diptera; family Drosophilidae; genus Drosophila; species Drosophila elegans. The sequence goes on from NW_024545863.1 coordinate 1,433,777, forward strand.
TTTTTTCCCGAAATTATTTTTTGCGAAATTGCGCAGGAGATTCGCCGTGGGTGCTGTCGTCATCACGTGGCGTGGGAAGCTGGGGTCTTCTAGCCACTGAATCCGTTCATCCGGGGGTAGCTTTTTCACCTTTTTACGCTGTAAATATTTCACTGAACGTGAGGCTTCATTTGTGCACCTTTATCGCTGCTGGGCCATGTGTGCGTGCCGAGATTTAATGATTAACACTGGAGCAACTGCAATGCTGTCCACTTAGGGGCTGCAAAAATAAAAACAAAAGATAAATAGAGAGGAAAATGAGCAAAAAGGCTGGCGTAGGAACGATTTGCCAATACCCTGGGGTTTTAAGCAGTAAACTGCAGAAAAAAATGAATTTTTTTTTTTGACTCAGTCGCTTTACAATGTTTCAACTTTAAACAACATATTTTCAGAAGTAAGTTCTGAAAGATTATAAATCTTTTCAAGACAGAATTTTAAATAAATTAATTATAACAATGTTGGTTATAAAAACATTCAAAAATTTCATGAGAGAAACATAGTTCCTAATCAGTTGGACTTTATTTTTCTAGTCCCAATTAGTTTAAGGCACATAATCTCCAAAAATATATAAACCAATGCGAACCAAGGTCATAAAGAAAGAACTCATGAAATTATATTTTTGTTTGTTTTTTTTTATCTAAGTTTTATTTATTTCTAATCGGTTCCCCAGAGAATTTGATTGACGCACAACCTCTTGAAGTCAAAAAACTAAGAAATGTGTGAGAATTTAATTGGAATGGTATTGTACATAGGTAATCGGGGCACTCAAAAATAAATAATCCCCTTTGGGAAATGGAAGTTCTTGATAAAAAGCAGACTGTCTAAGAAAAGATTAGGAATAGTTTTCAGATGAAAAACAATATATAAGAGGTAGAGATAAATATTTTTATATTTTTTTGTAAAGGGGACTTTTGCGGAAACTATGTTTCTTTTACGATCTAAGATCGAAGCTAAACGTTTAATGATGCAGTTTACTTAAAAACGAATAGTATTCCTATTGAGTGCCAATGTATAAATAAACCAGTTTAATATAAAACGCTGTTTATTTTCCGCCAACGTTCCAGTTGATCCTTTATTGAGTGCTGGCCAGGGTATAAAAGCAATAAAAATAATTTTCATATGCACTCCTGTCTGTCTGATATAAAAGGTAAATAAATATCCCGCGTCTGCTGGACGCTCTCTATCTCTGTTGATCTGAAAGGGGAAGGGGAAATGGGAGTGTAGAGGGGGAGCGGACTGACGGTTTGGGGGGAAGGTAAGCCCTTGCAGCTGAGACAACGCACGTTGGCAGCGGATGTTGGCCAAAGTGCCGGAAGTGCGGAAGCTGCCGCAAAGTATGCAATAAAACTCAATGCACCTTTAAAAATATTTGTGCTGCATGTCTTAAAATTTGTATATTTACAGAAATATCTTATAAATAGTTCCCTTGGTTTAGTTTTAATATATAAAATTGTTTGTTTCTTATATTTCTTATATTTTTTTTTGTTGAATAAAATTCCAAATGTAGTCTTTATAAAATCGACTATTTATGTTCCAAAACCCTTGCTTTATTTAACCAAATTGTAATATTTTTTAAAGCTAATAAACGAGGGTTTGACAAGATCTTATAAATCTAAAATCTAAGAATCTTTTTGCATTTCTTTTTTAAAGTGTGGAAATACTCAGCAGGGCTACCTTGGTGGGGGTAGTAAACCTGGCCTGATGACTAGTTTGCCATTCAAGATTGCCCCGCATTTGGACAGCTTTCCGTAGCTGCGTACTCCGGTTCCTTTCGCCCGTATGTCAGCATTTTGCAATGCGCTAATCTGTCACGCTCGGTGTTCCCCCTCCCGCGTCCCCCTCTGCGCACCCTCCTGTTTTGGTTCCACCTTCGAATTTGGGATTTACCTGGCGGCACCACCACCTCACCCCATTCCACCCAAATCGCTCATCAACCCTCTTCATTTACGGTTTAGCATAATGAAAAGTTGCCAATGATGAAGGGAGGGAGAATGGGAAGCGAATGCAATTTGGGGTTGCAAAGCGAAATAGCGACACGGGGGTTTTCAGAGCGACACCTTTGCCAGGGGAGGATCTGAAATGGGATATAGAAGGAATATATAGCGGACGCATGCCCGACGCATGCAACACGACCAGCATTAATCCTTCTGTTGCCCTCGCCTTTTTTGCAATTGTTCAATTGTTCATGGATCCCCTGGATCCCTGGATTCAATGTGAGGGTAGTCTCGGATTCCCAAACCCCTGCATTAGAGCGAATTTGTTGCCATATCGCGATTGTGATGGATTCTGAGTCCTTGTTTTGCCTCGGAATTATGAAATAAACGTCGGCCAAGGTGTGGATTCTGCACACGAGTGGAAAGTCAAGTGGCAAGGCTTAGGAAATGGAAAGGAAGTAAAGCCAAAGCTTGGAATGCTCTGGTATATATGCCAGTAGAATTTTGGCTTAAAGAAAATTTAATTTTTTTTAAATTTAAAGTGTATATAAAAAGGAAAAATATATTTTTTAAAAAGTATAGAATATCTTAATTAAGTATTTACAATAGTATTCGTTTTTTATTTAGAGCTCAATGAGACTTAGATATGGATATATAAAAATTCACTTTCATGATTATATTTTAAGAATTCCTATATTTCGTATAGTTTTTACTAAACGGTGGTCTAATAAATATAAACAATTCCTCCCAAAACAGAAAAGAAAACATCTCCAAACATAGGTAAAATACCAAATGAAAGGGCATACAAATCAGTTCCCAATTCAAAGATACAATTGTATCTCGAGTGAGGTTTTGATGCGTTTTTGCTCCCGCATCTTTCCCGCTCTATTGTTCCTCCTTCCAGTTTCTGTGGCAGATTCAATCCTTTGACTTTGTTTTTGTTCTGCTGGCTTCTCAAATGCTGCCTGACAGATGGCATGTCCTGCAGCCGCCTCCTGTGGATGAATCCTTGAGTTTTGTGGATGGGAAAGTGGCTATGGATATGGATACGCATCGACTGCATCCTTGTTGTTGCTGTGGCACACGTTACAGTTTTTGCAGATTTTTCACCTATTTTTTTTTTTTTTTTTTTGGTTTTTGTGGGGTCACAGTGGGCGTGGCTGACTGTCAGTTGAACGGGTGGGCGGGTGTACGGCCAGCAGATTGGTTTCGTCTGCACTTTTTTAGAGAGCAGGTCCCATCGCCCCATGTTCGTTGGTATGTCTGTGGTTGTGCTCAACATTTATGGCCAAGTTTTTTGTTGCAAAAAGCAGGAAATGGCTCATTGCACTTTGGCTACACTGAAAAGGCATTTAAGGCGCATTTCCTTCGGGAAGTTTTTTCCCTTCAATCGTTGGTAGGAAGGAGAAACTGCTTCTTCAGTGGCTTGGCATAACTCAATTGGATTTTTTCCCGAATTTTTTTGCATCACTTTTTTTTTACCTAGCCAAGGGTTGGCTAGAGGTAAACCGATTGTCGAAATCCCGGGCCATACACAACCCCTAGCCACTCGAATCCGCTAATGACACTCAACCTGGCAGCGCATGATAATGCAAAATTGAAAAAAAAGAAACTCGTTTAATGGTGGTGGCTAAGGGCAAACCGTTGAAAAATGCAAGAAGAAAAAAAAAAAGTTCGCCACAAAAGGGAAAATTTAAATTAGATTAATTGATTGAAATGCGAACAGTCTGGGGTGATTGTCACAGTTGTTGCATAGTCCGCCCGTGTTTTCCGACTTGTTTTTACGCCTCCGTCGCTGCACGACGTAATGGTCTTAGTCCCGGATTCAGATCCATGTTGCCGGAGGTGTAAATAATACGGATTTTGTTAAACCAAGCGAAAGTCATCATCTGCCAGTTTTTCAGCTCGCTTCGCTTTTCTGTTTTTGTCTGGACTGCTTTATTTACAGTGGCTCAATCAGAGTGGTATTGAAATGTGTTCTATATTGGATTTGCCTGCACGGGTGAGTAATTCAATAACAACTATTGGAATGTAATAAGGAGTGTGGAAGTGAAATAATATCATTGCTTAAAAATTTACCTCTTATAAACATTTCTTTATTATTCAGATCTGTTAAAATTTTTCTTTGAAACTCTGAATTAATTTAGTCAAAAATGTTTGAGATACACTTAAGTTCATTGGTCTGTTCACCGTTAAAATAATTTTACTAGCCCTGTGATTTATCGTTTTGCTTGATTTTTCCATTTCGCTTGGGCCTAATAAAGCGCTCAACGTCAATAAGCCGCCACATGTTGGTTTTATTTCCACTGGGGGGCTTGGGGAATTCTTTTGCTTCATTTTCTGCAACTTTCTCTGGCGGCAGTTCATAAAAATGACGCGTCAAAATTAATAAAATAAAACGAAAGCGAGAATCTTCATTTTTTAAAGGCGAAAACACGCGTGTGCGTGCTTTTTGAGCCTCTGAAGCGGACTTTTCTGAACGCTGTACGTATCTGTCGGATGCATTTTTGGGGGGCTGCTGTGACACATGTGAAGCGGCGTTGGCTGCAACATTTTCCTCTTCACTTTTTTATCCGTGCTGCCGCTGCGAAAGTTATTAATTTTAATTGACTGTTGTGTAATGTGTAGCTGTCGCTCCTCCAACGGCGGCGCATTCCGCTCGACACTTCGCCATTCGCCATTCGCCATTCGACAGCGGCCACTTCACATGCGCTTCTGTTCTCAGTTCTCTGGTCTCCGTTCCGCCGGGGAGAAGTCAATGTCCTGGCAAAGCTGCAGTTCAACCCACTGGATTGGCTTTAATTAAACACTCAGACACTGGGAGATTAATTGGTTTCACAGCATTAGATTTCACAGAGCTTTCTTAAAAGACTTAGTGTTATTGTAAATAATATTTACTTAGTAGAGTATACAGTTCAGAAAACAAATAAAATTATTTTCACTATTTAATACCATAAAAATAGTTTGGGACTTAAAAAAAAAGTGTATAATATAACAAAATGGTTTTAGTCTTTAATAAGAAATTTTAAATTTTGGATTATAAGTTTCGAAAAATAAAAAGAGAAACAAAAATATCAAGCTATATAAATATACTTTAAAATTCAGTAGTTTATTTTAAGAAACTGTTTTAGAAAATAAAATAAACTTTTTAATAGTAGTATATTATGTTTAAATCAATGCATTTTTTTTAAATAGTTGATTATTGCTACAACTTACATGCACAAATGACTTTTTTTTAATTTAATTTACCTTAAAATCATTTTTTCTTAAGAAGTGTTTTCTTTTCATTTTATTTTTTGCATTATAATATTATTAATTTTGTTTTGCAGTGCAGAAGCGTGAAGAAACGCTTGACACTTTGGGCATGTCGTCATTTGCCGTCTAAAAATAGCCGGCAGACGTTGGCAATTGCATTAATATTTTGTAACCGTTGTAATTAGGAGAGGAGTGGGTGGTTAAGGGGGAAGAGGGTGGAAGAGTTGGGCTTGAGGGGGCCGCATAGAAACAGCGGTGGTGTGTAGCTCCCCTTTCGGCTGCTAATTGAGGTATGCGACAACCACTTGTCACTTTTCGCATATAATGTTAATTGTTTAACTTGAAATAGGCGCCAGTCGATTGGTTAGAAAAACTTAATGCATTTGTTGGCGCCTAAGCAAATTTTTACACACTGCTCCCGCTGGAATGGAAATGAAAATGCAGCTTACGAGTGACATTATCAACGGATCTTTGATGAAGACAAATGATCGTGGTCGTTGCATTTGGTGCATCTTGTCTAATTAACGAGAAATACCAAAGCCACAAAACTTGGACTTTGGCCATTCAGATGAACGGGAAGTGCAAATGGTGAGGAGACTGGGTCACTGAGACTGAGTCTCAGTAGTTCTGAATGATCGATGGAGTTCACCGAGAAAGTTGAGATTGCTTAATTGCAGATACCGAGCGTTTTCCCACACTTTTTATATGCACAAATGGTTTCGATTTGGAATGTACTGGAGTAGAAAGAAATCTACACTACAGTCGAACTAATAAATTAATGTTTATAACATCAATTTATAAAATCAATTGTTTATGGGAATCAATAAAATATGTAAACGGATTATAAAATATATGACATTGTTTCCAAAGCAGTTTCTACGTGTCAGACATTTTTAATGACTGGCATTAATCAAAATCCCGTGTTATGAAATCTATACTTGTAATTTTTTAAAAATCACAAAATATTGAAAAAACATTTTATGAGCAAAGATTAATATAATTTTTGTCTGTCGATTTTAAGTGTTTAATTTTTTGATTAAAAAAACATGAATAATCATTAAAGTAGTCTGTTAAAATATCAAATTTTTCGCCAAACGTGTTAAATGCCCTCATTGGCCTTTAAAGACCTTTAGCTATTCATGCGGTGGTCGGAAAATGTGTGAATTCATAACTCAGGAGCGAAAAGGAGTGGGAGGTCGGGTTTTAGGTAGGTTTTAGCGGCGTTAACGCCCAAATTCAGCCTTGTCAGTTGGAAGCGCCGGTGCGCCTGGTAAAATTGGCACGAGATGCAGGACAAAGCAGAGGTTTAGAGGGTTTTGGACCGAACCGAACAGATCGCACTGCAGGCGGGCCCTGGCACAAACAAAGTGTGAAATTTGTACCTAAAATAAAAATGCGGCAAAAGGATGCCGAGAGGATAGCACTATCACACACGAGGGCAATGTCTGCATTTGATTTCCGTTTGCCTTGCGAGAGGTCGAAGTCGAAATTTCAGCCTCGGTTTTCAGCTCCATGCGGATTCACACCTCACGGGGAGAATTCTCCTCGGTGAGGAGAGGGAGGGATTTCAAGCGGTGGAGGGAGGTAGATTTTTCACATGCCGTGGCAAACATTTGGCCAACACATGGCCATCGCCATACCGACGTACAGAAATGTATCCGTGAGTCGGGCTTGGGCTGCGTATCCGTGAGATATTCAGATACAGTTTGTGTGTACCTACGCCTTCTGGTCACTGCTGCCGATCCTTCTCCCCCCGCCCCGCATATGAATCCTCCTGCTATCCTTTGTGTAAACAAATCAAATGTTCTGCGTGTTTGCTGTTTTGTCTCGCGCTAAACGATGAAGAGAAACAAGAACACACTTGGGGAAATTTTGTTATCTACTGAAGATGGGATTCTTTTTTATTTAAATACAAATTTAATTGAATAACACGTATTTTGAATTATCTTAATTTGTGTGTGATATTTTAATATATGACCACAACTGTTTTTATTTAAGAATAACACTAGATTTTATGGCTTTGAAAATTGCTGTACTCATTGTTTTAATTAACAAATACAAATTCACAAGACATTCGGCCTAATATTTAGAATGTCAATTCACGAAATTATTCATTTACAAAGATTTAAATTTGTTTTCATAAAATATACTAAGCTTGTAGAACAATGCAGCTAATATATGCTACCAAACAATTCGAAAATAAACGTGGCTTCCTAAAGAATAATTTTTATGATTGACTTTGTGTTCTTAGATTTTGCTGTTTTTTTAGTGCATCGACTGCGCAAAAACAAGCGCAGAATTGGAATTGACCCGGCAAATGTCTTTGTCAACAAGCGTCAACAGCCCCGAACTGAAGTGAACCAAGTGCAGCCAAGTTAAGCCAAGCCAGGCAAATTGCCTTTAAACTGGCAAAGAGCGGGGCAATATATGTATGTGCTTAGAGCGGGGGAGCAGCGAATGTGGCGAAAAGTTTTCGCAAATCAGCTGAAATTATGAACTTCCTTGCCATTGCCCGGGCGGAAGTTCATTTTAGTCCGCAATAAAAGTTTGCATCTCCTCAATGCTCCATTCGTTCTCGAACTCGAACTCCAACTCCGACTGCGACTCCCAGTTTTTAGTTCCCAGCTTCGAGTTGCCAGCTTCAGTTTCTATTCATGTTCATGTGCAAAAGTTTTGCGCTTATATAAGAGCATCAAATTTGCATCATTCACTTAAAACAAACACGCCGCACAAAGGATTCTGGGCGCTGCACAGAAACACAAACAAGCAAACAAACAAATATTAAATGCAAATATAAATGCAAAGGAGGGCCAAACGAATTGGGATCAGTTGAGTGAGCTCGATATCGGGCATTTATTGGGGCTTGTGTGGATGGGGCACTACCTGAGTGGAAGGGGGTGAGGATATTCCAAAGCCATATATCTGAGTAATCAAAGCAAACTTTAAGGGTAAACATTTGGCGGAAAAAGAAACCTCGGCAGCGCGCATACATATTAATAAAGTTGGTTTTGGGCAAATTGCCTTTAAGGTCCTTGAAGAACCTCAAACTGCTGCTTCCCGCATAAAATGCAACGTTTTTCTAGTTTTCGATTTGAAAGACAAACTTTTGCTGTTAAACCAACAAATGCCAGGGCAAGTACACAACGAAGCCAGTTTCACATGCAGATGCAGATACAGATACAGATGGAGCTACAGCTTCAGATACGAGTGAGTGGAAGCACCTCCAAGAAGGCAGCCGCCCAAGAAAGGAAGCCCAAGAAGCATCACACATGCATGCAAATTGCTCTCGAGGATTGGAGAACATTTTAGGAATTTATAGTTTTCTCTTATTTACCGACAGGAAGTGCAATTCACAAATCGTTAGCTCAACCTCAGGCGAACGACTCGAGAAATCGAGGAGGAAAGCCTTAACCCATTAAATACGCCATAAAATATTGCACATTTTTACTATCAGTAAATACAATTTTTATACAAGTTAACTGTTTTAACTTGTAGTTAAAAAATATTTCTAATAATGTAGCTCTAATTGTTTAAAAATAAATTGTTTCGAAAATTGTTGATATCTGTTTTGCGTGCATTATTTTTTTTGACAATTTTATAAAATTTATAAACTATGGGTCTGCTGAAATGCTTCCTAAACATGCATTTGTAAAACCCATTAAGATCCAATGGGTTAACGAGACTCCCAAGAACTCCCATATCATACCAACTACCAGAAGAAGTGTAAGGTGTCCCATCCGAAAAAGAAACTTATAATCAACAGCTTTGGCGGCTCAGCAACTGCCAAAGGCACAAAACTATCTCGAATATGTGTGGCAGCGTCTAAGTATTTCAAAATAACATAAGTATCTTATGGGATCCCCGCACTCTCCTGCTAGAAAGTTTTCTATCCCAAGTCCTGTCCTGCAGCAATTCCCCAAATGCGGCCCGTGTGTGCATTTAAGCCACTTTTACTGAAACTTCACATTAATTTCAATTTGCTGCCAGTAAAAGTTTTTCATGCACGTCCGCAAATTGCTTTTTTGGAGGGGACCTGAGGGGGAAGGTAAGCCATATAGGAACTTTAACACTTTGCGGTTAAGACTTGGCTTTCGATAGGTGATAGCCCGACAAGGACGCGACCAGTAAAAGGCAAATAATAAAAGTCAAAGTTGCTGACGTTAAGTTATGTGAGAATTTCTGTTTTTGGGTACTGCATTAAGTATATCATGGAATTAATGGCTGTGAATATTGGAAACCACTCTTTGAAAATAATTTTTTTTTTAGTTAAGGGTTTTTTAGTTTTATCTACTTCTTAATAAAAAAAAAATTGAATTCAAAAAAGTGTTAAATATATAAGTTAAGCTCATATGACTTTAGCTTACCAAAGAAACATTGTATTTGACTGCATTTTATTTGCCATCAGGTCAACTGGTTCCCGCTGTACAAGTTTGATTTCATTTTGATTTTACTTATTTTTGGGCATAAAAGACTAAAGCGTAGACTGTACAGGGGAACCTTTGTTTTCGGCCACCCAAAATGTGATTCGCGGAAAGCACAAGACAAACACACAGCCCCGAAATGCGAAACGTGCTGAAATCTGCTAGCTCAACACTAAACTCAGACATTAAAAGGCGGCACCTTGTGATGACGATACCGAGCTGGTGGCAAAGAGTCAGCATCAGACTCTGATTCAGATTCAGACTTATATACGGCATCTGGAAGATGGGGAAAGGGAACGATGACGAAACGCCCACATGCGACATTTCTTACGTGACTCGGACAGATGAGATTCAAATTCGGATTCAGATCCAGATATTCGGGTTCAGGGGCTCAGCTGGGGAGATATTAGCAATGGGCGGCAATGAAATCATGTGGCTGATAAATTTGCGTTTCTATAAATGACAGGATTCGGTTTTTTGGAGAGGGAATGGGGCAACCCTCATTAGTCTTAATAGTTTAACGACTAACTATGCTTTCGTTCCTTAATGAGCTTGAATGTCGGCCAGTTAAATTTTATAAATTGGTAAAAGGGTCTCAAAATGGTGTAGCTTCTTCAGAGGTTGAGGGTATGACAACACCTTTGAGCCCAAGAAATTTGTATCAGTACAGTCCCAGCTGAAATGGACATCCTTTCACACATTTAAAAAAAAAATAATGGATTTAGGAGAAAAGTGGAAAAATATGTAAAGAATTTGGAAATTAATAAATTTAATCATACAATGATATATAAATAAATCAATAACGGGAAAAATAAGGAAATTATTACATTTAATATTAATAAAAAGAATAAATTTAAGTAAGCAATCATTTTCTTCCAAATTAAATGATTCTTTGCTATTTTTTTTAAGTGTATCAAAACACGGCACGCACTTGTCGCTTGGCCTGTCCGTTGTCCGTTCCTTGAGCTCTTAGTTTATAATCCTGTTATTTTGCTGTTGAATGTCCTTTATGTCCTGCGGGATATGTGAAACTTTGTGGCCCGATAAAGAAGCAAGACATTTGCATACGAGGGTTGAAAGTTTCTGGCAAGTTTTGTTGCTTCGAGAAGTAATGGAGAGATATGATACCCAATTTTGAGGAGGTAGTGATGGTAAAATGTGAAGAAAAAAAATGAGAGGAATTTCCTGCAACTTTGTCCATATTCATTTGTTCACCCAGCTGTCATTCACCTCGGCTGCCTGTCAACCGAATGTGTGTCCTTGTCAGATCTGGTGGCCACATTCCGCACCAAGTTCAAGTGCCAACATCACCTGGTAAGGCCCCAAACCATTGGAAATTCACCGGGGAACCCCTTTCTCCCCTCGAAAATGTCTCATTCTCGCCATTTCAACGGCCACCCAGAGCGTTTGGCTTTTTGCAACGCAAACAAAACGTCAGTCAGCCCGAAAGACTGGGGCAAAACCGCGAACTGCTGCCTTGCATTTCACATTTCACTGCACGAGGAAAAATAATTAGCAAAAGATATATACACAAGTTTTTTTATATATAAAGTTGATGAAAAATCGTATTATAAATTATCCCAAGCCAATACAATAAAATTTTAACTTATAAAAATGAACAGAAATATTTTAAGGTGAATACAAATTTTATACACAGAATGATATTCCATACTTTTTGACACCATGTTAAGCTTTAAATTTGAGATTCTAAATATATATTGGATTGTTGAACGAATTTCATTTAAGTTTTTCCGTGTGTAGATACAATAATTCCCTGCTTCCATAGCGTCTCAATGCTGGGCAAAAATAGTGCGCCGTGTCCGACGGTGTTTACTTTGGCAGCACTTGAAAACAAAAATCCAAAACCGAATCAGCATATAAATCGGCAGACTAATCCCAAAAGTCGCGACCACCCGCGCTGCCGTCGAGAAATGTTTCGAAATTAATTACAATTAAAAGTTTTTGGGTCTGTTTTCGAGAAAGCGCACGCACCTTGGCCAATAAAATGAAAATTTATGGGTCACACATGAGCGGAGACCCGAGGAAAATGTGTGCCTCCGTTTTCTAGCCTTATTAATTGGCCCCGGCTTATCCAAGGCAGTGGTCGCCTCTCAAAGGCTTTAGGCAAATTTGTCTTGCCTTGGGCCAGCCACAAGTTGAGGCAGGAGCACACTGAAAAAAAAGGGTTGAAGAATGAAACATATTACGAACTGTGTTAAAGTTTTTACTTTCCTAAGATTTCCAATATTTATTTTTTGTACACTGCGTTATGATTCGGGCTCATATGCTTTACTTATTAAATTATTATTACTATTTTTAGGTTCAAAGTCATTTAAAAGTTTAGTATATTTTTAAGCAAGATTTTGAGATGGCTTCCATTTTTCCAGTGCTTAGAGTGTTCCTTTTCTGAAAGGGATGAGGTAAGTGGTTGAGTGGGTTAAGGAGCACTCTTACCTCTGCCTCAGCTCGCCAAGGGATTCAATTTAAGGCTGAGGGTCTGCCACATGTGTGTTGGACTTGATGGCCCAGATAAAACGGCCATTCTTTTGGGTGAGATTGTAACCAATTTCGCCTGCTGCTGTAGGTAAAGTAGTGATAAGGTTGCGAGGAGTGGGGAACACAGGAACTGAGGCCAGGAGCACACATGCTGGGAACCACATAATAATTCTTGAGAACAATGTAAGCGTCAATTGTGCATGGCCAATGTACGTACGCCTGCGAGTTTGTGTATGTGGGTAGTTTCTTTGGCCTTTTCTTCGCCCCCGAGACAGTTTGCCCACATTTGTGCAGACTCAGATCTCCAGACTCAGACTGAGACTGAGACTCAGACATCAAGGGACACAAAGACGACAACGTCGGCACATGCCACACGTCAAGTCAGGAAATTTAAATTAAAAACCTTTTTTGCATGAAATGTTTTTGTTTGCCTGCAAGCATGATGCATATGTTTCCACTAATTCTGGGGGTTTTAAAAGCAAATGGATAAGCAGAATGGGATAAAAGTATTACATTATACAGACAAGACTTGGGCTAAAGTTGGACACTGCTGTCTAAGTAAAGAATTATTGTGGGGAAAGAGTGTCAGATATTAATTGAAAAGGTTTCGACATGATATATGTACTTAAGATTCAGATTTTGATACTACATTTTAAGGCAGTTGAATATTTTTACCACTATTTGTGAAAGTCATTTGGATCATTAAATTTAAGGAACAATTGATTTTTGCTGAATAAAGGTAGATAAGGAAAAGATAAGATTAATATTATTTTTAAATTAATAAATAGCACATGCCTACAATGAAATAGAAATGGTTTTGTTTTAAATATCATTTGGGTGAATTATTGAATTAAAGTTTAATTTCGACATGTGTGTTAATTAGAGTTCAAAAACTAAGCTTTTGAGACAATCTTTCTCGAGTGAATCATTAACTTATTCTGGTTTATTTCTTATCACTTACTTATATATCACCAGATGTCACCAAAAATACATCGAAATCCGATTAGTCAGCGAAAGAAGAACATATAGAATATACACAAGGTTCAGCATGAGTTAGATCAATTAGACATCAGCAGATAGTGAGCTCACTCGGCTCGTTTCCTTTGAGTACAATTGTCTCCGAGTGTGATTACTTCACTTTTATCAGCTCGAAAGAAAAAAAAACTAACACTCGTAAATTTCAAAGCCAGGGCTTTGTGCCTATAAAAGTAAATCAGTTTGAACTCGAACTGCGCTCTCTTATTATTTTTCTCTTGTATTTTTCTCTCACATATGCTGCGAGTGGCAATTAATTTGTGTGCTTAATTCGCCTAATTATTCCAGGCAATAAAATTTTCAATACACTCAGATGATGATGATGGTGGGGCCCCCTGCTCATTTATTGTCCCTTTGTCCACACCTAAAATGGGAAAATTTTGCCGGGAGGGGGGGCGCAGGACACGTTTAATTCAATTCGCGAAGGTTCCTTGACTCGACTTCATTTTATTTATATTTTTTTCCTCCTTGGCTTAGAGGGAATAAAAAGACGAATAAAAAAACAACAGCGACATTTAAATTCAAATCGCTGAAGACGCTGACAAAGAAGCGGCGCCACACGTCGGATTAATTTTATGTGCCCCAAGGAAAAGCGTCTCCAGGACATCTTTCGCCCTCGCTTTTGCTTCAATTAGAGGAGAATGGAATGGCGGCACCAGGACCAGGACCAGGACTTCGAAGTCCTTTGGCATTTGCCATTGGCTGGCTGCAATTGTTAAAATCGAATTAAGCCACGGTGTCGCATACTTTTGATCTCCCCGTCAGCCAATGAAATGTTGCACTGCTCGACGAAATGTCCTTACATTGTCCTTGCCGAGTAAATGTAGGTATTTCCACCCGCTACTCCCCCTCGACGTTCGTCTTTCGTCTATTTCAATTTCGGTTTGCTTGGCGCAAATGAAATTAAACGAAGATTAGTCGTGTGCTCGCTAGATTATTCCAAGAAATAAAAATCCAACAAATATAAGAGAACCCAGCGATTTAGCTGGGCGTTCATTATTTTTTCGTTTTGGTGGCGGCTTTTGCTTGGCGCTTATTTCTATTTGTATTTTCCATTCGCTTTGGCATGCTGCTCGCCGTTTTTTTTATGGCCCCTTGAGGTGATTTGCTCAAGTTCGCCGCCCTCATTTCAAGGAAAACCTCAGGGGTATAGGGGTTTATTTAAAGGAAAAGGGCAGGGGTTGAGGTTCAGCGGTTGGGGTGTCACATTAGTGGAGCTCAAATCTGGGCAAATCACAAGCTACATTTAACCCGCAAATGATGGCCGGCTTTGGCATCATCTGCAATTTATGAAAGAGTTTCGGGATACCAAAATCTAATGGCTAAACAAAACGAAATTAAAGGGAGGCTAAAAGAAATCTTTTGTAAGATTTTAATTACTCAAACCTAATTTGAATTTTTAACAGATATTGTACTTAAAGTTAAATTGCAGCTACTAAATAAATATTTAATAGTTTAAGAATTAAAAACCTTTAATCCTTAAACATACATTTTATTTGTATTTGAAAGTTTTTATTAAATTGTTGCAATGGAGCAATTTAAATATTTTTAAACTAGATTTTTTTTTTGTCCAAGCCTAAACACCTCTTTTAAAACCTCTACTTATCAATAGAAAATAAAAATAAACTTTTTGTATGATATTCTTAGGCGATATTTGTAACTCACCATGAAATACTCTGAAAAAAGGCCCCTCATCCGACTTTTCGTTAACTGCCGCTTGCGTGTTCAATTAAAAAATGGTACCCATTAATTGCAAACCAATTTGCAGTCCGGACACTTCCTTGTTTGGTGTCTCAAGTGTTCTGGACTGGATTTTCTCGATTTTCCTGCTCCTTTGCCACTTTGATGAGCGGAAACAGCGACGACCGTCGATGTTGACATTTTTTGCATATTAATTGAAGACAAGGCCTCATCTTTCAGTCCGATTTTTTTCCCCTCCCCTGGCTTGTGCCCTTGTCCACCCTTGGCTTAATTTGCGGTAAGTTCATTAAGTAATAAAACATAAATTTCATTTTTTTTTTTCGTTCGTCTCCAGCACCCCGTCATCAAGTTCTTGATACTTTTCCCATTTTTTTCTGGTCGCTGTTTTTGTTGTTTTTTAATGCTTTGCATATTTCTTTAATGAATTAATTCTGTTTTGGTTTCGGTTCTGTTGATTCACCGTTCACTGGGCTTTGATAAAAAAAAGGCACAAAAGTCGCTGGCGATAAAACTGAAGAAATGTGCCAGGGGAAAGGGGGTAGAATATTTTGTATAATTTATGCAAAAAACATTAGGGGTAGCCGGCGGCAGGGGAAACGCGTTTGTCGAGTGTTAATTATGCCCTGGCTGCAAAACTTTTCTATCAATTTTTGGATATATAAATTTGAGAGCGCAGAAAACATGTTTTGCATATGAAAACGGAGATATGGAAAATTGAGGAAAAATAAGGAAAATGTTGCCGTTCTGCTCAGCGGCTAATTGCATTCTCCTGGGGTTTTCTCTATAAAGTGGGAAAAGCGTCTGCATCAAATTGCAATTTCTGCATTGTGTGCTGAAAAACACTGGGAAAAGAGCATTGATTTATTTAATAAGTTATTTATATTTAAATTTGATTTATTTTAATATATAAAGTTGCGATAAGGTTAAAATATTAAGAATACAAATTAAAATTCCTCTTATAGAAATAATTAGTAATTGTTGTTTTAAATTTCTCATATTGTGCTGTAAACTATACAAGTTTAAAGCAGTTATTGTTATTTTAAATTCCCTATATGGGGATTTATTCAAGTTGTATTGGTTGGTTATGCACTGCCATTTTCGCACTGTGTATTTGGGGGATGTGGTGCCTTGGGGTGTCAGGTTGTCAATCGCCTTGCCGGTTGTTTGTTGTCTCTGATTGTTGACATGCATTCCCGCAAATGAGCCGTGCAATTGTCGGGGTGCCTCCTATTGACAGCTCCCAGTTCGATAGTCAAACTGAAAGTATATCTGGGGACCTCTAACTCTAGACCCGCGGGATTCGTCACGTGTTTCAGACGACGTGTGCTCGACTTTGGCTTCATCTTTTTCTGCATTTTCATCTCCGGCTTCCCTGACTGACAACTGTCGGTTTCCATCTCGGGGTTCCGACACTGAAAAGTGTGACGATTTATTTGGCATATGGCGCGGGGTGCAGGAATCAATTGGTTTTGTCCCCGGGCAGATGCCTTAGATCTGCGACACGGGCATTGACAGCCTCAACTGGACATCATTTGTCTTGGATGTTGGGATTTACATTTGCTTTGCTTTCAACTCTTCTGTTCGGCTCAAATTCTCGGCTTGTCAGTTGTTTCTAATGAGTTTTTATAATGGACTCTCTTCCTATAGTATAACAACTAATTATGGTCCATTTTCCCTGTCCATATCTGCTTGGTGATAACACAATGTTTGCTGCCCTGCTGCTGATAAGAAATATTTTTAAATTTGTATTTGTATTATTTGTATGCCCTATGGCAAAACTGAGGCTAAATTGATTTAATAAAAAAATATGGTAATACAATTTTTGAATAATTTAAATTATTTACTAATTTGAAAAGACTGCTAATTAAAAATCTCTAGTGATTTAAAAACTTCTTTGATTGTGCTTAGAAATATTTTCCACAAGCCGATTGTTTTTAATTTAATTACAAAAAATTACTTGTCATTTAAACAGTTGTTTGAATAAATCAATATGCTTTATTTTCGAGAGTATTCCTAAACTGAGTACATTCCGATTAACAATTTTTCTATTATCATAATTCTATCGATTGGTCCGCAATAGTAGCTAGTACGTGCATTCCGCGTCCGACTTTCGAACCACCATGTTGCGTTTGAGCTTGCTGCTAATAATTGCCTTCGTCG
The DNA here is from genome assembly GCF_018152505.1 of Drosophila elegans. NCBI lineage: Eukaryota > Metazoa > Arthropoda > Insecta > Diptera > Drosophilidae > Drosophila > Drosophila elegans. The sequence goes on from NW_024545863.1 coordinate 1,450,818, forward strand.
GGTTCTTGGCATCCGTCTCCGCGGAAATAGTGAACTTTCAAATGTGCGATGATAGCGTGGACACCTGCACGATCCAGCAGGTGATGGTGACGCCATGTCCGGAGGCGAAGTTCAATACCGCCTGCCTCGTCCGGCGGAGGCACAGATTCACGATGAGCTTCACTTTCACGCCCCACTTCGATGCCGATCAATTGGATGCCAGCTTGGGATGGGTCAAATCGGAGACGGTGGAGCTGCCACTGCTAACGATGGATCGGGAGGCCTGCAAGTACACCAGTTGCCCCGTGATATCCGGAGTGACGCACAACTACACCAACAACATGCCCGTCGACTCCAAGTCCCCGCTGAGTCCTTACACCATCCGATGGGCCTTGAAGGACCCCGTCTCCCAGAAGCGATGCTGCTTCACCATCGACATCAAGGTTGTGCGCTAAGAAGTCACTCCAAATTCTGGCAACAAAAAATATTTGGAGTTCAGTTAATTGTATTTCTTAAACATTGAAATACAAAAATATTAAATTGATTGCTCGTTGAATTTTCTTGTTCCTCAGTGTCTTACTCTCCCCACATTATAATTAGGTTAATTAGGCTCGCTTTACCTCAAAGCGATTAGTTTAATGACAGAGAACAAAAGAATGCTGCTGATAATAGAGCATTGCTATTTCAATGAATCCGGTTACCAAGCACAAAGATTTTAATTTGAAATATATATATGACTAAATTAAGTCCCAGTTTTTGTTAAAATTTTTATGAAATACATTATGAAACCCTTTTTAATTATTTTACTCTCTTAGTTTTTAAATTAAGAAAACAAAATTATATTGGTTATTTTATCTTTTTTAAATCTAAAAATTGAAACGTATCAGAAAGGACTTACCAGTCATCTGATATCATTTAAAAAGCGTATTGAAGATGTGTTGGAAAATGATAGCTTTGAATTTATGATGTAAAAATTTATAAATTTAATATTTGTACTTGTGTAATTCGTAATTTTATATTTTTGCTTATTATTTCATTTTTCAAATGTTTAAATGTTCACTCAAAGTACATTTTGATAAGGAATTCCTTTGCAATCAGTTGGTACACGCTTGTGACCGCTTTCGCTTTATGATTGTAGGCACAGATGTGACCCGATTTTAGGGGTCAACGGGTCCGAAGATTAGCCGCTTTCGTTTCGAAGTCCGTAATCGTGGCCTGTGCTTGCATTCCGTGTCCGACTTTCGATCCATCATGTTGCGTCTGAGCACGCTGCTGGTCGTCGCCGCGGTCCTGATCTTGGGATCCGTCTCCGCCGAAGTGATCAACTTCCAAACGTGTCCGGACAGCGTGGACAGCTGTACAATCCAGCAGGTGAGGGTGATGCCGTGTCCCGAGGCCAAGCAAAACTTAGCTTGCAACGTTCGCCGGAGACGAAGCACTAAGATGAGCTTCGATTTCACTCCCAATTTCGATGCTGACCGAGTGGAGGCCACTTTGGGATGGGCCAAATCTGAGACGGAGGAACTGCCCCTTCTCACGATGGATCGAGACGCCTGCAAGTACACCACTTGCCCCTTGAGATCCGGAGTGACGCAGACCTACACCACTGAAGTGCCCATCGAGGCAAAGTTTCCACTGAGTGCTTATACCATCCGTTGGTCCTTCAAGGATCCCGTTAGCGGAAAACGCTGCTGCTTCACCAACGACATTAAGGTGGTGCGCTAAAACGATACTGAAAAATACGCAGGCCCTGAAAGGCCTCCTCTGAACCATATCCAAAAACTCCTAGAAAAAAATCTTCTTGTGTTTATCCAAGTTATGACACAATAAACACAACAAATACTTTAAAATAGATTTCGTCTTTTTTTCCACTTTTATACTAATTTTGTAAGCCAAGTCCATATTAATTTTAAACTACAAATACAATGTCACAAATTTTCTATAACTCAAGGAAAAAGAAATGGCGAAACATATTTTTAAAGAAAAAAAATTGTATATTGTTCATTGAAAAATATTGTTATATGACTTATAATTTGTTTCTTTTAAAAATTATACAAAATTAAATTTAAAAACAAAATTCGTGTATTATCTACTTCTGATTACAGTGTTTCTCTGTTCTCGCACTGAGCTCCAGATTGTGGTGAATAAATTTATTTTCTGTTAACGATTTAGTGCGTTTTTTAATTATTTGTGTGTCGGGCTACGGCCCACTGGGGACAGCCTCAAGAAATAAAGATATTTACTCCAATAATCATCAACCTGCTGGCGACTAATTTGAACCCCAAGGTCCCGCGGGCAGAAGAGGGAAAATGTATAAAACTTTGATTGAACTTTTGGGTGCCATTAAAAAAAACTCTCCCGCCTTTGTCAGCTTTCCTCTGCGGGTCTTATCAGCGTCGTCAAACAATTAAAAATTGAGCACTTAAGTTGTGGTCATAAAATCATTTGTTTTTCTCTTTTTCCCTCTCATTTTTTTTCGGAGTTTTATTGTTTTTCTGTTCACATTTTTCAGTGGTGGAAAATTCAAATAGCAAATCACTTTTCCTACTCAGGGTTATAAAAGGATGAGGGTGTACTGTTTCATGCGTTTTGGTTTATTAGGTTTTGAGATAATATTAATCTAGATATAAGAAATAGATAACTGTTTAAAGAAATTAGATAAATAAAACATGTATTGACATATTTGAGGGAGTCCTGCTGCTCGAAGTAATTTAGAATAATAATTAAAAATAAATATTTTGGGTAAACATATTTTTATTCTTCAGCTAGCCCGCTTATCGAAACTTTTTTAAAGGGTATTATTTCTTCCAAATATTTTCTATCACATCCACTTCCACTTAAGTGTCTCTTGCGTTTCTTGTTTACCTAAACGAAAACGTAGGATTTTTTTTCTGAGTGGTTGGGGAATCGGTCAGAAGTCTGATAGGCCTGACCCCAAAAAAAAGCAAGGCAATAAAAACACAAACAACGTCAGACACTTGAGCAAATAATAATAATAACGAGAGTAATCAGAGAAAGGACTTAAAGCACACATTGTTACTCAATTTGGATGCTTGAAGAGCTTGAGTCAAATTCAAATTTTGGCATTGGCCTCGCCATACTTTTTACCCAAAACATACGGAGTTTTTGTGAGTTGCGAGATGATTTCACATTTGACTTGCTCGAAACAAGGTGAGGCATCCACATACACAACTTCTCTTCGCTGACTGAGATAGGCATTAAGAGCAGGTTCACTTTTCCGGAACTGGGCCATCTGGCGATCCAAAAAGCTAATGTGAGCTTGAGGTCCTGGCGAATAACTATTCAGCACAATTCGCATGCGTGCCATACGCTCATCGATTTGCAGGAAGACAAATCGATTTGGGGGCACAGTGAAGCCCTCGAAGAGTTCCTCAGCTTCACACTTATTGTTTGGGTAATTGATCAGTATCCAACCCCTGTGCAGGGCATCATCCTTGAGGAGTCTGTTCTGAATGAGATTTCCCACTGCCTGGGACCTTTTGTACACACAATCCTTTTCAATGGCTTCCTGCAGCAATCGCGAGTGCTCATCCTGTTTCTGGCTATTTATGCTGTGATAGGCCAAGACATCGGCATCCAGAATGAGTAAGTTCCAACGTTGAGCTAAGACATGTGCCAAAGAGCTTCGACCCGATCCTGGTTTGCCATGGAGCACGATGCGATGGTAAAAATTCCTGGGCAGCTGGTAGAAATCTCTCTCAACTCCACGATGAAAGGCGTCCAACGATTTGGTATATATATCGACACCGATCCGCTTGATATTCTCGCCCATCCACCGACGCACATCGGTCACTCCATCCGAAACGGCAATCTCCGCTAGAAGTCGGCTCATTACCTCCATTAACATGTACTTTTCAATGTAATACATAAAGGCAGCACCGTACTCCACCAGCATGGATCGATCGAAATGGATGGCAAATGACATATCGCTGTCGAAAACTTATAAAATTGTACAATTTAAGGAGTATTGTTACTTCTCATCAAGAGTAATCAAACAAAAGAAATAAATTTGAACTTGATTTTTAAAATATGGATAGCTTGTTTTAGGCAAATTGTAAATGAAAAACGTAGCTTGAACAGCCTTGAACAGAAATCTTTTGAAATAAACGTATTGTAAATTATAAAAGGTGTCTACCTTTATTTTTAATAATCTGAAAACTTGGCAGATATTTATGGTGGGAACAGTTAATTAAATAGATTTTACAAAGTTTTATGCGCTTTTTTTTTTGATATTTATTTATTTTTCGTGGGATTTTGTTAAGTTAATAAAGCTTAGTTCCGAAGAAATGTCTTTTCTTTTATATGCCCCTATTCTTTATATTTTTTCACTTCTTGAAGGGTTACTCAACATCCTGTCTCAGCATAGCCCACTCCTATACATTTCTATTCGTTTTCCAACTCATAACGAGAGCTTGATGGAGAGCATTACCATTAAGACGACTGTTGCTGGGATTTCTCGCATTGTAATGATCATATTAATTGCTTCCGTTACAATATTAGAAAATGGCGCGTACTTCCGGGCAGCTCGAAAAGCAAGAAAAGCTGAAAAGGATTTGGGGGAGCAGGGCCCATATAATGGCGAACTAATGTCTTGCCAGAAAGGCAGCCAAGAAATGGCAGGCCAAGGCAAATTGGCCTCATATGAGTGTGCAGCTAGCTGGGTGACAATATTTTGCAGCGAATTATGACAGCTCCTTTGTCTTTTCCGGGGCATAAGCCCCACTCCCACACCCCCAACAAGTCGCACTGGCATTAACAATTTAAAAAGCCGGGGCTGCTAACGGTCTGCAAAGTGTTGCCAAAATGTCTGTCATACTTTATGTTGTCTTATGAGCTGCCCGGCATGTCCTGGCCAAAGCCAAGAATCTTGGTGGCAGTTCTGTATCCTTATGAGGATGCCTTGAATGCCTGCCTGCCAGAAGAAGAGTGCTTTCTTGGTGGGTGGATGTGTAAGTGGATGGTTTGAGTGGGCTAATAAAAACTAGCATACAAGTACGATGAGAAATTGCTTCCTGTTGCTGTTGCCTTCGCAGGACACTCTCCATATTGTTATGTCAAATATGCTGTTAATATCTTGCACACACTAATATTGCCGCATCCTTTGCTCTTCGGTTTATCTTCGCTTTTTCCCCAGCTGGCCACAAGCGAAAATAAAGAGACACGCCTTAAAAATGCATTCGTGAACGTATTTTAATTATATATATATAGAGAAAAAAAAAATTAAATCAAAATATGCATTTGAATGTGGAGTGTGCTTTCGGCTGCGGCCGCTGCCACAAAGAGCGAAACTTTTTAATTAAACTCAAAGCAAAAGCGACAGCGATAACAGCCCGACAGCCGCTCATCTCAGTGCTCCAAATTACATTTCATCATTATGGCCAGCGTCCACACACTCATATTATTTAGTATATACACCCCCGAACCCGATCCCGGTCCGTCTTCATTCTGTTTAATCGCCAAAATTGTGGCACAAGCCGATGTCGACTTTTGACGCATTTCGCAGTTATCTCAGACGACTTGCGGATCGAGGCACGCTACTGGGAGACAAGATGACGCCCTAGAATCGTTCATAGAAATGGTCAATCCGAATTTGGAAATGCTCTAGAAAATATTTCCGAAAACCAGCAAAAGGCTAGGAGTTTATTTCTGTATAGAAAACCTGAAAAATGTAGGTTTTTTTTCGATTTTATGTTAGGTGTAAGCGTTCAACTAAAATAAGAGCACTCTTATGACGTATCACATTTTTTAAAAAGACATAAAAATATATTTTCAAAAATTTGGTAATATAAAATAAAAATGTTGGCAATTGGCATGTAGGAAAATACTACACAGTTGAAAAGTAATATATTAATACACATTCATTAATTTATTTTTACAAGAGTACAAAAATAATCTGTAGGTTGTGTAGTAAAAAACTGCGCAAATTATGAATGCAAGTACATGTGAAACGCAGATTGAGTGAATAATGTGAAACGAACACACGCAAATAACCAAGAACAGGGGCTTGTAAAGCTTTGTTCTAAAGAAAATATATGGTAGAGCCGACCAACCTCATTATCCCATTGCCAACCGTTAAAAAACCGAGGCGCAATTCGAACTTAAGCGGGCTGATAAGAAAAGTGACGTTCCGTGCTTGGCACCCGTGGCACCGTGCACTCACAAAATGTTTTTAACGGAAACAAAATATTATTACCAAATATTTGGGGTTTTTGGGGAATAAATTAGCAATTTATTAAAGGTAGATGAATCAAAAAATCGTATTTTAAACCATCGAAGGCACCTGAAGTTAGAAATGTGGCTTGCTTAAAAATAAAATGAAGTGAGAGGAAAGTTAAAATGAAATAATACATTTTTTTTAATATTTAAGAGGGTATTTTGGTCCATGTTGAAAAACACAAATTGAAATTAATTAATTTTTAAAATTCTTTAATATTCTTTTTTTCTCAATCCTCTGTTCTCTAATAAATATACTTTATATTGAAAGGTTTTTTTTTTAAATATATGGAAATTTTCTCGAGTGTGGCTGCTGTTCTAGCTAAAGATTGTCAGCTCCTTTAAAGTTTGCCGGCCGCCATGTGAGGAGCGTTTGAATACTCGTAGTTCTGTTGCATCGTCGACCGATGCACTGGCCTTATCGGGTCTGTCGGGCTATGGACCTTATCGACTTCCTTTGAGGCCCCTGCTCCAAAGGGCCGGAAGCATTAAGTGCCGTGTGTTGTCGTCGCAGACTTGCGCTTATCAATTTCACAATTGCACATGACTTTATCTTCGTCCGTCAGCCAGCATAAAAAAGCCCGCTAAATGTGGAAGAGTTTCACTGATTTTCACCCTTTTTTTCTCCAACCACAAAACCCTCAACACTCAACGCCCAACAATTAAAAATCATTTTTCATCTGCCGTTCACACAATTGCTAGTCAACTTTCCATTTTCCCCCAGAGGACACGAATCTATGGCAAACAATACAAAAAAAAAAAAATAAAAAATAAAAGTGGCAAACAAAGCCACACATCAACAGGCTGAAAAATGGGAGCTGGGGTTTTTGGTCCTGAACCACTTTGTCATGCCGACAATTTGCTGCCAATATTTTGCCAATTTTTTTTTGGTGCGCATTTCTCCACTGGTTTGCCTTCAATTATGCAGCAATTGAAAAATTACTACGTGTACAACAATTTTGGTTTCAGCTCAGCTTTTTTTGTTGCGACTGGGATTGGGAAAATGGGTTTTATTTTAGGATGGCAGACAACAGGTTTAAAATTTGTCACCGCAACGACAAACATGACAAACGCCAAATGAAGCGCAAATTTAATTACGCAATTTTATTGGATTAACAGGCGCAACCTGAATGTGGATAAAAACAAATTTAAATATGCCGCACACATGTGCTCTGCCCGTTCCCTTAATTTGGACCACCCCATGAGAGCATTTGGCCCGGTCGAAAGAACGTCTAGTCGCGTAGGTGAGTCGTAAATTTACGCGCCATTGTTGGCAGATTTTTGGCCCACTCCTTAACCCCTTGTTGCCCCTGTTGTGTTGACGCCAATGTTGGGAAGCCCCAGCTCCACGTACACCCCTGCTGCATGTGTGTGTTATCTTCCTTTTTTGGCCTTTTCACTTATGCAAACGGAACATTTGAAAAATATGTTGGCAGGATAAACAGCAGTGCCACAAAGTGCAGCTGATGCCCCCAGAAGAGCTGGACTCTCCAGACTGCTTTCTGCTGCCCTGACATTTTAATGAGCATGCAACACTGCAACGTGCTACTCTTACCCCTTTTTCTACAGTGAAAAAAATACTGCTCAAACGCTGTAGCAAAAGAATCCTTCTATTTTTAAAACCAAACTTAAAGGGGTCAGAACATAGGGTGTGTAAAATATAAATTCTTATTTATAAAGATAACCATAGGACTTTCGAAATATGTTGCAGTATACCTCTTATGTTCTTTTAAAACTATAGATAATTCAATGGCACCAGTTTTATTTATTTTATAATTTTATTTGTTTTAAGAATGCTGTAAAAAAAAAAAAGTACTTATTGGTTTTATTAATCCCTTATTTCAGATTAATCCCACATAATCATATGCAGAGCCTAGATAAAATATGTTTTGACACCAATTTATTTAATTTATATATATATTTTTAATATTTTGAAGTTATATATCCCCTAAGAATAACATTTTATAATCTAATTTATTTGGTAAGCCATTTTAATAAGAGAAGCCTTCGAGATTTTTTTGACCGTGGATCCACCCATTTTTCACACCCACTTTTTGCAGCCAGCATCCTTGTTAAATTCATTAGTAAAACGTTGCACCTTCAGCGCAATTTCAAGGCAGAGATAGAGGGTCAGAGAGCACACGTCTGTTTGGCCTGATGTTGCCACATAGCACACACGAAATTAAAACCTCCCCCCACCACCCACCACCCACAGCAACCCATTGCCTCCAAAAATCACCCACAGCAACAACAACAACAATTTCCACACCATGAACGAGCAGACAACATGACATGATACCGATACTAAACTGACACTTTGACATGGACTTAACCCTAAAAACGCTTTGTTGGCTTTATTGGTGTCGGTTGCCCTGCTCTGTGGCCTTTGTCCCCCATTCCTCTCACATTTCGTACCGCTCCTGGAAAATCGGGGGGCTCATGCGTGTGGGGTCAATCGTGGTATCAAGGTATCCACTTGATTTTTGCACTAATTTACGTGGACGTGGCTGTGTGACCTGGGTATTAAGCTTAAATACCTTTTAATTGACAATTTGTGTTTGGCCATTTGATGCCTGATTTTGTTTATTTATTGTGTGTGTGCGTCGGCTCATTAAATGTACTTAATAGGGAACACAAAAAGAGACCCCCAATTAATCTCTCGGGTACAACGTACTCAATTTGCTTATATATTGTATTTAAGTATAACAAAATAAGTATTTAATTTAAGGTTAAATCATATTTAAAGACATTAAAACAAAAGCACCAATTTTAAATTGTTTTTTAAATTGTTTTATCTGTTGTTTAATTTAAATAAGATTCAAGGCTTAGCACCACCTCGAGTCCGTCTTATTTTTTATTCTCATTTAAAGTTAGAAAAAGAAAATAATGATATCCTTCATATATATTAAAAAATAAAATACATATCTGCGGAATGAATATTTTACAATTTAATTTCAACGAAAATCGAACAACTTTTGATTAAACTTTGCCACCCCATCTCTGTTAACTATCCAATTAACCTTTGGTCAGAACTTTTTCATTTCTTTTGGTCAGTTTTCCTTTGGAAAAAGAATACTTCAGCTGCAGGTGAAGCTTGGCCTCATTTGTATGCCACTAAACTGTGGAAAAACTTTCCCTCTGCATTAAGAATTGTGTGAAATCAAATTCCCCCTCCTTCGTCAAATTGATCTATCAGCTGCAAGTTGTTCGTTGAAAAGCTGAAAAGTCTCGCCACACAAGCGCAAAAGTTGCACACAAAAAATTGCTTAAATCAGCGAGTTTTTTTTTTGCCTTTTTTTCGCTGGGGAATGGGGCGTTTGAGGGGGGGCTTGGCCAGTCAGCCGCTTAAGCCGCCGCACGGTGCAGTATCGTCTAATTGAACCCAACAGATATTTTCAATTAGCAGCAAAACATTTGTGAGCTAAAAAAGTTTTATTTAATTTTTTCGCTTCCTTTTATTTTTTTTCGACCTGCACCTTAAGCTCAAGGACTTGGGTGTTGGAAACGGGAAGTGAATTCCTGCGGGGCAAACACGTCCAGGCGCCAATAAAAAAGGCACCTTAGTGCTGAGAACTTTGCCCAGCGGCGGACAAACTTTTTAATGCCATTAGAGAGCGAAAAAATGACGCTACAAGACGTGGAAAGTTTGCCACCGCTCAAAAGGTAAGACGAAAAAAATAGCCAACCAGACTACACTGGAAAAAAGGAATTAGTTGTTGTAAGAGAGAACTTTAAGGGCTTAAAAAGTACGATTCTATTAATCCATTATAGTATCTACATTTTATTTTCAATGTTACGTTTAAATTACTTAGAACTTAAAGTTTTTTTTCGGAGATTTAAATTCAAGCATCAAATCGATCATTAATTTTAAACTTATAATCATAATTACAGTTTGTAATGGTTTCATACATTTGAAATTTAGGCAGCGATTGTAAATTAAAGTGTTCCCCATTGTTTTCAAATAATTTTCGTTAAGTTTTTGCCAGGGCCTCTTTATGCAAGTGCGTAAATTGAATTGATAAAAGCGGCAGCACAAAATGCAAATTCAAAGTGCAGCCGGAAATGACTACAAAATGTTGAAAATCTACAACTTGAGATAAGGCCCGAGAGTTCAAACAAACTAATTCAAAAGTGCGTGTCCTGTGGATTTCGGATGTGGCACTGTGTTTCGTCCTGTTTTTGTCCTGTGCCGCAAAAGTACGCAACACAAATCAGCGCATAATGGCTGCCATCCCATGTCCACTTCCACTTCCACGAAGCCCAATGTCCAATGCCCAATCCCCAATTCACTTCCATATTCATGCCCATGTCCATGGCTGTGTTTGCATTTAGCTGCAGAAACAGGAGCAGGAGGATATGCGGTGGCAGGACCTCGACGGACCACGCATTTCAATAATTCTAATTAATTTATTAACGCTTATCAGCGGCGATAAATTTGCCAGGGCAGCACTGTTTGTCCATATGCCATGGCCTCCGTTGCTGGATTAGGGCTAAAACTCTGTGCGAACTCTTTGCGGATGCTTTACTTCTGGTCCACAGGACAACAGTCCTTTGCTGACTGACTGACTGACTGACTGACTGACTGAGACTGGGACTGGGACCACCTCCCCCGCAAAAGCCCTTTGAAAGTACCACTGAAGATGCACATGGGGCGATAAGTTTGCTCGGCCCCAATTCACAGCCATAAATGGAATGAAAAACTTGGAAAATTCGGGCTAAGAAAATCGCAAACCCAGTCATTGACATCTCTCGTAAATAAAGCAGGACTCGCAGGAGTCTTAGGACTAGGCGTTGATTTTAAAATGAGCCCATTGATAAGACCGAACTGGCAGAGAAGTTAAAGAAAATGCTGAGGTGGCCAAAAAGTAAGTGGAGCGTGTGTGGATTTATCAAAGGGTCGACTAAAAGATACTCACTATTAAAATTGGAATCAGAATTTAAATTGGTGTTTGAGTTCTGAGAGTTTTATTAACAACCAAAAACTATAAAAAATTAATAAATTCTAGAAGAAGAAATGTATGTCTAAAGTAACTTAGTTCTATGACAAAAATATATTATTTTGTTTTTGCTTAATCAATATTTGTGACATATTTTAAATAATGTACCCAAAGAATATTTTTTAAAAATCATAATTCACTTTGGTGATACTTTACGGATCTTGGTAAACTTAAAAGATCTTTGTACATTTTTGTTATAACAGAAAATTTAGTTTTTGCAAAATCTTTTCACCAAAAAGTATTCTATTCATTTACCACTTTCATTCCAGGGTATATTAAACAGCTCGTTTGCCGGCTCCTTTTTTATTGTAAACCTCGAAATGACTTTTGTTTCTGTCGCCCGAACGACTGAAAGTGTTAAAATTTATTGACGCATTTAGATCAAAACTAAAAATTGTCTTCCATTTGCCTTCTTCTTCTACTTCGAATGTGGCTCATTTGTACGGGCTTTCTTGCTTTTTTTCTGCTGATTCGGCAGATCGCAGTTTGGTCCGTCTTTATTTTTACCACTGGGCCCCGAAGCTTGATTGTGGGTGTGTGTTTTGTTTTAATACGAAAATCCCCCTGAGTTGGCCAATCTGCCACGCCCCCGCCTCCCATTTCAGATTGCCTAGCCGGCGGCCAAAAGGGAAAATCCGAAAGATATACCTTTAATGCACTTTACTCATATTGAAAAGCACTTAAACGGCGGGGGTTGCGAAAATATGAAAATCATAAAAACCTTGGGTGGGTAGAGTGGTTGAACATTGTCTGAAGGTTGCTTATTTTATTATTATTTTACAGGGAATTATCTCATTTGAGTGGAGTTTGCCCCGATGCTCTGCCATCCATCCTGCCCGCAGTCTGCTGTGTAATGTGTGCGTAATAACATAATATCCTTAAGATATTTTAATATTGCCTGGCGCTGCATATTGAACTGCGGCATCGTTCGCATCCAGGACTTCCCCCTGGATCCTTGGCTCGAATTTTCGTCCAGCTCCTGGTCCTGGCCGCATTTCAACATATTTGGCTTTGCTTTGGCTGCCGGCTTGTTTGCTCCTCGCTTTTTCTTCCTTTCTTCGATTTAACAATACCTTTGTGCATCGTAAAATAATTGCCGCAGGGGTTTGTAATCTTCTCGGTTTGGGTGGCTTGCAATTTTCATTTCGCCCAAGTTTGGCTTACCATTTTTTTCCTGATTTTGTTTTTTTTTTTTTGCAGAAGCTAAAAGGTTTCCTAAATGCTGGCTTACCAAGGGAAATATTTATGGATGTTTGGCGTACTTGGAAATCCCGAAGTTTACGACAAAACAAGTTTATTAGGAGATATTCATCGATTGTTGGCTGATTGTTTATTAAGGAGAGGTGCATTTATTTATAAATAGTTGTGAAAAGGTTTAAACCTTTTTGTAAATTAGAAGAACCATGTTTTATATGTGAATCTATTAACTTAATTGTGATAATATGATATTTTGATTATCTAAATTATTATCTTTGACAAAATGGATAGTTAAAACTTTTGTGGAGATTATCCATTAATTATGATTTATTTTCATATCTTCCTTATTGACTCTGAGTTAACCGCCAGGATAATCTATATAATTCAACCACATCTAGTTTAACGTACACCTATAAAAGTAAGATTCTTCGGTATCGCCTTTCACTTAATTTTATGAGAATTTTTCCTTCACCCCATCAATCTATTATCCGATTTCCCTCCTCCCCCCGACTTGTGTGTTTATCAATAATGTGCTCCAAGGGCTCAGAGTTGTTTCTGGTGTTTGGCTCACAATTGTTTTTAATAAGTCGCTGCCCTTTGCCCCGCATTTTCCCCTGTTGTCAGGACCGCTCGACATATGCGGCAACAATTTAACGTTGAGCTCATAAATAAAATCGCTTGTCCCCTCGGCGACTTCACTCCATTTGGGTTTCTTAGTCAAAGTGCGGTGACATTATTATTGGAGGAGAGTCGCTGGCAATATGAGTATATGAGAGTGTGCGGCACTCGAGTTATTGACAAGTTTATGTGCTTAATCCTTCCATAAAGCGCACCATTAAAATGCCAACAAAAGGTACTTTATATGAAAATTTCCTAGTCCACTTTTATCGCCAGCTCATCGTTCATATTTCAATGAACGCACCGAAATTTAAATGCTTCTATACACTGAAAACAGAGACGGAAATAAAGTCTTGGCGTTTTTGGAAACTTAATTTTAATTTGTATAGAAATATATGTATCTAAAATCTAGATAATGCTTTCATAATAAGTTTTTTTATTATATAATATTTTTGTTCAACTGATATGTTAATTAATTTCTTACCAAATTTTGCTTTAATTTGTTATTTATTTATTACTATAATTTTATTAAATAAAAAAAAAGAAGAACTTGTAAAAGAGTGCCTTTGATTAGGTTATCACTGTATTATTGTATTATTACTTGTTGGTATAAATACTTAGACAATGTGTACAATTGTTTCAATAGCAAGTTAGTAAGATTAAGATTATTTATCTTAAGATAAATTTTTTTTAAACTTCCGTTACAAATAGAGTGAAGTGCTTATTCTTGTCTAAGATATTTCTTTAGGTGTAATAAACGACTGTGTGTGTGTTTGTATCTGTGTTAGAGTAAGACAATCGAAAAATGTGGGTGTGTCGAATGGCACACGACGCCGAAGGCAGCTGCCTGCCTAGAATATCGGCACCATCTTCGTATTCCTATTCCCCATCCTCGATTTTGTTCCTGATATGCTCGGGTATTTTTATTGCCCATACCCCGCGCTCGCGATTCCGTGCATAATAGTGTAAAACTAGACATATATCTCCCGACCGACTATATATTTCCCAATGGCGAGCTGCTATTTGCAGCGAAACTCACGAATTCGTAATAAAAATGTTTCGCACTGGCAAACGTGTGGCCAGAAGTGAGGATTTTGGGGAGCGAAATTAAAACGGAATGGTTCCAAGCGGAAGACGCAAAAAAAAGGCGGCCTCGCAAATGAAAGACAGGCATTAATTTTTGAACATTTTTATTTACCTCCCAAAGCGAAGCGATTGGCGCGGGGAAGGAAGTGCCAACGATTTGGGGGAAACAAGTTGAACTCATTTCACAAGTGTTTACGAATAAAAAGCATTTCGAACTGTATGAGTAATTCATAGCTAGTTTATCAATAAGAACAAGTCGTACCATTTGTATTGATAGATTGAAAAACTGAGCTAATTAATTATTTTAAATAGTTTTAGTTAAGAACATTTAAACTTATAACAATGGTATATCACCAATTTTGTCTTTTCAGTTTGAGCTTTAGACTTAGAAAACAATTTCCTTTTCCATATTTTAGACTTACTTTTCAAGCTCAATCTCCATGTGTTTCTATCGGCGCCAACCCCATCCACCTTCAACCCATTTCCTCCACAGAAAAAAGCTCGGTTTAGGGAAGAATAATGATGGAACCTCTTGCAGACCATATTTAAACGATTTCACATTTCTTAATGATTCTGACAGCTGAATGATCTTTCATTCGGGGTGCCCAAAATGTGTTTTTCGTATTCTCCGTTCGCGCTTGTCAGCCCCAATTTGAAATTCGGCCGAATTTGTGCCTCAAGTGGCGGCGGTCTTTAGTTAATGTCAGTCACATCGCCCAGATGTTGCTTAAGTTCTCCTTGGGTTGCTGCCGTTTCTGTGGGATTAATTAGGTATGGACTGTGTGGCACTACACTCCCAACAAAGACTTCATTAAAAGGGGCAACGGCAACCTGATCGGGCTTGTCAAATTCTCCGGGCTGTGGTGCTTTTAATTTTAATTCCACTACTAATACATCATCGTAAGTCATCGCAGAAGGCCCACGAAGGTGGTGCAGTGGCTCAGTGTTACAGTGGTGCGGTCGTGCGTGTGTGTGATAAGTCCTGGAAAGCGCCGAACTACACGTTCTAATTTTCACAACAGTTGGTAATGCACAACCCTCAGGACTTCCCCACGTTTTTCGCCTTGATTTCCTCACATGCCAGAGCGATAATTACACTGGTGAAAATAATCGCAAACTTCAGCTGTAATATAAAATAAAAATATTTTAAAAAAAAATTTTTAGCTTTAGCTTAAAAGCTTAATGGAATTTTTAAAATAAGAAAAATCCATTTTAAAGGTTATCTCCTAATATTTATTTTAAGCAAACAGATTGTGAATAACTGGATGTACTCGTAGTTCAATTTTCAAATATATCATATTAATACAATAGTGAATTCATAGTACATTTTAAATGTTGTCTTATGAAATCTAATACAATAATAATCTATTACATAATTTTTTAGCTGTTTAATATAAATCAATTAGAATTTGTTTTATTAAGTTGCCTTTATAAGTGATGTGTGTTTATTTTTCTTATCGTATTAATTTCAAGTATATAAATAAATTTAATACACTTAAATATTATTTAAAACTATAGGAAATTTAGCAAAGCGCTTGTTAATATTGAATAATTTATTTTGAAGCTAACAAAACGGTTTCTTACTAACAAAAGTTGTATATGGGTTAAATTTATGGAGTCATAACCCTCTAGCCAAATTTTGTATATTTTTTTAGATATCTCCCTGTACAGATGTTTTTTTAAAATTAAAAAAAATTATGAATTTGAGTGTAGGCTAGTGCGAAAATCAAGTCGAGGCAAAAATTGCCGGATGCCGAATCCGCGGCTATTCCTGGTGGTGTTGTTTCATGTTGCCCTTGTTGGTGGTGGCAACGTCAAGGTGAAAGCCGCTTAAGGTGGCGGAGGGTGGGCAGGAGTCCATTGTTAGGATTCAACATGTGCGCTATTGGATTAAGTGGCGAACGGCGGCGATTCAAGGACAATCAATGAAACAGCACGAGCCTGGGAGTCCGGAGTCCGCAACCCGGAGCCTGTGCCTCGTCACCTTCTGTCCAAATCGAAGCTAGACCGCGTAACAGAAATCCATTAAGGTGACCGTTTTATTTGCTACATTAGCAGAGGCCTGGGTGGTGCCTTAAATGCATGCATTTAGCCATCTGCCTGCATTTTGCCAGTACAAAAGTGTTAATTGAGACTTCTTTTTTATTGGATTCGTAGAGAGTGCGCAGTCAACCGGAATGGTCAGGATAGAAAGATAGTCTTCGAGTTCAAAAGCCGGTTCCAGCATGCAAATGCCAGGCTAAAGGATGCAGGATACAGGCAGCTGCTACTCGGAAAAGAGAAACGCCCACGTGCCGTAGAAATGCCAGGAATGCCAGCCCGGAATTTCCAATCAATTTTAATTGGCACCCCATCGATGGTTGACAGCGAAAAGAAATCCAAAATATTTGTGCATAATTTTAATTAGAACATTTTTCTATTTGCGCAATTTATCTTGTGTGTCGCAGGAATATAGTACTTAGAAACCGGTGGCAGACGTTCAATGGGTGTCAAGTCAGTGCAATAAATTATTTTAAACGAGCATATCGAAGATGTGTCGTCCCTCTAACATGTGCTGCTGCCTGGTAGCTGGGTATTCCAAATATTTTTATGGCTAGGTCCCTGGATGGCCGGGTGTAGGGATCGTCGTCGTAGGGATTTATGTGCAATCGGGGGGCTCGGAGATAAATCTTCTGCCCACTCAAGCGGCCAGCCAATCAAAGTTGCAGTCATTTAAATGCTCGCAGCGGGACTCTCTCCACTCGGAAAACTCATTTAAGTTTTCCTCGGCCAGAGAGATAGGTGAGAAGGATAAGGTCGAGTCGAGGGATTGGCCAACTTTGGTCCGGCAGCTTAATTGCCCAGTGTCCTTGCAACGAAAAAGGGAGGCTTAATTGCCTCAGCCTCTGCCTTTTGACTCCCATGCTTAATTGCCATTTAGTCCTTTTTAATGGACTCCAATGTACGGGGACACTTCGTCCGTCTACAGTCGTCTTTCCTCCTTGTTCATTAATGGCCACGTCTAGATTTCCGCTCACCTCCTTGCGTAACTTTTACAAAACCCTGTCGATACCACTCACTGTCTCTTAGATAGACCTGCAAATGCTAGCATTTTAATAGCAGCATTTTTGACTTAATATGTCCCGGCTTATCTGTGTATCTCGGCATCCTGAATGTCCTGTGTGTGTTCTGTGCCCCTTTGGGGCATTCTCAGCTCGTTTGTGTTGCATAAATTTGCCCAAATTGTTTTGCTGCTGTCCGATAAGACGCCGTCGATGGCATGACAATTAGCCCGAAACTACATTTAAAATATTACTTGTGGACCTTTGCTTCTGTGGTCCGGTAGTCCCTTCGTCCTGTTTCAGCTTTAATTGTTTCTTGGGGTCGTCTGTTGAAAGTGCAAACACTATCTGATTGCTGATATCCCAAATATTGACTATTGGCCGAGAATGCTAAAAGGGCCAAGTCAGTTTGTAACTTTTCAAACTTTTTTATCATAGGACTTAACACTGTATTTAGACAAGGGTTTAAGTTGAGATTGTTTTGACATCATTAACTATATATTCGATTTGGCAATTGTATTGGACTTGGTAGTGTTTGCTTATAACTTAACTATGATGATTACCCTTTCCATAGCAAAAATCTGAAATTTATCTGAAGACAAGCATCTGAAAGTATTGTTTTATTAAACAGGATGAAAAAGTCATAATTGGGATTGATAAATACATTTCCATGGGATTTGACAAGATATAAACATGTTTTTTATAAAAATATGTTTTTAAATTAATATTATGTTATGAGAATAGGCGTAATCTTTAAAGGTGACATCCATAATTTATATATATAAGTTGTTATAATAATAATATTTAATAAATTAAATTTCGTTTTAAGAAAGTCATACACCTTTCGAACAAGTTTCCTCAACGGTCTAGTTCCCACTTTCAACCTTTTGCTGGACCCACTTAGATCATTTCAACCTGCCACTTAACGCAGCTTCTGCACTTACATTTAATGAAAAAAAGGGAGCATTATTATTAAATTAAACCCAAAGAAATACCCCGCTACTCCTCCTCGACCTCATTTGAGAGCATGACATAAACATAAACTTTGCGCCTTTTGTGTGAGCGAGTCCTGCGGGCGTTCCTTGTATATGTATTTATGTACGTAACCTGATCCTGGCTGGCGGCTAAGAACCATACAGCAACAACAACAACGATAAGGACAACAAACACCTTTAATATTTTCATTATGAAGTCATTCAGCGCGATTATTAACGCGTGACCCCCAAGGCGATGCACAGCATCCAGAACGGTCAAAAGCGGATGAAGGTTCAGGTCCACCCCAATCCACAACAACACCAAAGTTCTTATTGCAGAGAGAAAACTTAGTCAGAGTTTTTATAAAATTTTAGTTACACGAGATGGAAATTAAAAACAAGAAAAATAGTTGACCATTTTCTTCTTCACCTTATAATATTTATTTAATTAAAAATTATTTTCAAAATTACTTTTTTATTAAGAATATAAGCTCCAGATATTAAAAAAAATCCAGAAGATACGTTTTATTTCAGGTGCTAAGTTTTTGAAATACCCCTTGACCATTTAAAAAAAAATTTCGCTTGCATTTCTATCTGCTAAACCTTGCATAAAGGTATAAATATCTGGGAGCGCTGACATTAATGAACAATATTAATAAAGTCTTTGCCGTACTGAAAAGTAGTTTTTCTCAGTGTGCTCTGACGCTGAGGTAAATTACAATTTTTTGTTTATAAGTGGCAGCCAGTGGGCAAGTGCAGCTGTACCTAATAATCATAATAATTGCGCCATGGGCGTCGACGTCGTCGTCAACTTTTCCAGACGCCATCCCCTACCCTTCTCCATCCGCAACTCCGCCAACAACAATTGCTTATAAAGTGCGTGTGACACATTAACGGGAAAAGTCCGGCGTGAAAAGCGTGGAAAGCCTGAGCAGCCAGGGAAAAAAAGGCAAATAAAACTCGTGGCCAGTGGGCGAACTTCAAAAGAAATAA
The DNA here is from genome assembly GCF_018152505.1 of Drosophila elegans. Taxonomy (NCBI): domain Eukaryota; kingdom Metazoa; phylum Arthropoda; class Insecta; order Diptera; family Drosophilidae; genus Drosophila; species Drosophila elegans. The sequence continues at coordinate 1,469,937 of NW_024545863.1, forward strand.
AGAAAAGGCGCAACAAAAAAAAAAAATGGAACGCAAAGAAAAGAAAAGAAAAGTCCTTTAATGCCGTGAATTTTCCGCGGGATTTCTATAAAGTGCAGCGGGGTGGGAGGATGAGAAAATTAGACGGGGGGTCAATGCGGTTTCTGCCGCGAAAATTGAAAAAATGTTCGTGCGTAAATTGGCTTTTGGGCCGGGGATGCTCTCCATATCGGCCAGAAATTGAAATGGAAACAGGCGTGGCTAGGTCACCTCACATCCGCACTTTTATTTTTTCCACTTTTTCAAATTGAATTTAGCTTCGAGAGCTCCTGAGAAGGCCGAAGAGGAAAGGGAAAGTGGAAGAGCAAGAGGAAGGAAAACCCGGCAGCAAATTAAAAAGAAATTAAGCCAATTTGCCTTTACAAGACAGGATGTGCGGCTCAATTTCAGGAGCCGTAGCTAAAAAGTGGCCGCGACTTGTTGTGGCTCGTAAATCTTGGCCCATAAATACCAGGGCCTTCTGCTCTACTATATTCCCGCTCGTTTCCTTTTCGCCTCACTGCCAACAACGTCTTTATTTCGGTGTAAAATTCTTTAATCTCGTTCAATTCAATTAGTTCAAGTTGACTAGTTAATGCCGCTCCAAGTGTCCGCGAATGTCCTTTTTGTCCATCGGAGGTGAGTTATCTTCCTGCCGCGACTTTGTCACCGCGCATTAAGTTTTGCAATTTATGGGTACTCTGAGTGGAGTGGCTTGGGTCCTGATGTTTATGGTTATCGTAGGCCGATCAGAGTTTAATTAGGTAAGTAACCTTTCCCGGTTGGTAGGTAATTTGATAAATTTATTATAATAATTGGCCTATGGGAATGGATTGAATTATTGGAATTAAGAATTTAAATCGTTATAAAGCAGTCAACATTAAATAACATTCTTTTAATTTTACTGTAAATAACATACATAATTTATTAAAAAATTGACTCTTTTATTGAATTTACATATTTTTATTTGATGACTACTTATTTGTATGCATTCCTAATCACAAAAGCATAAGTAAAGCGGAAATAATAATTTTGAATACATTTAAAACCAAATTGCTTGCGATTGTGTGCTGATTTAGAAGGCAAACTGTACGACCTAACTTCACTGGTTACAAATCTAATAAAATATAAACTTCCTGTGAAAAGTTTAATGAAATATCCCGCCGAGACTGTCATCGAAATTGATAAGTTTTGAATATACAAAGGGCGGGATGGATGCTATTCACAGCTAAAGGTGGACTACGCAATTTAGTCATCGCTTATACATGGATCTGGATCTTCTGGGGCATCTGCAGATCCTTCGAAAGGACGAGAAGCACTGAAGGCTTCGGTTAAAGCGTCCACAGTGGACTCTATATCCTGGCGCGGTGAGGATGGGGGCGTGGCATTATCATCTCGAGGCTTGGCCTTGCCAAAAATCAGAGCAGCCTGTTTGGTTTCAGCAAGAGAGTTAATAGGGGCAGTCACTGTCCGTGGTTTTAGCACCAATTTGGGCCTATCATCATCGTCGAGTAACCCGAATTGATTACTCGAACCTGGACCAGTTCCCGATGATCCTGGCTCCAGGACCACGGAGTCAGGACTCTTGTTGCCCCTGCCAAAGTTGCCATTCCCATTGCCAGCGTTGTTCGGATTGTAGTGACCTCGGCGATCGCGATTGCGATTCTGAAAAAAGTTGTTATAGCTGCCGTTTCCGTTTAGGTTGCCGATTCCAAACCCGCCGACTCCGTTTCCGTTGCCTTCTCTTCCGACACCGCCCATTCCGCCAGTGGAGTTGTTGAAGGTGCTAGGGGTACAAGATTCGTTATAATAAATTATAAGCACTATAGTTTAATTGCTTTGCCAAAAATACAAAAAATAGTTGAGGAATCGTTAAAAAAAAAGATGACTTCCATCAATGTGGGGCTTATTCGAACTTAATTATTGTATACCTAAGAACTTTTGATTGAAAAAGCATTAAACATTATAATTAAAATGTGTACGAACAATTTTAAATTTTTAAATTAGAAATAAAATAAAAATATTGGTAAATAAAAATATTGTATAATTGTTATCGATTGTGATTGGTTCATAGAAAAACTTATGTTAGGGACCAATTACCAATCAAACTACAAAATTCAAAATTTAAGAAAGAAACAGTGTAAATGTTTTCATCAGTTTTTAAATTTCTAAAATGTATACTGATTTATTACGTGATGTTTTTCTTACCGATTAAAGTTGAAGTTGCGGTTGCGTTGGAATCCTCCATTACTGGACGCCTGTTGACTATCGCGGTCATCGAAACTGGATCGTGGAGGTCCTCCCTGGTAACGATTGCCATTCCCGTTGCCATTGCCACCACCACCACGATTGTTGTAGCCACCTCTCGTGGTGCGGTGGTAGTTTATGGACGACGTGCTCTGGGTGGGGCTGCTATTGGACAATTGATGGGTACTGCTGCTGCGCGTTTCGTTTCGTCTATACTGATGGGATCCCACGCTGTCATCCCGGCGATAGTTGCGCCTCTGGTAGTAGGGATGGCCACCACCCACGCTGCCGCCTCCTCTGCCGCCACCTCTTTCCTGACCGCCCAGACTTTGGGAGCCACCGGGTCCTCCGGCTCCTGGGGTCTGTCGCCGATGATCGGCTATATCGATACGCAATGGCGCCGAAAAGTTATCCAGTTTGATGCGACCGTTGCAGGAGAGCGCCCTCTTGAGCTGGGCCAAAGTCTCAAACTCCACGTAACCGTAGCCCTTAAACTCGTCCGTCTCACGATCCTTGATCAAACGCACATTCTTCACTTCAAAGTCCGAGAATATCTTCATCACATCGCCCTGCACTAGACCCTTGGGCAAATTACCCACATAGGCGATGAACGGTGGATCCGTGGGCACTTGGCGCTCGCGATCACGATCCCTGTCACGATTGCGAAAGTCACGGTAATTACCACGATCGTCCCGATTATCGCGATTGTCCCGATTATCGTGACTGTTACTGTTGGTATTATTATTGTCACGGCTGAACTCGCGAGCCCGCTGGCTGGAGCGATTGGCCATGGTCATCGAGCCCTAAACCCGAACCTACAAAAATATATGTACCTACACGCGGATTTCCAAACGCTGTACGAAAAGTCTGGAGATCGATATCCCAGACGCTGTTGATAAGTCTACGCGAGACGAGCGACTGGAATCGGAGCTACAAGGCTCCTACTCGTTTTCTGACCGCCCACTGACACTAGTTTCAACACCTCTGGATTTTACTCAATCTATATATATCAATATGTTTTACAAAATAACTAAATAAACAAAGTTTTTTTTTAGCCTGTCCACTAAAAACTTAAAAAGCTATAACGAATTTTGTTCAACATCTCTTAAAAACATAAAAACTTTAATATGTCGTGAGGTTTGAAAGGTTTAAATGAATAACTAAAATAATTTAGCCAGTTATTTTAATTGAAAGTCGTGGGATATTTTTATGTTTTAGCTTCTCAAAATGCCTTTCAAGATTCATAGGCAATTAAACTTATGTTTAAACAGTTTTTATTTAATAAAGTAAACAAAAGCCTCAAAACAATGCTGAATATTATGTGCAAAATGGAAGCGAAATGTTTACAACCAAGCCTGCATGGAAATCTGCTGCAAAACTGAGCTCTGAGCTAAGGTAAACCATCAATGATTAATTACGGCGCCAGGCTCCAGACCCATTCCACTTTTTGTGCAAAACATGTGTAAGCAGCAGCTCCATCTTCTCCGCCAGTTTGTGTTTGTTTTATGGATAACGCCAACAAAAGCAGCAACAGCCAGTACATGAAAAAGTCAACAGTAAATAGTGCAGCCAAGTAGCAGCAGCAACAGCAACAGCAGCAGCAACAGCAACATGAGGCACAGCAGCAACATCAACGAACGCTTTCTGTTTGCCCCGCGAACTCATGACTCATTTTTGTACATTTGTCAAAATCTGTGCCATACATCATTTTAAACAGTGCAGCTTGGGGAGGGCGTAAAGGTTGCGAGGAGCGAGGCATGACTGTATTTTAGCCACAGCCTGGCTTTCATTCAAAGCTCTTACTCTTTCCTTTTTTCCATACTATCTCCCTCTCTGTACAGGAAAAACCTTGCCCCAGTGTTTCAAACGACTCAACGCATGGAGCCCAAGATAAATCGCCAGCAACACGGAATTAAAAACTGATGTAGCGATTAATTTATCACTTGCAGGCTGGGCACTTAACAAAAAACAGCCACATTTTTTTAGGTTGATATGCAACTTAAGAAATGTAATATATTTTTGTACTTGTTTTGAGAAGGTAAAAAAAATTCCATAAAATAAATGTTGTTTATTTGTGCAATTAAAAGTATGTTGATTGCTAGATTCCCTTCTGCTGTTATTTTTTTAATAGTTAATTATAACTTTTTTTTTTATTAAAAAGTTAAATGGATCTAATAGATTTAAAGTTCCTGCTTCTTAATTTACTTACACTATGTTTTGCCGAGTGCATCGGCAAGAAGAGTTGCAGCTTCTGGCAATATTTAACTAACAAGTTTTAGTGAGCGAGTGGACACACAGAGGAGACGTTTGAATGGTTCTATCCGAATGGAATCGAAGTGCACGAAGTTGGGCAGTATATAAATTACGAGCAGCAAATAAACGCGCTTCATTGCATCATCGATGGACAGTAGCTATACTATTGAGGTGGTATATCAGGGGGTCGGGCAAAACAAAGGGCCGCAGGGAGATGTATGGACAAACAGAGACAAGCAAACGGAAACGGAAACGCTTTCAGCTGTCGAATTTGTATGAGCTAAAAGTGGCCATTCTCCATTTTGCCGAGATCCCAGGGCTTTTGTTGTAAGCGCTCAATCATTTGATTGTTGCAACTGCAAAAGGACTCGAGCGAAGCTCATCGATCAGAATTAATAAAGATTTGGTCCTTGGTGATTGACTGACTGACCCACCTCGACCAGCTGGGATTTTTCTGAGGGGGTCGAAAGACGGGGGACTGCAACCCCCTTATGCTGTATAGAGCATTTGTTTCCAATCGGGGAATCCCACTTGATTGGCACAGAAGCGTAAACGATTTTAGTATTACACAACATTAGCGAAATTAAATTGATTTCGAGGATGTTTTCGAGCCATCCACCACCTCTAACCATCCTTACTCTCTATTCCAAGCTCATCATAATGATGTCCTTGGCTTGATTTATGCCGCAACTCCCGCAAGTATGCAGCGTAAATATCTTTATGGGCCAATATGTGAACGTTACGTACATGTACCTCCCCCAGTTTCACTCCATTAGTGCACTTGTAGTACCTCACATATTAAGCATAAATAGGGGGTGTGGCAGAGACCGCTCACTAATCATATTAAGCGAAATTCATACGTCGCCGCATTTATGCGATTTGCGAAAGACCTCTGAAAACAGCCAAGAACCCGAAAACAGATAGAGGGGTAGCTTTTGTTATGACTCGGTCTGGCAACATTTTTCGTTGTCGTTTAAACTAATTGAGTGTTACAAATTTTATGTGCAAAATCTTTAAGCTAAATTGAAATTTGTTTTCTTTTTGCCCCCGCTGTCGTACATTTTCCACATATGATGTTCACTATCCCCGTAAACCCGTATCCGTAAGTGAACCCATTTAATGTTATGTGCACATTCTCGTTTGTTCATACCCGTAAGTGCGTTGAACCATTTTAAAATTCCCGAGTTGAGGTATGTTCGACTGGTTTTTGTTCACAAAATATTGCCTATGGGTTGGAGTGGTTTGCTATTGGGGTTTTTCCTTTTTTTTTTGTTTGGGGTGGGAAGGGAAAGAGATACGAGCTCAGTCGCGATTCCCTTTCATTTTCATAATTGAGGTTGAAGTTCGCGATGAAATATTAAGTATAGGATAAGCAAACACTTGTTCTCTTTGAGGTTTTATGTGTTTGTTAAAATGTACAATTTATTTGTTTACCTAGTCTTGAATTTAAATTTGGCGCCTGGGGTCAAAAAGGTAAAGTCTTGGTAGAAATTAAGTACCTTTTTAAGTAATTCGTTTTCTATTTGAAGCATTTAATATTTTATTAAATTATTATTATTTATTGGCTTATGATCTTAGCCAGAATTTTTGTAAGCTAGTTCAAAGAATAATTTGAGAAATGACAAATACTTCCCACTCCATTTATCCGCAACCGCCAAGCAAAATGTCAGCTAATTAAACTGCCAACGGAGTGTATTCTCAAAACAATTTACATAATTTACGATGCAAGACAATTGGCAGAGCAAGCTGAGAACATCGAGGCCAAGACTTGCAGGCCAATAAACAGAATTGCATATAAAATGACAGGGATATTTCTATGAGTTGTTTGGGCCAAGATAAGGGAAAAAGGAATATTCGCGGATACTCCAAGTTGGCGACTCTATGGCCCAAGAACAAAAGCCAAAAGCCCACACAAAGTGTGGGTCTAAAATAAAGAGCAACTATCGTCTGAGATTTATCATTTGCTAGGCCATATATCAAGTGCTTTGGCCAAATAATATAATATATGGCACTTGCCAAGTTCGCAATTACCAGCAGAAACTGTCGCGGCATTTTGAAAAATTAACATGCAAGCCATATATAGTTCTTTGTATCGGTCAGTGCTTTGGATTTATGCCGAATTGATACTCCTAGTGATGCTGATTTATGGCCTTTCGGAGTCGGGTTCTCCTACACGCTCCAAAGAACTTTTGGCGGAGCCATAAATAATGCCGGCGATCAAATTGCTACCTTCATGCGTCGATTTTTCGATTGTGCGGATGGTACAAGAGCGCGGGAGCCGAACAGAGTTCCTTGGCTTTGTTGTACTTTCAATTAAGGCAATTGATTTTAATTAGACCACGGCTTACCATAAACATATTCCAAAGAAATTATTATTAAACACGCGACCCTCGAGAGCTGCTGGTTTTGTGGCAGGGGGTTCGGATGGGTCGTAAAGTTCTCCTTCACCTCACCGCCTCTCGGGGTGTAACTTAATATCTGCTCTAGCCATTCGGTTCAATTAGCAGGAATTATATGGCCAAGTCGGGTCGCAATGCACCCTGCACAGGAATGTGCCCACATCGCGGGCCAACTGCTGCTGCTGAAGTTGGAGGAGGTAGAGCAGCTATATTCCTTAATTGCCCGATATAAAGGGGACAATCAAACACTGAGAGATATTTTCTCTACAACTTATAATAAAAAGATTTAATTAAAAGTAAATAAAAATCATAAAAGGTTTTCTTGCGCATGCTTTGCATTATAAAATATTTTAGAAAACTGTTATACATGTATATATTTTAACTTTTTAAATGACAAATAAAGTAAGCTCGTATTGCACAGGGTAAATAGTCCATTAATCCGTTAATCCATATACTTAAAAAATATCAATTCAACAATTTTTTTTTGACCAGGCTTTGCCTAGTTTCCTTTTATAAAATATTTTATATAAAATATTTAATAAAACTTCCAAATTTTAGGTTACGATTATTTTTTAATGATTTGAAATCTTTATGCTTCTACTTTTACTTATATTTCGTTGTCCGCTTGACAAATGAAGTACGCTCGTGTTATACAAGGTAAATAATCCATTAATCCGTTCTGCAAAGTAACGCAGTTTCCATGGAATAAGTTGTTGGAACCTCTTGTACTCCACTTCACAAACGCTGGTTTTCCAGAGACGTCAGATACGAACTCGCCCTCTTTTTCCCGATCATTGATGGCAAGCCAGTACTGGTTATTGTTGTTAAGTTTGCCTTTAATGGCGTTAAGCTCCTCTTCGTTATTAATCGACGCAAGGTAACCACCCATGTTAGTACATATGATACCAGCCATAGGATAAATTCTACGAGTTGTATTTTCTATGTAAAAGTACCTTGAGCCAATTTTCTCAAATCTCGGCGGTATAACTATTGGATTGTTTGTGGGAAGCGGCGATTGACCTTCCATTTTTGTAAGAATCCTTGTCAATCCGGATTGCAATTCCAATATTCGGTCGTATACTGTCGTTACTGTCGTATTTAACTCAGCCCTTATAATCCGGTTATGTTCAAAAAGTGGGCGGAGAACGGAAATGCAGAATTCTCCGCATTGTTTTGTAGGATCGCTTAGTATACAAGTGGATCTGCCATTGTCCTGAGTATTCGCTTGAGATCCATGTAACTTTAGGACAATAAAGAAACCGAAAACAAATAATGCAAGCTTCAGCATTTTAAAATTAATATAACTTTTCTAAGCAAGCTTTCGAATCGTACTGAATTTGAGGGTTTTGCTCAGATGACTTGGAAGTGTTATAATGCAGATTTGGTGATTAGTGGCAGTCTAAACATTTACATCATCACTGAATCACTGAGTTTGAAGGTCAAGAAATCGAGTATATTTGTGTGTTTGCCTTATCCGTTCATCACCATACACATTGTAGAGGTTGCATTCCATAAATAATCTTTACTCTTGAAGGAAAAACTAAAATGTTCGAAATCAAAACCAACGTTATTGAGTATTTTTCGCGGGCCCTAAATTAAACTTATAAAAGGAACACAAATGTTTCTTGCAGTGCCTTTGACGGCGACGTGCCTCAATTGAGGTGATCAACGTTAATTGAAAGCCAGCGCGGATGACTCAGCCGGCGGCTCATTAAGTGGCTGGGAAATGGGAATGGAACTCGGAATGGAGGCTGACGGAACTCGGAGGAAACCCTGAGCAGCGATCAAGATGAAAAATTAACATTTCGCGCATCATTAAAATTCCAATAGAAGAGATGGCCTGAGATGGATCGCTGGTCGGTGTGGACTTCTCCATATGGAAATCGTTGACAAATGCAGCAACGTGCTCAATGTCTTCGTTTCCATTTCCATTTTCACATTTCTTTTCTGTGGTGTACTTGTTGTCCCTGTTTTTCTTGTCAGCTGCCGACCGCCTGGCTCATTTGTCGCCTTTTCCTGCGGAGAGTGGGAAAAACAAATGCGTCAACACCGAATTTTCATTTGGTTAATGTGTGACTAGAACTAAAAACTAAATATGCCTCGGCCGCATTATTCTTTGCCGCATTTTCCGAGACACATTCGAGCACCATCAGTGGAATAATAACATGAATTTATCAATTTGTCATGTTGATATTTGTTTGGCAATTTATTTCCCATGTGCGCAGAGGAAAAGGCCCCATCGAACTGGACTGAGGAGTGGTTCCGTTCTCAGCTGCTGGGTTTTATTTTTGGAACCACTCGGTGGGTACTCGCATTATTCGTATATGTGGCATGTGCATCGCCGGCAATTGTGGCCAGTAATTGATTGCACTACTTATACTCAGACTGAGCGTCTTCCCCGGGAGATTAGTTGCGATTCAATGGATAATTATCATCACAGATCACGGCTGCCACAGTTGCAGATGCAGATACAGATACAGTGACATAAACAGAAGACATCCGAACTGAAATTGCCATTTTGTGTGTTTTTGTCCCTCGCAAATCATTCAACAGCGCTGAAAACAAATAAATAAGCTGAGTGTGGCAAGGAGTTTTATCTAATTTGGCTACACTGTAAAATATAAAAAAATATAAGAATAAAAAAATTGCACTTAACAATAATAAAGTCTATTTTTGATCAAAGGAAGATTAAATTATTATAATAAAATGTATAATTATATTTTCAAAAAGAAATAAGCTTAAAAAAATGTATTTATTTTAATCATTTTTGAGATTGTTTTTAAAATAGCAGCAAATGTAACCTTGAAAAAAATGTGTTTTAAATAAAATCGAAGAGATACTTTTTTGTTTCGTTCACTTTATGATGAGGTCACCTTGTGCAGTAAATACTACACCATATAGCAAACGTCTCCATAAACCCATTAACATCTGGTGTGATTAACTCTTGACTCTAAGCTCCAAAGGGGGTTTTCCTGTCCCCGGGAATTTCTCACGGATTCGGAAGGGATGAGGGGCACGTAGGGGTAATGGTATTCTCCTCAAAACTCCGGGATGGAGAGTCAAAGTCTTCTGTGTGTCGCCATCGAGGTTCGTACGCTTTTGGAAATTTATGAGTTTCGCTCGAAAAGTATTTTATTGCATTTATAATTGTGTGAGTGTGTCTGGGAAATGAAGGCCCCTACCCCTCCGCCCACTTGAGCCCCGCCCCCTTTAAATGTTGCACATAAACTCTTTAACACTTTGCCTCTCGTTGCAATTAAAAAAAAGTCTACTTATTGAAGGGGAAGTGGCGGAATGTATCTGTATCTATGCAGCAGTATCCGTATCTTTGTCCCTGTTTTGTGCATTAGGGGGGCTAAAATTGGGGTTGGGGTGCTCCACTTCGGTGTTCCAGGGGCCACCGCATCATTTGTTTGCGCAACTTTATTAGACTCTCGAATTGCGTGTTTAGTTTTCCGAGCGATTTATGTGCAGCCCGTCCCGAGCGGGTGACGAAAATGTGGGAAACTCATCGGAGAGCCATGTGTGCCGCAGACGTGGCACTAACAAGTGTCTTCCCACCCCGCTCCACCTCCATTTTGGATCACTCGAAAGTGTCTAACAATCCGCAGCTCAAACTTGTATGACCCCCAACTATTCATCTTGCCTTTTCTCCTTGAGAAACCTTTGTGCTTCTGACAGCTTCGTCGATTAATAAGCAACATTTTTAAATGGTAGTAAAACTTTAACTTTAATTTAATGATTTGATGTACGAAATGGGAAGTGTAATTTAAAAAATCAAATTACCATTGAGAAGTAAAATTAAGAATTAATAATTATAGCTCCCTAAAAATGTTTAAATATGAAATTGGAAGTTTCGTACAAATAAAATATTTAAAAAATAGAGTGCGAAAGTATATGAATTATGAAGATAATTACAATACTTTGCAAACTAAAATACATTAAAAGGTTTATATAAGAAAAATAGAAACATAGAAATATATTTTTTGTTGTCTTAAACATTATTCAGATGTTAAAAAAATCTTCAATGTTTCAAACAAAAATTTCTTTGGTTATCAATAAAAAAAATTTCAAATAAATATTTTTTTGGTTATCAATAAAAAAATTTTAAACACAAACTTCTTCTTAAAAAAGGTTTATTCCCTATAACTGTCAGAAAATCAATAGTTCAAAGATCTCTGACCTCTACAGTTTTTTGTCCCTTAAAACCTTTTGACTTCTGGCAGCTTTTCCGTTTGATTAATAAGCAAAGTAAAATTGAAATTTTTTCCAAAATGCACACAAAAATTAAATCGTACAAATTGCCAGTTATTTGTTTGCCCCGAAGTTCCGGTACCTTTCCATCTCGAAACGCGAGAACTTCCTTGGCGGCGGAAGGAAAAAAATTCATTTTCCACGTAATTACTCTGCTGTGATTAGTGAAATGAAACTTTTCTCTGGCATTTCCCTTTTGCTGTGCGTGAGTTTTGCTTTTCTCATCTGCCCTTTGATTTTTGGCCGCGGAAAAAATGGCGTCGCTTTTCTTTTCTCCTATTCCTTTTTTTCCTCCAACAGTTTCATTTAGCGCTACGTTTTTCATGGGAAAAACTAGAAAAAAACGCGAGGCGGAGGAAAGCGCGTAACGGCCAATTACAAGGATTGATTGTGTATGAAAATGATGTTTTCCCTCGCTGGGAAAACTTTTCAATGCAAAGATGCATAAGGTGTCTAATTTTTCATGGGACTTGCGAGGGATCTTCGAGGGGAAAGCACAGGCAGAACGCAAAGATTGACGGCTTTTGTCGCCAGGGCCAATGAAATTTTTAAATATAAAACGAACGAACAAATACAAAAAATAAAGAGCAGGGGAAGCGAGCAGAGTGAGTGCTCAAAAAGAAAACACTTTTTGCGCGGCCGACACTTTAACACTTGAATAAATATTTGTGCCCCAGCCGCCCCGAAAAAGGAGATTTTATAATGCCACAAAATCCAAACTAATTACTCAAGCCGCTCCGTCGGACGCGCGCATCATTTCACTTGATATCCTGTCCTGTCACAGGATGCCAGTTAGGACCGTTCTCATTTCCCATTCTCATTCCCGAACCCCGTACCCTGAACTCCAAAATCCAGACCCAGACAGCCTCATCATTGCCCTTGGAATCGCAGACAAAATAAATGTTTTGAGAATAATTTCGTGTTATTTTTTGCTGCAGCAATGCTCAGAAACTTGGAAAAGTGTCACTGGCGCGTGTGTCAGAAATTAATATTAATTTGCTATGTCAATGCATATCCGTCATAGCGACGACAGTTGGCCATTCGAGGCCAGAAAGTGGTTACTTTTCAGGAGCGCCTCATTATCATCCACAAAAGGGGTGGCCAGCCACCAAGCCAGCCAGCTAAACGCACGTGCGAAAATATTTGGGAAATTATTCAAATTATTTTCACATTTTCTGGGGTTTCTCTTCGTTGATTGGGATAACTCACTGATATTTGCGGGTTGATCTCCCCCGTTTTTGGGTTTATCCCAATCCCATTCCCAGTCTGCGGCAGGTGCGGCTTCTAACTCCTGATAGTTGTCATCGAGCTGAGTAATCAACTGTTCTCTGGAGAGAACTCATGCTGGGAAATAGAAAATGGGTGGGTCAGGTCACATGCCAAATGACACACGTTTCTTGAAATCCATGCCGTGTTTCTTGGTAAGGTTTCGGTTAACCTTACGAAGGGTATATTGGGCCAGCTCTAGTAACAAAACAAAGTTTTTATTTATATCTTAAATATATATTTTTACAACAATAAAAATAACATTAAAATATTATGTACCTATAGCTTGACAATAATTTGAATAACCCATCAGTTTCAATTTTCTTATTGCTAAGAAGTTTACATCTACCAATTAAACTTTTTCCTTATCCCAAATATTGCGTTTTTAAAAGAGGTATTTAAAATTCGATCACGCACACTTTTTTTTCATTACATGTTTTCAGGGGTGGGGAATGTGACGATTTACGGTTTGCTTTGCTCATCAACACGCGGCTGTCCGCCGGAGAAGAAGAGACCCGGAGTCGCAGAGATGCTTAATTTGGACCTTTTGCTCAGTGGGCGCCACGTGTCCTTGTCCGCATCCCTGTGTTTTAGTCCGTCCGTTTGGAAGGTGTCCGCCGAGTGTTTTGGAGAGTGTTTGAGCTGTCTTGTGTCCCCAGGGTGCACTGTTTACACGATTTTGTTGTTAGTAGTTTAATTAAATTAATGTTTAAATATGCAGGCTTACGAGCCGATATTTTCGAGTGGGAACGGAGCGTGAGAAACCTGCATTGTGAGGCTTTTCTGTTGCATCCCTATTTATTCTTTATTTTTTGTACAATTTAATTATTGTTAAAAATCGATAATTTTTTAAAAAACCAAAAAACCGTTTGGTGAATATGTGTTGATAATATGTACATATTAATTGAAATTACATTTTTAAGTTCAAACATTCAAAGTAGAAAATTTATGAATTTCTGTACAACAACCTGACTTTCCCCTTTCCTCTTATTTTTCCCCTGCTGCACTTGAGTTAAACATTTTTTCTGCATTTTCTCCGACTTTGACAGCTGGCAACTGTTTCATGTGCGATGGAAGCGGCGCTGGCACCTTTCAGACTAGTTTTGTCTCTCTGCAAATATTTTGATTAGCTCGAGTGAGCTGTTTTGCCTTTTGCCCGCTGGAAATGGCTTGGGACATGTTGCATTTGGCCAAGAAAAATAGAGGCAATGGGCAATGTGGTCAGGGCTCAATCAAGTTACTATTAATTCGAGGACTCACACACATGTTTGCTTAAATTACATTTGACATTTACGAGTTTGTAATAAAAACTTTAACAATGGCCGACGCCATTTTACTCGGGGAAATACTCAACTTCAGACGATGTAGATGTTGGGGCGGGGGTAATGGGTAATGGCCATCAAGTGCAGATCGCGTCGTAAAAGACATTTTACAGTTGGCACCGCTCGATTTCCATGGCCCGATTCGATGGCCGATGTTCGATTTTACTCCCTCCTTCAAGGGGACAAGCACTCGAGTGTGTGTGCATTTTTAATTAATTGGGTTTAGTTTTTATGGCTTCATTAATTACCAAACACTGCAAGGCAGACCAGCCGGTGGGTTGATGTGTCGGTTGGGTGCCATTCAACTACTACCATCCTTCCTTGCCTTGACGTCAGCGCCTCTTGAATGAATAATGCATCATGACACTCGATATGTGAGCTGTAAATATCAATAATAAAAGTGCGACGCCAGGACCAAAACCGAACGGAACGAGTGCATTAAAAATTTATTTGAATCTGCCTGCGACGCGTGGCCATATTCCGAGATATATAGTAGAGCATATATATGTTGGGGGTGCGGAGTGGATGCCCGCCATAAAATAATAATCTTTATGATGGCAAAATTTTAATACAATATTGGCGGGCTCCGCTTTGAGATATCGCTTCCTTCTTCGTATCTGTCATTGGTGGATTCATAAATCCACTTTAATTGCTGCAGTGATTCCAGCCATTTGACGAGTTCCGTGGACTTAGCCGTGTCCTCCTTGCGGGCGATAAAAGTGGCCAAGTGCCCAGTAAAAATCATGTTCATTAATATTCAACTATATGCGTTTAGTGGCTCCTCCCATTTACGGCCGCCGATAAAGTTCGATGAGCAGATGTCAGCTGGCATATCGCATACGCATGGCAAAGCCATTATCTTCACTGATTGAAGCTAGAAAGTATACAAAGCCCAAGGAGAATAAAATCATTTTTTTTTCACAATATGATTCATAATTTTAATTGTTTTCAGCCCGCATTTTATATTTATTACATGTTATTTATATTACAAAGCTTAACTTTTATAGTCTCTAAATTCTACGGACAGATAAACTGAATCGACTCGACTTTTGATCTTGACCAAGAACATATATACTTCATAGGGTCGGAACGCTTTCTTCAAATATGTAGTTTCTTAATTTTTCCCTCACTGTATGCTCTACCCCCTCACGCGTCAAACCCATATACTCATGAAACAAAATTTAGTTTTTAGTAAGCAAATAGTTTAGAATCGTCTTTTGAGGCGAGCAGTCCACCTTCCATAGGTTCCGCGTTCAGTGAACGCCATTTATTCGCTGATAAGAGTGTGTTAAGCCATGAACAAGTTTTTGTGTTCGATTAACTTTACCTCCGCCGGATTATGCGGAGCACTGATCTTCTTTCTTCTGATAGTGTTTTCGGGCAAAGGCGATACCAGAACCGTTATAGATGTGCCTTATAAAGCGAACATAAACGAAAATAAAACTGCGGATTACCTACAATCCTATTCGAATCTCATGAAATCCTACATGAATGTTAGTGTAGCTCCCTGTGAAGACTTTTATGAGTACGCCTGCGGAAACTATCGATTCGCTAAAAGTGACCGGGACTCCATAGCACGAAGGTACAATACGGCCGACATCAAATATACCCTGGCTGACATTACCAGGCAACTAGTGAGCAGGATGGATCTGGCGGAGGCTCTCAATGTATCCAGTGAGCTGATGGTGGCCCAACGATTCTACAATGCCTGTCTGGGGGCCGAGCTTTATCCATTTCGAGCAGCCGATCCCGCTTACCTAAGTCTCATTCGGTCAATCGGAGGTTTTCCCGCCGTCGATGGTGCCGCCTGGAATGCCTCCAACTTTAAATGGAGGAACATGAGCGAGGACATAATCGCTTATGGGGCAAAAGGTCTGTTTCATAGAGAGGCCACACTATTTTATTCGTACACCGTGTGGTCGCCTTTTGGTTTTGACACTCAAGTTAACAAGCACAACATCGACATTAAGACTTCTCGCTCCTATCGAGCCAACGAGGAACGCATGCGAGGCTATCTAAGAGCCTTTAAGCTGACAGATGAAAAAATTGCTCAGGTGATCGATGGAGTGTTTGCCTTCTGGCGAGAGGCGTTGCAGGTTTTTGAGGAAACAGATTTGCCTACCTTTACCGACAAGTTAAATGAGGTTTTCGCCCGGCATTCTGAGGCCTTGGCCAATTATCTGGCCATGGACCTGCTCTTTCATTTTGACGCCAAACTTTCGGCGTCCAAGTACCAAACGGATTATTGCGCCGCTAAACTGATGACATCCATGTCGTTCCTCTTCGACAAACTTTATATGGCGGTGAGTACCTTAGACCCAAAATAAGGAAATAGTGGTAGCGTTATTGTGTATTTGATTTGCTTACAGGAGTATTTGCCTGAGGGAAATATGATGGAAGTGTCTAAAATTGTCCGGGAACTGCAGAAGAGCCTACGAAAGTCGCTTCAGGAAGCCGATTGGATGGACTCAAAGACTCGAAGGAAGGCCCTCCTCAAAGCATCCGCCATTGTGGCCCGTGTAGGAGCTTTCAGGGATGACGATTTAGCTGATCGCTTAGTCCGGGAGATTGGCAAGCTGAGAATCTTCGAAGATAGCTACGCGACGACTAACATCCATCTGAATCGACTCGAGGTCGACCTCAAAGATTTCAGCAGCAAACACTCCGAGGAACTGGCCCACCTTACTAAGCCACAGGATACACTGTTGGGGATGCAAGTGCAAGCCAATTACCTTAAAGACGACAACTCTATTATTATCGGCGCCGGCCTCCTGTATCCACCCGTCTACCATCGATCATGGCCCCTCTCCCTGAAATTCGGATCACTGGGTTTCCTTGTGGGCCACGAACTGACGCATGGATTCGAAGAAGCAGATGTAGATGTGTTAATGTGCTATTTGAATCACTATAGTAAATACCTCATACCGGAAATAAATCGCCATATAAATGGCGAGATTGCAGCCAGAGAGAACCTCGGCGACAACGGCGGAATAAAACTAGCCTTTGAGGCCTATCGCAGCCAAATGCAGAAGCTGCTAGAAAAGCCTGGACGGAATATAACGAGCGAACAGATGCCAGGACTTGACCTTTTGCCGGATCAGCTTTTCTTTTTGGGCTTTGCTCAGTTGTATTGCGCCGACTACAAGGAGGAGCACTACTGGGATCATCTGTACGATAAACACACCATCGAAAAGTACCGGGTTCTGGGCGCCTTATCCAACAGCGAGGACTTTTTCCAGGCTTTCAACTGTCCCGTAGGAAGTGGCATGCGTCCCGCGGCCAAAACTTGCCATGTATGGTAGTTGTTTTTATCAGTTGTAATATAACTACTTTTAAATATGAATATATATATATTTTGAGTTCCAAAATTGTTGTTCCAATGTTGTTGCTATATGTTATAATATAACAATTTTCAAAAATATATATTTAAATTGGGTTTTGACATTATTTGTTTTGTTTTTTTAAATTTAAATCGCTTATGACTTATTTTTACAATAGGTAGGTAGATATTTTTAGAACTTACGGAAATCTGATTTTGAAATACTGTCATAAAAAATAGTTTTTTTTTTTGTAAAAACAAGTGGCTGTGAAATAATCTTCTAAGTTCAAGGGCCTGAACTGTTTTCTTGGGTAATAAGATAACCGAGCTATGTTCAAACATTTTCTAATGTTCTGGATTTTAGTTTTGTTGCTAACCCGCTTATCGCAAATGTAGTGATCTAGCAACATTAACGTAGTTTTTTTTCGTTGTTAGTAGAGTAAATAGTGGTACCTGCTTTAACGAAAACACATTTTTGAATGACTCTTATTTTAAATGTAGGTACAATGCTTGCGCCCATGTTGGAACCATTCATCTATTAGCTCTTTTTGACTCGCCGATCTCTTCAAAGAAACCCATTGAGAAATGTGATTTATGCGCGTTCCCAAACGTACATGATATGCAAATTCAGTTATAATTCACATTTCCACGGCATCGTTCGAGGAGCCATTTGGTTGGCTGACCTGCCCGAATGTACGCCGGATTGTTCCGCCAAAAAAATCGCCGGACCCGCCATTGATGGATGCGTTTGTGGGAAAGGGGAGTTGTTTAGTTTTGACCATGCCTCATTTACATTTATTTGCCAATTTGTTTAACGATCGATCGTAAAGCGTTTGCTGCCGCCTTGGACACACGGATTTTGCCTTTCCAATGTTTCTGTGTCTCTGTGTTTTTTTGTATTTGTATATTTCTGTTTTTGAGTTTTCAATTTTCAGACCCTGGCTGATTTTATGGCAAAATGGGGAGCACAGAGAATGGAGAAAAACAGCGACGAAACGAGAGTCTGTGTGGTTTACGTTTTTAAGTGAATTTTCATATTTTAATGTTTGGCAACATTGTTGTCGCCTCAAAAGGCCGACCTCCGTTCGCGCGGTCATAATTTCCGGCGCGGAATTCGTGGAAGTCGCCCGACCATATAAACTCTGTCTCTCATTCGCCGCGGTGGGGCTAAAAGATCATAAAGATCGGACATTTTTATAGGTGACGCGGCCAAAGGTGTTTTCTCTGCCCGATTCTGCAGTTTATGTTGCTCTGAGATGTCAAAGCGAAAGCGGAAAAAAGCATCAAACACCGATATAAAACTGGGGACTCTCCTTTGAAGCCCGTGTACAAACAAATAATCGAGGCGCATTCCGATCGCAGATACAAATGTGCACTGTGCATAAATTGTTGCCAAAATGATGACACCATTTCTGAATTAAATTACGAGAAGATATTTGGAGATCGTTTTATCACTTTTAATTCAAACATAGCCCTATCTAACACTATTAATCAACTAGTAAATTGAAGTAAATAATAAATAAAAATGTCAGCTATTTTTTGTATGTTGGTCTCTAATTACTTAATTTATATCAGTGACACATGTTTGGCCATTGTACATTTTCGTGTGCTGCTAAAGTTGCCTAAAATATTTGACTTATTTTAGTAATTCGGAATAACATGAAGTATAATTAGTGCACATTTGTTTATAGCCAAACGTAAGTCATCAACGAGTTAAATATTCGTTTTTATGACTATTTAGTTTAAAAGGACTACTGTCACTTTTATTTAGAAACGTTACAAGGAACAAAATATTTTGTTTGTTTTGATTAAATATGCCAAATTAGAAACATTAGAAAGTATTTAATGGCCTTATAAAAATAAAGGGCACTAATATATATTTTCAGTCCCTGGAGGACTTAAATCAATTCGATTTTAGATTACCTGAACTATATTAAAATCAGATTTAGAAATTAAAAATCTGTTATAAAATTTGTACATAAGATGACCCATTTAGTTAGCAATCTTATAATATTTTTTCCGGTGTTTTGGACAGATCAACCCCATTAGGACGATGATCTGCACAATGGCGCCCATCGGACGCGATGAGCTTGAAATTTTATATGCCGCCGGCACTCGTCTGCAATCGTCTGGCATTTGTGCAAACATCTCGACTAATTGGCCAAACGGTTCAGTTCGGATTGGATCGGTACGGATCGGATCGGTTATGTGGGTGGGGTTTATAGGGAGCTGTGCTTTATAGAGTTGCCCTGGACGTGCGTGCGTGCGTTGGGGCCATTAAAAAATTATTGAAATTGAACATTTTGAAAATAAACTGGAAACGCATTTCGACTTTCGGTGGAAAAAGTGTGGCACACGGCGCGCTTCATTTGTGCCTGCCACTCGGGAAACGGTGAAAAGCGGGGAGGCGGGAAAACTCGGAATAAATTCACATCGCCTTCGATTAGGGCTGCATTTCCACGTTTTTCAGCGTTTGGCTTTTTCGCCAGCTGAGAGAAAATTTAATTTATTGCCGACCCGTCTCTTCCAAGTCGATGCGATATACTATACCATACGATCCCGCTCGATTTGTGTACGTGAAAAGTGTACGGCGTATTTTTAAGTGAAAATGAATTGAAATGAAATGATTTTTCATTTATTCGCCGACGCTGCGACGCCAACGAGACTGCGAGCCCCGCCCCTAACAGCAAATGAGGAAAATGCCGGGGAAAATTGTCGCTCGCTTGGGGGAAATTCACACCTAGAGAATCGCCCCGATTTTTCGGCCCGTTGAAATGTGCCAAATAATGCGGCATTAAGTGGTTGCAGCACCTTTCCGCAGCAAGGTGCATTGTTGCAGTCGCCGTTGCACTCGCTGCAATTGTTGCTGCAACTGTCACATCACACCGGCATTATCGCAGCGCCACTCGAATGTCGAAAGCGCCACAATCCGAAAGGTGCGACAATGCCGACAAGACCCGCATAGTGACAATGACAATAATTTGTGGGCCGTGTTGGCAACTATTTTCGACCAAGGAATGGGATGGCTATATAGTATTCTGTGGGTTGATAGGAAAATTGTGGATATAATACGTTTAAATTCCTCAACATAGTTTTGGTATCAAAAATGTCCGAATTCGGGCGCAATTAATAAAATACTTCTCTTAAAACACGAATCATAAGTAGTAAAATTTAATTTGCAAAGAATTAAAAAAGGTTGTCAATACAATTAAAATAAAGGAGCCATCTAGGATTTCAAAAATATTTCAGTTTACTTTTCAAAGCCATAGAACGAATTGTAGACTTCAAAGGCGAGTAAATTGCACTATAACAAAACGAACTTGTATTAATAAACTAGTTTTTGTTTTTTTTTGTACAAGTTAAGCTGAAAGATGAAGAAAACATTAATATTTAAATTAAGTAATACACGTCCACGTTCATATAAAGAACCTTCACTGTTTGGCGAAGTAGGTTGACGCCACCTAAGTATGTGGCGGCCCAAAGGTGCCACTTTCTTGGGGGGAGTTTGACGCGCGAGGTGCTCGAAAGGGTGGACGAAGCGGGAATGCGGGAAGGCGAAGGCGGTGGGAGTGGCAGGGGGCGGGCCGACATGCTGGCGTCAGTGTCAGTCTTTCGTAGTCCCAGACTACCGACCATATAGACCACCGTCGTCTGGCAGCTATATAGAAGCTATTCCCAGAGCACACCGGCGAGTATGTGTTGCAATTATGCAGACAAGATGTCGACGCGAATTGTTCGCATTCGTCGACATTCAGCATTCGATGCAGAGATGAGGATGAGGATGAGGATGAGGATGAGGATGAGGATGAGGATGTGGATGTGGCTGTGGATGCGGCTCCCAAGTGGATGTGATAACTCAGCTGGGCGCTAGGTGTTAATGGTCAATAAATATGAAATTTTTATCGACTTACGCAACACGAGCGGTCATCTAAAATGCAAACACACATCATTCCGGAGCGTCTTAGCTCACGTTTTGCTGGCTAACAAGCTCCCCGGAGTGAAATAAAAACCGAAAGTGCAAAATCATACGGCGATGCGGCTACGTGATGCCATCTCCTCGCATTGGATTTATATTTCTTGGGGCCCGTGGGCTTCTGGCTCTGGGCTCTCGGATCTCTATTTCACTGGCCAATTAGACGGCCTTATCCGGCTAATTGGTGGACCCGCTCTTTCGTCTACCTCATTTGGTACATTGTCGCTGTCTGCAGGAAATTAATCAAGTGCCCAGATGCAGTTTCCCGAGAAGAAGACACTACCGCCATCGGGGCGTGACCAAAGTTTGACTTTGTATGTACATTTTGTGCCGGTTTCGGGGCATTCGTATCTGCCTGTCAGCACTTGGCCAATTGTTCTCGCCTGGTCTCCTGCCACGTCGACGGGATTGGATTGGACATTTCCACGGAAAGCAAAAAGGGAAAAAAAGCGCGCCAGGCCACATGAAATATGAACTATTTTAACGCCTACTTAATTTATTTGTTTTTGCGCCCTCAACCGCTGCTGTAGTATAAATTTTAATTAATTTAGCGTTGAAGTGAAAGTGTTAAGTGATATGCTTGCCTGCCGCTAGGCAATACCTTCGAGTACAAGAGGATATGTTGCGGGGTGCTGTATGCCAGGCCATATAAACTATATATAGCAGATATGTATGGGCCATCAAGTGCAGCTGTGGTAGATAAGGCCGTATTTTAGTACGTTTTTCTGCTCGACCTAAATAAATAAAAATATGTTTATAGGCAAAAATATTAAAGACAAACACCGAACCAAACTGAACTACCCCCCCCCACACATTCTGGCACACATGTCCCCTGACCAATTCATAAGTTTGCACTTAAAGGACATGGCCAACCTGTCCCAAGGTTGGACGCTCCACTCCAAGATGGCTCACACATAAAAGCATAATAAAATGTATTTACCCCAGGATCAAATTATGAATCTGCTTATGGGCAAAACAAGGACAAGGGACGGCTAAAAGGTGAGCCCGGCTCCTTCAAGTTATGAAAGCCGCAGGCTGCCTCCGTCCCCCAAAAAAAGGACAAAACGCATATTTATGAAATGAACAAAACTATAAAGAACACACACACACACACTGGTACACTGCAAAAGTATGAACTATATTTGTTATATATATTTGCTCATTAAATGTTTAACACTGTCTAAAAATTTTTTATTGGTGAGCAGAATATATATTTTTGTTTATATTTTAAACATGTCACATGTTTATTTCTAATAAAAATTATTTCTTGGTCATGGCAAGTTATGGTTACACTCAAACGGGGAAAGCAATAAGCTCAAATAGTCTTGAAATATAATTGCAAACAAATTTTAATTTAAAATATTGTACATTTTTTTTTTACTTTTTTTTATGCGTGTAGAAATAAAGGAGAGGGCTCAGGACAATGTGCGGACATCTACGGAGATTTGATTTTTTGGGTTGTCGGTCGACAATGAAAATTTGTGCACATTTCAGCAGAATCGAGGGCCTGAGGTGATGGCCGGCTCCTTTAAGGTGTGGCCACCGTATCCAGCCATGGTATTAGCAGCGTGTCCCTTTTTGGGATGCCCAGAGTCTATTACCGAAGTTTATGGCGCACGCAGTTACACCTACGACAGCCCCTGGGCGAACTGGCAGCATATGGTCAGAAGTGAGGGCGAAAGGTACGAGGGTGGTATACCACCCAGCCACCCAATCACCCAACCACCCACACACCGCACCACCCAAGGGCACAACCACTTTGTTTATGCCAGTCGCAACATTTTACAAAGTTTATTTCGCCCTGGCATCATCAACAGCCATCAGAATCATCATCATCATCAGTCCGGCCAATTCTCGGGTGACATCTGGATGGTAGATTCTCGGGCTTCTCGATTCTGCCCAGGATGCCCCAGGGTGTCCAGGAGTTGCTTAAATATGTGCGTCACATACGTCCAGCCTCCTTTTTTTTCCACTGGCGGGGAATTACCTTTGGTGCAGAAAAACGAGAGGCGAGAATTACCTTAGCCGAGTGGCCAATTCTTGACAGCCTTCTGGAATCAGCTCACGTATCGTTTTATTAGTCAATCAAAGGATACTTTGGGGGCGCATCTCATTTGCCGCACCCAAAAAGTGCAAAATAAAAATTAGACTGCAGTCCTTCGATTACTTTAGTGGAAAGTAATTAGGTTAGATTCTTTCAGGATTATTATTACTGTTTTGGTAAATCAAATTTAATGAAAGGGTGAGCTAATCATTGATTGCGTTGATTTACAAATGCTATAGAGCCTTTATTTATATTTATAAAAGATAAAAGAGATTTTTAGAGAGTATTAGAGTATTTTTAAAATGAAATCTTTTCTCAACCCAGAGTTCCCACTATAAACTAACGAGTTGAAAGCACCCCTGATTAATTTCCAATTTGCAAGAAGGAAATGCATTCAGCAAATTCAAATGCTAAATGCAAAATGCCTTATTTCCGAGATTTTAATAAAAATCTCAGAGAGGGAATGGTGCACTTTGCATTAAAAATTCGCTGTCTAAAAGCTCAACAATTAGCAACAATTTCCGAATGCAAATGCAGAGGAGGCAAACGAGTGAAATTAAAGCAACTTAAATGGAACTTATTAGATTTGTATACTTTTAATTTGCATTCATAACAGACTGGAGTGGCGGGGAAAGGGGTTCGGGGTTCGGGGTTCGGGGCTCGGGGAGCTTTGCCTTTGTGAGGATATCCGTCGACTTTGGCCAGCAGTTGTGTCCTGCGGACCCAAAAAACAACAACCATGGCCCAAGGAGGGAGAACGAAAACCCTTTTCTTGTTTTCCCTCCAGTGGACATGACGTATTCCTTGGACTCCAACTCGCAACCCCACCGACTTGGTTGATTTAAATTTTGCCTTTGCTGGAATAAAAGAAAATTAATTTGTGCATATTTCTTGAGCTGCTGGCAGACGAAATACGAGCGGCTTCAGCTGCTGGCTGGACATTTATTAAAAGCCGAAAGGAGTTGCTACTGGCCCAAAGGGAAAGGCAAAACCTTTCTCTCTTGGCCAATCGTAGGAATAATAATAATAACCGAAAAAGCGAAAAGGGACTATCAAGTGAAAAGAAATTTAATAAAACGAAAACAATTTGCCAAAATGAAAGAATAATAAGAAGCCGCCAAGAAAACTCTCTTGCGGGCTATGGGCAAAAATCCTAGAGGCGGTTCCCACACGAAATATTCATAATTGCACGGACATCAAGGATGTGCATCCCTGCAGAAAAGCGCAAAAAGGATCCGGAAACGAGGACAACACACGTGCCGCGGACGATGACAACGATTGATATACCATACAATCGAAGCGGGATCAGAAGGGCAGGAGTGCGTGGCGGCCATAAATCCATTAGTTCATAAATAGTATTGATATGGAATGAAAACAAAAATAAAATAAAATTATTTATACGTTTCGCACGGCGCGACAAGCAGGAAAATTAGTGCCAACCGGAGACAAGAGACACGAGCCAGGAAAAACATAAGCAGGGGGAATGGAAAATCGGCGAGGGAAATCGCACAGGGGATGCTCGAGTGGGAAAGCGGAGAAGTTTTACTCAATTGGCGATGCGCTTCAAATGATTCCGAAGATTCGCACAAACAAAGCGAACAGCCATCGAACAACTGTATCGAATTACCAATCAGCCAGGACAATAGTGTCCTGGCAGAGGGTCAAAACGCATCCCCCATCCTTGTAACTAACCATCCCCTGCCAAAATTCGATTGCAAGTTGTGACATCACCTTTGAACCTGTACGACAACTAGATATTGTAATTTTGCATCTTTTAGGTTTTAAATATCCTTGAAATAATAAAAGTTGAATAAAAGTAGAGAATAACAGAAAGTATATTTTATATATATTTTATATACTTAAATTTTCTACCTTTTTTTAGACTTTGATAATAATTGTAGTTATTAATATTTTAGTTAACTTTGATTCAAGCTCAATAAATGTTTTAAAATATACCCTTTAAAATAATTTTACCACCGATAAAACATTAGCATCGTTTATATATTTATTTCTTTGATTTTGTTGCGATGTCTTCCCCCTACACTACATCCGAATCCATATGAAGCCATCAAAAGCGTTATGGATGCTCTTTACTATCACTTACGCAGGCCCCTTTCCACTGTCAAACAATTGAATTGAAAGGATCATCAAATGGTAAGTCCTGGTTAGAGGAGCCTTTTGAACAGCATCTTGGCCAAATTGCCGACAATTTGGGTTAACTGTAAAATTTCTGCAGGCCAAAAGAGCAAACAGTAAACAGCAAACGGCAAACGTGCAAGTTTTGACAAATACAAATGTGAATTGCGAACACTAAACGCGCTCAGCCCTCATCCTGATTTTCTATATAAAAGATGAAGACATCCCGGATTGACAGGCCAACGACTATCCTGCGGGGATGGCGAGAGGTCCTCATAAAACTCATTGGGGCGTAAAGGATGCGAATGCCTTTTAATAATAAAATGAGACGAAAACTGCGCCCACGATTGGGTGGAACCAGCTCTTCCCGAGATGGACAGGACAGGAGCAGGACCCACGACTCGACTGGCCTGCATAAACTAAGACTAAAGCCGCTTGTCTATGCCCAGGCACGTCTTAAATGTTCAAATTATGTAAAATAAAATGTGCGCCAAAAAAAGGCAAAAGAAAAGCCAGGCCAAAGGGATAAAGGCGGGGGATTTCGAAGGCTGACGTCAGCTCTGAGTGACAGTGACAAGAGCAGGACATCGGCAATGGAGTGGGCCCAAGGATTCACTCGAGCACTCGACAATCCTGGCAAGGTGCAAAAAAGCGAGCTAGGATTGACACTTTTCAGAAATTGAGCAATACACTAAAAAAAGTAAAGTCCTCACCTAGACAACTTGGTCCTACGAATTCTTATCATTATGTACTAAAAGAAAATCTGTGGAATTTTTCAACGAAAAGTGATTAAATATGTGACAGAACTTTTAATTATAATATTATACTAGAAATTTATTTCAATAGTGTAAGTGCAACAAAACCAAAAGTCCATTGAACTTAAACAACGAATAGTGATTTAATATTTTTTCAAAACTATTAACTATAAAATTATAAAAATAAATTTCTTTAAATAAACTTGTTTAAAAGCATAAAATATTTCAAATTCTAGAACGCATTGAATAGATTTTGTTAAATTTGGTCCAATCTATTTATTAAAAAAGCTACATTTTTTCCAGTCTACTTGTGCCGCTGGCCATTTGCATGCCGTCACCTCTCAACTCCCCCTTCAATTCGCAGATCCTGCGTGTCCTGGCTAATAACCGTGAGTAAGCAAGCAGGTGCAGCTCGCCAGTTTGCTGTGATCAATCTTTTGCTAAGCTTTTGTTTTCGCCGGGCTTTTGTCTCTGGACAAAAGTTGGGTCGACGTTGATGATAGGGAATAGGGGGATGGGAGGGGGAATACTTAGAAGTCCCGGGATTGAGATGTCCTTTGGGTCTGGCTGACAGGCAAACAACGGCTCGCCCTTTTTATTGTGGGTCTGTGGGTCTGTCTCGCTTTCGTCCTATGATTGATTAGCAATTAATTAGCTACACAAATAACTGTAATTATATGCGACGGAAAAGTGAAAGGCAAGGGGAACGGGGAGGGGGAGACATCTAATGTCAAGGGTCTCCGCCGTCGAGAATTACTTGCAAAAGTGTTCCATCTTTTTTTCGCGGGCCTCAAAAAACTAATTTGCATTTTGTTTTCGCTATTTTTTATGGGCCAATGAAACGAATTTGGTGCTCTAACTTTGTCACTTGTGGCTGCCATTTGCCATTGCTTTTTACGAACGAATCCCGGCTAATGACACTTCTCTTGAAATGAGAGGAGGATTCGTCACACAGCTGAGAAGGCCATAGATACGAATATCTGGCTGCGAATTGGTTCCCATTCACAGTCACCCCGAAATGTTCGCGAATCAGTTGCAGTGCACTCAAAAAAAAATATACAGCTAAGATACAAAGCTTGGTTACATAAAGCTTAGTCGCTACATTGAGTTTAAAACGATTGATAAATATAATCACAAATTCTAAAAGTTGTTCTGCACAAATTTGAATAAATTGCAATATAACAAAAATTTGCCTTTTTTAGTTTAGAGTCACAAATTTTATTGTTAAAATAATCTTAACATAAACATTTTAGGTAAATTTTTTTGGTTTGTTCATAATATAAACTTTAAATTATGTTGTTAAATTGACGTTAACGTTATTACTTATTACTAACTAATTAAAAAGAGGATAAGATTAAAACTTTGTATACTTTTTTGGAATGTTCCAGGACATTTTTTCAGTGCTTACTAAAAACTTAATTTCATTCGAGTGCGTCGAAATTAAGCAGGAAGGAATCTTCCTTTTGTTTTAGGACTCAGTCGTCCATGTTCCTGCCTCCGCGAATCAATGGGCCGGGCCAAAAGTTGTGAGCTGTCCTGCAGTTGACAATCCGACCGCTTTTTTGGCCGGCCAACAATGCATGACTGACCCTGTCAATATTGGCGACCCCGAATCCATTTGGTTGCTCCACCACATATATATGAGATATTTAATGCATGCAATATGGATTGTCGCAGGGCTCTTTTTTCATTTCAGGGAGCAAAAGTGCGTCCAAAACTCATGTCATTGTTTCGCCGGACTGGAACTGCATTTGCCCCGAGCTGCTGACATTGAGTGCTCCGACAGGCGACGTGTGTTGGGTTCCCTTTTCGGCCCCTGCCCCCGAATCCTTCATCCTGCATCCTGCATCCTTTATGGCTGAAAGCTTTTGTCGCTGCTGCCGTGCCACTAAACATGTCTCTTTTTGGGAGCCCCCTCCTCCCCCCATCCCTGCTCTTTTTACTACTGGCTGCTGGCCAAAATATAACTTAAGTTTCTGGTCAAATGAATTTGGCAAAGGTAGCAGCCAGCTCGAAAAATTCAAAGTATACTTTCGGGAGCCGTCGCCAGCGAAATTCGAATTTATGCAAAAATGTTTTTTCTGCGGAAAGGAAAACTCGAGAAAAGCCACCGCAATTGGCAGTTTAAGTGGCCTTTGTTATGAGCAAGTTTTCCATTTTTGCGGTGTCTTCGGTTTTTGCTTTGTCACCTGTTTTTCTTGTT